>NC_050581.1:206171500-207593931 GCF_011100635.1 Trichosurus vulpecula | reverse complement strand
GCACATAACCAGGCTACGGGGTGTCAGAGTCCTGGTCCTTTGTGGCTTCTGCCAGTTAAATCTCCCAAGACCTGACCAAACACCCTGGAAGCTTACATCCAAGACACCTACCATTTTGAGTCCCATTGAGTTCATCTGGGCAATGGGATCTCGGCTCCCAGAAGGCCTGCCTGGCCCAGAGTGTCTACAATTAATGAGATTTTGGATGGCAGAGATCAATGCAAAATCTCTTCCTTAAATAACTCCAAAGAGATCTCCATATAGCAAATGATGTCAATGGATGCCTGCATGAATGCATGAATGAGTGAGTGAATGAACAAATGAATGAAAAGGACTTATTAGGCAGGGTTACAAATACAAGGGTGAAGACAGTCTTGGCCTTCTTGGAGCTTACACTCCAATGGGGAAGAGACAACCCATTGAGGAGAAAGGTGGACAGGGAGGGGAATAATTTATTCTAGCACTTACAGGGACAGTGAATAGAGCCACAGTGGAGTTGACTGTCCATACTGATTTGTAACTAGTCTTTTACTGTCCCATGAGGCCTTTTTCTATGAATCCTCTCCATGGGAAAATGCCTCCAGCCTCTTCCAATGTGTTTTTCCACCTCCTCTGGAGAAAAACAGGGACAGGGAAAAGAATTGTGTGGGAGTCCGGGGGACTTCATTTCCAGGGCTGAGACTTTGATGTGGACATTCCCAAGCTCTTACTAGAAAGTATTGTTATTCAGTCATTTTTTGGTCAGTCCAACTTTTAGTGACCCCCATTCAGGGTTTTCTTGGCAAAGATACTGGAGTGATTTTACCATTGCCTCCTCCAGCTCTTTTACAGATGAAGAAGCCAAGTCAAATAGGGCTAAGTGATTTGCCCAGGGTCACACAGCTGCTAAGTGTCTGAGGCTGGATTTGAACCAATGAACATGTCTTTTTGACTACAGGCCTGGCACTCTGGCTAGCCTAGCTGCTCTTCCTTACTAAGAATAAGTATCCTCTATCCTGAAACAGACTTTAACTTCCACCACACTCACTTGCGTGTTTGTGTGCATGTGTGCGTGTATGCCCATGAGTTCACATCCTTGCATGTATGCATTCTGTGTTTGCATCTTGTGCCCTTGGGCACATGCGTGTGTGTGTGTGTGTGTGTGTGTGTGTGTATGTGTGTGTGTCCATGTACTTGTTTGCATGTGTGTTCCTGTCCACGTACTCACGTTTGCATGTGTATGTGTCTGTGCACTCATGTTTTCACATATGTGCGCGTCCATGCGCTCATGTTTGCATGTGTGAGTGTCCATGTACTTATTCTCATGTGTGTGCATTGTGACTGCTTGTGGGGTGGTAGGGCTCGTTAGCTCGTCTCCTGGAGTGTTCTTTGCAGTGACTCACTTGAAGTTCATTGGTTTGGAAAGCTATGAGGACACTCCACATTTTTACCACCCTCATCAGAGTGTTATTTGCCAACCTTTTCCTCTCTGAAAATCTCTGAATTTTTGAACCTTTGCCAAATATGATCAGAAAGATGGAAGCACCTACATTCCAGCCCTCCTGTCCTTTGGAATGTTTCATGGGGAGGAAATGGTGCACCAAGCTGGTTCCCAGGGTAGATTGCTGTTGACCCTCATTCTGATCGGGGACCACTGGCCCTTCCAGAGCCAAGGGAGCAGCAGGGTGACATTGGTCCTGTATGGAGCAGAGTGAGGAATCAGAGACTTTCCAGATCAGACTCAGTAAGTCATGCCGATGCAGGCCGAGGTGGAAGCACCATTATTCATGAAATTAGGGCCGTGGAGGCGGCATCCCCTCCAATCATGGCAGCTGTTACAGGAAATTTTAAAATAGATTATATTCTCAGGGATTCCGAGAGAAACCAGCAGAAAGGGACAAACCAAATGAGCATAGGTTGAATTCCCCGGGGGGGAGGGAGGAGCTTGGCGCAGAGGAGCCGGAGTTGAAGGGGGAGGGGAGGGGTATTGGGAGAAGGGGGTGGCAGGGGAGGGGAACCACACTTTGAGGTAACCTCGGTCCTGTCCCTCCCCCTCTTGAGGCCTCAGTGTCCTCCTGGTCCAATGTGGAGATCCAAGGAGTGAATGAATGGGAAGCACTCTGTAACCAGGACATGAAATATTCATTGATACTATTTTTGCCTTATTCCTACCTGGAGGAGTTCCAGTACTCAGCATTAAATGTCCAAGCCCCAGGGCTCTCCCCTTCTGGTTTTCTCCCCATACTCCTCATGGCCTAAGCGATGTCCTCATCTTTGGAGCACAGGCTCTGTCAAGTCCCACCAATCACAGAGACTTTGAGGACAAATATGGGGACAGATCAGGTATCTGTTGCCTGGCTGAGTGGAACAGCTCAGCACTGGGGAACCCCAGAACCTCTGGAAGGTGATCTGCTGATTAGATAGGCCTGTTATCTGGGATGTGGAGGGAAATCTGGGATGTGGAGGGAAATCTGCTTTGACCAAATTACAAATCCTTGGGGCCCTGAGGTATCCCAAGTAGGCATGGGTGGGGGCAAGCTATGCCCCAAACTTGACCCATCTTACCCAGCTTGATTCCTTCTCTATCAGACCCCTGCACCAGGTACCTGCTCTCCTCCCTGGTCCCTCCCCTCCCCTTTCTGTGTGTCATCTTCCTTCTGTTAGATTGTGAGCTCCTGGTGATTGTCTTTCTTTTACCCATTTCTGTCCTCAACACTTAGCATGGCATCTGGCCAGAGGAGGTACTTGACAAAGGTTTGTTGACTGACAAAAAAACTGAGGAAAGATCCCAAAGGTGTAAAGATCCCAGACAAGCCTTTGTATACACATTCATTCAAGAACTACGCACCGAGCATAGTAAATATTTATTGATTGGCCGAGGACTGTAGAGTATTGTGAGGGACCAGGAATGCCCAATTCTGTCTTCTCAAGGAGGACTAGTTTAGCAGAAGGAACAGGAGAGTCCAAGCTCCTAAGAAGAGGAATAAGGGTAATGGGGGGGGAGCTTTGGGATTGAGAAGAAAGGGAGAGACTGAGGGGAGGGACAGGACTTGATGGTCCTCCCTGAACATCCCATATACCCCTCGTGGTTAAACCCCTAGAAAATGATGAGGTCACTAGGGACCAGAGTGTACAGAGAGAAAAGGTGGGGGGACCCAGATAGGAACAGCCGGAGCTAGAGGGTATGATGTGGGCAATGAGCCCGAAAAGACACGAGAAGGCAAAACAAGGCAGATGATTAGCAAGAGAAGGGAAAGAAAGTTGAGTGTGGTCCCCAAGGAGCTAAAGACAGACTTTTGGAAAGATGGTAGAGCGGGAGAGACCATGGTGGGGAACAGTCCTACCCCACAGCCCCTCCCTATTTGGGAGTGCCACCCAACACCTCCCCAACCCATCTAGAAAAGACATAATGATGCAGAAACAAAGAAAAAAGGTTTGGGTTTTTTTTCAGCTGTTGAAGATCCCACAGGAGAAAAATGAAGGCTGAAGTTGCTGCCAGGTAGCTCCCTTGTGCTGGGCTGCAAAGCCTGTTCTGACTCTGAATTTCCAGTCTAGGTGCATGGCCCTCTTAGGCTCTCAGGCTGGGCGGCCATCGGCTGACTTTGCAGATTGAAAGGACCTAAGTAACTGAGGCCTTCTTTCATTCCCTCCACCTATAATAGAACCATCGTCCATGGATGGGTCCCTCCTCTCCTGCTCCTCCCAGGGGTGCCAATCTCCCCATGGCATACTTTGTCCCATCAAGGATCCTGCTGAAGGAGGAAGAATCCCTATCAATCGTTCTTGCTCTTCCTCATTGTCAGTGAAGGGCCAAAAAGGAGAGACACCCTTCCCCCAGCCCTCCATGCCAGGCCAGTGCACAGATATGGCTGACATTTTCTTTCTGTCTATCCATGAGTGAAACACTTTTACTAGCCCTGCCCCATCCCAAGGCCAAAAAACCCCCTCCTTCTAGGGAAGCAGCATCTGATCATGACAGATCTAGAGTCAGAGGATTTAGGTTGGAATTTCCAGCTCTGCCATTCATTAGCTTTGTGACATTGGGTAGGTCTCCTGGCCCATCTAGCTACATGTCAGAACACAAGCAACATGTGGTATTCATCCACTTTGTTTTCTATTGTGGATGGTCAAAATGATGTATTGTGAAGAACTCCCACTGAAGAGATCTGATGATGTTCTGGGACTGGGCTCCATCACTACTAGGCTTCAATGATGACAATGGCGATGACGATGGTGATGATGATGGTGATGATGATGGTGATGACGATGGTGATGACGATGATGATGATGATGATGGCAATTTTTCCAAAACACTTGAAGATTTTCAAAGAACTTCATGTGAAAAGGAGATACTATCTCTGAAGCTCTTTGCAACCTCTCAGGTGCTATCATAAATGCTTGCCATGACATGTATCATCACGCTTATGTTCAAAAAGATCTTCATTCAAAAGCCTTGTCCTCAAGAATTGAGTAAACCCAGGAAGAGGAAATTTAGAGTTTATTGGAGCACCCATGGAAAAAGTGTGAATGTGGCCAGGTGATGATTTCAAACCTCCCGCTACCTTCCCTCCCACTAAAGTCTGAGCAAAGGCTAAGAGTATATAGATTGGTTTCGAGATTTTCATTAGTGTCCTCCTCCCCACCATTTAAGCTCCTTTTCTGCAGTGTCCCACAGCAACTGTCATGAGTGATGAGTGTTGGCCTTCCCAAAAGACACTGCAGGGCCCCAGCCTCATCTGTCTTCCTGTCATCATCCACAGTAGGGTCTGGACCAGGGTGGGGCAGAGTTGGTAGTCCCACATGACAGCTCTTTCCCCAGGAGCTGCTTCTCTCTTTCCATCCCTTCTCCCCCATCTTTTCCTTTGAGGATATTCTGGTCTTTGGTGTATGACAAAGGCAATTTCTGTTTCCACATCCCTCTAGCAGTGCTAAAAATCCCATTTTGGCTCAGGCCGTTGATCTTTAAGCCCTTCCTTTTATCTGGCCCAATTTTTCTCCCAGAATTTTCCAGTTCCCACTGAGCCTCATTTCTCAACAGTGGCTATAGATGGCGCCATTTCTTGTCCCAAGCTTTTGTAACTTGTCCACCCATGTGTTCACCGGAAGCTCACTCCTTCTGCCCCCTCATGACTGCCTGTATTCCCTTGCAATGAGGGACACCGTCATGCCTACAAGCCCACTTCCTTACCTGCATCTTCTGCAATGCCTTCTTTATGCACAAACGAGAAGAAAAAAGCAAACTGCATTTGGAGACCTATTTTTCTCCTTTACCTTCCAATTCTCTAATCACGTCACAGCTGACTGACCCCTGGAAAAGAGCACTCCTGCCTGCAATAGGGTCAAGTATCTTGGTGCTTCCAGTCGGAGTAAGATTCCCCAGTGAGCATCCCTGGGCAGTGATTCCACTGGCTGGCTCACTAAGAATTGTTCAAAGAAAATCTTTGTTCAGGCCCTTCCCTCAATAAGGAAGCAAATTCAGGAAGAGGAAACGTTAAGGAGTTTATTGTAGCTCCCACAGCAAAAGTGCACTGAACATGGCCAGGCAACGATGTCAGGCTGCCCACTGCTTCTATAGACAACTTTTGTAATAAGAGCAAGACAGTCCTCGTAGGCACCTGTTTCCAAAAGGGATGGGCTAGTGCTGTCTCAGAGGTGAGTTTACAATCATGTCCCTAAAGGGGATCAAAGCAAATGCAGCTGCCCTTTTCTATGCTTGAGTTGGCTCGTACTGTGGCTTAGCTAGGTTTGGATTTGCACATGTTGCAGTCACGCCTTCCAAGGGGTCTGGCACACACATGAGGAAAAGGGAATGGGAAATCATGGGTTCAATCTAATTAACTTGGTGGGTCAGAGGGTGGGAGTGGCTAAATTCTGTATACTCGACCCTCACAAAAATCTTATGAGGTAGATGTTGTCATCTTCTTACAGCTGAGGAAACTGAAACTCAGACAGGTTAAGGGACTGAACCAGGGAACCCTTTCAAGTTAAGCATTTAGGGTAGGACTTGAACTCAGTGCTTCCTACGTCCAAGGGCAGCAGTCATGCCGCCTCTGGACCAGCACTTGTGAACAGAACAAAGTGAAGGCCCCACCCTGGAAAGGAAGATCCTCATCATGGGCTGGGGAACAGCACCTCTTCGGGCCCCTCCCAAAAGCCTCTGCCTGGTGAGCCCCAGCTCTCAGGCACAGAACCCCTTCCTTTGTTTCCAGAGGCTGGGGCAGCACCCTTGAGAATCCTATGGGCTTGCTGCTAATTCCCTTCCCTGCCTTCTTGGCATAGCAGAGTCACTGCAGCAGCCACAACATCCTCGTGTGCCTGTGTCACCTTTTCAAAACAGCACAATTTTCCAAAAATGTAGCTGCTGACTGCAGCTCATTCCTTGTGTACAATTTATCTTAATAGAGAAAAATTAGAAGGAAATAGGATGCCGAGTACTGGAGAAGGGGAAATTAATTCCCATCCAACTAGCAGAAAAACCTACAGGAGATAAAAGAGATGGATCAGATGATCCAAAGCCAGAGCTCTCTCAAGCATCAGTGGTCCCAGTGTAGGAAGAAATACAGCTTGGGAAATGTGGCTGTAAACATGGAGGACAAAACTCTAGCATCAAAAATCCATAAGAAGCTGACACCAATGTAAGCGCCATTCCTCTAAGGGTGAATGGGCTGGTCTCTCAGAACCCCAGAATTAGAGAATCTTCTAGCTGAAAAGCTCTCAGAGGTATCCAGAAACCTTTCCCAATGACTTTATAATCTGGTTCTAGCCCCAGCTGAGGGTTTTGAGGGCCTCATTTGGCACCTCTGGCACAGAGCACTGAAAGATTTGCTCCAGGGTCACACAGTCAGTAGAGGTCAGAGTCAGGACATGAAGACCCAGGTCTCCTTGCCTTAGAGGCCTTCTCTCTCTTCTGCTTTGCCACACTGCCCACCATAAGCAAAGTGGCTGAGAAATCCAGGACCTGCCTACAGGAAACTGTAAAGTGAACTGTTAGGAGGCGCCTGATTCTTACCAATCAACAAGGCTGGTTAGGTGGACTTGGAAGGAGCAGACCGTTCCAACATAGAATTTAAAAAGAGGAGAAGGAAGGATCTAGGCTTGGGGAGAATTGATATCAAAGGGTTACTAGAAAAAGACAGTTAGTGCTGGGAAAACTGGAAAATAGTGTGGCAGAGAAAAAACCAACATCTCACATATCACCAAGATAAGGTCAAAATGGGTACATGATTTATACATAAAGGGTGTTGCCATGAGCAAGTTAGGAGAGCATAGAATAGTTTACCTGTCACATCTGTGGGTAAGGCAAGAATTTAGGACCAAACAAGATACAGAGAGCATTACAAAATGTAAAATCGATCATTTTGATTAGATCAAATTAAAAAGTTTTTGCACAAACAAAACCAATGTAACTAAAATTAGAAGGAAAGAAGAAAACTGGGAGGAAATATTTGTAGCAAGTATCTCTGATAAAGGCCTCATTTCTCAAATAAATAGAGAACTGAGTCAAACAAGTCATTCTCCAATTGAGAAATGGTCAAAGGACAGGAACAGATTTTTTCAGATAAATCAAAGCTATCTTTAGTCATATGAAAAAATGCTCTAAATCACTATTGATTAGAGAAATGCAAATATAAAACAACTCTGAGGTACCACATTGCACCTACCAGATTGGCCAATATGATAAAAACAGGAAAATGATAGATGTTAGAGAAGATGTGGGAAAACTGGGACACTAATGCACTGTTGGTACAGCTGTGAACTGATCCAACCATTCTGGAACTATGTGCAAAGGACTTTAAAGCTTTGGTTCAGAAATACCACTGTTAGGTCTGTATCCCGAAGGGAAGAGAGAGACAGAGAAGAACGTATTTGTACAAAAATATTTGTAGCAGCTCTTTTTGTGGTGGCAAAGAATTGAAAATTGAGGGGATACCCATCAATTGGGAAATGACTAAACAAGCTGCAGTACATGATTGTGATGAAATATTGTTGTGCTATAAGCAACGACAAGCAAGATGGTTTCAGAAAAACCTGGAAAGACTTACATGAGCTGATGAAGAGTGAAGTGAACAGAACCAGGAGAACATCGTACATAGTAGGAGCAAGATTGTTTGTGAAGAACTGTGAATGGCCAAGGCTTTGTAGTTCTTCCATAGATTGCCACATCTCTTTGCAACAGGGGGCTTGGAGCCACAGACCTATCAATACCTTAGCATTGCATTATTGGGAATTAGCTCTACCAATTTAATAGGTTAATATGGCAGCAAAAAGCTGCTTTAATTTGCTTTTGTCTAGTTGTTACAGCATTTAAACAACGCTTCAGTTGGTTATTTGCATTTGTTTCTTTTTTTTTGCATTTGTTTCTTATTCTCTTCAAGAACTGTATCTTTTTTTGTAGGAAATAGATCTAACTCATAAATTTGCATCAATTCCTAACAGATTCTAGATGTCTGGTAGCATATTATTTGAATGCTGTTAGAGAAATACTACTAGAATTTTATTAATGACGTTACTAGAATTTTACCAGGCAGTACTACTGAGAAGCAACAACAATAATAAATGTAGGTATGTATATTTATTTGATACCATAGGTACTTCTCAACAAAAATCCAAATGTTCCCCCCACCAAGTGCAGTCTGTCACAGTAATTAATCTGTTACCTGAACACGTTTGTAGGTCTCTCTCTCTCTCTTTCTCTCTCTCCACTCTGTCTGTCTCTATCTGTCTCTGTCTCTGTCTCTCTCCTCTGTCTGTCTCTGTTTCTCTCTATCTCTCTCCTTTATTGTTCCACTCACTGCTCCTTTTAATTCCCGTTTGGTGACTGCATGGAAACAGCCCCCAGTTCAAGTTCAACAGAATTGTAAAGACTCCACTGATAAAAGCACTAGGTCCCCTCCTGAGTTGCTGTCCTTTGAGCCTACACCTTTCTCACTTTTCCTAAGGCTCTTAATTGTGTGACTCCAAAGCTTCTCTGATGTTGAAACTTTTCTCCCTGAATCATTCAAAGTAATCTTGGTTTTTAAAAGTCTTTTTTAAAGCATTGTTTTTGTTCTTAAAAATGTATAGCTTTTCTGGGAAGGCATTTGAGGATTTCACCATATATTTTTATGCTTTTTATGGTCATATTCCTACTTCTTAGGTCATTTGTTGTTTTTGTAGAAACATCACCTAAAGTTGGTGACAAGTGTCCTGAGACATTAGACCTAAGGATCATGAACAGTCTTAATGATTTCATGGGGACAAAGGCAGAAGGAACTTGGAAAACTTTGTTAATACTCAGGATATCTGGGAGGTTGGGGTAGGGGGCAATGATGAAGACTGCTGGAGCACAGGTGATCTTTTCATCATTAATGCCAATTGAAGGAAAGGAATTTAGAAGGAAAGATAGATTTGGGAAATTAGCAGCTGGTTAAGATGAGAGTGTCTGAGAATGAGATTTGGAAATCTGGACTGCAGGGATGGAATGTCCCTAACAAGAGCCAGGGGAAATCTATCTGTCTGGAGTCTTACAGTTCTGACAAGGCCTTAAATGGAAGAGGGATAGAAGGGAGAAGACTTGGCAGAGAAATCTGCCAAGTCTTCCCAGAGATAGAAGCAGATGTGACCCTGGAAGGAGACCAGCAGAAGACTTTAACCAACAGAGGACAAAATCCAAGAAAAACATGGCCTCAGATGTCTATATACCAAAGCAGAAATTATGGCTAACAACAGGAAGAAACTAGAGGCCTGGGCACAAAGAGACTAATTATAGGTAGCAATATAGTTGGGGGATAAAATTTATATTAGGGATATAGCTCCGGTTGGTTAAACCCTAATCAAAAGAAGTGAGATAAGTGAAAGGGTGGGGTGGGGTTATGGAGTAGCATTGTCTGTTAAGGAGATAGAATTGAGGAAGAAAATCAGGAACCTCCAAGAAAAGGGACACAGTGTAGAGCAATGAGATGCAAACTGATTGAGGCAGAACCCAAATGTGGGCATGAATTGTAGACCAGAGCTGTGACCTGAACCACATTAAAATTTAATTGGGAAATATTTAACAAAATACAATTAAACATAGCTAATGTTAATATATTGTTTTCTGAGTCAACATGCAGCCCATGGGGTATCTTATGCAAGAGTTAGTGGCTTCTCTTTACATTGGAGTTTGACACCATTGCTGTAGCCCACCTTGTCAGAAGGAGGTGTTGGATGAGGAGTTTGGAAAGAATATTACCACCGAGATATGAAAACAAGATGTTCTAACGAAACCTAACCGGATATCTCCTGTCAAAAACAAAGAAGCTGGGAAATTGGTGATTTGGATTATTAATAATGATGATGCACAAAACAATGATGAGTGATGCAAGCAGAAGCAAGAGAACATTGCATACAGTAACAGCAATAATATTTTAAGGACAATTTTGAGTGACTGTTATTTGACTGTTTATTAAAAATAAAAGACATACGAAGAAAGATGCTATCTGTATCCAGAGAAAGAACTAATAAATAGAAGCATGTATAGAATAATTTTACATATATATGCCTATTTGTGTCTCATGGTGGCCATCTCTAGGGTGGAGGGGGAGAGGAAAAAAAGGAAAAAAAAGAAATTTACATGATAATTTTGTATATTTGGAGAGAATGGCAAATTGTGCATGGTAGATTTGTAGTTCCAGGTGCAATTGTCTTTTTTATGGTACTTTTTATGGAAATGCTTGATCCATGAGTTGAAAATAATTTTTTAAAAATAAAAATATCACCCTTCGAAAAGTGAAGAAAATGGCCAGGCTGCTTCACTGTGCCTTCCTGACTCTGACCAACAAAGAGGAACTGCTCGTCAGGCTAGACATGGTAGAAATCTGGGGAACAAGTGACTGAAGTTCCATCTTGGAATTTGCACTAGAGAAGAGGCAAGCTAAGTGGGTATCCCCCAAGTGGAGGGTGCCCCCCCAACCCAATTTCAGAAGAGAATATTTCAAAGCAACCTGAGAAAAGATTTGTTGGATCCAGTGTCTGGGGGGGGATGCCCATAAAAGAGAAATTGGAAGAATCTTGAGAAGAAAAGTCTTAAGATACTAACAGTGATTAGTACAATGCCTGCACAGAATAGTTACTTAATAAATGTTTATCGATCAATTGATGACAGAGATGAGGAGGAGGAGGAGGAGGAGGTTAAACAAGGAAAGAAGCCTAAAGATAAGGGGACATCTCTGACCGACTCCAAAAGAGACATATGTGAATGATGACCTCATGGGCATGTGAGGGAGAATGAGCACCACCCATGGAACAAGCTGGTGAGGCTAGTGCCAGGAATGGTTCGGCTCAGAATGAACTGAAGCTGGAGAGGAAAGCTAAAAACTGTAAGAGGGGCCACCTGAAGGAAGAAAGACTCCTGCTTAGGGTGGACTGGATCATGGACAACACAGTGAAAGAAATAATTCAGGCACCACTCTCAGATCTTTCAGCCCCCCCAGAACCTCAGTTCACCTGGACCTAGCAACTCAACCTCACTGAGGGCAGTACAACCCTGCCAGATCTCTCAGTCCTCTGGATTTTCTATGCCAGGAATAAATGGAGTTAAACAGGATTAGGTGACTTGCCCAGGATCACACAACACTCTTTCTCACTCCTTGTATGGGCAGTTCAGATCATCTTCTTTTCTGCAGCCTCCAAGCCTTTCCACACCCATACTTTCAGCTGAGAACTTTGACTCTTACTTTACTAAAAAAAATTGAGACCATTTGATGTGAGTCCCCTCTTCTTTCCTTCACTTCACCCCTTGGCATCACCCCTCACTCTCTTGTCTTTACTCCAAGATGAAGAAAGGAACCTTCTTTTTGCCAAGGTCAACTCCTCTATATGACCGCATGATCTCATTCCATCTTATCTTCTCCAGCAGATTGTTCCCTCTATCATCGCCCCTCTAATATATTCGGTGTCTTTCTATCTACAGTTCCTTTCCTGCTGCCTACAAACATACCCAAGTTTCCTTCATCTATTAAAAGCCCTCACTAGACCCTATCACCCTCCTCAAGCTATCATCCTTTATATCACCTCCCTTTCACAACTACATTTCTAGAAAAGGATGTCTGTACCAAATATCATAATGCAGGGATGGTTTAACATGAGGAAAAATACTTATATGTCAATAACAAGAGTAACAAAAGTCCTATGATTATATCAATAAATAGAAGAAAAGTGTTGGACAAAATACAGTACTCATTACTATTAAAAAAACACTTGAAGGCATAGGTATAAATGGATTTTTCCTTAAAAAGATGAGAAGCATCTACCTAAAACCAGCAAGCATTATTTGTAATGGTGATAAGCTAGAAGCCTTCCAAATAAGATCAAGAGTGAAACAAGGATGCCCATTATCACCAATGTTATTCAATAATGTATCAGAAATGTTAGCAATACTCATAAGAGAAGAAAAATAAATTGAAGGAATCAGAATGGGCAATGAGGTAATAAAACCATCTGCCTTTGTAGACAATAGGATGATACACTTGGAAAATCCTAGAGATTCAACTAAAAAGCTAGTTGAAACAATGATTTCAGCAAAGTAGCAGGATATTAAATAAACCCACATAAACAATCAGCATTTCTATATGTCACCAACAATCCCCTGCAAGAAGTGATAGTAAGAAATGCTCCATTTAAAATAACCATGGACAGTATAAAAGACAAACCCATAAACTACATGAACATAATTATAAAACACTTTTTGTACCAATAAAGTCAGATTTAAATAATTGGAGAAATATTTATTGTTCATGGGTGTACAGAGCCAATATAATAAAAATGACAATTCTACCTAAACTAATCTACTTATTCAATAACCTTCTAGTTAAATTACAAAATGATTATTTTATTGAGGTAGAAAAATAATAACAAAATTCATTTGGAAGAATAAAAGGTCAAGAATATCAAAGAAATTAACGAAAAATGTAAAGTAAAGAGGTTTTGCAGTACCAGATATTATACTGTATTGTAAGGCAGTAATTATCAAAACTATCTGTTACTGGCTAAGAAATAGAACAAGAGAACAAAGATCAATGGAACAAAGTACATATGATACACAGTAATATGTAGAGGGCCAGCTCTGAGAAAGTCCTTTCTGGGATAAGATACAGGCCAGGTTTTCACTGAAGCCTGTCCTTGCCCTTGGGCTGATAACTCAGGATGTGGGCTCCCCAAACCCACTGGGAATACCACCTGTGGGCTGTTAACACGATATTGTTACAGCAAAAAGGGAATAAAGCACGAGGAAGTCATGCAACGTAACAAATGTTTCGCATGAGAACTTGTTGATCTGCTTGCCTAAAAAGTATATAAGCCCTTTCCTTCAGCTTAATAAATGGAGCTGTGCTATACTCTGCCCCCTGGCCTGTGTCTTCCTCTCACTTTCTGGGGCATCCTTTTTCCTTCTGGTGCTCTGGCCCAACAACCGCTGGCAGCAGTAACACATGATCATAGTAACCTTGTGTTTGACAAATGTAAAGGTTGAAGCTTGTGAGATCTGCCAGCCCTTTGGGTCAGACTCTTGCACAGCAACCTGCCCTTTTGGGAGCTAGAAAAAGGAGGAGCTCTGAGACCCATCCTTGGAACAAGACTTCAAGTGTTTCTATCAAGGGGCTTATATTTTTCCTTCAAGTTGCTGAGAGCTCTCTTCAATCAGGTTCAGTCCTGGACATAAAAACACTCTGGCTTGCCCCATCTGGGATACTAATTATGACAGTCTTGTTGGTATCCTCCCTAGCACTGAGGAGACTGAAATAAGAAATTCCAACAATAAAAATTATACTTCTTCATGGTTAAAAAAAGTTGTTGGGAAGTTAGAAATCAGTCTGATAGAAATTGGGTACAGACCAATCAATATCTTACACCATTTACCAAGATAAGGTCAAAATGGTTACATGACCTAGACATAAATGGAGATATCATAAGTAAATTAGAAGAACATGGAACATATTACCTATCAGATTTAGGGATAGAAGAATTTATGAATAAACAAGAGAGAGCATTGTGAAATGTAAAATAGATAATTTTGATTACATTAAATTTAAAAAGACAAAAGCCAATGTGGTCAAGATTCAAAGGAAAGCAGAAAATAGGGGAGGGAGGGGTTATAGACAGTTTCTTGGACAAAGATCTATCTCAAATATACAGAAAACTTAGTTGAATTTATAAGAGTATGGGTTGTTCCCCAATTGATAAATGGCCAAAGACTATGAACAGATATTTTTTCAGACAAAGAAATCTAAGCTATATACGGTCATATGAAAAAATGCTTTAAATCACTATTAATTAGAGAAATGAAACTTGAAACAACTTTGAGATACCATCTCACACTTTTCAGACTGGCTAAAATTACAAAAGGGGAAAACGAAAAATCTTAGAGGAGATGTTTAAAAATTGGGACATTAATACACTATTGGTGGAAGCGTGAACTGATCCAGCATGCATTTTGGGTTGGAGAGCAAACTGGAATTATTCCCAAAGAGTTGTTAAACTGCTTATACCCTTTGACGCAGCAATCCCACCATTAAGTCTATTTCCCAAGGTAATCAGAGGAAAAGGAAAAGAACCCATATGTTTTAAAATATTTATAGCACCTCTCTCTTTGTGACAGCAAAGAACTAAAAATTGAGGAGATGTGTGCCAATTGGGGAATGGCTAAACAAGTTGTGGTATATGGTTGTAATGGAATACTACTGTGCTATAAGAAATGATGAGGTGATTGATTTGAGAAAAAACATGAAAAGATTGCATGAAATAATGAAGAGTGAAATGAGCAGAATCAAGAGAAGATTGTATCCAGTAATAGCAATATTGTTCAAAGAATAACTGTAAACAATTAAGTTATTCTGAATATTATAAATATGTAAATCAGCTACAAAGGACCTATGAAGGAAAATATATATTTGTGTCAAAATGTGGTCTTCTCTAGTGCAGGGGGATAATGGAAAGAGGAAGATAGTTCAGAACTTAAAATGTAACCAAAAAATTTAATTTAAAGAAAAAGATGTCTATGCTCCCCCTCCCCTTGAATTAGGAATCTAATCCCATTTCTACTTCTCTGTCTTCTAAACCTTCTTCAGTCTGACTTCTAATCACAGTCAACTGAAACTCCAGAGTTAGCTCTAATCTCTTAACTGCTAAATTTGATGGTCTTTTTCACTCTTAATCACAGTCCATGCTTTAAGAGTGAAGTCTTTCCTCTTTTAATTTATCAGCATAGCAGGTACTCAGAAACCAGGGCAAGGATCCTGCAGAGAAGTAGCAGCACAAAGAGCCACAAGGGGTCAGCAAAGGCCTCAGATCCTGGTGAGGCTAGCCTGGGGGCCATATTTTTGATGCCTCAGCCCAGGCCATTTCATTCAGTGGTATATTTAGTGCTGCTCTTACTTTCACAGACATTCTGAGAAATAAATTCTTCCCTCTCTCCCTCACAAGGCTGGGCTCAGAAAAGAGACTAAGACACCCCTTTGGATTCCTCCTGAACCAGGGAGTCCAGATCCAAGCCCATAAGAGGAGTGAAGCAAGCTACGACAAAATGAAATTTGGAGGTGGAAAGAATTGGAGCAACATTTTTCTACTCCCGAGAACAGGGACCAAGGAGGCAGATCAAGCTGGCCAGTTCAATACTTCTGTGAGAAGACAGGCCACAAGGACCAGGAGGTAGCTATGGGGAAGTTCTAGACTGGAAAGTACTTAGTGGGGCACAGTGCCCATTCAGAGGCCAGTGAGGCAGCTGTTTCCTTCATTGTCCTCAGAGAGAAGATGAACTAAAGGGAGGAGATGATATCAGAGGATGAAGTCAGAAGGTCGGGGTGAATCTGAGGGTGAGGGTGATCCCAGAAGGTAGAGAAACAGCTTGGTTCTCCAGGTCTGAGGGGTAAACTACTGCTAGTTGGGCTAGTAAGGGCATCAGAAGGTACCCAAGGAAATGGTGTCAGGGACAAGTCAGCAGGCATTTGTCTTAGCATATGAAGGAAAGCAAGAGGAATGGCAAGCAAGCATTCATATGGATCGCTGACTTGGCTCCTGTGAATTGGTTCATTTTGACCCAGTAGAGTATATGCTCCCTGAAGGTAAAGCCTGACCTTTATGATGACAGAGAATATTAAGACTCAAACTCAGAAAAAGACAATGATATCAAAATACCTATAAGCAAAGCCTCAAATTAAAATGTAAATTCAACACAAGCCCAAAAACAATTCCTGATAGAGCTAAATATAATTTTAGAAACTCAAATAAGAGTGGTACAGGGGAAAAAAAGAAATGAGAGTAATACAAGAAAAATGTGAAAAGACAATTAACAGTTTGGTTAAAAGAGGCACAAAAATACTAAAGAAAATAACACCTTAAAAAACAGAATTGGACAAATGGTAAAATAAGTACAAAACTTCACTAATAAAAAAATCATTCCTTAAAAAGCAGAATTGGCCAAATGGGAAAATAGTTATACCTCTTTTTCTGTTCACTGAAGAAAATAATTACTTAAAAATAGAACTGAGCAAGTGGAAGTAAATGACTCCATGAGACATCAAGAAATAATAAAAACAAATTTAAAAGAATGAAAAAAGAATGAAAAAAAGAAGAAAATATGAAATATCTCATTGGAAACATAACTGACTGTTTCAACAATCCAGCTAGCAGCTTCTGTGGGGGTGTAAGATCCACCAACAGCCAGCAGAAAGTTACCAGCAGGCTGAAGAAGCACAGGTTCTTTTGATCTGCTTAACTAAGGAAAGCCACATGAAGGGGTGGACAAGCTTACTTTAATTCAGCATGCAAATACAATTCACTTAGTTCAGGGGAAAAAGACCAGCACGCTGAACTTCAGAGGAAATACAAACAAATTACAAACATCGACAGACAGACCTTGTCTGATTCAAATCCCAATACAGTTACCAGAGTTCAACAAAGTCTCAGCATCTGGGTTACAAGCTGGAGGGCCCTTAGCTACAGCTGCCCGGAGTCTCTGCATCAACATCATCTCAAGTGAGAGCCACTTCCGCAAATGGCTCTGTCCTCTCTTCTTATAGGGCTTCAGACATCATCAAACATCATCTGAATGACCAGAACTTAGGCTCTGGTGATTGGCTCTTGAGTTAGCCCCTCCCCTTAGGACCCTGGGAGGTTCACATCCACATAGGATAGGTTAACACCTAATAGGGGTTAGAGCCTGGGGCTTAGCACTTAGTAAGACTCAAGATGGGCATGGCTCCGGAGTTAGCACCTCCCCTTAGCCAGCCCCACCTTGGGCCCCACCCAAGTCACCAATCCACACCCACATAGGTTGCACACCTAATAGGGGTTTGGGCCTGGGGCTTAGCACCTAGTAAGGCTCAATGAAATACACTGAATTACTCAAAGAAAACAAAGGCCATTTTGCTTACCAACACACTGACCTGGAAAATAGATCAAGGAAAGATAATTCAATAGTTGTTAGACTGCCTGAAAACCATGAACAAAGAAGCAGCCCAGACACCATATTTCAAGAAAGTATAAAGGAAAATTGATCCAATATCCTAGAACTAGAGGGTAAGACAGAAATGGGAATAAACAAGCACCAAATACCACTTGAAAGAAATCCCAAAATGAAAACTATGAAGAATGATATGGCTAAATTCCAGAGATCCCAGGGCAAAAAATACTTTAAACAGCCAGAAAGAAATCATTCAAATATTCTGGAGCCACATCCAGGATCACACAAGATTTACCAGCTAACACATTAAAGAAGCAGAGGGCTCAGAATATAATATTCCAGAAGACAAAAGAGCAAGGATTACAACCAAGAATAACCTGCCCAACAAAATGAATATAATCCTTTGTGGGGCGGGGAATGGACATTTCATGGAATAGAGGATTTTCAAATATTCCTAATGAAAATATCAAAGATAAATAGAAAATTTTACTTCCAAATACAAGACTCAAAAGAAGCATAAAAACATAAACATGGAAGAGAAATCATAAGGGACTCAATAACATTAGACTGTTTACATTTCTACATGGGAAGATAATACTTGTAACTCCTAAGAATTTTATCATTATTAGGGCAGTTAGAAGGACTCTACAAAGACAGAGGGCATGGAAGTGAGTTAATTATGTTGAAATGACCTCAAAAAATGAATAGGTGAGAAAAGAATGCACTGAGAGAAGGGGGAAGGGAGAGAAAGAATGAGGGAAATCATCTAACATAAAAGAGGTGCACAAGGGAGAGCTTTTACAGTGGAGAAGAAAATGGAGTGGGGCAAGCAGTGCTTGACATCACTCATATCTGAATTGAGTCAAAGAAGGAAGAATGTATGCATGTGTGTGTATATGTACACAGACACACATATGTATGTACACATATACATATGCACACACATACTCAGCTGGGTATAGAAATTTATCTTACCCAGCAGGGAAGTAGCTGGAGAAAGTGATAAGAGAAAAGGGAGGGGAGTTATAAAAGGAAGGCTGGATTAGGGGAGGCAGTGGTCAAAATCAAAATGGACTTTTAAGAAGGCACAGGATAAAAAGAGAGTGATAAAGATAAACAGAAGAAAATAAGATGAAAGGAAATACAGTTAGTAATCATATGAATTCATGCATACAGTGGAAGCAGGTAGTAGAATGGATTAGAAACCAAAATCTAACAATATGTTGTTTACAAGAAACACACTTGAAACAGAGAAACACAGTTAAAAATACAGGGCTGGAGCAAAATCAATTAAGCTTCAGCTGAAGTAAAGCAGGGGTAGCAATCATAATTTCAGACAAAGCAAAAGCAAGAATAGACCTAATTAAAAGAGATGAGTAAACCTTGGTAAAAGGCACTATAGATAATGAAGTAGTTTCAATACTAAACATATGCACCAAATGCCATAGCATCCAAATTCTTGAAGGAAAATTTAAATGAGTTACAGAGGAAAATAGACAGTAAAACTATAATAGTGGGGGACTTCAACTTTCCATTCTCAGACCTAAGTAATTCTAGCCATAAAATAAATAATAAAGATGTTAAGGGAATGAATAGAAACTTTAGAGAAATTAGATAGATTTCTGGAGAAAATTGAATGGGAATAGAAAGCAGTATATCTTTTTCTCAACTGTCCATGGCACCTTCACAAAAATTGACCATATATTAGGGCATGGAACCTCACAAACAAATGCAAAAAAGCAGAAGTATTAAATATATGCTTTTAAGACCATAATGCAATAATATTACATTCAATAAAAACTGTGGAAGCATAAATTAAAAATTAATTGGAAACCAAATAATCTTATCCTAAAGAATGAGTGAGCCAAAGAACAAATCATAGACACAATCAATAATTTCATTAAAGAGAATTGTAACAATGAGACAACATATCAAAATTTGTGGGATGCAAGCAATGCAGTACTTAGGGGAAAATTTATGTCTCTAAATGTATACACCAATAAAAGAGAGAAAGGGTAGATCAATGAATTGAACTAAACTAAAAAAAAAAGGACAAATTTTAACCCCCCCAATTAAGCACAAAAATGGAAATCTTGAAAATTAAAGGAGAGATTAACAAAATTGGAAGTAAAAAACTGTTGAAATAATAAACAAAACCAGGACCCAGTTTTATGGGGGAAAACAATAAAATAGATAAATTATTGGTTAATATGATTTTCTTAAAAGAAGAAAATGAAGTTACTGTATAAAAAATTAAAAGGGTGAATGCACCACAATGAAGATTAAATTAAAACAATTATTCAGTTATTGCCCAAATATATGCCATTAAACTGACAATCTAAGTAAAATGGATGAATTTTTAAAAAATTTCCCAGATTAACAGAAGAGGAAAGAGAATGCTTAAATAACCCTATCTTAGAAAAGAAAATTTAACAGGTCATAAATGAGCTCCCTAAGAAAAAAATCCCCAGGACCAGATGGATTTACAAGTGAATTCTACCAAATATACAAGAAACAATTAATCCCAAAACTATATAAACTATATGTAAAAGTCCCTTTTATGACACAAATATAATTTTTAAAAATAACATTTTATTTCTCCAATTACATGTAAAACAATTTTTAGCATTTGGGTCTTTTTTAAGTTCTGAGTCCCAAATTTTGTCCCTCTCTCCTTCTTCTCCCCCCCCTCCCTGAGATGGTAAACAATCTGATAGAGGTCATACATGTATAATCATATAAAATACAAACATGATTTTGGTACCTAAACCAGGTAAAACAAAAACAGAGAAAGAAAACTACAAGCCAATTTCCCTTATGAATATTGATATAAAAAATAAACAAATGAAGTACTATCAAAGAGATCACAGTAGCATACCACAAAGATTATACACTATGACCAGGTGAGATATATACCAAGAATGTTGGTCTTGTGGACAATTATAAGTATAATTGACTATATCAATAACAACAAAAAAACCAAAAACATATTATTACCTCAACAAATGCAGAAAAAGCTTGGACAAATAAAAACACTAGAAAACATAGGAACAAACTGAGTCTTTCATAAAATAATAAGTAATAATTTCTATAATGGGGATAAACAAGAAAAAACCATGGGTGAAGGAAGAGTGCCCGTTATTGCCACTTTTACTCAATATTGTATTCAGAATGCTAACTATAGCAAGAAAACAAGAAAAAGAGATTGAAGGAATAAAAATAAGCAGTGAGGAAACAAAACTATCACTCTTTGCAGTTGACATGATATTGTACTTAAAGAACACTAAAGAATCAACTAAAAACAGGTGAAACAATCACTTCAGCATACTTCCATGATTTAAAATAAACCCACATAAATCATCAGCATTTCTATATATAACCCAGCAGGGAGAGAAAGAGAAATTCAATTTAAAATCATTGTAGACATTACACGTGGGAGTCTACCTACCAAGACAAACCCAGGAACTATATGAACACAATTACAAAACACTTTTTACACAAATACACATCTAAACAGTTGGAGAAATATCCATTACTCATGGATAGGCTGAACCAACATAATAAATTAAAATTCTACTTAAATTAATTTACTTATTGTTTCAACAATCTGGCTAGCAGCTTCTGTGGAGGTATAAGATTCACCCACAGCCAGCACCCAGAAAGCTGCCAACAGCACAGGTTCTTTTGATCTGCTTAACTAAGGAAAGCAAGGTGAAGGGGTTGGCAAGCTTACTTTTAATTCATAATACAAATATCAGTCACTTAGTTCAGAGGAAAAAGCCAGCACCCTGAACTTCAAAACAAAATGCAAACAAATTACAAACATCAACAGATTTTGTCTGATTCAATCCCAACACACAGTTACCAGAGTTCAACAAAGTCTCAGCATGCGGGTTTACAAGCTGGAGGGCTCCTTAGCTACAGCTGCCTGGAGTCTCCTCATCAACATCATCTCCAGAGCTCTGCACAGATGGCTCTGTCATCCCTTCTCATAGGGCTTCAGACATCATCAAACATCATCTGAATCACCAGAGCTCAGGCTCTGACAATTGGTTCTTGAGTTGTCCCTTCCCCTTAGGACCCTGGGAGGTTCACATCCACATGGATTAGCTTAACACCTAATGGGGTTTGGGCCTGGGGCTTAGCACCTAGTAAGGCTCACTGAATTACTCAAAGAAAACAAAGGCTATTTTGCTTATCAACACACTTATTCAGTGTCATGGCAATCAAGCTGCCAAAGAATTATTTCACAGAAGTAGAAAAAATGGTAACAAAATTCATCTAGAAGAATGAAAGGTCAAGAATATATAGGGAATCAATTAAAATAAGGTGAAGGATGGAGGCCTAGCAGTACCAGATCTCAAACTGTATTGTAAAGGAGTGATCATCAAAACAATCAGGTAGTGGATAAAATAAAGTGGTGGGTGAGTGGAATGGATCAGGTATACAATACACAGTAGGACATGATCATATTGATCTAATGTTTGATAAACCCAAAGACTACAGCTTTGGGGGCAAGAACTCACCATTTGACAAAAATTGAGAGGAAACTGAAAAGCAGTTTGGAAGAAACTAGGCATAGACCAACATCTCACACTGTATACCAAAATAATGTCAAAATGAATAAATGATTTAGACATAAATGGTGGTAGCATAAGTAAATTAGAGAAACATGGGAATTTTTATCTTTCAGATCTATGAATTAGCGAATAAATTATGACTAAATAAGAGATAGAGAGGATCACTGGAAATAAAATAGATAGTTTTAATTATGTAAAGTTAAAAAGGTTTTACACAAACAAAACCAATGTAGCCAAAATTAGAAGAAAAGCAGGAAACTGGTGGGGGTAGGGGGAGATTATAACTAGTTTCTCTGATAAAGGCCTCATTTCTCAAATGTATAGGGAACTGAACCAAACTTATATTTTTTTCTTTTTTTAATTTTCTTTTTTTATATTTTAATTTAATTTATTTAATATTTTAGTTTTCAGCCCTGATTTTCAAAAGACTTTGAATTACAAATTTTCTCCCCATTTCTACCCTCCCCCCTACTCCAAGATGTCATATATCCTCGTTGCCCTGTTCCCCAGTCAGTCCTCCCTTCTGTCACCACACTCCCCCCATCCCCCTTTCCCTTACTTTCTTGTAGGGCAAGATAAATTTCTATGACCCATTGCCTGTATATCTTATTTCCTAGTTGCATGCAATAACTTTTTTTTGAATATCTTTTAAAACTTTGAGTCTCAAATTCTCTTCCCTTTTCCCTCCCCACCCACCCTCCCTAAGAAGGCAAGCAATTCAACATAGGCCACACGTGCATCATTATGCAAAACTCTTCCACAATACTCATGTTGTGAAAGACTAACTATATTTTGCTCCCACCTATCCTATCCCCCTTTATCCAATTTCCTCCCTTGACCCTGTCCCTTTTCAAAAGTGTTTGCTTTTGATTACCTCTTCCCCCTTTCTGCCCTTCCTTCTATCATCCCCCCCTTTTTAATCTCTTTCCTCCTTCTTTCCTGTGGGATAAGATACCCAATTGAAACTGTATGTTATTACCTCCTCAGGTCAAATCTGATGAGAGCAAGATTCACTCATTCCACCTCACCTACCCCCTCTTCCCTCCCAAGCTACCCTAATACTGAGGTCTCATGAATTATACACATCATCTTTCCATGTAGGAATGTAAGGAAAAGAGTTCAACTTTAGTAATTCCCTTATGATTTCTCTTTCTTGTTTACCTTTTCATGCTTCTCTTGATTCTTGTGTTTGAAAGTCAAATTTTCTATTCAACTCTGGTCTTTTCACTGAGAAAGCTTGTAAGTCCTCTATTTTATTGAAAATCCATATTTTGCCTTGGAGCATGGTACTCAGTTTTGCTGGGTAGGTGATTCTTGGTTTTCATCCTGGCACCAATGACCTGCGGAATATCATATTCCAAAACCTTCGATCCTTTAATGTAGAAGCTGCTAGATCTTGTATTATTCTGATTATGTTTCCACAATACTCAAATTATGTCTTTCTGGCTGCTTGTAGTATTTTCTCCTTGATCTGAGAGCTCTGGAATTTGGCAACAATATTCCTAGGAGTTTTCTTTTTGGGATCTTTTTCAGGAGGTGATCGGTAGATTCTTTCAATTTCTATTTTGCCCTGTGGCTCTAGAATATCAGGGCAGTTCTCCTTGATAATTTCTTGAAAGATGATATCTAGTCTCTTTTTTTGATCATGGCTTTCAGGTCATCCAATAATTTTTAAATTATCTCTCCTGGATCTATTTTCCAGGTCAGTGGTTTTCCAATGAGATATTTCACATTGTCTTCCATTTTTTCATTCCTTTGATTCTGTTTTATAATATCTTGATTTCTCATAAAGTCACTAGCTTCCACTTGCTCCAATCTAATTTTTAAGGTAGTATTTTCTTCAGTGGTCTTTTGAACCTCCTTTTTCATTTGGCTAATCCTGTCTTTCAAGTCATTCTTCTCCTCATTGGCTTTTTGGAGCTCTTTTGCCATTTGAGTTAGGCTATTTTTTAAGGTGTTGTTTTCTTCAGTATTTTTGGGTCTCCTTTAACAAGTCATAGACTTGTTTTTCATGGTTTTCTCACATCCTTCTCATTTCTCTTCCCAATTTTTCCCCTACTTCTCTAACTTACGTTTCCAAATCCTTTTTGAGCTCTTCCATGGCCTGAGACCAGTTCATGTTTTTTCTTGGAGGCTTTTGATGTAGGCTCTTTGACTGTATTGATTTCTTCTGGCTGTATGTTTTGGTCTTCTTTGCCACCAAAGAAAGATTCCAAAGTCTGAGTCTGAATCTGAGTCCGTTTTCGTTTCCTGGCCATGTTCCTAGCCAACTACTTGACCATTGAGAGTAGAGAGTACTTTGTTCCAAGCTTGAAGGGATGTGCTGTTGTTTTCAGAGCTATTTCTCACAGCAAACTCTGCCACATCAGTGCTTCTCCTCCCCCCAAAACCACCAACCCAGACTGGACTCAGATCTTAAGCAGGCTCTACACTCCTGTTCTGATCTGCCACT
The DNA here is from genome assembly GCF_011100635.1 of Trichosurus vulpecula. Classification (NCBI taxonomy): domain Eukaryota; kingdom Metazoa; phylum Chordata; class Mammalia; order Diprotodontia; family Phalangeridae; genus Trichosurus; species Trichosurus vulpecula. The sequence goes on along the minus strand of NC_050581.1, from coordinate 207,569,507 downwards.
TAATTCCTCCCACCAGGTGGGCCTGGGACTGGAAGCAACTGCATCTTTAGTTCTGTAGCTGCACCACCCCTGCTGCCCCTGGGGAGGTGGCCAAACCGCGAACTACTTTCACTCTGTCCCCCACAGCTTTTCCCACTAACCTTCTCTATTGTCTTTGGTGTTTGTGGGTTGAGAAGTCTGGTAACTGACACAGCTCACTGATTCAGGGTGCTGGTACCTGTTCCACCCCGTTCCTGGTATGGTTGGTCCGGGCACAGCCCATGCTAGACTCTGCTCCCCTCCACTGCACTCCCAGCTCCGTGTGCGATAGACCTTACCCCGTGACCATCCAGGCTGTCGTGGGCTGGAGCCCTGCTTTCTTCTGCTATTTTGTGGGTTCTGCAGTTCTGGAATTTGTTCAGAGCCATTTTTTATAGGTGTTTGGAGGGACCTGGGGGAGGGGAGCTCATGCAAGTCCCTGCTTTCCAGGTGCCATCTTGGCTCCGCCCCCCCAACCAAACTTATAAAAAAAATAAGAGCCATTCCCCAGTTGATAAATGGCCAAAGAATATGAACAGGCAGTTTTCGGAACAATTCAAGTTTATCTAGTCACATGAAAAAATGCTCTAAATCACTATTGATTAGAGAAATGAAAAACTGAAACAATTCTGAGATTCTACCTCACATTTATCAGATTGGCTATTATGCAGAAAAGGAAAATGACAAATGCTGGAGGGAATGTGGGAGGGGGGAATTGCACTGTTGGTGGAGTTGTGAACTGGTCTAACCATTCTGGAGAATAATTTGGACCTATACCCAAATGTCTATAAAACTGCATACTCTTTGACTGAGCAATACCACTGTTAAGTCTATATCCCAAAGAAATCAAAAGAAAAGGAAAAAAAGATCTAAAGGTACAAAAATATTTATAGAAGATTTTTTTCATGGTGGCAAAGAATTGAAAATTGGGGGGATGTCCATCAATTGGCGAATGACTAAACAAGGTATGGTATATGATTCTGATGGATTACTATTGTGTGATAACAAACGATGAGCAGGATGGTTTCAAAAAACCTGGTAAGACTTATATGAACTGATGCAAGGTGAAATGAGAATCAGGAGAACACTGTGTGTGGTAATAGTAATATTGTAATGATGATCGTCTGTGAAAGACTTTACTACTCTGATCAAGATAATGATCCACTACAATTCCAAAAGACCCATAATGAAAAATGCTACCCACCAACACTAATGCACTGTTGAAGTTGCAAATTGATCCAACCATTCTGGAAAGCAATTTGGAACATTGCCTAAAGGGTTGTAAAACTATGCACACCCTTTGATCCAGCAATACTACTGCTAGATCTATATTCCAAAGTGATATAAAAGGGGGAGGGGAAAGAACATATTTTTACAGAAATATTTATAGCAGTTTTTTTACAGTAGCTAAGAATTGCAAATTGAGGGGATACCCATCAATTGAAGAATGGCTGTGGTATATGATTGTAATGAAATACTAACTTGTGCTACAAGAAATGACAAGCAGGATGATGTAAAAAAAGATCTAGAAAGACTTCCGTGAATCGAGACAAAGTGAAGTGAGCAGAACCAGGAGAACATTGCACATAGTAACAGCAATATTGTACAATGCGCAATTGCGAATGACTTACAACAATCCAAGAAAATCCCAAAGACCCATGATGAAAAATGCTATCTGCCCCCAGTGAAAGAAGTTATAGTGTCTGAATACAGACTGAAGCATAGCATTTTCTCTTCTTTCCTTCCTTCTTTCCTTTTCTTTCCTTCCTTCTTTCTTTTTCTTCCTTCCTTCCTTCCTTCCTTTCTTGCTTTCTTTCTTTCTTTCTTTATTTCTTTCTTTCTTTCTTTCTTTCTTTCTTTCTTCCTTTCTTCCATCCATCCTTTCTTTCTTCCTGCCTTCCTTCCTTTCTTCCTTCTTGCCTTCCTCCTTTCTTTCTTTTTTTTCTTGTTTGAGCCTTCTTGCACAAAATGACAATATGGAAATGTTTTTCATGTTTGTACATGTATAACCTATATTAGATTGCTTACTATCTCAGGGAGGGGAGAGGGGAGAGAGGGATAGAATTTGGAACTGAAAATTTAAAAAAAACAACAAAAATTTAAACTGTTTTAAAAATAAAAGTTTTAAAAATTTTTAAATAGTTTTAAATTTTTAAAATAAAAAAATTAAATATTGTTTTTGAAAAATACAACCCACCTCCAGAGAGAATTAATAGACTCTGAGGACAGATTGAGTAGTTTTTTTTCACACTTTCTTTATGGTTCATTGTTGTTTTTCAACATAGCTAATATAGAAATATGTTTTGCATGACTTCAAGTGAATAATTGACAGAATGCTTATCTTGTCAATGGGTTGGGGAGGGGTGGGAGGAAGGGAAAGAATTTGGAACTCAATTTTTTGCATGAATGTTAAAAATAAATATTTTTAAAAGACAATCACATAGACAAGAAATTCTAGTTTTTATTCTAGTGTTATTATATGTGTAGGTTAGTCCATTTTTCTATCCTTTTCCTCTCGATTTCTTTTAAGAAGCATAACATTAGAAAGAAAATCTAAGAAATAGGTTCATCTCTGATCCTTTCATTTCTCTGACTTTTAATTTATTTGGAGGAATTTTTGCTGCTCCCCTTCTCTGGCACGTCTTGGCTGCTATTTGGGGCAAGATGAAGATGCCAAGTTCTCTGACCACCTTTCTCTACCATCTTTCCAGAATTCCCGACACCTGGCTTTATTGCTGACCATCAGACTTAAGGGTCTGCTCTTCTTTCTAGAATTCCACATCCATAACTCATCATTTGGGGTTATAAAATCATTTATGTCACCAATCATATAAGCAAGGGGTTCTGGGAGCTGTAGAGCACATCTACCACATTTAGGGCCTCTACTCAAATTCTGTATTTCACTGAAGACTTTTGAAAATTCCCTAAGACAAACCCAATTGAAGACTTGGTTGAGCCACCATTTTGTCTTACTATGTAGCTGTGGTTCAACTTGATACCTTTTGTCGTTATGACACAGTTTACCCAACACAGGGGACTCTGGGAATGTATTGTGGAAAGAGTAAGAGACCAGTAGGAAATGCCTCCAATCCCTTCATATGTTGAAATACAGAGATGGAACAAATAGAGATTAGCATGATAGATGTGTTTTATATGATTGGAGAGACTGTTCTAGAACAAACCAAGGAAAATGTATCATGCAGTCTGAGACACTTCATAATACTCCAGGAGCTAGAGAGAATCCAACAAGTATTCCAGTTTGTTTCTACTGCCCCTTATTCCCTCATTTAATTGAACACACATTTGTCCAGTACTTTCTATGTGGGAGGTGTGACATCTCTTGGTGCCCCATTGCGGATGGTAGTGCCTAATGGAGTACAAGGAAATTCCATAGTGAGTGCATAACATAAGTGCATAGTATAAGCAGAGATCTTGATTCTGCTCCTCCCCCTTTATGGCTTAAGCTAACTCTGTTTTAAGGCTGTTAGTGATGCCCTTTGAATAATTTGATGGCACACAAGGGCCAACTTCCTCAGGATCAGAAGAATTGGAATGTTCTAATAAAGAATCATTCCTGTGGACCACATGGGTTTAGGTAGGGCAAAGTGGAGGCAAGAGTCCCAGAGAGTAAATTCCCACCCAGGACCTCAGTTTTATCATCTATAAAAATTAATGGGTTAGATAAGATGACAGGGATTTTAGGTGCCCTGGGGGAGCAGCAGGAGTTCAGGCAGACCTAAGTGAGGTGGGTGTGAGGGGATGATTCACAAGCCACACACACCCTAAGCAGAGAATTTGGCATAATTATCAGATGTTTAAAGGGAAGGTAAGTCTAGCTCACAATTGTTGTTTTACTGCAGTGCATTTTTTCCCAGAGTTCAATTTGTTAATTATCACCTGACACTGGTTCTAATTGCCACTCAGTTCATCCAAAGCTCTGTCTTTTTGGGTAGTTTTTCTATCTGCATGATTTCCTTTGTCTAGCTCCCTGTCCTAAGGTACAGCCAGATTTAGCCTTCCTGAAATGGGAATCGGATCAACAGCAATTGGCCAATAACAGCATCTGCCTCCCAGGAACATAGTGCAGTGCATAGATGGTGATGCCCATATACTGGTTGGCAAACCTTCAAAGACATGGCCAGGATGAGCTACCCTCATCACCATCACTGCCTGAGGACATGCATTCTCAACCAGCTGAATATGCCAGGATAATAAGATTTCCAAACACCCAGCAAAGGAGGAGCAGCCCAAAATGGACCTGGGGCTTTCTTGGTTGGACTTTGTTGGACTTCCCCCATGTTGACCATGGGGCTTCAAGCCACGGGTGCAAGGTAAACATTCATCTTCCTTTTATTTCCACAATAAGTAAGACCACTATTTGTTGCTACTTAGCTGCTCTTCACGGTAACCATAGCAACTTTCTGTCCTGGGCAAGTAAGCCACAGGCCCATACTAGGTGAATGATGGATGTGGGTCACAGGACAGAGGAGTGATGCAAACAAAAGAGGCAGCCTCCATACTCTATGTAGCACTTGTAATGCTATGACCAGTGAGGGATGGGCCAGTGCGATCCTGTGTTCAGTCCAAGACTGAATCCGAGGAAACCTTGGCACTGCAGAGACACTGTCTCCAGCAGCTTCTGTAATGCATCTCTTGACTCATCCCTCACATCTAAAAATAGGGCACATGTTCTTAATTAGAATTTACCCATCACAAAAGCTTCTCATGTTGCAGACCCTGGCAACTCTGTCCTCAAAAGTTCCAGGAGCAAGGCTCCCCTGTGCTCTGCCCAATTCATGCCTACTCATGGCTGAATCTAGCTAGGGCAAGTCACCCAACCAGGCTGGCTGTGTGCAACCCAGATTTGTGTTCTCTAACCTCAATGGACCCTCAGCACCGCAAGGTGGTCTTCCTTCTCCTTGGGCCATCTCCACAAAAGCTGTTCTCAACCTTCTCTCCTCAAGCCTCCCATACCTCTCCCCTCAGCTGGACACCCAACTTCATTCCTTTTTGTTTGTTTATTTGTTTTTTTTGTTTTTGTTTTTGGGAGGGCAATTGGGGTTAAATGACTTGCCCAAGGTCACACAGCTAGTAAGTGTGTCAAGTGTCTGAGGCCACATTTGAACTCAGGTCTTCCTGATTACAGGGCTGGTGCTGTACTCACTGCGCCACCTAGCTGCCTCCCAACTTCATTCCTTAATGAATGAAGAGGTCATTCACCCCATCCTCCCTCTTCTCCTCTTCTCTTCATCTCACTTGCTCTTGACATCAGACCCATTGTCTCCTTCTTGAGTCCAGTGGCTGATGAAAAATGACCTTAATCCTCACCAAGACCAATCTTTGGATTATTGCAATAGTTCCTCATTGGTTTCGCAGCCCTGTCCCTTACCACTGAACCATCTCCTGTGTAGCCGCAAAAGTGATTTTCCTCAAAGCATGTCACCCTCCTGATCAATAAACTCCAGTGATTCCCTACTGACTCAAGGTTACCCTCCAGCACATAGCACAGTATTTGGCACACAGTAGGTGCTTTATAAATATTTATTGATTGGCATTTAGATATCTTTACCATCTTTCCTGCTTGGACAAACATCAGTCTTGGCTCTGCTCTCCTCAGTACAGCTAAAACTGACCTTTTTGGTGTGTTTCCTACTGGACTTTGTATCTCCCGTCTCCACACCTTTGCACAGGCTGTCCCCCATACCTGAAATGCACTTCCTCCTCACTTCTGCCTTCTGGACTCTCTAGTATTCTTCCAGACTCAGCTGAAGAGCTATCTTCCCCATGAAGCTTCTTCTGATCCCCCAGTTGCTAGTCCTCTCCCCCCACCCATTTTAGTCAATTTTGTATACATTTGGCACAGATGTCAATGTGTACATGTTGTCTTCCCTAAGTTGTGTAAGAGTAGGGACTGTCTCACCTCAGCACTTAGTATGGTGCTTGGCACACAGTAGGTGCTTAATAAATACTGGTTGATTATTGATTCCATAGAAATACAAGGAAAATGACCCAAGAGGTCTTTACTCTCAAAATCCTTCACTTTCTTCATATTTCAGCTCAAACATGACCTTCTGCATGAGACTTCTCTGATCCACACCCCTCTCCTAAACCCCCCATAACCTATGTGTTTTGGGATTTGACAGATGCTAGACCCCAACAAAACTATAGACATATCATCTGGTATAAGCACTAATCAAGTGGCTGTGATGTGCCAGAAACTGACCCTGCCCAAAGCCCAGAGAGTGAGAGGGACTTGTCTCCTTTCCTGTGATTGAGCCATGAGAGGTCTTTTCCCTGAGCACTGCTTCCCATTCCCTGGGGACCCCATCAGAAAAGCCTGTTGCCTTTTAACATCACCGGCCATCCTAATTCCTGGTCAAACGGAGTGGTCCCAGTGCTCTTTTTTCAGTCACCTCACCTTGGAGTGTCCCACTCCACTTCTGAGAGACCCATGTTAGGAGGAGCATGCCCAAGATGAATGGAAGAGGAATGGGGTGGTGATCCCAGTATCCTGTACTGAGCAGGCCCTCTGGGTAGGGTTTCATTCCATCCTGGGTGCCCCATGTTAAGTGGACCATGGTCAAGCTGAGCAGAACCAGAAAAAGGGATCCCAGTGTTCTTCCCTGGTCAGATACTACTCCCCTCAGTACAGTCTCATTCCATTCTGGGTGCCCCATGTTAAGTAGATCACGGTCAAGCTGAGTGGAATGAAGAAAGGGAATCCCAGTGTTCCACCTTGCTTAGACCCCATGGGGGGTATGCTTTTTTATTATGGGAGGCCCATATCAGGAGAGGTACAGATTTGCTGGACCACTTCCAATGGAGAGGCTTGAAAACAAGGCTGGTGGCCTGCAAAAGTGGGGACATCCAGGCTGGAAACCAGAGGATCTGGGAGCCACCTACCAGCTGCCTTAGGATACTGGAAGGCATTCCCATGGAAGAGAAATCATCTCTGTTCTTTTTTGCCCCAGAGGGTAGAGCCAGGAGCAATGGGTAAAAGATACAGAATTCAGACTTAGACCAGAAGTCAAGAAGCATCAGAAATAAGATAACTAGGAGCTGTCCAGGTGCTGAACGGGCTGCTTTCAAAGGGGTGAGCTTGGCAAACAGCAGCTGGACAGCTACTTGTGGGCAGGTCTGAAGGCTAGGGTGAATCTCTTTCGCAGGTATGGGTTGGACTAGATGACCACTGAGGTCCCTTCCATCTTTGACATTGTGTGATTCTGAAGGGGATCAAAAATGGGCGGAGTCTATTCCCCATCTAGTTTTTATCACCAAGAAAAATTGGTTCCAGGGTTGGAAGGACTGGAGGCTTTTGGAGATAGTTGGCTTCAGAGGAGGGCATCTCTCACAAAAAAGATGGTCTTTGTCTTGCCTCTTTCATCCCTAGGTTTGATCACCTGAGATGCTGGCCCGAAGCACTCTTCAAGCAAATTTGAGGGATGGAGTTGATAAGATGCACCAACCTGAGATGCACAGCCATGGGGCCCCTACCAGATCAAGGCAGTGTCTGTGTGCTCCTGCCCACCTGTCTTTCCCTGTCCTACCAGTCACCTGAATAACTGATTGGACTAGTGTTTTTACAGGTGCTTCCCATGGTTTAATCAAAAGAGGGTGTAACATGAGGCTCCCAGGCAGTAGGACAGGAAACAGTAATGGACAGAAGGATGTTTTCAGGGTGGGAATTTTCAGTTCACATTGAATCACACCCTGTCCTTGAGGTCTGCCCTGCCAATGTGAAAGGTCAGCCCGGTCAACAAACCTATTTTTCAAAACTACCAAATGCAGCAGGAGGTGGGGTGCTCCAGTGGGTTGCAGAGATGGAAATGAATCTGGGCATTCCTGCTGCATTCAAATGTTGTCCTTGAGCACAGAGCATTAATTACAGCTGAGACCCACCATGCAGAGCCCCTGTTGGCTACACTCCAGGCCCAGAACATTCAGAATGTGGAAAGCTTCTGTTCATGGTAATTTCAACTCATTGTTACCCGACTGTGATTCAGACTAGCCATTAACTAGACTTGATTACAACCCTGTTGAATAACTGCTGACGACCAGGGTTTGTACAAACTCTGCCTCTTAGTGCTAAGTGACCTGGCTCATAGATTTGTAATCATTTATTCTTATTCATGTCTCATAACTCCCAGCATTTAAAAACAGAGTTTAGCAATGTCAAAAAGATGGTCATGATGTCCATCTTGCAGTTTTGATACAGAATACCCCCACAACCCACAAAAGCAGATATTGTTGTGCCAAAAAAAAACGAGCGAGACCCGGATATAAATTTAGATGTGGATTTATTGAAGCACATGACTATTCGGAGTAATTACTCAAATCGAACAGCCCTGAGTAAAGGAAGAGAAAGAGTATTTAAAGGGAAAGAACACAATTAGATTTCTGTGGAGATGGGGACACAAACAATGAGACAAGCTGAGGCAGGATTATTTCTGTGGAGAAGGGAACACAAACAGTGGGGTCCGTGGAGATGGGAGTAAAAACAGTGGGGTGAGCTTGGGCAAGATGGAGAAACTGGAGCGGGGCAGGGCATAACAATATAAATCTCCAGTCAGTGGAAGGGGGGTCCTGGCCAACTCACAATTTGCTTCTATTTTCTCTGCCTTCATTCTGCAGAAAAGGACAGAAGAGCAGTAACCACTAGGCATTTGATGCCCAAGGTCTCATCATGTCTACCTGCAGTGTATGGGTTCATGTTCCCTGCCTGGCTCCAATCCAGTCTTGGTGGAACTTCTTTGGTGAGCCCTCTTCTTCCAGCCATGAGTGACTGAGGCTCTCTGATGGTGACAAGGAGTCTCTGAGTTGGTCACCAAGCTGGAGGAGCCAATGGCTCAAGAAGCTCAGATCTGGAACTGGAGCTTTCATCAAAAATCAGTCAACAACAAACATTTATTAAGCAGCTAAGTTCTGGGGATAGAAAGAAAGGCACAGATAAGTCCCTGTCTTCAAGGAGCTCCCATTCTAATAAAGGCATTAACATGCAAACAACTATGCACAAACGAGAGACCCTCCAAATAAACAGAAGGCAGTGGGGAGGTAAGAGAAAGCCTCTTATAGAAGGAGGGACTGGAACTGAGCCTGGAAGGAAGTCAGGGAAGCTGGGAGGCTGTGCAGAGGAGGGAGAGTATTCTGGGCATGGGGGACAGCCAATGCAAAGCCACAGGAAGGAGCCAGGGTAGCTGGGTCAGAAAGTTGGTAGAGGAGATGGTCAGGCAGAAGGCTTGAAAAGGTTGGAAGGGGACGATTTATGGAGGACTTTAGAGGCAAAACAGAGGGTCACATAGAGAGTGTCTGAGGCATATTTGAAACAAGATGACCTGACCCCAGGCACAGCTATTTATCCACTGGGTCAGGTCAACAGCTAGTTGTTAAACTGTCTGAGGTCCCTCTGGCAACAGCAGCAGCAGCAGCAGCAGCAGCAAAGTCCAGTGAGGAGTCAACAAGGAGGCAAGCAGGTTGGCCCAACCCGGCAGCAGATTGACAGACTGATCCATCAACCTCACAAGAAACCATATCGGTGAAGCAAGGGGGTGATGACTCATTCATTGCCAGCTCCACACTCAGAAATGAACTTGGTGGGGATTACCCAAAGGGAGAAAAGGACTCCCAGCTTCAGGAATTTCTAGGCGCCCCTCAGCCTCATACATCCCATACATACTTGCCTTGCTAGTTTGAGCCCTGTCTCTGCAGAGACTCTATGTGTGTGTATGTGTATGTGTGTGTGAGGTGTGTATGTGTATTGTGTGGGTGTGAGTGTATGTGTGTGTACACATATGTGTGTGCTCAAGTGTGCATGCGTGTATGTGTGGTATGTGTACATGTGTGTGTGATGTGTGTGCGGGTATGTGTGTGTCAGTGCGAGTGTGTGTAAGTGTGTATGTGTGTGAGAGTGTGCATGTTTGTGTGGTGTGCGTATGTGTGTGGTGTATGTGTGTGCGTGTGTGTACGTGTGTTGTGGTGTGTGTGTGTGTGTGTGTGTGCGTGCGTGCACAAGTGAATGGAAAGAGAGGCTCCACCCCATTGTTTGGGAGGATTGTTTTGCACGCACGGTTCTTGCTAGACTTTCACAGCAAAGTATCTTTTTGTAAATGCCAGTAGTGTTCATCTGACTGACTGATGTTGGGGAGCACTGGCAGATGGGGGCCCATAAGCAATCATAGAAGCCAGAAGAGGGTTACTGCTGGAACTCTGAGGAGAGCAACAACCATCTCCCCTCTGGAAACTTAATCTGCCCATGCGATATAAGTTTGTCAGGTCCCTCAAAGGAAGGTTCCTTTTTTAATGGTTTTTCATTATTTATTTAATTATTTTTTTTAGTTTTCAGGATTAATTTTCACAAGAGTTTGAATTACAAATTTTCTCCCCATTTCTACCCTCTCCCCACTCCAAGATGGCATATATTCTAATTGCCCCTTTCCCCAGTGAGGCCCCCTTCTGTCACCCCACTCCCCCATCCCATTTTCCCTTACTTTCTTTTTTTCCGAACATCTTCTTTTGAAACTTTGAGTTCCAAATTCTCTCCCCCTTTCCCTCCCCACCCACCCTCCCTAAGAAGGCAAGCAATTCAACATAGGCCACATATGTATCATTATGCAAAACCCTTCCACAATACTCATGTTGTGAAAGACTAATTATATTTTGCTCCTTCCTATCCAGTCCGCCTTTATTGAATTTTCTCCCTTGACCCTGTCCCCTTTTGAAAGTGTTTGTTTTTGATTACCTCCACCCCCATCTGCCCTCCCTTCTATCATACTCCCCCCTTTTTATCTTCTTCCTTCTTCCTTCCTGTGGGATAAGATACCCAATTGACTATGTATGGTATTCCCTCCTCAGGTCAAATCTGACGAGAGCAAGATTCACTCATTCCCCCCTCACCTGCCTTCTCTTCTCTTCCTACAGAACTGCTTTTTCTTGCCACTTTTATGCAAGATAATTTACCCCATTCTATCTCTCCCTTTCTCCCTCTCTCAATATATTCCTTTCTCACCTCTTAATTTGATTTTTTTTAGATATCATCCCTTCATATTCAACTTGCCTGTGCCCTCTGTCTATATATATATATATGTATGTATGTATGTATATTCCCTTCAGCTACCCTAGTACTGAGGTCTCATGAATTATACACATCATCTTTCCACGTAGAAATGTAAACAAAACAGTTCAAAGTTAGTAAGTCCCTTATGATTTCTCTTTCTTGTTTACCTTTTCATGCTTCTCTTGATTCTTCTGTTTGAAAGTCAAATTTTCTATTCAGCTCTGGTCTTTTCACTGGGTAGGTGATTCTTGGCTTTAATCCTAGCATCATTGACCTCCGGAATATCATATTCCAAACCCTTTGATCCCTTAATGTAGAAGATGCTAGATCTTGGATTATTCTGATTGTGTTTCCACAGTACTCACAGTTTTCTTTTTGGGATCTATTTGAGGAGGTGATCTATGGATTCTTTCAATTTCTATTTTACTCTCTGGCTCTAGAATATCAGGGCAGGTCTCCTTGATAATTTCGTGAAAGATGATATCCAGGCTCTTTTTTTGATCATGGCTTTCATCTAGTCCAATAATTTTTAAATTATCTCTCCTGGATCTATTTTCCAGGTCAGTGGTTTTCCAATGAGATATTTCACATTGTCTTCCATTTTTTCATCCCTTTAGCTCTGTTTTATAACATCTTGATTTCTCATAATGTCACTAGCTTCCACTTGCTCCAATCTAATTTTTAAGGTAGTATTTTCTTCAGTGGTCTTTTGAACCTCCTTTTTCATTTGGCTAATCCTGTCTTTCAAGGCATTCTTCTCCTCATTGGCTTTTTGGAGCTCTTTGCCATTTGAGTTAGGCTATTTTTTAAAGTGTTGTTTTCTTCAGTATTTTTTGGGTCTCCTTTAGCAAGTCATTGACTTATTTTTCATGGTTTTCTTGCATCCTTCTCATTTCTCTTCCCAATTTTTCCTCTACTTCTCTAACTTGCTTTTCCAAATCCTTTTTGTTCTCTTCCGTAGCCTGAGACCAGTTCATGTTTTTCTTGGAGGTTTTTGATGTAGGCTCTTTGACTGTATTGATTTCTTTGCCACCAAAGAAAGATTCCAAAGTCTGAGTCTGAATCTGTGTCCGTTTTCGTTGTCTGGCCATGTTCTCAGCCAACTACTTGACCATTGAGAGTAGAGAGTACTTTGTTCCAAGCTTGAAGGGATGTGCTATTGTTTTCAGAGCTATTTCTCACAGCAAACTCTGCCACATCAGTGCTCCTCCTCCCCCTAAAACCACCAACCCAGACTGGACTCAGATCTTAAGCAGGCTCTGCACTCCTGCTCTGATCTGCCACTTAATTTCTCCCACCAGGTTGGCCTGGGGCCGGAAGCAACTGCAGCTCTAGTTCTGTAGCTGCACCACCCCTGCTGCCCCTGGGGAGGTGGACGAACCTCAAACTCCTTTCACTCTGTCCCCCACAGCTTTTCCCACTAACCTTCTCTGTTGTCTTTGGTGTTTGTGGGTTGAGAAGTCTGGTAACTGCCGCAGTTCACTGATTCAGGGCGCTAGGACCTGTTCCGCCCAGCTCCTGGTCTGGTTGGTCCAGGCACAGCCAGTGCTGGGCTCTGCTCCACTCCACTCCCAGCTACGTGCATGATAGACCTTACCCCATGACCATCCAGGCTGTCCTGGGCTGGAGCCCTGCTTCCGTCTGCTATTTTGTGGGTTCTACAGTTCTAGAATTTGTTCAGAGCCATTTCTTATCAGTGTTGGGAGCATCCTGGGGGAGAGCCTTAGGCAAGTCCCTGCTTTCCAGCTGCCATCTTGGCTCTGCCCTCCGACTTGCTGGAAGGTTCTTTTTTTTAAAATAATATTTAATTTTCCCACAATTACACATAAAACAATTTTTAACATTTGTTTGTTTTTTAAGTTTTGAGTTCTAAATTCTATCTGTCCCTCCCCTCTCCCTTCCCTGAGAGAGTAAGCAATCTGATATAGGTTACAGGTGTGCAATCATGTAAAACATTTCCATATTAGTCATTTTGTACAAGAAGATTGTTGTTGTTTGTCCTTCATCTTCAAAGAGGACCAATGACATCATGAGTGATGTCTTGACTTGCACATGAATTCGATTTAAGTGAAGCAGAGTTATGTAAAGTTGTCAGCCTCACTCTCTCTTCCAGAGTCATCAAAGTCCAGCAGCAAAAGAAAAGTCAAGATGACTGCTGGTGGCCCACAAGAAGAAGAAGGAGAGGGGGTGAGAGGAGAGGAGGGGAGGAGAGGGGAGAGGAGGGGAGAAGGGGGGAGAGGAGGGGAGGGGAGAGGGAAGGCAAAGAGAGGAGAGGAGAGGGGGGAGAGGAGAGGGGGGAGAAGAGGGGAGAGGAAGGGAGAGGGTAGGGGAGAGGAGGGGAGAGGGTAGGGGAGGGGAGAGGGAGAGGAGGGAAGGGAAGGGAAGGGAAGGGAAGGGAAGGGAAGGGAAGGGAAGGGAAGGGAAGGGAAGGGAAGGGAAGGGAAGGAAGGAAGGAAGGAAGGAAGGAAGGAAGGAAGGAAGGAAGGAAGGAAGGAAGGAAAAAGAGTATGTTTCAGTTTGTATTCAGACATCAATTCTTTCTCTGGAGGCAGAGAGCATCTTTCATGATGAGCCCTTTAGGATTGTCTTAGATAATTCTATTGCTGAGGAGAGCTAAGTCATTCACAGTTCATCATACAATACTGCTGCTACTATGCACAGTGTTCTCCTAGTTCTGTTTGCTTCACTATGCATCAGTTCATGTAAGTCTTTCCAGGTTTTTCAGAAATCATCCTCTTTGTCATTTCTTATAGCACAATAATATTCCATCGCAATCATATACTGCAGCTTCTTCAACCATTCCCTAATCGATGGGCCCCCCCAAAGGAAGGTTCTACCCAAGTAAATACCAGATAATTGGTGGGGAGTGGGAGAGGAACCAGAAGTCAGGGGCATTTGAGAAAGCTTCTTGTAGAAGGTAGGATTTGGGCTGGACCATCTGACTTGCTCCTAGCCCTGCTCTCACAGCTATCATCTGGGAAAACAGCTCCAATGAAGAGGTCAGCCATTCCTACCAAGTGCCACCCACAGGACAGACTGGCCAGCCTCGTTGAAGCAGTGTAGCACCCTGGGTGAGAGACAGGAGGCAACACGTACCAGACAATCACCTTCACCATCATCTCCACCCAAACTCTGATGGAGACAGCCCAGGACCCTGAACCCAGAGCCTTGGGAAAAGTGATGTTCCCTAAACCACAAGATTTGATTCCAGCCCAAACCCACAGCCATCATTGAGGGGAGAAACCATAACAGTAAAGGGCCCCAACTTCTTCATCACCACCAACAACAGCTGCTGACCAATTTCCACCAAGAGACAGATGGGCACAAGAGCCCCGGGAGTAGCAGCAGCCCATAGAGCACTGAACCTGCTGCCAGCCTAGCCCTCACAGGCATCATCCAGGGAAGAAAAGCATGTGGACAGGGGATCAGACATCTCCAACAAGTTCCAACCAACTGCCACTCACATGGGAAGAGGGTCAGCCTGCCTGAAGTGATGGGACACCCTAAGGGAGAAAGAGAATGTAGTAGCACATGCCAAGCAAGTTAAACCACCCCTCTACTGTGATAGAGATGGCCCAGGACCTGAAAGCCAAGAGCTCTGGGGATGGTGATGTTTCCATTCTAGTGGCCTCAGCCATCATCCTGGAAAGCCACCCCTGTGGATATCCAGTCTGAACCTGCTCCTGCAGGGGCTGCAGCTGCAGCTGCTGAGGAGGACCCAGAGGAGAAAGTGCTTGTCACCAAAGTCCTTGGCATTGTCCAATGGCTCAACGCCAGAAACTGACCTGACCTGATCAGTGGAGATGACACATCTGCTTTGTAGCTGCACCCTAAGGACCACAGGACCTTCCTATGACTCAGAGCTGAAACTTTCCATGTGTCATCTTCCCCATTGGAATGTGAGCTTCTTGAGAGCAGAGACTGTCCTACTTTCCTATGTGTAGCCTCAAAACTTAGCATAGTCTTAATAAATTGTTCATTTGCTCATTCATCTTGAAGGAAAAGAAGGACTCTGAAGCAGAAGTGAAGAGGGGGTTCTTACAGGTATAAAGGTTGGCCAATTCAGGGACAAGGAGACCAGAGATGCCACATATGAGGAGTAGATACAAGGCCAGACTGTGGCGAGTGGGAAGAGGAGCGATGTCCAAGGAGACAGAAAGACAAGATGGACATTTTACCATAGCCCTGGAGTTGTCACAGTCTGCTCATAGCTGTTACTTGTCCCTACCTGGTGTTGTCCCCTAATTAGACTAGCTGAGATTGATTTCATTTCAGAATGTGCAGTCCCTTACTCAGAGCTTTCTTCATAGTCAGTGCTGAACAAACCCCTTGCATTTAGGGTTGAATCCCCTGGGTTGTCTGTTCTGCCTGGCACATGAGACTGAGATGGTCAAAAGCACCAAGGGGCAGCCTGGCCAAACCAGAATCAGCTTCTCTCTGAGTCTTGCACTTCTTCTTTTTCCTCTTAAAATGGAAGGTTCTAAAAAAAGACATTTTCCTGAGGGTATGTCTGGGAGCACAGTCCTTCTGGAATTGTGCAGGTCTGCACAGCCCACAAGTGACCCCAAACCCAACTGAAGACCCATTTCATGCAACGTATGCTGATTTTGTAAATTAAGCAGAGAATTAAAAAGCCCATAGATGAAACACTTGTGTGTGAGTTTTTAAAGGAATCCTTTTGCAAGTTGCTTTCTCCTTTACTGGCGAATTCTTGAATTCCATTTCCAGCAAACAGCCCATGGGCATCCAAGCTGCACTTGGGATTGTGGCTTGTATCAGATTAAAAACAAGAGACTGATTTATCTTTCCATGTTCACAAGAGGCAGGAGCACAACCCCCTCTGCAGAAGTCATCCTTTGGGTGGAGCCAAGATGGCGGCTGGAAAGCAGGGACTTGCATGAGCTCCCCACCAGGTCCCTCCAAAAACCTATAAAAAATGGCTCTGAACAAATTCTAGAACTGCAGAACCCACAAAATAGCAGAGGGAAGCAGGGATCCAGCCCAGGACAGCCTGGATGTTCTCTGGATGAGGTCTAGTGCACAGAGTGGAGGGGAGCAGAGATCAGCGTGGGAGGCAGCAGGACCAACCAAACCAGGAGCCAGACAGGACAGGCCCTAGCACCCTGAATCAGTGAGCTGTGGCAGTTACCAGACTTTTCAACCCACAAACACCAAAGACAACAGAGAAGGTTAGTGGGAAAAGCTGCTGGGGACAGAGTTCACTGTTCGGCCACCATCCCAGGGGCCGTGGGGAAGGTGCAGCTACAGAACTAAGGCTGCAGTTACTTCCGGCCCCAGGCCCACGTGGTGGGAGGAATTAAGTGGCGGATCAGAGCAGGAGTGTAGAGCCTGCTGAAGATTTGAGTCAGGACCAGGTTGGTGGTTCTGAAGGAAGGAGGAGTGCTGGTGTGGCAGAGCTGGCTGTATAGAAATAGCTCTGAAATCAACAGCGCATCCCCTCAAGCTTGGAACAAAGTACTCTTTGCTCTACAAGTAGTCATACCCCAGCGAAAATCTCAAGGGTCACGTTAGTTGGCTGGGAACATGGCCAGGCAGTGAAAACACACCCAGATTCAGTCTCAGACTTTTGAATCCTTCTTTGGTGACAAAGAAGACCAAAACATATGCCCTGAAGAAGTCAACAAAGTCCAAGAGCCTACACCAAAAGCCTCCAAGAAAAACATGAACTGGTCTCAGGTCATGGAAGAACTCAGAAAGGAGCTGGAAAAGCAAGTTAGAGAAGTAGAGGAAAAATTGGGACGAGAAATGAGAATGATGCAAGAAAACCATGAAAAACAAGTCAATGACTTGCTAAAGGAGACCCAAAAAAATACTTAAAAATATACCAAAGAAAACAACACTTTAAAAAATAGACTAACTCAAATGTCAAAAGAGCTCCAAAAAGCCAATGAGGAGAAGAATGCCTTGAAAGGCAGAATTAGCCAAATGGAAAAGGAGGTCCAAAAGACCACTGAAGAAAATACTACCTTAAAAATTAGATTGGAGCAAGTGGAAGCTAGTGACTCTATGAGAAATCAAGATATTATAAAACAGAAACAAAGGACTGAAAAAATGGAAGACAATGTCAAATATCTCATTGGAAAAACCACTGACCTAGAAAATAGATCCAGGAGAGATAATTTAAAAATTATTGGACTACCTGAAAGCCATGATCAAAAAAAGAGCCTAGACATCATCTTTCAAGAAATTATCAAGGAGAACTGCCCTTATATTCTAGAGCCACAGGGCAAAATAGAAATTGAAAGAATCCATCAATCACCTCCTCAAATAGATCCCAAAAAGAAAACTCCTAGGAACATTGTCGCCAAATTCCAGAGCTCCCAGGTCAAGGAGACAAGATTGCAAGCAGCCAGAAAGAAACAATTTGCGTATTGTGGAAACACAATCAGAATAATCCAAGATCTAGCAGCTTCTACATTAAGGGATCGAAGGGCTTGGAATACGATATTCCAGAGGTCAAAGGACCTAAGGTTAAAACCAAGAATCACCTACCCAGCAAAACTGAGTATCATGCTCCAAGGCAAAATATGGATTTTCAACAAAATAGAGGACTTTCAAACTTTCTCAGTGAAAAGACCAGAGCTGAATAGAAAATTTGACTTTCAAACACAAGAATCAAGAGAAGCATGAAAAGGTAATCAAGAAAAAGAAGAAGAAAAAGAAATTGCAAGGGACTTACTAAAGTTGAACTGTTTTGTTTACATTCCTACATGGAAAGATGATGTGTATGATTCATGAGACCTCAGTATTAAGGTAGCTGAAGGGAATATGTGTGTGTGTGTGTATGTATATATATATATACATATATATGTTTATGTATCTATATATATATGTATAAGTGAATGTGTATGTATGTATATATATGTGTACATATATATAGAGAGAGAGAGGGAGAGAGAGAACGGGCACAGGGTGAGCTGAAGAGGAAGGGAAGATATCTAAAAGAAATAAAATCAAATTAAGGGATGAGAGAGGAATATATTGAGAGAGGGAGATAGGGAGAGATAGAATGGGATAAATTATCTTGCATAAAAGTGGCAAGAAAAAGCAGTTCTGTAGGAAGAGAAGAGAAGGCAGGTGAGGGGGGAATGAGTGAATCTTGCTCTCGTCAGATTTGACCTGAGGAGGGAATACCATACATAGTCAATTGGGTATCTTATCCCACAGGAAGGAAGAAGGAAGAAGATAAAAAGGGGGGAGTATGATAGAAGGGAGGGCAGATGGGGGTGGAGGTAATCAAAAACAAACACTTTCAAAAGGGGACAGGGTCAAGGGAGAAAATTCCATAAAGGGGGATAGGTTAGGAAGGAGCAAAATATAATTAGTCTTTCACAACATGAGTATTGTGGAAGAGTTATACATAATGATACACATGTGGCCTATGTTGAATTGCTTCACTTCTTAGGGAGGGTGGGTGGGAAGGGAAGAGGGGAGAGAATTTGCAACTCAAAGTTTTAAAAACAAATGTTCAAAAACAAGCAAAAAAAAGTTTTTGCATGCGGCAAGAAAATAAGATACACAGGCAATGGGGTGTAGAAATTTATCTTGCCCTACAAGAAAGGAAGGGAAAAGGGGATGGCAGGGGAGTGGGGTGACAGAAGGGAGGACGGACTTGGGAACAGGGCAACCAGAATATACGCCATCTTGGAGTGGGGGGGAGAGTAGAAATGGGGAGAAAATTTGTAATTCAAACTCTTGTGAAAATCAATGCTGAAAACTAAATACATTAAATAAAAAAGAGTTCAGTGAGTGCTCAATGATCATTGTAAATGGCAGGGAAGGCTCTAAACCAGCATCTCTCTCATGAGTTCAGTTTGCCAGCTGATTCATGGGTCCAGTCCTGCCCATGTGGATGGAGGGTTAACATATGTACAACAAATATCAGTTGCTAATTAATTTCCTCATGATAATCCAACTTGTGACAGGTGTAAGTCCTCATCCCTCACACCTGAACCATGGCATCACTGCTGGGGCGGGGGTCTGCCTACCCCAAGGCTCTCCCCCCACCACCTCCATGTACCACCAAAGTGATGTTCCTGAAACACAGGTCTGACCATGTCAGCTCCCCCTACTCAATAAACTGCAGTGGCTCCTTATCAGCTCCAAGATCAAACACAAAATGCTTTGTTTGGCCTTTGAAATCCTTTATAATAACCCAGTCCTCTCCTCCCTGCCATTCCCTTACTCCTCACTACCTGACATGTACTCGTCGATCAGATCCCATGACCTGCCTCCCAGCTGTTCCTCGAAAGAGATGCTCAATGTCTCTGCTCTGGGCATTTTCTCCAGCCATGCTCCCTGACTGTAATGCTCCCCCTCCTAATTTCTGCCTCTTGGCTTCAAGTCTCAGCTAAAATCTATCCTTTGACAGGAAGCCTTCCTCAACTCCTCAACTCCAGGGCCTTCTCTCCATTAATTATTTCCTATTTGCCCTGTGTATAGCTTGTTCATATATATTTGCTTGTTGCCTCCATTAGATGGTGAGCTCCTTGAGGGCAGGGACCATTTTTTTTCCTCTTTTTGTATCCCCAGTACTTAGCACAGTGCCTGGCACAGAATAGGTACTTAATCGATGTTTATTGACTGATTTCAATCCATTTTTTTTTTCAGATATTACACTAACTTCAATTTAAATTTTATTTTTAAACATTTGCCTCAGCAGTCTTAGCGATGAAAACTGACCTCAGAATTGGGACAATCTGGGCTCAAGTCTCTCCTCAGACAGTTAATGTGATCCTGGGAAGGTGATTAACTTTTCAATTATTTTATTAATGATTAATAATTCATTATTTCCACCAATAAATTCTTCATTTATTTATTTACTTTATGGGTCTTGATTTTTCATTAATATTTACTTGATGGTTTAACTAATTTTATTCATCTGTTTTAAAATGTTCAATGTCCCAGCACTGTAAATTGTAGAACATTTGCCCATCTGAGTTAGTGGAAGATTTTTCCTCAGTAGGATGAGGATGAAATCACTGGTTCAAAAAAAATAGAAGCATTAGCTACGGCAGACTTGAGGTGCCTTGTTCTGCTTTGTCTCTCCCCAGTGTGAGCATCAAAGTTCCATTTGTTTTATAAAAGGATTAGGGAAGGCTGTCTCCCTTCTTACTGAGAACAGTTTTTGCAGCATAGATATTGATTACTCATTAAATCTTTGAAATTCACTTGTAAACACATCTGGCCCAAAGAGTCCTTCCTATGGTGGTTTATTTACAGCTTGTTCAGCTTCTCTCTCTCCAGCTGGGTTATTATCTCTATTGCATTAATTTGGGGAACATTTTTATGGATGTTCATTTAATTCCTTTGAATTCCTTGTTATGCTGGCAGATAACTGCATAATAGTTTATAGTAGTTCCCTTTATTTGCTCTATGTTCATTTGGGATTTTTTATTTTAATTTTTTCAATTAACAAAAATCTATTTTCTCCACCCTTCACTCTCCCCCATTGTGGGGGAAAATCAAAGCCCTTGTAACAAATATACATACTCAAGATAGACCTGTACAACTTGGTAGTAGATAGGGCCCAAAATTAAAGTGGGTTAAACTTCTTTAGGCCACAGATAGGTCTCTAGTGGCTCACTTTCCAAATGAAGGTATAATTAATGATTAAACTATTTTGCAATAAATCATATTTTTAAAAAGGGAAATTTCAATTAATTGTACTTATTACTTATGATTTTTATTTATCATGAAATCACATTGATGTTCAAAATAATTACTTTGCTAGGTGGTATAAGTTTTAATACATTCTTCAAGTTTTCTTGCTGTTCACATTTAGTTAATGGTATGTATTATACTTCATGTCAGCAATCAATCAGTTTATTGTACTCTGGAATTCTGTTTATAATCAATTTCTTTAGAAATCTGAAAACCAACTTTAGTCACCTCCTCATTTTCTGAACTTACTTTCTTGAAAAACTGTTGTTCTCCCACTGAGATTTTTCAACAATTTGGATGCTTTAATTTGTTTTTCATTGGTGTCCAATTTGCTTAAGTCAAGATGTTTTGATCTAAAATGGAGAGGAAGATTGTATTTAAAAAATTAACAAAATTGATAATTCATTAGACAATCTGGTACAGGCAGGTCTGTGCATATGTGAGCATGTGTATGTGTGGGGGGGAGGGGAGAGGAAAGAAGAGAAGAGACAGAAAAACAAAATAGAGGGAGCTAAATAATATTGTAAAAAAAGACGGGGTTGAGCAGAGTGTAGTCAAAACAAGTACACAACACTTTAAAAACAAGTGCCTTGGAGAGACTTCAGAACTTGGTTCAACCCAATGACCAATAGTGACTCCATGGGCCTGATGGCAAAGCTTGCCACCTGCCTCCTGACATTGAGGTGAGGGACTAAAGGGGAGACTGAGGCAGTTGTTTTTTGGATATGATCAATGTAGGAGTTTGCTTTGCTCGACTATCTTGAGCAGACCTATGTAACATATGGCTCCCGGGCTACTTATGGCCCACCAAAGGATGTTGGCAGGTATTCACTCAGGTATTTCATACTATCTAGTTATTTTCAATGGTCTAAAACAATATTGAATAACACTTCTGACTCAGTGTAGTTTTCCTATTTTCTCTTTTGATTAATTCTGCTTTAACTTTGACTTTTTCTGAGATCATGATTACTACCACGGCTTTTGTTACTTAATAAATTTTACTCCTGACCTTTATTTTTGTCTATATTTCTCATTTTTATAGCTTTTCCTAAAAGCAACATATTTTTGAATTCAAATTTTCAATCCATCAGTAAGTATGATCAGTAACCATGAGTAAATTCATCTCATTCACATTCTATGCTATAATTACTCATGTATTTTCCTCCTTCCTATTTTTCCTCACTGTCTTTCTCATCCTATTTACCCGCTCCCTCCTCACTCCTCTGCTTTACTTCTATCCACTACTTCGCCCTCCTATTCCTTAACCTACCCACCCCTCTAAGAGTCCCTCCCTTATCCTCTCCCATGAGTCTACCCTCTTGCCCTCTTATTTTTTCTAGATTTTAAACACTTTTATACTCTTCAATATGTGTGTGTGTGTATGTTGTTCCCTCTTTAACATATTCCCAATGAAAATAAGGCTTCAGCACTACCCACCTTCCCCCCACTAGCTTCTTCTGTGTCGATTTTTCCTCTTATGCCTCATTTGTATGAGATAGTTACTCCTTTTTATCTCTCAATATAGTTTTATTTTTTTAGAATCATCCCATAATACTTAGCTCAGCTTAAGCCTTTCTTTCAAACTACCCAAATAATCATGACAATCATAAGAACACTGATAATATTCTTACATATAAGAAAAAAATAAATCGACCTTATTGGATCCATTATAATTGGTCTTTAATGTTTACCTTATATTTCTCCTGTATGTTATATGTTGAATTTTCCTTTAAGTTCTGCTGTTTTTGTCACAAATACCAGAAAGTCTTTCAGTTCATTAAATGTTGAATTTTCTTCATTCAGTATTATACTTAACTTTGCCAGGTAAGTTACCCTTAGTTGTAACCCCAGCTCTTAGGCTCTATGAAATATAGTATTCCAAGACCTATGATCCTTCAACATAGTAGATGCTAGGCCTTGTGTAATCCTTATTGTAGCTGCATGATGTTTAAGTTGCTTTTTTCTTATTGCTGCCAATATTTTCTCCTTAGCTTGGGAGCTTTGGAACTTAGCTGTGATATTCCTGTAAGTTTTCCTCCTGGGATCTCTTTCAGGTGGTGATTGGTGGATTTTTTTTCTATTTCTGCTTTGCCTTCTTGTTCTAGAACTTCAGGGCAATTTTCCTTGATTTTTTTTGTAACATTGTATCAAGATTCTTTGTTTTTATCATAACTTTCAGGTAGTCTGACTATTTTTATATTACTTGTCCTTGATCTGTTCTCTAGATCAATTGTTTTTTTTTCTGATGAGATGTTTCACATTCTCTTCTATTTTTTTCATTCTTTTGATTTTGTTTTCTTATTTCTTGGTGTCTTACAACATCATTAGCTTCCTTTTGTTTAATTCTGGTTTTCAAGGAATTATTTTCTTCCTTTAGTTTTTTTTTATTCTCTATTTCAAGGTGGTTAACTTTCTTTTTATAGTTTTCTTGATTTTCTTGAATTGCTCTCATTTTAAAATAATTTTTCATCTTCCTCTTTTATTTGATTTTTAAAATCCTTTTTAAGTTCTTTCAAGAACTCTTTTTGTGCTTGGTACTATTTGATGTTTCTCACTGAAAAAGGAGTAGCTTTTTTAGCTCTGCTATCTTCCTCTGAATATGAATCCAGATTTTCTCTATCCACAACATAGCTATCAATGGTCAGGTTCTTTCTCCTTTGCTTACTCATTTTTGTTTATTTATTTTTGTTTTATTTTGTAGTTAACAGCTATTGGTGTAAAAAGTTGTAGCCTGGAGGTATGGGAATGATATCCCAAGTTTCAGGTCCTTCTTACTGTTATTTTCCAAGGTCTGTCCAGGGGCTCAACCTTGGGCTCTCCTCTCCACTTCAACCCAAGGTTAGAGCCCCCAGACACACTGTCCTGCAAATGTTCTTGTTCCCTGTGGTCCCTTGAATGGCTGCAAACTACAGTGTCCTCTCTGCCCTGGAACTAAAGCCAGGGACTGTGCTCTCCTGCAAATGCCCACAGCCAGCAGCTACTGCTCCTGCACTCACCAGGTGTGCTAGCTCCTTCTCCTGGGATATGTCTGGTCAGCACAACTGTGTTTGGCATCCCTCAATAGTGGAAGGTCCTTCATTCTTCTGCTCTGCCTCAGACCTCCATGCTGTCCATAAGATGAAAGTTCCTAAGGCTGAGGCTGCCTCTCAATTCAACTGCCCCCAAGGCCTGTTGTTTGTTGATTCTATGAAGTTGGCCTGGAGGTGTTTGCACTTCACTCAGGCCTAACTCTGGCCCTGGAGGTCAGTCCTTTACTGGGACCTTCTCAAGTTGTCTTAGGAGAACAACTGCTTTACCCTGACTTTGGTTTATTTCTGCTGCTGTATGGTCCTTCCTCTGAGGCAATGTTCTCTTTCTGTGGAGGAATTTTGGAAAGCCTACTCCACCATCTTCCCAGAATCCTCTCCCAGACATGGCCTTTAGGAAGATCCCTTTGACAGTTGAGTGGAAGATGGGCTAGAGGGGAAAGAGGCAGGCAGATCCCACTATAGACTATTACTGTAGTCCAGAAATGAGGTGATGGGGGCTTGCACCACAGTGGTGGCTGAAACAGGGGAGACAAGGGGTGCATTCAGCTGGTGCGGCAAAGGTAAGCTTGATGAGCCGTGAACAAAAGACTGGATATAGGGAGTGACATATTGTGAGGAGTTGAGGATGATACCTAGGGCTTTCAAGGACAGTGGTGACAGTAATAAGGAAGTTAAGAAGAGGGGAAGGTTTTGTGGGAAAGATGAGTTCAGATTTTGACACGTTGAGTTTAGGATGTCTATGGGACATCCAATTCTAGATGTCTAATAGTTGGAGACGCAAGACTGGAGATTATCAGAGAGGTTAAGGCTGGATAATAATCTGAGAGTCAACAGCATGGAAATGATAACTGAATCTATGAGAGCTGATAAAATCACCAAGAGAAAGAGAAGGAGAAAAAAGAGGGCTGAGGGTGGAGCCTTGGAGGACACCTGTAGTTCATAGGCACTCCCTAATACTCTAAACGGGGAAGGGAGGGAGGTAATCCATTCACATTTCAGATCTACTCAATTATATTGTAAGCAGTTACCATCAAAACTATATTTGGTGCTGGCGAAGGAGATAGGGGGAAATGGGAAGGAAAAGGATGTGGGTGGGAGAGACAAGAAGGAATCAAAAACAACTGTTATAAGTAACCAAATGTTCAATGAACCCAGTGACAGAACTTACTTTGCCAGGAACTCCCTGTTTGAGAAGGAATGCTGGGAAGAGAAAGTAATGTGACCAAAATAGAAAGGAAGGAAGGAAAGAGAGAAAGAGAGAGAGAGAGAGAGAGAGAGAGAGAGAGAGAGAGAGAGAGAAAGGAAGGAAGGAAGGAAGGAAGGAAGGAAGGAAGGAAGGAAGGAGGGAAGGAAGGAGGGAAGGAAGGAGGGAAGGAAGGAGGGAAGGAAGGAAGGAAGGAAGGAAAGAAAAAAGTTTAGACCAGCATTTTACACCATATACCACAGTATGTTCCAAAAAAGTATTCCAATTAAACATGAGAAATGACATCTTATAAAATCTAGGAGGAAAATAGAAATAAGACATCATCCATAACTCCTGGGAGCTGGAGAAGTTTTAATAAGTGATAGAGACCACAAAAAGATTTCAATTACATAAAAATGAAAAGCTTTTGCAAAGACAAAAAGCTATAAAAACTATCATTTGTGGATAATCTCTGTATCAAACATCTCTTCTTAAGGCTTGAGTATATCTCTTTATATGTACATGCATGTATTATAAATGCATTTATACATATACATATATGCCATATACACATAGATATGCCATATATACATACATACACACATACACACACACAGATATAGCAACAAATCACACATGGGCCCAAGGAGCTGGGGCATTAAACCTTCTCCCTCCACCTAAGGAGTCTCCCTCAAGTTTATATTTCATCCTAGGGGAGCCAGGTCTCTCATGAGAGGAATTTGGCTCTTTCTTGCACCCTTCAGTTTTTTTAATATCCCCACCACAGAATCAGCTTTGGCTGAAGCAACAAGATTCTCCTATTTCCATGATTCCCAGAACTGCCTCCAGAGCTGGAAATATCCATCTTGGGATTATGGTCTCTAAAGAAATAAACAAAAGAGGCATCCAGGGAACCAAAGGCCAGGCTCAGGACCCCCCAACTCCCCACATGTGCTTCAGCAGCCACATACTCACAGCTGGTACAACCTATCTCCCTCCAGCCTTACAAATAAGGGTTTGAATAGTCCTGGAATTATCTGTAGAAAGCAGGAAAAGAGACACACTGAGAGCAAGACATTCCTTTCTTTTCACTTCTAATTTTTAATTTAATTGTTTTCAACTTAAAAACCAAACATTTCTTTTCTTCCTCCCTCCCACTGAAAAAAGAAAAAATTCTAGTAACAAAGAGCATTCAAGCAAAACGACCCTTGCATTGTCCATGTCCATGTCTCGGGCTCCCTGCATTCATCACTTCTCCATTAGGAGGAGGGCAGCAAACTCTACCATTAGTCCAACTACAATTCCAGAGGACTGTTGAGGAAGTTTGCTGCACACTACCTGACATCCAGGTGACAGATCAAAGTTCTTAGGTCTTTCAACATTATTTGTGTTTGGTGTCATTGTCATGGTATCAATTGTTCCCTTCCCTCTGCACCAGTTCATCCAAGTCTTCCTGAGTCTCCCTTGGGGCCATCTTTTCCACAATGGCTAATCCAGGTAACAGCACCAGCAACAGTGCTTTGGTGTGCCTGTTTTCCCACAGCCCCTCCAACATTTGTCATCATCCTTTTTGGTCAACTCTGCTCATCTGATGGGTGTGAGATAGAACCTCAGAGTTCCTTTAATTTGTGTTTCTCTAATTGTTAGTAATTTGGAGCATTTCTCACATGACTATTGGTAGCTTGGATTTATTTCTTAGGAAAATGTGGGTTCATGTCCTTTTACTATTTCTCAATTAGCAAAATAGTTCTCATAATTTTGGATAAGTTTTTTGTGCATGTTTGAAATGAGACCTTTTTCAAAGAAACTTGCCATAAAGATTTTCTTCCAGTCACTTACTTCCTTTCTACTTTTACCTTCATTGGTTTTGCTGTGCCAAAACTTTTAAAATTTAATCAAAATTGTTTTATCTCTTATGATCCTCTGTATCCCTTCTTTGATCTTGAATTGCTACTCTATCCATAGATATGAAAAGGAATTTTCTCCTTGTTCTTCTAATAAGTTTATGATGTCATCCTTTGTCTAAGTCATTTGGAAGGTCACTTCCTTTTAAAGACCCTCCCTCATTGTGGCCTTTACTGCTCAGTGACCAATGGGGAAGAGGGAGGCTCCATTTTTCCAAATCCTTCAGCACTAAGCTATTTGGGGGCAGTGGCCCAAGGGCACAGTTCAGCATGTCATGTACTCCAATCAAAGCCCCCCACTAAACACACGTGCGTGCGCGCGCGTGCGCACGCACACACACACACACACACACACACAAATAGATGTAATATAATGTAACCTACCTTCCAAGGCACAGCAGTCCCATGATGTGCATGTGATTGATTTTGGGGAAAAATCCCAGAGACTCTTCATGAGGTTTGTGAGTGGGTCTTGTTTGAGCCACTTCCAGATCATGCTCTCCAAGCATGGATGTCCTTTAAGGCTGTGTCCTGTGTCCTCTTCTCTTCTCCCTCTATCCTACTTCACCTGGTGATCTCATCAGCTCCCATGAATTTAATGACCATCTCTATGCTGATGCTTCTCAAATCTACTTGTCTTGCCCCAACCTCTTTGCTGACCTCCAATCTCACGTCTTTAACTGTCTTTCAGACATCTCAAACTGGATGTCCAGCAGACATCTTAAACTCCCCTAAATGCACTCTTACCTTCTCTATTACTGTAAAGGCACCACCATCCTCACAGTCCCTCAGGCTTCCAACCAAGGAGTCATCTTGGACTCCTATCTCTTCCCACCCATATCCAATGTGATGCCAAGACCTATTGATTTCACCTCTGTAGCATCTCCCAAATATGCCCCCTTCTCTCCTCTGACACTGCCCCCATTTTGGTTCAGGTCACTGCACACTTGAACACATGCAATAGCCTGCTCAAATCTCTACCCACTCCAGTACATTCTTCATTCAGCTGCCAAAGCGATTTTCCTAAAGCACAGTTCTGACCATGTCACCCCCTTTTCAATAAACTCCAGTGATTCCCTATTGCCTCCAGCATTAAATACCAAATGCTCTGGTTGGCATTCGAAGCCGTCACACCTGGCTTCCTCTTACCTTTATGGTCTTCTCACACTTCACTCCCCAATACACACTCTTCAATCCAGAGATACAGGTCTCCTGGCTGTGTCCATCTCTCAGCTCTGGACATTTTCTGGGGCCATTCCCCATGCCTGGAATGCTCTCCTGCCTCTGTTCCAGTCATTGGCCTCTCTGGCTTCAACTAAAATTCCACCTTCTATAGGAAGCTTTCCCCAGCCCCTCCTAATTTCAGTGCCTTCTGGTAATTATCTCCTATGAATCCTGTACATAGCTCTCTTTGCATACTTTGTCTTTGTGTTGTCTCCCCCGTTACAGTGCCTTGAGGGCAGAGACTATCTTTTCATCCTCTTTGCATCTCAGTGCTTAGCACAACATGTAGCACCCAGTAGATGTTTAATAAATATATATTGATAGATTAAATATGGTAAACAGGAATACAGAACTTGAGAGGGGTGGATGTGTTCTTCATCTTAGGGAAAAGGAGCATGTGAAGGGACTTGTTCCCTTCCCAGTTCTTTTATCCAGAGAGATGAACCCATAACCACAGAGATGTCACTGGCATAATGAATGCTGCATCATGGCCTAGATCCATCAAGACCACCCCTCACAGATGCTATTTCTCTCCACCCTCACCTCTGTGAAACAGCAGGTTAGACTAAGCATGTGCAGTATTCCCTGCCTGAGTCCAACTCAACAGAGGGACACTTAAGAACCACTTCAGGCCATGAGTGACTGAGAGTCTGGTACTGTGGGGACAGGAGTATTTTAATTGCCTGTGGAGCCTGATTCCGAGAGTGTAAAAAAAGATCATCCTTTCCTTGGCAGCTTCTGAGTGAAGTAAATTGCTCTCAGCCTGGTGGGGAGAGAAGTCCCTGGCAGCCTCATGTCCTCATCTAGTGCCCAGGAGTCCCTAAGCACACGATGCCTGTTCATCATGCATTGATTCCTTCCTTAGTTTGTGGAAATGAGTATCTCGAGACAGAATGGACCAGGATGAAACATCAGAGACCCCTAGCACCAGTAGTTTGGACTGCTCAGGAGCCAGCCCCGAGGTGCAGTCTGCTCGCCCTAGCCTACTAGTCAGTGGGTTCATCAGCTGAGACTTTACATTCTGCAAGGAACTGGTCCAGCTGAGCAAGCCAGCAGTTTATCCATAACCAATACGGTGCTCTAAGTGAACTTAGTGAGATGACTCCAGACTCAGGAGTTCTATAGTGTGCCTTGGCCCCTTGGGTTCTCTTTAACATACCTCATTAACACGATGCCCCCAGTTTGATTCCCCTTTCCCTGGAACCTTCTGAATGTACCCCTGGTTTGGAGCAATGGTTTTATAAGTGTCATTCCTATTATACCCTCTCAGGAAATTACCTTTGTCAAAGCTAATTGTTGTTCATTGGAAGCACACCAGATAGGGGTTCCAGAGCAGTAGCATTGGAAGCCACAATCCTTCACAGAAACAGTCATCAGCCACCTTCTGGGGACTTAGCCTGCCAGTACAGTGGAAGGCAGGCTAGTGACCCAGAGAGGCTGCTACATGGCGATGGATGGACCAAGAGAGACAGAGACAGGTCACAATAGGAAGTGGGCTAAGGCACTGTCCCCACTCCTTCTCCCCAGAGGCATGCAGATGGGTTGTGTTCAGTCCTTGCCTCCTGACAGGTGGGGGGGGATGCCACACTTTATTCAAACCTTTTGGGTCATTAAGGATCCCTCACCCTGACACCCCCTGGAACAATTATTTAAAGCTTGATTGTGACTAGGCTTTCCTAAAGTGGGTATGAAAAAGGTACTCAAAGTAAAACAGCAGGTCTAGGAAGGCTATTATTTCCTCTGTACACCAGAAATGACCAAAGATTAGTTAATGAGCATGTGTTAAGCACCTCCCACAGTTCTGGACATTCTTCAAGGTGCTGAGGACCTAGAGACAAAGGTGCAACCATCTCTGACCTCAATGAGCTCACATTCTTTTTTTAAGTGATTTTTAAAATTGTTTAAATTTAAATATAATTT
Source organism: Trichosurus vulpecula (assembly GCF_011100635.1). Lineage (NCBI taxonomy): Eukaryota > Metazoa > Chordata > Mammalia > Diprotodontia > Phalangeridae > Trichosurus > Trichosurus vulpecula. The sequence goes on along the minus strand of NC_050581.1, from coordinate 207,539,495 downwards.
AATTTTAAATTTAATTTTAAATAAATTCATTTTTGATTTGATTTTATTTTTTAAAAGTAAAAATTTAAAGTTTTGCATTTCAAATTCTATCTCTCCCTCCCTTCCCTCCCCTCTCCCTGAGACAGTAAGCAATCAGATATAGTTATACATATGCAGTCAGGTAAAACATTTCCATATTAGTCACTTTGCACAAGAACACAATGAGCTGGCATTCTGGTAGGGTAGACAAGAAGCCCACACCTTTCTGCACAATCAGTATTAAGAGAATAAAGACAAAGTAGTGAAGCCCAGGGCGTAATTTGAGAGGGAGGGCATTCGCCTCTGAATGGGAATCGGAGAAGTCCTCAAGCAGAACATGCTTCTTGAGTTGTATCTTGAAGGCACAGAAAAAATTGTTAAAATTAAAATTTTTAAGTCCTTTTGAGTGATGCCTTTTCCCACATCACCTTCATTCCCAAACATCCCTCCTCCCATAGTCCCCAAACATCCATCCATTTTTGTGACCAAAAATATAAAAAAAGAGCAATGCAATGAACTAACTAATATAGCTGTGTTGTGTGAGGGGGAGGTGAAAAGGGAATGCATTCCAGGCGGGGGAGGGGGGGCATTCCAAAGGCACGGAGCATGGAGAATTAGCATTGTCTGTGAAGAACAAAAGACACCAGTCTGTCTTTATCAAAGGGTATTGGAGGGGAAGCAATGGCCAACAAAGCTAGGATTTGGTCGAAGCTGGGCTGTGAAGGCCATTAAAAGCTAACCAGGAATTTATTTTTGACTCTAGAAGAAAAAAGGGAACAGAATGGCACGGTCTGATCTGTACTTAAGGACAATCACGAGAAGGCTGAACCTTGAAGAAGAAAGAGGAAACATTCTTCTTTCTCTCTCTTCTTTACAGACGTGGGAGACCATGGGTTTGCCATGTTACATACACCAACAGACTCCGTGGATGTGTTAGTTCACTGCATTTTTTTTCTTTTTTATTTGTAGGTTTTTTTTATTTCTGGAGAAAGGAAGGAGGAATATATATTGAAATTGAAGGTGATGTGAAAACAACAGGAATCACTCAAAAGGATTTCTAAATTTTCATTTTGACAATTATATAATGCTTTTATTAACCTCAAGCTTCTCCCTGAAATGAAGACTCACTTTTTTTAAACTGTTACTTTCCTGGCTTGTTGAATAACTGTGAATCACATGGGCTTCATCACACTGAAGCACTGGGTTCCCAGAAGAGTAATACTGAGGCTGCAACATGTCACCAAAGAAGGTGTGCACAGGACATCATCACCAGAGAGATGAGGGTCAAGACAAGGACATTCTCAGCTTTCATGGACAGGTGAGGGAAGGGTGCCCAACCAAAGGAGCATCTGTGCAATGCCAAGAGGCTGACAGCAGGGGCAGCCCCTCAGCAGAGGGCTCCCAGAAGACTGAGGTGAGAAGCCACAGATGGGGGTTTGGTGGAACCAGTAACATGGAGGAGACCACAGATCCACATACATTTTGGAGCCTCTGCAATGGCCCACCTCAGCTCCCTGTGGAGACTCCCTAGCCTTCTATCTGTCTTTCTTCCTGACTTATGGATTCTCAGAATAGCAAGGGACCTCCCAGGTTGATTTGTCCCACCCCCTAATTTTCCAGATGAGGAAACTGAGGACTAGAGAGAAGCATCCACTGCCCCACAGTCACGAAGGTGTTAAGAAGCAGGGCTGGGCCTCCCAACGCTCACTGCAGGGTTTTTTCCCCTTGACCACACTGCCTCCTAGTGCTTCGATGTGTTTTATTCACTATCTCTCCCTCACTTCTATTGCTTTGAGGCTGACGTCCTTCTCTCAGTGCACAAACCATTTGCATATTGCATCTGTTTTGGTTTGCTGGTGAACACATACGACTACACGTGTACATTACCATATAAGCGAAAGAATGATCTAAGTCCAAGTGTGCAAAGTTTAGCCCAATTTCAAATCTTTATGCAAGCCAATATATCGCTGAGGTCTTCTTCTGGAATGAGTTGTGTAGCTTCTTCACAATGGTCATCTCTGATTGGCCTTCAATGCCCTTCATGACCGCACCCTTTCCAGTCTTCTTAGACCTTCCTCTCTGCCAGGGTCTTCTCTGAGCCAGGGGCTCTGGCCATCTGGCTGTCCCATGAACAAAATGCCCCAACCTGAAGCTCCAAGTATTTCCTCTGGCTGTCTATCCCCAATGCCTGGGATCCTCTCCCTCCTTATCTCTGCCTCCTAGCTTTCCTGGCCTCCTTCAAGTCTCAGCTAAAATCCCCCAATCTGCAAGAGATCATTTGCCATCACGCATCACTTACTGCCCCCCCCCCACACACACACACATAATCTGTTTGCAATGTGTTTCATCACTATATATGCACACTGTCTCTCTTGTTAGACTGTAAGCGTCTTGAGGCACTCAGCATAGTGCCGAGGTACATGCCTAATCAATGTCTGCTGCTGCTAATATCTGATGTATCCCTGTGATTCAGAGACCTAGGCTGGCTAGACAAAAGTTCCCCTCATACCCATGTTAACCCTCCCATATTCTAATCTTACTCTCCTCCCCACTTCTATTAGGCTCCATGGGTGGGTTCTAGATCTAGAGCTGCGGGGAACCTCAGAGATAATTTAGTCCAACCCCCCATTTTACAGGCCCAGGGAGCATAAGTAACTCGTCCAAGGTTCCATAGGGAGTGCCAGAGGGGGTATTTGAAGTCAGGTCCTCAATTTCCACTGTACACTGGGCTGGAATTAACAAGCTGCCCTTCATCTCTTTCCCTTGTGTTCCTTCTATTCTCTCATATCAAGCCAGCTCCACTAGCCCTCCCAGCTTCCCTTCAGCAGAGGACCTCCCCAAATACTTTCTTCTTTTCTCCCCCAGCTATCTATTTCAAATCTCCTAAACATCAAACTTTCCCCACCCCTGCCTCCAGTCTCCCTTCCTTTACTCCACTCTCAAAGGAAGGGGAGGTTCTTTTTGGAAATGTCCAGCAGTGTTCTTGATGGCTTTCTTGGGGTTCAGAGGAGAAGGAGCCACTTTTGAGGGTTGGCACCTGGGAAGGATTCAGCTCCACTGCTCTCCAGGAGAGAGGAGAGAGCAGAAAGTCTCAGGTACCAGCTGCCAACTCTATCTTCCACTTGGTGGTACCCAGGCTTGCCCAGATCTCCTCTTTCCTTTAAACAACGCCTTCGCTAGACCCTGCCATCCCCTAAAGTTGTGGTCCTCTACTTCTTCTCAGCCAAAATCCTAGGGAAAAAAGAACTGTCCACAACATATCACCTTCCATTTACTTTTCAATCCTTTTCAGTCTGGTTTCCAACCTCATCATTCAACCAAAACTGCTCTCTCCAAAGTTACCTACGAGCTTGTAGTTACCGAATGTAATGACAGAGCCAGAGCCATCCTTCCTAGCATTCAGTGCTGTTTATCACCATCTCCTCTAAGACCTGGCTCTCTTTTGGTTCTCCTCCTATCTATCAGACTTCTCCTCAGTCTCCTTTGCAGGCTCATCATCCACACCCCTCCCCAATGGTGAGTGTTCCTCACTGGTCTGTCTTGGACCCAATTCTCTGCACACACTTCTGCTTGAAGATCTCCTCAGCTCCCATAGGTTTCATTATTATTTCTTGCAGCTAAGCACCAGTCTCTCTCCTGAGCTCCAGACCCACATCACCAACCAAGTACTGACCATTTCCAGCTGGATGTCCCTTAAGCATCCAAAGTTCAACATGTGCAAAATAGAGCTCATTATCTTTTCCCCAAAACTTCTCACCCCATTTCTGTTGCAATCACCACCACCCTTCTAATCACCCAAGCCTGGAATCTCAGAGCCATCTCTGATTTTCCCTTCTCTTCCTCACCCTTTACATCTAAGCAATGACCAAATCTTGCTGCTTCTCCTTCACTGGCATAGCTTGCATCTTTCACCCTATCTTCATCCACATGGTTGCCATCCTAGCTGAGGCTTGAATTCATTTGCCTGTGAGAAATGATCCATTTGGACCCCTACTCTATTCCCATCAGCATTAATCAGCTTGATATGATTCCATAGCAATGGTAATTATAAGTTCTGTATATTGAGCCCCAGAGCTGTGAACTGTCGATTGTAAGAAGTTAAGAAGTTAACTAGAGAACCTCCACTCTTGTTTTCCCTTGTTACAGTGACCCAGCCAGGCATGGCAGAGGTGACTCAATTATAAAAAAGTCCTCCAACTTATTTTTGTACCTCCAGACCACCCTTTCTTGCCCAATATGAGCAGGTGTCCATCTTATGACCATCTTAAGACCACTTGGTCACTGGAGATGATGCTTGCCTTGCTCATCTTAATTTTTGGCCCTTAAAGCAAGGTCTATCAACCAATGGGATTCTGTATTTTGTGTAACCTCTCCTGACTGTTCAGGAGAGCCACTGGCTCGGAGCTCTGCCTCAGTGGTTTTTCTTGCAGATTTGTCTCTTGTAGTCCCCACATTCCCCTTCTCTTCATCCACATGGTCGTCATCCTGGCTGAGGCTCTCATCCCCTTTCACCTGCATTATTCTAGTCACTTCCTCATTGGCCTCCCAGCTCATCTCTCCTTCCTCCAATTTAACCTCCAAGCACCTACCCCACCAATATTCCAAAAGCACAATTCCAACCCTGGGCCTTACCTTGCTTGTGAAGATTCAGTGGCTCTCTCACTCTTCTAGGACAAAATATAAACTCATTTAAAGCCCTCCACAGTCTGACTCCAGCCTAATTTTCCAGGCTGATTCACAGAATCACAAACTGGAGACTTGGAAAGGATCTCAGTGGCCACCTTGGGCCCAAAAGGAATCCCCACTAAAACCTGGTTCAAGTATCAAATGAGTGTTCAGACATATGCTATGATCTAGTCTAGGGGTGAGGAACCTGTGGCCTCAAGGCCACATGTGGCCCTCTACATCCTCAAGTATGGCCCTTTGACTGAATCCAAACTTCACAGAACAAATCCCCTTCATCAAAGGATCTGTTCTGTAAAACTTGGACTCAGTCAAAAGGCTGCATCCAAGGACCTAGAAGGCCACATGTGGCCTCCCCACCCCTGGTCTAGTCAAACTGGTTCACTCTCTGTTGCCCATACACCATTTCATCTCCATGCTTTCCTTGCTCAGCATGTTCCTCATATATGGAATGAACTCCCTCCTCATATCCACCTTACAGAACCACTAGATTCCTTTCAAACTAAGCTCAAGCCCCACTTCCTCCTGCATATCCTGCTGCACCCCGTGCTAGTGCTTTCCTGCAGGTTATGTGTGCTCACCCATACTGTTTCCCCCTCCCCCAAAGAATATAAGCTCTTTGAGGGCAGGTACCATTTCATGTTTGCCTTTGAAGTCACAGAATTCACTGCCTGGCACAGAGGAAACATTTAATAAATGTTTGTTGAGTGAATTAAGGATGTTACCTGAGTATCCATGAAGGTCTCATTTTAGTTTTGGATGAAGTTATGATATAATAGGCTCCAAGGTGTCGAAGTGAGAGCTGACTGCCTTCTTACTCACCTAAAAGCTAAGACTTAGAGGCTGGGAGAGGAAGAGGGGGAGAGAGAGGAGAATGTAAGAATAGGAGGTGTCAGGCATAGGACAGGATGTGAACAGTCACACACAGACCCAGATCTCTATCTAATTAACATCTATATGCATCTTTGAGTTCAAAATGAATAAATGGTTATTGAATGCTTTCTATGTACTGGGGCCTCTGCTAGAAATTCCAGGGACCACAAACAGGGGTAAAAGGAAGCACCTGCCCTCACATGGCATGAGATATGGGGAGTGGGGTGGGGATGGGGAGGAGACAAGCACTCAAATGACTGGACAGTGGCATAGGACAAAATCAGAACCATCAGAAGTGCACAGAGAACTACAAAGGCTCAAAAAAGGGAGACACCCCACCCAGAGGATGTGAGCAGGGCAAACTTCATGAAAAAGGCAGCATTTCCAAGTAGCACAGGATTTTTGATCCAGAAGGGACCTTAGCCCTCATCTCCTCCATGAAAGCTTCCCTGTGTTAATAGCACTGTTGCTGTCTCTGGTGCTAAAAGGGTCCCTGGTTTGGGGGAGGGAGACATCAGCACACCGCCGCAGGCTACACCCTCCCCAGGGACCTAGTTTCACTCTCTGTGGACCGAGATAAAGAGTGAGAGAAATCTAGATATGGGGAACAACTTGTGAGAGGCAAAAGGCAGTAGTTGGAATGTCATATATGGAGACCAGCAAATGGGTATCTGGACAGAACATAGACTGAGTGAAGGGAAGCCATGTGAAATCACTGGAAATGGCTGTTGGAGCCAGATTGTGAAGCCAGACTGAAGTGGGATTGTATTATGTTACAGGAGAGGTGGCGGGGTGGGGGGGGGCAGCTCAGGGCTCCCTGAAGTTACTTGAACACAGGAGTTCCTCTGGTTTTCCTTGAGCATTAGGGAGATGTTAGCAGGTGAGCTAAGGATGGATTTGAGCAGGAGGAATTAGAAATGAGGCTGATTAGGAGACTGGTGTAACAGCCTCAGGAAGAGGTGCTGAAGGCATGAACTGGGGAGAAGAATGTGGGGGCGAGGTGTGGACTTGACAAGACCTGTAAACATTGGATTGTAAACAGCACAGGGTGAGTGGCAAGGAAGAATGAAGGATAGAGGTGGGGCAGATAGGGAGACATACAGAAAGACAGAGATAGAGACACAGAGAGAGACAGGAGACACAGAGAGAGACAGAGACAGAGGAGATGGTTCACAGACTCCTGATATCCAGGCAGAGGGTCAGCTAATTTCAGGCTTGTTAATAATAAACTGAGGGATCCATATGGCTGCAGAGGTAGTGACTGAGACCAGATTAGAACTCAGGTCTTCCTAACTTCAGGACCAGCATTCCATCCACTCCACTAGGATTTCAGGGTGTGAGAAGTGAATGGAGTGATAACAGGCTGATGACTCCTGGATTCTTCTAGGAGTTTCTCTAAGGGCACAGAGACCTTCTGAAGCTTCCAGTGTTGCAGCAGGGAGTAGAGTTCCAGCTGCCTGGGAAGATCCTTAACTCAGCATTTTCTGAAATCCTTCAAGGCAGGCTAGTGTGTGGGTACTTCAGGGTTGGCCCAAAAGAGCAGGATCTGTTCAGGGCCCATGCAGGAAAGAACTTGGCCTGGGCTCCCAGAGCCTGGATAGAGAAGAGGATAGCCTGCCTTGGAGATCCTTCAGGGGCTGGCAAACCCCTGGAGCTACAGAGGAGTGGAGAGAGGATACAAAATCAAAGGATGCCCCCTTTCCCAGAGGGAGTTACAATGCCTGACCCTGAATCCTGCAGGGCTACAGGACTTCATGGAGAAATTCAAACTCTCTTCCTCCTCCCCACCCTTCCACAGAGGAAAGTGATAGGACCATGGACTGCTGCCAAGGGCACCCCAGGTCCCCAGTGGATCTCTGCTTTGGTCAGTGGAAGCCAAAGGCCCCTCAGATTTCTACTATCTACAGCTGCTACTCCCTCCTTTCTCCCCAGCTGCATACCTGCTGTGACTGCAATGTCAGGCTCCCTGGAGTGGAGGGAGGAGGCTTCAGGCAGATGTTCCCAGACAAAGCTCCCTCATCCCCAACCAGATTGTTCCTCCCCCAAATCCAGCCAAAGGGTGGGGAACCTTTGTCCTCGAGGCCACATGTGGCCCTCTAGGTCCTCAAGTGCAGCCCTTTGACTGAATCCATACTTCACAGAACAGATCCCCTTCATAAAAAGCCATTGGCCCAGGCAGGGAAGGACAAACTGGCATGGACTTTTAGCAAGAAGCCCCAGAAAATTCACCTGCCACTTCAGATCTCCAGCCCTGGATAGAAGAATTGCCCACCCTGTCCAAATCAGACAAGTCCCTGCCCAGCCCAGCCCTGCCCAACCCTGCCCTGCCCTACCCAGCCCAGCCAAACTCAGCCCAACTCAACCCTGTCCTGCCCATGGCACAGCCCAGCTTAGCCCTACCCTGCCTTACCCAGCCCAGCCCTGCCATGCCCGTGGCACAGCCCAGCCCTCCCCAGCCCAGCCCAGCCCTGCCCATGGCACAGCCCAGCCCTGCCCTGCCCTGCCCAGCCCAGCCTTGCCTAGCTCAGCTCAGCCCTTCTTCCCTATCCTATCCCAGTTAGAGCTGTGTCTGAGAAGCCTTGTCCTTTGCAGGAGGTGTCCCGTACTGTGAGGAATGCCCTGCTGGGATGGGGTTGGGGTAGGGTGGGGAGACACTGCGGAGCACCCCTTCCCTCCAAAGGAGGGGCACCTCTGCTCCTTCGCACCCTGAGGAAGGCCTGGCATATATCCACAGGAGCATCCATCTCCATGAGGCAGACTAGCGGGGCTCAGCTGCTCCCCCCGCTTCCCTAGCTCCTCCAGCCCCCTGCTCTGGCTCTGCTCTTCTCTGGACTCCAAGCTCCCCTCCCGCGACGTGCTCTCCCTCTTACCCAACCCCGCCCCCCCATTCCTGCTTTCCATTCCCCCGTAGGCTGTCCCCACCCCCCGACACACACATAGACACCCGCACACACACGCTAGACACGCACACTTTCCATCCTTACCCACCCAGCTTGTGTCCCTGGACCTGGGAGGGGAAGGGAAAAAAGAGGAGGAGCGATCAGGCGGGGGTGAGGAGTGGAGCGGGCAGAGAAGGAAGAAGAAGAGGAAGACAGGAGAGGGGAGAGGAGGAGGAGGAGGAAGGAGAAAGGAGGGCAAGCGTTACCTAGAAGCTCCCAGGACCCCACCGGCAGCCAGGGGGGCTGAGCCTTAGCCACAGTCGGATCTAAGACTAGAGGGCTGGGGGGAGGGGAAAGGAGATGCCTTAATTCCCCGCCTTCCTCTAGGACTCTGCCTTCGGCTGAGCGGTCAAAGCCTCCGGGGCAGCTCCCCTCCTGCCTGGGCGGCAAGCTGCGGCAGCTGCCGTGGCCCCCATTCCCCCAAGTCTGCGCGCTAAGGCTGCCGCCGGAGCTCCGTCCAGTGCACCGGGGGCGCTCCTAGCCACGGACTAGGACCGGGACCTGACTCGGGGAGGCTAAAGCTCTGGCCGGTGGCTCTGTCGGGGGCTGTGAGAAAGGAGTCTGACGGACGGACGTATCGACAGGCAGACTGACGTCCGAGACCTCAGACTCGAGGAAGGAGATGCCTCCCTAGTCCCAGCGCCCCTCTCTCCTACCTGGGAGTGAAGACGACGGTTGGAGGCTGCACTTGAGGGCTGTGCTGCTCGGCCCTGTGCGCAGTGGGGGCCCCACCTCGGTGGGGGTGAGCTGCGGCGGGGCTGGCGACTGAGCGAGGACCCCCAGAGGAGACCAGAGAGAAAGCCACGAAGAGCGGGGCTGGGCCCGGCAGAGGGGCACAGGAACCGGCCATCAGGTAAGTGCCCATAAGTTTGGCCTCCTGCATCCTGGTGGAGGGGGTACCTCGAGGGCAGGAGGGGTCTGGGAAATTGAACCCCTTAGGTGGGCGGTCAGGAGGGAGCGGAGGGAAGGAACTGCGGACGTTTGCGGGAACAACTAGTCACCCACCTGCGCTTTGCGCCCGAGCGCCCCCTTCCTCAGAGCCCGGGGGGGCAGGGAGGCAGAGCCAAGGGGGGCTGTGCGCGCGCTTCTATGCTAGCTGAACCCATCTCCGATGCCCCTGGCTTGCCCAATTCTCTTCCACACCCAGGGTCCCCGGTGTCTTATAGTGTGGTGGGATGGACGGGAGGATGGCGCAAGGGACGCGGCCGCGTATCTCGTAGCACACGCAGCTTGGTGGGCGCTTCTGCCGCCGGCAGAGACGGTAACTGGGAGCGTGTGTGTGTACAGCTGGGTGTGCGCGGGTGCTGGTGGCTCCGGAGTGTTCACGGAGCCGGGAGCCGCCTGACACTTGGGGCTGGAGAGGACCTGGAGCCGGCCAGGGGCTGCCGCTGTCTACCGCGGCAGGCTTGGAGGGAGGCTGGCTCAGGGTTCCCGATCTGGTCGCAATCCAAGAGCAGCTGTTAGGGATATTCTCATATTAAGATGGTTTTTGGCGGCGGCTGCAGCTTGAGAACGCAGTTCTTGAAGTCAGGAGTTCTGGGTTCAAATTCCGCTCAGATACTTGGTGGCCGGGTGATCTCTCTCTTCTGCGTGCCTCAGTTTGCTCGGCTGTGAAGTAGACAGAACGACAAAGGAGAGAGAACTCTTGGGCAGTGAGTGGACAGCGCTGCCCCCTGGTCCCTCCTACCTGGAGCCGGAGGAACCTGGCCTAGGGCTAGGCCGATGCTACTGCAGCCACTCGGCTCATTCCCCTCTCCACAGATGTTTCGTAGACCTCAAAGTTACCAGAAGTATTTTCTTTAACTTCAGAGAGGTGGACAGAGCTCGGGGCGGGGGGGGCGCCTTGTTCTAGACGGTTTCCAGAGAGGGGTACAAGCCCTCCTCCACGCGCCCTCCCTCGCCATGGCCTGGCCTAGCCCGGGGGTGGGGATGGGGGCGCAGCCAGCCGTAGAGTATGATGGTGTTGCTGAAGGCCCACCCTGTTCGGTCGCCCAGCCTCGAACTGTGAGAGTCCTGGGGGGCGGAGGGGGCTCAGTCTTTTTCCTAAAGGTTCTTCCGTATGGAGGGATGGGATGTGATAGGATGGGATGACGAGACAGGACTACACAGGTCGGGAAGAGATAGGATGCGATGGGATGGGTTGGAATCGCTAAGGTCTGGCCCGACACGATGATCTTCCTGAGGTGGCCGTTGGCCTAGAGAGATTCAGGCGGGTGATGATAGCAAAAGAGTCACAGCTGCTATGGTGGGGGGAGGGGGAGAGGGGAGAAGGAGGGAGGGGGAAGACGGAGGGAGGGGGAAAGAGGGGGGGACGGAGGGAGAGTGAGACAGAGAGACAGAGACAGAGAGAGAGAGAGAGACAGAGAGAGAATCTTGAACTAGCGGCACTGGAGAGCCCAGGATGGGCTGTGTTAAAGACAGGGCCCCGGAACCCAGGACTTCTCTAGGCAGGCTAGAGGGGCTCCCGAGGGCTGTGTAGCAGGAGCTGATCTAGGACAGGCTCTCAGGTACCCTGGGACTGTTTGGGGAAATCACCAAGAGGCCTGGGAAGAGAAAGGGGCCCCGAAGAGGTTGGCTCTGGGAGACCTGTGCATCCAGCCCCCTGCCCTATCCTTCTAGTTAAGGACAGGGGACGCGAAAATGGCTCTCTGTTCTTGCCCAATGCCCACAGACTCCCCAAATGGGCAGAAAGAGCTCTCCAGTGACTCCAGCTCAGGAAGGAGACCAGTGTTAAACTATGCAAATGATAGACTTATGTAACAGCATTACGATGCTGGACCAAGATTATTAGACTTTCAAAATGTCCGCAGTCTCTGTGCCCAAACTCTTATCATTGCCCGGGCCCCCACAAACCAGGCTCGCTTTGGTTTCATGCCTGGAACCTGAAGTTCATTTTAAGAATGATTTCCTCGAGTGGAAAACTGCTCTGGTCACTTCAGGAAGTGCTCCCAGAATGGCTATTGGCCAAGGTAGCATGCTGGCAACCCCAGGCACCCTTCCAGCCACCAATTTGCCATTGCATCAGAAAGCTAGGAGCGAGACTCCTTCTCCTCACTGCCACCCTACAGAGGAGCAGGAAATGAACCAATAGAAGGAGTCTTCCCTATTTTAGGATTTGTAGCCCCTGCCAAGGAGCAAGGAGAGCAGCCCTGCCCCAGGATGACACCAGCCCTCGATTCCTTCATCTTAGTGATGCCCCACTCTCTTTTTCCTTGTGTATGAAGAAGAGCTGAACTCATTTTGCTGAGATTTGGTCTAGCCTGGAAAATCCTCCTGTCTGCAGAGCTACTAGAAGTGTTATCCACAGGCTTCTCGGCCAGGGAAGAGCTTGACTGAAAAACCAAAGCAGACTCCATCCCAAAGCAGAGACTCCCTCCCAGAGCAGATTCCATCCGTCCATCTTTGTCACCCCCTTCCCAGCTTTCATCTCCAGCCCGCCTCTCTGAGCCTTGCCCTAAAGAGGAGAGTGGGCCTTTCATCTTCTAGCTGTCTGGGGCCCCAAAAGCTTCTAACCAACAGGGAGAAAAAGAAAATTTCCTAAATGAAGCCAGTGGCTTTGAAATATCTTTGCCAAGTGGGGCTTAGGAAGTCAGTCCTGAATTCTGCTCTGAAATGCCCCTGCCTTGTCCAAGGCATCTGCTCAGATCCCTTCAAAATGGGGTAGAGCCCTGCACCCCCTCCCCTGTAAGGAGAAGCCCAGCCAGAGCTCAGGGGTATTTGTAAACACCAAGGTTTCCTAGCGCTCAGTGATCGGTTTATGATTATTTCATGTTCATTGCAACGGCTTGGTCTGTAGCCTTGAGTGCTGACCTGTAGATAACATCAGGCCGTAGACGGTGCCAAGAGCTGACCAACACACACCGCCATTCTCTTGGGGTCTCCAGCCTCCAAGATTGAATTCCAAAGTCGAGTGACAGAGAAGGGACACTGCGAGTCTTCCTCCTTACAACGGTCATCTCATCTGATCCTCACAACCACCTGGGAGGCAGTGCTATTATGATACACATTTTACAGATGAGGAAACTGAGGCAGACAGAGGTTAAGTGACTTACCCAGGATCATGCAGCTAATAAGTGTCTGAAGTGGGATTTAAACTCAGGTCTTTCTGACTCCAGACCCAGCACTCCATCTGCTGTACCATCAGCTGCTGCAAAGAGATGATTTCCCTTCCTGTTTGGTCTCTATGCATGCGTTGTTTGTATGTTGTCTCCCCTATTAGACTGTGAGGTCCTTGAAGACAAGGACCATATTTTTGCGTCTCTGTGTATACTCAGCACTTAGCACAGTGCCTGACACATGGTAAGCCCTTAATTGTGCTTGTTGACTGACTGACAGTGTTCATGAGAAGTCTGGACCAAGACTTAAAGTACAGTGATAGCAAGGTAGCTGTGGAGGAAAGCTATGTGGTGAAGGCTATTCACTCATCTCAATGGCCCTTCTCTCTTGCAGAGTACTCACAAAGTCCCAAATGCATTTTGCTGGGCAGAGATAAACAGGTAACTAGGTGGCTCAGTGGATAGAATATTGGGCCTGGAATCAGGAAGACTCATCTTCCTGAGTTCAAATCTGGCCCCAAATACTTACTGTGTGGCCCTGGGTAAGTCCCTTAACCCTATTGTTTCAACAATCTGGCTAGCAGCTGTTGTGGGGGTGAAAAACCAACACAAGCCCAACAACAAGCATGCTACCAGCACGCTGCAAAAGCCCGGGTTCTTTTGATCTGCTTTACTAAGAAAAGCAACGTTAAGGGGTTAACAAGCTCATTTTAATCCAGCATACAAATATCACTCACTTAGTTCAGGGGAAAAGCCAGCACCCTGAACTTCAGAGCAAAATACCAACAAAGTACAAACATCGACAGACAGACCTTGTCTGATTCAAATCCCAATACATAGTTACCAGAGTTTAACAAAGTCCCAGCATCCAGCTCTGAGCTACAGCTGCCCAGAGTCTTTGCATCATCTCGCCACCAAGAGTGAAAGCCCCTGAGCGAATAGCTCTGTCTTCTCTTTTTATACCATTTCAGACGTCATCAAACGTCATCTGAATGACCAGAACTTGGGCTCCTATGATTGGCTCTGGAGTTAGCACCTCCCCTTAGGACCCTGGGAGCTTCACACCCACCTAGGCTTAGCGCTTAGTAATTAGAGCTTTGGGCCTGGGGCTTAGCACCTAGTAAGACTCAAAGACAATTAATCATTTTAAAACAATAAGAAAGCCCCACCTTAATTGATATTACACCTGTTTGCCTCAGTTTCCTCATCTATAAAAGGAACTGGAGAAGGACATGGCAAACCACTCCAGTATCTTTACCAAGAAAACCCCACACAGAGAGTTGGACATGACCCACTCCCAGGGCTGGGTTCCACTCTAACTATTGTGATCACAGAAGATCCAGATGCCCAGATTGAATCAATCTATAACCCTTAATGAATTGGTAAAGATTATAGAGTTTGGGCCATTGGATGAATGGCAGATTATATGGTACAAGAAATGTCTTGTGACTTGATGAAAGAATTTGACCCATTTCTGGGACTACGTATTAAAACAATCTAGCAGGGGGCTCCTTCAAAGGTTGAAACAACTTAATTGAGGGAAGAATCCAGTTTGAGAGGTTAGGGTTAAAGCTGAATACTGGAGGAGGGGAAAGGAAGGCAATGGAAGGAATGGAGAACCTCCTCCTCCTCCTCTTCCCCCTCCTCCTCCTCCTTCATTGACTGAGTCATCAGAGAGAGCAGACCAGTAGCAGAGAGGAGGGCTGCCTATTGATTCTACCAAGGAACCAACACCAAATAGAGACTAGCAGAGAGCTATGGGGAACTTTACAGCAACTCTACAAATGGAGAGGCTTTCAGCAATCAGGAGTTGTAGGGTACTTCTCCGCCATCTAGTCATGGACCTGTGTATTTGTGGGAAACGGTACTGTTCTTGCTATACCATCTTAGTGAATATCTTTTTTTAAAAGCTAATTAAGTCTGCCTGACTGATTTTTAATGGGAAGCTTACTGGTAGGGGCTCATGGGTTGACAGTACTAGAAATCCAGCCCCTCAGGCTTAGCCTCTTGAACCCTCAGCCACTCTCAGGTTATCTGGCCAGACGGTGAGTGTGGGAGGTGGGGGAAGTAGCCTCAGAGGGAGTTTTAGACAAATATAAAAGAGACAGCCCTTACCCTCAAGAAACTTATGTTCCAATGGGAACAAAGCAAGCCTAAGGACAGAATGGCTAGCAAGAGAGCAGATGACTGTTTCCAATAATGATGGTACAATTAGTTTGATTACTGTATCCAGGTGTAACAGCAAGCACCCTAGAATAGCCAGGATGGCCTGCTAGCACAGGTTCTTAGATCTGTTTTTCTAGGAAAGACTGCTCCAAAAGGGGTTAATGGTCCTACTTTTAATTACATTCACTAGTTCAGGGGAAGGGTCAGCACCCTGAATGTTAGAGGAAATACAGAGAAAATACAAAGAAATTAGCACAAAGACCAACAGACAAGGCTCCAACTGCCTGATCAAAGCAATATTGCTGTACACTTTACATAATCCACTGGATCAAGAGCGCCTTTACATCTGAGCAGTCGGGGGTCGGAACATATGGCTACTCAGAGTCTCAGCCAAGAAATCAAAAGGTCCTTCTCATAAGCAAACCCCCAAAACAAAATCTCACCTCAGAACATACACACAGTTTGGGCTAATAGGCTCAGAATCAGAAGATATCAAAACCCTCATGACTCAGTGCCTAATTAACTTACTACCAAAAGGTGTGAAAGCCTTCCTACAAGCAAGCCTCCCCTAAGCAAGCTCCTCCCCCAACGGGCTCTGTGATTCAGGACGTATCACAGCTCAGAACTCAAAGCAGGTCACATAGGCCTATTAATAGATGGGAAAGATCTTCATATCCCATTAACATTACACCAGGAAAAGAGGTGGAAAGAATATATGGAGGAGGGGAGGCTGGAGGGATGGGAAGGCAGAGGCTACAATGGCCTGGCCTGAGAGCTGAAAGAATGGCTAGATGCATGTTTGGGTGGACAGGATGTAAAAACGAAACGTGGTCTAGTGTCTGGGCTCAGCCAGACTCTAGATGTCATGGGCTGGTCTGCACTCAGTCAGTGACCAATCAATTGATCAAGGCCTCCTAATATAGGGGATTAGCTTGCCCTAGGACTTCGGATAAATTCTGGACATGCTAGATATGGAAGAATGTGACAAATAGGGGATAAAATTGTCGTGTACTTGTAGCATTTAAGTAGATAGAAGCAGATAAACTAATTGACCAAAAAGTGAGTAAGAGACGAATGAGTTCTGTGTCCTCTTCCAGGTCCCCCCACCCCCCATACACACACACACACACACACACACACACACACACACTGTTATGGTTAGGGTTTGCTCAATTGGTTGTTGTGTTGGAATTCTTGGTTCTGGCCAGCTGGCCCTGTATCCCCTCAGGTCAGTCTGCATACTTGCTTGTATTCTTCATATTTGTCATTTCTGTAGATCCATCATTGAGACAGGGCCTGGCGAAGTGTGTGGGGAACCCCACTCAGGGTAGGTCAGACCTGGCTTCTCCAGTCCGGCTGCTCACACAGGAGTCACTTCGCTCCTTTAACTTGTCGAGCAGGTTCTGATTTGTGTCAGTGGCTGGAGGGTCTTTCCTGGGAGTTCTCCACATCCGTGAAACTCTCCAAGAGATCGCATCAATGTGCCCTGCCTCCCGTTCTCCTTTTTCTGGAAACCTAAGTTGTTTCCACTTTGGGGCTGTGAGGATCAGAGCATCTGATTGTGATCCCATGACCCCCTTTTGTGACCCCCTTGGGCTAGGACAGCTCCAGCCATTGGATCGCTAAGCCAAATGAGGGGTCAGATTGGTGCCTCTGTCTGTCCCTATGTGGAGCAGCCAGGTGTCACCATAGTGAATAGAGCCTGGAGTCAGGGCGGAGCCTGCAGGTGGGGCGGAGCCTGGGGTGGGGCAGAAGCTGGGGCAGGGCGGAGCCTGGGGCCAAGAAGACCTGAGATCAAAATTTCAGCCTCAGATACTTACTAGATGGGTGACCCTGGACAGGTCATTGAACCTCTGCTTGCCTCCATTTCAATGTCTGTCAAATGAAGATAATAATAACAAGTACCTCCCAAGTTCCTGTGAAGGACAATGGGATAGCAATGACTGTCAAGGGCCTAGCACAGTGCCTGGCACATGGTGACTGCTATACCAACGCTAACTGTCATCATTCCATTGCCAGTGACTTTCTGAGGACTCCTGCAGACATAAACGATACAAAAATCATCTAGAAAGAAACTGAGGACTTTTGGGGTATCACTGCCGTCCATTGAGAGCAATGGCTTCAGAAGAGAAAGGCAAGTCTGGGGAAGTGAACAGGCCAAGAACCATATGACAACGGTGTTTGGATAAATATCAATGGCGGCCTCCTAGCAGCTGAGTTTGAGTGGGGGGAAGGAAGAAAGAAGTGGGTGGCTCCCTCACTAAGGATGATGACAATGTGTGTGTCAAAAGCACTTTAAACTGAAAAGGATGGGGAGGGAGAAAACTGCCCATATCCCCACCAAGCTCAACATAGATTGAAACTTGGGGACAATGAAGAAGGCTAACAGAAGAGAGGCCCAGGGGTTCAGGGCAGACAGACTGTCATCAAGGAACCTCAGAAAATACCATGAAATGCAAAATGTGTGGGCAACAAGAACCCCAAACTAGAGACCAGAACCCAAAGGAGGTGAGGCTGACCTCGTGGGTCTGAGTGAGACTCAGCACTGGACCACAGCTGGGCAAGGGCCCTAGGGGGAGACAAAGGGAGTTGGGGAATGGAGTGTCATTGTACCATGAGAACACATACTTCTGTGAGAAAAGGTAGGAACGAGAGGGAAGATTATTGGGTAAAGATTAATAGAGTAAAACCCAGAAGCAACCTTGTCTTCAGACACCAAGAGCCAGCTAGACAGAAAATGGAAATCCATGAGGACTTTGGGAAACATCCCAAGCCTGGTGCTGTCATGATGTGTTAGTGATGTGGGACTTCAATTATCCAGACAGCTGCTAGGGCTTTCCCTCTGCCAAAAGCAGAGCAGCTAATTACTTCTTGACTGCCTTAATGCTAATTTCATCCTTCAAAAAGTAGAAAAGGGAAAAGGGGAAATTTTATTCTGCATTGGATTCTCACCAATTGAATTTGCCTTGTTTGACATTGAATATTTGTTACAAGAGTTTTGTTTTTCTTTTTTAATGAGGGAAAGGAAGAGAGAAAAAAATCCTTGTTAATTAAAAAAAAATACATTCTCACCCAGAAGGAAAAAGTGGTTACTGGAGCAGAAATAATGAAAACCTTGGAGGTAAAGGATCATTCTATCCTAGAATTTATGCTGGAGAAGGCGTAGGTCACTAGATTTCAGATGGTTGAGAGAATGGATACACAGGATCCCACTGAATAAAGTTCCACAGTGGTAGTCAGAGGCAAAGAGATAGCTCTCCAGCATTTAATTCCACAGGCAAAAAAAGAAAGAGAAACAATTCAATTTAGGAGGAAGCACATGGATACACAGGGAACTCATTCTCCAACTTAGATTTTAAGACACATGAGGAAAAAGAGGCATCTAGGCAGGGATCAGAGAAAACTGCCAACATGTGGCCTGGTCCTGTGAGAACAGCATCAGGTGTGCGGAGGGAAACTCAGTTGAGCTGAGTCAGACAAGGAGAATGCCATTCAGTAAAGCAAGTGTCCTGATTGTCTTGGGTTTGTTTAGATGTTGTTTTTTAATCTTCTCTCCCCACCCAACCCCCAAACACTTCCCTTTTCCTCACTTCCCTATTAATGGAGCCAGCTCATTAAGAACCAATCGTTAGAATTATCAGTTCGAGCCTGTTCATCTTGAAATCTGCAGCTTACAAATCAGGGCTTGATTGTTATGTTGATTGTCTACTCTAGACCTATGAAAGTCATGGAAAAATGTTAATAATTCAGATTATACCTAAAAATGTGTCCTTGGTACATCTTTTCCCCCCTCGAGAAAGCTGGTTGTTAAACATTCACCAACAGGCCTGTGATCATTTCCTACCCACCTCTTCCAGATTCCAACCTCCTTCATGGCAAAGGAGAACGATGGAGTCAAAGCATCCAATGACCAATTATCCAACAGTCTCTCTTTGCTGTGATTGGGGAGGTATGTGTCTTTGTCTCTTTTCTGGGACCTTCATTAGTTTTTTTGTTACTCATAGTTCAACTTCCTTTTGAGCATATCTTCATCCTCCTTTTCACCATTTTGTATTTTTTCTGGGTCTTGTTTTATTTCACTCTGTCACTGCCCATTTTTCTCTAAATTCCTCCCATTTGCCCTTTCTTACTGTACGATCATTCATTACATTCCCCAATTTTCAGTCATTTCAGCCATTCCCCAATTAACAGGAACCTTCTTTGCTTCCAATTCTTTGCTATCACAAATAGGGCTTCCATGAACATTCTAATATATCTGTGTTTCTATTTTGGGCTCCCTTGGAGTTAGAATGTTTTACTAAAGGATTGAACATTTAGAGAGAGGATTGGGGATCATAAAGAGCCTGTGTGATCCAGACTAAGTTCATTCCTTTTTTTGGCAGGGTTGGTTACCAAAATGGTAGATATAGGGGAAGACTTTCAGGGGAAATGATTTTTATAATATAGGTTTGGGGAAAATTTTGGCGAAGTCTTGCATGTAATTCTTATGAAGAGGAAAGAAGCATGTTTAATGTTAACACTGTGGCGGGGCAGGGGGTTGAAATAGCTGAATACACAAGGAATCATCATCAATGGTTTAATGTCAGCATGACTGGAGGTCTCCAGTGGAGTGTCCCATGGCTTGCTCTCAGTTTGATCCTATTCTATGTAACACTTCTATTAATGACTTTGACAACATGCTCATGCTTAACAACCTGCAGATGAAACAAAACATGGAGGGGTCAACGAGACAGTGGATGCCAGAGTAAGGATTCCAAAAGGTTAGGGCATTGGGCTATATCTAATAAGAGGAGACACAATAGATTTAAGAGTTTTGTGCTGCTACTACATCACAAATAGGGGATGGAGAGGCATGGCTAGACAATGCTTCACATCTCTTTGGGTGGACTTCCAGCTCAGGATAAGTCATTGGAAGAGATAAGTAGCTTGCCACCTTTAAATTTGTCTTGAAAAGGCAGAAATAAAGGAGTTACCTTGTTTTGAAATATATTTTTATTTCATTAAATGTTTCCCAGTTACATTTTTTAAATTTTTCAACATTCTTTTTTTTAAAATTTTGAGTTCAAATTTTCCTCCCTCCTAGCCTTCCCCTATCCTTTGAGAAAGCAAGAAATATGTTGATTCTATATATGAAGTCTTGCAAAACATGGGTTACTTGTGTTTTAGAAATTCCTATAAATCTGCTTGTGAATCCTTCTGGGTTGGTCACCTTGTGAGAGAGTTCTTTAATGGTTTATGTGATCTCTTCTTGGGAAATGGGTCTTCCTACTTTTCATTTGCTTGTTTTTGCATTTCATACTTCTGTAAATAATTACCTATTTCTTCTGGATTCTCAGGTTTATTGTTAGAGCTATGAGACATAATCTCTGATAATTTTCTTGGTTTCTTTGTTCATTTATTATCTCTTCTTCCTCATGTCTAATTTGGGTGATTTAGATTTTCTCCCTTATTTAAAAATTAGATTTCTTCTTTGTTCATCAGTTTCGTTCATCTTGTCAAAATCAGCTGTTAAATTTCCTTATCCTATCAGCCATTTTCCAATTTCCATCTGCATGGATCTCTGCTTTGATCTTGCTCATTTTGCTTCTGCTTTCCGTGAGTTTGTGCCATTTCTAGGGTTTGGAGTTTTTTTTGGTAGAAAGTGAGTTCACTATTTTTTCTCTTATTAAAATGGGCACCATTCCACTCTAGAAAATTCCCTCTAGGTACTGTATTTATGTATCTCATAGATTTGGGAAAATGGGTAGTATTATGTTGTCAGTATTTTTGATTTTTTTAAAATCTGATCTTGCCAGCGAGTGTTGGTTGGCAGATGGAATTCAGGAAGACCTCGATGTGTATCCTGTCTCCACTACATGCTAGGTTAGGTGGCCATAAGCAAATCACAGAATCTCTCTGACCCTTACAAGTTTCTGTGTTTGTAAAATGTTAATCTTGTACCTATGCCATAGTGCAGCTGGGCAGTGCTAACAAGATACAATCTGTAAAGCACGATGAACAAATTGCTCACTTCAATAATGATACTGTTATTACTCTTATTAGAATTCTTCTTTTGTCCATTTTTTAACAAAAAAAAAGTTTGTACCTCTCGGGTGGACCAACACCTCCCATTGACGTGTCGGGATTTACAGCTGCCTTCATGACTTGATCATTCGTAATTCTCTGCTTGTCTGTATTTGCCCCAGTCCTCTTCAGGAATCCAGTATGCCACAGGCTGAGTGTAAGCGCTCTGCCCTTCAGGAGCTCACAGTCAAATGGGGGAGACAACAAACATTTGGAGCATAAAAATGAATATTCTTCACTTTTTCTATTGAATTTTCTCCACATGTCAGTCAGGTGGTAACCATTTGTTAATGTGCCAGGCACTGTGGTAAGTGCTAGGAACACAAAAAGAGGCTAAAGTCAGCCCCTGCTCTCAAGAACCTCACATTCTAATGGAGGAGACAACATGCAAACAAAGAGATACAAACCAAGCTATATATGGGATAAATAGGAAAGAATTAACCAAGAGAACGTACAGGAATGAAGAGTGCTTGGGGAAGGCTTCTTGTAGCAGGGGGTATTTTAGGTGGGACTTGAAGGCAGCCTGAGAAGCCAGTAGTTGGAGCAGAGGAAGAGTGTTCCAGGCATGGGGGACAACTAGAGAGAATGCCCAGAGCCAAGACATTGAGCAGAACCATTTTGGTGCCCACATATCTAAAACCAGACTTGGTGCTCTCTCTTCCCTTCCATGTCTTGGAATCCCTGCTTCCTTCATGACTCAGTTAAAGCTCCACTTTCTGTGAGGGACCTTTCCTGGTTCCCTCTCCCCCAGCTTCTGGTGTTTTCAATGATGAAGTCACCTTGGCATTATTTGGTGTGTATCCCACATGAGCCCATACTTGTACATATCCCCCATTTTAACTTCTGCCTTTCATTCTGCAGTGCCTGGAATACAGTAGGTGCTTAATAACTGCTTCTCATTTTATAAAGACTCTATAGGAAAAAAGAATCCCTTGTTTATCTCCTTTAATATTTCCATCAGTGCCACACTGGCTTTTTGTTATATGGGGCAGAAGAATGAATTTTAGAACACTATTTCATTTTGAATCAACTTAAATCTTTTAAGTTAAATGTGTTTACTGTAAAAAACAACAACAAGCAAGCAAACAAGTAACATACTGTTGGATTCTGTTTTTAAAATCTATTCTGCTTAAAGTCTTTTCACCTTTGGAAAATTAAATCCATTTACATTTAGGGTTACAGTTGTTACATCTCTGGGTTACATCTGTGAACTAAACCTAATGAAAGCAGGCTATCGCAGATTCCTTTATTTCATATCATTGACTACTCAAGTTTTGTTTTTATTTACCTTGACTTCTTCAAAGAAAGATGGAATCTCTCCTTATCCCTATCCCCTTCCTCTCTCTTTCTTTGAAGCTCCACTCTGAAATAGTGATTCAGCCAATACAACACTCTGGCAGTTCTCGCATTTTATTAGCAATTGGTTTATCTTGATTTGAGAAATGTGACTTATTTAAAGTGATTTCTTTTTTGACCTGGAGATTTGGATGCTTTTCAAAGACTCCCTTGAAATTTATGTGCCTTTGACCATTTTTGAAATTTGGAATGTTTCTCCAACGTCTTTGCCTTCATTTGGCATATCAAAGCTTGTTTGTTTGCTTTCAAGGTTCATGGCCCATGTGCACTTGTCATTGGTGCGTATGGCATATGCCAATGTCTTCAATTGTCCCTTGTTTTCCTTGAGAAGTCCCTGGTGATGCAGACTACTTTTTCTTCCCATACTATTTTTACCTTGTGGGAGTCTTTTTTCCACATCAAGGTAATGTTGGAATTTAACTATAATATATTTCAGGATATTGAATCTTAATTACTTCCTTGCTGGAACCCTGGAGATTCTTTTTATGTGTGTAGTATCATTTTTATCCTAATTATGATATGTCTTATTGGATATCCTGGACTATAGTTTTAAGGTTCATTTGTTTTACTAAATATTTTGGGGGTAATCAGTGATTCTAAGATTCATGCATCATCCCATTCTGGTACTTGAATTTACACAGGTTCTAATTCTTTAGAATACTCCATAATTTTCATGAAAATGTTATCAGTTCGCGAACTAGCATTTATTAAGTGCCTACTATGTGCCAAGGACTATGCTGAGCCCTGGAATTAGTTAGTTGGTCTATTTTGTCTGAAATTCTTTTACCTTCTGTTGGTGGATTCCATTGATTTGTTCAGATTCTCTGGCATTTTCTCCATCTTGGTCATTGTTAATAAATAAATTATTCCCAACTTAAAAAAAATCTTTTAAATCTGGCTTCACTTCCATGATTTCTTTTTAACTTTCTACCAATTCTTTTATTAAGTCGTGTAATTTTCTTACTAAATAAAAGGATATGATATTTGTAAAGCACTTTGTGAGCTTTAAAGTTTGATAGAAATGCTGCTGATTATCATTAGTACTGTCGTCACCAACATCACCATCATTATGAGTTCTTTTAAAGTAGCTTAACTTCCTTTAGAAGAGGACCTGGACCTGTGATTTCGTTGGCAGATGGAACTCCCTAGTGGTCAATTTCCCTCCACCAATGAAGGCTTCTCCGCCTTAGGAAGCTGCCTAGGGTGAGCTGAGGGGTCGGATGACTTGCCCAGGGTTATCCAGGCAGTACATGTCTGAGGCAGGATTTGGACTCATCTCTTCTCTGGGTTAAAGGCTAGTTCTCTAGCCACTCCCCAACACTACCTGCCTAATCCCTCTGTGCATGTCACTCACCCATTTGAGAATGTTTCTCAGAAGACAAGTGGTTTCTTTTGCACTCTTCATATCTGTGCCATTTGGAATGGTATGCAGTATGTTTTATGATGTCCAAGCTCTTTGGCTCATTTATTTTCTCTTTTTGTGTGTTTCTATTTGTGGGTTTCTTGAGACATAAGTCAGAAACCTAGTTCCTTTCCACCCTTTCATGCCACTATTTTAACTAGAAAGTTCACCTAGAATTCTTCCCACCTATCCCATGCCATTAGATCCCCATCTAGTCTTCCTTCCCAAGTACAGCTTAGCACATGTGACTTTTTGACTGAATCCAAACTTCACAGAACAAATCCACTATTTTAATAAAAAGATTTGTTCTGTAAAACTTGGACTCTTTCAAAAGGCCACACTCAAAGACCTAGATGGCCACATGTGGCCTCAAAGCCACAGGTTCCCCACCCCTGGCTCAGCATCTCCCTTCCCCACCTGAGACCAGGCCCTTCCACTCTCCTGAGGGCTCAGGCCCAAATGAAGGGAAATTTGGCCAGCTTGAAGACTGGCCATGTTTTTTTTCACCATGACTTGGGACCAGAGTTTGCTCAGTAGAGGCCTCCTAATCATTTGGTGGCTTCACTCCTGCTCCTCTCTTCTCTCCCTCCTGATTCCAGTTCTAAGTCAGGTAACTCCTTAATGCCTCCAGGTCACTTCCCTTGAGTGCACAAAGAGAGAGCAGAGAGCAGTGGGTCACACCAAAACAGTCTCCCTACTGGTCTTTATATCTACCTCTAAGTGCTGAGTAAGACAGATATCCCCAGGACCCCTCATACCTCAGGATCTTGTTCAGAGAACTCTAAACTTACCCATGCATACCATGGCTTCCTGAAACATTGGACCAGGCTCAGGTGATAAACACCTGTAAATTGCCCTGTTTGAATGAGCCAAGCCTTGCCCATTGAAGCCCTATGGATAGTGTTCCCAATGAGCCTTGGGATCTTCAGACCTCTCAGGGGCTGCCACACCTGTTGAGATCATGTGAGACATCTAAGATGGTGCACATTTAGGTCCAGAGTTGAGAGTGAGGAACCAGGCCCACAGCTTAAGAGGCAGGCTACCATCATCAATCAGGAAGTATTTATTGCATATTTACTTTGTGCCAGGCACTGGAATAGGTACCAGAGAGGCAAAGACAGAAAGGAAATGGCCCTGCCCTCAGAGAACTTACCTCCTACCAAAGGGGGCAGCATGTACAGAATTGCCTCTCTCAAAATAAAGACAAAGTAATTGGCTGGGGCAGTAGCAGCTGGGGAGGCTTCCTGGAGCAGAAGAGGCTTCCTGGAGGAGGTGGCTTTTGTGCAGAGACTTGAAGGCAGCGTGTGTTCTAAGCCAGCTCTGCAAACGTCACCCTCATGACACACAGAAGTGGGGGAGAGGGAAGTACACCTGTTTAGACATCCCTGGTTATTTCACTTCCCACTCAACCCCATGTAGCCTTCTACCAACCAGACCCCTAAGGAGACCTTTTAATTGAAGTCAGAATTGCATTTGGTCTCACCCACAGTTGGAAAACCCACTTCATCTCCCCGAAGCCCAGAAACAGCAATACATCTCCCTGTCCTGTAATTGGCCAGAGAAATGAGTGTCTGTCGGTGTAGATGAAAAAAGATGCCTCTCTCTTTGGCAGCAACTCGAGGGCTGCCATGATTGCAAGGGCAGCAGCAGGGTAGTGGCTGAAGAGACAAATGACTCTGACGAAGCATTTAAATGTCATGGTGTCTCAGAGCTGGAAGTGGGACCTGAATAAGGATCTCCTTTGGAGCACCCTGAGAAGGGTCTTGAAGCCCTCCAGGGAGGGAGCCTGCCCCTTCCAAGGCGGCCCAGTCCACTTTTGGACAGCTCCAATTGGGAAGGCCCTGGTTCTGCCCTCTGAGGCTACAGAACCGTCTTCCCTTCACCTCCACCCCCAACGCACCCAGTCTTCTCTTCCCCAGGCTGCCCACTCCCATTCTCTGCCTCATCCCTATGTGGTAGGGACTCCAGACGCTTCCCCAACCTGGGTGCATTCCTCTAGCTTATTATCACCCTTCCTGAAGTGTGCACAGGCCCTGGGAAGAGGCTATCACTGGCATCGCCCAGGGACACACTAGCTTGGAGGATGAGGAAGAACAAAGCCTGCCAAGATGCCTGGCCCATGTGATTAGTTTGGAAGAAGCTAAACGAAATGTCTTCTCAGGAGCCCAGAACAGAGGCCCACGTGCTGAAAACTGAAAACAGGCCAGTGAGGGGTGGAGACCACACAAGGCCCCTGGGCAGGGACACCAGGGGATGCTATGGGTGCAGGCCTGAGTCTGGTCCACACATTCTCCCCTGGCTGCTGACCAACTGAGGACAGCCTCTGTCAGGGGTCCCTGGGGTACAACTCCATTCCTGCTGTCACCCTGAGAGCCAGGGAGGGGGGAGGGGAGAGGCCTTAGGAAGCTGTCACTTGTGGCTCCATGGAATCCCTCCTGAGTCTGTCTGTCCTGTCTGAAGCCTGTGCCTACTCCTCTCTGGCTTAGTGACCTGACCTGGGAAGCCAGCAATAGAGTGAGGATCTGAACCCAGGTCTCCTGACTCCATGCTGCTCTGGCACACTCAGGCCAGGCCCCCTCTCCCAAGTTTGTTCCTTCTTTCTGCACCCTCTTTGCCTATGATGTGGGGGAAGCCAGAGGTTTGCCTCCCACGGTTAAATGTTTGTGTTCTTGGAGTTGTTGAAGGCATAAGATGACCTAAGGAACTGCTCTGAATGGAAGACCTGGCCACACAGGCTGCATGCCCGCCACTGAGTGAGGTCACTTCTGAGGACTGGCTGTGTCCCTTGGAGACCTGAGCTGGAGACAGGGAGGAGGGAACAGAGTATGGAGGCACAAAGCTGTCCCTACTGCCCCTCCCTTGCCCGCCCCACGACACCTGCATGGAAACTTGGTGGTTGGGACCTGACCTGGGCAAGCTACGCAGGGTTCTCCAGCTTCCAAAGGGCTTGTCCTTGGCCAGATCGAAGGGAAGGAGCCAAAAAGTTATCTAGATAAGAGACCCTAATGAGAGAGTCCCCTGCACCATTGGCGCAAATGTCTGCACCATATTCAGGCTCTGGCCTTTGGGCTGGCACTTTCTTCAGGAGTAGCAATGACCACAATAGACAACCAGAAATAGATTTAAAGGGGTCTGGACAACCAGAAATTAAAGGGGACCCTGCTTACAGAATCTGCTTCAGCAGCACCAAGAAGTCCTTTGTGGGGCCACACCCACCAGGCAACCTCTGCTGAGTGGAGGCACACACGCACTTACACACACACAGACACACACACACACACACACACACACACACACACACACACACACACACCCTTCTCCTCCAAACATGAGGGCAAGGCTCTTTCTACCCAGAAAAAAAGAACCCAGATGTTCCTGCATCCTGAAAAGGCATGCGGCAGCCAAGCCCCAGCATCCTCAGCCTTGGTCCATGGAGATGTCATGGCCAGGCTGGGGAGGCCCAGCCCACAGGCTCTGAGATGCTGTCCTCGCAGCAGCAGCAGCAGCAATCTCTGCTGTGCCCAGGAAAGAAGCTACAGGTGGTCCCCACCTGACCAGGGGAGCCCTCCTGCTTCTGCTTCTAGTTAGGACCAAAATGGAACCTAAATGCTCATTTCCTCACCAATGTAGCCTCCCAAGGAGCCCTCCTGGCCTCTGTCCTCAGAGCCCCTGTGCACTCAGCTTGCCCCCACCTCCCTCACTGCACTCTCTGCCAAGCAAGCTGCTCCTGTGCCCCGAACTTCCTAATCAGCTCTTTCTGCAGGGCTGCAGCTCAGAAGTCAGGCTTCTGTTTCTAACTGCCCTAATGAGCCCAGCACTTGACTCTGGCCTTCCTCGGCCTTCCTTGGCCTTCCTGAGTCACTGACTGCTGGAGACTGGCCTGAAGTGTTTCCCTTTCCCTTAGCCAAGGGCCTGGGAGACACCACCTCCATTGCCCCAGGATTGATAGCTCCTCTCAGTTTCCTTAGGGGTCTTATTAAGCCTGCCATAACCTTGGCCCCATCTCCACTCCCTTTGGCTGTCTTCTTCTCAGCATCTCTTTTCTCTCTGGACAATGTGTCCTGCCACTGACCTGGCTTCTCTGAGAATCAGACATTCACCAACAAATTCAGCATTTCCCAGGCTGGATTCCCACTGGCTACCCTTGGGAGCTGGTGGAGAATTAACACTTCTGAAAAAAGCAACCCTTGTAAACACCAAGTTTCACAGGATCCCAATGAAGAGATGCCCCTTGGTGGGTCCAGAGATGCCAAGTGGGCTCTGCCAAACTAGAAGGATGCAGGCAGCCCAAGGCATCCTCAGAGATCAATGGCATTGGGGGCACTAGGGGCCCACAGGGGCTGCCCCAGGCACAGAGACAGACAGGAGATGGTACTTGCCCAGCAGCCTCTGGGGCAGCAATTGAGAGATAGGTCACAATTCCTGGAAGAACCCTTTCTTCTGGGATGGAGAGGTAGAGTTCCTACCCGCATGACTGAGTGAGAGCAAGGATGCCCACAGCAATTACAATCCTCCCTTTCCCTCAGATTGACTGGGCAGCCAATGCCCTGAGCTCACTGTGTGCCCGCAGCACCAACCTTGTACCTCAGAGTGGCCAACCCCAGCATCCCCAGCAGCCTCACCTCCAGCAATGCTCGTGGCAGCCTCATTGAGGGACCAGCAAGACTTTAGCACATGCTGAAGTCCTGGTCTGTGGCTCTAACCAAGGCGGGCTATCCTCTCTGTTGGGCACCTTCTAAACTCCAAATACTGTGATTCAGCTGAGGGACCTACAGGGAGAAAACTGGTTTCAAGATGGATAAACTGCAGGGGCTTTTTAAGCAGATGTGTGCAGGATGGGATGGATGCTCACAGTTCATTTTAAGAGGATTCCTGCCCTCGTCCAGCTTTCTCCTCCAAAGAATGAAACCTGGAAAATCTCCACAAAGAAAAGAGGGTGAGAGTCCAGTCTGGAGATTTCCTTGCAGGTTGCTGTCTCATCCAATGCCCTGGGCCTGGATCTGTGCCTCTGGGCATCACCTCCAGGAGAGAGGGTTCTTCTGAGTCAGCTGCTCAAGGCTTCTGAGGACCTCAGGGGTTCTCCAGCTTGTTTCCACTGAGCATGAGCTACTGCCTCCATATGTAAAGGACATATATGTAAATTTAGGTCCAGACGTGTTTAAGCATATGTGCAATATATACATCCAGATGGTACATGTGTGTGCACTCAGATACATAAGCAAAGGTGCCCATAACACACACAAACACATGATGTGCATAAATAGTGTGAGGCATATGCATGTGTTAGCAAGTGTCACGTAGTAAGTGACTGATAAATACTTGTGCTTGGATAAATGAATACCCGTGTGCACATGTACACAGACTACACACGTGATGCACATGAACATGCAGAAACATAAATGTGTGTACCAATATATACAAGCATAGCATAGGCAATCTTGGCCCCATGCCTAGGAGCCTGGGGGGATTTCATCATGACACGGACTATGCCCCCATTGGATGGGGAACCCCTTGAGGGCAGGGACTGCTATTTGTCTTTTTTATTTTTTGATCATCAGCACTTAGTATAGGACCTGGCACATAGTAAGAACTGAACAAGTGCATCTTGACTCAACTTGACCATGCCCATGGTCTGTTCAACGTCTGCCTTGGCCCCTTCTCATGAAAGGTTTTCCACTGTGCAAGTGACCTTGCCCTTGTGTGTGCAGACTCTGTGATGGGGCAGTGGAGGGACTGAGCCCTCTACTAGAGAAGGAATCTTGGCACCTGACCAGCTAGCGCCTTCTGGACATGTCATGTGTCAGAGGACCCTCCTGGCCCTGTGGCCATGGTCATCTTAGCCTCCCCCTCCTCATGCTGACAAGCTCAGGTTTACCAGCAAGGTTTTACATGTGCTGAATATAAGCCCTGAGTCAGAGCCACATGGGTGGGAAGGTCAAAGGTCTGTGTTCTAGTCTTCACTCCACTGACCCAGTGGTCTAGCCATTCACCTTCTCTGGGCCTCAGTAAGGGGTAGAGTATAAGCTCCCTGGGGTCCTTTTGGCTTACTCCACTGGTAAATTTCCTGGCCCAGGTGGGCTTCTGTTCTCTCTGTCTTCACCATGCCTGAGGTCCCCGCATGGATCCTCTGTGGTGCTATAACATAAAGAAAAAGGAATCCATTTGACATTTCTGGTTCAGAGAGTGTGTCAGATGGAGCGAGGTGTTCACTATCACTCTCTAACCAACCAAGTTATTAAGTGGGGACATAGTGAGAGGGAGGAATTGGACCCAGCTGGAAGGCGGGTTCCTCCTGACAGGTCCAATGGAAGCTTCTCCCATCACAGTGTTTCAGCAGACCAGGGGGGGTCTGTCCTGAAAGCCTTCATCTCTGGAAGAGTGACTGAGCAACTGCCAATATTA
Organism: Trichosurus vulpecula; assembly: GCF_011100635.1. Taxonomy (NCBI): domain Eukaryota; kingdom Metazoa; phylum Chordata; class Mammalia; order Diprotodontia; family Phalangeridae; genus Trichosurus; species Trichosurus vulpecula. Next base: position 207,509,538 of record NC_050581.1, on the reverse strand, counting down.
TTGCCCCATCTCCTGAGAGGCAAAGGCACAGGTCAGGGGCAGCATGTGGCATATGTTTCAAAAGAGGGCTTCCATCAAAGGGCTAAATGCACTAACTGCGTGTGAGCTCCCCAAAATCGCTACCTAGGGAGGCACTAAGTAGCTGTGGCTGGGCTGAGGACTAAAGACCCTCAAGGTCCCTGCGGGATCCCAATGAACAGGACTTGGCAGGCAGCAGAGACACAAGCAAGGCTGAACACAGACCAAAGCACCACCAATGAGGTTGTGCCAAAAGAGGGGCATGTGTGCCAAAAGAGGGGCACAAAGGACAGCAGGAAGCTGGACCAGCCATTAGATGCATCTGATTCAACCCTTCAGTGTGTATCCCTCCCCTTCATCCACAAAGATCATAGTCCTCTAGGAATGAAGAGGTGTCCCTCAGAACTCATTGTGGAAGAAAAGTTCATTAGGAATGAAGAGAGAGAATTCTAGGCATGGGGGATAGGCAGTAAGCATGCCCAGAGGCAGGAGATGGCGTGTTTGGTATCCCTCGATTGAAGAGTATGTGGGAAAGGAGTGTAAGGCATAAAACTTGAAAGGCAGAGAGGCCAGGTTATGAAGGGCCTTGAATGCCAAACAAAGATTTTGTGTGGGATCCTGGAGGCGATGGGGAGTCACTGACTCCTTTGAGTAGAGAGAGGGTTGATGTGGTCAAAACTGAGTTAATCAGATTGCTTTGACAGCTGCGCATCTGGACGGATACAGGAGGAGAGATCAGGAAGATCAGTCATTGGATTGTTGCAGTGGTCCAGGTGTGTGGGGCCTATACCAGGATGGACTGCAGTGTCAGAGGAGAAAAGGGAGCAACTGAATATGGGGGCAGTGAGAGAGTGAGGAACTGAGGATGATGACACCTCATTATGAGCCTGGGTGGTTGAAAGGATGGGGGTACCCGGGACAGCAATGGGAAAGTTTGGAAGAGGGGAGGCTCAGGGAAGAAAGTGATTTAACTATGGAAACATTGAGTCTACAGGATGTCAAGTTCAAGAGATGTGACAAACAGTGACAAAGAGTGATCAGATAGGGGGGAGGGGAGCCAGGAGAGAGCAGGCTCATGAACAACTAGAACGAAGAGTATCAGGCACAAGAGAGTGCCTGAATGTGACTGCAGAGGTCAAGAAGGACAAGGGGAGAGCAACATCCCTTAGATGTAGTCATTAAGGGGGTCATTGGCAACACTGGAGAGCAGTTTTGGTGGAACGATGAGGTCTGGAATCAGATTGTGGAGAACAGACGAGAATTGGAGGAGAAGGAAGTGGAGGCCTTCACAAGTTGGCTACCAAGGTGAAGAAAGACAGGGAAGGTAGCCAGTGGGAGCACATGGCTCAAGTGAGATTTCTTGCTGATGGGGGCTGTGAGCATGTTTGTAGGGAAGCACCCAGGAAACAAGAGGAGATTAGTGATTAGAGGGAGAGCAGGAAGGACAGAGGGGGCAATCTGATGGAGAGACAGGATGGAATGGGATCAATTGCGCATGTGGATAGTTTGCCCTTGGAAATGAGAAGGGCCACCTCTTCATGGGACACAGGTGAAGGTGGAGAAGGTGGCAGAACTCATCTAGGAGATGTGAGCTGGGGAGGAAAGGAGAAGAGGAGATCTCAGTGAATGGCCACATTTTTTTCAGTGAAATCGAAGGCAAGATCCCCAGCTGAGAAGGGGGAGAAGTGGTGATCCCTGGCATCCACAAGAGCTGAATCCCTCTGCTCCTTGGATAGGATTCCCAGGCTAGTGGAGCAAGAGCACATCCCTAGCCTGCAGGGAGACAATTGGTTAGGTCACTCACAGACAAGATGGTTAGGCCTGTGCTGGAACCGCAGTCAGCTGATTGACTCAGAACTGGTCCAGAGCAGGACCATCAGCACTAGAAGAAAAGACCTTCATCCACCCTATCCAGCAAGCCTGTAGGCACCACCTGCCAGGGACGATGATGCCCCATGGTCAGTGCTTGAGGTACAGAGACAAAACTGTCCCTGCTTCTGGGGAGTGTGTATTCTGTGATTCCTGGGGAAATGCCACAGGGCTCTTCAGTGGGGCTGGTTCTGTCCAATAGTTTTAGCAATGGCCAAGATGAAGGAAGCCATCTTCATGGTGTAGTGAAGTTGGGAGGAGCAGTTGAGGAATGGACTTAGGTTTATTCTGCTTGGCTCTAGCTAGGCAGAAGGAGGAGCCCTGTTTGGGTACCTTTCTGCTCAATATGAGAGAAAACTTCCTAACTATTAGAGCTATTCAGCGTAGAATTGGCTAACTGGAAAAGTAATGAGCTCCCCATCTCTGGGGGTCTTAGAGCCAAGGCTGGATGACTATTTATATGTATGTTGACATGGTAAGTGTTGAGCCAGATGGTCACTGGTCTTTCTTCCCCTTTGGACTTTCTAGGGCTCCAGGACTCTGACAATAAATAGGAAGCATTTCAGGGTCATGCCCAGACACCTTGGTCCCATCTCTTGAAGCAGTAGGTTCCTCCCTGTGCTCAGCCTGCTGCCCTTTCTGTCCAGCAGTAGCCTGCCTTCCCTTGTGGTGATTTCTAAGCTTTAGAATCTAAACCACTACTTGACTTCACATGTCCAGGGAAATGAAGGGCCCATACAGGTCAATTAGAGCATCCCAGTCACTCTCCCAGGCACCTCATAGCTTTTGCCAACCCTGATATGACTGAATGGTTCTTGTGGTATCCAGTGCTCTGTCAAGTCCCAAGTGATGCCTTTGGAATGGAGGCTGGAATGCATCTGAGCTGCACAGAAATGGCCTTGCTTCTTATTCTCATCCTGTCTGGCCTCTCCCTCTTTTCTTTCGTTGTCACTAGTCTCACCCTGTCCTAAGCCTTGAGTCCTCACTTTGCTTGGTCCCAACCAAGGCCATTCTATCTTGGCCAGATGGAGGACAGAGAGCCACCAGACAACTGCAGTCATTCCCTCATTCATTGTTGGAAGCCTCAGCTGAATAAGGCCTGGGAGAATCACTCTCAGTACCTCTCAGTAGCTGGGTCACTTCACGCATCCCCATTCCCATTAGGGGAGTGTAGGGTGAATGTACATACTCACAGAATGGCTCCACTGTGTTTTCTCTGTGCCCAGGGCCCTGCCTGAGTGAATCTGCTGATTTTCAGGAAATAGCCAAGAAAAGAGCAGGATTTCTCCCATTCGTCACCTCCTCTGAAGCAAGGACAGGCTTTGAGTGCAGAGAATGTCAGGGTGGCAGCTATCCAAATACTTCAGCAACCCTGAGTCCAAACCAAAGAGCTTGGATTCCAAACAGATCACCTGTGATTGGCTGTGCAAACTTTCACTGGTCCAAAGCTTCCCCCTTTACCTAGGGGACTCACAGCATTCATAATGCATATTCCATTGATTCTGTCATTTCTGCTTTTCTCTCCTTCCTTATGAGCTGTGAGCTCCAAATGAAAAGTTAGTAGTAAGTTGAGATTAAAGCAATTTCCATCAATGGCTACATATTTTTGGTAACACAATTTTTTGATGATAAAAAAGAAAAGATGCCAGCCTACATTTCTTCGATGTTCTAATAATTATCTTCTTAGGGAGGTGTCTAAGTAATTCCATGAAGTGGCAGTTGCCAGTCAGATAAATGGAAAATAACCCACTGTGACACCCACTTGCACCCTGAAAGCTGTCAGAAGCTGAGTTAAAAGAAATTAGGAGCTAAGATGAGTTGTCAGGAAATGATCATGGCATATCCCTTCCTACATATGGTCCACCTGGATAGAGGCTTTTGCTGTGGTTAAGGATAAGGGTCACTTATCTCCTCCCTGGCTCACAGAATAAGTTCCCTTGTGCTTCCTTTTGTAGCATTGGCTCCCTAGCATGTGAGGACAGAGTCTCAAGGTGGCCCCCTCATATGCTGGAGCTCCCTCTTGGCCATGCCTCTGAATCTCTGGGAGGTTTTTTTTAAATGTTCTTTTATTTAATATTTTTAGTTTTCAGCATTGATTTCCACAAGATTTTGAGTTACAAATTTTCTCCCCATTTCTACCCTCCCACCCACTCCAAGATGGCATATATTCTGATTGCCCTGTTCCCCAGTCAGCCCTCACTTTGGTCACGCCACTCCCCCCCCCATTCCCTTTTCCCTTATTTTCTTGTAGGGCAAGATAGATTTCTATGCCCCATTGCCTGTATATCTTATTTCCTAGTTGCATGCAAAAATAATTTTTTTATTTTTTTTGAACATCTGCTTTTAAAACTTTGGGTTCCAAATTTTCTCCCCTCTTCCCTCCCCACCCACCCTCCCTTAGAAGGCAAGCAATTCAACATAGGCCACGTGTGTATCATTATGCAAAACTCTTCCCCAATACTGATGTTGTGAAAGACTAACTATATTTTGCTCCTTCCTATCTTGTCCCCCTTTATTCAATTTTCTCCCTTAACCCTGTCCCTTTTTAAAAGTGCTTGCTTTTGACTACCTCCTCACCCTATCTGCCCTCTCTTTTATTATCCCCACTTTTTTCTCCTTCCCGCTACTTTCCTGTGGGATAAGATACCTAGTTGAGTGTGTATGTTATTCCCTCCTCAAGTCAAATCCAATGAGAGCAAGATTAACTCATTCCCCCTAACCTGCCCCGTCTTCCCTTCCAATGAACTGTTTTTTCTTGCCAATTTCGTGCGAGATAATTTACCCCATTCTATCTATCCCTTTCTCCCTCTCTCAATATATTCCTCTCTCATCCCTTAATTTCATTTTATTTTTTTAGATATCCCTTCATATTCAACTCACCCTGTTTCCTCTGTCTATGCGTGTGTGTGTGTGTGTGTGTGTGTGTGTGTGTGTGTGTATTCCCTTAAGCTACCCTAATACCCTAATACTGAGGTCTCATGAATTACACACATCATCTTTCCATGTAGGAATGTAAACAAAACAGTTCAACTTTAGTAAGTCCCTTATGATTTCTCTTTCTTGTTTACCTTTTCATGCTTCTCTTCATTCTTGTGTTTGAAAGTCAAATTTTCTATTTAGCTCTAATCTTTTCACTGAGAAAGCTTGAAAGTCCTCTATTTTATTGAAAATCCATATTTTGCCTTGGAGCATGATATTCAGTTTTGCTGGGTAGGTGATTCTTGGTTTTAATCCTAGCTCCATTGACCTCTGGAATATCATATTCCAAGCCCATCAATCCCTTAATGTAGAAGCTGGTAGATCTTGTATTATCCTGATTGTGTTTCCACAGTACTCAAATTGTTTCTTTCTGGCTGCTTGCAGTATTTTCTCCTTGATCTGGGAGCTCTGGAATTTGGCAACAATATTCCTAGGAGTTTTCTTTTTGGGATCTTTTTCAGGAGGCGATCGATGGATTCTTTCAATTTGTATTTCACCCTCTGACTCTAGAATATCAGGGCAGTTTTCCTTGATAATTTCTTGAAAGATGATATCTAGGCTCTTTTTTTGATCATGGCTTTCAGGTCGTCCAATAATTTTTAAATTATCCCTCCTGGATCTATTTTCCAGGTTAGTGGTTTTTCCAATGAGATATTTCACATTGTTTTCCATTTTTTCATTCCTTTGGTTCTGTTTTATAATATCTTGATTTTTCATAAAGTCACTAACTTCTACTTGCTCCAGTCTAATTTTTAAGGTAGTATTTTCTTCAGTGGTCTTTTGGAGCTCCTTTTCCATTTGGCTAATTCTGCTTCTCAACGCATTCTTCTCCTCATCGGCTTTTTGTAGCTCTTTTGCCATTTGTGTTAGTCTATTTTTTAAAGGTGTTATTTTCTTCAGTATTTTTGGGGTCTCCTTTAGCAAGTCATTGACTTGTTTTTCTTGGTTTTCTCGCATCACTCTTGTTTCTCTTCCCAATTTTTCCTCTACTTCTCTAACTTGCTTTTCCAAATCCTTTTTGAGCTCTTCCATGGCCTTACACCAATTCATGTTTTTCTTGGAGGCTTTTGATGTAGGCTCTTTGACTTTGTTGATTTCTTCTGGCTGTATATTTTGGTCTTCTTTGTCACCAAAGAAAGATTCCAAAATCTGAGCCTGAATCTGAGTCCATTTTCACTGCCTGTTCGTGTTCCCAGCCAACTACTTGACCCTTGAGCTTTTCATTGGGCTGTGACTGCTTGTAGAGTAGAGAGTACTTTGTCCCAAGCTTGAGGAGCTGCACTGTTGTTTTCAGAACTATTTCTATACAGCAAGCTCTGCCTCACCAGCACTCCTCCTCTCCCAAGAACCACCAACTGGGACTGCAACTCAGATCCAAGCAGACTCTGCACTCACGCTCTGATCCGCTGCTTAATTCCTCCAATCAGGTGGGCCTGGGGCTGGAAGCAACTGCAGCTGCAGCTCTAGAATCAGGCTCAGAGCTGCACCACCTCCACTGACCCCGGGGCAGTGGCCCAACCGTGAACTCCTTTCACTCTGTCCCAGCAGCTTTTCCCACTAACCTTCTCTATTGTCTTTGGTGTTTGTGGGTTGAGAATTCTGGTAACTGCCACAGCTCACTGATTCAGGGCACTACGGCCTCTTGCTCCTGGTTCCCAGTCTGGTTGGTTCAGGCGCAGCCCACGCTGGGCTCTGCTCCACCCCGCTCCCAGCTCTATGTGATAGACCTTACCCAGCGACCATCCAGGCTGTCCTGGGCTGGAGCCCTGCTTCCCTCTGCTATTTTGTGGGTTCTGTACTTCTAGAATTTGTTCAGAGCCATTTTTATAGGTTTTTGGAGGGACCTGGGGGAGAGCTTTAGGCAAGTCCCTGCTTTCCAGCTACCATCTTTCTGGAAGGGTCTTAATGATTTCTTAGAGCAGGTCTATATCTAGCCTGTCTCCATGACAGACAAAATGGTCTCCAATGGAGCTTCCAAGGCCACCTGGGGCACATCCCATCAATGTCTCTGTTGTGTCTGTGGCTATAGCTGATAATGGCAGCAGGAAGTGTCCCATCAGTGCTTTAGCTTCTTCTGTGGGATCATCCTCCACTCCAGTCAGCTACATCAGGGGCCTGGAGGACTGGACTAGAGTAAGTCCACCTCTGTGTCCTTTGAGCTCATTGCTGAGAGAACAAAATGTGCTGAAGTAAAGCCACTTTTACTGTCCACATAAAGCAGAAGAGCACTAGCTGTGAGTGGCCACTCACTCCCACCTTTCTTATTCATGTGTGTTGTGTCAGTGACAAACCGGGATAGGCCAAAAGGACCAACTGGCTCCAAGTCAATGGAAAGGCCCCTTATGAAGCTCCACAGGCCAGGGGAGTGACCACCACAGTCATACAGGCCTCCTGTAGTGGCCCCCAGCCCTAGATGGGGCCTCCTTGGTGGTACTGATCTCTGCCTGTGCTGCACACAGCACTCTTCTACTGCAAGTTCCTGAAATGAAGAAGGAAGAATAGAGTGTTCCCTTCTCCACTCTCCCAGACCATGGAAATGGCCAAGGATGCCTGAGTCCTGCTCTCCCCAAGGTGGCCTAGAGCCAGACCCAGGCCACCAGCCCAACAAGCCAGAGTTGGGAAGCTCTCCAGGCCTGAGACCCCCAGAGGAAGCCACTAGTTCAGCTCTAGAGGTTGGATTGTTGTTGAAATAGCTAACATAGATGTTTCTAACACAGCAGGAAGCTTGCTGACATTTACAAAATGTTTGAACCTGGAGGTTATTGGAAATTTAATTACAGGCTAGTTCCTTATCAAGTCTTCCTTATCTTTCATTAACAAATCCATTATCCTGAAGAAATTATCACTGATGCAGCTCATGGGGCTCACCTAGTCATGGTAAGAAGACAGACGTCCAGCCCTCTCCACTAAGATGCTTCTCTCCATGGGAGCCTATGCAGAAAGGAAACATTCAGCAACTCCTGGCTTCACTTTTTGATTAAATGCTATTCACATTATTTATAGGAAGGAAACACACTTTGGCAAGCTGAGATGCCTCCTCCTGGCCAACATCATTAAGTCAGGGATAGGACAAGGGGGCAGCCTGATCAGAAGGGCTGTTTGGTAAGGTGCATGAGTCATGGGATCAGGGCAAGAGCTGGGCCTGGCAGGGGCAGAGCATGGGGCAAGGAGTGAGCACCTACTCTAAGGGAGTCTGTGCAATGTCAGTGTTCTGGCAGAGACCCTCAGCACACTGGGAAGATGCAGACAAGAGGTGCCATGGGTAAGAAGGGAGGGACAGTATACAATCTGTGTTCCTGGAGGGAGAATCCACATTGATGAGATCCAAGACCTATCAAGAAAACAAATTAAGCAAATGTAGACTCCTCCTCTTTGACAGTATAGATGTGGCCTTAGTGGTAAAATACAGTGAAAAGATCACCAACACAAAAAGAGAAAAAAGCTCTCCCAGACAGCTGAGACAAAGGCCATTTAGACATCCCATGGGAAAGATAATCAGCTCTTGACACACTTGATTTGGGCTTTCCACTTTGGGGTCAATGACATTTTGAACAAAATGGAAAGAGGCCTATAATGATGGAGAACTATGTTCCTCATGAGCAGCCACTCATGCAGAGACAGACACCTTTCACCAAGAAATGGAAGGAAGATGAGGACTGATGGTGACCCAGCCTGGGCATCGGGCTGCTCAGAGCTGGGCCATCACCAGGCTTCTGGCCAAGGTCCTGGAGTTTAGCTACCACCCCTGCTGCTGAGGGTCACACCAGAGAGGCCCAGAGTCAGGAAGTAGGACCCACAGTGAAAGAAGGTTCATTCTGGGGGATGTGCCTGAACCCTGGGAAGAGGCTTTCCAAGAGGTCTAAGGGGAAGGCAGGAAGCAGTGCCCAATCTTGTTCAAGGAATTGTTCTGCTCTGTTCCCCAAGCATTCATGCTTTTGACCTCTGAAACCCAGGTAGGACATTCTAACTGTGCTCTTCTTGTTCCCCTGATTGAATTTTTATCTGAGGACAGCACCCACAAAGCTAGAACATCTGAATGCCAGTAGATAACCCAGAAAATCTCTGAAGAAGGGGATCAGGTTGAAATAGCTGTGTCTCCACTCATTTTATTTCAGTTTAGAAAACAGATTTCTAAATAAATGGCATGCAACAAAGGGCACAAACAGGGTTAAAGGTGTTGCAACATAGAGATGTCAGAATGAAGTCTTCTCTGTGTGGAGGCAAGAGCAGGGCTCAGCCTAGAATGATGCCTGGTATGGAGTGGCCATTTAAAGAATACCAGGATGGATGGAGGAAGTGGCGATGTGGTCAAAGTAGAAGAAGTCCAGAACCAGGAGGCAGGACCTGGATTCCTTGCTCTGCCACTAATTAGCCATGTGTCCTGGACAAGCCACCTCCTTTCTCTGGGTGTCTGTGTCCTTATATAAAACAAAGCAGCTGGGCAGGTTTGGTTCAGCCCTGACATTTCCCCCACCCCAGAGGTTAATGCAGGGTCTGGCTTGCACACACCAATGGTTTGGAGAGTCTAACTCAACACACCCCATTTGCAACCAGGAAAGGGAGCCCAAGACACACTCTGCAGTGGGCTTCTAAGCATTCATACCTCACCTGCATTGGCAGCTCACATCTTAGATAATGAAAAAGTGGAAATAAAATTCCTCTGCTCCCACATGGCTCCCCCACCTCTGAAGTCCTTTGAGACTGTGGGTTCTGGTTAAAGACAGAATCAGATTCTGTTTCCAAGGTCTTCAATGAATGTATTTTATAGAGGGAGAAGAAATAAACACTTTGGCATCACAAGGCATCCTCAGTAACCATGAGCCCCAAGGGAGGGACAATGTCAGCTCTCATGGCCTCAGTTAAGTTGCAGGAATGAACATTGGGTTGGAAATAGGATGGGGAGAGTACCTGAAGAAACCTGCCATCAGGATAGTCTTTATACCAGCCGAGGCACAGCATCAAACTGTCTCTGACATGTGACAAGAGACTCATTCCTTAGGCCCTAGCATTAAAATATGTGCATTAAGAGGATATTTAATTAAAATTAACTGCTTTTCCATAATATTTACTCTAGGCCATTGGAGATGGCTTTCACACACACACACACATGCATACATCTGTATTAATATTCCATAATGTATTACAATATAGAACACGTGGATTTACTCAGACAGCCCCAGGATGTCATCTGTGTGAACATTTCCTCCCCTTGTGAGAGTCCAGCCCACTACGGAGCCCACAGAGCCACTCTCTTCCCTACTCAAGTCCTCCGGGCTACCTGTGACTTCATCAGTACAGGAATCCACTCCACTAATGTCAATCATGAGTTGCACACCCTGTCACATCCACACACTCCCCAAAAGTCACTCTTGGACATCCATCCACCAGGCTGGGAGCCTTCCTCACCTTCTCCCAAGCTTCCTCGTGGGTACCAGTGAGGCCTTCTAGCCAATCTCGCTGCATGACCACTCAGCCTTTCTTCCCATCAGACGGTCCCTTCTTCTTGCTGTACTTTCCTCTTCTTCTTAGAGTTCCTCCTTAGTTAAATGGCATAGCCTGCTCGTCTTTAGTTCATACAAGATAACGGTGTTTCACATCTCACTGTCATGCAGCAACACTGGTAAAACGACTGTACTGAAAATATGGGCCTTTGCTTTCATGGGAAACTTGGGGTCAGTAATCCAACCCACATTCATCCCTCTTTCCAACTCTGTGACCAGATCATTGTCCATCTATCCTGTCTGTCACAGATATACATACTGTTGGGCAAACTCTAGAGGGTGTTCATCCAAATGCATGTTGAAATCTGGGAAGTCAACATTCTTCATCCACTTGATCTTTCCTGTGTGGATGGCCATATGATCAAAGATCTCTTACAGGAGTCTCTGTGGTGGCTTAGGGTTTAACAGAGAGTCAAGTCATCCTGGACTCTGCACTGAATCTCATCCATCTCCCCATTTTACACCTCACCTGGCATTGTTAGACGTTGAAAAGAGTTCTTTCTATTGTTGCATCCTCAAAGGTCCTGAAGGTCTTGCCTGTATTGGAGGGCAACACTTTACTGTAAAGGAGCCTGTCAGGAAGCATTTGGGTTAATTGAATCTTTTTTTTCATAATCAACAAACAATAAGCCCGATTTGAATCCTATACTCTCTATACCTTTCAATGAGCGGTGAAATGGTAAAGAAGTAGTCCATGGCTGAATGTTTGTCTCTTACTAACACCATCATCCAACATAACTCTTGATTCAGGGACAGATGATCCCCATTCCGATTTTGTAGGAGTGAAGAGCAAGCATCACAGGTGGTATTTGTTGGTGTTCTCTCCATGGCCCTTTTGTTGGTATTGATAAAGACGTTTGCCCTGTCTTTGGTATCTTTCCTCCTTCAGAAGCCTCAGCATCCCCACAATAGCATCATCTCCAGTACAGAACTCTTCTATAGACTCCAGTGGTGAAGTCAAAATGTGTGGCTCCACAGTCTTTGATTGCCCTGAAATGTTTATTTTGTGAATCTTTTCCATTAAGACTGCTATGAAAATGATAACCTTTCCATCATTCCTCCACAGAAAGCAGACTGACCCCTCCTGGATCTTCCTTTGGTCCAGGGTTACCAGTGGAGCAGCCCCCAAACTGTCCAGCTGTTGTCTCTTGTCCTAGATACTTGAGCACTCTCACATCCACGTGCGTGTCTCTCAGGGGACCTAGAGGAACCCCTCTTTAGGAGAAGCTGTTCACAATTTGAGGTAACATGAATAATCCCATTCATTTACCTCAGAGAGACTTCTTGGGATTTAAAAGTGATGATTAGAGGTTTACCAGGTCTTGAACAAGTGGGAGGCTGGACCTGGAGTTGATGACTGGGCATCTTCTGGACACATGGGGCTAAAGGAAGCCTGCTTTTTGAGCACACTTTTGTGATGCCTGAGAATGTACAACTTGGGACTAAGTGGGAGAAGCTCTTGAGAGGAGGTCCTCAGTCAGCTGCTGTCACTGAATGGTGGATGACCAGAACAGAGCAGTGTCTCCTTCCTGCCCAAGCAGCCAGAGGACGTTCTGGAGATCATCCCCTCTGTGCCCAGTGACAGCCATGGGCTCCTCTGGCAGAGCAATCACCTGGGAGGAATGCCTGGCACCACCTTCTGAGAGGGGCAGACCCTCTGCATGGCCACCGAAGGAGCCAGTAGGGAAGAGCAGTCAAATCTGACTCCATCTGATGGTAGACATTGGAATTGCAGGAGATCTACTGTCTAATTTGTCCTTGGTGTGTCTCCCAGCTCCCAGTGCTGAGGCGGTCATGGGCCATCACTGTTCCAAGGACATTGCAACCAACCCCAAGAGGAAACCTATGTCTTCTGACCTTAAGGTTCATGAGGTCATTACCTGGTCACTGTAGGAGGTGGAGGAGAGAGAAAGAAAACCCCCCCAAAAATGCTGTCTCAGGGGGTACTTAACCACCACTCAGCTGCCCTGCTGCTCCCCATGGCCTTAAGGGAGGCATCTCTCCTGCTCCCCACTGTCTCCTCCCCTCCTGGTCACTGTGCAGCCCCTTCCCCCCAGGTCATTCCTCCAACAAAAGATATTGATTTGCTTTGAGTGGATCAAAGGATTGAGGCCACAGAAGATAAATTTAGTTCCTCCTTCCCTTCTGATTCTTTAAATTCCTTTTAAATCTTTAGCCTTTCAGGGCATTTTTGTCCCATTTGAGCTGGCCTTGTTTTTTCTTTTACTCTTTGATTTATTTTTCAAAACAGTAACCTAAATATGTAAGAGAATAGATTTCATTACTTAGTCTTTTCTTGTTGATTGTATTTATTTAGGGTTTCTCATTTGGAATGTTTGCAAGTCAAAACATCTGCTCCCTTTGGAGCCACACACTTAGGAAGAGACTGGAGCCACACGCTTCTCTTAGGAAGAGGTCGCCCTTCTTGCCAAGGCCACCCCCTTGACATGCACAAGTGGTCCCTTCTATCCCATCTTTTCCATTGTTCCCCTCTGCCATACCCCCTCTCAACGATCTCCAGTCTTTCCCTGTCTACTGGCTGCTTCCCTACTGCCTGCAATCACGCCCATGCCTCTCCATCCTCAAAAAATGCTCATGACACACCCATCCTTGCTAATTGTCATCTCACCTCCCTCCTCCTTTTTATGGCTAAATGCCCCAACAAAGCAGTGGATAATCATTGCTCCCATTTCCTTCCCTCTCACTGTCTCCTGAACTCTTTACAATCTCATTACAGACTAATAGACTCTTAATCAGCAAATCCAATGCCCTTTTCTCAGTCTTGCTCCTTTTCAACCTCTCTCTGCAACCTTAGACACTGTCAATTGCCCTCTGGTCCTCCATACACTCACCTCTCTAGGTTTCCATGACACTGCTCTCTCCCGGATCTCCACCTACCTTCTTTCTCAGTCTCCTTTGCTGCAGCTCCATCCATCTCACACTCCCTAACCATAGGGGACCCCTAAGACTCTCGCTCAAGGCTTCTCTTCTCCCTCTATACTATTTTTTCTTGGTGATGTCCTCAACTCCCCATGGATTCAATTATCATCTCTAAGCTGATGATTCTCCACTCCATTTAGATGGCCATAATCTCTTTGTCCATCTCCAGGCTTGCATTACCATCTGACTATTGGATCTCTTGAACTGGATGTCCCATAGACATCTTTAGCACAGAATGCTCCAAATGGAGTTAATTCCCTTTCCTCCCACATCTTTCCACCTTTCCTTTCTGCCCTATTATACAGAGCACTGTCATCTTCCCAGGCACAGGAGTTCACAACTTTGCTGTTACCCTCGACTCCTCAATCTCTCACCCCCCAAGTCCAAGACCTCTCAATTCTACTTTTCAACATCTCCCAAATAGGTCAGATGCTGCCACATCTCCCCCAGATGCCCTCATATCCTCACACCTGAACTATGGTAAGAGCTACTGGGGCTCCACCTGCCTCAGTCCTCCACTCCAGTCCATCCTCCATCAGCTTCGAAAGAGACAGGTGTGATTTTGTCCCCCTCCCCCTTACTGAATACATTCTAGTCACTCCTTATTACCTCCAGAACATCTTTGTTTTGGTCTTAAAGTCCTTCATAACCTGTCCTTTCCTACCTTTCTAGTCTTCTTACATTTGTCTCCCTTACTCTGCCAATGGCACTGTGTAAATGAATCAAAAGAACTTAAAGATTAGCTTTGGTGGGGTAGGGGTGCAATGAGCTCGGGTCAAGGGTCACAGCCTTCAGCTGAAGGAATTAATCTCTAAGCTAGACAAGCTGAAGGCAGGAGATAAATATGTGGATAATCATGAGTGGGGGCAGGGGCATCATGCTGTCTTCCAGACTTTTTGCCAGAATGGAAACTATGGGGATTGTCAGATAATTGGCTGCATTTTCCTCCTGGGAACATCACTTCTTGCCAAGGTCCTTTGCCTTTGCCAAAGAGGGCTCAAGGTAGGGCCCAACCAGCCACTCCTTCAGACCACAACCAAACTTTCAATCCTGCCACCAAAAGGCATCAGATGGTATTGTCTAGTTTAGAGAACCAGGTCCACATCTGGCCTCCAGGCTTCACACAGTCCTCATCTGAGTGGCACCTCTGGACTACTGTTGGCCAAGAAGAAAATTGTATTCCCAGGCTGGATTTCTGACTCCCACATGACATCCCACACCTCATCCCTCACTGCTTCACAGACTCAAGCTTGGAATGCACCCCCCTCACCCCTACCTCCAGAGTCCTTGTTGTCTTTTTGGCTCAGCTCAAATGGCCTTTCCCTGATGGGCATCCCCACCACCCTTTCCTCCTCCCCCCACTGATGCTTACTACTTTTGTTTATTTATTTAACGGTGTCCTTCAGGGGCCAGCATCACCTCAGGGTAAGGTTGAATTCCCAGAGCTTTATCCTCCATCCCCCAATCGCAGGGCACCTATGGGCAGAAGACACAGCAGCCAGGCTCCAGGGGAAGTCTGAACATCCAGAGGCTCTAAAAGAATGGTCAGTTTGGTAAGGGGGACCCTTGGCAAGGATTCAGAAGCACCAGTCACAGATTGGCCACAGGAAACCTAGCATAGACTATGGGGCCATGCTCTTCTCTTCCCATCACACCATTGATGAGGCTGGGAAGAAGAAAATGGGCTTTTCTAACCCTTTCCTCCCCCCTCTCTCCCTGACATCAGTATTTGTTGTCTTTTTTCCACTCTCCACCACCACCCCTCCAAGAATGTGTAATAAATTGTTATCAACTCAATAAACATTGATTAAATACCTACTGTGTGCAAGGCTGAGGGAAGGAAGATAACAAATGCCAACACTTTCTACTGAAGGGTCCTCCCCAGGGAGTGGGGGACAAAGCTCTGGGAATTTAACCCCAGAGGAGACATGGCACAGACAAGTGTGGGGGCGGTCTGCCCCAGGAAAAGCCCCTTTCCTTCTACACTTTGTGCCCTGAGACTGCAGGTTGTCTCTACAAACTGGAAGCCTGATAGCATCCTATTGCCAGCAGATCCTACATTGGATGCTGTTGTCATGGCAACAGGTTAGGCATTGATGGTGGCTGAAAGGGCCCGGCAGGGCTGGTTGCCTGAATGAGGAAGACAAGTAGAAGGAGAGGGAGCTTGTGCTCAGATTCCCCAGAGGTGGGGGTGGGGTTTGGGGGGGGGGGAGGCTTAAAGGCATGCAGTGGTGGGGAGGGATTGGCCCTTGGCTCAGCTCACTTTCCTAGACCCCAAGTGTGACTTGTGTTTAACTGCAATTGGAGCAAAGCCTCCTCTGGGAACATGGAGGAGAAGCTCCCATGCCCCAGTCTGGGCCTCTAGGCCACAAGGCAGGGCCAGTGCCCCAGGAAGCACCCTTTTTTCTGTCCCCCAACCCCCATACTCTTTCTCTGTCACACAGCCTAGCAACAAACTGCCAGATCTAGTCACTGTAATGAATTCAACAGGGGGAAAAGGAAGTTAAGAATTAAATATGTAACCTGTATCTGAATAGCTTTCTTCAATCATCTCTCTCAGGAGCGTCCTTTCCAGAGGCCCTGAAGGTCACTCGTTGACCCATCCAACCAATCGACAATAAGAATCGACAACCAAACCCCCAACCAAGTCCTGAGGTCATTCTGTAGAACGGCTAGCAGAGAGCTGGTGCTCTGAGCCAGGAACCCTTGAGAATCACAAAGCTCCTTAGTGGATTAAAGGCCTCCAGTCATTGGGCTTGCCACCAAAAGTACCATTGAAATTGT
Organism: Trichosurus vulpecula; assembly: GCF_011100635.1. Lineage (NCBI taxonomy): Eukaryota > Metazoa > Chordata > Mammalia > Diprotodontia > Phalangeridae > Trichosurus > Trichosurus vulpecula. The sequence continues at coordinate 207,493,447 of NC_050581.1, read as the reverse complement.
GCTGAGAAAGGTGGCTGATCTCCCTGGGTTTGTGTGAGCCTCACTCTTGATGCTGCACAAAGACCAGACCACGCTGGGAGACCACACGGCCTTGAGGCAAGGGAAGAGTCAACCCCATTCAAGGAGGATGCCATGGGCTCTTCCTTCTGCCCCTCTGCTCCCTGGGCTATGCTGGGACACCCCGCCCTCACCTGGCTCAGAGCACCAGCCTCATTTCTGCTCATTTCCTTTGCCTTTCATGAGGCAGCTCTGCACCTCACCCTGATGATTTAGGTTGTAGAAAAGCTGTCGCCAAGAATGGCTATCACCATCAAGGAGGCAACCATCCACACAAGGACTCTCTCTCCCACGTGCCAGCCCCAAGTCACCACTCACCTATCGGATATTTCCACCTGGGTGTTTCATGAGCATCTCAAACTGTCCAACATAGAATTATCATTTTTCTCCCTAACTAACCCTTTTTGTTGTTGTTCAGTAGTTGCTTTTCATAACCCCATACAGAGTTTTCTTGGCAGAGACACTGGATTGGTTTGCCATTTCCTTCTCCAGCTCGTTTGACACATGAGAAAACTGAGGCAAACAGGGTGAAGTGACTTGCCCAGGGTCATACAGCTAGGAAGTGTCTGAGGCTGGATATGAACTCAGGTCTTCCTGACTCTAGGTCCAGGACTCTATCCACTTCACCACCTGGCTGCCCTATCACCTACCTTGTAAACAAATACAAACATCACTGTTTGCCATTTGTCACAATCCAGCTTCAGGCTGATTACATGTCATTGCATTCCATACACTCATCAGACTCTCCAGGCCTAGCTTTCCATATTCTATCTTCCCTCCTCTGCACAGGCTCTCCCCCAAACCCAGAAGGCAATTCTCCCTGACCCCAGCCTCTTAGAATCCCCAGCTTCCCTCCCAGCTCAGCTCAGGCAGGGCCCCCTCCCTCACATCCTTCCTGGCTGCCTCATGGCTGGAGCCTTTCCCTAAATCACTCTGTATTGACTTTGTCTTTTTAAAAATTTACCATATATGTGCATCTAAGCACACCTGGAATGGCAGGTGGGGACTATTTCATCTTTGTACCCCCAGTGCCTGGTCTCAGGCCAGCTTCTGTCGAGGCTCAAAAGTTGATTTGTTGGTTGTCTGAATAAAAAGCAATAGGACGACTCCAGTAGGATTTTTTTTGCCCCAAAGATAATGCCCATCCTAGTAAAATCTCAGCCCCTCCTTTTAGAATGTCAAAGTACCTATAACATTATCTTTCCAGTTATTCTTTCAAATATTCTAGAAAAACAAACCTTGTAAAGTGATTTAAGTCACATGCTGTTGCCAGGTGTTAAAAAGAAAAGCAGTCAATACTACCACTGGATGAGAGTGAGAGACAGAGACAGAGAGACAGAGACTGAGTGAGAGGCCCTCTGTCTCCCCTGCCTTCCTGTCTCCCCTGCCTTCCTGTCTCCTCCACCATGGCACTCTTTTCCCTTAGCCCTTTTCTATGCCCAGTGGTCAGTCTTCCTCACTCAAGTTCCGTGAGCAGCCGCCTCCTTGGCTGGGTAGCTGTGTCCTTGGTGACACCTTTTCTGCTGCCCATCTCTGCTACTGCCTGAGGGAGGCCCCTTGGGACACCAACCAAGATGGTGGCAGTCTGTTCCACAGGTCCATGGCCACACTGGGGAACATCAGTGCTAGAAATAGGTTCTGTGGTAGCTGAGGGTCATTCTGAGCATGGCATAGCCAAGCACAGTACCAGTCACTCAGCCTGCTCTCCTTTCCCCATTCAATTTTGGGCTGAGGGAGACAGAGAAAGAGAGGTCAAAGAGACCAGATCCCAGGGGATCCAGGAGAAGATAGGACCAAGAGGTCTTGTAGAGGGCTGGCCTCAGCAAGAAGAAGGACCAAAGGATGGAAGCCTTGTGAGTGATGTAGAGGGGGCTGGAAATATAGAAGAGGGAGCTTGTGACTGGTGACTCCTATTTTCCAGTGTGATGTGGGGCCAAGTCCTCTGCTGAGAGGAGAAGGGAGGCTGGAGATGAGCAGAAAAGATGTGGATGGACACCACTGTGGGGAGTCTGGAAAATCAACCAGAAAGGAATGGAAGGATTGCCCACAGCAGAGAGGGCCCATTGAGAATAGAAAACCTCAATACAAAGAGGTCCCCATCAGCAGGGTTGGGGGCTTCCTCCAGCTCTGCTCAGCAATAGGTGAGTCAGGGGAGAAGGCTTATGGCCCGGGCCCATGAAGTCAGAAGAAGCAACACAAGGATGCTCTCAAGATCTCTCTGAAGAACTTTGGAATCCATTTGTGACATGGGAGACACTGGCCCTGGATGGGCCCTTTCTGGTCTCTTCCACCATGGAAAGGGCTCTGAAGAGGGGCATAATGGCATTGGAGCAGTGTGTTGACCGCTTCAACAAGCACTTATTAAGATCCTATTGTGTACAAGGGCCCATATAATTCACATATGATTGCTGTTTCCCCCAAAGACCCAGAAAAGCCAGCAGGGTTTTCTCTTGAGTTGGGAGGCTCAGCCACCAGTAAGTACATGTGTAATGAGCGGATCTATTTCTCAGGGGTTGTGTGACCATGATTGCATAGCTCTGTGCTGGTGCTTTCTCAGTGGGGACCATTCTGTTCCATTTTTTCAGTCTTTTCATGCAAGTTTACACTTCCTCATCATATACCCAAAGCTAAAGGCCCGTGCATGCCCTTGGAGACCTGCAGTGGCTCCAAGCGGGGCGGTTGTATTGAGTGATGACCCTCCAGTGAGGTTGGCCTCTTGTCGATGTCATCCACTGGGCTCCACTGTGGCCTCCCTCTGCCATGGGGAGGCCAGAGGCTACTCAGGAAAATTAATGAAGAATTGGGAAGTTTCCTTCCTCTTTGCTCTCTGTTCCAGCCTGTGTGAGAGGTGGCGCCAAGCTTCAAGGGGGAGAAAGAGACAAAGGCAAGGAGAGGTAGTGTCCCAGGCATGGAACCCATTCAGTCCCAAGGTGTGGAGAGAGGGGAGGGAGCATCACGTATGAGACTTCATGTGCAGGCCAGCTCGGCCAGAGCAGAGAGTACAGATGCAGGGAACCGCAAAAGTGAAGGGGGACCAGGCAGGGGAGTTTTTCTTTAATTCTGAAGACACCCCAAAGATTTTTGGGCAGGGAGGGACAGGGTCAAACCCATGATTTAGAAATATCTCTCCAGCATCTGAGGGGAAGGGGCATGGCATGTAGACTGGGGAGACAATGAGGTGGCTTGTGCACTATCCCAGATGGCAAGTGACCCATTGGGCCCCCATGTGACTGGCCCTTCTTTCTCTCCAGTTATACATTTCTCTAATGACAGCTCACTGGAATAACAACAGCAATGAAGGTGTTTCTGTAAGGACTCTGATTGTGCTTGTTTACCTGGAGAACATTTAGAAAACAGTGACCAGATGTGGGGAGGGCCTCCCCAGAAGAACAGCAGTGAAAGAAACTGGGGATGCTTAGCTTGGAAAAGAAGAGCTAAGGAAGAGGGCAGCTGCAGGGACACAGGGACTCCATTCAAGCATTTGAAGGGTTGTTTGGGGGTGAGAGGGCCAACTCCATCTTTCTGACCCAGAGGGCAGAGCCAGGAGCAGTGGGAGAAGTCACAGAGGCAGATCGAAACTGATGTCAGGAAAAATGCCTTGGCAGAGTAGAAGGCACTGCCTTGGGAGGTCGGGATTCACCCTCCTTGGGGGCTTCCAGGTGGAGGCCCGATGGACCCCCATTGGACATATGGGGGGCTCTTATGTGGCTCTGAGCTGGACTAGAGGCCACTGGGAGCCTGAGCTACATTGGCATTGAGACTCAGTGAAAGCCACAAGGGTTTTGATCACTGTGCATATCCCTGAAATTGAAAGAGTGCACAAGACAGTGGGTGTCTTTGATGGTTCATCCTCTGGAGTTTGGGGGTGTTTGAAAGCATGGTCCAATCCTCCATCTCTGCACATCCTCAGGAGAGCACACAGAGATGCCCTTGATGGCTTTGCTTTAAGGTCAATCACCCACCATCTGAGCCCATAGAAGGTACCATTGGCTAAACATGGGAAAACACATCTGAGCCTCTGTGTGAAATCTAGGTGGCTGTTCTCTCATTCTGAGAGGCAGCTGCCTGATCATGACCCTTCTGAAGCTACAGAGTGCCTGGCACCCTCTGCCTGGGACAGGATGAAGCAGACTCAGGACTGGGCATGCCACCACTGTGCCTCTTGGGGACCCCCGTATCACCCACTTTCAGGGACATTTGCTCATTTTTAGACTTGCTGGCATCACTTAGTGACAGCCAGTCAGCAATATTGAAAACCACAGAGAACAGCTCGCCTCTAGATGAAAAAGTCCTTTGAAAGATCACGCTTCCCCTGGGTCCTCCTCCTGCCTGCGACTGCTGCTTTTCAGTCTCCTCTGATGGTTCTGTGTCCATTTCCTGCTCTCAGAGCACGGGGGTCCCTGGGGCCTCATTCTCCACTGGCAATCTCAGCTTTTCTCATGGTTCTCTTCTGCTCCAGAGCTCAGGATCACACATGTGCCCAGTGGCAGCTCAAATTCTCCTTCCTGACTCCCTGAGCTTCCGTCACAGGTGATGGCACCACTGTCCTCCCCATCACCCATCCATCCCCCTCTTCTCTCCTCCAAACCTTGTCTCCTATGTCTTTCTTGTCAATTCTGTACCCACATTCCTCATAGTGCCCATGTGGCCATGACCAGGTCCTCCCCCATCTACTCTCAGCCAGACTCTTCTGGTAGACTGGTCTCCTTCCTCCACTCTCTAATTCACCACACACACACACACACACACACACACACACACCCACACACACACACACCACTCAATAAACTCTAGGATCAAATGGAAAATCCTCTGTTTGACCTTCGAAGCCCTTCATAACCCAGCCCCCTCCTCCCTTTCCTGTGACCCCAGTCTCCTGGCTGATCCATGAATAAGACCCTCCATTTCTTGGCTCTGGGTATTTTCTCTGGCTGTGCCCCACACTGGGAACCCTCCTCAGCACCACCTACTGACTTCCCTGGCTTCCTTTAGGTCCCAATTAAAATCCCATTTTTACAGGAAGCCTTTCCCAACCTCTCCTAATTCTAGCACTCTCTCTCTCTGTTAAATTTTTCCTCTTTATCCTGTAGATAGCTTGTTCTTATGTATTTGTTTGCATTTGTCCCCCCCATTAGATTGTGAGCTCCTTGAGGGTAGGGAGTGTCTTTTGCCTCTTTTTTATCCCCAGCACTTGGCACAGTGGCTGGCACCTAATAAGTGCTTAATAAATGTTTGTTGATTAATCAGTTAATTGCTATGATCCTGAGCCATCCCCTAATAGGCAGAGAGGTGGTCAAACTATGTGAACAGTTTTCAAAAGATATGGAAAGTAGGAATTAGTATCGCAAACGTGCTCTGGATCATTCAAAGTAAGAAGAATGGAATGCAAATTCAAACAGCTGGAAGCTCTCACCTCCCTTCCCTGCAAATTGGGAAAGATGGAAATATCCAACATGGATTGTTGCAGGATGATAGACACACATTCATTGTTGGTGGAGCTGTGAAGTTATCCAGCCATTCTGGATTTCAGTTTAGAGTCATGTAAGAAAATTGACTGAGGGCCTCAGGGGGCAGAGCCAAGATGGCGGCTGGTAAGCAGGGGCTAGAGTGAGCTCTGTACCCGAGTCCCTCCAAAAACCTATAAAAAATGGCTCTGAACCAATTCTAGAATGGCAGAACCCACAGAACAGCAGAGGGAAGCAGGGCTCCAGCCCAGGACAGCCTGGATGGTCTCTGGGTGAGGTCTATCCCACTCGGAGCTCGGAGCTGGGAGCTGGGAGCTGGGAGCTGGGAACGGAGTGGAGCAGAGCCCAGCCTGAGCGGCATGGACCATCCAGACCAGAGGCCGGGCGGAGGGGGCCCTAGCGCCCTGAATATGTGAGCTGCGGCGGTTGCCAGACCCCTCGACCCACAAACACCAAGGACTGCGGAGAAGGTTAGTGGGAAAAGCTGCAGGAGTGGAAGGAGTTCGCAGTTCGGCTTCCAGCCCCAGGGGCAGCAGAGGTGGGGCAGCTACAGCTGTTGTTACTTCCGGCTCCAGGCCCACCTGGTGGGAGGAATTAAGTGGCGGATCAGAGCAGGAGTGCAACAGCCTGCTGAAGATCTAAGCCCAGTCTGGACTGGGGGTTCTTGGGGAAGGAGGAGTGCGGGTCTGACAGAGCTGGCACCTCCCCCACAAACGTGGAACATAGAACTCGTTAGTCTACAAGCAGTCATACCCCACTGAAAAACTCAAGGGTCAAGTTAGTTGGTTGGGAATATGGCCAGGCAGCGAAAACGCGCCCAGATTCAGTCTGACTTTGGATTCTTTCTTTGGTGACAAAGAAGACCAAAACATACAGCCTAAAGAAGACAACAAAGTCATAGAGCCTACAACCAAAGCCTCCAAGAAAAACATGAACTGGCCCCAGGCCATAGAAGAACTCAAAAAGGATTTGGAAAAGCAAGTTAGAGAAGTAGAGGAAAAATTGGGAAGAGAAATGAGAAGGATGCGAGAAAACCATGAAAAACAAGTCAATGACTTGCTAAAGGAGACCCCAAAAAATACTGAAAAATACACTGAAGAAAACAACACCTTAAAAAACAGACTAACTCAAATGGCAAAAGAGCTCCAAAAAGCCAATGAGGAGAAGAATGCCTTGAAAGGCAGAATTAGCCAAATGGAAAAGCAGGTCCAAAAGACCAATGAAGAAAATACTACTTTAAAAATTAGATTGGAGCAAGTGGCAGCTAGTGACTTGATGAGAAATCAGGATATTATAAAACAGAACCAAAGGAATGAAAAAATGGAAGACAATGTGAAATATCTCCTTGGAAAAACCACTGACCTGGAAAATAGATCCAGGAGAGATAATTTAAAAATTATTGGACTACCTGAAAGCCATGATCAAAAAAAGAGCCTAGATACCATCTTTCAAGAAATTATCAAGGAGAACTGCCCTGATATTCTAGAGCCACAGGGCAAAATAGAAATTGAAAGAATCCATCGATCGCCTCCTCAAATAGATCCCAAAAAGAAATCTTCTAGGAATATTGTCACCAAATTCCAGAGCTCCCAGATCAAGGAGAAAATACTGCAAGCAGCCAGAAAGAAACAATTTGAGTATTGTGGAAACCCAATCAGAATAACCCAAGATCTGGCAGTTTCTACATTAAGAGATCAAAGGGCTTGGAATGCGATATTCCGGAAGTCAATGGAGCTAGGATTAAAACCTAGAATCACCTACCCAGCAAAACTGAGTATCATGTTCCAAGGCAAAATATGGATTTTCAATAAAATAGAGGACTTTCAAGCTTTCTCAGTGAAAAGACCAGAACTGAATAGAAAATTTGACTTTCAAACACAAGAATCAAGAGAAGCATGAAAAGGTAATCAAGAAACGGAAATTGCAAGGGATTTACTAAAGTTGAACTGTTATGTTTACATTCCTACATGGAAAGATGATGTGTATGATTCATGAGACCTTAGTATTAGGGTAGTTGAAGGGAATATGCATATATATGTATGTATATGTTTATGTATATATACAAGTGAATGTGTATGTATGTATATATCTATGTGTATATGTATGTATGTGTGTGTATGTGTATATATATATATGTGTGTTTATATATATATATATATATATATATATATATATATATATATATATATATAAAAGAGAGAGAGCAGACACAGGGTGAGTTGAAGATGAAGGGAAGATATCTAAAAGAAATAAAATGAAAATTAAGGGATGAGAGAGCATCATACTGAGAGAGGGAGATAGGGAGAGATAGAATGGGGTGGATTATCTCGCATAAAGGTGGCAAGAGGAAGCAGTTCTGTGGGAGGAGGGGAGAGGGCAAGTGAGGGGGGAATGAGTGAATCTTGCTCTCATCAGATCTGGCCTGAGGGGGAATACCATACATACTCAGTTGGGTATCTTACCCCACAGGAAAGAAGAGGGAGGAAGATAAAAAAAATAAAAGGGGGGGGATGATGGAGGGGAGGGCAGATGGGGGTGGAGGTAATCAAAACAAACACTTTGGAAAGGGGACAAGGTCAAGGGAGAAAATTCAATAAAGGGGGATGGGTTGGGAAGGAGCAAAATGTAGTTAGCCTTTCACAACATGAGTATTGTGGAAGGGTTATACATAATGATACATGTGTGGCCTAGGTTGAATTGCTCAACTTCTTAGGAAGGGTGGGTGGGAAGGGAAGAGGGGAGAGAATTTGGAACTCAAAGTTTTAAAATCAGATGTTCAAAAACAAAAAAAGTTTTTGCATGCAACTAAAAAATAAGATACACAGGCAATGGGACGTAGAAATTTATCTTGCCCTACCAGAAAGGAAGGGAAAAGGGGATGAGAGGGGAGGGGGATGATAGAGGGGAGGGCTGACTGGGGAACAGGGCAACCAGAATATAAGCCATCTTGGAGTGGGGGGGAGGGTAGAAATGGGGAGAAAATTTGTAATTCAAACTATTGTGAAAATCAATGCTGAAAACCAAATATGTTAAATAAATAAATTTAAATTAAAAAAATAAAAAATAAAAAAATAAAAATTAAAAAAAAAAGAAAGAAAATTGACTGAATTGCCCAGACTCCTTTACCCCAGAAATTCCCTTCCTAGGCACATACCCAACAAGGTCAAGACAGAAGCAAAGATCCAATATATGCCAAAGTATTCTTCCAGCAAAACATTTCTATTTGGGCTGCCCTCCCAGGGTGCACCTAAGATTGTCATTGTCCTTAACCACAACCCCAATGCCTGAGCACAGTGTTCCCTCCGGATGTGGTCTGATCAGGCAGAAGATAATGTAGGCATCATGACCCCTTCATGCAGTCCAAGGATCATTGTATTTCTGGTCAGTTTTGTCCTTGATGAACATGACACAGTGCATGGACACTAGGCTTAGAGTGAGGAAAACCTGGGTTCCAATCTTGCCATAGACAGTCACTATTTGTGTGGCCCTAGTCATTTCACCTCTTTATGCCTCAATTTCTTCATCTGTAAAATAGAGTTGATTCAGTGACCTTCCAAGGTCCCTTCCAGCTCCACATCTAGGGTTATTGCTTCCTTGTCTCAATATTCGCTACTCTTCTCTTTAATAATCCATTTTAAAATCTTGGTCAGAATATGCTCCACTCTGATCCAGTCCAACAACCTTGGTTTTGTTGTGTAGAAAAATAACAGCAAGACAAGACCTGAGTTCGAGATCAATTTAGATGTGGATTTATTGCTCAAGCAAGCACACGAATACCTGGAGTATGCACTCAAATCAGGCAGTCCCGAACTGAGGGACTACAATGCTTATAAAGGCAAAAACCACAATTACACAATTAGGGAGGGTTGCTAGCCGAAGCAATGACATACAGAAGCAGAGATCAGCCATTGGTTGGATCCATGGCTCAGGGCTAATTTGGGAATATGGCGCAAGGGTACAAGGGTGCAACCTTCCTGTGACAAGGGGGTCCCTCCCTAGAGGTGGGAGCTTCCTAGAACAGGGTGGAGGGACATGAGGCAAGGGGCAATGGAATTCCCCAGAACAGGCCAGGGTCATATTCTGGGTGAAGGGTGGGGGACTTCTGTACCCTCTGCTTGATCAGCTATGTTCTGGGTGGAGGGACCTAGCTTGGTCAGCAGAACAGTTGCACCATAACCCAGGGTGTGGGGACCCTATTTGGTAACAGGGTGGTCTCTCCTTAAGATGAACTTGTACCCTTACCTTGGGATCTCCTTAAGATGTACATAAGGCTGAAGTAAAGGAGAATACAGAATGCTGATTCAGGAGAAAGGGGGGTGGGTCAGGGGACTAGCCTTGGGCAATCTACCCAGAACTATGCCTTAAGCTGTTTCAAGCCATTACAGGGTATAGGACAAGGACAGAGACAAAAATATAAAGGGAATTAATGGTGGGCTCCAATTTGGGTGTAACAGTTTCACCCCTCCTATGTGTAATGAATGGTGCTAGGCATTGGTATTAAAAACAAATCAACCCTTGACCTCAAGGATCTTGCACTGTATTGGGGGAATATGCAACATGTATACAGAGAGAAGTACTTGCAAGAGCATCTGAGAAGGGAGAGAGCCCAACGAGAGGAAGGCAACAAAGGCTTCCAGGATCAGGTGTGCCATGAAGGAAACTTGGGTTTCTAAGAGGCAGAGGGATGGAAAGAGGGCACTCCAGGCAGAAGAGATAGGCAAAGGCATGGGGAGAGGGAATGCCCTGCTTAGAAACAGCAAGAATTCCAGATTGATTGGCATGTTAGGGTATGTGGAGAGGAGCAATGAGCCATAAAACTGGCTAGGTGGCTGTGGCCAAACACAAAGAAAGATTCCACATGCCTTGCTGAAGAGTTTGTATTTTATGCTAAAGACAGAGGCGCCACAAAGCTTCGTGACTTTGAGTGAATCCAGCCTGGTGGAGAGATTGGAAAGGAAAAAGAGTGTAATCCAAGAGATGGGTGCCATTGTCCAAGGATGCCCCACAACAGTGACCTGTGAAGAAGGGGAGCTAAAATGGCAGGTGTGAGATGTGTTTGGAGGCGACGTCAATAGGATGTGGTGAATACTTGGATGGGTGGGACATGGAGCAACAGAGTCAGATATGATACAAACGTTACAAACCTGTGTGACTAGAAGGACAGAAAGAGGGAAGTCTGGGAGAAGGGGGAGTTAGGACAGGAGAAAGGGTTCTGTTTTGGCTGTGGTAAGATGCTCATGGCACAACCAGGTGAAACTGGTTCTGGGTAATGTGGGACTAGAGCTCGGGAGAAGACAATTTGGAAGTTGCCGTTATAGAGATGTTAACTAAGAGAAGAGAGGTCGGGAGAGAACACACACCAAGTGGGCAGGATGTGGAGGGTGATCTGCTAAACTGAACTGAGGAGGTGTGGTCAGACAGATGGGGAAGAACAAGGAGGGGCAAGTGTTAGGAAAAGTCAGAGAGGGAGAGTGGCCAGGAGAAACAGGAGAATCAAAGTCAAGCTCACTGGCCTACAGTTTGCAGGCTCCATCATCTTCCCCTTTTTTGAAGGTTCTCCATCATCAAGCACCTCATGAAGGATATGCTAAACCTGTGCAGTTTGTCTGGGATAGGTGCCTCATACACATCCAGTGTCCTGGCTGTCTCCTCCTACATAGAGCCCCCATTATCTATTTCACTTTCTAGGCCAAATATCACTCCCCTTGGCGTTAAAAACAGAATGAAAAATATGAGTCAAGCACCTCTCTCTGCCATTTGTTATTACCCCACCCCATTTCTCTCTGCCATTTGTTATTACCCCACCAACCCTCAGCCGTACATCTAGCCTTTATCTTCTTTTGCCCAATAAAGCTTCGTTTTTAAAGCAGCTCTTTTGTGGTCCTGGTTTTCCTGCACCAGAATCAACCCATTTGGAACTTCAGCGCCTGACACTTTCCTTAAGAGATTATGACACTTTTCAGAAATTCATCCATCTTTTGTTACCATCCGAGTGGGCTGGTCAGTTCCCCATCTATTCATACATTTACACCAAAACAGCTTTCATCAAAGCTGTTTACATCTTCAGAACACCATTGCTGGGATGTTCTCTTTCCCTTTGGGTCCAGGAGCTTCTACCTGCCTCCTCTGAAGTCTTCAGTGTTGCTCCCCCAAATGAAGGGCATTTGTTACAGATTTCCTCAGCTCTGCTATTACTTCTGAGATTGAATTAGGGTCACTTTCCACAAACATCCCTATAATTTATACTTTAGCAGCCAGCTGTCCTTTGTTGGTTAGAATTAAGTTCAATATAGAAATTCCTCCCACTGTTTCCTCCGTCCTTTAAAGAACAGGTTCTTCTCCTGAGCTTCATGAACTTGTTTTGGTAATATTTTGCTGACAGCGTTACAATATAATTGGTTTCCTTTGCAATCCTACATATTCTGTTTTATGCACTTAAAAACATGATTGAGAGAAGAAATCACAGGCTTCACTGTACTGTCAAGAGTGTACATGACAGGAAAAAAAAGATAGAGGACCCATGTTTTAAAGGATAAAATTATCTTTAAGGAAAATCACCAATATCACACCTGCTCTGCTTTTTACAGAAAGCTCTGGAAGAGAGTAGAAGAACTGAAGCTTCTGACCACTAGTATATCATGCTTCTGTATGGTCTGTAGTGCACTCTCAGGATGATACTGTTTCTGTTTCCTCCTTGATCTTCACCCAAGCGCACTCTTATGTCCCCTCATGGACAAAGCTACTTGCTCCACCCTACCTCAGAATTTGCCTCTTTTGTTTCTTTTTTAAAGAAGTTTTAGTGTTGCGTTTTTCCATTACTATAATTTCCCCCAGTATCCTTCCCCCTCTCAGGGAGCCATCTTATATAACAAATAGTATTATTAGAGATAAGAAAGAAAAAAGAGGAAAAACCACTATAACCGATCAATACATTGAGAAAGTCTAAAAAGGCATGCAGCGTACTTGTGGATTTTCCATCCCTACAGAGGGGTGGTTTTCTGTCACTTCTTTCATTCCATGCTTCTTCTTTATGATTTTGCCATATTCATTCTTGATTTTTTTGTGGTTGTTCTGATTTACATTGTAGTCATCATTGTGCATACTGTTTTCTTGGCTCTGATTACTTCACTCTGCATCAGCTCATGTAGATTTTCCCAGGCTGCTCTATATTCATCACTGTCATCTTTTCTTACAGGACAGTAGTATTCTATTACACTCATGTACCACAGTTTGTCTAGCCATTCCCCAATCAATGGGCATCTACTTTGTTTCTACTATTTTTTTGCTATCACAAAAAGTGCTACCACGACCATTTTTATATATTTGGGGACTTTCTTCTTTTGGTGTATAAGCCCAGTAACAGAATCTCTGTATTTAAGAGTATGGACATTTTAGTCACTTTATTTACATAATTCTAAATTCCCATCCAAAATGGTTGTATAGATTCACAGCTCCACCAACAATGAACTAGTGCATCTATCTTCCCACAACTTCTCCAACATTTACTATTCCAATCTTTGCCATCTTTGCCATTTTGGAGGGAGGGAAGTGAGACCTCAGGGTGGTTTTGATTTACATTTCTCATTACTAGTTATTTGAAGAATTCTTTCATGTAGTTTAATTGTTAGCAATTCTTCTTTTGCAATGTTTTAATTCTTTTAATTCTTCTTTAATTCTAATTGAATTCTTTGATATTTCTTGGTCATATCCTTTGACCATACATCTATTACAGAATGGCTCCCAAATATATAGATATGGATATGGATTGTGCATATATATGTGTATGTGTGTATCTGATAATTGTTTATTTTGGACAACAAATTCTTCAGAGAAATTTGATACAAATTTTCTTCCCATTCAACCACTTCCTCTCTTATCCTGGAGGTAATATCATCTCTGCAGAAGCTTTTCAATTTCATGTAATCAAAGTGATCTACTTCATCTTTTGTAATGCTCTCTCTCTCTCTCTCTCTCTCTCTCTCTCTCTCTCTCTCTCTCTCTCTCTCTCTTTCTCTCTCTGTTGTTTGGGAAAGAATCCATCTCCTACCCACAGCTGTGAGACATATATGATCTGCTTTCTTCTAATTTTTTTCATAGCGTGATCTGTAATATTAAGGTCATGTGTCCATTTAGAATGTATCGTGGAATATGGTGTACAGGACTGATCTAAGCCTAATTTTTGCCGACTGCTTTCTAGCTTTTCCAGCAATTTGTTATCATATAGGGAGCTCTTTCCTAAGTAATTCATGTTTTGTGGGTTTTTTTTTTACTTTTTAAAATTTTATTATTTATTTAATATTTTAGTTTTCAACATTGATTTCCATAAGGTTTGGAGTTACAAATTTTCTCCCCATTTCTACCCTTCCCCCACTCCAAGATGGCATATATTCTGATTGCACCATTCCCCAGTCAACCTTCCCTTCTGTCACCCTACTCCTCCCTGCTCCATCCTCTTTCCCCTTACTTTCTTCTAGGGCAGGATAGATTTCTATGCCCCATTCCCTATATATCTTTATTTCTCAGTTGCATGCAAAATCAATTTTTTCTTTTGAGCATCTGGTTTTAAAACTTTGAATTCAAATTCTCTCCCTTTTTCCCTTCCCATCCACCCTCCCTAAGAAGGCAAGCAATTCCACATAGGCCATATATGTATCATTATGCAAAACCCTTCCACAATACTCATGTTGTGAAAGACTAACTATATTTTACTCCCTCCTATCCTGTCCCCCTTTATTCAATTTTCTCCCTTGACCCTGTCCCTTTTGAAAAGTGTTTGCTCTTGATTACCTCCTCCCCCTATCTGTCCTCTCTTCTATCATCCCCCGCTTTTTTCTCCTCCCCACTACTTTCCTGTGGGGTAAGATACCCAATTGAGTGTGTATGTTATTCCCTCCTCAAGTCAAATCCAAAGAGAGTAAGATTCACTCATTCCCCCTCACCTGCCCCCTCTTCCCTTCCCACAGAACTGCCTTTTCTTGCCACTTTCATGTAAGATAATTTACCCCATCCTATCTCTCCCTTTTTCCCTCTCTCAATATATTCCTCTCTCATCCCTTAATTTTATTTTATGTTTTTAGATATCATCCTTTCATATTCAACTCACCCTGTGTCCTCTGTCTATATATATGTATATTCCCTTCAACTACCCTAATACTGAGAAAGGTCTCATGAATTACACCCATCATCTTTCCTTGTAGGAACGTAAGGAAAACAGTTCAACTTTAGTAAGTCCCTTATGATTTCTCTTTCTTGATTACCTGTTCATGCTTCTCTTGATTCTTGTGTTAGAAAGTCAAATTTTCTATTCAGCTCTGGTCTTTTCATTGAGAAAGCTTGAAAGTCCTCTATTTTATTCAAAGTTCATATTTCGCCTTGGAGCATGATACTCAGTTTTGCTGGGTAGGTGATTCTTGGTTTTAATCCTAGCTCCATTGACCTCCGGAATATCGTATTCCAAGCCCTTCGAGCTGCCAGATCTTGGGTTATTCTGATTGCGTTTCCACAATACTCAAATTTTTCCTTTCTGGCTGCTTGCAGTATTTTCTCCTTGATCTGGGAGCTCTGGAATTTGGTGACAATATTCCTAGGAGTTTTTGTTTTGGGATCTTTTTCAAGAGGTGATCAGTGGATTCTTTCCACTTCTATTTTACTCTCTGGTTCTCGAATATCAGGGCAGTTTTCCTTGATAGTTTCTTGAAAGATGGTATCTAGGCTCTTTTTTTGATCATGGCTTTCAGGTAGTCCAATAATTTTTAAATTATCTCCCCTAGATCTATTCTCCAGGTCAGTGGTTTTTCCAATGAGATATTTCATCTCGTCTTCCATTTTTTCATTCCTTCATTTCTGTTTTATAATATCTTGATTTCTCATAAAGTCACTAGCTTCCACTTGCTCCAATCCAATTTTTAAGGTGGTATTTTCTTCAGTGGTCTTTTGGACCTCCTTTTCCATTTGACTAATTCTGCCTTTCAAGGCTTTTTGAAGCTCTTTTGCCATTTGGGTGTTTCAACAATCCGGGTAGCAGCTTCTGTGGGGGTATAAGATTCACCCACAGCCAGAACCCAGAAAGCTGCCAACAGCACAGGTTCTTTCGATCTGCTTGATTAAGGAAAGCAAGGTGAAGGGGTTGACAAGCTTACTTTTAATTCAAATATCATTCAGTTAGTTCAGGGGGGAAAAAACCAGCACCCTGAACTTCAAAACAAAATGCAAACAAATTACAGACATCAACAGACTTTGTCTGATTCAAGTCCCAACAGATAGTTACCACAGTTCAACAAAGTTTCAACATCCAGGTTTACAAGCTGGAGGGCTCCTTAGCTACAGCTGCCCGGAGTCTCCTCATCAACACCATCTCCAGAGCCCCACACAAATGGCTCTGTCCTCCCTTCTTATAGGGCTTCAGACATCAAACATCATCTGAATCACCAGAGCTCAGGCTCTGGTGACTGGTTCTTGAGTTGGCCCTTCCCCTTAGGACCCTGGAAGGTTCACATCCACATGGATTACATTAACACCTGATGGGGTTTGGGCCTGGGGCTTAGCACCTAGTAAAGCTCACTGAGATAAACTGAGTCACTCAAAGAAAACAAAGACAATTCTGGTTACACTCCACCCCTTTTTCTAGGATACATAATCTAATCAGCCATGTATCCTAGAACATACATTGTGATCCAATTACAAAGAAAACTAAAACATATCGTTCACAATAAAGCAAAACATATCATTCAGTGACATTCCCAAATATTGGTTTACAATTCAAATGTGACCCACCCCAAGGTCCCAGTAAGATAATTTCTTCAATCAATCATTCCCAAAATAATTGTTAACTATTCAAATGTCCACCCCTAGGTCAAAGCAAGTTAATCTCTTAAACTCATAAAGTGTCCAAATAAAGTGCTTATTCAGCAGCACACTGGCATTGCAGGCTTCCACGTGGCACCCAAAGTCCCAATTTCAAAGAAAGAGTTCAAACAAAGTTCTTTTAGGGTCTGTTCTCCCCATTAAGTTCCAGTCCCCGGTTCCAAGTCCGGAGGGTCTGCTGGGCAATAAAGCCAACAGGGTGGGGTCCCTGGGGGTCCAAGGCACTTCCCCCACCCCAACAAAAACAAATCCATGCCGCCCTCCTGGATCCCAAGCAGCCCAAGCTGAAGGGACCAAAAAGGCAGACTCAGTGCCTTGCTGCAAAGTTTTCATCTTGCCCCAGGGCTGGATTTCAGGCTCCTGGGTTCCAACTCCAGCTGGCCTCACCTGGCTTCTCCTGGAATCCTGATGTAGGTGGCTCCCCATCTTTGTGCTCACCTCACCAAAGTCAGCTGGAAAGCAGCTCACTGCTCTCACCTTTCCAAAGTTCTTATGCAGGCAGTCTCTTGGATCAATATTTTGGCAGCCGCTGTCTGCTTCTTCTTTCTCCTCACAAGCCCCTCCTGCCAAATCTGTAGGAAGGCCATTCTCCAACTCTCCAAGGCCATTCTCCACTCCTGTTTCAAAACTCCATATACAATATAATCTCAAGACTTTCACCCTTTCAGCACAGTCCTCCAGGGCCAGGCTTATCAGCTTAAGCCCTGGGAAGAAGGGATTATCTCCTGTTCTGGGCCCCTGGGAAACTATACCCAGCACTTCCACCAGCCTGTTTTCCTTCAGGACTTCGTTGCTCCTGAGGCTGCACAGAACCATAGCCACTACAAGTACAAAGAGCAATCCAAAAACTGGGAAACATTCAACCAACCTAGTACCCCAACACGCCATGCTTCCTTGTTAAAGACAGATCCTGCCGACTACGCCATATGTGTCAACAACCCGGCTGGCAGCTTCTGTGGGGGTATAAGATTCACCCACAGCCAACACCAGAAAGCTGCCAATAGCACAAGTTCTTTCGATCTGCTTAATTAAGGAAAGCAAGGTGAAGGGGTTGACAAGCTTACTTTTAATTCAAATATCATTCAGTTAGTTCAGGGGAAAAAACCAGCACCCTGAACTTCAAAACAAAATGCAAATTACAGACATCAATAGATTTTGTCTGATTCAAGTCCCAACAGATAGTTACCACAGTTCAACAAAGTTTCAACATCCAGGTTTACAAGCTGGAGGGCTCCTTAGCTACAGCTGCTCGGAGTCTCCTCATCAACACCATCTCCAGAGCCCCACACAAATGGCTCTGTCCTCCCTTCTTATAGGGCTTCAGACATCAAACATCATCTGAATCACCAGAGCTCAGGCTCTGGTGATTGGTTCTTGAGTTGGCCCCTCCCCTTAGGACCCTGGAAGGTTCACATCCACATGGATTACATTAACACCTGATGGGGTTTGGGCCTGTGGCTTAGCACCTAGTAAAGCTCACTGAGATAAACTGAGTCACTCAAAAAAAACAAAGAAAATTCTGGTTACATTGGGTTAGTCTATTTTTAAGGTGTTATTTTCTTCAGTATTTTTTGGGTCTCCTTTAGCCAGTCATTGACTTTTTTTCATGGTTTTCTTGCATCATTTTTATTTCTCTTCCCAATTTTTCCTTTTCCAAATCCTTTTTGGGCTCTTCCATGGCCTGAGACCAGTTCCTATTTTTCTTGGAGGCTTTTGATGTAGGCTCTTTGATTTCATCAACTTCTTCTGGCTGTGTGTTTTGATCTTCTTCGTCACCAAAAAAAAGATCCTAGAGTCTGAGTCCAGATACAAAGAAGTTCACATCTGACTGTTCTCAGCCCCAGTCAAACTTCATCTGGAGGTTTGGGGCATCAGGGCTTAAGAAAGTCACTTAAAGTCCCTACTCACTCCTGCCAACCTCCCTGGTTCAGCTCCAGGGAACAAGATGCCTCTCCTAGGATAAGTTCATCACCTCTAAACTCACCACCATATTGCTAATGCAAGCCTTGGTTAACTCCACCTCCCTCAGACTCTTCTCCCCTCTATTTAAAGGGCTGGAGGGCAGAGTATCAAACTCCTCCCAATGCCTTCTTTTGCAGAAGGCTGAATGAAGCTGGTTTCCCAGATCACTCCACCTTGAATCTGCTGTACTGCCTGGTTCCAACTGCACAGAAAAAGGTGCCCCTGCACCAAGTACACCTTGGTTTCTATCCTCTGTCCTTTGCTCTCATTTCCTGCCTCCTTTTCATGTTATCTTTCCCCTTTAGATTGTAAGCTCCTTGAGGAAGGAGACTTTACTTTTTTTAAGTGTATCCCTAGCACTTAGCATCATGCCTGGCACATTATGAGAGCTTAATAAATGTTTACTGGATACTAGAGAGTATGCCAGATGTTGAGTCCATGTCATAGGAAGATCATCTGAAGGAAACAGAAATGTTTAGCCTGAAGAATGGAAGGCTCAGGGAGCACCTGGTAGCTGTCTTCATGAATTTAAGGGGGCATCATATAGAAGGACTGGGCTCATCTCTTTTGTCCCCAGAGGGCCAACCAGGAGTGCTTGAGGGCAAAGAGGACTGCAGAGAGGAAGTGGGAGCTCAATGTCAGTGTAATTCCAGCTTTTTGAGAGTGAAACAGCTGCCCCCAGAGGTGGCTCATCCCCCCTCCTTGGGGATCTTCAAGCAGAGGCTAGACAGTCATTTCTCTGACATGTCCTTACAGGGGGCATCTTTTGTATATGGAGCTGGACAAGAGGTTACTGGAGGCCTTCCAGTGTGGACATTCTGTGATTCTGTGAACTTACTCAAACTACCTATAAACATGGCCACACCTGGCATGACTAAGTAATCATGGTCCTGCTCCTGCTGTCACCAGGGCATGAGAAATCAGAGGTAAGGTCTGCAAGGTTGAAACCAACAGAATCCTCAAAAAAGATAAGAGGGAAAGTAAGGGCATGGGAGTTGGACTTTGGGTGAGGGTGATTCTGACTGTGATAACATTTGTGACACATTTTTAGAAATGACCTTTGGAGACTGCTTTTCTATTTGTTTTAGTTCAACTAACATCACAAGTCAAAAAATTAACCACCATTTTTGACAACAAACTGCAGTCCAGCCTATCTTGGAGGATTTGGGAAGTTCCTTCTCTGTGGAATTATTTGGGGTAGAGTTGGAGATAATTCCATTTCTAGGGATCCTAGCCCCAGAGTTGGGGAAACCAGCTGGAAGGGCTCTGAACATACGAGACATCACTGAAAATTGAAAGGTCCCAGATCTTGAAGCTTCCCATGAAGAAGCAATGGGAAATGTCCAGTGACTTCCTCTCAGGTCAGGGAGCCGTTGAATTCTGCTGCCTGCCACCTCAGCCAAAACAATCTCCTCAAAGTCTTTAAAGGGACACATGGGTCCCTGTCCTGCGTGTTGGGGTTCTAGACTTCATTGCATGGAGCCCCTTTCCAGGAGCCAGGATCAATTCATTATAACCAAGGGAGAAGCCTGCTTTCCTGACTTAACCACTTGTGGTCCCTCATCTGTGTCAGGAGACACACCATATCATGGACTTAGCCTCTGTCCTTCTTACTCCGGGAGCCACTGGGAACAACAGGGTGAAGATGAAGGGTTCACTGGAGCAGCCCCTCTGGAGGTGATCATGTGATTCCTCAGACCATCACCACCACCCCTGCTCCATGCTTTCATTTTGCCATTTGTCATCTGTCAAAGCTTTTTAATGGATCCTGAGCTGACCAAGTCTTTAAGCTCACAATGGCTTTTCCAACTTTGGAATATTAAGATTAGAAAGCAGAGCACGTCTGATCAAGACAATGATCCAAGACAATTCCACAGGACCCATGATGAAAAATGCTGTCAGCTTCCAGAGAGAGAACTGATGAACTCTGAATGCAGATTGAAGCAGACTTTTTCTTTTACTTTCTTTATTTTAATTGTTTTATTTTGTTTGTTCTATCCTTTGCGACATGGCTAATATGGAAATATGTTTGGCATGACCTCACATATATAATCAAAGTCAAATTGCTTGTTTTCTGGGGGGAGGGCAAAGGACAGGAAGGAGGGAATTAGGAACTCAAAATTTTAAAAGATGATTGTTAAAAAAATTTGACATGTGATTGGGAAATATTTAACAAAATAAATAAAAATATTTTTTTTGAAAAAGAAAGAAAACATAGCATGCTTCCCACCAAACAAGACTGCAGTCTTTTCTCTTACCTTGTTCAGAAACATTGATGGAGTCTGAAGTAGATCCTATTGAGTCACAGAAGATAAGAATTCAAGAGGGAGCATTTAGCTACTATATGATAACATTATAAGCTCAGTAGTGCCTCAAATAGACGTGTCATTATTCACTCTTCACCTGAATCACACGCACCACACACACACTCATACACATACATCTACTCAAAACAAATCCAACAATTCCTTTTACAGAGTCGACATCTCATTTAAGCAAATTGTTTCAAATGGAATTAGGCTATGATTTATGATAGTTATATAACATGGAAAACATCATCCCAAGTCAAGAATATTAATAAGGAAAAGTTGGGCTTGGCTGCTACCTCTTCCCATCTCTTCTCATTCTCATCCCACCCTTGGGAATCCCCCTTGCTGCTGCCCAGGATGTTTGCGGCCCTTTCCTTATGGCCCGATGGGAATATGGTTACCCCATGCCCTGTTGCTTTGCAAACTGTTCCTAATTGGACTATTGACCAATTGATTAATTATTTGATATTGATCAAATAAGTCACCCAAAGAAAAAAAAGATAACAGAGCATGTCATTGGCCTCCTGACTGGTGCCAGCTCACTCATGTTGATGATAGAGTAGGGTTGGAGAAACATCTTTCAAAGTTATTCCATATTATTTGTCCACAAAGTCTCCTTCCCCTTTGGGATGACTCTCCTTGTCATCAGATTTTCTTGCCTTTGTCTACCCATCTTTACAGAGGTGAGGGGCTATGGGAGGGAAACATAGCATACATAGTCAGATAAGATGGTTGGGATGTTGGGTTAGTTTTACTGAACTGCTTTTTCCCCCATTTTTTATTTAATATTACTTAAAAGGGTTGGCTCACTGGAGAGGGAAATGAATAACAGTAATGAAAAATAAAAGGTATCGACAGAAATGTTTTAAAGAAATAAATGAAGAACTGTAGAAATAACTGTAGAAACTGAGGTTTAAAAGTGATTTGAAAAGTTTTGAGATTTCTGATCTGATTGCAGTAGAGACCTTTCCCAGCAGTGAAGATTTATTTCTCTGAGTGCCTGTCTACCCTAGGTAATTCTTGGGTGCCTTCCTCTGATTCACTTTTACTGCAGGGACACCAGTGGGGGAGACCATCACCACCCCTCACTCTTGGCTCACTTTCTCTGGGTCCATGCTTCTCTGATGACATCACTTATTCCTCTTCTCTTACATGATTTGTGGCTGCTCGCCTGGGTCATCCTGCCACCCTCTGAGTGACCTGACACTCCAATCTCTTAGTGCCTGGTGGTTGCCACAGGGCAGGCATGAAGGGAAGAAAGTTTTGACCAGGTGGGGAGGGAAGGCAGGAGCCAGATTGTGAGGACATCCCCTTAGAAGTGGGCAGCAGGCAAATGGTGATGGAGCTGGAAGTTCAGGCTAAGGTCTGCAGCTGGGCATTGACATGTAGAGGTCATTGGCACAGAGCTGATAGTTAAACCAATGGGAGCTGATGAGTGTGCCAAAGGCAAGAGTGCAGAGAGAAGAAAAAAGAAGAGAATCCTGGACAAAGTCATGGGAGCCTAGATCCTCTGAGGCCTCCACCAGGGCCATCACGGCAACTCTGTCCAGTAGACTGACTCCATGGGCAGTTTGTCTTGGATACCTCCCAGCCTTCTCTCTTGGTAGCCCTCCATGATTGTGAGCCACCTTCCCCTTCCCCATGCCTCAGCACCTTCCTGATGCCCACCACCAGGGGAGTGGTGGAGAGGGAGGCCATCCGAACACCCCATCTGGGCAGCGCCTCCCCTTTGTGGGATCCTAGTCCTCCCATCTCTGGAGGAGTCATTGCCATTTCTTGCTGCATATTCAGAGAAAAGCAGGATTTGCTTCTAACTGATCTTTCTTAGAAAAAAGAACTGGGGAGTAGTTGAGGACATCTGGCAGAGAAGGGACAAGGGTCTGGGAATGTCTGACTTTGTGCTAATTTTGAATAATGAGGGGGAAATTGCTCATGTATATAAATACAGGGAGCCTGGAAATGTCTAATGTCTAGAAGGTCGTTGGCAGAAGCTCTGGGAATCAGGGGGTCAGGACTGGACGGGCATTGTCCGTGGCTCAGGAGACTTTGAAAATCTGCTTGAATCTGTAAAAATGACACAAGAAAAAACATTCCCAGGAGGCCTGGTAAGTATTTCCTGCCTCCTCAGAGCCTAGCCAGAGCTTCCTGGGAAAGCCAAACTGTCTTGTCCGTGTCCCAGCCAACAGACTTGCTAGGCACATCAGGAAACACACAGAAAGGTACCCATTTCCTGGTGCTATGGCTCCTCACCTTCAGGCGGTGGGTGCCTATGGATGGGACTGTTGGCCCAACCACCATGGGATCCCATGTTATGGCGCAACTGGGCACAGCCTGGCATTAGGGATAGTGAAATAGGCCTTAGTGGTTTGTGTAGGCATTGGGCATATGTGACCACACACTACAGGATGAACTTTCTTCTTGGAAAGTTGGGGCATTCCTGTCCTGGGTCCCAGATCAATCATTCAACATTTATTAAACACTTTCTATGTGCCAGACACAGTGCTTAGCCTGCATTTTGCTTTCCTCACCACTGTTCGGACCAATCACATCAGAGGGGCTACGCTGTCTGCCCTCCCCTCCGCCCCTCTTTACGCTTCCCTCCAGAACTGACAAGAGCAACCTCCAAGGCTTCTGGAGTCACCCTCTGTAGGCCTTGGGAACAAAATGACCTGGCGGGAAGATGATCGTGTGGACCTTAGGCCAAAAGCCGGTGCCCCATGGCGAAAGTCGGTGAGGTAGGATTCAAATCCTGACTCATCACTAATGTGCCGCGTGATGCTGGGCGAGCTACGCGCCCCCACGCCCCAGCCCCACCCCCCAACATTGACGCTAACGCTTCACGGTTCTTCTGGAGGAGGATCCGGGGCCCCCAGAAGTCTCCTTCTTCTGCAGCTGAGCTGTGCTCCCGAGGGCCCTAAGGGAGTCACGGGATCAAAGGCTGTCTACGCTCAGCAGAAGGGCCTTGAAAGTCTCCTGCTCCGCCAGGTTCTTTCGAATGTCAGGTCAGAAGAGATTCTGAAGCCTGAGAAGTCTCTGTGGCAAGGCCTGGCAGGCACCGACCAGAGGAAAACAACTGCTTTTGATTCGTGGTGGCAGAGCGCTACATCCCTGTGCTGGGCGAGGGCTCGGGATTCCTGGAAACGGAACGTGCCAGGCCAATGGCCTCCGGGCGAAAGCTAGGCATGGGGCAGAGGCGCTTGGTTCTGAGGCCAGGGCACTGCATCCAAGGGAATGGAGAGAGGGCGGAGGCAGCCTCCTCCTTGGCCAATGGACGCTGAGGCTGAAGGATCATTGCCTTCTGTCGCCCGCGGCAAAGATGAGCCTTGTTCTCGGCCTCGCAGGAGTTAGCCTACAGCTCTGGGGCAGAAGACTGAAATCCTGCATGACCGGACACATCATCCCAGAAGAAGCCACGTCCTGGGAGTCCGGAGACGGGAATCCAGGCCAAGCTGGAAGACCTTGGACATCTGGCTGCATCTCCCAGTGGAGGAACACCAGGACCCGAGGACAAGTACTGTCTTCTAGTGCAGCCGCAGCACCGAGCGCGCCTGGCGTTCGGGCGCCTAGCACATGGGCCTGGTTGGACCGACCAGTCCCTGCCTCCTTGGGTTGCATTTGCTCATAGGTCAGAGGAGGGATTTGGACTCTGGATGAGTCAGTAAAGATAATATTCGTCATCATCGATCATAAAATAGTGCAATTTACCTAGCGCTTTGAGGCTTACGAAGTGCTTCACAAATAATAGCTCATTCGGTCCTCACAGCACCGCTAGGAGGAAGGTGTTATTCGTATCCCCGTTTTATAGGTGAGAAAACAGGCTGAAGTTGTGACTTGTACAAGGTCACATAGCTCGTTAGTATCTGGGCCAAGATTTGAACTCGGGGCTTCCTGACTCTCCAGTTGTTGCATCACCCCACCACCTCTGTGAGAATGGATTTCAGTCTAGGGAGAACCATAAGGGGCTTAAACTGTCTCCCTGAAAAAGACAACATTTCTGGCCAATAGTTCCTGGCATTACTGTGCGTGTAGCACGTTCTTCCTAGGGTGGAGTTCCCTTGCGGACATCGGACATCGAATACTGCTGGCGTTCTTACTGCACTTGGCTCTGTTTTTATGTTTGCAATACGTGAAGTACGCAGAGGAGTGTGGCGCTAAATCGAAGGCTCTTGTCTCACAAGGCAGGAGAAAGGTAAGGGTGCCCACTTGTGACCTCACGCATAATGCCTCTCCCACCCAGGTAACAGGTCAGCACACTTATCCTCAGCTACTATATTGTTTCTTACAAATGTTTATCGATTATTTTTAATAATACAAACTGGAAATACTGTACATGACATACGTAAATACAGAATTGGCCTAGAATTGGATTTTGGTAAAATATCATAGATTTAGTGCTGGAAAAAATCCTGGAGACCATTTAGTCCAACCTCCTCAGCTGGGGAATACCAGAGTGCATAGAATACCCCCGGCCTGGAGTCAGGAAGACCTGAGTTCAAATCCAGCCTCAGACACTTCCTAGCTGTATGACCCTGGGCAAGTCACTTAACCCTGCTTCCCTCAGTTTCCTCATCTATAAAGGGAGCTGGAGAAGGAAATGGCAAACCTCTCCAGTATCTCCACCAAGAAAGCCCCACGTGGGGTCACCGAAAGTCAGACGTGACTGACAAAGACCAAACCTCATTTTATAGAGGAGATGATGGAGGCTTTATTGGAAGCGCTCCCCTCCCCCCTCCCTTCCCTAGTGACATCTCTCTCTTTGGCTGCTTCCTCCAGGGAATGAAGAGGCCCAAGCCCACTGTGTCTCCATTCCTCTCCATCTTGCAGTCCTGACTCACCCGTGGGGCTCTCTGTACCAATGTTCTCCTGGCTCCAGATGTTTATATTCCTACTGTCCTCTTCAGCTCCCTTCTCTACATTATCTTCTCCAATAGAATTTAAGCTCTTTGAGGCAAAACTGCCTCTCTTTCTTCTTGTATTTGAATTTCCAGTGCTTAGCACCGTGTCCAACAGGCCCCTAAGTAACTTGACCAGGTTCTCACAGCTTGTCAGTATCTGAGGAAGGATTCAAACTCAGGTCTTCCTGGTTCCAAGTCCCATACTCTACTGCGCTTCCTCAGGGCCTGCTTTAGTAAGGATGTGCTATTGTTTGGGCAGCTGATGAGGGGCCTGCTTGGGGTGGGGTGGGTGTGCACCAGTGAAGATAAGACACCTAGACTATTGAATGATGGACAAGAACTTAACGGGGAGGGGGAAGCAGTACCCTCCTTTGTCATGAATTGTGATGTAGATTAGAGGTGTTCATCTTGCAGCCTGCTCTAGGTGTCTGGGCTCATCTGCTTGAATCTTGAGTCAGTGATAGCATAGCAGGACTGCCATGAACATCAAAACTGGTTTGACAAAGATTATGGGGAAAATCAGAAGCTGCCAGATGAAAAACAAGGACTCCGAGTGGAGCCAAGATGGCAGCTGGAAAGCAGGGACTAGCATGAGCTCCCCGCCGAGTCCCTCCAAAAACCTATAAAAAATGGCTCTGAACCAATTCTGAACCAAAACAGCAGAGGGAAGCAGGGCTCCAGCCCAGGACAGCCTGGATGGTCTCTGGGTGAGGTCTATCCTGCACGGAGCTGGGAGCAGAGCGGAGCGGAGCACAGCCCAGCGTGAGTGGCGTGGACCAACCAGACCAGGACCCAGGTGGAGTGTGCCCTAGCGCCCTGAATCAGTGAGCTGCAGCAGTTACCACACTTCTCAACCCACAAACACCAAAGACAACAGAGAAGGTTAGTGGGAAAAGCTGCAGGAGTGGAAGGAGTTCACGGTTAGGTCACCTCCTGCCCCTCGGGCAGCGGAGGTGGGGCAGCTACAGAACTACAGCTGCAGTTGCTTCTGGCCCCAGGCCCACCTGGTGGAAGGAATTAAGTGGTGGATCAGAGCAGGAGTGAAGAGCCTGCTGAAGATCTAAGTCCAGTCCGGGTTGGGGGTTCTTGGGGAAGGAGGAGTGCTTGGAAACACATCAAGGTCAGTTATTGAAGTGATGATAAATTCTTCAACTTGAAAAGACCACAAGCCAAGATTAAAGTGGAAGGAGAGTCGGTGGGTGACTTTTTGGTCTCAGATGGCTGTGCCCTCAAATCAGCCTTTGAAGCTAAGGTGCAAAAAAGCGTGGATTGATTCTCTGCCCGTTGTGCTAATTTTGGCCTGACAATTGACACCAAGAAAACACAGGTGTTCCACTTATGCACATAGTTGTATGAAGGTTGTCTCCCCATTAGACTGAACTTCCTCCTTAAGGGCAAGGACTAATTTTGTGCTCTTCTGTTGTATCCCCAGTGCTTAGCACGGTGCCTGGCACATAGTAGGTGCTTCAGAATTCCTTACTGACTCACTGACTTGATTCTCAGTGCCCCCCACCATGACCCATGTCAGTGGGCTGGCAGAGAGAAGGGAGCTGGAGCAGGTCTTTGCCTGCCTAAGTCCTGAGTCTCGAGTGCTACTGAAGGTCCAAAAGCTCCTCTTTATGTCTCATGGTCTCTGGCTCCAAGATGCCTCCCCTCTGCCCCCTGCCCTGTGTCCAAATGGCTCAGAGGACGGGGCACCCAATGAGAATCCTGCCGGCTTCCAGCCGCTCCCTGGGATTCTGAAGTGTCTATGACTGAGCCTGCCTCAGGGCTGCTTTTGTCCTGAACCTGATGAAGACATGACTGTCTCTGTTGTTAACAGGTGCTGATCGCTGATCCACTCCAACCACAGACCCGGTGCAGGAGGAACCTCAGAGGTATCAAGACTGACCCTCCCTTGTCTCTGAATTCCTACTCTGACATCTCCTACACATAGGGATGCAGCCACTGTGGAGAGCCCTCCTGTGATGGGCCCTCACTTACTCTGCCTTGGGTGAGTACAAAACTCTTCCAATTCTCTGAGCTTCCTGCCCTGAGACCTCCTTCCATTCCATTTGGCCTATAGTATTCGAAGAGGGCTGGAATTAAGTCTTTGCTTCAGGTGTTAAGAGGTTCCTTCTCCTATCATCTTGCCCTAATTATGAGTAACAGCCACACAGCAGGCCTTCCTCTCCCTGAGGGATGCCCAGTTGTCTGTCCTCCTGGCTCTCTGGTTAATGGGGTGAGTGTGGTCAGAGAGCCCAGGAGGCAGGTTCCCAAAGAAGAACATGGACCACCTCCATCAGGGCTTGTTCAAGGTGGAGGACCCCAGGAGCGGTTGGTGACAGGCAGCCATTGTCTGGACTTGAGGGTTGTGACTGGTGTGCCAAGAGAGCCATCGAGGGTCCAGCTCAGCTCCATCCCATTCAACATCCTCTAACAAGTATCAAGTGTGTGTCCAGGATACATAGAGGAAAGTCTATAGCAGGTCCTTTGAAGGTGTAGTGAGCCCTAACAACAGGGGATTCATGGAGGGCTTCCTGCAGGAGGGGCTACTGGACTGGCCTTTGGAGAAAGCCTATATTCTGTAATGTGGAAGCAAGACAGGAGAACATTCCAGGCATGGGAAATAAATAACCTGGACAAAGGCAGGGAGACAGGAAATGAATGGTCACATGACAGGAACAGCAGAGGGTACATGAAGAGGAGAGGAGTAGACAAGACCCCAGAAGGGCCAGACTGAGCAGACAGGCCTTGAATGCCAGACTAAGGAATTGGAATTTTATCCTCACCTACATAAAATATGGACTCCTCAACCTGGCCTTCAAGGCCTCCGAGACCCAACCACAGCCTGCCTTTCTTGTCTTATTTAGTCTGAATCCCTCTTATACACTCTAGGTTTCAGCGAAGCTAAATTGTCAGTTGTGCCCTCCCTATGGGACCCCCCCTTCCCCATTCCCCATAGGTCTCCCCCCTACCTACTCCCCTCACCCCATAGGTCTCCCCCCTCCCCCATAGGTCTGGCCCCCTCCACTCTCCCCATAGGTCTCTCCCCTTCCCCCTCCCCCATAGGTCTCCCTCTTCCCCCCTCTCCCATAGGAGAGGCCATGAGCCAGGCCACAAACACAGAGTGGGGTCTTCCACAGGTCCTCTCTGGCCAGATGCTGGTGATTCATGGAAGGGGAGGGGGCAACTATCTGAAGCTTTGCTTTACATTCTCAGAGTCAAGGAAGGCCACTCATGTGGGGAAGCTAATTGAGGGGGTGTAAAGAAAGCTGGTAGAGAAAGAGATGGTAGGGAGACCCATTCTCCTTGGACTTTCTCTTCTTAACTGCAGGGGGAAAAACAAGTATTTCCAGCTGCTAGGGTTGGGGCTGTACCAGCCAATGTGAATTTTCCCTTTTCCTTGTGGTGAATACCAGGAAAGCCTGGCTCTAGAAATCACCCCACCCCTGACCCTCCAACCTTGGGGAGTCCTGGGCTGCTCTCCAGGCTCTAACTCCCCTGGGGCATCCCAGGGCCCCTCTGTCCTTCCTTGGCCCCCGGGCCCCGGGACTCCCCAGATCCTTCAAGAGGCCTGATTCGATGCCAGGACATCAGGGAGGACCGTGGCTCCACGCCATTCCTACAGGGACTCTGGGCTGCCTGCCTGGCCTTGTGTCTTCTTCCTCCTCCACCCTGCTCCCTTAGTGTGGGGAACCACACTCGCTCAGTTCCCTTTTCCCCTGGACCCTGAGCCTCAGGGAAAGAACATTTGTATCTATTTTTGTCTCCAGGACTGGGAGGAAAGAGTGAATGGTCAGGGGCTCCAGGAGGAAAGGGGAACCACTTACAGAAACCTCAAACAGTAGGGCCTGTGTCCCCAAATCATGCCTCAGAATCAGAGTCACTCGGAGGTGGATGGGACCTCTGGATCCTAGCCCCCCGCCCTGTGACAGTCTCCAGGAGGAGGCACTTCACCCCAGAAGCATTCCTGCTCTGTTCTGGGACCCTTTTCTGGCTTGGTGGGATGTCGGAAGGAATGGAGTAAGAGGAGGTACCTGCCACCTTCTTCTGCCCTCAGGCTTGTCAGCCACATAAGGAAGAGACAGTATTTCATCCCAGTGTGGTCTCAGCCCTACCCTACATGTGTCTAGAGCCCTGTGAGGACATCCTGGCATCACTGAGTCCTAGCTCTCCCCTCAGCCAGAGGGGACCTCAGAAGCCATAGAATCTGGCACCTCCACAATATCTCTGACAAGCGGTCACATAACCTCTGGAGAGCTCCAGTTGTGGGCACTTCCCCACCCCTGAAAGCAGCCCACTCACCTGCAGGACTCCTGTCACTATTAGTTCGTTTTTCTTTGTGTCCAGCCTAAATCTGCCCCCAGGGCCCACCCTTTCCCTAAACTTTCTCTTCTTCAGGGCAAATGTCCCCAGATGGAGACTCGCAGGCATGATCTCAAGATGTCTCACTCCTCTGGTTGTCCTCCCAAGTCCTTCACCCACTTATCCCCATCCTTCCCACACATGACTCCTAGAATTGAACAAGATGCCAGATGCAGGACAGAAGCCAGTGGGACCAGCCAGTGCCTCCTTCCTGGAAACTCGCCCCACTCCAAATGCAGCCCAGGATATCAGCCTTCTTTGGTGGTCACATCACACAGAGGACTTTGACGAAGCTTGCTGTCCTCTAAGAACCCCTGATCTTCTTCACAAGGTTGTTGTAAAGGAGAAAACAATCCCCCAGAAACATGCAAAGACTCTCCCATAATTGTAAGAATGTTCCGACCGTTTCAGAGAACATTGAGTGATGGCCCTCACTGAGGCAGGTGAAGTCTGGCCTCACCGATGTTACATAGCATCCCTGTGGAGCTGGTGCTCAGGCTGGACCCAAGATCACTCTTCCCTATATGGAGAGAGACAGGCTTTTCACCTATGCATTCATTGCTCAGCCACTTTCATTCAATACCACTCCTTTCATGTGACTCCAGCCCAGTCTTCTCTCCTCCAAGCTGGCCCAGTTCTCTGTGGTGACTAAAAGTTTCTGCATGTGATCCTGTTCTTTCCTTTTGCTTCTGAACCTGACCCCGAACAGCAGTGAGCTCAGACACCCCTTCAGGGCAGTAGCTCCCTGCCCTCTCTCACACAGATTCTCTCAGGGTGATTTTCTATCTTTCCATAGGATGGAGCTGGGGAGGAGGCTGAGGAAGATGGATATACAAACACATACACATCCCCTCCCCCCATGCTGAAGGTACCCTGGCACCATGCCAAGCACCAGGGATACAAAGAAAGGCCCAAATGGGGGCCATGCCCTCAAGGAGCTTACAGTCTAAAAAGAGAAAACGTGTAAATAACTGTATACAAAGAAGCTGAGAAAGTGGCGGAAGGTAATCTGAAGTGGAGAATGAGTTGGGCAAGACTTCCTATAAGGGGTAGAATTTCAGTTGGGATCTGAAGGAAGCCAGGAGGCAGAGGGACGGCCAGAGAGAATGCTCAAGCCTAGAGATTGAGGGTCTTGTTCGTGCAACAACCGGGAGGCCAGGACCCTGGAGAGGGGAGTGTGTGCTGGGGGAGTGAGGGGTGAGAAGACTGGAAAGGTGTGGGGGAGGGGGAGGTTCTGAAGGGCTCTGAAAGCCAAGCAGAGCGTTTATTATTGGATCCTGGAGGAGAAAGGCAACCACTTGCATTCATTAAGGAAGAGAGTGACCAGTCTGACGTACGCTTTAGGAAAATCACTTTGGTGGCTGAGTGGAGGATGGACTGGAGAGAGAGAGAGAGAGAGAGAGAGAGAGAGAGAGAGAGAGAGAGAGAGAGACCAAGAGACCAGAGGCAGGCAGCACCCTCCCCCTTCCCCGTCCCCCTCAGCAAGTGCCATAGTCCAGGTGGGAGGTGCTGAGGGTCTGCACCAGGGTGGAGGCAGGGTCAGAAAAGAGAAGGGAGCGTGTCTGAGAGATGGTGCTGAGGGTAGAAGAGTTTGGGCTGGGCCTGAAGGATGACACCAGGGCTGGGCACCTGGGGAACCCCGCCCCCAGCCCCCGCCCCTCTCGGAGAGCCGGCCCTTTCTAAAAAACAGTAAGAAAAAAGACCCCTTCAGCAAAACAAAGAGTACTCTACTGTGCACAGTGCTCCACACCTGTAGCCCCTCTGCTGCCCTTCCAGCGTCCCAGCGACAGTCTCCAGGATCTCGGGGATATCTTTCCCTTGACCTCGCCTCCGTCTCTGTACCCCGGGTGTCTTGGCTCTGCCGGCTCCCCTCGTTTCTCCTCCTGGGCTTCTCTGGGGCCCGTCACATTCCTCATTTCGGACAGCCCAGTCTTCGCACATCCCCTGGTCATCATTCCAAGGGCAGCTGCTTCCTGCCGGCGTCTGTGGAGTCCCTCCTTGGGGACTGCGCCTATCTGGGGGATTTTGGTCAAAGGGCGCCCATTTCGGTCTCTTTCTAGAGTGAACCTTCCCGGGACCACAGTGGGTATGCAGGCGACACCCTGGAGGTTCCTTGTCTGGGGGGACCTCCCCCCTTCCCCGGGGTGTTTTTCTTCTTTCCCGGTCTCTATCTTGGAGTCCCCGCAGAAAGTCGGCTTCTCCTGAGGTCTCCCTGGGCCGCATCTCTTAGATTCATTATCTGTGATCTGGAACAATCACTCCTATGGTTGTGGAGCTTTTGCCTTCTTGGGGGGGGAGCTGTTTGCTCCCACGCATTCAACCATTCCATCCACCACAGGATAGAAGAACAAACCTTGGCCTGAAAGACTTCCCTGACCAATATGCCCAAGCCTGGGCTGACCACCCCAACCACGAAGTGGCAGCAGGAAGCTGCGTGTCCATTTCTGTGGCACCCTCATGTGATGGCCAGCTCAGCTTGGGGGTGGGGGGGAGGAGGCATGATATACCTGCAGGCCTCTCTGCTTTGGGTTGGGACAGGTTGAAGCTGCTCAGCCCCTGAGGCCTATGTCATCAATGAGGAGGCTATTTCCATTCTGTTCTCAATAACTTCTCTGTTGGTTTACCTGCTTGTTTTCAACGTTTTTTCCCCTTGAGATCTCTGGTCATTTCTATCTTTCCCCTTACTTTCCCCTTACTTTCCCCTGTGGCTAACCTGACTCTTTTTAATGGTGGTTTCCCCTGAAGCTGGACCCCAAAGCTATTTCAGTCACCTCATTTCACTGGCCTGTCTCTGCTCCAAGTGACATCTGTGGGGGAGGGCAGGAACAGAAGTGGCCCCAGTTGGGTGCCTCTCCCTGTGCTTCAGGCCCAGTGGATTCACATACAGGCTGGTGTCCTGCCCCCGCTCCCTCTGTAACTCAGTTCTCAAGCAATGGGCTGTTCCCGGCCTGGCCCGGCCAGAGCAAGCTTCAGCAGTACAAGTTGAGGAAGGGAAGCAGAGCTGAGTTCTTTCTATTTCGAGCCCAAGGATAAGCTCATGAAGCTCTTGGAGAGCATAGGGCTTAGGAATCTGCCTTCTCCAATGTTCGCTCCTGGGGCTGTTGCATCACGAGGGTTCTTGGTGACAGCTAGGATTACTTTATCTCTTGATCGAGAATCTTATTTTGGAGAAGTCTGAGAGATTGTGAGGACCAGAGGAAGTGTCCCATCTGGCCCTGTGACTGGAATAGGCTGCCTTGGGAAGTGACAGGGGCTCCCCAACCTGGAAAGCAAGTTCAAGTAGAAGCCTGATAACCATAGCCAAGATGCTATGGTGAGGATTTCCTTAGTGGACGGGTTAGACCAGGGGTAGGCTGGGTCTCCTCTAGCTCTCAGACCCTGTGATCTGGTGTAGGTATAATGAGGGCAACCAACCAAACTGCACATACCCTTTGATCCAGCAATACCACTGCTACATCTGTATCCTAAAGAGAACATAAAAAGGGGAAAAGACCCACATATACAAAAGTATTTATAGCTGCTCTTTTTGTGGTGGCAAAATACAGAAATTGAGTGGATGTCCGTCCATTGGGGAATGGCTGAACAAGCTGTGGTATATGAATTGTAATGGAATACTATTGTGCTATAAGGAAAACCGGGAAAGACTCATACCAACTGATGCAAAGTGAAATGAGCAGAACCAGGAGAACATTGTACACAGGATCAGTAGCACTGTGTGATGATGAACTATGAATGACTCAGTTCTTCTCAGCAACACAATGATCCAAGACAAGGACAAAGGACTCACCAAGGAAAATGCTCTCCACATCCAGATAAAGAACTGATGGACTCTGAATGCAGATCTAAGCATATTTTTTTCATTTACTTTATTCTTTCTCGTGGGCTTTTTTCCTTCCGATCTGTTTCTTCTTTCACAAATATGTGACTAATGACTAACATGGAAATATTTTTATGTGATAGCACATTATAAACTATGTCAAACTGACCACCATTTTCAGAAGAGGGGAGAGAGGAGCAGGAGGGAGAAAATTTTGGAACTCAAAATCTTGTAAAAATGAATGCTAAAAATTTTCTTGACATTTAACTATGGGAAAAAATAAAATACTATTGAAAAAAACAATAATGGGTGAACCAAGAGCCGCTCCTTGTACCCCCTGCTCTGGCTGATGCCAGCAGCCAGTGTCCACCCAGGGCTCACTTTGGGTGATGAACAAAGTTGATTCAATGGTGAGAGCCAATGGCAAACCTCCCACTGGCTGGGGCCTCCATTCATTTCAGAGCTTTCAGAGAAGAAGCTAAAGTGACTCCCAGAGTAT
The DNA here is from genome assembly GCF_011100635.1 of Trichosurus vulpecula. NCBI lineage: Eukaryota > Metazoa > Chordata > Mammalia > Diprotodontia > Phalangeridae > Trichosurus > Trichosurus vulpecula. The sequence continues at coordinate 207,459,233 of NC_050581.1, read as the reverse complement.
CCCATGATGCAGCCTGGTGCCCCCTCAGCCATGTCCAGCCATGAGGGTAGATCTCCAGTGCCAGCCCCAGCCTCTCAAAGGGCCTTGGACCCTGCCACAGGACCATGCAAGGTGGCCTATGTCCAGGGCTTTACATTTTAATGTGTCCTCTTATCATTCTCCAGACCCAGAAGGCCTAGTTCAAATTCCATCCATCACTGACCACCTTGCAACCTTGGATAAGTCACATCCCCTCTGTAGCCTTCAGGTTCCCAATCTGGCCCAGATCCCATCCAGGCCCTGGAGGCCCAGTGGAAGAAGACTCCCATTGCCTCCTCATCCCCTGCCCCAAGCCCCCCAGAATCAAGTTCTGGGGAAGAAAGCCTTCTGTTTCCATTTCCTACTCCAGGCTGGATGCTGACCCTCTATCCCCACCTGAGTCCTTGCTACTTGGGCCCCTGCCACCTTCCCACTAGTGGGGGCCAGATTGCTCCAGCCCTCCCCACCTCCATCCCCCCAGACAGATCTGGCCACTCCCAGTTCTTGGACAAGCAGGGACAGCCTCCTACCAAGAGGGAGCATTCCCAGGCCTTGCCAGGTGCCCTGACAGCACCCTCACTATGCCTTCCAGACCTTGCCGCTCTACACTCAAGGCCACCTGCCTGCTGAGAAGCACGCCCTTACAGATCGTCCCCCCCAGTTAGAAAGTGAGCTCCTCAAGATCAGGAACTGTCCTGCTTTTCTATTTCTTGAGTGTGTCTCTTACCCTCTCTGGGACTCCATTTCCTTTTTTGTATAGTGAGGATTTTAGACCAGGTGATCTAAAAGTCCCTTTGAAAGTCCAATGAAGGCATGAGGCTAAGGGGATGCTCAGGGGGCATCAAACTATTAAGTAGAAGGGAGAAATGTACCATTAAATAGGAAATCTACCCCAGAAAGAGGGAGAATCTTGGGAGGGAAGTCTGGCTCTGACCTCAGACCCATTGTGCCTTCATCTGAATTGCTGAAATAAACTATGCTGGAGAGCACAGGACCAAGGTGGGAGCCCCAAGGCACTCCACTGGAGACCTCCAGCAAAGTCCATTTTGGTCCTTTCCTCCAGAATCCACCAGCATCAAACCTCCAGGCCTCCATCTTGCATTGCCCTTGTATTTTAGTAGCGACTCCACCATGGAGCCTGCCAAAATCCTCCAAGGAAGAAGAATCTAGAACTAAAGAGCTTGTCATGTGTTATCCTATTTGGTCTTCACAGCCAATGAGGGGGTTAGATGTTATAATGACAGATGAGGGAACTGAAGCTGAGAGGGGTGAGTGACTGGCCCAGAATCACACAGAGAGCAGCCATGTCAGGGCAAGATTCAGATCTTCTGAAGGTAGGTCCCGCCCAGCAGCTCCTACTGAACCTCCCTGCCTTGTCCCACCCTCCCTCCCACCACCAACTCCGTGTGTGTGTGTGTGTGTGTGTGTGTGTGTGTGTGTGTGTGTGTGTTGGGGGTGGGGAGAGATACAGGGAAGAGTCATCAAGGCTGACGGACACCAAGCTTGGGAGCCTGGGAAACCAGGAGACGGGACCTTTCTACAGAAACCTGCCCTGTCTGTTGTCTCTCAGTAAATGGGGAAACCATTTTTTAATCAACAGGTCAGCCAGCAGAATACTTTTTCTTCAAACATCATACTCTTGGTGGCCACAGGAAGCCAATACAAATGCTCTGTTATGAGGATTTGGGTCAGTGAAGAAAAGATGTTTCTTTCTGTCAGTTGAAGGAAAAACTCCATTTGTTTTCCACCTTCCTCAAACCTGGAAGAAGTGTGTGCCTCACCAACAATGGGTGAATGCTGCTGGACTGAGAGATGCCATTCAAGAGAAACTGGTCAAGTCCCTTCCTCTCTCTGGGCAGCCTCAGTTTCTTCTTCTGCATAAAGAAGGGATGGGGCACAATCATCTCCAAGGGCTCTTCCTTGGGGAATCTAGGCCCATGAACAATTATTTCTCCTAAACTGTGAATTTCCAAAGCCAAGAGAACCATCGTGTCTTGGCCAAAGCCGAGCCTCCAGAAAGTCAGTGTGGCAGAAGCTGAAGACCATTAGGGACCCTCTGCGCCTTCTGAGGCTAGAACCCAAAGGAGACTTACTCAAGAAACTCAAGTGTGGGAGAGTGAGTGGATGGTTCTTCCCTGGACCAGGGAGGATGTGCCTACAAGCACTCTAGGAGTGGGGGAGGGGGCTCAGGTACAAACTCCAAAGGCACTTCCTCAAACCCCCTGGAGGCTGGTCCCTCAAGCTGTGCTCAGAATGGCAGAAACGGGATTAAAATGCACACAGCTGCCTCACAAGACTGAATGCAGAGCAGTACTGGGCGGGGGTTGTTTTTTACTTTAAAAAATGTTTAGCAAGTCTAAGCAGCCAGAAAAACAAAGACGTGCTTCATTTTTAAAGTGGGCATCTTACTGGACAGCATTGGCTCTGCTTCAAGATTAGAAAATGGGGAGGTTTTTCCTAAGGCAGTTGCCATGGGGATGTCATAACCTGGAGAAGGGCTGGTGGGCTGGTGCTGCATCTATGTACCATATTTGGACCTGAACCAGGGCTGCTCTTGGGGCCCATGTGGACTCCTCAGGATTCAGGACAGGCTTCTCAAATATCACCCTACTGAAGGCTCTGCTTGGGGCTACAGGTCTCCTGAGCCCTGGCTTGCTAATACATTGGACCAGGGGTCAGCTGCTGATGTTCTGCTCTCTTGGGGATCCATAGAGCCCCTCCTAGAATAGACAGGTGCTTGTTTGACTTCCAAAAGAGAGGAGGAGATTGTGGAATTCAAGGAGTGGGGGCACAAAAAGCCAGAGGTCCACTGTGACCTTAGGCTACAGGGGCTAAAAGTTAGGGATTCCTCAGACAGTCCTCACTTTCCTCGGTGTTGACTGTGTTTACTGTTTCTCCGTATCCCTGAGTATTGACCAAACATGCTGGGAATCTGGTCCTTCTCTAGGAATGAGATTTGGCAGCAGGAATGATGAAGACTGAAAGCATGTCAGGCATGAAGAGACAGACTATGCAAAGGTACAGAGGTGAGAAATGGAGACCTGAAGGGAAGCAACGTGTAACAATCTTAAAACTGGAGAATAGAAACAGGTTGGGAAGGGCTCTCGATGCTAAACAAGTCAGCGAGCATTTATTAGGTGCCTGTGGTGTGTTGGGCCACCATGCTAGACTGAATAAGCTTCTGTTTGATCCATAAGGAAGGGGACAGGTGAGGGACAGCTCCAGATCTGTACTATCATAAGGTTTCCAGGGGCTGTTATCAGAAGGGAAGATTGCCAATAATTAAAATTAATCTCTAAATACAACTATATTGAGTATTTCTTTCAGGCAAAGCTAGTTAAGAAGGAAATTAAAATCCTTTTTTGTTTTGAATGTATTTACTCTCCACTAAAATCTTCTCCACCGTCTCATCATGGGGTTCAGGAGACTCAAAGGTCTTGAAGCCTCTGGGGGATACTTCTAAGCTGGCAAAGGATGAGGCCCAAGGAGAAGCACAGTGACTGGGGACTGAGAACCAGCCTAGCTAGGGATTGAAAGCAGTGGATATTTTAGTCCCAACTCACATAGAAAGCCCTCCTGAGGCACACAGGGACCTCTGTCTGGGTGAATCAAGAGAGGAATCTCTCAGGACACTGGGCCACAGTGGCTGGACTCCCCAGAATCTCTGTGGCTTTGACCTGGAAGTGTTGGCTCTGCTGTCTGGGGAGCTGCACACATTATGATAAAAAGAACTGCAGGCCTTGTGCCAGAGGCAGAAAGCAACTGCTTCTGAGATGTACTGAGGAAATATGTGTTCTGATTAACACCATCAGACCCTGCTGTGCACTAGGTCATAACATGATAACTGCACCAAGGGAGGATTTTATCTGATTTCTAAGATTCACCCTGGAGAACTGCTGGCCAGTGACTCCTGAGGAAGGTTTCTAGAATAAAGGTTCTGGCGGTGAGCCAACCAGGCCTCCCCCAACTTTATCTTGTCCATAAGCCATAAAATGGGCCTTCCAGTGTCTTTAGAGGAGATTGGGAAGGAGGAGTGAGGAAGGCTTCTAGCTCCTTTTCTTCCTGTCTTCCCATCTCCTTAGGGCAACTCGACTGGATAATGGGACCCTCCTTTCCACCCCCAACACTAGGCATTCCCTTCCTCTCCCCTCCCAGAAGTTGGGTAGACCAGCAGCCTCACCCTAGGTCCCAGAAACAGCCAGCTTTCCTTGCAAGATATTCAGTCTGCACCAATCCAAGATGGCGAAGGTGGAAGGGAAATTGTTTGCAATTTGATAAAGGTCCTGGGGCTACAAAGTGGAACCATCTGTGGCATCAAAAAGCTTACATCTTACCAGAGGGTATATGACATGCACACAGATAACATGAAGCTGCAGGAGCCAATGACAAGGGGAGCCAGGGAAAGTCTCGTGGAGGAGGTAGCGGCTTACGAGCCAAGCCTTGAAGGCAGAGAAAGATTCTGAAAATGGACCTGAGCTGTACGTGCATTCCAGGCATGGGGGATAGATAGGCATGCAAAAGCATGGAAGGGAGAGATCACTTTTCAAGTTCAGAAAGCAACAAGTCAGGAGAATGGCCAGAATATGACATGCAGGAATTGAGTCTGGAATTAGGGTTGGGGTTAGAGCAAAGTTGTGAAGAAACTTCAACTCCAAGTTGGCAATTTAGACTTCATCCTAGAGGCTGTAGGGAGCCACTAGAGTTTCTGGAATGTGAGGGCAGCCTACACTTTAGGAAAATCCCTTTGGACGCTGAGTGGAAAGGGCAACTGAAGTGGGCAAAGATTAGAGGCAGGGAGACCAATCAGGAGAATACTGTCATTGTCCAAACAGGAAACGATGAAGGTCCAGAGAAGAACGGTAGCTGAGTGAATGAAAAGGAGGGGGCCTATATGAGGGACACTTTGGCCTTGGCCATGGATTGGCTCTGGAGTGTGAGCGAGGCTCAAGGCTAACCCTGAGATTGAGCCTGAGTAGCTGGTGACCCATGACGGAGGCTTGAGAGATGAGCTCGAGATGACTCCAGGCCATCTGGGGGCACCAGGTGACCTGGGACTCAGTTAGCCTCGTTTGTTCCCTGGAGGCAGCCATCATCTCAGTGGCATCATTCCTGGGTCTCTGCACAGTATACAGAGGCAGCCAGGTGGCTCAGTGGCTAGAGTCAGAAAGACCCAAGTTCAAATCCAGCCCCAGACACTTATTGGCTGTGTGACCCTGGGCAAGTTACTTCCCCTTTTTCTGCCTCAATTTCCCTAAGTGTAAAATGGGCATAACCATAGCCCCTGCCTCACTGGGTCATTGTGAGGAGATAGCATTTGTGAGGCACTTAGCACAGTGCTCGGCACAGAGTAGGATTATATAAGCTGCTGTTCCCTTTTGCCTCTCTTCCACTCTGTGTGCCTGCCTGGCCTCAGTTTTGCCTCCTGACCTGTTCTAATCCCAATCGTCCCACACACTATTTTGCTCAATCCCATCATTTCTTCCCACTAGAGAGCACTCGCAGATTCTTCTTGGTACACAGTAGGTGTCAATAAGATGCTTGTTCCCTTCCTTCCTTTCCTTTCTTCTCCATCTTCATCAAAGACCTGGCCTGCTAACCCTTACTGCCATCACTGTCCTAGGAGACCATGAGCAGAAAAGAAAGAGAGTGACCTGGAGAATGGGTGAGGCCCTTTGGTGAAGGAGAGGATGCCTCAGAGGCCTAGAGGCTTGCCCATGGTCGTTCAGCTGGCTGACCAACCTGGATGCAGAGCCAGTCTGCTGCGACCTGGGCCTTCCTACCACCTCCCAGCACCACCCACCCTGCATACACCCATGCTCTGATAATCAGATCCCAGTGCCCGGGTCCACATCTATGTCTCTGCTCTGCCATGGGACCTCGGGCAAGCCTCCACCTCCTCCATCATCTCTGAGTGAATTGCCTTAGGAGGCTTTGTTGAAATGGATGAAATAAAGCACTTTGAATAAGGTCCTCGGTGACACAAACCCTGGTCCTCTCCCTCTGAGCACCTCCATAGGCCAGAAGGACAGAGCCAGAGACAAGCGTTGACCCTCCAGGCCTCAGCACCACCCATCTAGACTCGATCTGAACCTCTTTGCCAGGCGGACCTTCCAGAATTGTCCCACAGCACACATCCTGGAGCACTAGGACTAGCACCCAAGTGCTAGGTCAGACAGCTGCTCTCAGGCCCTCAGGCTAGGAAGAATATGCGCACACTTCCAAGAAAAAGTCACTACCCCTGTCCTTATCTGCTCTGAGGTCCTCTCCTTCCCCATCAGTCAGCTTCAGAAGTGGGCACTCTCCTATGGTGGTTCATCACTCTGAGTGCCTAAGAAGGGTAATGGCCCAGGAATCGCCACCAGGGAGGTAGGGACCTCCTCGGACTGAGCATATCCTAAGTCGGCTCAGGCCAGACTGAAGGGGGCTCCCTACTCCCTGACTCAGCCCACAGAATTCCAATGAATGGCTGAGTGGAGGGATCCATTCAAGGGTTGGGGGGAGCCCCAGAATCCCTGCTCCTGTCTATGGAGCTGAGGCCACCTAGAGCTGGGAAAGGACATGGGAGAGTCAAGAACCACCTGTTGATACCATTCTGCTGTCCTCCCACGGAGGTTCGGGCCTGGCCCCCTCGCCATCTTCATCCCTCCAACTGCCTGCATTGACGGGCATCCACACCAGGAAGAGGGACAGCCATAAGGAGTTCTAGGGAAGAGCTCAATGATAAAGCAAAAAAAATAAAAATAGAATACATCTTCTTCCTCTCAGTTCTCCACCAGCAGCATCCTAATCTGACTGACAGCCAAACCCCTGGCTCTGCCCCTCAGCCACAGCAAAGCTCAGTGGAAACAGTGTGGCTCCGTGGCTAGGGCACTGGACTTGGAGTCAGGAGACTCGAGTTCCAATCCCACCTCAGATGCTAGCTGGCCTTGTGACACTGGACAAGTCCTTTAACCTCTTTTGTGCCTCAGTTTCCTGACCTGCAGAATGGAGGGAGGAGAAATGCAATGGCCTCTCTGGTCCCATTCGACTCATTGGTACAGCCCACTGTGTGGAGGAATGTTTACAAATGCCCTACAGAAAACCTTGTCTGAGGCCATTCCTAAATGAAAAATGCCAGCTACTAACAGCCATAGGAAAAAATGCTCCAAATCGCTAATAATTAGGGAAATTTAACTATAACAACTGTAAAGTTCCAACGTGCTCTTGCCTGATTCACAAAGATGAGAGAAATGAGAGTTGTTAGAGGGGCCGTGGGAGGATGGGAGTGCCACTACATGGTTGATGGAGCTGTGACATGGTCTGGCCATTCTGGAAAGCAGTTTGGAACGATGCCCTCAAATCATTGAACTGCTCCTGTCTCGTGACTCAGTGACTTTACTGAGGCAGGTGTCCCCACAAAGTCAGGGACAGAGGGAAAGGACCCATGTGGAAAAGAATATTTAGAGCAGCCCTGTTTGTTGTAGCAAAGAATTGGAACCAAGACAGGTGCCCATCAACAGGGAAAGGCCAAACAAGTACTTGGATGAGATTGAATTTAACGCATGATAAGAAATGAGGAATATCGTGGACTTGGGCAAACAAAGAAAGACCTGCGTGGATTGTGCAGAGCGCAAACGTGCAGCAGGACCACAAAAAGTGACCATACAATTCTGACAATAAAACATGGAAGGAAAGAGCCCTTCAAAGACCTCAGGACTCAGCAAAGCACAGCCTAGTCATGACTTCCAAGTCCTACGGAGCCAGTACACACCTGCCTCGCAGGATGGGCAGAGAGGAGACGTCCAGACCCACCAAACCAGTGCTGAGTCTTCCACGTGACCGGGGCTAGATGGTTTGGTCTGACTGTAGCTATTTGTCAGGATGGAGGATTTCTCCTAGAGAGTGGGGACAGGGTATGGTTTGGTGCCTGGTTCTAGACATGGAAGTGGGGGGGAACATTATGGTATCTCATACATCGACTAATGAACTGTGGTTGGCTACCAGACCAGGGAGGTCTTATTGATGTTTACTACTAAGTTTTCCACAACGCGTCTCCTTTGTCAGGCCAGATGTGGTGAGGCTTTCTGCAAAGTGTGTGCTTGGTCTGCCTGCTTAGACATTGCTCCACATCGGCGGCAAGAATGCAAACGTGATGCTGGCTGCCGATCCGGGGCATAGACTTAGTGCAAGAGCTTTGGAAAGCAAGACCTTCCTTCTTTCCTTGAGTCACACAAAAGAAACAGCTCAAGCCCCCCACATGCACACATGTGCACACTTCATCCACTGTACTGCCCCATTACATCCATGGATATCCTTAATTCAAGTAGAAGAGAGGATGGGAAACCATGAACAGGCTGCACTATGTCACCTGTGAGTACCGCCCATAATGGTCAGCGGCCTCCTCAAGAGAGGTCCCCCACTGGACCACCCAAGCACTCCAAGGCCCCCAGCATGGAGGTGCACCCTTCTCCATGCTTTGTGAGGGGCCTCACAGGATGTACAGGCCTAGATGGGCTGCACCATCTCTGAGATTGGTTGGAGTATCCACCTTATTGAGATGTAGACCTGCCAGAATATTTTGGTACAATAGATGAGTTTCTTGTTTTGAGGTAGGGAGCTGTGGGAACAACACTGAGGACTGCTAGCCTGCCACCACCACCACCCCCCTTGCAATCTGCACCAGCGGAGGGGGTGGTCACCTCAGTGGTGAGTCCCCAGGTCTGCGGAAGTACTGGCTCTGTCCCCTCTGTGAACTGTCCTGGGTACCACCACTGGTGATTCCCACCCCACGTTACATGCATGTGTGTATGGGTGTGGAGGGGACCCAGGAAGATGTCCCTCCTGGTCTCCTGTCCTGGGCTCAGCCATGGAGACCTGCCTCATTGGTGGTCCTGGGTCTGAGCACAAAGGACACTAGCCACAGGGTGGACAGACTTTCAGACACATGTTATTCTTTTAGCTCCTAAGCAATGTCAATAAACCAAGTGAATGGCAGGTCAGGCAAGAAGAGCCGCTGAGCTTGTCCAGCTGCCTGAGGCAAATGTGATTAGGTGGAGATGTGACCCCTCTGTAAACTGGCCACAATTAGGGTTTTTATTCCTTCGATGTGATTTAATTTAACAAACAGTAAGGAAGCCCCTGCCATGTGTCCCTGGCAGCCTGCAGCTCCCCCAGAAAGGGGAGGGAGTGAATCCCCCACTTTCGTTTCCCCAGAGGGGCACCTGAGATCTTGGGTCCTCACACCTCCCATGGCAAGAGTCCAGGAAGGGATGAGAGGAGGGGGACATCACTGGTGTTCAGGGAGTGCTGCTGCTTTGAGGAAAGTGTAGCCAACCAGTTTCTTGGGCAGATAGGGGTCAGAACCAAGGAGAAGCAGGCCCAGACAGAGCACCAGATGGATGAGAAAGGCCTAGCACCACAAGGGTCTGAAGAGAAGATGGTTCAAACAGGTCCAGGACCAGAGCAAGGAGGAAGAAGAGGAGTAGGGTTCAGGATGCAGCCACTGGGAACTGGATGAGGAATGAGAGGTCCCGTCAGACAAGTTCTCTCAGGGTAACATGTTGGGCTGGACGTCTGCCAGGCCCCACTGAGGCCTGAGGGGCCCTAGGCCCATGACCCCTTCATGGACAGGCAGGAGATAGATGGGACATGTGGAGAAGCACCACCTGCATGAGTCTGTGCAAATCCAAACAAAGAAGTGACAGCCCACGGGCCTCCCACCCAAACTTGGGCCCCCTAGACAGCTGCTGAAGCAAGGCAGGGCCAGGCAGAAACCCTGGAGCTGGGAGTAGGAGGCATTTCTCCAAGGGATGTCTCAGATAGAGAGGCTTCCCCAGGGCAGCAGCAGGCCTCTCTGGACAGCTGGTCCTCCCACAGGACAGCCCTGGAGAGTCTTGGGCCTCCTTCTGCCTTCTCTGGAGGCCACCAAAGACCTGTAGGTGCTTTGAGATCCTTTTCCACAAATCACAGGCTGGAAGCCCCTGACTCGGCTTTGACACTAGCCTGATGGCCAGGTCTCATTCCCCTCCGTCCTCAAGGAGGGCCCAGAGAACAGCTGCCAGCTTCCTGTTCTTGTGCTCCCTGGGTAACCTGAGTGGTCATTCACCCTGGGCCACGTGGACATGCGTTGGGTCCTCATGGTCACAAGAAAAGGACCAATGAGCTACATGGCTTCCTTCTGACTCATGGAAAACTTCCCTTGCATTCTGAAACTGTTCTTAAGACTCAATCTTCCTCAATTATTAAAGGGTTTCTCTTGCCAGGGTCCAATTAGGCTGCAGACATAACCCAGCCAGAAACAATTGTCTTCATCCTTGCCCCAACTCTGCCCTTTCACAGAGGGCCGGGCAAGGGAAGAGGCCCCTGGGGGGCAGGCACTGCCTTCAGTTCCATCCCTGGGCTCACTGGCCCTCTGAAGCCACCCTTGTGCTTACCAGGGTATGTGTTGGTAAGCAAAATGGGCTCCTTAGCACTTAGTTCAACCAAGTGCCCTTGAAGAGTTTGGCTTTTGTTCCCTTCGAGTAATTCATTGAGCCTTCCTAGGTGCTAAGCCCCAGGCCCAAACCCCAATTAGGTGCTAAGCCTATGTGGGTGTGGATTGGCAACTAAGGTGGGGCCCAAGGTGGGGCTAACTCCAGGGAGGGCCTAGTTTACATGTCTGGGACAGCAGAGGCTTTTTTTAGACCACCTGGGTTTAAGTCACCTCTTTGTGATGATTCTAGGTCACGTGGGTGAGTCGCATGTGTGACTCACCCCTGACCCTGAAAAAGATATAAAACCAGGGGTTGGCTTTCTCTTCTTTGGAGCTCTTTGCCGCAGCAGTGGTGGCGCACATGAATCTGGGCCAGCCCTTGTTCTGAGCTCCCGGGCTGAACCTAGATGTTGGTAACTATGAATTGTATTGGGTCTGTCTGTTTGTAATTTGTTAAGGGCTCTCACTCGCGCTGGGCAGCTGTAGCTAAGGGCCCTCCAGCTTGTAAACCCCGATGCTGAGACTTTGTTGAACTCTGGTAACTGTGTATTGGGATTTGAATCAGACAAGGTCTGTCTGTTGATGTTTGTACTTTGTAATTTGCTCTGAAGTTCAGGGTGCTGGCTTTTTCCCCTGAACTGAGTGAGTGATATTTGTAGGCTGAATTAAAGTAAGCTTGTCAACCCCTTCACATAGCTTTCCTTAGTTAAGCAGATCAAAAGAACCTGTGCTTTTGCAGTGTGCTGGTAGCGTTCTTGTTGTTGGGCTTTCACCCCCCACAACAGCTGCTAGCCAGATTGTTGAAACAGGGTATCCCTGGGGGGCCTGCCCATGAGGGTGATTAGCTGGGCAGATGGGGGCAGTGGCAAGGCTATGCCCAAGCTGGGCACAAGGCAAAGAGGTGTCTGGTCAGTTTGATGTGTGTTGGTTGGGTTGCTGGAGCTCAGATTTCCTGGAGGGTTTGGGTCAATGATGGCCTGTGAGGAGCATCCCCCCTGCTGGCTGGGCATAGGCGCCATCCTGGGATAGTGCCCAGCTGGGTGGGGGCACATCCCAGGGTCCCCAGGGGACAGAGCAGACGCAAGGGGCCAAGCCTGGGGTCAGCCCCAAAGCACAGTAACAAGGCAGGGCCTGGCAGAGCCATGGCTAAGCCTGACTCTCACCTTCTTCAGTGAGTGCCCCTGGCCCACACAGGCCCAGACAGCCCCAGGAAAAGTAGATAGAAGCTCTGGTTTGAAATGGTCCTACCGTGGGACCAGTGACCAGTGGACCTGCTCAGAAAGGCAGCTATTGCCACGGGAGGGATGGGGCAGTCAGCACCACTCCCTTACATGATGAAGCACATACTGTGGGCAAACACTGGGCTAGTTGCTAGAGATGACTGTTCCAGTATCAACATGCCAGGGTGAGCCAGCGATCTCAACCCTGTGGACAATCCCTCCAGCGATTGCAGGTTGCAGCTCATGCTCGCCTGCGCATCCTTGTCTGTGGGGGGAGGGGGAGGGGAGAGGCCCCCTCGGCTCTTCAGTGAAGCCCCAGAGGATGGAGGCCTGAGCCCTTCCTTTTTGGGGCTCAATCCGAGCTGCTTTGAAATCTCCAAGTCAGATTTCCAGGATTAGGAATGTTTGCTTGGCTCTCCAAATTCCATCTCCATTAATGCCTCCAGTCCATGTGATAACTTTTCTGGCCCCCTGATTGAAAAGGCAAATGAGAAAAGCTGGAGGCCTGAAGGTGCCCTGGGCAGTGCAGACATGGGGAGCAGCAGGCTTTCCCTTCAGACCCTCCCAGGGGGCTCTGAGAGCCACCCTCAGTCCCCGCCCCGGACGGACAAAGGCCCTGAGCTGAGCTCAGCCTGAGAGTTTGCTGAAAAGTGGCCACTGCTGGGAACCCATCTGTGGAATGGCATCTCTCTGTTCTGCGTTAATTGCTGGCACTGGAGGCATCCAGCTTCTTCTTTCCATCCCAAATGTGATTAAGAGCACTCATCCTCAGTGCCAAGTGTCCTCTGAGGGGCTCAAGACATGGGCCTGGGAAGCTGGAAACTGTCCGGCCATCGATCCATCCACCCAAATGTGGGCAGTGCGCACAAGGTAACGTTTGTGGCCACGGTGCTCAGATTTCAGGCAGGGGGACCCTCCCCTCTTTGGGGGGAAGCGGAGGAGGCTCATGGGTCCTGACGTGGCAGAGCTGGATGCTGGACTGTGCTCTTCTGTGTCAGTAACCCAGATAGGAAAGCCTGCTGCCCGGCACCCTCTCCTGCTCACCTTGCCCCTTTCCCATGTGAAGAGCAGGTCAACCCATGTGTTCCTTTGTGATCGTCTGGTGATGCTCATGGGACAGAGGTAGGCATGTGGGAGCCAGAAGCCTGTGTGTGGTGGTGTCCCAAGGAAGCTGGGACCAGGCCTTCACAGGCAGCAACAAGAGCTCCACCGGGTCTGATCTCCTATGGGAGGGCAGGAAGGGAGGGGGAGGCACTGGTCATGAGGATGATGAGGAAGGGGAGGAGAAGGGAAGCTGGAAGGGGCCTCAGAGGCTTCCAGCCCACAGCCCGGGGCAGAGGGCATTGAACGAGAAAGCAGCAAGACCAAGGTCTGTGTCCTGGACCAGATGCTGCCTGGCTGGCTGACTGTGGGCTGGCCATGTTGGCCAAGCCCGTCCGAGTCTCAGCTCCAACTTGTGCAATGTCGTCCCTGCTGTAGAGTGATTTGTGAGTCTCAGATGAAGTCACAGCAGGATTGGTGCCCTCTGGAAGTGTTAGCTATCTCTGTGATCTCCACATTGATATTTTCCCAAGAGAGATCTGTGACTGCATATCAGGGAACAGCCCTATCTGTGGGGAATCCAGACCATGACAGAGCCCCCAGGGGAGCGAGATGCACCACAGAGGGCCAGAGAGTGCGACAGGCTGGAAGAAGAGTAAGCCCCTGGAGGGGGCGGTTCAGGCACAATTGGTGCCAGGCTGGGGAGTGCTAAACAGAGATGGTACTCAGGTGGCACAAGGAGGACCCACCGGTGGGTCCTAGAAAATTTCAGGGTTTTCAAATGATGTTACAAATGGTTGGATTTGTAGACGCATCCTGACCCAGTGGGCTCATGGGAAGTAGAATTTGTTTCTGGAAGAGGCTCAGAGCTAGAAGGACAGAAGTGAGGAGGGCCAGAGCTTAGAGATGGGGCATGCCCAGGCCACTGTCACCATCCCCACTTTCCAGCCAAGGCTCAGGCAGGTTGTGACCCACCCAGGGTCACACATCGAAGAGGTGTGTGAAGCAGGATTCCAACTCAGGCTTTCCTGACTCTAAGGCCAGGGCTCGCTGTGCCCACTGGACTATGTGCCCTGCTCCTTCCCTCATCCCACCCCTGGCTCCTGAGTCCAATTGAGATCAAGGTTTAGAACAAAAATCAGGGCATCACCACCTCTGAGGTACTGGCTGAACCTTGGGACAGCCTTGAGCAGGGGACAAAGACAACCAAGGAGAGCCCTTTGAGGTCACTGTCACAGAGAGGCCAGGAAAGGGACAGGTGAACAAAGGGGCAGGGAAAGAGAGAGGCTGAGAACTAAGAGGGGACAGGAAACAGAGAAGGGGAGGGGAGGAGAAGCAGGAGGAGGAGGAGGTCCAGGGCTGAGTAGGAAGCAAACTACAGAGAATCCTTGCAGGGTGAGACAGGCCTGACAGAAAATTTCCTCCCATCAGTGCCAGGAATGAAAGCTCAGGGGACCCAGGTAAAGGAGAGGGCAGGCAGTGAAATTGCAGGTGTGGGTGGGGCTTCTCAGTGTCAAGACCGAGGGAAAGGAGGCAATTGAGGCCTGGGAAGGGGGCTTTCCCTGGGGCCCCAGGGCTGCCCAACACCTTCCCCAGCCCCAGCCCCCTCCCTCAGCCAGATTCTGGGCTGAACTGAGGAGGAGCCCAGGACACAAAAACCTGCTTGGCAGGTCCTGTCTCCAGCTCTGCCTCAGACTCTGGGTGTTTGGCCACGCCCTTTCATTTTTCTGTGTCTTAGCTTCCTCATCTGTTAACCGAGAGTAAGACAGATCAATCCAGAAAATTCCCTCCAGTGGAACTATGAATGCTCCCTGCTCCTGCGCTCCCGCGCACTCTGAGAGTGATAGTATAGCAATAATTCTCAAGAGATCTTTGGTTTCATTCATACCTATAGTCCCTCTCCAACTCAGATCATGCCCCTCTCTGGCCTTGGAGACTCGGGCTACATGAGTCACTGGGACCACCCTCCCAAAGAATGAGCTCTCCAAACTTATGCAAGCTGGTCCTCAAAAAAGACAACACAGTCTGTTATTGGGGCTGTATTTAGACCTGTCCAGTTCAGTAGGATCTGTCAGACAGACACAGATGGATGGATGGATGGATGGACAGATGGATGGACAGATGGATGGATGGGTGGATGGATGGATGGATGGATGGATTGATGATGGATGGATGGATGGATGATGAATGGATGGATGGATGGATGGACAGATGGATGGACGGATGGATGGATGGATGGATGGGTGGATGGATGGACAGACGGACGGATGGATGGATGGATGGATGGACGGATGGATGGACAGATGGATGAATGGATGGATGAGTGGATGGATGGACGGATGAGTGGATGGAGGGATGGGTGGATGGACAGCTGGGTGGATGGATGGACGGGTGGATGGACGGACGGATGGATGGATGGATGATGGATGGATGGGTGGGTGGATGGATGATAAATGGATGGGTGGGTGGATGGATGGATGGGTGGATGGATGAGTGGATGGATGGATGGATGGATAGGTGGATGGATGATGGATGGATGGATGGACAGATGGATGGATGGATGGATGGATGATGGATGGATGGATGGATGATGGATGGATGGATGCCCCAAGCAATCCAATCACTGTGCTAACTGCTATAGAAAGAACAACCAGAAAACAAGATGACCCCTGCCCTGAAGGAGCTTACCTTCTAAAGGCAGAAGACAAAACATGAAGGGAACTAGGAGGAAGAGGGAGCAGATGAGCTGGTGTGGGAGAAGAGCAGCCTGGAGAGTGAGATGTAGGCGCAGGTTGCACAAGTGCGCTGGGTCCTTTGAGGCCCTCTTAAATTCTAGTCCTTCCTTAAGGATGAAAAGCAGAAAGACAACCTGGAAGACTTTGCTACATATTTTCCCAGACATGGTCTAAAATTGGCTGAATTTTGATTGTCAGGCCATCAATAGTAAGTAATAGCCATTTGCCAGTGAAAGAGTGAGTCTCCTCCAGTCATGGTGAAGGCCATTCATCAGACTGCCATATCACCCAGTGAGTCTCTAGGGCCTATTACAATCTATTACAGTTGATTACAAAATCAAAACATTTGTTAGCTGGACAGGGAGCTTTTCAGGGGAGAGTGATGGGAGCTGTGCGTTGGCCTTTTCTACCATTGGCCGGTCCCTCTCCAAACACATTGCCTCCTGGATATTCCCCAGGGTGTCTCTCCTTAAAGACAGAGCTTGGAGGGGTTCTGCTCCAGCCCTATCTTCTGCAGATGAGGAAACCAAAGCCCAGAGAGAAAGGCCCCTGGAGGCCTTGACATCCCAGATTAGGTGAAGGTGCTGGGAACATTTAGCCAGAGGAAGAGAAGGCTGGGAAGGACTGGACACTGTCTTCAAGTACTTGAGGGTTGTCAGTCATGGGGGGAAGGGGTAAGCCTTGCTCTGCTTGGCCCCAAAGGGCAAAACCAGGAGCAGGGGGAGGGGGGAAGAGGCCAAAAGCCCAGTTTAGACTTGATGTCAGAAAGAGCTTCCTAAGGACTGGAGCTGCCAAAGGCATTCATCCTCCTTGCTGGAGGTCTGGAGCAAAGGCCAGATGCCCCTAAGGACTGAGCTCCCCATCTGCCTACTAGGGGATTCTGAGATTCCATGAAGGTCACCCACTTTGGTAGAAGATCTGTGAGCTCTCCTCTCTCCTGTACCACACCACATTTAGAAAGCCCTCCCTAGAGAGGTGGCCTAAGGCCTCCTCAAGCTCTGTTTTTTTTTCTCTTTTTTTCCTTTTAAATTATTTTATTTATTTTACTTTACAACATTCAGTTCCAAAAGCTTTTGAGTTCAAAATTTTCTCCCCCTCCTCTCCTCCCCCCTACCCCCCCCAGATAGCATGCAATCCAATATAGGTTCTACATATATATTCACATTAAACATATTTTCACATTGGTCATGTTGCAAAGAAGAATTATAACCAATGGAATGAACCACGAGAAAGAAGAAACAAAATCAAAAAAAGAGAGCAAATAGTTTGCTTCAATCTGCATTCAGACTCCATAATTCTTTCTCTGGATGTGGATGGCATTTTCCATCATGAGTCTTTTGGAGTTGTCTTAGAATCTTGCATTGCTGAGAAGAGCTAAATCTATCAAAGTCAGTCATTGAACAATGTGACTGTTACTGTGTACAGTGTTTTCCTGGTTCTGCTTACTTCGCTCAGCATCAGTTCATATAAATCATTCCAGGTTTTTCACAAGTCCATCTGTTCATCATTTCTTATAGCACAATAGTGTTCCATTGCATTCACATACCACAACTTGTTCAGCCATTCCCCAGTTTATGGGCACCTCTTCGATTTCCAATTCTTTTCCACTACAGGAAGAGCTGCTATAAATATTTTTGCACATGTGGATCCTTTTCCCATTTGTATGATCTCTTTGGGATACAGAGCTTGAAGTGGTATTGCTGGGTCAAAGGGTATGCACATTTTTATAGTCCTTTGGGCTTAGCTCCAAATTGCTCTCCAGAATAGTTGGATCAGTTCACAACTCCACCAATAGTGCATTAGTGTTCCAATTTTCCCACATCCTCTCCAGCATTCATAATTTTCCTGTTTTGTCATGTTAGCCAATATGACAGGTGTGATGTGTTACCTGAGAGTTGTTTTGATTGGCATTTCTCTAATCAATACTGATTTAGAGCATTTTTTTCATATTACTATAGATAGCTTTAATTTCTTCATTGGAAAACTGCCTGTTCATATTCTTTGGCCATTTATCAATTGGGGAATGACTTATATTCTCATAAATTTGACTCAAGTAAAAAACTACTTGAAATAACAAAAAACTTTAGTAAAGTTGCAGGATATAAAATAAACCTACATAAATCATCTACATTTCTATATATTACTAACAAAGCCCAACAGCAAGAGATAGAAAGGGATATTCCATTTAAAGTTACTGTAGACATTAAAAAATATTTGGGAGTCTACCTGCCAAAACAAATCCAGGACCTATATGAACACAATTACAAAACACTTTTCACTCAATGCAGTCAGATCTAAATAGATGGAAAAACATCAGTTGCTCATGGTTAGGCCAGGCTAATATAATAAAAATGACAATTTTGCCTAAATTAATTTACTTATTCAGTGCTATACTAATCAAACTACCCAAAAATTATTTTATAGAGCTAGAAAAAATAATAGCAAAATTCATCTGGAAGAGCAAAAGGTCTAGAATATCAATGGAATTAATGAAAAGAAATGCTAGGGAAGGTGGTCTAGCCATACCAGATATTAAATTGTATTATAAAGCAGCAGTCCTCAGAACTACTTGGTACTGGCTAAGAAATAGAGTGGTGGATCAGTGGAATAAGTTAAGTACACAAGATACAGTAGTCACCGACTATAGTAATCTACTGTATGATAAACTCAAAGACTCCAGCTTCTGGTATAAGAACTAGCTATTTGACAAAAACCGCTGGGGAAACTGAAAAATAGTATGGCAGAAACTGGGCATAGACCAATATCTTACACCATATACCAAGATAAAGTCAAAATGGGTCCATGATTTAGATATAAAAACTGATACTATAAGCAATCTGGGAGAGCAAGGAATAGTTTACCTGTCAGATTTATGGAGAAGGGAAGAATTCATGACCAAACCAGATAGAGAACGTTATGAAATGCAAAATGGATAATTTTAATTACATTAAATTGAAAAGTTTTTGTACAAACAAAGCCAATGCAACCAAGATTAGGAGGGAAGCAGAAAACTGGGAAAGAATTTTTACAACCATATCTCTGATAAAGGCCTCATTTCTAAAATATACAGAGAACCGGGCTCTGTTGATCGCCTGATCTGATTCTGAGTGCTGCTTGTGTGGTCGGATGGGGCACGCCAGGTATAAAACAGATTTAACCTAGACCACCATTGTGTTCCTACATTGTCATTGACCTGTAATAGAGGAGTATTTCCTATGACCATAGAAATGTACCAAAGTCCACCTAGAAGTACTTTTCCTCTGGAGGGGAGGGGGTGGTTATTTTCCCAGGCCAAGAACCTTTAGGGTCTTGCTAATTTGTGAGTTCCCTGACCGAGGGCCAGTCACAGCCCCTCCGAGCCTCGGCTCCCCACCTGACCCATGTCTGGAGGGTCCCTGCCCTGCCTTCCTCACAGGCCAACGAGGAAGATAAAGTAAAACAGCATGAGCTCACCAAAGGGGGGGTGTACGTCACCATTGCCCAGTGGTTGGGCCTGCAAGCCATTCCTTTGCATTCGTTCATTTACCCAACAAACACCCTTGAGAACTCCCTCTGTGCCTAGTATAGTGCAAGATGCCAGGAAACATGAGGGGACTTTGTGGCCCCTGACCCAAGAAGCTGAGGAGTTCACGGAGTAGATAAGGCAGAGAGAGATGATGTTAAGTCACAGTCTGGGGAGGAGATGCCTGGGAGTCCAGCCATGTGGAGTGCTACAGCCAGCCAGGGCAGCAGGAACTTGAAGCAGGGTAGGCTTCGTGGAGGAGGCAGCTTGAGTGGGCCCTTGAAGAATGCTAGAAGACCTGGGGATGGAGAGAAAGAAGGAAGCTGTTGTGGGCATAGGCTTTGTGAACTTCGCAGAAGCCCAGAAGGGGCCTCTTCCCCTCCACAGCTGGTCCTGGAGCCATTTCTGAAAGATTCCAGCCAGGGAAGCCCCAAGGCAGCCCTTCCCCTTGGGGAGAGCTCTCCTCCCAGGAAGTTTTCCCTTAGATCCAGCCCAGCTTGTCCCCCTCCCTTTTGGCTTAGCACTTGAGGCCAAATAGCGCAAGGCTATTCCCTCTTCCAAACATTGGCTTCGAGATCCTGGAACAGAGACCGAAATCTCACCCCATCCCCGCCTGAACCTTCTCTCCTTCAACATGGACTTCAGGCCCTTCCTCAGACCTGGCTGACTTCCTCTGGACACACTCCAGCTCCTTGTGCCAGGCCTGGAGCCAGGTGTGAACAGGGCAGCGTGCCTGAGGCACCACCTCCTTGTCACAGTCCGTCAGGGCAGCCCATGGTCACCACAGCCCACTCCACTGAGGCTTATGGAGATCAAAGCCCCCTGAAGCTCCCAGGGCCATTTTTAGATTCACAGCTGTAATTCCATCTGTTATTGTTGTTCAGTCATGTCCTACTCTTCATGACCCCATTTGGAGTTTTCTTGGCAAAGACACGGGGATTGTCTACCACTTCCTTCTCCAGCTCATTTGACAGATGAGGAAACTGAGGCAAACAGGGTGAAGTGACTTGCTCAGAGTCACACAGCTACTTAGTGTCCGAGGCTGGATTTGAACTCAGGAAGAGGAGTTTCCCTGGGCTTTGCAAACCCAAGATGGCCTCCTTACTGGTGAGCATTTTGGAACTTTTCAGAGTCCTGATGCGCGAGTGCTGAGCAGCAAGGACGAGTATAGCACCAGGGATGAACCTCTGTTCCCCGGGTCTTGTTCTGAGCTTCTGAAGAGCATGGGTCCAGGCCCAGCAGTGAAAGGGCAATGTGCAATGTCATAACCCTCGTGTATCGCCAGATTGCTCCCGCCATTGCAGTGCTACCAGCAATGTAGGAGAGTACATGTTTTTCTACAAATTCCAGTAGCCTAGGTTTTGCCTATTTTAAGGGGTGCAGTGGTCCCCATTTGAGTTTCTTCGATGGCCAGGGAGGCTGGAAATGTCTTCGAGCAGTTCTGTAGCATGTGTTATCCCTGATTGAGAATACTCTAAATACGGTTTGGAAGGGACCATGGGAGAGATGTGCCATAGAAAGCAAGCTGCTCAGCAGCCTGGGCCCTCAAGGCTTTCATAGAGAAATGCTTTTGTTTCAAAATGACGTTATTTTGATTCTGCTCCTCTCCCTCCAGTCCCCAAGTTAGAGCACTCTGCAGTTCATGGAGAAACACTCCTCCACCCTATTGGTTCTGGCTGCTTGGCAGGTCTGGTTCTCACCAGCTGTGCCTACTCACAGCCTGATTCACATTTGCATTTTTAGTGTGTGACCCGAATGAAGGCATTCTGTTTGGGGTTCTGCATTGTGTTTACAGTCACATTGCACACTAGAAGGTCATCTCTATTAGGGGAACAGCTTCCTAACAGGTCACTGATGGAGTCACCATGGAAAGCCTGCTCTGGGGGCACACTGGGGCTCCCAAAACCTCTCGGATGCCAAATTTTCAGGACTGTGTTCAACAGACCAATTGCCAAGTTCCCATCTGGAAAGAGAACCTGGTGACAAGAAACCACAGCTGTCTCCAGCTCATACATAGCCAGGGCATGAGATGAGAGATTCTGAAAGAACAGTGACCCCACCCACCTAGGAACAAAAGGCTAGAGTCCCAGGGTGTCAGAGCTGCAGGGGACCTCAGAGATGGTCTAGCCCCTCAAGGGAAACTGAGGACTAGCGGATCAATTGGCTGGCCTGGCATCCAGGATTAGCCTTCCTGTGTTCCCCTGGGAGCCCATACTGAATATTGTTCTCAGTTTTCTGTCTATGAATGCAGCCCTTGTGGGAGAAGATGATCCTGTCAGCAAGGCTGCCACCCAATAATCACTGAGGAGAGCTGTCTGACCCAGTCCCAGCCCCCCGAAGCCCTGTCTTTCCCTCTGTTCTGGGCCCCCCCAACCTCCAATTTGGCTCCTGGGGGGAAAGCACCATGATGTTTGATCACCCCAAAGGTTATGGAGGTTTGTGGGGCATTGGCTGTACCTCAGTTTATCTAATCCTTACAACAGTTTGACAAGGAAAGCACCACAGTCATGGGGATCCCCATGTTTCAACAATCTGGCTGGCAGCTGTTGTGGGGGTGAAGAGACCAACACAAGCCCAACAACAGGCATGCTACCAGCACGCTGCAAAAGCCCAGGCTCTTTTGATCTGCTTTAGTAAGGAAAGCAACGTTAAGGGGTTGACAAGCTTACTTTAATCCAGCATACAAATACCATTCACTTACTTCAGGGGAAAAAGCCAGTGCCCTGAACTTCAGAGCAAATACAAACAAATTACAAACATCAACAGACAGACCAAATACAATTCATAGTTACCAACATCTAGGTTCATCCCGGGAGCTCATAACAAGGGCTGGCCCAGAGTCACGCATGCCACCACAGCTGTGGGTAAGAGCTCCAAAGAAGAGAAAGCCAACCCCTGGTTTTATATCTTTTTCAGGGTCAAGGGTGAGTCACACATGCGACTCACCCATGTGACCTGAAATTGTCACAAAGAGGTGACTTAAACCCACATGGTCTAAGAGCCTCTGATGTCCCAAACATGTCATTCAAACTCATGTGTAAACTAGGCCCTCCCCTGAGGCAAGGAGGCCACCAAGGACTCCCAATCTAATCAAGGAAACAAAGGCCTAACTCTTCAAGGGCACTTGGTTGAACTGAGTGCTAAGAGCCCATTTTGTTTGCCAACACATCTATACATGCAAAAACTCAGACTTGGCAGCTGTCCTGCACCCACACAGCTAGCAAGGGTCAAAGGCAGCTCCAAGCCCACCTCTGGTGACCCTGAAGACAGCCTCCATCCCCTGGGTCAGTTCTCCTGGGAAGTCTCTCTCTAGGCTTTTTCTCTTTGTCAGCCTCCTGTCTCCCCAGCCCTAACTCTGCCCAGCCTCGGCTCCTGAAGTCTGTGGGACACTTTGGACCCTTCACAACTGTGCCCCAGCCTGCTCTCGGAGAAGTACATCTCAGACATGTTCTCAGAACCACATTGCTAGAGAAAGCATTCCCCCTTCAGTCCCGGAGTCTGCACAGGAGCAGATACCTCCTGGATCTCCATCTCTGACCCTAATCCTGTCCCCAGTTTCAATTCTCCCTCAGCAACTACCTGAGAGATCTCTCCATCCAGAAGCCCCCACTGCATCTCCAACTCAGCATGCCCCAGATGGGCCTCATGGCCTCCCACCTTTTGCCTTCCCTAAATCTACCAAGCTCCCCTCACCCAGAGTTGCCATGCTGAAGGCATCCTTGACTCTTCTGTCCCTGCCCCCTCATCTCCAGTCTGTTGCCAGAGCTTGTCATCTTTCGCACACATCCCTCCTCTGCACTACCACAGCTGCCAGCCCAGTTGTGACCCTCTTCTCCTCCTGTGGACCATTGAAATGGCCTCCTAATTGGCCTCCCTACCTCAGGACCTCCCTTCTCGAGGTGCACACCCTGGCCCAGGAAGCCCCAGGCAACCCTCCTGCCTTTAAGCTAATATGTGGGCTTTGCCTCTGGCTTCTAGAGAGCTTTACAGTGGGGTTTCTACACATGAATCTCCTTCATGTAGGATACGTTTCAGCCAAATTGGCTTACTTAGGGCTCTCGGCAGATGACAGTCCCCTTCCCCTGTGCCTCCACCCACCCAGAATGTACTTATAGCCCCTCACCTCAGTCCGTTGGAATCCCTAGCTTCCTTAAACATTCCAGGAAAGTACCTCCTCCTCCAGGAAACCTTCCTGATCTTTCCTCAATGCTAATGCCCCCTCCTTAAATTACTATGGGTCAGCTTTGTGTGTATCTGTACCTAATTTTCTAGGTACATGCTCTTTCCTCCAGTCGAATGTGAGCTCCTTGAGGCCAGGGACTGTTTTGTTTTGATTCTGTATCCCCAATACCTAGCCTGGTGCCTGGCACATAGTAGGCACTTAATGCATGTGAATCGGATTGGGTTGGAATGCATTGGTTTGGAAAGGACAGAAAGAAGCTTGCTGTGCCCCTGCAGCTTCCCCACCACTCCCCATTGAGCTCAACTTCTCAGTGCTCACCACCCCCCAGTCGCCATCTGTGGGATGATTTTAAAAGCCTTAGAGAACCCTTTTAAGCCATGGGGCTCCCTTAGAATAAGTGGGACCCTGCAGGGAAACACTCCATATCTCCTTCCCCTACTCTGCCTTTGGCAAAATGCCACCCTGTCTCCTCCCTGCCTCTTCACTCCAAAGATGATTGGGAGCAGAAGGGCTGGAAAAGCTTGAACCCCAACCTGGCCTGGAGGAAGTGAGCTCCCTCCTTCCATGGGTGCATCCCTGCCTCAGAAAGCATGGGATGTTGGACATTGCTACCTGTCACTATAAGAGCCTGGTGCTAATTTTGTCTGTACAAGTCTCCTCTGATTCCTGCCCCATCCCCCAACCCCCACTACCTGGTGTTCATCCTGTATCTTTGGCACACCCTGGCACAGGCTCCTCCCCTGGCCTCAGATAGGCTCCTCCAAGGCAGATGCTGCTTTGGCCTCTACATCCCCAGGCTGGTGCCTCATCAGCACCCTCTGATGGGGCCCAAGAATGTCAGAAGGCCTCAGAGAGAGACCTCCATCAATGAAGAGTCTGTGGGAAGGCTTGGAAGAGGGGCCCAGAATGAGGACCAGCCTCTCCAGTGGGGGTGGCAGTGATGGCCCAATGATATCCCACATCTGCCGAAGATGCTCTGCAACCTCCTAGGCAGGACCCAGAGATTTTCCAGGGGATGTGGTGGCCTAGTCGGCCTCCTCCTATGACCCCTCCACCACCTTCACTAGACATCAGAGCTTCCAAATGTAGAACCATCCCTGGGACAATAAAAAGTCAGTCCTGGGAGGGCAGAGCCTCTGTCTGTCCCACTCTGTGACCCCCAGAGGCCAGCCAGTGCCCAGGGACTCCTCTGAGGAGGGCCAGGGGCAGAATCATCCTGGAAGCTGGGAGTCAGCTGGGTCCTTAGCTGGGCTCCTATAACAGAAGTGAAAGATGGGGGTGGGGTGGAGCA
The DNA here is from genome assembly GCF_011100635.1 of Trichosurus vulpecula. Classification (NCBI taxonomy): domain Eukaryota; kingdom Metazoa; phylum Chordata; class Mammalia; order Diprotodontia; family Phalangeridae; genus Trichosurus; species Trichosurus vulpecula. The sequence continues at coordinate 207,434,793 of NC_050581.1, read as the reverse complement.
AAAAGATGGGAGTGGGCTTTGCTCACAGCTCCTGTGTCTCTTTGCTTTTCCAGGAGAATCAGTGCCCTTAGGACACTCACCATGGAGAAGTTCTTGTGTGTTGTCCTTCTCACTGTAAGTACAAGGGAATGGTAGGTGCTAGTCCCCCCACCCTTCGAAAGTGAGGCAAATATTGTTGGGTTAGCTTTCAGTGGTGCTGACAAGGATGGCCACTGTCTACCAGAAATGTCAGAACTGGGCAGGACCCAGCAGCCACTCAGTCCAGCCCAGACCCGCTGGAAATCCCCCCACAACACGCCCAGTAAGTGGCCATCCAGCGTCTGCTTGAAGACTTCTGAGGTGCCGGTTCTCTTTAGACTTTTTATTGTTAGTGATGTCCAGCCTAGATGGGTCTCCACACCCAGTGCTCTTAGTTCAGGGCTGAGCAGGATTAGTCTGATTCCTCCTGCACATGAATGAATGAATGAATAAATGAATGAGCATATGAACTGATGAATGAATGAAAAAGCATCTATTAAGTGCTTGCCATATGCTAAGCACTCAAGATACAAATATTAGCAAATGAGCCCCTGCCCTCAAGGAGTTTACAGTCTAACTGGGGGAGACAGTACATAAAGTGACCACACATAGACGTGCCCATAAGAAGTGGGGGGAGGAGGGGAGTAGAGCCGGGAAATGTCCAAGAAATGGCATGGAAGCTGGGTGCCCCTCATATACCGGAATGCTAAAGCCAGAACTGAACATAATGCCCAGCTGTGGCCAGAACCGAGCACATCTGGCCTGAATCCATCTGCTTCTCTGAATGCAGCCCAAGGTCATGGCAGCCTTTTGGGTCCTCGCCTCACCAGCCTGAGCCTGAAGCCCAAGAAATGTCTGGGTCTCTTTTGAGAACAAGACAAGACACTGATTTTTTGATCCCAAGAGCAAGACTTTCAATTGATCCCTCCTAAATTTCATCTTACTAGATTCAGCCAATTCTCTAGCCTGTCCAGCTCCTTTCGGATGCTGACTCTATTATCCAGTCAGTCAAGCAACAAAAACTGGCTATCTGCTAGACAGCAGAGCTCCAAGAAGAAAAGGCCAAACCTGCCCTTGCCTTCAAGGAGCTCAAAGTCTAATGGGGAAAAACAAGAGGCAAATCACAACGTCTGCACCAGGCAAACTCAGTACAAACACGACATCATCTTGGAGGGAAGGCACTGGGCTAGAGAGGGGAAGATGGCATTTGACCTGAGTTTTAGAAGAAGCCAGGAGACAAGTGAAGAGGGGATGGAGTTGGGAAGTGGAGGCTGGCATCCTGGAGCCTAGCAGCGTGAAGGGGAGGAGGGAGGATGATGGAGGAGACTGAAGAGCATTGAACAGAGTTGTGACCCTCAGGGGGAGATTCAATTGACTGCTAAGTGGAGGATGGACTGGAGCGAGGTGGGCAGACGACCCGGCAGTGATGGCAGCAGTTCAGGTGCGAGATGAAGGACCTGCATGAGCCGGGAGTCATCAGAAGAGAGGAGGGGACTTGTGCAGGAGATACTCCGAAGGGAGCTACTACCAGCTTTGAAGACACAATGGAGCTGGCCTGGGTCTTGAGAAAGATGGCAGTGCCCTTATGTGGTCTACAGATGGGATGAGCCTGACACCCGTGCCTACATCTAATTCATTGATATTTAACCATGTTAAGTAGCGCAACGCCAAGCACAGATGGTGTGGACTCTGGGCCTGAGTTCCAATCCAGTTCCAGATGCTTTCTAGATGTATGGCCCTGGGCAAGCCATTTAATTTCTCCCCACCTCAGAGTCCTCATCTGTAAAGTGGGGGTGCTAATTGCACCTCACTCACAGAGTCATTATAAGGACAGAAGGAGCTGACATCTGTAAGAGGCTTTGTAACCCTCTGGGAGTGCGTGCCATGATCACCAACACGGTCCTTGTTGTCACTGCTCTCCTGCGGACGTCCTGAGAGGGAGCTGCTAATAACAGCTCTTTAGAGCTGGCCAGTTGGTTCTGAACCCCTGACGCTGCTGTGGTCCAACTAGCCCGCTTCTCTCTGGCCTTTCCACAAGAATCGCATGAGGCCTTTAGCAAAGACTCTGCTGACGTCTGACAAGCTCTCTCCACAGAGTTCACCTCACCTATTGGCTTAGTTGTTTGGTTGTTGTTCAGTCCCATCTCACTCTCCATGACCCCAAGTGGGGTTTTCTTGGCAGAGACCCTGGAGTGGTTTGCCATTTCCTTCTCCAGCTCATTTTACAGATGAGGAAACTGAGGGAAACAAGGTGAAGTGACTTGTCCAGGGTCACACAGCTAGTAAGCATCTGAGGCTGGATTTGAACTCAGGTCTTCCTGATCCCAAACCTGGCACTCTGTGCACTGTGGCGCCTAGCTGCCCACTAGTAATCTTGTCCAAGAAGAGATAGCCAGTCCTAGCACTGCCTGATCTGAATGAAGACACTCTCTCCCCCTCTTCCTGTCTCTTCAATTACCACATCTCTTTCTTGTCATTCACTGGTTATCTCTGTAATGATCCATACTAAAACTTTCCCAGAGATCAAAGTCAGCTTTGTAGATGTCCAAGAAGCCTTTGAATGTAAAGAGGCATGGTTTGAAATTGTGCATTTTATTCAAATGAGGGTCAGTTTGTCTTACAAATGGACAAAGGTCATTTTAGATTCTCTCAACCAAGATCAACACTACTACCAGCCAATCCAGGTTTCAACTCTTCCTGTAACTGTGGGTCACTGGGTGAGCCTGACCCCAGAACCACGTGAGCCTGGCCCCAGAAAGAAGGGGCTAGCCTGGCCCCAGAAGGAAAGGCTAGCCTGGCCTCAGGCCTGCATGAGCCTGACTCCAGAAGGCTGAGCTGCCTCTTTATAGAGCAAGTCCCACCCAGCTGACACCTCGGCATGTTTACAAAGATTCTCCTTGGATTGTCCTGCCCTTTTAGTTCCCAGACTTTTCTCAGTAGGTTCAGCTGCATTCAGCTGATGAGATTTTACAGAGCAAACAGGAGCGAGCCAGTCATTTTCCACCCTCTGACTTTAGTCCCTTTGGGTCTTTGCTTTCCCCATGCACAACTGGCCATCCGGATAATTTAGTGCCTGAAGCAGTTGTCCCACCCAACCAGAGCAGCCTAGCCAAGACTGGCCAGCAGGGTCAGCTTCTCCTCACTCCACTCTCAGTGACGCCTTCAAGTTCCCACAGATTCTCCTAGTGATGCCATGGAGTCGGTGGAGGAGATGCAGTACACACAGGCTTTTGCCCAAACTTAGAAACTAATGAATGCGGCATCAAATCGTTTTGTCCCAAGCTGTCCCACGATCATCACCTACTGGGCCCTTGTTCTCTTGGGAAACAGCCTTATATCTTTCAGCATCAGGGAAAGCAACAGCTTGACTGGCCTGAAATGGAATGGCCATGTCCCAACAGGGGGATGAGGAGAGGGAAGAAGACATTCCTGCAGCTCTAGAAATGGAAGATTCCCCAAAAGAGAAAGAGAAAATGGAGGGGCAGCTAAGCCCAGCATGCCCAAAGGTCAGTCCCTGGCAGGTGAGCCCCACCCAGGGCACTAATTCTCAGCCACTCTTTCCCAGGGTGAGTCTGCATTTCACTGGGTTTGGCAGCAGAAAATTATCAGCAGTGTCGATGCAAGGCATGAGATGCTTTTTAACTACAAAGATTCGGGCCCATTGTCTTGGAATAGCAGGAGTTTTGCCTACCTATTCCAGGCATGAGAATGCAGGGTTTCTTTTGACTTGTTCTAAACATTTCTAAGAACAGAAAGGATTTCACCTACTTCCCAATGCACAGGAAAGGACTCTCAGAGTCTTGGGAGGGGTGCTCTGCTTCCTGCAGCTCAGAGCTCTTGGCTTTTGCTTTATTCACTCCCCTTGGGGACCCCCCAGCCCCAAGCTTGGGCAGGTGAGTCTCCACGCTGCTCCTGGGGGTACTCAGGCTTGTTGGATGTGTCCCCCAAGCCACCCAGGTAGGTTTGGAAGACTGAAGAAAGCACTGGGACAAGCCTTAGGCTCTGTACCAACATCCACTATCATAGTCATTTGCACATTTATGGAGTTGTATCACCTTGGACCAATAGCAGATGTCACAACTGTTTTCCAAGACTCTTTTTGGTCATTAAGATCACATTGGTCTGGGATCCCTCTGTCACATCTTCTTTGGCGTCCTGTTTCCCACATCCTTGGACAGAACCGGGAGCAATTGGGGTAGGAACAGAGAGGGCATTGAGTTGCATAGAAGCACAAGGGTGGGGTGGAAGTCAGCAAGAATTTCCAACAATGAGCTGTCCCAGAGTGAAGTGAGCTGCCTGGGAAGTGGTGGCTCCTTCCCCCTTGGAATCTCCAACCAGAGGCTAAAGACATACTGGTCATCAGAGTTGTGAAACTAGTTCTCTGAGGTTGCATCGGTCTGGATGAGAACTGAGGCTGGTACTTGCCCCTTCCAGCTCTGAAATTCTGGGATTCCTGAGTCTATGAGAACCTAAGTGTCTATCAGTCCAGAGTCCCATGAAAACCCAATTCTGAGAGCATGGATTGCTCTCAGATACCTTCTTGGGACTGACTCTCTGGTGCCTCTAAATGCTTTCTCTGCCCTCAAGGAGCTTACAGTGTAATGATGGAGACAACAAACAAACATATACAAACTATAGAAAGGATAAATACAAAATAATTGACCAAGGAAAGGCAATAGGATTATGGGAGGTTGGGAAAGGCTTCCTGTGAAAGATGAGACTTGAGGCCAGGGAATCTAGTCTACAGAGATGAGGCAGAGCATTCCAGGCATGGGGGGTGGCCAGAGAATGCCCAGAACAGAGAGATGGGCTAGGAGGCCACTGGTGGAAGAGATCATGGTGGAATATAATTCTAAAGGAGACTGGAAAGGTGGGGTGAGGGGGTGAGAGAGAGGTAGGTTTGAAAAGGCTTTAGAAGCCAAAGAGAGGAGCTTCTATTTGATCCTAGAGCTGAAAGGGAGCCCCTGGATTTTACTGAATGGGGGGCGACGTGACTGCACCAGACCTGGGCTTGACTCGCCCCTCAGACATCTACTATCTGTGTCATCCCTAACAAGTTCCTCCCCCTCACTGACCCCCATTTCCTCATCTGTAAAATGGGTCCATAACTTCTGGAGTCACAACACCCCAGAGGTGCTCTCCAGATCTAAAGAGCATGTTAGCATCTGAAAAGTACCCCATGGATGCCAGCTCTGATCAAGAATTCATCCCCATTTACCTTTGGTTCACATTTATCTTGGTCCCCACACTGGGACAAGTGGCAATGCCTCCTGGCAATGGGCTGTGCAAAAAAGAGACATCTCTCACCTTAGGAAAAATCCCTCTTCATCCAAAGGACTGAGAGGTGCAAATCAGCAGAGTCCTGTGCCTCTATGGTTCATCTTCACCAAAATTGTGTAAATGTCTTGGGCATTCCCATCACACCCATGGGCACGTTGGCCTGGTGTGTGCACACACATACACATCTGTAGGCACATGCCTGGGCACAGTTACACATACACACACCTGTGTGCATATATGCACATAGATTCGTATACGGATTGCACACATGTACATTGTGTGTTCACACACATGCACAAGGCACATATACACATTGTACACATTGCACATAGATATGCACAGGTACATCCACATACACACATGCACGTACATATGCACACAGGTATGCACACTAACCCTCAACTTCAAATGAAGACAGATGTCCAAGGTCTGCAAAGCGCTGGATATACACCACCCCATTTTTTTCTGATCCCCACTGTATTTGATGTAAGTGACTGGACCAGGACCACACAGCCACAGCTGTCCATGTATATGGGACCAGAGACCCTCCATTCCACCAACCCACAAAGACTGATGGCCACAGACAGTGTCCTCACTGAATCTGATGGAAGGACTGCATGACCAAGTTGCCATTGGAACAGTCCTGGGCTTCCACCTCCAGCCTTAGGCAGATGACTTCACAAACTTCTGGGGACACACCTGGGGTGCTGACTTGTTCCCTGAGAACTCAGGCACTGGCTCCGCACTCTCTCCTGCACACCAGGACACCAGGACACACACGAGCCACAGGAGCTAGGCAGCAGCTTGGCAATCTTAGGCATGACGTCATTGACTGGAGTTTTGGGGAATGACATCATGTGCTCGGCTGCTAAACTGCTGTGTGGGACACCATTGAACAGCTCTCTGCTGAAGACCCAGACGGCCTTGGGCAGAGCAGGGCCACAGTCTCCTGAGGGACTCCCAGCCCTGCACCACACTCAGAAACAAGGCAGCGAAGGCCAGCTTCTGTCTCCACTTCATAATGCACAGAATCCCATTTGGGGCCCACGCCCCAGCAGCTCTGATGAGGGGACCTGATAAGGGCTAAATGGTGCCCTCTGTCAGGCAACTCCAAGAGCAAGAGCAGGTGTCTCAAATTCTGTCTCTCTGGGTCTGATTGCTCTTGCCAGGGATGTGCCTTCCCAGACTTCCATATGGATGGCCAGCACCTCTTGGCAGGAAGGTCACCATGATGCATTTATCCAAGTGCTGTGTCATTTAAACCATTCATACATGCACACACTCACACACACAACTAGGTCATAATTGATGTGAATTCCAATAATTCCAAGTTTTATTTCATGTGGATTATAAAATATCAGGTCACATTTAATATGAGCCCAAATTCAATTAATGTAAGGAGTGTGAGCTAGTTGAAGGTTTTAACACTTGAATACATCGCCAGGCCACACTTGCATGGGTGTGATGGGCTGCTCTTATTACCCTCTTACCAATAGTTGTGTTATTGATTTTAAAAGAGCCTTTATCAAAATGGACCACAGAAAGAATGCTTCAGATGGAGAAGTAGCCAGCACAAGATCAAAAAAGCAGAATTTTGTTGTCACATTAGAACAGAAAGGTAATGTGTTAGGACAGCAGCACAAACGTGGTTGCAGTAACGCTAAAAAGAATTTTACAGGTCCTATTACAGCAGTCCATGGTCCTCTTGGAATGCTGATGGGTGGTGTGGAACATGGGCAGAGAGGCAGGAGGAATCCAAAGAAAGGCTGCATCTCACCAGCTGGTGGCTTCGCCAACAGCCACAAGGAGGAGGAGGTGGCGTGTCACAGTGACAGCAACGGGTGCCTCAGCTGTGGCAATCCAAGACTGCCATCACATGCGCAGCCTTCTGGATAAAAGCTCCAGCTTACTTCAGACGGTGAAAGGAAAGGGCACGAGGTGATAGCAAAGACGCTTTTACCGCAAGCGTTGGTTGCTTCTGTTCCTTTAAAAAGCTGAGACGGCTGGAGCAATGGAGAGGCAGCCGCTGCCGTGCGGAGGCACGTCTCACTGGGCAGGTTTTCTGTCAGAAAATAATAAACCTGGGAAGAAAGCTTGGTTTGGAACAGCTAGAAAATGGCAGCCTGGCAATGAGTCACCCTCAAGAGAATGAGCTGGTCATCTCGAAGGATCAAAGGGTGTGCAGATGGAGACATTTGCCCTCTAGGAGCAATCAGAGGCTGGCTTCCTAATGGAAGAAGGCCAAGTATTGTGGATAGTGACCCTGACATCAGTGACAGCGTGCCGGTTCTCCAGGAGTGGATCAGGCTCTCCGCACCTGCCAGCATATGCATGAAGATTTAAAGAAAGGGAAGGCAGTTCAGTCTAGGCTGCTAACATACTTTAAACAAAAATAATGAGATTTTCATCATATCAGGTAGGCTTATCTTGGGGTACAGTGTTCGGCAACTTCAAATAATTTTTAAACTTTAAAAATTTTGCTTTCTATAACTGCTTTATTACTTTGTAATAAGTTTGAACAGAAATAGTATTTTATTGTTTGCTGTTGTATCACATTAGTAAACAGATAAAACTTATTCTTAAAGGTTTTCATTGAATAATTTCATAGAGCTAGAGCTAATTACTTTACCTTACTTACAATTATAACTGAATAGTGTGAGTCTGAATAATGCAATCACCTCATAGGATTCATTATTCACACTAATCAGGACCTGACTGTAAACTCCTGCATATACAAATACACACATGTACATTCAAGCATTTATATACATGCAGCCCCCATGCACACCCACATATACAGTCATGCCATCATAGACACTCTCATACACACACACATCCTATACACACTCACCTTTTGTAATGAACTGAGACCATCACACCATTATTTGAGGCTTGTGATCCCAGAAGGGGCTAAAGTTAAGACCATAATGCTTTCAGAGGGAGGGTCCAGTGTCCTGCCAATCAGCTGTGACCAAAAGCTGCTTCCCTGGGCACCATGTGCTGCTGGGGCCCAGGTAGAAAGAGAGACAAAATGCACCACTCAAGAAAAAGTGTAATCTTGGGCATAGCTGCTGTGTATAGCCTGCTTTAAGGTCCACAAAGTGTATTAGAGACAGTTTTTATTTGATCTTCCAAAGCTGAACTCATTATCTTTTCCTCTAAACCCTCCCCTTGCTACTTTCCCTACTCCTTTCAAGGGCACCTCCATGCTCCCAGGCTCTTGGGATCCCAAACTAAGAGTCATCCTGGACTCTTCCCTAATGCTCATCCCCATAAACAATATGGTACTAAAGCTTGTCAATTTCACCTCTGCAGCATCTCTCAATATGTGCCCCCTCTCCTCTGACACCCCGATGCAGGCCCTCATCACCTCATGTCTGGACTATGACAACAGCTTCTGGGGTGGGTGTCTTCCTGCCCCATTCCCACACAGTCTGCACACTATTAATGTCTACATTTTTACTTCAGCATAAGCCAGATTTGTAACTTTTAGTTGGTAGGTCTGATTATCAAAGGTAGGTGTTTGTGAATATGGGTTTAGGGAGGGGACTGAGTGGACGTGAGTTGGGTGAGTGTGTAAGTAGATGGGACTGGGAACAGCAATAACCAAAGAGAGGCAAGCTCTCCTCAAGCTGCCATGGTGACTCCCCCAAAATTCAGCTCTGGCCATGTCTCCCTCTTGTCTTGAACAAGCTTCAGCGGCTTCCTCTGACCTCTAAGATGAAATATAAAGTCTTCTTTGGAGCGTTTAAAGCCTTCATATCTGCACCCATCCTCCATCTCCATCCATAGTAAGGATTATCTCTGCACACACTCCAGTCCAGCCCGAATGGCCTTGCTCTTCCTCACTCACCACGTTCCATCTACTTCCTCTACTTTCCAGCACCTGCATGAAGAGTAGTCGCCTCTTCGGCTGTCCCAAATGTTATAGCCCAAGCAGCTCCCCATCCTAGTCAAGTTGGAAACTGAAAGTGCAGCACCTGGAGGAGAGGGCAGGGTACACCTTCTTGGGTAACAGTGTTTCTGTGCCATCTTCCAGGGGAGCCACGAGCCAGCTACTTTGGTGGTCCAGGACCGAGCTGTTTCCTTAGCTTGGGACATCCTCAGCAGATATTGAAAGGAAGAAGGAGAGCTGAGGTCTCCTAAACCTGTTCTGCCCTTCTATCCAGACATGCCCAGACTCTTCTGCTAACTAACCCCCTTTCCTTTTTATATAGACACTGTCTTCTGGCCTGGCCTCCACTCTTAATGACACAGAGCCAACCTTGGAGCCCGAGTTCATCACGGACACCTCTCCAGAGCGTCAGAAGATTGTGGATGCCCAGTTCAAGTGCTTTGAGCGAATGAACAGCAAACCTCCCTACAAAAAAACAGGTAACCCTGGGAAGGTGGATGGGGTGGGGGCTTGTACCAGGCCTGTCATTCCCCCAGCTGCCCTGGGGCCAAGAAGTTGTGAGGTCAGGAAGGGGCCTCCCTCCCACCATGGTGCCCCAAGTTGTCTGTGAAGCCAGGCCTGAGATGTCGAACTGAGCTCCTCAGGACAGTCCTTTCCTTTCCTCAGATCTCCCCCAGATAGATACAGAAACCAGAAGCCTCCTTCCAGACCATGTGGCTCCTGGGGCATAGTGGCTGGAATCCAGGGCCCAGCTTGCCTTTGAGAGGGTAGGGTTGGGGCAGGTCTGTGAGGGTTTGGGGGCTGGGGGTGTCTCCAGGCTTCATTGGGCCAAGTTCTGCTGCTCCTTGGGCCAAGGCATCCAAGTAGGGGAGACTTGCAAAAGGGAGCTCCAGCCAAGAGGAAACAGGAGGCCATGAGTTTCCTTTCTTATCTATGGGGCCATGGTAGGACATCCTTCACAAAGCACACTGGCCCTGCTGATGGGGTAGAACATGCCCTGGGCAGACACATGGGTTGGGGCAGCATCTTTCCACACCCTAATTTGTGGCTCCAAATTATCTCCTTTCATTTTTCAATATAATCCAGATTAACAAATTCTTGCCAATCTGACTCAAGCCAGTTGTTGGGGGGAAAGGGGGACACACAAAGAGAGACAGACAAATAGATGGGTGGACAGAAAGACAGCAGAGACAGACAGAGTGAAGCTAGAATCTGACTTCACATCCAGGGTCAGCCAGAGCTGGACTCGAGAGACTGAAATTTGGGATCAGGAAAACTTGGGTTTAGATCCCTTCCCAACTGTGTGACCTTGAACAGTCGCTCAACTTCTCCCACCTTCAGCTCCATGCTGTGTAAAAGGGGGTGACAGTGCCTGGAGCACCTCCCTCCTAGGTTCACTGTGAGGCTCAGCAGAGATCATGAATGTGCCAAGAAAAAAAAACATGGCTTGACAGGACTCCTTTGTGGCAGAGGGTTGGGGGGTAAAGGGGGGACCCCCCTTCAAGTATCTGAAAGGCTGTCATGAGCCTTGCTGTGCTTGGTCCCAGAGAATACAACTGGGGAGACATCACAAAGAGGCCCATTCAGGGTTAATAGGAGAAAAATCCTCCCAAAACTGAGAACTATCCCAGAGTGGATCAGATTACCTGAGAATCAGGTAAGGTGAGGATCAGATTAGCTCCTCCTCCTTATAAGTCTCCACGAAGCACCCCCTGTGTTGTAGTGGGGGCTCCTTGGGAGTCATTAGAGCTAGACTAGAGACCACTGGGATCCTTCCCATTCATCCTCAAAGCCAGCCTGACCCCAAGCTACCTGAACTCCCAGAAGAAAGGGTAGCCCAGAGTGGAAGGAGCCACACCAGCCCCCACTGGTTGGACCTTCAGGGGGACTCTCTTGGGCCCCAGTCCATCCCTGGCTCCAATGAGAAGCTGTAGGAAGTCTTTGCTGGGGCCCCTCCAGATAGGGAAGCTTCAGTCCCAGCCTTTGGCCATTTCCATCATCTTCCCTGAGGCTCAAGATATGGGGGCTTCAGGTGGTTTCTGGATGCTTGCTCTTTCTGCCTTGCTAGGTCTGTTCTGTAACCGCACCTGGGATGGATGGCTCTGCTGGGACGACACACCTGCTGGGAAGGTCTCTGTGCAGAACTGTCCTGACTACTTCCCTGACTTTGACCCGACAGGTAAAGGATTTCTTTTCACTGCCATATTTAGCCAGTTAGATTTTGGAGACCTCAGGCAGAGGGAAAGGGAAACAGAAGTGAGGGAGAGTGGTCTAAGAGTGATTCCACTCTCCAGAACCAAAGCCAAAGAGTTTCCAGAAACAACACTGATAACTAACCAAGAGATGAGCCATGAGGTCTATGAGTGTTGAGGGCTCAGGTGATCAAGGTCTCCCTTTGTTCTTGGTGTTTGATGTCTGTCTCACAGGGAAGAAGGAGGGGAAGGGCAACTGGCTGACTCCCTGACTCCCTACATTTGTTCCTGACTTGGCCAAAAAGGTTGGAGGGTCAAGCTTATGGAACTGCTCTTATACAGGGACCATTCTGCCAGGACCTTTAAGGAGAAGAGTGCCCATTGCCCTTATCACCTCCTACACTCATCCAGCCCTACTGGAGAAGCCATGGAGTATGGGCGTGCAGGGAGGGATGGGGCCAAGAGTCATGTGGGAGAACTTGAGAGGGGACCCTGGCCCCTGGGCAGACCCAGGATCCATGGAGGGAGTCTGCAAGAAGTCAGACTTCAGCTAGAGATATGCACAGGCTTCCTCCTGAGGAAAACTGTCCCTACATGGAAGGAGTCAGCTCAGGATGCCCCCCACTAGAAAGCTTCAGGCTGAGGCTGGGCATACCAGGTGGGCACCTTATAGAGGAGATGCTGGCTCAGGTCAGGGGCAGACTGGATGCCCTGAGGTCTCTGCTGACTCTAAGCCAGAGAGATTCAGATGGTCTTGGGAGTGACCGTGACACAGAAGGCAAAAAGCAGCTGGGCCTTCCATCCCAGAGTCTCCCTGGGTGGTTAGTTGCCAACAGGATGGTGAGGGGGACTAGGACAGACTTAGCAGAAGCAAAGGAATGCCATGCTTTTCCCTTGCTGAGAGACAAAGACACAGAGAGGAGAAGAGAGACAGGTATTTGGGGCAGGCTGGCCCTTGCTTTGGTTTCCACTTGACTCCTCTGAAAGCCGCCATGCTAATAGAGGAGCCTCCCAATCCCCAAGCCTTTGCCTGTTCTATGCTCTTCATATCTGTGAGAGGGCAGAGCATCCCCATCCCAGACACTGTCTGAGCCTGCATCCTGTTGTCATGGACCTCTTGGCTCACCCCCCACCCCCAGCCCCCTCTCAGCTTCTCAGCCTGGAGAACTGAGTTCACTTTTCTGTGGGGGTGGCTGTTGTGTCCAGCATCACCCAGGACAGGGTTCAAGCAGGGTCCCAAAGGCAGGGTCCCCCACAATGACCCCCATTGAATCCCCAGGACAATCAGAGAATTGGGCAGCAGAGGAAGGCCTTTTCACTGAGGCTATCCTCCAGAGTTCCTTCCAGAAGGGAGGGGAATGGTTATGGGTTCAAGTGGAGGAGAGGCCAGAGGACCAACCTCTGACATCCCTGATGGGTTCCCTGTCTTTGTACTAAAAAGGGGCAGTCCTAAAGAAAGCCCCAATCAGTGATGCTACTGTCCCTGGTGCCAACCCCAAAGTCACCATGGTCTGGGAACAGAGGATGGTGTCTCTGCCAGCCTTGCCTCTGGTCAGTTTGGAAGTGGTCACACTCAGGATGCCCCTTGGAGCAAGTCAGCTTCCCCTCCTGGGTTGCTAGGGACTAACTTGTTCCTATTGTTTCATTTTTATAGAACAGGCCTCCAAGTACTGTGATGAACATGGGAACTGGTTCCAACATCCTGAGAGTAACCGAACCTGGTCCAACTACACATTGTGCAACTCATTCACATCAGAGAAACTGAAGGTGAGCTCAGTCTCTAGCCCCCAATGGAGGTAGAAATGTGGAAGCTTGTTCCCTCATTGTGAATGATTGGGCATCTCTGGGAGGCCTCAAAGATGCCCAGAGTTGACTGCCTTGGGAGTCTGTTGTAATGCCTAAGAGGGACTTGTCAGTAGGGATGGAGAGGAAAAACAAAGTACAGAATTCCCAGACTGGACACTCCCTCTCCCCGACCCCCTCCGCTGAAGATAAGAAAGACTTCTAACAAGTACCTCCTGGCCTAGGCTGCATGCGGGCATGGATTGAGGGGGCCAGAGCCCATCATCTGCTGGCATAGTGTTCAGTGACCCTTCAGAAGCCAATTGCATTAGATCCTACTTCCTAATGGAAATCTATTTAATTCTTCTGGTCTAATTGAAATGGCGCGCTCCCTGAGTCATCATGTGCTGATTAATACGCTGCAAATGACAAGAGTGACGAAGTTGAGTGCGCAGACTTCTGGGACTGTTGGCGCACAGCTCCCACCCCAGGCTTCACTCCACCTGTGCTCTTCACATGCCAATCTAGTACTCCTTAGTAAGAAACACAATGCAATGAACCCAAGAGACCCAGTCCCTTGGGTAGCACACCCTGTGGCCTGGCCAGAGAGCTCCCAGGTCCACTTCCTTCATGCCTTCTGGCACAAGAATGAGCCAGAAGCAACAAATGAGCGACCAATTGCCCATATAATCCCAACAAGGATTAGTCTCACAAATAGATGCATGAGCCTTTTAATGAAATTCAGTTATGAAGAGGATGCAAAGACTTTCTAGGATTTAGACTGTCTATAATGGACTTACTGGTCACCTGAAACAAGAACTTTGACCAGTGGCCATGGGGCGGATTCCTTCATGGAGGAGGAGATGAAACATTGCCCCATTGGCATTCTCAGGATGAATGAAACCAGGAGAAAAAGAAAGCTGAAGTTACCGCTGGTGGCAGGATAGAATAAGAGGGTCTCCTCAGAGGGGGAAAGGAAGAACACCTCAGAAGCAGCAAGAAGCCTCGCTTCACGAGGTGTTTGGCCATCTTCCCTGGACTGGACAACAGGAGAAGCTTGGGGGCACAGGGGATCTGTTCCAGGGGAGACAGAAGCCAGTGAAGCACTCAGTGACCCTCCATACCAAGCTCTCTCCCTGCACCCATCTTGACCTTCAGAGCCTTCCATGCAAAGGCAGATGCACACAGACAGTGGCACAATGGGCTGAAGGACATGGTTTGGAACAAAGAAACTAAAAAGGCTCCAGGCTTGTGGCTGCTGCAGAAGTCTCATATGTGTAACTTTATGAAGGTTTGCTTCCAGAGAAGAGAGAAACAGCATTGGGCATGACAAACATCACAAAAATGAAATCGATGATATCTGAGCTGATCAGAAGAGACCAGGGATTGATAGGGGAGCAGTCAGAGAATGAGCTGTCTGGCCATAGTCCTACATCAGTCACTGAGAGCAAAAATCAAAGCCAGCACCATCTCAGAAGAAGGATGGAGACAGGCCAGGCCAGAATATCTCTGATCCCCAACCTCCACTCAAACTGGACTTCCAAGAGGAAGGAAGGTAAGGGCCCCAGCTGAGGGAGGACAGACCATACTACCTTAGGAGAAGAACAAAGACAGTTGGGTAGCAGAGTCTCTGCCCAGCTTGGACATTGACTCTTGGTGATTTAACTGCAAGGATTGAGGGAGGAATGTGAAGTGGGGCCTCAGGTGAGAGAGAACAGACACCAGGACAAGCATCTTGTCAAGTGGATAATTGCATGGGACCAAACACCTTCCCTCTGTTGAGAATTGCATGCAGTAAACTGTTCTGAAAATTGACCTGTGAAAAAAGCCTTGCTTCACATGGATGTCTGGGGTTCCAAGAGTTGCAGAGGAAAGTGCATTGTAAATCTGAGTCCTCAAGGAGGAAGATGGGGCCATAAGGGTCTGGTTTTTTTAAAAATAAATTTATTAGTGGCTTCCACTAATACATTATAGAACTTATTAGAGAAATTTATTATTTATTATTAGAGAAAATATACTACTGGCTTTGAAACTTTGATATCTTCAGATAAAAATCAATTATTCCCATGGCAGTGAACCCACCAATGAAAATTCTCTGAACAGTGATATGGCCCAGTTATCTCTTAAGAGGATAGGAGCACAGACTCCTGTTGCCTCTGGCACGCTTGACCTGGATTGCACAGAAAGACAGGGAATTCCTGGCCATTTGAAATCCCAAATTGTGCAAAGGCAGTAATGGTCCTGCTGCTCAACCACTCCAGAGCAGGAACCCGCTAAAGTCATTTCCAATGAGGGTGACTTTTATGGAAGTAGTGTCTTCCTCCAAGAGATCAGAAGAATCTCAATCAACAGTACATGAATGGGCACCATGCTAAGTGGCAAAAATACCAAAAAAAAAAAAAGGTCAAAATATGATCCCTCAAAGAACTCAAAGGCCTCACACATTCAGATGGGGGAGATACGCAAACCTTTATGGACCAGCAAGATCTATACAGAGCAAATGGGAGACAGTCTCAGGAAGCCAGGACACAAAGGAGGGAGAGTGTTATGGGGGAGACAATGTATAGAATCAGGATGTAGAGTGTTATGGGGGAAGAGCAGTAGTAATATTGGTGCCATTGTATCACAGAATATGGAGGAGAGCAAGGTGTGAGAGGACTGGAAAGGTAAGAAAGACTGGTTGCGAAGAGCTTGGAAAGCTTTATTTTTGGCTTATTGAGTAGGGTGGGGTGGAGCATGAGCAGATCTGTACCTTCAGGAAGTCGCTTTGGCAGCCCAGTGGAGGATTGACTGGAGTGGGAAGAGATTTGAGACAAGATCAGCTAGCAGGTTATCACAACAGTCCAGGTAGGAGGTGATGGGGCCTGGGCCAGGATTATGACAGTGCCAGGGGAGACAAGGGAATAGAGAAGAGGCATAGTGAAAGGAGAAATAACAGGACTTGGTAGCTAATTGGTTATGCGGTGTGAGATTGAGGAGGTGAGACTGATACCAAGGGGACTGAGAGACTAGAAGGATGGCGGGGTCCTTGATAGTGGTAGCAGATCTGGGAAGAAGGGAGGTTTCAGAAGAAAGAAAAATTTGCTTTGGATACGTTGAGTTTGAAATAGGAAATATAGTTCAAGAAATCCAATAGGCAATTGGTAATGTAAGACCAGAGGCCAGAAGAGTGGTTAAGGCTGGATAAATAAATCTGAGAATCATTTGCATAGATAATTGAACCTATGAGAACTGATGAGATCACCAAGCAACACAATGATGGAGAAAAGAAGAGGCCCAGGACTGAGCCCTGAGGGGCACCCATGGTTAGTGGGCACAACCTGAAGGAAGACCCAGCTAAACAGTCAGATAGGAGGAAAACCAGGAGAGAGATGAGAGGAGCAGGAGAAGAGAGCGATTGACTACATCAGAGGCTGCCAAGAAGTCAAAAAGGATGTGGCCTGAGAAAAGGCCGTCAGGTGGGGCCACTCAGGTCATTGGTAACTTTGGAGAAAGTAGGTTCAACTGTGTGATGAAGTCAGATGAGCCAGAAGGCAAAGGTCTTAGAAGACAGTGAAAGGAGAGGGAGTGGAGACTCCCAAAGGAGCGACTGCTCATGGAGCATTAAATGCCATGCTCATGGAGCATGAAAAGAAGGAGAGATACAGGACCGTACCTAGCTGGGATGGGCAGATCAAATGAGGAGGGCTGAGAATGGGGAAGACAGGCTGTCGTAGGCAGCAAGGAATCGGCCAGTTGACAGGGAGAGACTGAAGACAAGCGAGAGGTCATAGGGGACATAGAGAGAGTCATAGGGGACAATCTATTGGAGGAGATGGGATGGAATGGGATCACATGTGTGTGGAAGTGTTTGCCTCAGCAAGGAGAAGGGCCAGCTCCTCATTATGAGACAAGAATGAAGGAGGAGATGGTGGTGGAAGGCATCTGGGTATGATGTGCAATGAGGAGGAGGAGGGGAGAAGAAAAACCATTCAGCTCTATTGATATAATTCAGCCTCTTCTGCAAAACTATGAGCCAACCCAGCTGTGTGGGACAGGAGAAAAAGGTCAAGGCTAGGATTCGAGTCCCGGGGTCAAATCCCATGTCAACCACTAGCCAACTGTGTAGCCTGGGCAATGAATGGCAAAGATGGCATTAGCTATTTGGGCAGCCTCATCAGTCGATAAAAACCCCAGATCTCTTTTCGTACAAACAGATTTCCAACCATGATGCTCCCATATTGTGGTTGTGAAATTGTTGTTTTAACCCATGTGTGACTTTCCTTTTGTCCCTATTAAATGCCATTCTCAGATCCAATCCAACATTTTAACTTGTCAAGATCCTTCTAGATCCTGACTCAGTCATCTAGCTTGGTGTCATCAGCAAATTTGATAAGCATGACCTCTGTCTTCTTACAAGTCATTGAGAAGACTGTCAAGAGTCCTTGGTATTCTACTGCCCACGTACAAGTCAGACCATTAATGACCATGATGTAGACTCAGCCAGTCAGTCAATTCCAGTCAACCCAAGTGAACCGCTATCTAGCCTGCATTTTTCCATCTTTTCCCAAGAATAGCATAAAATATTTTTTAAATTTATTTATTTAACATATTTAGTTTTCAGCATTGATTTTCACAAGAGTTTGAATTACAAATTTTCTTCCCATTTCTATCCTCCCCCCCACTCCAAGATGGAGTATATTCTGGTTGCCCTGTTCACCAGTCAGCCCTCCCTTCTGTCACCCCACTCCCCTCCCATTCCCTTTTCCCTTCCGTTCTTGTAGGGTAAGATAAATGTCTATGCCCCATTGCCTGTGTATCTTGTTTTCTAGTTGCATGCAAAAACTTTTTTTTTGCTTTTGAACATCTGTTTTTAAAACTTTGAGTTCCAAATTCTCTCCCCTCTTCCCTTCCCACCCACCCTCCCTAAGAAGTCAAGTAAGTCAACACAGGCCATATGTGTATCATTATGTATAACCCTTCCACAATACTCATGTTGTGAAAGACTAACTATATTTTGCTCCTTCCCAACCCATCCCCCTTTATTGAATTTTCTCCATTGACCTTGTCCGCTTTACAAAGTGTTTGTTTTTGATTACCTCCACCCCCATCTGCCCTCCCCTCCATCATCCCCCCCTTTTTTATCTTCTTCCCTCTTCTTTCCTGTGGGGTAAGATACCCAATTGAGTATGTATGGTATTCCCTCCTCAGGCCAAATTTGATGAGAGCAAGATTCACTCATTCCCCCCTCACCTGCCCTCTCCCCTCCTCCCACAGAACTGCTTCCTCTTGCCACCTTTATGCGAGATAATCCACCCCATTCTATCTCTCCCTGTCTCCCTCTCTCGATATATTCCTCTCTCATCCCTTAATTTGATTTTATTTCTTTGAGATATCTTCCCTTCATCTTCAATTCATCCTGTGTCCACTCTCTCTCTCTCTCTCTCTCTTTATATATATATATACATATATATATATACACATACACATACACATACATATATACATACATACACATTCACTTATACATATATATACATAAACATATATATATATATATATATGCATATTCCCTTCAGCTACCCTAATACTGAGGTCTCATGAATCATACATATCATCTTTCCATGTAGGAATGTAAACAAAACAGTTCAACTTTAGTAAGTCCCTTGCAATTTCTTTTTCTTCTTCTTTTTCTTGATTACCTTTTCATGCTTCTCTTGATTCTTGTGTTTGAAAGTCAAATTTTCTATTCAGTTCTGGTCTTTTCACTGAGAAAGCTTGAAAGTCCTCTATTTTGTTGAAAATCCATATTTTGCCTTGGAGCATGATACTCAGTTTTGCTGGGTAGGTGATTCTTGGTTTTAATCCTAGCTCCATTGACCTCCGGAATATCGTATCCCAAGCCCTTCGATCTCTTAATGTAGAAGCTGCCAGATCTTGGGTTATTCTGATTGGGTTTCCACAATATTCAAATTGTTTCTTTCTGGCTACTTGCAGTATTTTCTCCTTGATCTGGGAGCTCTGGAATTTGGCGACAATATTCCTAGGAGATTTCTTTTGGGGATCTATTTGAGGAGGTGATCTGTGAATCCTTTCAATTTCTATTTTGCCCTGTGGCTCTAGAATATCAGGGCAGTTCTCCTTGATAATTTCTTGAAAGATGATATCTAGGCTCTTTTTTTGATCATGGCTTTCAGGTAGTCCAATAATTTTTAAATTATCTCTCCTGGATCTATTTTCCAGGTCAGTGGTTTTTCCAATGAGATACTTCACATTGTCTTCCATTTTTTCATTCCTTTGGTTCTGTTTTATAATGTCT
Source organism: Trichosurus vulpecula (assembly GCF_011100635.1). Taxonomy (NCBI): domain Eukaryota; kingdom Metazoa; phylum Chordata; class Mammalia; order Diprotodontia; family Phalangeridae; genus Trichosurus; species Trichosurus vulpecula. Next base: position 207,415,328 of record NC_050581.1, on the reverse strand, counting down.
TGATTTCTCATAAACTCACTAGCTTCCACTTGCTCCGATCTAATTTTTAAGGTAGTATTTTCTTCAGTGGTCCGTTGGACCTCCTTTTCCATTTGGCTAATTCTGCCTTTCAAGTCATTCTTCTCCTCATTGGCTTTTTGTAGCTCTTTTGCCATTTGAGTTAGTCTATTTTTTAAGGTGTTGTTTTCTTCAGTGTATTTTTCAGTGTTTTTTTGGGTCTCCTTTAGCAAGTCATTGACTTGTTTTTCATGGTTTTTTTGCATCCTTCTCATTTCTCTTCCCAATTTTTCCTCTACTTCTCTAACTTCCTTTTCCAAATCCTTTTTGAGCTCTTCCATGGCCTGGGACCAGTTCATGTTTTTCTTGGAGGCTTTTGGTGTAGGCTCTTGCACTTTGTTGATTTCTTTAGGCTGTATGTTTTGGTCTTCTTTGTCACCAAAGAAAGAATCCAAAGTCTGAGACTGAATCTGGGTGTGTTTGCGCTGCCTGGCCATATTCCCAACCAACTAACTTGACCCTTGAGTTTTTCAGCGGGGTATGACTGCTTGTAGACTAAAGAGTTCTATGTTCCACATTTGGCAGGGATGCGCCAGCTCTGCCACACCAGCACTCCTCCTTCCCCAAGAACCCCCAACCCGGACTGGACTTAGATCTTCAGCAGGCTCTTCACTCCTGCTCTGATCCACCACTTAATTCCTCCAACCAGGTGGGCCTGGGGCCAGAAGCAACTGCAGCTGTAGCTGCCCCACCTCCGCTGCCCCGGGGGCGGTGGCAGAACCCTCGAACTCCTTTCACTGCCCAGCTTTTCCCACTACCCTTCTCCGCTGTCTTTGGTGTTTGTGGGTTGAGAAGTCTGGTAACTGCCGCAGCTCACTGATTCAGGGTGCTAGGGCCTGCTCCACCCGGCTCCTGGTCTGTTTGGTCCGCGCTGCTCACTGGGCTCTGCTCAGCTCCACTCCCAGCTCCCAGCTCTGTATGGGATAGACCTCACCCAGAGATCATCCAGGCTGTCCTGGGCTGGAGCCCTGCTTCCCTCTGCTGTTTTGTGGGTTCTGCAGTTCTAGAATCGGTTCAGAGCCATTTTTATAGATTTTTGGAGGGACTCAGCGGGGAGCTCACGCTGGTCCTTGCTTTCCAGCCGCCATCTTGGCCAGCATAAAATATTTTGTAAAATGTCTTACCAAAGACTAGAATAATTCTTTCCTAAAGCATCCCCCTCATTTACTCATCTACCATGAAGAGGGGAAAATAGTTGAATCTGCCACACCCTGCTTGGAATGAAGCCACTCTTTGGGGTCACTGCTTTCTTTTGCTGGAGTTCACCATTAATAATCTGCTCAGGAATTTTCCCAAGAATCAAAATCAAACTCACTGACCCATAATTTGGAGATTCTGTTCTCTTCTCTCTCTCTCTCTCTCTCTCTCTCTCTCTCTCTCTCTCTCTCTTTCTCTTAGAAAATTGGGGCCCTATTTTCTGAACCAGCCTTACCATTTAAAGCTTGAAGCAATCATATCTGCCACTTCTTTCAGAACTCAAAGATGTCATTAATGTACCTGGGCCAGGTGACCTGATCTCACCAAGAGAACTCAGGGTTCTTCTTTGCTCCCCCCTTTTATTTTGGCTAGCAATTCCCTATTAAGGCTTTTAGTTCAGTCTTCACTAGACCAAAGATCAATCTCCTTGGAAGACAAAAAGAAACCAGCGAGCAGCTCTGCCTCCTCCCCATCCTCCCCAGCCATTGCACAGTGCAGCCCAAGAAGCCTCTCTCTGACAGGTTTAAAACCCAGCTCCACTTGGTGGAGAAGATAAATGTCCTTGCAAAGCTGGGGCTTAGCCACGTGTACAAGAACTGTTCCACTGGGACCAGCCTCTCTGTTCATTCTTTCCACTGAAAGGACAGGAAGCTGGAAGAGGGACCACAGATCTGGAGTCTTTAGGAGCCATCCTGGCTAGTACCTTCATTTCACAGAGGGTGAAGCTGAGGTCCAGAGAGGGGAAAGAAGGGTCTTACCCAGTAACCTGCCAGGGAGATGTGTTTCCTCCCCAACACATCAAGGTTGGCTTTAAGCCCATGGAAGGCAGTAAGTGGCCTGCCTTAAGGGAGCTGCAGAAGCTGATGGTGGGCCAACGAGCCCCAGAAGGGAGTGCCCCCTTCTTCTCCCCCGCCTTCCTCCTCCACCATGAGGCACTGGTGCCACAGCAGGGAGGGTGATGGGCTTGGTTCCACTAGCAGCTGTGACCCTAGAGAGTGCCATGGAGGAATGGTCGAGGACGGAAAAAACAAGACAGGCTTTTAAGCCCACTCACATCCAAGTATGCAGGAAGAAATAAATTGAGGCCTCTCTGGCAGAACAGAACGAGACTTAATGAAGAACAGCTGAACTGAGAAGCCCACTTCACCCAGAGCCCCAGAGTTCCACAGCTCTTGATCATTGCAGCCAGCTAATTCATGGGTTCAGCAAGGGCACAGCAGCCTGTGACCCCAGACAAGGCTCCTCCATGCCTCCCTTCTGCTCCCAAGCAGGACCTTGGCAAGACATCAAGACAGAGGCAAAATGGTCTGCCAGTGCCAGACCCTTCTCTGCAATCCAAGCATGCCCTGCTGGGGCAGAGTAACGTGAAAGTCAAAATGGCTTTTGCAAATTCTTTAGGGAGTGAGCTACTTCCCCCCACCCCGGGCAGCCTCAGAGGGGCTATGCCCTGCAGGCAGTCACAAGAGACACCTATTTTTCTCTGGCCACAAAGGGATTGAGTGATGGTAGCCCATAAGGTCTCCCTAGGAAGGGCTGGGGTCAGGACTGCCCTTCAAAGGGTAAGGCCCTTAGCCAAGAGGCTGGCAGGATGGACAGGCAGGAGTGACTGTTCTCTTCTCTTTCAGGTAGCATACATTCTCTATTACATGGCCATTGTGGGACATGCCCTGTCAATCGCATCCCTCCTTGGCTCCCTTGGAATCTTGTTCTATTTCAAGTAAGTACTTTCCAGGGTTGGGGAGGGGGATGGCAAGGTGACTGGGAGGGGGCAGGGGGAGTGGGAGACCACAGTGCTATATTCATCCTTCTTTACCTTCTCTTCTGCCTTGTCTCCTCTCCTCGATATGACTACAAAGGGCAGAGGAGACCAGGAACAATTCTAGGAAGGACCTTGGTGAGCTGAAGCCCAGGGTGGAAAGGGGCAGCTGGATGGTTTGGCTGGATGTTTATAAAATCTGAGGAGGAGAAGGCTAGGCAGGGGATGTACAACAGCTGTGATCAAGTATCTGCATCGATGCAGGGATTAGCTTTGTCCTGCTTGACCCCAAAGGGCAGAATGAGCGGGGTGGGACAGAGAGAGAGATGCAATGAAGCAGATGTAGGTTCAGTGTCAGGAAAAACTTTCCAGTGGTGAGAGCTATGCCCATATGGAAGGTGCTGCCTGGGGAAGGGGAGGGGGAGTTCAAGCAGAGCCTGGATGAGGAAGCTCCCTGAGGGCAGGGAAGACTTCATCTTTGTCCTTGTAGCCCCAGTACCTGGCGGGCAGGGCTTGGTCCACACTGGGAACCTGACCCACATTGGAATTGTCAGAGTTGGAGGAAGGAAAGTGTGCTTTGGGTGGGATTTGGCCTGAGAAGCTGCTAGAATCCTTTCTAAGGGATTCCAAGAAAAAGATTCACTAAAGAGAAATGCAGAATTCAAAGAATCTTGTCATTGTACGTGAATGAAGAACACAAGTGTTTAAATAATGTTGAGTATGTTGGCCATGCCTATCTGATTTGGTTATTCTAGATTTTGGTGAATTTAAAATATTGATTTCCTGATTCTAATGAAGGCCCCTCCCAGCTTCACATGGCCAGAAAAGCAGTCTCTGTCCTGGTTTTCGGGTGTCTCTTTGCCCCTCTCCCTGAAAGCACCAAGAGTGTAGGCGAAAACACATGAGGAAAACCCCCAGACCCAGTATCTGGAAGCAACTCCCCTACTGGCCAGGCTGTGCAACTTCAGAAAGCACAGAGCCATTCTCATTTACAAAGGGCTTTGGAATTCCACAAGTCATTAGAGAGAGTTCTCCATTTTGCAAACTCCCCAGTTCCAGATAAATGCACAAATAAAGAGTCAAAAGGGCCTCTTCGTGAAGTTAGCCTTGGAAAGTCAAAAGCTTATAAAGCAAATGACATGGGGGATTAATTACGCAAATTACAATGAGAGAATTTTCAATAATCACGACCAGTCTGGAGTAAAGTGCGCAGGTGAAGTGATTCATTTGGGATTCATCGGGGAACATGGCTCATTTTTCACCTGTACTTTATAACAATGAGCAAATAGATCATTGTGGCTTTCGCACATTTTCTATTAAAATCCTGTCACTGAAGTCTATTATTTGGGCTTTCACAACAGTCATGAGAAAAGAGGGCAGAAGAGGTTGGCTCTTTGCCCACGGTTGCCTGGGGATATTGTTCAGGCTTTAGGGGCAAGAGGGAAAGGTGCTTCTCCAAAGACCCATAACCATGAAGGGGCGTTTCCTGTACTGTAAAGGAGAAATGGGCTATGGGGCACCTGGAAGAGCGAGGTAAAGAGCTTGTCTGTTTCCAACATACCTTAGGATGGAAGAGAATAAGTCCCACGGGGTGATCTTGGTGGGTCACACACTCAGTCACTTCCCGAGCCCACACACCTGCAACTGAGATCTTTGGAGGGGAGAAACGGGTCCCTGAGGAGGTACAGTGGTAGTATTATCCTTATTTTCCTCCTCTTCTCTGTATGACCCCAGAAGCCAGAAGAGACAAGGAATAGTTCAGCCTTAAGTATGTAGGAAAATGCCTATCTGGATCTCCCTCCAGCCTTGGAAATATGGGACCCACTGGGCTTCCCTAGGCAACGTGGTGGCCAAAAACAGGTCATGCAAGCCTATGCTGCCTAGAAAGAAGCCCAGTGCCCTGAACAAGACATGCTTGAGTCTGGCTGTTGTCTGACCATGGCTGGAGGAGGGTACAGAGAGGACAGTGACCAGGATGGGGAGAGGACTCAAAAGCAAATCGTGCAAGGCTTGGCTGAAGGTTGAAGCGATCGCTCCTGATCGGTCTAGGGGATACATGACAGCTGCCTTCAAGTATTAGTGGAAGAAGTCTTAGACCTTCCTGCTCCTCCCTGGAGAGCCCTCAGAAGAAATGAGTGGAAACTGCGATGAGGCAGATTTGGGCTCTACGTAAGAGAAAACTCCAAACCAATTAGAGCAAGGCAATCGTGGCACAGGCTGCCTTGGAAGCTCTGAGCTCACCACCAAGGGCGTTCTGCAGGCAGAAGAAGGGTGCTTCAGCCATTTGTTAGGATGTTGAAGGAGCAGCCCCTTCCCAGTCTGCAGTTCTGTGATCCCTGAGTCTGGTACCTGTTCTGTGGGCCCATGTTAGCAACACCAGAAGAGGATCAGGTATTCCAAGCACTTAAAATTGAAGAGGAAGCTTTACAAATGCTCTTCCAGAGTCACAGAATGATAGCTTTAGGGATGAAAGGGACCTCTCAAATGGTCTTGTCCTACCTTCTGGTTTTTCTGAGGCCCAGAGAGGTCAGGTGAGCTGCTAGCCCACACAAGGTTGCAAGAGGCTTTGGTAGGACTCCAACTCAAGATGTCCAGTTCCACCTGCTGGGCTCCAGTCTGCTCCACTTACCTTCCTGAGGGTCTTCGCTACACTAAGAAAGTCAGGTGATAGAAGGGTTTCCTGCACCCAACCTTGTGAAACTTTTAGATCACAGGACTCATTTACATTCTTAAAAAATATTGAGCTTTTGTTTATTCAGGTTGTACGTATTGATAATTACCATATTAGAAATTAAAACATCTTATGGTTATTGTGAAAACTGTTTTGGCCCCATGGACCCTGGGAAGGGCCTTAGGGACCCCCAGGGGTGCGCAGAGAACTGCTGCTCTGGCCCTTTCTAGGTAACCTCATATCCTTATGTTCCATCCATGCATAAATGCAGATTTCAGAGGCATTGAGGGTCAGGAAGAGAAGTGGGAGAGGGGCGAAATTCTTAGTTATCATTGCATCGCCACCTTTATTAATGCCATTGTTTCCATGGGGATCTGAATAAGCTCAAAATGTATCTTCTCTAAAGTTTCTGGGTTCAGAACTGATTGCCATTGGTCTGTGGACTGAAGGAGTCTGGGACAAGCTGATGTTTAAATATTTATTGTTTGTTGCTGTTTTGTATCGATTGGTTGTATTTATTGGTTATATGCCAATAGGAAAGCAAGAGGGTTAGGGTTAGGTTTAGGTTTAGAGGTGGGGTTAGGGTTGGGGAGGAGCAACTCCACTGTGGCAAAGTCACATGACCAGGACTCCCTGAACTGTAGCAAGACCAGGGGAGAGAGGCAGGATGTGCCAGAGGTGGCTGCTGTGGTTTGAGCATCCACACCCTGCATGTGTCCTCACAAGAGGCAGAGCCTTTGGAAGGAAGGTCATCCACAAGGGGCTGCAGCTTCCTCATTGATGCAAAGGAAGATCTCTAAGAAACTGTCCACATTTCAATTCTCCGATTCTGTTACCTTTGTTACCACTCACAATCTCAGGTCACGACAGAATTCCAAAAGGATATCTAAAGTGTCTGGACTCAGAAATGAACATGTTTCAATGGAAGGCAGGCTTGGGAAAGTCATACCTAGAACCTTCGTTTGAGATCGGGGTCGGCAGAATCCAAGGGTGAGTGAGCACATTAGAGCCATGACTTAGATCTGCAGCTCTCCTGCTTCTTGGAGCACCTGAGTCCCTTGCTGAAGTCACTCAGGAAGATCAAAGCTAAACACTAACAACCAAAATTCCTCCACCGGTTACCTAAAGTCATTTGGGGCACAGAGTCATGTCGGATACCATGAGGAAGAGATGCTAGTTTAGCCATCTCTGCAAACTAGAAATGGTTTAGATGGATTAATATTAAAATGAATAAGGATTATTTTTGGCAGACATGCCTAAAACATAAGCGCACGAGCGTGCACGCGCACACACACACACGGAAGATGAAAGCTAAGGAGCATTGAATGGCACCCTTACAGTTCAGCTCCACACAGGCAAAGCCTTTATGTGAGCATGGAGTTCTGCACCTATCAGGTACTTACAGGTTGGACTAGTGGATCAATGACAAGTGAAAGGACATGGAGTCAAAAGCCCCCTCTGTGGTTAAGTGTATAGTGAACTGAGTGGATTTGAGTTGGCTCTGAGACTGGGGAAGGTGCTGGTCACACGGATGAGGTCCCTAGCCGAATGGTGGTAGGATAAGCCATTTATGTTTGTGATGGGTGCCATTGATTTGTATTTATCATGGAAGGAGACTGGCATTTTACACCTTTCTTGTATTAAGCTACAGCCCTTGTGATGCATAGAGAGAAAGGGGTTCTTTAGGGGCATGTCAAGTCTCCCACTCAACCCCCTCCATACACATGTACTCACAGGGCTGGTTATTCCCAGCAGGGATTCAGAATAGGCTTCCCCCTGCCCTGAGGCACTCTTGGGGAGGCCTCTTTGTTCTTTTTTCTCCTCTTTTCTTTCTGGCTCTGAACATCTCTGTAATTATGCTATGTTATGTAGGAGGGAGGAGCAGCATTCCCAACCCCAGGAGACAACATTGATTTCTACAATCTGCCAAACAATGCAGATATTAAAATACCATTTCCTGGGTCTTCAAACTTGTTTTCTTCAACATAAGGAAGGAAAATATCAATTCCAATCACTTCAAGAAAGATGCTCACACAGGATTCAAGCAGTGAAAATCATGATGTGGAAGAGTAGCCCATAGGCAGCACGTGGACCAGACCACTCTGCAAAGTGCCAAAAATGAGCCCCTCACTTCACTGGGACCCTCGACCCCATGTCATCCTCTAAGCTGAAAGGGAACGTCACTGCTCACGAAGCTCTGAGCTGCCATTGTGGGATGGACTTAACCTCGTAGTGGATACACCACTGTCCCACCTTGCTGCCTCCCAGAAGTGCCCAGAGCTAAAGAATGGCACAGGGACTAACCAGAAATGCATGCAGCAATAAGGCTGCCTAGTCCTTTGCATCACCAACGATATCTCCATAGTGCTTGACCAACAAGAGTTTCATGTTGGCCTCATGACAGCAGCACCCCTCCTGCACTTCAGGTAGGCAACCACAGGAGCCAAGGCACCATCCATCTCAAGGCACGTTCACAGGCAAGAGGGTTTCAGACTGGAACGTGGCTGCAAGATGCAGTTATTGGATCAGACCCTCCCTTCAGACTCTCCGTGGCTGAATGCCTAGTGAGTGTCATTTCAAATAAGGGAGGAACTGAGAGCCAGGAGAGGCTGTCGACATCAGCGCTCATTTTACAAATGAGGAAAATGAAGCTCAGAGAGCCTAAATCACTGCTCCAAGGTCAGATACCTTGAGAAATTGTGTTCCAGGGCTCCCAGTGTCAGCTCACCTGCTCTGAAATGAAATGGGAAAAAGAAAATTACCTCTTTATGTCCAAGAACTGAGTCTCATAGAACCACAGCATCAGGAGCATAGCAGGGAATGCCCAGAAATTCTAAGAAGACAAAAAAAATCAAAGAAATAAGCCTGCCTCAGATCTCTGTACACAAAGGCACTGAGTAGAAGCTGTAAACAAGTAAATCAGGCTGACTGGAATATGTCTCAGGGAGAGTTTAATTTATCCAAAAGGAACACACTCAGCCAACAAGCATTTATTAAATACCTACTATGTGCCAAGCACTATGGTAAGTGCGGAGGATACAGAGAAAGCAAAAGATGGTCCCTGATCACAGTCTAGGGAAGATGTCATACAATGATGAGGCAGCCAAGTGGCACTGCAGATAGAGTTCAGGGTCTGAAGTCAAGAAGACCCAAGTTCAAATGAGACCTCAGACACTTACTGGCTGTGTGAGCTTGGGCAAGTCACTTAACCTTGTTTGCCTCAGTTTCCTCATCTGTAAAATGGAAATAACCATAGCACCTACGTCCCAAGGTTATCGAGTGAGATCATGTTTGTAGAGCCCTTAGCACAGTGCCTTCTACACAGCAGACAGTAACAACAGCGTACACACATGACACGACAGGCTGAACTGGAGATAACCAGCAAAGGAAAGGGATTAAGGGAGATTATCGCAGAAAGTGGTGTTTGAGCTGGAGGAAGCCACTCATGTGGCCAGCCCAGGACTGCCCAGTCGGGTCCTCCCAGTGGACAGCAGGGCCAAGGGGAACAGTACCAGGATAGTTTAAGGAGCTCTACAATAAGAGTTTTTCATCTAGAGTACACAGACCCCAACGGCTCATGGATAGACTTCAGAAAGCCTGAGGACTTGGAGGAGGGGAAAAGTGACATCTTTATTTCACCACACATAACTTATCATGTATTTTATTTTAAGTATTTAAAACCCGAATTCTGATGAGAAAGGCCTTGAAGACATTGCCAGCCTGCTGCCCAAGGCAGGACACATAGAAGGTGAAGAATCCCTGCTCAAAGGAATAGCAATGCCGCAGGAACTCCCTGCACAGCTTTGACTTTTAGGAAATACACCAAAGACAGCACCAAGTAGAAGTGATGGGGCACATACAAAAGCATGGCTCCGGGGGCCAGAATGTCTGGAGAATTGAAGCTAAAGATGAGCTGAGGCTGCCACGGAGAGGGAGGGGCAAACAAAATGGGGAGAGGCTGGGAGCTGTGTCCAAACAAAAGAGAAGCATCTCCAGTTGGGTCGCATAGCAGGCCTGCAGAGACTCAGACTCTGACCTGGGCAGAGGCTTCATTGTGCTTGGTTGGGGTGGGGGGGAAGGGTGGAATTTGTTTCTCTTCTATTTCCTGTTCTCCTTCCTGTTCCATCCTTCAGTACCATTAGGGTGACTTTCCTTAGTTGAGTCTGGTACTAAGCTTTGTTTAAACTGTTGTTCTCTCTCTACTGTTTCTCTCTACTTTATGAGGCAATACTCAGGGAATCATCTTTCTCCATCAAAGTTTACCAACAAGTTAAATTCTAACCAGTATTGCCTTTGGTTCCCATGTCTGCTTGTCAAACAACCCAAGTGCTGGCTAACTAAGATACTTTTTTAGGGCCTTAGTGCCTCTGTTAAGGCAATTGATTTGCATCATGGAGTTAACGTTTTGTTATTCAGTCATGTCTGACTCTTGCTGACCCCTTTTGGGGTTCCCTTGGGAGAGATACTAGAGTGGTTCACCATTTCCTTCTCCAGCTCATTTTACAGTTAACATAGTCTGTGTATGTGTCCACTCATATCTATATCCCATTTTTCATCATCAAAATAGATTGGGTTGGAGTTGTTTTGGAGATGGAGATGCTATTTTTTCCATGTTTATCTTTTTTCTAGCTTTGAGCTGATTTTGAGCTTTTATGAAGTCAGTGGAGTTTTCTGGAGACAGTGCATACATTCAGGGTTTGCTCCCACAAGTAACAAGCTGTTTCCCGTGTATAAACTCAAACTATAACAATTTCACAGGGAGAAGACGTGAATGGTGTTGGGCACGCTGCCTCCGGTGCCTTTTGATTCTTGTCTCAGAATGCTCATGAGGTGCTTCTGGTTACCCTCAAGGCTGCCCTGAGTCCTCGTTGCTGATCCATACTTCCCAGACTCATTCATCCACACCTACTCCCATCTCTCCACGGGAGTCCCTGTCAATTACGTGTATGTGGATTTCACTGGAAGCAGACAATCCAGCTCTTTTTAGTTACTCTGTCCAGTCCATCCTCCACAGCAGGTGTTGCTGCTGACGCTGAAGTTGCTTCCTTGGTCACGTTCCATGCTGACCAACTGTCCCATGACATGACGCTTCTTTTTGCCTTCATCAATTTAGTCAAACTGGTTCTGCCAGGCCCCACACTTGATCCCCCAAGGAGAACTGGGGAGAGCTTTTACCCTCGCACCAAGTTACTACTTCTCTCTTCTAATTTTGTTTCTAGTGAAAAGGCCACAAGGCATATAATTTCCTTCCTCCAGTTGTGTGTCCACCCACTAGAGACTGGACAAAGACATCTAGAATTCCAACAGTTAGGTTAAAGTTTGTCACTAGTCTGATTCTGAACATCCCCTGGCCCCTTTTCTGCCATTGTGCTGGCACCACCTCCCAGAAGCAGGAGGGGCCCTGCAGGACTGAGAGTACTTGGGATTTTTCTTTGTTTTATGCATTGACCAGCCAGAGTTCCTCACTGAGTGGTCAGTTGGCTGGCAGTGGGCTTTCCCCACTCAGTTGAGCTGGACCTCAGAAAGCAGCTTTGTCTGCCAGGAAAAATGCACTCAAAGCTTTTCTAAGCCCTGTCCTAACAGTGGAGCCACCCAGTGGTTGTATACTTGTGGCAGAGTCTTCAACAATGCAGCCTTTCTCCACCCCACAGTCAGGCAGCAGCATGGGATGTGGAGGAGGCTCCGCAGCCTAGAAGACTGACCCAAACCTAATGAGATGAAGGTTCATGTAGACAGTGTAAAGGTTCACGCATCCAAGGTGGAAGAGGCATGGCTAGATGCAGTTTTTGATCTGGGGGTTTTAATGAAAGTACTAGGCAGAAGAACCAGGGAAGAGGGTGCTTGTTCCCCTGCTCTCTGCCCTGATCAGAGCCCAGCTAGAGGGGTCGGTTGGTCTAGAAAGGCCATTGAAAAGCCAGACAGTTTCTAAGGGCAGGTGATCAGGAGAGGACAGATCTCTGTAGTTGGCACAGAGTAAGCTAGTAACGAAGGCTTGATTGTTGACCATCTAAACCACTCCCTGGGAATCTTAGTATCTGAGTCCCAGCAGAAAGCAGGTATAATGCTCAGCCTGCACAGAGATTCATGGTGCTGGGCTGGACATAAGAGCCAACTTCCAACTTCCAGGCGTGGCAGGCAAGGGGTGTTGGGCTAGCTCTCTTTGGGTGCAGAGGGCAGAACTGGGGCCATGGGAGCATGGGGAAAGGGAGGTGCCAAGAAGCAAACCAAGGTTCAGAGCAAGGTAAAACTCTCCAACAATGAGTCAGCCTAAACTCTGGGTTGCCTGGGAGGAAGGGAGGCTGGCCCACCACTTGGGGGAAGGGGGTTCAAGAGGCACAAGAGGCTCGGTTAGATCAGGTGTCTCTGAATGAGGTCCCTTCCAGTTCCACAGTTCTGTCCTCTGGCCACACCAGGCTGCTTGTACAGACTTTTCAGGTTCCCTGCCCATCCCCCATGTTGTCTTGAAAAGCCTGGTCCAGGGAATTCGGCAGAGTTCCTAGGTAATGATTGGCTGTGTTCACAAGGTCCATGTGGCCAGAGAACTGAAGCTGAGCGCCTTGGAGACACAGAAGCAGGGAAGCTCCTGGGGACACTTAGTAGTGCTGGTGAACAAGACCAACCTGGGCTCCCCAGACCACGAAATGACTATGAGCCGTTCACTGAGCCTGTGACCTGACAGGAGGCATAGACTGTGCTGCATCTCTGCATGCTACATTGTAGACACAAGGTGGTAACATTCTGTAACATTTGTGGTATGAGGCCGCGGACCAGGAACAATTCATGTGGTTCTGTATGCATTACATGGCCGCTAGGTGGCGACAAAGTGCATAGAGAGCCTAGAGCTTCGGGCCTGGAGTTAGGAAGACCGATCTTCCCGAGTTCAAATCTGACCTCAGACAACTACAGGCTGTGACTGGCCAACTTCACCCTGTTTGCCTCAGTTGCTTTCCTGTCAAATGAGCTGAAGAAGGACATGACAAACCACTCCAGTATCTGAGCCCAGAAAACCCCAAATGGGGCCGTGTAGAGTCGGACACAACAGAAAACAACACCAAGTAGGCATTCCATTGTACATCGTGTGTGTTACGTGTGGCTGCTTGTTGTCGGGAGCTGACATGTCCAGCGATCCGCAAAAACAGCATCACAGACAAGCATGGCAGAATTACAGGACTCTGAAGCTAGTGGGGACTGAAGGAATACCTAGTCCAACCACAGGTGAAGCCATGGAGGGATAGAGACTTGGCCAAGGTCACACAGGCAGGAAACATCAAAGGTGGGAAGCAGGCATCGCCCCACTGGAGGGACAGACGTATCTGCTGATCTGTGACTGTATCTTTCATTACTGAAAAAAGAAAAGTACTCTTCCTCTATCAGCGGGTCCAGTGCTGAAACGTTTGCCTAGGGTACTGGCTGCCATCAGATCTCAGCTTATTGCCCGACTCCATCCATCAGTAATCCTGAGGCCAAGCGTTTGCCCAGCACCACGGTGAAGTCGTCACCACCCCTGCTCTCTCACCTAGCACTTCGCTCCACAGTACTTTGGGAGACCCTGGCCTTGCGAGATTCTTACACTTCATGGGAACACAATGCATGTGGAAAGCCCCGGACATCCGTGAGAATGGCCAGGACTGAGGGAAGCTCAGCTGGCGGCTCTCGTCGGGGCATCCTGAGGCTTCCTCCAGATGCTGGCGATTTGTGCTGGTCCTGGCACGGCTGGCTCCCAGGGTGAGGTCATGGCTGTTTGCTTCCCAGGCAAGAGGAGCTCCGGGTGGCCTGGGTTTGTGAGGAAGGAGGGGCTTGCCCAGCTGCCTTGGGAGCCCTCAGCAGCAGGGGTACAGAGAGGAACGCCTGTGGTTCCAGAAATGATCTGCCTGGCCACAGCGCAGCGCAGCAGGAAGCCCCATCTACTGCCCAGAATAATGATAATCGATAACACTGATGGAGCGCTTACTCTATGCCAGGTGCTGCGCTAAACTCTTGGTAATTCGTATCTCATTTGATCCTGCCGCAGCCCTGGGAGCGGGTGCTCCGCCTTGAGGATGGATGGGGGTGTTTGTCTGAAGCCTCTCAGCTTCCCCCTCCCCCGCCATGTGTGCCATGGGAGCCCCACTGCTTTCCCTGCACTTGGGTCTTGCCAGTCACACTCTACCCCTTTGGAGCCCAAATTGCCACTGATTGACAGGTCTGAGCTGGGAAAGGGCTTCCCAAGGGAGAAGTCCATTAAGCTTGGGTTGCCCGGGACTGGCTCAGTCAGACACATCCTGGATTCTTGCTGCCCAGCTCCCCTCCCACCCAGTGTGATCTGTGGATGGGAATGGAAGCTTTTCCTCCTTCCTTCTCATTGGCTCAGCCCCATAAAAAGTCTGGAGGGGGTGGCAGGATCCCTGAAATGACAAGGTTAAGATAACATCCAAGAATGGTCCAAAGGACCCTCCATGTGAATGCATGGAGACAGTGGTAAGTATGCCTGGGTTCAAATCCCAGTCTTGCCCCTTACTACCTGTGCAAATTTGGGTCTGAGCTTCCTGATCCATACAAGAAGGAGTTGGCTCCTGCCAATTCTGTCTTATGGGCCTGTGGTCCACGGGTCCTCTTGTGCTCTGACAGAAACAGTTCTTCCCAGTCAGAGGCCAGATGTGACATTCATGCCTCCACCATTGCCCAGGCTTAAATATTGTGCCCCTGGTGGGAAGGGGGGGGGGTGTTGCCCATGCCCATCCCCTCCAGGCTTCACACCTTCCCTGTCACACATGCAACTGGAGGTTGCAGGAGAAAGGAGAGAGAAGGACTTAGCAAAGCTCCCTAAAGGTGTATTTCGAACAATGCAGTGCTCCTCTTCAGAATCCTGTTTCTTGCCTGAGTGTCTGGCCATCTTGGCCAACTCAAATCCCGGCAGTGTTCCGTCCTGGCCCTAACCCAGCTGACTCTGTCTCATCTGGGCTGGGTGCCAGCGCAAAGTCTCAGGCTGTCTTCAACCGGTGGGTTTGGCAGGGCAAGGCTCCTCGGGGGGTTCAGTTCTTCCAGTTTGGGCTTCCAGCCTCACTGTGGGAATGACAGATCCGGGCTTGAGGTGGCCACTACTTATTTTTAGGGCAGCTAAGAGAGAATAGTGGTTAGAGCTCTGGGCTTGGAGCCAAGGTCTGAATTTGAATCCTGCCTTAGACTCTAACTCTGGAACAACAAGGCAACTCTCTTAATCCCTCACAGACTCAGTTTTCTTATCTGTAAAGTCAACATCATAATAATGAGATCTCTGAGAAATTCTTTGGAGGTGGGGGAAGGAGGGAGCTGCTCCCCCATTGATGGGGGCTTTACCTAAATAAAATCTCCCATCTAGATGGAGGAAGCATCTCTAGTCCTTAGGAAGATGGGCCTGCCACTTCAGACCTTTTCTCAGACTTCAAACGTGTATATGCCCTTGTATGTGTGCATGCATACACACACACACACACACACACACACACACACACAGAGTCCTTTACCTCACTCCTCCTGATGTGTTCATGGCATCGTGGGAATTAGAATGGGAAGGGGCCTTAGAGGTCCTTGAGTCTGACCTCCTCATTTGACAGGTCAGACATCCAGGGCCCAGAGAGGGCAGGAAGTCACACACCTTCTACTTAGCAGGAGAGGCAGGGGACTGAGCTCAGTTTTTCTGGCTCCAGAATTAGCAGGGCAGAAGGGTGCAAGGGAGGGGTGTCCACATTACCTCCTTTATTTACAATGATCTCAAGGATTGTCAAGAAATCTTCAAAAGTAATTTGCATATCAACCTCATGGAGCTGGAATTTTATCTGTGCATATTAGTCCAGGTATGGAAGTTCCCTCCACTGATATAGTTCAGCATCCAGAAGACCTTGGAGTCCTGAAGAGGTATCTGGGGCACTTGAGAGTGACCTACTCAGGGTCTCTGAGGCAGTTGGAGGGATCCATTCAAGACCAACCCCCTATCCCTTGCATCATGCCACCATATGTGTGTATGTGGGTATGAATATATGTGTGTTCATGTAGGTAGGACATGCATGTTCATGTGTGTGTCTGTGCCACAGACCCTGTGGATCACACACACACATACACACACACACACACACACACACACACACACATCATATAAAACTCACATAGTCCATAATGGCTATATGTCTGAACTTTTTTCTCTATTAGAGAAGTTCCATTTCTGGGATGTGACCTCTAATTAGAGATAGCTCAGGCTATCACACTACACATAGATATGCCCAATGACACAGAAGGTGTGGCCGCACATGCACACACACACACACACACACTCAGGTGGGAAGGGCTGACTGCCAAAAATGAGCTGCCCTCATGATATGGGGACTTCTTTATTCAAGTTACCTTCCTGATTCATTTCTGGACATTTATGTTGTTAAGTTCATGCTCTGTTCCTTCACCTTTGGTTTCTGAAGGAAGCAGGGTTGGGAGCTCAGAGCTTGAGCTGCTCATGTGCATTTCAGCAGGGCATCAGAGATTTCAGATGGAGAGCAGGAGGGGTTCAATCCTCAGCCTTTACAGACTCTCACCACAGACTTGGGAAAGGGGCAGGACACGTATAGTTTTCATTCTCCCTCAAGACTATGAAGTCCGCGAAAAAACCATGGCCTGAATCTGGGTCTGCTGATTCCCAAAGCCGGATTCTTTCCTTCTCAGCATGCTCTGCTGCTCAGATTTCATCCTCAGAACTGGGAGACCCCTTGAGGAGCCCATGGAAAACTCTGGCCCAGGCGCTGTCTCTTTTCCAGACATCTGCAGGTCAGGCAAGGGCCATGATGCACTGACCTCAGCAAGCAGACACTAACGCAGCCCCCATGTTGTCTGTCTTTCAGGAGCCTCAGCTGTCAGAGGATCACACTGCATAAGAACCTGTTTGTCTCTTATGTGCTGAACTCTCTGTTCACAATTGTCCACCTCATCACGGTGGTGCCCAACCCTGACCTCGTGAAGAGAGACCCCGTAAGCATTGCATGTTCCTGGATTTACTTTGTGAGATGTTCCTGTGAACAGTTCTCAGACCTGAGGGGAAGGGGAATGCAAATAGAAGCTTCTAGCTTTTAAACCCTGCCAAGCCCTGCCCCATTAAGATTTTCCCAGTGTACCGTCAGGGATACCCTCTTTCATTCAACTCTGCCTGAGAAGCTACCCCAGATTCAAGAAATCCTGTGAGTCCACATTCATTCAAAATCATTGTTTAGGAGCCCCTACTAGAGTGTTTATATTTATACATCAGTCCTAGGATACGATTAATTTAAAGCAAAGGTATTTAATGAACTGGCACAGAGGGAACTTGTCAAAAGAGCATTTTCTCATAAACCTGGGACACACTCTCCCGTACATTGATATACCATTAGTAGGAGAGGGTGTTTCAACAATACAGCTAGCAGCTTCTGTGGGGGTGTAAGATCCACCAACAACCAGCACCCAGAAAGCTGCCAACACAGGTCCTTTTGATCTGCTTCACTAAGGAAAGCAATGTTAAGGGGTTAACAAGCTTATTTTAATCCAGCATACAAATATCACTCACTTAGTTCAGGGGAAAAAGCCAGCACCCTGAACTTCAGAGCAAAATACCAACAAAGTACAAACATCTACAGACAGACCTTGTCTGATTCAAATCCCAATACATAGTTACCAGAGTTTAACAAAGTCCCAGCATCCAGGTTTATGAGCTGGAGGGCTCTTAGCTACAGCTGCCCTGAGTCTCTGCATCATCTTGCCACCAAGAGTGAAAGCCCCTGAGCAAATAGCTCTGTCTTCTCTTTTTATACCATTTCAGATGTCATCAAACCACATCTGAATGACCAGAACTTAGGCTCCTGTGATTGGCTCTGGAGTTAGCACCTCCCCTTAGGACCCTGGGAGCTTCACACACACACAGGCTTAGCACCTCACCTAATAGGGGTTTGGGCCTGGGGCTTAGCACCTAATAAGACTCAATAAAATACACTGAATTACTCGAAGGAAACAAAGCCAAACTCTTCAAGGGCACTTGATTGAACTGAGTGCTAAGAGCCCATTTTGCTTACCAACACAGAGGGGATACACCTAGAAAACACATGTTGAGAGACATCCATTTAGAGAACATATATGGCCAGGATATAACTGGGGAAGGAACATCATGGGCTCTGTGTTAGAGGGTCATGGACATTTTCTGGTGATGTTTTCTGGTGATGTCCATTGTAGGTGTGGTCTGCTAGATGTTCATACACTGATCTTTAATCCCTTCTCCCATTCATGGTTTTGTACCTATGGATCTTTTCTTGCTGTTAATAACTTCCTTGGAGCATAATCTCTAGTTGAATTTGGCTGTGAACAGTTTAATAACTTTTTTACATAATTGTACATTGTTCACCAGAATGATTACATTGATTGAAAGTTTCACTCAGCAGTGAATTAACCTGCCTATCTTCCCACAGCTCCTCCAATGCTGGATTTTTACAATCTTTTCCATCTTTGCTGTTTTTATGTGTACAAGTCAACATATCCAAATTGTTTTAAATTGTGTGTTTCTGTGAAGATATTGAATAATTTTTCACATGGCTGTTGGCAGTTTGATTGTTGATAGTTTATATTTCTTCTTTTGAAAACTGCATATTTTGGAGTCATAACTATTGGAGAAAGGCTCTTGCTCTTAACAGATGTGTGTCAATCCCCTATAGAGTTTTTATTTTAAAGCTATATAGAGAACCTATGTGCAAATATTTTCCCATTCTATAGGGTTTTTTTTTTCATTTAATTTACTTTTAGTGATTTAATTTGTGCAAATGCTTATAAATTAGACAGAAGGAATTGATTTTACCTTTTATTTTTTGTTGTTCTTTTTATTTTTGGAGGGGAGAAGGGAAGGCGATTGGGGTTAAGTGACTTGCCCAAGGTCACACAGCTAGTAAGTGTGTCAAGTGTCTGAGGGCAGATTTGAACTCAGGTCCTCCTGACTCCAGGGCCGGTGCTCTACTCGCTGCACCACCTAACTGCCCCGATTTTACCTTTTATAATTGCTTCTACCTTGTATGGTTAAAAAAAAATCTTCCCCTACTTATAGGCTATAATGAAAGAATAAAATCAACCATTCTTCTACAAGAATTTTGTTTTAATAACAATTTATGGATTGTTTATCCATTTGAAGGTTACTCTGGTATATGGAACAAGACAGTGGTGTCAACCTCGTATATAAAGGATACCTGCAGGCCACATACTGACAGTTTTAAAATGCGATGTTTTGTACTTTTATTTCTTTTGTTGAATAAACATTTCCCTCAGGTTCAGGCATGGGGGAGGGCTGCCAGTAGCAGCTGCCTATTGGGCTCCTCTGGTATAAGTGGCTGATCTCAATCTCTTTTCCACTCAAGTGCTTTCCAGCTTTCCCAGGCCTTCTTGTCAAATGGGGTGTTTGTGTCCTTGGGTTTACCAAACCCTGGCTCGTTGTAGTATCCATGTCTAGGCCTTGCTTCTCTAATCTAGTTCAATAATTTCCTCAGCTGTTGTCTCTCCAGTACAAGAAAATATGGGTAATTACTGATCGGTAATAGAGTTGAGGTCTGCCATGTCAAATTCCATTCCTACTTTTTTGCTTTATTTCACTTGATATTCTTTTTTATGTATTAGTGATTTTATTTAATATTTTAGTTTTCGACATTGATTTCCACAAGATTTTGAGTTACAAATTTTCTCCCCATTTCTACCCTCCCCCCCTATTTCCAAGATGGTATATATTCTGATTGCCTCATTCCCCAGTAAGCCCTCCCCTCTTTCACCCCACTCCCCCCCCATCCCCTTTTCCATTACTTTCTTGTAGGGCAGGATAGATTTCTATGCCCCATTCCCTATATATCTTGTTTCCCAGCTACATGCAAAAAATAACTTTTTCAAAATCTTTTTAAGATCTGCTTTTAAAACTTTGAATTCCAAATTCTTTCTCCTCTTCCCTTCCCACCCACCCTCTTTAGTAAGGCAAGCAATTCAACATAGATCACACATGTATCATTATGTAAAATACTTTCATAATGCTCATGTTGTGAAAGGCTACCTATATTTCCTTCCATCTTATCCTGTCCCACTTTATTCATTTTTCTCCCTTGACCCTGTCCCTTTTCAAAGGTGCTTGTTTTTGCTTACCTCCTCCTATCTGTCCTCCTTTCTATCATCCACCCTTTTTTATCCCCTTCCCCTTATTTTCCTGTGGCATAAGATACCCCATGTTATTCCCTCTTCAAGCTGGATCCCATTAGAGTATAATTCACTCATTCCCCCTCACCTGCCCCCTCTTCCCATCCTGCAGAACTTCTTTTTCTTGCCACTTTTATATAAGATAATTTACCACATTCTATCTCTCCCTTTCTCCCTCTCTCAATATATTCCTCTCTCATCCATTAATTTTATTTTCTTTAGATATCATCCTTTCATATTCAACTCATCCTGTGCCCTCTGTCTACATATATATGTATATATATATATATATATATATATATATATATATATATATATATATATATATATATATATTCCCTTCAACTACTCTAATACTGAGAAAGGTCTCATGAATTACACACATCATCTTTCCTTGTAGGAATGTAAACAAAACAGTTCAACTTTAGTAAGCTCCATATGATTTCTCTTTCTTGTTTACCTTTTCATGCTTCTCTTGATTCTTGTGTTTGAAAGTCAAATTTTCTATTCAACTCTGGTCTTTTTGCTGTGAAAGCTTGAAAGTCCCCTATTTTATTGAAAGTCTATATTTTGCCTTGGAGCATTATACTCAGTTTTGCTGGGTAGGTGATTCTTGGTTTTAATCCTAGCTCCTTTGACCTCCAGAATATAATACTCCAAGCCCTTCGATCCCTTAATGTAGAAGCTGCTAGATCTTGTATTATTCTGATTGTGTTTCCACAATATTCAAATTGTTTCTTTCTGGCTGCTTGCAATATTTTCTCCTTGACCTGGAAACTCTGGATTTCGGTGACAATATTCCTAGGAGTTTTCTTTTTGGGATCTTTTTCAAGAGATGATCAGTGGATTCTTTCCACTTCTATTTTACTCTCTGGTTCTTGAATATCAGGGCAGTTTTCCTTGATAATTTCTTGAAAGATGATGTCTAGGCTCTTTTTTTGATCATGGCTTTCAGCTAATCCAATAATTTTTAAATTATCTCTTCTGGATCTATTCTCCAGGTCAGTGGTTTTTCCAATAAGATATTTCACATTGTCTTCCATTTTTTCATTCCTTTGGTTCTGTTTTATAATATCTTGGTTTCTCATAAAGTCACTAGCTTCCACTTGCTCCAATCTAATTTTTAGGTGGTATTTTCTTCAGTGGTCTTTTGGACCTCCTTTCCATTTGGCTAATTCTGCCTTCAAGGCATTCTTCTCCTCATTGGTTTTTTGGGTTAGTCTATTCTTTAAGGTGTTATTTTTTTCAGTATTTTTGGGGGTCTCCTTTAGCAAGTCGTTGACTTGTTTTTCATGGTTTTCTTGCATCACCCTCATTTCTCTTTCCAATTTTTCCTCTACTTCTCTTACTTGCTTTTCCAAATCCTTTTTGCACTCTTCCATAGCCTGAGCCCAATTCATGTCATTTTTGGAGGCTTTTGATGTAGGCTCTTTGACTTTGTTGATTTCTTCTAGCTGTATATTTTGGTCTTCTTTGTCACCAAAGAAAGATTCCAAAGTCTGAGTCTGAATCTGAGTCCATTTTCACTGCCTGTTCATGTTCCCAGCCAACTACTTGACCCTTGAGCTTTTTGTCAGGATATGATTGCTTATAGAGTAGAGATTACTTTATCCCAAGCTTTAGGGTTCAAGCACTGCTGTTTTCAGAGCTACTTCTACTCCACTGTCACTGCAGGCTCTGTCACAGCAGTGCTCTTCCTCCCCCAAGAACTGCCAACCAGGACAGGAATACAGATCCAAGCAGGGTGCAGCAAGAGAATCTGCCTTTGTGCCCACAAAGTGCTCCTTGTACTCCCACTCTGATCCACTGCTAGATTCCTCCCACTGTGTGAGTCAGGGACTCGACTCGGGAAGCAGCTGACACTGGTGCTCTGGAAGAAGCCTCAGGCATTTCCTGCTGCTGCTGCTGCTGCCATGGCTGCACCACTTCCTCCACCCCCAGAGCTGACAGACCACTCTGAACTCAATCCCGCAGTTTCCCCCTAACCTGCTCTTTGGCGTTTGTGGGTTGAGAAGTCTGGTAACTGCCACAGCTCTATGTTTCATGGCCCCAAAGCCTGTTCCAGCTGACTGACTCAGGGTCTGGTCTGTATCCCAGCCAGCACCATGCGATAGACCCTTCCTGGAGACCATCCAGGCTCTCCTGGGCTGGGGACCTGTTTCCCTCTGTTCTTTTGTGGGTTCTGCAGCTCTAGAATTTGTTCAGAGCCATTTTTACAGGTGTCTGGAGGGATTTGGGGGAGAGCTTAAGCAAGTCCCTGCTTTCCAGCCACCATCTTGGCTCCACCCCCCACACTTGATATTTTATTCCTCCATATCTAAAGGGTAGTTTGTGGTTGCATTTACTACAGCAACAAGAACACACATTTACTATGTGCCTGGCACTGTGCCAAGCACTGGGGATGCAAATACAAGCAGAAAGAAAGACAGCCCCTGCTCTCCAAGAGCTGATATTCTAGTGAGGAAAGATGACACCTAAAAGGGGAGGGAAGGAGGTGTGGGGAGGGGCAGGGAGCAAGGGCAGCCAGCACCAAGTTGGGGCAATAGTAGAGAGAGTTTGGAGAGCATCCTGGAGCAGAATGACATCAGTCTCTTCTGTCTTAATAGGTTATTGTCAGATGTTTGATGAATTTTGTTGATTTAAAGGGAAATTCCCCTTCTAGCCTTTCTCTGTTTGCAATGTACAGAAAACTGGTTATGTTGTAGAGTTCTTTTGTATCCTGGGACTTTACTGAAGCTATTCCTGGTCTCAGGAGGGGGTGGGGTTAGTGATTCTCTAGAATTCTCAGAGTGAATCTTTCACTACGCCTTCTGCAAATACATAGAAAACTTTGCTTCTTCTAAGCCAACCCTTATGCCTTCGTTTCTTTTGCTTGTCTTATTAGTCTAGACAGCCTTGCTATTACTATGTTTCAAAAGAATGGAGAACATTGATTTTTTTTGCTTCATCCTGACCTTATTGAGAGGTTCCTCCTGGTTCTCCATTGCAAACAATGCCTGCCCTTAGTTTTAGATAAATGCTCTTGACCATATTAAAGGTCCTTTACTCCTTTTTTTTCAGTTAGTCCATAACCATTTATTAAGCACTTTCTATGGCGAAAACATTGTAATAAATACAAAGACTACAAAAAGAACCCCAGAAATGCTCCCTGCCCCCCAAGGAGATCTCTAGCATTTCCAGTTCTCAACAGAAATTAATCTTCAGGATTTGAGAGCGAGAAATCAGAATTCCTGGGCGTTCCCAAAATTATATTTTTTGTTATTTTATTTACATGTTTTAAAATAATAATGAGTGACCATAATAACAAATAATGAATCATTTTTCCATGGTAGGGTTATAATAAAAATTTCAGAGAGTTTCTGAAAATATCTAATAATAAATGCATGGCTTTTTATTATGAGTCACTATATTATGACAATGATTTAAAACATATCTGGCAATGAGCTGACTGATTTCCTTTATTTTCCACCATTCTTCATACTCTTTACTCATTGTTATGGATCTCCAAACAGTATTTAATAAGAAATATTAAGTTTAGTCATATTTACAAAGAATTGTAGCCTATAACAAATAATCAAATGGTAGAATACTCCAGCAACGATTACTGGGTAGAATAAGCATGTTTGCAGCCCTCTCTGTTGGTGAGTGGTTCTTGCAAACAAAATAAATGTTAATAAGTAAACAAATACTATGAATAGTGTTCCAAGAAATAAGTTTTAGAAGCAAAATAAGTCCTTAAGTTAGCCATTTTAACATGAGATCCTGTGTAGTGCCATTCACTTTGCTGGGAGATATGAATGCTGGATTTTATGAATCCTCTGCATATCACCATTTCCTGTTTTTGCTTTTGACTTAAAGTCAGTGGATTCCTTCAAACCAGCAATGTTTATTGCTAACCTTCAATTCTCACAGGAGAGTTATCCAATTTCCAGACTTTTTTTTTCAGTGGGATTTGGGAGTTAGAAAAACATATAAATTTCCCAAGAAATGCCAGAAAGAAATTCCTTCATGGAAATACTAAAGCGCACAGTGTGACGGGGGAGACAACTATGGTAGTGAATAGCGTGTTATTTCACAGGGAAGGTACCTGGGGGGTACAGGGGGTGAGAAAGGCTTCCTGAAGAAGATGAGATCTGACCTAGTCTTGGAAGTAATTCAGGGAAGCTCAAAGGCAGAAGCAAGAAGGGAAAGCGTTCCAACCATGGGAGACAGCCAGAGAAAAAGCAGGCAGTTAGGAGACAGAACGTCACGTACAGGGGTGTGCAGGGGAATAAAATATAAGAAAACTGGAAAGAGGAAAAGAAGCCAGCTTGTGAGGGCTTTAAAAGCCAGACAGAGGAGCCTCTACTAGGTCCCGGTGATACTAGGGAGCCAGTGGAGGTTTTGAGGAGCTTAGTGACATGTTCAGATCTGCGCTTTAGAAAGATCACTTTGGCAGCTGAGCAGAGGGTGGACTGGATTTGACATCGATGAGTACTGACTGTCGCCAACTTTTTTCTTTATCTATTGGTGTAGTTGCACAATTTTTGTTTTTGTCAGTGATATGACTAAGTATTGTATTGCTTTTTTAAGCCTTTCAAACATTTATAACTAGAAGGAACATTAGGACTTATCCGATGTAAACTCCACACTTTACGAACAATAAAACTGAGGCCTGGTGAAGTTGATTGAACTTCTTGAGGTTGTACACGTAGTAATCTCGGATTCAAAACGGTCTCTCTCATCAACGACACTCGCAGGGGGCACTCTTCTGTTCCACAATCACCATTGGGCGTTCTTGATGACTTAATTACAAATGTAATGTGTTTATAATGAACATTTTTAATATGTAGCCATATCCTTTTGCTAATGACTTATTTACTACTTTAGTATCCATATTCATTAGTAATATTAGTATAAAGATTTCTTTCTCTGTTCTATCACTACCAAGTTTGTGCATCAGGATCATATTTGTCTCAGAAAAGGAGTTTAATGAAGTGTTTCTTTCTCTATTTCTGTGAGCAGCTTATGTTACACGGGGATTAGTTGCTCTTTAAGTGTTTAATTGAATTAACTTGTAGATGCATCTGGACCACGAGATTTTTATTTTGGGGAATTCATTTATAACTTCCTTGATTTCTTTTTCTGAAATGTGATCATTTAGATTCTTTTCTCTCTTTTTGCTAATTTGAGGTTTGTACTTTTTTATTTCATTCAATAAACATTATTAGCTTAATGGCACCTGGTGTATTTAAGGTACAAAGACAAAAAAGTCCCTGCCCCCAGGGAATATTCACTCTGCTTGTAGGATACCACTGAGACATACAAAGTACACACCAAGTAATACAAAGTATTCACATGAGGGCAAGAACACTACTAACAGGAGAAAGAAAGGCCCCATACAGATCTGGTCCCTGAGCTGGTGAGGTTCAGTAAGCCAAAAATGAGTCAGGGCTGTGTTCCAGGCATGAAGGAGGATGTTGCAACAATTCGGCTAGCAGCTGCTATTGGGGTGAAAGACCAACACAAGCCCAACAACAAGAACGCTGCCAGCACAGGTTCTTTTTATCTGCTTTACTAAGGAAAGCAACGTTAAGGGGTTAACAATCTTATTTCAATCCAACATACAAATATCATTCACTTAGTTCAGGGGAAAAAACCAGCACCCTGAACTTCAGAGCAAATACAAACAAATTATGAAGATACATTAGAAACACACCAAATTCAATTCATAGTTACCAAGAAGCCATCAACATTTGAGTTCAGGAGCCTGAAAGCTCATAACGATGCTGGCCCTCCTCCTGTGGCTCAGAAAGCAAATAACTCTGTTCTCTCTTTTTATACACTCTTTAGCGGTCATCAAACGTCATCTGAGCGACCAGAACTTAGGCTCCTACTATTGTCTCAGGTCTTAGCAACTCCCCTTAGGACCCTGAGGGCTTCACCCCCACATAGGCTTAGCACCTAGTAATTAGCAGTTTGGGCCTGGGGCTTTGAACCTAGTAAGGCTCAATCAAAGACACTTAATTAATTTATCATTCTAAAACAGTAAAGAAGTCCCAACTTAATTGATATTACAGAGGACCACGAACCAGCAGACCAGTTGGACTTCCCAGTGTGGGAAGGGAAGCTGTATGAAATGAGACTAGAAGGGCAAGTGGGAATGAGACTGTGAAGGGCATTAAACGTCAGACAGCACATTTATAGATCATCCTGGGGCCACTGAAGAATTTTGAGCAGAGTCAGGTCTCTGTTTTAGTCCTATCAGTTCAGCATCTGCGTGAAGGGAAGACTGGATGCATTGAAGATGACTTAGAAGGCACCAAAATAGTCCAATGAAGACACGAATGATGGGAAAAGTGGGATGAAGGGAAAGAAGGGGGTAAAGATGAGCAAACATGGTGGACATAGGACTAACAAGACTTGGCAGCTGGGAAGATATAGGGATTGAGGGAGAGAGAAGATTCAAGGCTGAGACCTGGTTTATAGGAAGAATGGAGGTACTGCAAACAGAAATGGGGAAGTCTAGAGAAGGGATGTATTTGGAGGGAAACATGAGTATAATTCTGGCTTTTTTCCCCAAATATTTATGTATTTCATTTAGGTTTTAAGATGTATTATGGTTTAACATAATTGTCATAGTCATGTCTAATAATTTTCTCCAGTTCCTCTTTATTTGCTGTGAGGATGGCTTTCTCATTATTGAGAAATTGATCCTCTTTTTATCAAATTAGCTAAATGTTTGCTTATTTTATAGGTCCTTAAAAACAAACAGCTATTTATCTTATCAGGCCAGTAGTTTTTGTTTTCAATTTTTTTATCCCTCCTTTGATTTCTGAAGAGAGGAGAGAGGAGAGGGGAGGAGAGGGGAAGGAGGGGGGGGAGGGGAGGGAGGAGGGGAGGGGTGAGGGAAGGGGAAAGGGGGGGGAAGGGAGGGGAAGGGAGGGGAGGAGAGGAGAGGAGAGGAGAGGAGAGGAGAAGGTAGGGGAGGGGAGGGAAGGAGGGGAGGAGAGGAGAGGAGAGGAGAAGGTAGGGGAGGGGAGGGGGGAGGGGAGGGGAAAGGGGGGGAAGGGAAGGGAGGGGAGGGGAGGAGAGGAGAGGAGAGGAGAGGAGAGGAGAGGAGAGGAGAGGAGAGGTAGGGAAGGGGAGGGAAGGAGGGGAGGGGGGAGGGGAGTGGGGAGGGGAGGGGGAGGGGGGGGAAGGGAGGGGAAGGGAGGGGAGGAGAGGAGAGGAGAGGAGAGGAGAGGAGAGGAGAGGAGAGGAGAGGAGAGGAGAGGAGAGGAGAAGGTAGGGGAGGGGAGGGAAGGAGGGGAGGGGAGGGGAGGAGAGGAGAAGGGAGGGGAGGGAAGGAGAGGGGAAGGGAGGGGAGGGGAGGGGAGGAGAGGAGAGGAGAGAACATTTATACATTTATTAAGTGTTTACTGTGTGCCAGGCACTATACTAAGAATTAAGGATACAAGACATCCTCTGCTCTCAAGGAGGTCACATGTGGAAAGGCAAAACACAAAGGAGAGCTGTAAGGGAGTAGAGGAGAGTGAAGGGCACTAGTGCCAGGATTCAAGGTATGTAGTGAAGAAGCAGGGGAGTCTGCACAGCAAGGTGAGCTAGGAGTGAAGTGAGCAGCAAGACTAAGGCTCCTCAGGAAATGATGATCTCAGCCAAGGACTCACCTATAGGGAGAGTAGGTCCTAGGGCACAGTCATCTGGAAGGGGACAAGTTCATTAATTCGTTTATTAAATTGCCCGTTAAATTGATTAGATTCTCCCCCCACCCATTTGTTCATATGTATTCAAAAATATATCATTTCCTCCAAGAATTGCTTTGGCTGCATTCCACAAATTTTGGTCTGTTATCTCATTGCTCTCATCCTCTTTAAGATAATAATAATTCGTTGTTTCTATGATTTGTTCCTTAACTCATTTATTTTTATGATGTCGTTACTTAAGTACCCTCGGGTCTGCTCCATTTCTTCTTTTCACTCAGGAGGATCACAATTTTATGTTTTGGGAGGTGATAAGCCCTTTTGTCTGTGCATTTTGGTTTCAGTTCTGGAGATGCCAAGGAGAAGGCCCACAAAGGTATCAGTGAAGGCAGGGTAAAGTAGCCAAAGTGCTTGATTCCCTGGCCCAAAAAGCAGGAAGCATCATGGCATCTCACTCTACTGCAGGAGCACCATTCAAAGGAACAAGGATCTGGGAAAGAATGCACCTTTGTCACTAACCCAAATAAGCAGGAAGAGCATCCTGTAGCTCATACAGTCTACCGGGAGTCTGTGGCCCCTCTGTGCAGTAGGCAGGCTTTCCAGTTTTGACATCTGGACCTGAATGATGTAGGACCTCTGCTTCTCCCAGACTTGTTCCATGTTCTAGGCCCTTAGTGGCTGCTCTGCTTGCATGGACCATCAGGGATGCAGAGAGAGGAAGAGGCTAAGGGATCAACCTTCGGTGGGCAAGGACAGGTGCCCAGGGGCAGGGCGCCTGTAGAGCAGCCTTTGCTGGGTCTCCAGCTGAATGTTCTCCTTTTCCTGCCCCTGTAGGTGAGTTGTAAGGTCTTACAGTTCTTTCATCAATATATGATGGGCTGCAATTACTTCTGGATGCTGTGTGAGGGGATCTACCTGCACACTCTCATCGTGGTGGCTGTGTTTGCTGAGGAGCACAGGTTACACTGGTACTACCTTCTGGGCTGGGGTATGTATGGCCACCTCCCCTGGGTCTTCCGATAGAGCAGCCTCCTGAGGCCTGGGCAAGTACACAGAGATGAGCACAGTGGGGACTTCACTTGGGAGGCTGATGCTTCCAAGGACACACATTCAAAGCAGCAAACAGACAGAAAATGTACTCCCTCTCTTAAACATGTTGTAGGAGACCATAGCCAAATTCCGCCATGGAAATTCTTTTTACCTAATATCCTCAGCTAATGAGAAGCAGCATGGGACTGGGAACAAACTCTGAATTTGGAGTCCAAGTGCCTGGGTTCAAATCCTAGCTCTGCCTTCTACTCTCCATGTGATTTAATCTCTACAAGCCTGTCAAACAAGGCGCTGTAGAAATAAACGACCTCTGAGATACTTTCCATCTCGGTGGAAGGCATTCCTTTGCTCTCTCCTTCAGAACTCAGCTGAAGTCCTACCTGTTAGGGTCCCTCTAGATGCTCCTTCCCTCCCCTCAAAATTACTTTGTTGTTATTTTGGAAGGATAGGGAAGGAGAATGACAGACAGACAGACAGAGAAAAAGAGGAAGGGAAACAGAGAGGGAAGAAAAAAATATTAGAGAAAAATGGAGATATGGAGAGAGAAGAGAAGGATGGAGGATGAGGAGGGGGAGAAGGAGAGGGGAGGAGGAGGGAGAGGAAGAGGAGAAGGAGGAAGGGAGGAAGAAGATGAGGGAGAGGAGGAGGGGAGGAGGGGAAGATGGAGGATAGGGAGGAGGGGGAAGAAGTGGACAGAGGGCTAGACTTAAAGACAGAAAGTCCTGGGGCCATGTCTTGCCTCTGACACATACTGACTGTGTGACCCTGAACAAGTCACTTAACCTCTTGGTGCCCCAGGCAGCTCTCTAAGACCGTAAGTTTCATCGAAGGCACCAACCCACCTTAATGGGTGTTTCCTTATCTGGGAGGTCCTAATGTACATATGTAATAACTAATAATAACTACTAGTCTCACTTTATAGATGAGGAAATTGGGGCCAACAGAGCTTAGGTGACTTGCCCAGGGTCACACAGCTAGGAAGAGTCTGTGGCCAAATTCAAACTAAAGTTTTCCTGACTGAAAGCCTGGTGTTCTATCCACTACTCCACACTGCCACATTGTCTCCTCTGCCAGAACAGAAATTCTCTGAGGGCAGTAAGTGTTCCCATTTGTCTTATGTCTAGTGGCTAGTCCTTACCTCATACAAAACAGGCATTTAATAAGTGCTTGTGGATAGACTGATTAAATCCACGATCTGTACTAGACGCGGAGGCTTCTAATGGCAACTTTCCATGGGCTTACATTCTACTAAAGAGGTATTATTAGGAAGGGAATGCTCACACCACATGTGCATGGATGATGAGGACCCACACATTACAACAAGTGTCCTTAACATGTGCATGGATGGTGAGGGCCCGCACAGTGTAGTGACAGTCTTTGAATCCCCACATGTCCATGGATGATGAGGGCCCATCCTTGAACCCCCATGAGTGCAGAAGGGCCTTCTTTCAGGCAAGGGAATAGCAAACAACTGCTGCTACCTTGGGGCCCTCTTCTTTTCCAGGTTTCCCACTAATACCAGCCTGCATTCACGCTGTCTCCAGAACCAAGTTCTTCAATGACAAGTAAGAGTCCCGTTGACCTTGACCTTTGTTCACCGTGACCTCCTCCCATCCCAGAAACCTGGACTGACTTTGTGCTTCCTTGGCAGTTGCTGGATGAGTGTGGATACCCACCTGCTGTACATCATACACGCGCCCATCATGGCAGCACTGTTGGTGAGTCCAGCATGGCTACATTCACTAGTGGGGCTAATTAGTATAACACAAAAAGTCCCTTCCAGCCAGTAGATGATTCCTGGCTGGTGGAACCAGCTGGAGGCTCCCCTTCCCCAGGCATGTCCCCTAGGAGTGTCTGTTTCCACAATCCGGCTAGCAGCTTCTGTGGGGGTGTAAGATCCACCCACCGCCAGCACCCAGAAAGCTGCCGACAGCACAGGTTCTTTTGATCTGCCTTAATAAGGAAAGCAAGGTAAAGGGGTTGGCAAGCTTACTTTAATTCAGCCCACAAATTTCATTCACTTAGTTCAGGGGAAGAGACCAGCACACTGAACTTCAGAGCAAAATACAAACAAATCACAAACATCCACAGACAGGCCCAATACAATTCATGGTTACCAACATCTAGGTTCAGCCCGGGAGCTCAGAACACCACCACTGCTGCAGCAAAGAGCTCCAAGGAAGAGAAAGCCAACCCCTGGTTTTTATATCTTTTTCAGCGTCAGGGGTGAGTCACACATGCGACTCACCCACGTGACCTAGAATCATCACAAAGAGGCCGACAAACCCACATGGTCTAAGAGCCTCTGCTCCCCCAGACATGTAAACTAGGCCCTCCCTGGAGTTAGCCCCACCTTGGGCCCCACCTTAGTTGCCAATCCACACCCACTAAGGTTTTATACCTAATAGGGGTTTGGGCCTGGGGCTTAGCACCTAGTAAGGCTCAATGAATTACTCGAAGGGAACAAAAGCCAAACTATTCAAGGGCACTTGTTGAACTAAGTGCTAAGGAGCCCATTTTGCTTACCAACACAGTGTCTAGACTTGGCCTTGACTGTGAAGCAAGGCAAACCAGGGCAGGTCCCAATGGCACACAAGGATCTCAGGAGAGAGAGGCTCGCAGAGAAGTGGTGGTGAACCCCAGCTTGGAGGAGGAGTGGGTTTTGCTAAGATGACTAGTCTTTCCATACCTCTCCATGGGAAAGTGTGAGCCCCAGGGGTCCAACCCTGTCATTCAGTCTGGAGAAGGGGAGACACCAGAGATTCACTGGAAGGAGCCCAAGCCTGGGCCAGATGGTTCAAATGAGATAACGTTGGTAAAGCCCCTGGCACATAGTAGGGCTATGGAGATGCCCATTCCTTTCCCCTTGATGAGCCTTTCTGGGGTGGGGCCTGCAGGGAGAGATGGGAGGGGAGGGCCAGGGTGCAGGTCTGAGGCCAGGGCTCCCAGCTCCAGCCTGGCTAGGGCCATTGGGCTACTTTATCCACAGGCCCTGGGGCCCCCTGCAGCGAAGCGGCAAGCACCCCAGCCCCAAAGTGGTCAGTCCACCAGCCTTTGTGCATCAGGTAGGAGCTATTGTCCTCCCTTTACAGATAGAGAAATGGAAGCTGAGAGGGGGAAAGGATGTGCCCAAGGTGTATTTTGGGGGTGGGGTCAGCAGCAGTGAATAGAGCACCAGGCCTGGAGTCAGGAAGATCCAAGTTCAAATCCAGCCTCAGATGCTTCCTAGTTGGGTGACCCTGTTCTGACTCCATGAAAAGGGTATAAGAAGAGCCCCTCCCTCCCAAGGTTGTTATGAGGATCCAGTGAGATAAGATGCACAAAATGCAAATCTTAAAGTGCTGTAGAAATGCACTCGATTGTTATCATTACATGTCCAAGGCCAGATATGAGCGCAGGTCCTCCAGACTCCACTTTGGCTGGAGGCTGGCACAGGAGGAGAAGCTGAGGCTCTCGGTGGGTCTGACACCCCCACCTCCCAAGCGCTTCAGGAGGAGAGGCCACCCTGCAGGGCCCTCTGTGTCAGGACCATCACAAGAACCTGGGGCATAGTCCTTCGGGCTCCTGGCAGGAGAGCATCCCAGCAGACAGGGCGGCTCTCTGTGGCCACTACTGACTGGCTCCATTCACTCCAACCCAACTGGCATTTATGAGGCCCCCAAACCCAAAAGAGTTCTTGAGGACAAACTCCCTTCGGAAATACCCTGGTCCCAGATAAACATTGTGTCGATGACCTAGCAGGAAAGAGAACCACGTGATCGCAATGTCAGGTCATCACCCTTCAGGGTGACAGCGGGGGGGTCAATGGTGAGGACAGCTTATCTCCCCAAGGTTAGCCGGTGGCCATCTGAGACCTAGCAGGGAATCTAGGGCCTGTGCCCACGGTGGGAGGGAAGGCTCCTCCACAGAGGAGATAAGCACCTGGCTAGAAGGATGTTAGGCACTGAAGGCAGTTTGCTGACCACAGCTTTGTCCATTCATGACTGTTGGGCACATCCCTAGGTCTGAGCACAAGGTCTTGGGATCTGCCTATGACTCCTTCCTTGACTCTCCCAGAGGGCTCCCCCGCACTCCTGTGCTTAGACGCTCAATAAGAGACAGGGTAGAACTGGTCTTTGTTTGGGATGTGCACTCTGGGGACTTGTTAGCTGGTGGCCCACCAGCCTCCCCTTTCTCTCCTCCCACCCTCTTCTTAGCCCCTTACAATCTAGCTTCTGACCTCATCCTCCCACCCAAACTGCCCTCTCCAAAGTGACCAGTAATCCCTTAATTACCAAACCCAATGGCCTTTTCTCAGTCCCCATTCTCTGCCTCTCTGCAGCCTTGGACACTGTTTCCTCCATAATACTCTCCCCTCTCTGGATTTTTGGGGCACCCCTCTCTCTCTCTCCTGGTTCTCCTCCTCCCTGACAGCTCCTTCTCTTTCTCTTGGGCTGGATCCTCCTCCAGATCACACCTTCTAATCATAGGTGCCCCTCAGGGCTCTTCTCCCACTACAATGCTTCACTGCATGAGCTCATCAGCCCCCATGGATTTAATGACCATCTCTATGCCAAGGATTCTCACATCTGCCTTTTCTTCCCCAATCTCTCTGCCTTTCAGACATTTTGAACTGGATGTTCAATGGACATCTTATACTCGATATATCCAAAGTGGAACTTATCTTTCCCCCTAAATGCTCCCTGCTCCTTCCTTTCCAATTACTATAGAAGGAACCACAGTCCTCTCATTCATTCCCCGCCCCCATACCCAAGCTGTTGTCAAGGCCTGTTGACTTGATTTCTGCAACACCTCTCTAGTAAGCCCCTTCTCCCTCTGACACTGCCCCCCCCCACCAAGGCAGGCTCCCATCACCTCACACCTGGACTATTGCCTGCTGGGGGAGGGGAGCCTGCCTTCCTCAAGTGTCCCCCCTCCAATCCATCTGCCATCCAGCCACTAAAGTGACTTTTCCTAAAGCCCAGGTCTGATCACATCACACACACACACACACACACACACACACACACACACTCAGTAAACTCCAGGGGCTCCCTATCACCTCCAGGATCCAATACAAAATGCTCTGTCTGGCCTTCAAAGCCCTCATAACCCAGCCCCCTCCTCCCTGTCCATTCCTCTTACTCCTTACTCCTCACCACATACTCTTTGACCCAATGGCACTGGCCTCTGGGCTGGGCCTCCAAGACCTTCCATCTCTGGGCCCTGGGCCTTCTCTCTGGCCGTCCCCCAGGTCTGGAATACTCTCCTTCCACTGCTCTAACCGCTGACCTCTCTGGTTTAGAGGTTAAGTGGCATAGGCAGGAAGGGCCTGAGGTCGAATTCGCTGATTCCTCTCAGTCCCTAGGGGCTCCAGGCAGTGGGTCAAGTGGGGAAGGGAGGGGCACTCATTGGCCCATTGGCAACCGCTGATCCCAGGACCACATCTTCCAGGTGAATTTCTTCTTTCTCCTCAACATCGTTCGAGTGCTGGTGACCAAGCTCCGAGACACCCACCGGGCAGAGTCCAACATGTACATGAAGGCTGTGCGAGCCACGCTGATCCTCGTGCCCCTGCTGGGCATCCAGTTCGTCGTGATCCCCTGGCGGCCTGAGAGCAAGCTGGCCGGAGAAGTGTACGATTATGTGATGCATGTGCTCATGCACTACCAGGTAGGGACACGTGCTCGTGCGCCCCGGCTTTGGTCTCCAGAAACCTCTGCTGCACATTGGGGCTTCCCCCGAGACTGAGGACTCACACTCCAAGCCCTCCCCAATCCTCCCAGCGTGCTACAAGTGAGAGCATGTAGCCTGCCAACATCAGCCACTCCAGGCAATAACATTTCATTAGGCGGCAAAGACTATTAAGTTGGAGGGGGAGGGTGGGAGATTTAATTGGTTGTTTCCGAATTGATGAAATGAAATGAATGCAGGGCATTTTAGAATACCTCCTGGGAGGGCTCAGTAATTACTTTTCTGTTTGCCAGAGAAGCTCTGGCATGTCCTGCCATCATCACGGCTGGGGCTATTTACATCAGTGGTCAGGGGGAGAACACGTGCTCAGCCCATAACAAGTTGCAACGTTCAGGAAATGGTAGAGCTTGAGTGGCCGAGCAGTACAGAGAAAAGAGCTCTAGACTCAGAATAGATGCCCAATGCTGAAAAGGCAGGTCAAGAGTAATTAGTGAGGAGGAAGAGGAGGAGGAGGCCAGTCGTGCATTTACACTTACTTTAAAGTCTGCCAAGCATCGACTTCCTTATTGCTCCATCCAAGCTTTGTGACTGTGGACAAGTCACCAAATCTCCAGTAATTCAGCTTTGAACCCTGCCTGAAAGCAGCCCCTTAGAGACTGGTCCCAAATCACAGAATCTGAGAGGTGGCCTGAGCTTGGGAGGTGATCTGGTGCCAGCACAGGCTGAGCAAGAACATACACAGACACAGACACAGACACAGACACAGACACACACACACACACACACACACGTCTCACACTCACACACATTCTTACATACTCACAATCATACACACACACACAATGTACCCAACAAATGGTTATCCAATCTTTGCTTGAAGCCCTCCCTGAAAGGAAACCCATGACCTCCAACAGCTTTTGCTGGAAGGAAGTTTTGTTTGTTTGTTTTCTGATATCGAGCCCCAGTGGCCTCTGCAGCTGGCGTCACTCCTGGGCCTTCCCTCTGGAATGGAACAGAACAAGGCTAATTCCCTTTCCTGAGCTGCCTTTTCTCCAGGCTGACCAAGCCCAGCTCTTGGCCTCCAGGTTATCAACGTCCCATTTGATGAAAATCCAGCTACTGTTCGAATGGGAAGGCACACTAGATGGAAGGTCTCTCTCATTTTGCAGTTGAGGAAACTGAGGCCACAAGAGGTCAGAAAACTTCCTCAAGGCCACACAGCTGGT
The DNA here is from genome assembly GCF_011100635.1 of Trichosurus vulpecula. Taxonomy (NCBI): domain Eukaryota; kingdom Metazoa; phylum Chordata; class Mammalia; order Diprotodontia; family Phalangeridae; genus Trichosurus; species Trichosurus vulpecula. Next base: position 207,379,835 of record NC_050581.1, on the reverse strand, counting down.
TAATGCCCGGGCGGGTCCCTCATCCCTCTGAGTCCAGCCGGTTGCTTAAAAATAACACAATGATCTAGCATTCACTGACACCCCATTTCTTGTCTTTCTTTTTCTTTCCTGTTGTTTTTGTGTGCAGGGCTTGCTTGTGGCAACTATTTTCTGCTTCTTCAATGGAGAGGTGAGCATTTCCCAGTGATCCACTGGCTCTTGGCCTGAGGTCTGGAAAATTTCAATTCAGTTCCACTCAGCAACAGTGATGAAGCACTTCCTCTGTGCCTGCCATTGTGCTAGGTGTGGGATACAGAGATGAAAAGGAGAGGGCACCTGCCCTCTAGGAGTTTACATTCTACTAGGGGACAGGCTATGGAAGCACATAGGTAAATCCAAGGTAATTCAAGGAGGGACCACGCTTGTGACTTGGAGGGGAAGGGGAGGAGGAGACAGTGAATAAAGGAAGACTCCATGAAGGAAGAGGCCTGGCCTAAGCCTTGAAGGAAGAGAAGGGTTCTGAAAGCCTAAGGAAAGGAGACAGTACCCTTGAGGCCTAAGGGAGCAGCTCACGGACATGTGCAAAAGCAGCTTATTCTGTCTGGAACAGAAGGCATGAGAAGGAAAACTGTGAAATAGGGCTGGAAATGGTGGGGGGAGGGCTTTAAAAGCCAAATAGAGGCTGTTGTGCTTGAGCCTAGAAGCTATAGGGACCCACTCGCTCATTGATATGGGGAGTGACACAGTCAAACCTGCGGCTTAGAACTATCCTGCAGGCGTACTGTTGAGCCCCTCTTGCCGGAATTAGGACTGCAGCAGTTCCAGACTGTGTGCTGCCAGCCCAGGGGTGGGGAACCTGTGGCCTCAAGACCACTGTGTTGGTAAGCAAAAATGGGCTCCTTAGCACTTAGTTCAACAAGTGCTCTTGAATAGTTTGGCTTTTATTCCCTTCGAGTAATTCATTGAGCCTTACTAGGTGCTAAGCCCCAGGCCCAAACCCCTATTAGGTGTAAAACCTTAGTGGCTGTGGATTGGCAACTAAGGTGGGGCCCAAGGTGGGGCTAACTCCAGGGAGGGCCTAGTTTACATGTCTGGGAGAACAGAGCCTCTTTGTGATGATTTTAGGTCACTTGGGTGAGTCGCATCTGTGACTCACCCCTGACGCTGAAAAAGATATAAAACCAGGGGTTGGCTTTCTCTTCTTTGGAGCTCTTACCCACAGCCATGATGGCGCACGTGACTCTGGGCCAGCCCTTGTTCTGAGCTCCCGGGCTGAACCTAGGTGTTGGTAACTATGAATCTGCATTTGGTCTGTCTGTTGATGTTTGTAATTTGTTTGTAATTTGCTCTGAAGTTCAGTGTGCTGGTCTCTTCCCCTGAACTAAGTGAATGATATTTGTATGCTGAATTAAAGTAAGCTTGTCAACCCCTTCACCTTGCTTTCCTTAGTTAAGCAGATCGAAATAACCTGTGCTGTTGGCAGCTTTCTGGGTACTGGCTGTGGGTGGATCTTACACCCCCACAGAAACTGCTAGCCGGATTCTTGAAACACACGTGTGGCCCTCTAAGTCCCCAAGTACTGCCGTTTTGAAGTTTAGATTCAGTCAAAGGGCCCACTCAAGGACCCAGAGGGCCACACGTGGGCTCAAAGCTGCAGGTTCCCCACCCCTGCTCCAGCCAATCAACCCAGCCAAGGCAGGGGGAGGGGACCCGAAGTCACCAGGCCAACCGCCCTGCCTCCTCCTGCTTCCCACATGGTGCTGAGCCAGTCAGGGGGATGCTGCATGGAGAGTTTACCTGGATTTCAGCAAATCCTTTGGCAAACAGCTGAGTGGCAAGGTGGACAGAATGCAGGACCTGGAGACAGTAGTACCTGAGTTCAGATCTAACTTCAGACTGGATCAATGGGCATTCGGTGTCCACAGCCTTGCAGAGGCTTTGCGGAGGGTGGAAGAAGGAACCTCGCCATCCACCCTCTATCCAAGCCACGTGCGGGGGGGTGGGGCTCCTGCCCAGAAACCCTTAACTGGGGGCTGCAGCACAGCGTAAAATGAATCCCTGATCACTGAGTCCTCACGAAGCTCGGGACAAAAAAAATGCATCAAAGCTCTGGGATCTGGGGTGCTGAGGGCAGAACGCTAAGACAGTGGGGGGGGGGCGCAGCTGTCACCCCCCCAGCCCTGGCACCTGCTCCAGACAAGGCATCGTACTGACCTCACCAACAAGCGTGCTGGCCTGAAGAGCTGCGCCCACGCCTTGCCTCCACTTCTCCCCCCTCTCCCTGGCCTCTCTTCACATCCCCATCCTCCCAAGCTCCCAAGATTCCACCTTCGGGACAGCTACTGCCTGCCTAAGTTTCCTCAACCATAACCTAGGGGTAGGAATCCTACCTCCCAGGGTTGTTGTGAGGATCCAGTGAGATCTTCCTTATTTGTGAAGTGCTTCACACGGTGCCTGGCACACAGCTTGTCCTCTGCCCCCTCCCTCCCAGTTGAAAGAGTCCCGACAATTCACCTTCCACAACACCTCTTACCTCTACCTGCCTTTCGCCCATAATGCCTCTCATCGTCTCTTAATTGCACTAATACAAGAGACCCTTAATGAAGCTGACTCTGAGGTCAGAAGACCGTGGCCTCAGTGGCCACGGGAAAGTCACTTGGCCTCCTTAGGCTTCAGTTTCTTACCCTGTAAAACCAGGGTGTTGGAGCCACTGCCTTTCAAGGTCCCTTTCACAGACCCCTGATCCCAGTTCCATTTGTGGAAAAACAAAACCTCCAAGAAACTAAGAGCTGGCAGCTTTGCTTCCCTTGCTCATCATGGGGTGGTACCAGATGTTTCCTCCCCTTCCTCCAAAGTTTCTGAAATCTGCTGTCCCACAATGCAGGGAGCTCCGGCCTTCTCTCCTTTATCCTTCCCACCTCCAAACCAGAGAGACAGACTAATCCACTCCTGACTCCCTTTGGTGGCTTTCCTGGAGCGAGGAAGTGGTGACAGGCAGGCAGAGAAAGCGCAGTGGCCCCATTAGGGGCTCTGTACACTCCTGCTTTGCTTCTTCTTCCTGGCCAAGTGGGCCACAGCAGATGCCAGTGGCCATGCCCCTTCTCTTTCTGCCTGCCTTGACCTTCATCCTGAGGCTCTCCCAAAGCCTTCAATGCTCTGCTTCCCTGACTTCCCATGAAAATGTCTTCTCAATGTACAAGGTTTCCCTTTACCCACCCTTACCCATCCTGTTTCCTCTGAATACAACATTCCCTTTCCAAATTAGAGAGAGACCTGGGAGGTCAACTTTGGCTCCTTTCATTCGCATCTCTACTATAGTGAAGTCTTGTGCTAGGCACCTGCTGTGTACAAGCCACTGGGCATTCAAAGACAGCAAAACCAGTCACTGTGACATCATGGAAGTCCATGCACGAGCATCTTAGGAGAGAGAGCACCAGAATAACAAGGGGATGAGGACAGCCTCCTCAAGGAAAGAACCTATGAACCCAGCCTCGAGGGAAGCCAAGGATTCTAAGAGGTGAGGAGGAGGAGGAGGAACAGAAAGAGGAGGATGAAGAGGAGGAGGAAGAGGTGCATTTCAGGCCCAAGTGGAGATACTGAGTCAAGAGCTGAGTGCTAAGTTTGGGGAACAGAAAGCAAGCCAAGAGCATTGTGTTATTCCCATCCACAGCACAATCCAGGGCATTGGTGTTAAAACAATCCAGCTAGCAGCTGCTGTGGGGGTGAAAGACCAACACAAACCCAACAACAAGAATGCTGCCAAAGCCCAGGTTCTTTTGATCTGCTTTGCTAAGGAAAGCAACGTTAAGGGGTTGACAAGTTTACTTTAGCCTGGCATACAAATACCATTCACTTAGTTCAGGGGGGGAAAGCCAGCAACCTGAACTTCAGAGGAAGATACAAACAAATTACAAACATTGACAGACAGAGCAAATACAGATTCATAGTTACCAACATCTAGGTTCAGCCTGGGAGCTCATAACACGGGCTGGCCCAGTCACTCATGCCACCACTGCTGTGGGTAAGAGCTCCAAAGAAGAGAAAGCCAACCCCTGGTTTTAAATCTTTTTCAGGGTCAGGGGTGAGTCACACATGTGACTCACCCACGTGACCTAGAATCATGACAAAGAGGCGACTTAAACCCAGGTGGTCTAAAAAAAGCCCCTGCTGTCCCAGACATGTAAACTAGGCCCTCCCTAGAGTTAGCCCCACCTTGGGCCCCACCTTAGTTGCCAATCCACACCCACATAGGTTTAGCACCTAATAGGGGTTTGGGCCTGGGGCTTAGCACCTAGTAAGACTCAAAGACACTTAATTGATCATTTCAAAACAGTAAGAAAGCCCCAACTTAATTGATATTACAATTGGGGAAGATGCTTCACAGCACACCACCACCAATGAGATAGAGAAAATGAGCTGGAAGGTCCTGGAAGCCCAGGCACTGTGCCAACACCATCACCATTTATCATAATCATAGCTGGCTTCATGAGACACTTGAAGGCTTGAAAAGTGCTTTCAGAATGGCGCTGCCTGGGGGCCGCACTTTGGGGTTCACAGAGACCCTCTAGACTGACAGGGCTGCAGCTGAGGAGGTGCTGTACCATGAGCCGCCAGGATTTAAGAGATGATGGCATCTGAAGCTCACAATGATAGAAAACAGAACCTTTTGTATATTGAGGGCCGTTCCATCAATCTTCCCAGGCAAAGGATCTCTCATTTGACTAATAAGAACATGAAGGAGGCTAAGAAATCCCCAAAATAGTTGACTGCTCATATAAACACAATAGTTGGATACTCTGTGAGAAGTCCAAATTGCAGAAAGAGGTATATTACAGAAAGAAAGTTCATCATTATTTTCCAAAGGCTTGTTACAGAAGAAAACACTTCCCTAGAAGGAGGGGCTGTGACATGGCAAATACAGAAAATGAACTGGCTTGTGCCGGCCACCTGCCTGAAAAATATGCCACGAAGGTCACACATTTTTTGCTTAATGCCAGTGACTCTAGTTCTTCACAAACGGAAAACCCATCATCAAAACATAGCAGATTTTTTACTGAGGTTTCTCAGGACCATGAGACAATGGCACAAGTCCTCTTCGGTAGTAATCTGAGGTTGAATGTAGCTCTAACTTTTTGGAAAAAACAAAGTATAATTGAACTGGTGGCCTGTTTGGTGAGGATAGAAGACCTTGGAGTGGTGGTAGATTGCCTGCCTGTGCTCACCAGCAGTTTACAGGAAGAAAAGCAGTACATTTCACTTGGCTGCCACGCATATCTGTTGCCTCTATCACTTAAAAGCAAATTTAAAGACTATGTGATAGTTTGAACTGGATTCAAGCGGTCATAAAAAGATGGTGGTCAGAACTATCTGCTAACACAGAAATTGCAAAAGGTAGAAATGTTCGTATTTTAAAACAACAATTATGTGGATTGTGGAAACAAGGAAACCGTATTACATTGGTTCCAGGATACACTGGTAATATAGCCAAGGATGTAGATGCTTGCTAAGTACCATTACATTGGGAACTATCACCACCTGAAGAGGACTTCCTTATTCTGAATATTCTTGGGCTTTGTAGCTTCCAAAAAGAGAGGTCTCTTCTGAGAACTACGAACCAAGGAGGGAAGCAGAATCTTCCCAAATGCCATTTAATGAAACCACTAATGAAATCCTAGCAATCTACTTCACATTGAAGTGGGAAAACATCCACAAGGAGCATCTTTGACTTCAATGAGGTGAAAGTGCACTATGAAAATTGTTCGCCTTTGTTGTGTTTGGGATTTGTATGGTTATTTGGGGGAAAGTTGCTCAAGTGCTTCTGTGTGTCTTATTGCAGTCCTTCACGTTGCAGAAGAAATGTAATTTATACCGATGTGAAAAGATAAAACGGGCAAGACATTTTGCTAGGAACCACAAAGACCAATTGCCATTAATATTTTTTTAAGATTGTGTTTTATAGAAAAACAAACCCCTAAATTTGTGCAGCTACTTTGTGATCATACTGAAAAGACTTTAAAGATGTTTAAAACAACGTAATGGGTAATTTTTTCACACTGAGACACTGTGTAAAGCAAGATGCCGGAATTATTAGTATGTTTGAAAAAGCCAACATGTTATGTTATTTATATCTCTTAAAACAGCCATACACATAGGCATGAAATCGGGGGTTTTACAGTCATGTAGAATACTGATTTTGGAAGCTTTTTCACACAGTATGAAAAACTTGAGGAGATTTTTCTCTGATTTTTGCCAGAATCAGAGAGTGTGTGTGTGTGTGTGTGTGTGTGTGTGTGTATCAGTATGAAAAGCTGAATATTAATTGGATGAATGCTTAACTGGAAATGTCCTTGGAGTTAGCAAATTTATATTCACTTTTTAAAAATTATATTTGGATTTCTATTCTTTTCAGTTCTGAATCATTTAAACTCCTTTTATTTGAGTAAATATGCTAAATATTTCTCTTTTTGCTTTTTTAAATTAATATAATGTCACTCATGTTCTAAATTCTTTCTCATCACTTGTGTTTTGGATAGTAGTTTCTAATGCTTCAGAAATGTTTATAGCTAGAGTTGACCTGATGTTCTCCATCCAAATAATTGATACACTACCTTCTCTAACAGTTGCTTTGAAATGGGGTTCATATATACTCTTGGTATGTACAAACCCAGTTTTGGTATGATTAAACAGTGGTATGTGTTAAAATTCAAAAAAGAAAAAAGAAAAGTGCTTTCAATTGGTTATCTCATTTGGTCCTCACAGCAGTCAAATGGCTGTCTCAGGGTCCCACCACTAAGTGTCTAAGGCAAGATTTCAACTTAGATCTTAATGACTCTAAGCCCAACACTCTCTCCCCTGCACCACTCATCTGTCTATAATATATCATGAAGAAAGACATGAAAAACTAATGATTAATGCACACTCAGAGCAATCCCCACTCTGACTTCCTCTGGGGACAAATCCCCATGTTATTATAGGGCATATTTCTTTCTATGAAAGTATTATTTTCTAAAATCCCCCAGATGGGATTCCCCCCTCCCAAGATTCATTATCTCCAATTTCTCTCCTCTGGGAATAGTAGCATTACAGACCACCATTGCTGCCACTTGGCCAGGAGGCTCCCGTCCAGCCCACAGTGGTCTGTGTAGCCCAGAAGATGCCCAGAGCATAGAACATCCCACCTCTGGTAGCAATGTTCCTGTGGGAAGATGGAATTCTGGTCTCCCTTAGGGTCCAGTTAAACAGGCCAAGCCAGGCTAGCTGAACCCTGGATAAGACCCACCCTCACCAACGGCCATCCCCCGAAGAAAGGGAGGAAGCTGCCCAGCTCCAGGATCTAGTGCTTGTGTCCTAAGCTCATCACATTATTCCTCAGTCACCAGGGTTAGGAAACTGCAAAGTGACTGCCAGGACAAGCCCTTGGCTGCCACCAGCACTGCCCTCTTGCCTGGTCTCAAGGTGCTGTCCAACCCCTCCTTCAGGTCCAAGGCCCAGCTCCCTTCAGAAATGCAGCAGAGCGACCCTGGATGCTTCCCTGAGCAGCCTTACCACATGAGGAAAAAGAAGACATGTCCAGCTGTCCACCCAACTTCCAGGGCCCCTGTCCGGCCTCTCCACTCTGCCCCCAGCCCCTCCTGGCTACAGACCTCTCAGCAACTTCAGGGAAAATACATGAAGATCAACTGGAAGGACTGGGGATGGCAGAGCATGGGGTCAGATTTCAGCTCAACAAATGTCAGGGAACAGGCCACCTGAGAAGGGACTTGAGCTTCCTGTCCCTGGGGGTACACAAGTCACGGTTAGATGACTGCTTTTCAGGGATTGGTCTTCAAGGATGGGTTAGACCAAATGCCCTTTACAGCGTCTTGTAGAGCGGAGGTTCTGTTTGGTTTGAAGACTCAAGAGACGCTGAGTTCTCTTCAAGCCTGTTGAACCTTGTTGCCTACTCTGTGCCAGGAGAGGCTGATATGGACTGCCAGTGTGACCTCGGGCAGTCACGGGACTTCTCAAGGTGCTGGTCTGCATTCCCTGCATACACCAGGGAAGTCATGGGTATGGACCCAAACCTCCCATCTTTCCTACCCTTGAAGGGCTGACAGAGCCCTAGGGGAAGGGTAGGACTTAGCATGTGTACCCACACAAATGGATGCCAGGGAAGAGGGCAGGGCAAGCAGCAGGATCCTCAGAGTTCACCTGAGGACCCAAGGAGGGAGAGAAGACTCATCTGGGGCCAGGCTCCATCCCTGGATGATGGTACCTGAGCTAAGCTTTGGAGGGACAGAATGGCTTCAGTGGTGGTAGCTGAAGTTTCCACCAGGCCCCATGGGTGTCTCCGTGTAGGAGACACAGCAAGAGAACAGGGAACAGCCGATAGCCTGGTCATCATTGATGGGAAACGAGGCTGCAAATGGCACTGGAGCAAGGCTGTACAGTTCCCTGAATGCCAGGCTAGTTCAGAATAGCACTGGTGTTCACTCTCTTCCACTCTGTTCTCACTCTCTGAAGAACTACTTTGGGAATGCTGAAGCTCATCCTCCCTAAGAAAATGCAGAATGTTTTTTTAACCAAAAGGACTTCCCTGAAGGTCCTCAAGGTCAGCTCTCGCTTGGGATGAGGTGGAAAATAAAGCCCTGGGCCACTTATGAGCTGTATGGCCTGAAGCAAGCTGCCCCAACTCCCCAAGCCTGGGTTTCTATGTCCACAAAGCCTCGGTTGATACTTGGTACTCGATGGCTTCCCAAGGTGATTGGGAGGCTTAGGGAGATACTGTGCCCAGGAAAAAAGGTGTAGAGTGAGGAGGGTTGTTGTTGCTGCTGCTGTCACTGGCCTCTCTGCAGTGCTGGGTGTATTGTATTTATTAATAATATCTAACACGAAGGTGTCCCCAGGGACACAATCCCAGAGGCAGCTCGGCCAACAGCAAAGTCACAGGTTGGGCTGAGGCGCACACACCTCCCCAAAGTGCATGCTTAGTGGTTCCCAGAAGGCAATGCATTTCCTCCCTTGAACTTGTGCCTTGAGACTTGCTTCCTGCTATTAAGTGTAAGATTTAGGGAATCCAGAGCCACTTCATTCATCCACTTAGGGCTAGAGACCAGGCAGCAGCAGACTGCCAGCCTCTGGGCCTGAAGGCTGGTGGACACTTGCGCCACACATTGGCTCCTCCTTGAAGCGGTGGCCCAGCCCTGAGAGCGAAGACTGTCCTTTTCTTTCACCTCTATCTTCCCCCCAGCAAGACTTCACAAGGTGGAGAGGGGGTTCAGAGATGCTTCTGAATGTCACTAATCCCAAACCTTCTCCTTTTCCAGGTCCAAGGAGTGCTGAAGAGACAATGGGCACAGTGTAAGACTCAGTGGGGCCAGCGACGAAGGGACCGCTGCTCCACCCGCTCCACCTCCTACACAGCCACCTCGCTCACCGAGGTCCCTGTTTACCTTTACTCTCCTGACTCCCACAACGAACAGCTCAATGGGAAGTTTGCCATGGAGGACTCTGAGATCTCTGCCCTGAGGTCTGGAGAGGGGTCCACTTGATTGGCTACAAAGGAGGTGTGGCTGGTCATTTCGGTTTCTTCTTTTTGCCTCTTTTCTTCTCTCATCCTCTTCCCAGTAGACTCCTGGGAACAATTTCAGTGGCCAGGTGAAGACTATTTCAACTGACTTGCACATGCACCTGCCCAGAGTGAGTGTCTGGGGAGAGTCAGCAGCATGTTTGAATCCACAGTGCTGTGTCAGAAAACAGGCCTGAGAATGGGAAAACACACAGCAATGTTTCTGACTTCTCCCAACATTAATCGAGGACCTAGAAAGAATTCTGTCATAGCCACAGGAACAAAGCCCACAGGAAGTGCAGAAAAGTGAGGGGTTTGGGAGACAGGGCACACACTCCTCTTCCCTCTTGAGCCAGGTACATACATCACTCACCCCTGAAGAATGGGTCTCTGTTCCCATGGCTCACCAGCTTGAGGTTTCAGACCACAGACTTTCTTTCTGAGAGCACAATGCTGGTTTCAGAGCTATGCTAGGCAACATCACCTGGGATGACTCATTCACACATGAGCTACACGTGGGAGTTGGGAATCAAAGACTTTGCTGGCAAGTAAATACCAGGTTGGAGCAAATGGGAAGGACTTGGCTCAAGTCATTGGACTGGCACATTTTTAACCCCTTTCTAAAAATGCCTCCAGAGGTGCCACCTTCCATGAAAAGTTGGGCCTCCAGGGTCCATACCACCTTATGGACAGCTCCCTAGGTGTGGTGGGGGACTATGTCCAGAGCCACAGGTTTCCATGAATGGAGGGGCCTCCAAGCTCCATGCTTGCTTTGTGGATAACTCCCAAGGTACAATGAGGAACTGCGCAGAGCTGCCACCTTTCAGGAATGAATGGGCCTCCAAGCTCTATTTATGCTTGCTTTGTAGACAGCTCCCCAGGTATGACAAGATACTGCTCCTAGAGCTACAGCCTTCCATGAATGGATGGACCTTCATGTTCACCTTGTGGACAACTCCCCAGGTGCAGTGGAAGATTTTGCCCAGAGCTACCTTCTATCAGTGGATGGATCTCTAGGATCTATGTTTGCTTTGTGGTGATGGTCTCTGCCCGGAACTGCCATCTTCCATGAATGAATGGGCCTCCAGCCACTATGTTTGCCTTGTCAACAGCTTCTCAAATATGCCAGGGCACTGAGCCCAGAACTGCAGCCTTCCCTGAATGGCTGGGCCTCCAGACTCATATTTTTTGCCTTGTGAATAGCTTCCCAGGCAAAGTGGAGGACTTTGTGCAAAGCTGGCATGTTCCATCAACAGATGGCTCCATGCCTGGCTTGAGGTGAGGGACTGTGTCCAGAGCTGCCACCTTCCATGAATGGGTACCTCCAGACTCATTGCTCTCCATCCCTGCCTTGTGTCCAGCTCCCCAGGTGCAGTGGAGGACTGTGGCCAGGTGGTGCCCACCATCAGGGGAGGGTATTAATTCTCTCTCTCCCCTTTAACAGAAGCTAGTTTTTCCAACTTTCCTTAACACCAGGGTTTGGAAGAGCCATTTAAAGTGGTCTCCATCTAGCAGAAGAGCCTCTGTCTGACTTCCCTGTGATTGACAGACCAGAGGCCCAATGGGCGTCTCCATAGGCTTTGTCCATGCTTAGGGCAAGTTTCTGAGAGAAGGCTTCTCTAGAAGATTCAGCACTGGACAGTTCCCATTGGGCCTAAACCAAAGCACTCTAAGGTGCCCAGATTCACACAGAGACACAAGCTGCCCTCCCCATGAGGCTCAAGACATGCTGGTTGATACTTAGAAGAAACTGGCAGTTTGCCAATACTCACATATTTGGGGGTTAAAACTCACTGGGTTCCTCCAATCCTTAACTAACCAACATGAACTGAGGCAGGACCAGCCAGTGTCCTGAAGGGGCAGGGGGCATCACTAGGGCTAGGAAGGAATCAGCGAATCCAACATAGCCACTAGCGATCTGATCACTGTTCAATGGGCATGCTGAAGGACTCTGAGGGCCAGGCTGCATGGAACTCCACGACATGCTGCTTCATTCACCCTATCTTTTAGGACAGAGTTAACTGAGCTGAGACTGAGCGGCCATATTCAGACACCCCTGCCCGAGTTTCCCTCACTAGATGCAGGGAAGTATAAGGATACTCTCAGGCCCCAGTGTTTTGTGTGGTGCTGTGTGTCACCCCACTTTGTTAGTAACTTTGGGAGATGGGGACCCAAGACCGCTTCAATGTATGCTGATGCTGTGACATGTGTCTGAACACTCTGGATGCTCCTGGTGCTTTTAGTAGAACTGAGAAGCTGAGCCCTGTGGCCACCTGGGAAAACAGGACATCTGAGAATGGGACAGCAAGTGTCCTGTTCACTGTTTACAAATCCATCTCCCTGCTTATGGATGTACAATCCAGGCCTCTGTGTCCATGAGGAGGGATTCCACCCTCACTCCCTTGTCTCTTTCACTCCTTCCATTGGCCACTTTTCCCAACGGGAGTTTGTCCTGTGTGGGGCAAAGGGTGAATGCATGTCATCCCTTAGGCACCACATCCCCCAACCCCAGTTACTGTTTGTGTCCACAAGTTGTATGTGTTCGTGATCATGCCTGAGCTTTGGTTATTCCTGTGGTCAAGTCTAGTGCCTGGGCTGTATGTGTGCTAGATAAAGCAAACACAACAACCTTCTGGCCTATGCTGTGTTTGTGATGTCTGATGTGTCATCAGAGCACTGAGCCTGAGACTTGTCCTCTCTAGGACAGAAATCCCTGTAAGGTCACTGAGACAGCTATGTTGACTTTTCACCTAACCCTTGGGGTGGGGGAGAAAGGGCTAAGAATGGGCAGAAAGTGGGCAGCGAATTAGGGTTAGTCAGGATTGGGGTAAGAGCTGCTCTTGATGCAGAGGTCTGTGCTGCAGGGAGGCTCCCACCCAAAGGCATCAAATGACTGTCGCTGAACAGGCCCTTCCCTAGGCTGCTTGCCATTTTCTGGATGCTGTCCAGCTTATTGCTGGTCTTCACCGATGGCAGCTCCCCAAACTGAACACGGCTCTCCTCCAGAGGAGGTCTGACAAGGGCAGAGGACAGGGAAGAGGCCATCAACTTATGACCAAAGGCTCTGTGTGCCTCTCAGGTGACCCTCCCTATCACCTTCCGCCACATCCATCACACTGATGACTTATATTGGGCTTGCAATCCCTTCCCAGAGAGAGCTCCCCTGGCATGCCCCCATTTTGCCTCCTGCACCAGGGCTGGCTTTCCAGGCTGGCTCGCCATAACTGCCCCCTGCTCCACTCTCTCCACACAGCTCCCCAGGTCTTGGCATCATAAAGAAGCCCTGCCTTCTTGTGCTTGGCTGCTTGGCTCCCAGATCAGATCCTTCCTGCTACACCACATCCCCTCCCCCTACCTCAGCCTCCAATTTTTAAAAATGGGCAGAGAACAGCACCATAGCAAGAATGAAGGGGAAAAGCCTTAGGAGGGAGCCAGGGTACTGAGCTCTGTCCCTGACTCCCCTTGCCTCTCTGGGCCTCAGTCTCCTCACCTCTAGAAAGGGTGCGATGCCTCTGCCTTTCCTAATATTTGGAGTTGTTGCAAAGACAAGGAGAGCCCTTGGGCCATAGAGCTATCCAGCTCTGGAAAGGATTTGGGGCATAGGCCACTGTCTTTTGGCACTTCCCGGGACTCACCCCCCTTTCATTCACCTGAGGCTCCCAACTCACAGGGAGATTCCTGGATGTTTTGCACCCAAGAGGCTCCTTTGGACTTGATGAAGCCAAAAGGAATCATTTAGAGGCCAGGGCCAGGGTTCAAGGAACTAGGGTGAGGACTTCTTTGCTTCCCTTGGTTCCCTCCCCTGCCATGGTGGGGGACCCCATCTGGACCATCAAGCCCTTTTAGCAGAGCCTTGGGGGGAACCTTTGAGACATGACTAAGGAGAGACTGTGGTGAGGGCTCGGGTAGGCAGGTGGAAAACATCTCGGTTAACTGGCTTTGTCTGGTTAATGGAGGAGGCAGCCATTCATGCCAAGAGGTCAGCCTATGGCTTCCAGCTTTCCTCTGCAGAGAGCATGTGGCAGGATCTGAGGCTCTTAAGGTTATTTTCAGGAGGTCAGAACCTGTCACTCCCGGAACCATACCACGAGACCCAAATGGGCAGAAGCAGTGTCTACACACTTAAACCAAAGCCTTAGCACGCTCTCAGGCCCTAAAATCAGCAGCTTACATTCTTCCCCTCACTACGGTGTGCCACAGGGGCCCTGGGGGCAGCTGCTCTCAGCCTGGGGGGGGCGTGGTTGGATTCCTCTGACCCCTCCTGCCTGGCCAGTAGCTGTTGGGTTCAGCCAGGTTCTGTGGCTCTTCTCAACCAAGGAGGATCGAATACCTGTTGCTACTTAGGTGCCTTTGGGCTCCTGTGTTAGTGAAGGCAGTCAGCAGTCAGAGCTACCTGGAGGCAAGTCAATGTTTGGGACCTTCCCTCTCCTAGTGACTCTGAACCCTAAGACCTTGGCACTTCTCGGGGGACAAATGCTGGATGGGGACTTCAAGATAATGTGAAGGTCTTGGGGTTGGCAAAGGAAACCATGGGGCCATTATGGGAGGGGCTCCCCCTCACTGGAACATCCCCCCATGGGTCACTGAATAAACACCAGATGCCTTCCTGAAATTTAAACCCAACTCAAGAGCTGCCTCCTACAGGAAGCCCTCTTGATCCCTCAAAAGGTCACTTTCTCCCCCTCTAAAATTCCCCAAGGCTTTTGAGGGGCAGGAATTGGTATTTCTCTAATGTCCAGACCACCTGATGCTAAGGATGAGAGCTACATGTGTCTGCTGAATGAAATTGTCTTATATATTGGGAGAGGGTTAAAATTGAGATCATATGGTCACCAATCTAAATGAGAAAATGTTTCCAAAAGACCCCCAGACCCAAATCCTTCTCCCATAGGTCTGCCCCTAGCACTCACTGTCTTGTTCCCAACCTGCAGATGTCTCCTATCAACAAATAACCATTGGTGCCCCACCCGCTGCCCACACCAAGGACACAGGGCAGGTGAGTTGGGGGTGAGGGGAGCAGAAAAGTCCAGCTCGGAGTGGTAGAGTGCCTATCCATGCTGCTGGTTATCAGGTACAAAACCTCAGAGACAGAACTCCAGTGGGCGAGGAGAGTCAGAGGGGAGTCCTGAGCCCTGTCTGGTGGGCAGCATCAGAGGAAGCAGAGAAGGGTCACTGAACACCTGAGGATAAAACCAAACAGGAGGCTGATAACAACACGGGCTTCGCTCCTGGGGAGGGCCAGAGAGGGCACAGCAGGGCGGCGGGGGGGGGGGGGGGGGGCGCGCTCACCCAAGAAGGGTCGTGGGAAAAGGTCTGAGCAGTCAGGGCCAGGCTGGGGGAGTCCCCGATCATGACAACAGAGAGTTCCGGGATCTTGAAGCTGAGCCACAGCAGAGATCCTCCCAAGGCTCATCAGAGCGGGGCAAAACTCCCGCATCAGGTGAGCCGAGTGGGTACAAGGCCAGGAGGAGCCATCTGCCTGGGGGCCAAATGATGCCACGATACGCCTGCAGGGTGAAGACAGGGTGCAAGCTTGGGAGGCGAGCGGCCAGGGAAGACCGCACTGAGGCGGACGAGGACAGAGCTTCCTCGGGGGAACCAGTAATCTATAATCTCAAGGGAACTAGAACGGAGGGAAGGCCCTCCCCGGCTTCCATCAATGTTATAAAGCAGCGACCCTTAAAACCGCTCATTGCTGGTCTAAAATTAGATTAGTGGAACCAACAAGAAAAGTCAGAAGTGGAAGCCATTCCACTCAGCCCAGAGTCTGAAGAGGAAGGGAAGGGAACAAGCGTGTCTGTGTACTTATTGTGTGCTAGACACCGTGCCGAGTGCCCTGTAAATGGGATCTCGTTGGGTCCTCACAGCAACCCAGCTAAACCCAAGAACATGACGTGCTGCGCTGGGTGAAAGACGGAATGACTGGGGAAGAAGGCTTCGAGCTTCTGGACACCACGTGCCAACTGCCCAACAAATCAGGACCACACCTCCTCAGCTTGGCACTGGACCCCAAATGCAGAGAGAAACAGATTTTTACACGCTAGAAACAACGAAGATCTGGGACAGCTGGGTGGCGCAGTGAGTAGAGCAACCGGCTCTGGAGTCAGGAGGACCTGAGTTCAAATTTGACCTCACACACTTGACCCATTTACTAGCTGTGTGACCTTGGGCAAGTCACTTAACCCCAATTGCCCTGCCTTCCCCCCTGCAAAAACAAACAAATAAATAAATAAACAAACAAACAAACAAACAACGAAGATCATTAAAAGAAAACCAGGATACAAATGAGGTCATGTGGTCTCTAACTGGAGGACAGATTAGGGAATAAGTTGGGAGGGCAAAGCGAGCAGGTGCAATTCCTGGAAATCAGAAAAAGAGGCACCTCCACGCCCTCCTCTTCCCCGCAAGTGCCTGTAGTCTATCCAACAAGGAAACAGTGACTGAACAGTATGGGGCCAGTTTTCAGTTAAGAGATATGGGCTCCTTGAGATACAGAACAGAAAACTCCTCGCATAGATCTTTGAATCTGGCTGGGAATCTAGCTGGGTTCTGGTCGGCATAACCTGCATCCTTGGTTAAGGGTGTTGAAGCAGCAGGAAGAAGGGTCCACCTCTCAGCCCTGCAGGGCCAGGTTCAAACAACACAATAAGATTTTCTTCCAATTCCCACAATTAAATAGTTTTCTCCCAAGGCAGACATTGGACCAGATCCATAATTAAACAGAAAGGGACCTAAGCTGGCTGGCTCCACAATTGAGGCCCAAGACGGCATCAATGGGGTACCCTCCATTCCCACAATTAACCTCTTGCTGTCTGAATCCCCTCAACTCCCTCATGGGAAAGAGCTCCTGGTCCAACAACTGTTGAAATATCAGAAAAGAATCTGCCAGGAAAAGCAAGTTTAGATGGCCTCCCAAGTGCAGAGGATCTAGACTAAGCCAGGAGGAGGCTCAGGGGTCTTCCGGCCCCTTTGGAGAGCTGGAGATGGAGCTGGAGCAAGCAGCAGAGGGCTCTGACAGAGGCTCAATCTGAGCACAAGGCAGCCAGAGGGTCCCCTTTGTGTCCAGGTGCCTGCTCCATGGGCTGTGGGGGACAGACCTTCTGGGGGCTTGGAGAGGGAGAGGAGGAGGCAGTAACAGTCCCAGGAGCTGTCCAATGGTCTTGAGGACCTGCCAGTTGGACCTGTCTGCTCAAGGGACCTCATCCAGTCCTGCTGACCACACCAGACTTCACTTTCTCCTTGTGGCTGCAGAAATTAAGGATGAAATACAGCAGGGAATCAATGTGAAAAGGTGGCACAGGAGGTGAAGGGAGTGACCAGCAGGACCAAAAGCTGTGATGCTGCGCTCCTGGAGAATGGGGCTGAGTCACGGACCACTGTGGTGTGTCTGTGCAGGTTTGCATCTCGGGTGCATCCCGCCCAATGGGAATGCAGGGACTCCTGACTAATGCAGTCTTTTTTCCCTGTGTGATGATGCCTTGTCCCCTCCATGCCTTCCCTGTGGATTTAAAATTGCCAACATTCTTGGGGCTACCTGTGAGTCTAAAAGTCACATTCTGCCTTCCAGCAGAAAAGCTTTGGTCATCAGGGTCATCTCACAGGATCTAGGTCACCAGGCCAGGCCCCTAGGACAGCCTCTGGCTCTAAAGGAATTTTCCAAAAAGCCCTTGGGAGTGAACTACAATGCTAGGTCTTTGAACTTCATCCAAAGGTCCAGTGCTCAAAGGTGACCACGAGAATGGACAAGAGTGGTTCTGTATTTGTGTCTCCAGCACCACCCCCTCCCCCCATGGTGCCTAGGACAGAGTAGGTTTTCCATTAACATTTATTGAGCTGAGCTGAGTGGTGATAACTACATTGTCATCTACAAACAGTAGTGATACCTTTTCCCAGAATTCCTTATTCTCAATCTCTGGCCATCCTTTAGACCTTTTAAAAATACATTTCTCTCAATACAGTAGCATCCAAACACAACTCATAATCACATTTATTTCTGGGTCATGAGTAAGTTGCCCACCTGTCACAGCCTTTTGGAATGGAAGGTCTGGGGATGAGGGCCATCTGATGATGGGGGAGGGGAGACCACTGAAGGAGACAGAGCCCCTCAGGCCAGCCTGGAGCCAGGGAGCAATATGGACAGTCTCCCTGTCCGCTCTTGGGGGCTGGTCCCAAACTCAGCCTGCCTAGACAGCTCCTCCGGCTTCAGGTCATCAGAGGCAGCTCAATGCATCCTCTCGCACCGGAATTTCTCTTGGCTTGGGCTCCCCTCACCTTCCTGAGGACTGACGTCCTTTCCTGGGCCAACTGCCCCCCAGCCACTTCTCAGCCAGTCTCCCTCATTTCGCTCCTCCTCATCTCATGTAATAGATTCCGAGTTCCTGAGCCCTGCCTGGTACTCACCTCTGCCCTCCCTCCTTTTCCCTCACCCAGTAATTGGATGCTTTGCTCCCAGCGCATCATCAAGGGGCTGCGTTCCCGAGCTGGGCCGATGCTGGAGATGCTGCCTACCTGTTATTCTGGCCCGTGGCCTCCTCAGCCAGACACCGATCCACCCCACTGCACAGGCAGATTTCATTATTTTGCCCTGGACACCTTGGCTTCTGTGTTCTGGGGAAGACCCATCTTCTCGTCTACCTACCTCCTATATTCTCAGCCTCTAAAATTCTTTTTTAAAAGTCCCTCCTGGTTTGTTACAAAGCACCTGACAGAAGATGGAGCCCTCTGGAGCGAAAGCACCCATATGTGTGTCTAATGGTATGTGTCTACACCACCACTCCACCCCCAGGCCCCCAAGCGCTCACTGGCAGGAGCCCTTTCCTGACATCAAACCCAGGTGTGCCTGCAACCTCCCCCACTCTGCTAGCCCAATCCCTGCCCTTCAAATGCTCTGATTGCTGCTCTAACCCAGAGGTGTCCCCTCTCCACATTGAAAATGACACACAAATGGACTGAAGATGCATGCAGGACATGGCATCTTCTCTACATATATCTGGACCATCCACACTACGCAAACGCAGGCACTGAGCAGAGTGAGGGCTGGGACCATGCCCAGGGCTCGAGCCCACCTGCCCACGATGGCTGCCTAGCCACACACAGGCTCCGAGGCCTCATCTGCCAGACAAGCCCCTTACAGAGTCTCCAAACTCCCAACATTCTCCAATATGAAAGCCAAGAGGGTTGCCTCGTGTTCAAGGGAACAGACAATTCCATTGTCTCCCTGAGACAACCAGAGGGCGTTGGCAAGGAAATCTCTCTAAAACAACATTGAGGGGCGTTTTCAGGAAACCTCCCAGCAACATTAAAAAAAGGTCCTGTACACGGCAGGGAAAACATCAGGGTTCACCAGCAAAAAAGGGGAGAAAAATTCATCTCCTACCAGACTCTGAGGAGGAAGGAGCAGATCGCATACCCTATCCATGGGCACCGACCACTCTGTCCCGACTCATTCCCCAAATACTCACCACACCTCTGTCCACCCCTCCCCCCTGTCCCCAACTGTGAACCAACTTCCTCCCCAGCACCAGGTATCCCATCTCCTCCAGTCCCATTGCTGCGACATCCCACCACAAATCTGCCTGCCCCTTCCCCTATGTGCCTAGGCTTCCCGCACCACATTAACAAATGCCCCTTCCGCCCTCTCCTGGATGGCACCGCACCCTGGCAACCCCCAAGTCTCGGTGGGAGAGCCAAAACCCCTCCTACCCCTTCTGAAGTTCCCACTTTGCTTATTTTTCTCTGACCTTTCCCTACTGCTTTTCCTCCTCCCCTGCAGGAAAATCACCTTCTTTTCTCAGTGAATCAGGAGGCTGCTTCTCAGTCCTAGTTACACACTGCGGGGGCTTCAGGATATCGATGCACTTCCTTTTCCTCCCTCCCACATCAGCCACACACAAAGACGAGTGGTCGCTCCTTCCATCCTCACCGGGTCCCCCTTCCACTTTTTCTCTGATTACAGCCCTTCAGCCAGGGATACTAACCCTGTTCTTGCTCCCTCCCCAGGCCATCACCTCCCCACTGGCCACACTTGGAGGGGACCAGCTCAGCTCTATCCTTAAGCCTTTCCCCATCACTCGCCAAACCCTCCCCTAAACTACTCCCCCATCTGCTGCCTTCCCTCTCATTCTAGTTCAGCTAAACAGAACTAGGGACAGTCATGAAGCCATGCCCATGAGTGCATCCCATACGAATGAATGGATGAACTAACAAACAAATGAATAAATGAAGCCATGGGTGAAGCACTTAGTGTGTGCAAACGCCATGCGAGGAGCCGAGGGCACAGACAGAAAGCAAGGCTGGCCTTGCCCCCTAATGGGTGAGATAACCTCCAGGGAAGGTCTCCTGTCCCAGGGTCCTGAGGGACAGCCACAAAGCACAGGCTCACATCTCTTCTTTCGGGCCATTTCCACTGATTAAAAAAAAAAAAACCAATTAGTTGGCAAAGTGGAGCCACTGGACAGGGTCTAGGACTTGGGTAACCACGCCTTCCTTTTTCTGGTGGCTGTAGCATAGGCACAGGAGCAGGGCCAGGCTGCGTATCCAGCTCCCCAGAGGCAAATGGTGACAGATGGGGCCCCTGGCTGAGGCCAAGCCTTCCACATGCCCCCTTGACCTTCTCCCCTCCAGGCTTTCCTGGCAGACCTCCTCCTCTAACATCCCCCCCACCTCAGTCTTTCTCTGGCCACTGGTTCCTTCTTTGCTGCTTTCCAACTCACTCACATGGCCCCATCCTCAGAAAACTTTTGTCCCCCCAATTCATCCTCCACAAGCTATCACTCTGTCACTCTCCTCCCTTTCTCAGCAAAATTGCTTGAAAAAATCTTCACCATAGCACTGACAATTTCTCTTTCACTGTCTTTGAAACCCTCTGAAAACTGGCTTCCAGACGCATCATTCCACTAAACAGCTCTCTCCAAAGTTACAGACCATCCCTCAGCTGACAAATCTAATGGTCTCTTCCTTGATTCTGAATTTTGTTGTCTCTGAAGACTCTGATGCTGTTGACTGCCTACTCTCTGTGGACACCATCCTCTCCTCTCTGGAGCCTTAATTTGGAAAGGAGTCATTACAACATGTTTGCATGTTTGCATGTCATGATTGGCTAGGGACAGAACCCAGTATTGATCTATACAGAACCGGGACAAGCAGCCCAGCAAGCACATGTCTGTATGTCACTTTTTTTTAACCAACCCTTGATCAGTCCTGGGGACCAGAGAGCACCGTCCTGGTTACCAACATGGACCTGTGGAGAAGGGCTCTTGCTCCCGCCAACTCCAGGAATGGCCAAGGTGGGAAAGACTTTCATCCTTAACTTAATGGGCTCCAGCAGGTGAGGCTCAAACTGATGTCTGATAGATAGAGGGAGAGGTGGGGTGGTGGTGTTGACAGGAATGCAAAGCACAACTTGAAAGCCTTTGGGGTCTTCTCTGCCCAGCACAGCCTCCGGCATAAGCATGGGAAAAATGGAGGTGGAGGGTCAACTGCCACATTATCACTCAATTCCCCTGCATTTGAACCCTTGTCCATTGGCACAATGACTTAAAAGGAATTTGTCTGACTCCAACTCCTCTAACAGCATTAGAAATTCCCAAACACAGGGGTCCATTCAAGAGACAAATTTAAAGATGCCCAAGGGCTGCCCAAGTTAACCGGATGCTAGAGATGATCTCTGGCAAATCACTCCTCCTATTGAGGGAAAGAAGCTGAGGCCCCAGGGATGTCAGCAGACAGAGAGCAAAACAGGGGTGGGGAGGGAGGAAGGGGCAGGGGGAGGGAAAGGGAGAAAGAAGAAGAGAGGGGAAGGGACAGGGGAAAGAGGAGGAGGAAGAGGGGAGAGAGAGGAAGGGAGAGGGGAGAAGGAAGCAGGGAAGGAGAAGGGAGAAGGAAAGAGAGAGGGAGCTGTAGAGATTCAGAGAGAGAGAAGGAGAGGAAGGGAGAGGGAGAGAGGAAAAGGAAGAGGGGAAGAAGGAAGGAGCAAGGGAGATGTAGAGATTCAGAGAGAGGACAGGAAGGGAGAGGGGAGAGAAGAAAAGGAAGAGGGGGAGAAGGAAGGAACGAGGAAGCTGTAGAGATTCAGAAAGGAGGGAGAGGGAGGGAGCTGTAGAGAGATTCAGCTCAGCAGAAACATCTACCAGAGATTAATGCAGTGGAGAGAAGAGTGGGCTCTAGCTCAGGGGAGAGAGACGGCACCAGAAGACACAGACTGCTCTGAAGCATGAGTGCTGGGAGTTGCCCTGGATGCACCAGCTCCCAGACACATGCCCCACCATGATGTTCCCTGGGTGTGTCCTTCCCCACCACAGTGCTGTGGTCATCTGGAGAGGGTGACATTTTTCTTAATGTGTATTTCACCAAGGCTTTTGTTAAAATGTCTTCTGCCGTGATATGATGATATGCTTAGAGAATCCTAGAAAATCATGTAAAAAACCACTTAAAATAATAAACAACTTCGGCAAAGTTGCAGGATATAAATCTACATAAATCACCAGCATTTCTATATATTACTAACAAAGCCCAACAGCAAGAGAAATTCCATTTAAAGTTACTATAGACATTATAAAATATTTGGGAGTCTATCTGCCAAGACAAACCCAAGATCTATATGAACACAGTTACAAAACACTTTTCACAAAAATAAAGTCAGATCTAAATAATTGGAAAACATCAGTTGCTCATGGGTAAGCTGAGCTAATATAATAAAAACGGCAATTCTACCTAAATTAATTTATTCAGTGCCCTACTGCAAGAAATAACTCACACAGGCTCTTATTCTACTGTAGTAGCAGGTGTCTTGTAAAATAGACACACCCTCCAGAAACAAAAGTAAGCTTTAAAAACCTATGCCCAACTACAAAGTCCCTCCCCAGTCTCTCCACTGGCTGGGTAAGACAGGGTGTACAATTTTCCAATACGCCTACTACATAGATCCCCTTGACATGTTCCCGCTCCCACTGCGTGCACTGTATGACCATTAAAATGAACCTTGAGTCCTCCGAGAGAAGTTAATATTCATAAGCTTATTACCCATGAGCATCCCAAGCTAGATTTAACTTTTACTTTACTTAGCTGACTTCTAACCTCAAAACAAAGTAAAACCAGTTGGATCCTTGCTTTGCCTGTTATCTTCTGTGTGAGACATAACTCATTCGTCATGTCTCCCTTTTGCTGATTGTTATTCTGAATGGAAACAAATTTCTCCATTATATCTCTCCATTTCCCTCTTCTTCTGCTAGAAGATAATCTAGTACTAATCTATGTTGATAGCGTCTTCTACAATCAATTTATTTTCCTTCATTTGCTGCAAGTATAAAGACTTTCTTGCATGTGTGAATCCCCCAGATTTCTTAAGTCACATGTTACACAATTTCTGTGGAAACAAAAGTTTTAGTCACTCCTCACAATACCAATCAAGCTACCAAAAATTATTTTGTAAAGCTAGAAAAAATAATATCAAAATTCATCTGAAAGAACAAAAGATCCAGAATATCGAGGGAATTAATGAAAAGAAATGCTAGGGAAGGCGGCCTAGCTGTACCAGATCTTAAATTGTATTATAAAGCAGCAATCATCAAAACTACTCGGTACTGGCTAAGAAATGGAGGGGTAGATCAGTGGAACGGGTTAGCTACACGAGACACAGTAGTCAAGGATTATAGCAATCTACTGTTTGATAAACCCAAAGACCCCAGTTCCTAGGATAAGAACTCATTATATGACAAAAACTGATGGGAAAACTGGAAGATAGTATGGCAGAAACTGGACATAGTCCAGTGTCTGACACTGGATACCAAAATAAAGTCCAAATGGGTCCATGATTTAGATATAAAGGCTGACAGTATAAACAAATTGGGGGAGCAAGGAATAGTTTATCTGTCAGATTTATGGAGTATGGAGGAATTTATGACCAACCAAGAGATAGAGAATATTATGAAATGCAAAATGGATAACTTTGATTACATTCAATTGAAAAGTTTTTGCACAAAGCCAAAGCAACCAAGATTAGGAGGGATGCAGAAAACTGGGAAAGAATTTTTACAATTAGTGTCTCTGATAAAGGCCTCCTTTCTAAAATATATAAAGAACTGAATCAAATTTACAAGAATACAAGTCATTCCCCAATTGATAAATGGTCAAAAGATATGAACAGGTAGTTTTTGGAGGAAGAAATTAAAGCTATCTATAGTCATATAAAAAATACTATAAATCACTATTGATTAGAGAGATGAAAATCAAAACAACTCTGAGATACCACATCACACCTATCAGACTAGCTAACATGACAAAACAGGAAAAATGATAAATGTTGGAGAAGATGTAGGAAAGTTGGAACACTAATTTATTGTTGGCGGACCTGTGAGCTGATCCAAATACTCTGGAGAACAATTTGGAACTATGCCCAAAGGGCTATAAAAATGTGCATACCCTTTGACCCAGCAATACCACTTCTAGGTCTGTATCCCAAAGAGATCATAAAATTGGGGAAAAGGACCCACATGTAAAAAATATTTATAGCAGCTCTTTTTGTGGTGCCCAAGAACTGGAAATTGGGGGGATGCCCATCCATTGGGGAATGGCTGAACAAGTTGTGGTATACGAATGTAGTGAAGTACTATTGTGCCATTAAGAAATGACGAAGAGGCAGACTTCAGAAAAACCTGGAAAGACTTGTATGAACTGACGCTGAGTGAAGTGAACAGAACCAGGAGAACACTGTACACAGTAACGGCCACAGTGTGCGATGACTGATTTTGACAAACAGCCCTTCTCAGCAATGCAAGGACCTAAAACAATTCCAAAGGACTCATGATGGAAAATGCCATCCACATCCAGAGAAAGAACTATGGGGAGTCTGAATGCAGAGCGAAGCAGATTGTGTTTTGTTTTTCTTTCTCATGATTTCTCCCATTCATTAGAATTCTTCTATACAACATGACTAATGCGAAAATGTTTAATACGAATGTATATGTAGTGCAGGCTGTCTTGGGGAGGGAGGGGGAGAAAATTGAAAACTTATGGAAATGTATGTTGAAAACTAAAAATAAATAAATTAGCCAATCAAAAAAGTCTCATGCCTTGTACAACTACATTCTCGAGTTATGTGGCAAAAATAGCTACGCCGGTGGTAGCTCATGAGCCATGTTCTTTCTGACACATGCACATACCCAGGGGCCCATATGTCAAGAGGACTACAGGGACAGCCTCAGTTTCATCATCACACTTGCCCTGAAAAAGATTGCAGGAACTTGGAAGGGGAGAAGGTCACAACTGGAATCACCTGGAGCTCCCCTACCACAACCTCCTGGCTCGGTGTGGGAACTTCACTCCTCACACAGCCAGGACAGGGAAATACCTTATGACGGCCAGTCTGCAACGAATGAGCCCTTTCCCCCTGTCTGAGGAGAGACCCTGGGGCAGGGTACCAATGATGAGGCAGGTTTTCCTACCTTCATTTTCTCCTTCTGCTGATGCAGGCCTCACAATCTTCTCTCTTGGCCAAACCATATATAGAAAAACCATTTCAAGCTTAAGAAAGGAATGTGTGCCTAGTCCAAGAGAAGCTAATTTAAGTCTAGAGTAGAAATGCAGATCAAATCCTGCTACCACAAAACTGCTGCTGACTTCTTGGCCAGCATTTATCATGACAGTCAATCAAAACACCAGAACAGCTTGGGCACTGTGTGCCCCAGGGGAGTAGCCACCTTGACGTCCTCACCTGCAAAATGCAGATAAAGATGCCAAGGGTAAGGTCCTCATCCAGCTGCTTGGAAGGCTCTCCTGAGATCCTGTCTGGAGTGTCCCTGGCCATCTTCAAAGGCTCTGTGAACATTAGCCATCATCCCTCCTACATCACACCCTTCGTCTCCCATCGCAGAACAGTCCAAGCCCTGCCCTGTTCTAACCTGGACCACAGCTTCTGTATCCCCGCCACCCCCTCAGCCCCTGCCTCTAACCAATCTTCCCCTTCTTAGAGCACTTCCACAAACAAGAGGGTCGGTGATGCCCTATTGCCTCCAGGATAAAATGCAGGCTCTTCACCGCTACGTAAGCCGCTCTTCCTTCACACATTAGATGTTTCCATAAAACTGGCCTCTTGGTTGTTGCCTGAACTTGGCCTCCCATCTCCCCCTTCCACGCCTTTACACAAGCTGTCACCCCCAACACAAGTAACTAGAATAGAAGAGGGCAGGAAGGTGTAAGGGGACAGAACAGACAGGAAGGAGCTAGGCTACAAGGGCTTTGAAGGCCAAAAAGATTTTGGATTGTGTTCTGGAGGCCATAGGGAGCCGCTGGAGCTTGCTGAGTGGGGAGCTTTGGGAAGATGGACTAGAGCTGGATGCAGGGGAAGACTGGAGGCAGGCCGACCCCCCCCCTCCCCAGCTGCTATTGCCAGAGTCCAGGTGTGAGGTGACAGGAGTCTACACCAGGGTCAAAGCAGGGTCAGAGGAGAGAATGGGGAGAATTGGAGAGATTGCTACAGAGGTGAAATCTACAAGAGATCCTCAGAGGAGAAACTGACCAGAGATACTGCAAGGGTGGGGGGGGGGGTGAACTCTACAAGAGAGGAGAAAGTGACCAGGGGGGATGCTGCAAAAGGGGGTGGGGGACACACACTTAGGCACCATACTGGATCTGAGGGGATGAGAGATAATGAGGAATCCAGGATGACCCCTAGATTGGGAATCTGAGGGACTGGGAGGATGACAGTAATAGAGAAGATAGGAGGAGGCATGTATTTAGGGAGAAAGATAACGTGTTCTGTTTTGGACATGTTGATTTTAAGATGTCTACTGGACACCCGATGCAAAATGTCTCAAAAGCAGCTGGAGATGTAAGACTGGAGGTCAGTGGGAAGGTTGACAGATGAGTGGAAGATGGACTAGAAAGGAAGGAAAGAGAGGGAGAGGTAGGAGGGAGAGACTAAGGCAAGGGAAGAGGGAGAAAGAGAGGGAGACAGGGAGAGAGAGGAGGCAGGGGGAGGGAGAGAAAGAGTTTAGTTGAAATGCTGCACCTTAGACAAAGACCAGATTTATGGGTGAATTTAAGTTCAGAAAAGTGACTGATGGTCTTGTAGTCTGTGAGCATCTCCTTTAAAACAAGGCCAGTTGGGACAAAGAGGGGAGTATCCAAGTGCCACCCAGGGAAGTTGAGCAGCCACCTTCCCCTGGAGCAAAGACAGAGGGAGCTCAGAGGCCCTGAACCCAAAGGGTTGGCCTCAAAGCCCCAGCATCACCCAAAAGCTGGACAGAGGACAACACCTAGACCCTCAGAAAGGGCCTCTCTGCCTTTTCTGGGAAGCTGGACCTTCAGCCCTTGTGAGCTGACAGTGACCCATCCCTGATTTGTCCTGAGCCTCAGGCTTTGTTGTGGCGGTTTTCTAAAACACACTGATCAATGGCCTTTTCCAGTTTTATGCCTAATAAATCCAGTGGCCATGTGCCATAAAAAACCTGATCTTCAACAAGCTGCTTGGACGCCACACTGCCACAGCTCAAGCTATGCACCAATAACTCCTACTTTCATCAATCACCTGTCAGAGCCTAAATAGCATTTCATTTACCTCTACGTCTGTGTTAAAGCTCTTCCTTGAGATTTATGACTCCCTTCCCCAAAATGAACTGAAGGTCTGCGTCTCTCATCTTTGCATCAGGTTTTCCACTATTCAAGGAAACTGCTTTCCAAATGAACCAAATGCCAAGCTCACCATGACATCCTGATGAGAAGGTTAGAAAAGCAAAGCAGCCAACCTCAACCCCCTTTCACTGAGACATCCAAAAGGGCAGGGGCTTGGGTCTCTGAGATCTCACAAGAAACCAATTTATATCACATGTTGAGAACAAGCTGGTATGTAGACCAAGGACGGGCCCTGCTGTGCCACCAACCACAGTACATGGCAGCCCCCTCCTCCTTGTCCCAGGGTGGCGCTGCCCAGCAGAAGCCTAAGTTCTGTGGATCTCACTTCTTGGCTCTCACTGTTGGATCCCTTTTTTTTTAAATGATGGGTTTTTTTGTTTTTATATCCCCTTCATTCCTGGATATATCCCTCTTCCTCCTGGAAGGAGGACCTAGAAAAAACCAGCCAAGCACGGAGGTTTCTGAGTATGATATTCCACACCCATATCCTCTGAACAAAGGAAGGGAGCCATTTTCTCAGCTCTTCTCCACTAATTATACTGACTTCTTGGTCAGTATAACTACACCGTGCTCCATCTTACTACTTTGTCCTTTTATTCTCATTGTAATCATTATTGTGTCTGTGAGTGTAAGTGAAAAGGGGAGGAAGGGAGAGAGGGAAGGAGAGAAGAGACAGAGAAAGAGAGAGAAGAGGAGAAAAGATAGAGGGAGAGTGAGAGGGAGAGAGAAGAGAGAGAGGAAAGGAGAAAAGAGATGGAGAGAGGAAGAGAGAGGAGGGAGAAGGAAAGAGAGACAGGAAAGAGGGGGGAGAGGGAGAAAGGGAGATAGAAGGAGAGGAGAAAAGAGAGGGGGGGAGAAGAGACAGAGAAAGAGAGAGAAGAGAGAGGAGGAAAAAAGAGATGGAGGGAGGGAGAGAGGAGACAGAGAAGGAAAGAGAGAGAGGAAAGACAGGGGAGAGGGAGAGAGAGGAGAGAGGGAGGGGGAGAAGAGATAGAGTAAGGGGAAAGAGAAGAGAGATAGGGAGAGAGGAAAGGAGGGGGGAAAGGGAAAGAGGAAGGAAGGGAGGGAGGAGAGATAGACAGACAGAGACAGAAAGACATATGAGAAGGAGGATGGTCCGGCAAAACCTCGGAAGAGGGAAGTGTCAAGAAGGTGCTGGACAGTGTCAAGGCTGCAGTTGGAGGAGGGAGAGGAAAGGCCATTAGTCTCACAGTAAGGGGAGAGGAAGTGGCCTTAGCCACAAATGGCAGGAGAGTTATGGGATAGGAGGGGTCTGGCAAGGGCAGCAGGGCAGGAGCCAGCAGACAGGGAGAGAGGTGGGTGGGGTGGGGTATGGCGTAGGAGATGGGATGACGGCAGGGGAGTACAGATTAGGTAGAGAGATCAGCCAGGCCAAGAGTCAGGGCTGAAGGAGACAGAGGCACAAGGCATCTGGGTGATGCTCAATTCAATAAATATTAAGCACCTACTATGTGCCATGCCTGGCCTCCAGGAGCTTGCAGCCTAATGGGGTGAGACAACCCCTCAGGAAGCTAAAAAGTGGGGGGAGGGGGCAGCCACCTAGGGGGTCCAGCCAGGGCCGGGAGCTCTATGCAGTCACAGGCAAGCATCCATTCCCTGGAGGAAGGCTTGGGGAGGAAGGCAGTGCTATGCCCTCCAGCCTTCCAGAGGGGGCAGGGAGCCAAGGTGTAGAAGGGGATGCCACATGGTGAGGGGATTTATGGGGGGAGGAGAGGGTAAGATGATGAGGAGGAGGAGGAGGAGGGAAGGGGGCGACATCTCAGCTGAGAACCCTGGGAGGCTGAAGGTGGAGGAGATGGGGAGTGGAAGAAGAGAGCCATCAGGGAGGCCTGGCTTGGGTGCCAACAGTGGGCATGATCCAAAGCCAAGGCTTGGCCAAGGCAGGGACAGATGGAGGTCCAGATGGGAAAGGGAGGAGAGGGCAGCCAGTGCAGGTCAGGGAATGGTCTGGAGAGAACCGAGGGGTCAAGCAAAGACAAAAGGTGATGATAAGAGAACGTGATTTCAGCGGAGCATCAGAGGGGGTGGCCAGGCCGAGAGTGTGCCTGGGGTGCACGATGAGAAATGAGGAAACTGAGGCACGGGGAAGTCGGGGTGCTTGAAGACTGATAGTGTGAGGCCAGGATGTGGGGAGGAAAGACCCAAGAAAGGAGTGGGGAGGAGGAGGCCCTGCGGCCCGTGGCCACCAGGACAAGCCTGGACAGACAGAGGAGGGGAGACAGTGCCCCACCCCCACCCCCAGCCCTGCTATCTCCCTCAATCAGAGGCCCACGAGGCTCCCCAGGGGAATCTGGGGTCCCCAAGGAAAGCCCCTTTATCCATCATGGAGCAGGCATTCCAGAAGGCACAATGGGAGGACAATCTGAAAGCCCAGTGTCTGTCTCGTCCCAGGTCAGAGGTCGATCTAACACCCCCCACCTCACTCCTGGAGCCGGACACCGGAGAAACGGCCAGGTCTGTGCTGACCCCTCTGAACCCAGAGGGAGCTGATGCTCAGAGTCAGCCCAGGGCCCCTCTCTTTCAACACTGGCCCCAAGGCCAGAGTCACGGCCACACACGTCTGATGTGTATGTCCAATGGAATGGGTCAGCGAATGACGTGGGCCACTGACACCAACCTGGCCAAGACACAAGATGAGGAGGGGTCAAACATCCCAGAGAGCTCGCCACCCTGAGCCTCCCCACCAGTAAAGGTGTGCAAGGACAAACGTGCAGGAGACAGCAGGGTCAGAGTACAACATTTATTAGTGCGCATAACTGGTCATCTCTCATTCTGTGGCTCAGCCTCTATCAGCCTTCTGAAAAGGAGAGCTGAGCCCACAGAGGGCGCTGGGCACCGCCTATAATCAGAGAGCCGCCCATCCCCGCCAGGCCAACCCGCAGGCCCAGGAGGATGAGAGAAAGTGCGCATTCCTGGCTGATTTGATGGCGTGCTCTCCTGAAAAATAGACAACTTACACCACATAACAACAGCACAACCAAGTGAAAGCATTTCAGGGGAGGAGCACAACCAATGAGATGGGACGTCCACAGGTTATCAGGCCACTGAGGGCACGGCCCAAACTCTGGGCCTCCCTTTGGACAGAAAGGATGCATCCAGTATTGTCCCCAAGAGGGCTGGATGCCTATGCCTGCCAGGGATCAGAGCAAGGGAGGGAGGGAGGAGGGGGGTAGAGAAGGACGGAGGAAGGAGGGGAGAGGAAAGGGAGGAGGGAGGAGGGGAGGGAGGAGGGAGAGGAGGGAGGGAAGGGATGGGGGAGGGAGAGGAGGAAGGGAGAAGGGAAGGAAGGAGAGGAGGAAGGAGGGAAGGGAGGAGGGAGGGAGAGGAGGAAGGGAGGAGGGAGGGAGGTCCGCGCCCTCTGGCTCACTATCTCTTGGGCCTATCGATGTCGTCTATGGCCGCCAGGAGCTTCTGCCGTGCCTTCTTGTTGATATGAGAGCCCAGGCACACATTCACCAGGTTGGTCAGCTGCTTGGAGGAATACTCCTGGCATGAGAGAGAGGACAGAGTTGTCAGGCAGGGTGGGCCCACAACCCTGGGCAGGAGAGGTCAGAGTCCCTTTCTTGTCGCACCAGGTGCGCTCCCCCTACGGGCCCCCAAGAACCCTCTTCTCTGAACATTACACACCCCCTCCTGACTGCTCTGGCCCTCCTGCCTGCCTGTCCTGACCACCTCCCCGTCCTGCACCTCCTGGCCCTCCGGACCACTCTGGGTCTCCTGCCTGCCCCTCCTGACTGCTCTGCCTCTCCTGACCACTCTGGGCCTCCTGCCTGCCCCTCCTGACCGCTCTGGCCCTCCTGCCTGCCCTTCCTGGCCGCTCTGCCCCACTGGCCCTCCTGACCCCCAGCCTGCCTGGCCCCGGCCATGCCTTACCCGGTGCTCCTTGATCCAGCGCTCCATGTCATTCTCAGTCAGATAATAGGCTTTGATGTAGGTTTCCACAAACTCCTTGTCCGGGATTGGCCTGATGTCTGTCAGCTTCTCCAGCTTCATGAGGAACTGCTGGAAGTCGAGCTGCATCAAGGCCCGACCTTCATTGCTGCACTTCTTCACGTTGGCATAACTAAGGAACAAATGTGGAGCGGCTGATGGCAGTGGCAGAAAGGGGAGAAGGGGGAGGGAGAAAGGGGGAACGGAGGGAGAGGCAGGGAACAAGGGCAAGGGGAGGGGGGGGAAGAGGGAGGAGAGGGAGCGGCACCCTATGATCCCCCACCCCCTCGGCCAAAGTTGGCAGTGACCCCTGCAGACTCCCGAGACTCATCCTGGCCTCTCTATCTCATTTTGGGTTAACAGGTGCCCAGGAAGGCATAGCCCTAGGGGAGGCAGCAGCATCTTAGGGGGCAGCCCCTCTGCTCCTAATGCATTTCTGGGAAGCCCCCTTGTGAACTCGAGAAAGGTGCCTTTTTCTTGGTTTCCCCATGGGACTGCGATCCCAGTGCAGGCTGCAGCCCCTGGTTTCCTGTACACTTGCCCCATGGGGTCCCTCCATCACCACCAAGTCTCCTCTCATGCGAAGAGCATGAGGAATCAGAGGTTTCTTTTGCCAGGTTGGTGCCATTCTCCTGCATGACTGTCCCCAACTTGATGAGATGCAATCCCTACAGCTGGACTGAAAGGTTCCCAAGGTGCAAAGCTTCCTAAACTCCCAGAGACTTTTGTGCCCCCAGCTCCAACTCAGGAAGCCGTGCACAGAACATGGTCTGGGATCCCACACCTCACAGACGAGGTACTGGGGCCTGGGCTCCCCCAGGCCAGTGACAAAGGTGGAGCTTCCCCTGGGGAGGGGGAGGGGCTCTGGTGCCCCCACAAAAGGAGGGAGGGCACGGCTCAGCCCCCAGCACTCAGTCTGCCCCTCCCTCCCCCAAAGCTGCCTGGCCCCGGCAGGACAACCCCAGGGGCCACTCCCTCACCCCTCCACGATCGTCCTGTTGGCCAGGCGGATACAGTGCTCCCACAGAATATTGGACACAGGCAGGGGAATCCGGACCCTCTTCGATACCTCAGTCAGCCGCCGGTTAAACTGCTCAAACTCCTAACGAGACAAGAAAGTGCCACACTAGAAGCCTGTGGAGCAGAGAGGGAGGCCGAGGAAGGCCCAGGGGCCTGGGGCACTGGGTCAGGGCTGGCGCCTCTCCCTGTCCGAGGCCTTCAGTGACACTGGACAACCCAACACGGCCTCTGGCTCTTCCTGAGAAAATGACCTTGAACACATTTTCATCCACCTGTGTCCCTGAGGCGGGATCCTGCCCCAACGGACAAACATGAGCCAACCCACTTCGAGAGAGAGATGACCCCTGGCTGGCTACTTCCTGTCCCAAGGACCAAGAAGCAAAGAGCTCTGGGCCTGTCTCCCACTGGCCCCTTGACCAGAATCTCAAGTGTCCACACTTCAGGGGTTTGTCTGGCACCAAAGGGAGGCTGCTCAGTCACCCAGCCCTCCCCCAGGACCCCAGCCCTATCCTGGGCCCCCTGCCCTCCCCCAGATCCCCTACCCTCCAGGGCTGCCCAAGCAGGCCCAACTTCCACCATCCCTGCCCCAATTCTCAACACTGTGGCTGAAGAGCTGCTGGAGGGCTGGTGATGGGCACTGCAGCCCCCTCCCCTCTGGGTCCTGCTCCTACAGGCACTGATTCAGCATGAGGAACCCTGAGAGCCAAAGGCAGCCCAAGGGCTGTGACAGACCCCAGTCAGGCCTTGAGGACTGACCCCCATGGGAAGGTAGGAGGAAGGAGAGAGAGGGGAGAGGGGAAAAGGGAGGGGAGGGAGGGACACCTAAGCACTTTCTAAGCATTTTCTGGGAACTGGAGCCCCGCTCACACACACGGCCAGCACCCAAGGGCAGAGCCAGGCACCAGCAGATCCTGGGTCCTTGGCAGGGGGCAGCTGGTCAGCTTCTTTGCTATGTCCCACCTGACCAGTCACAGCCGGCACTCAGGAAAGCTGGGCCTGAGAAAGTCAGACTTTTCTCCCACCCCACCAAAACAAACTCTGGGCAGGCCCTCCCCAGCCCCACAGGCTCTGGGCTTCTTTCCCAGTGACCACCAGGGGTCTTCCTCCTCTCTCCTTACAGCAACTTCGGTCTAAGCTTCTCCCTCTGGCTCGGCCGGTCAAAAAGGGAGTGAAGGTGGAGCAGAAGAGGAGCTCTAAAATACCATCGGGGCTCTGAGCCCTGTCTCTGGATGCCCAGCCCAGCCTGGGCAACATGAAACCCCTCCCCGAGCACTCACCTTCAGTAAAGTGTCCACATAGACGTTGTGCTGAGACATAATCTCCTTCACGTCCCACTTGACACTGGCCATCAGAAGCAGCATCTGCTCATAGTCGATGGCCTTCCCCGCCACAATCCAATAGATGGGTTTGCGCAGCTCGCTGGCGGTCGAAACCGTCTAAAACCAAGCTCCCAGAAATGAGAAGGCTTCAGTAAGGAGCTGGACTTCCCCAACATCCCAGACACACAGATCACCCCAGGGCCCTTCCTGGGGCCCAGGGAAGGGAGCAGCGCGGCCTGAGGACCACCTCAGCAGAGGGAACCATTGGGGCAGCCGTTCTTCATGAGTTGGGGAGGGCCAGGGACCTCTTCTGGCAGTGACGGCTGATGGCACCGTCAGGGAGGGGCGGCAGGCAGCCTCTGCTGACGCTCTCCCATCGTCCACCCCACGAGTGTCCTCTTGAAGAGAATACACATGGGGCCCTGAGGGCTGACAGTTGCTTTTCCCTAGTTTACTCTCTAACCTAAAGGCATCCTAAAGTCTTTTCCTCTTATCTTGTGTCACCCATTTCCTCATCCCTAATCTTCAACCTCTATAAAACCTCTCACTCTACATTACCGTCCTGAAGCATCTATATCAGCCTAACTCCCCCAAATCCTGGGGTCTCACTTCGCTTTCTTGCTGGGAGACCCACGCTGCTCTTGCGTCAATAAAACTCCCAATGGCTACAGAGAAGGGCTAAGTAAATTCCTTCCCACAGGAGTCAGCTCTGCCAACTCTGACCTCGTCACTCTGGGGTCACCAGCTGGACCGCCGGGACGCCCTTCTCCTGAGGCCTCATGTTCATACTTGGGGAGAAAGGTGAGCTGTTGGGACCTCCCTCATGGCCCTCCCCAAGACAAGGAGTGGGGGACACAGGCCCCACAGGCCCAGGGGGAGCTTCTCACCTGAGAGTAAAACTGTTGCAGGAAGGGTTTCTTGACGGCGGGCATGACGGCATCCAGATGCGGCTGCAGAAACTCAAACTGCTCAGCCAGGAAGACCCTGGGAGGGGGGGAGTGGGGAGGAAGAAAGGGGGGAGGAGGAGAGAGGAGAAGGAGTGGGGAGTGGAGAAAGGGAGGGGGAGGAGGAGGGAAGGGAAGGAAGGGGGAAAGGGGGAGAAGGGAGAGGAGGACAGGGAAGAAAGAACATAGCAGGGAGGAAGGACTGGGTCTCTAAATGGGCACCAAAGTGACCACGTTCCTAACCAGGAAACCCTGAGGGAGGCCATGAAAGCTCATCTTCCCTTTCCAGGATCTGCCAGCCCAGGCCAGAGCTATCTCTGGATCTGACTTCTGTTTCCTCGATCCAGATCTTTGCACTGGCTGTTCCCCACACCTGGGAGGCTT
This sequence comes from Trichosurus vulpecula, assembly GCF_011100635.1. Lineage (NCBI taxonomy): Eukaryota > Metazoa > Chordata > Mammalia > Diprotodontia > Phalangeridae > Trichosurus > Trichosurus vulpecula. Next base: position 207,345,063 of record NC_050581.1, on the reverse strand, counting down.
TCCCTCCCCATGCGGGCTTCTCAGAATCCAACACAGAGACCTCTCCTGGCCACGTCCAGCTGTGAGCACCCTCCTGAAATCACTTTGTGTTACTTAGCTAAACTTAAAAGGTTGTGTGAAAAACTGAACTGAGAGCAGACTTCCATGTTGGTGGGCTGAGGGTGGGCTCTGCCCAACACCCTGTGCAAGGGAGGGGAGAGTGCTCCCTCAGAGGGGGGTTGGGGGGGGGAATGCCTGCACCCTCTGCACACCAGGTGCTCCAGTCTAGGCCCAAAGGCATCCCTGGGGTCGCCCCCACCAAAGCCTCACTTTTGGAGGCCAATGGAGAGCCATGACCAACTGAGGGATAACCTCCCAGGAGCAGAGCCATGAAATCATGCCTTTCACAACTATGTACCTACTGTGTGTGTGCCATGCACTGGGCTGGGCCTTGGGGAAACCATCCTTGCCCTCAAGGAGTTTCCATTCTATTGGAATGGAATTCTATGAAAGCGCTCCCACAGCAGCAGCAGCCACAGTCAGGAGTGTGGAGAGGGAAGGGGGTGGGCACTGCAGAAAGGAGAACGGGCCAAGGTCTCTGTGTCCTTCTGGGGCCACTGCTCAGCTAGGGGAGGTGGGGTGGGCTAGGCTCCTAGGAGGACGCTGGCACTATCTCTGATAACAAAGACCTGGAGGAAGAACCAAAGCTGCTCCCCACAACCCTCAACTCGGCAGGAAGGAGGCCATGCTCCCACCCAGGGAGAACCCAGAGAACCCGCCCCAGATGAGCAGGAAGAGTGGCTCAGGCTTGGAGCAACAAGGCAAGGAAGCCTGGCTAGCCAGCCACTGGAGACCCACAGTGGCCTATACAAGGGTGACTGGTCGGGGAGTGGGCTGACACAAGGCTCCCTGAGGTGAGGCACCTACAAGGACTCGGTGGCGACGACCCTCTCTGCCAGCCCGTACAGCGTGTCCCCAGATGTCAGGACCACGAGGTGACTGAGGTGCGGGCTTGGTACCTTCTCCTTCCTCTCCTCGCCCACTGTGAGGGTGCCCGTGGGGTCCGTGGAAACCTCCTGAAAGAAGAGAAGCCCCGCCACGCCTCAGGGTCCCTCCTGGGGCCAGCCAAGGTCTAGGCCCAGACCTCCTGGGGCACACAGTCAAATGTCAAAGAGGAGAAATGGCTTTTCTCCCCAGAGACTCCACAGCAACAGCATCTTCCTCAGCTCAGCAGCTGCCATGCAGGATGAAGAGCCCAGGGCCAGGTGCAGAGAGCATCAAACCTGACTCCCTGGAACAGATGCCAGCAGAGGGGTGTGTGTGTGTGCGCGTGTGAGAGTGTGTGTGTGAGTGTGCGTGTGTGCACGCGCGCACACACACCCAAGAGACAGAGGGGGGAGGAGAGGGGGAAGGAGGGAGCACATGGGAGACACCAAGATGGTGAACATGAAAATAAAGAAGGCCCTACTAAGTGGAGGTGACTTCCTGGAGGAGGAGGGAAGGCACCCACTCTGGGCGTGCTTGAATACCCAGTGTCAAGGGCAGAGCCAGGGAAGGCCCATGACTAGCCTGAGCTGTGACACCAGACAGGTCTTTTAGGTTCAGGAAGGAGAGAAGCCAAAGGTGGCGTGCCCTGTAAGGAGGTGACAAGCAAGGGCCTGTGGGAAAAGAGAGGAGCCCAAGGCAAGGGGCGTCCAAAATCTGGAGTGGTTTCACCGGCCACTGAATTTGCGTTGCACATCAAACACTACCACAAACCTAGTGCACCTGTTTTCTTAAACACAAGCAATTTTGACAACAATAAAATCCCACTCTTGAGACTCCTCTGCCCCCAAAGTCCCCCCAACAGCAGATGACCTGGGCCCACCCTGTCCCAAGCCATGCCCCAAAGAGGAGGGCGAAGCAGATGCCCACAGAGTGCTTTGGGGCCCAGAACAGGTGGTGTTAAGTGACTCATGCAGGTTCCTCAGGGAACCACGAGCCCAGCACACGCCCTGAACTGTGCTGGGCCCTCCTCATTCCCCCCAGGGCAATGCCTGGTATCTGCTCAGCAACCAGCAAGCCCAGAATTTGAACTCAGGTCCTCTGACTCCAAAGCAATGTTAGACTCAATGCAACAAGCACCTCCTCCTTCCGAAACATCCACAAATGGAAGAGTCAAACGGGATTCAGCTTTTAAAGAAATCTCCTAAAAATGAGAAAAGCGAAACAAGGGTCCCAGGGAGGCTAATACGCTATTTGACAAAAACTGATGGGAAGTCTGGGAAGCAACTGGCCAAAGAGGCCTACCCTCAGGAGGAAAGGTCACGGCCTAACAAAAAGGGAAGTCAAGGCCACAGGCATCTATTAATCACCCACTGTCTGCCTGGCACCATGCAAAGTTCTGGGGACACAAAGAAAGTCAGAAAACAGTCCCTGCCCATGAGGAGCTTTCCCTCTAGCAGAGGAGAAGCCATGTAAGCATCTATGGACAAACAGGCCATAGGCAGGCTACTGAACTGGGGAAGAGTCTCAGAGAGAAGGCACCCAGAATGAGGAGGCCCAGGAAGAGGGGGGCCAGGAGGTAGAGATGAGGAGGACGACCATTCCAGGCAGCCAGGGAATATGCTTAGAGTTGGTATATAAAGGGTCCTGTGTGAGGACAAGCCAGGAGGGCCTGTGTCACTGGATGAAAGAGGGTGTGTCAGGGAGGAAGGGGTAAGGAGACTAAAGAAGTAGGAGGGGATGGGTCAAAAATGACTTTCAATGACAAACAACCCAATTTGCATGTGCACTTAGAGGCCACAGTGAACCCTGGAGTTGCCTGAGTAGGGATATGTGTAACACGGTCAGACCTTTACTTTAGGAACATCATTTTGGTGGCTAAATGGAGGATGAACTGGAGAGGAAAGACACTCTAGGCAGGCAGAACCCCCAGCAACTATTGCAATAGTCCAGGTGTGAGGAGATACGGGCCTGCCCCAGTAGAGTAGCAGAGTCCAAGGAGAGATGTTGCAAAGGTGAAATCAACAAGAGATGCTGCAGAGGTGAAATCAGCAAGAGATGCTGCAGAGGTGAAATCAGCAAGAGATGCTGCAGAGGTGAAATCAGCAAGAGATGCTGCAGAGGTGAAATTGACAGGCCTTGGCACCATCTTGGGTCTGGGGAGTGAGAGTGAGGAGTCTAGGATGACTCCTACTTATAAGCCTGGGGGACTGTGGGAAGTGGCGGGGGGGGGGGGGGGGGGGGCAGGGAATGAGAGTAACAGGGAAAGTAGGAGCAGGGAAGGGTTTAGAGGGAAAGATAATGAGGTCTGTTTTGGACATACTGAGTGTAAGATGTGTACTGGACATACAATTTGAGATATCTGAAAGGCAGCTGGAGATGTGAGATAGGTCAGCAGAGAGGTTAGGGCCGGATAAACTAACCTGGGAATCATCTACATAAATGAATCCATGGAAGATAATGAGGTCACCAAGAGAAATAGTATAGAGCAGAGGTGCATCTGGGTTAAAATTATGAAATATTTAACAAAATAAATAAAAATGCATTAGAACACAGCTAATGTTAAGATGGTTTTCTAAGTCAACATACACCTGCAGGTATCCACTTTGGGGGCCCCCATTTCTATTTGTAGCCCAGGACAGCTGTGGGGGACACCCCCAAGTCAGTGGGAGCATACCTGTTTGAAGGTCCAGCCCAGAAGACTGAGCATGAGTGGTCAGACAGGCAGAAGATTTAGGAGGCTCAATTTTTCAACATTCTTTTAAAAATTTTTTTTTGATTTTCAAATTTTTTTGCCTTCTTCCCTCACCTCCCTTCTCCAAAAGATAGTAAGCAATTTGATATAGACTATACGTGTACAGTCATGCAAAAGATATTTCCATGTTAGTCACGTTGTGAAAGAAAACACAGACAAAAAAGTAAAGAAAAAGTCTGCTTCGATTGGCATTCAGATTCCAACAGTTCTCTCTCTGGAGATGAATAGCATTTTTCACCCTAAGTACTTCAGAACTGTCACTGCTGACAAGAGCTAAGGCATTCACAGTTGATCATCATATATAATATTGCTGTCACTGTATACAATGTTCTCCTGGTTCTACTTATTTCATTCCGTATCAGTTCATGTAAGTCTTTCCAGGTTTTTCTGAGAGCATCCTGCTCATTATTTATAGCACAACGGTATTTCATCACAATTGTATAACACTTGTTCAGCCACTCCCAATTTATGGGCATCCCCTTAATTTCCAATTCTTAGACACCACAAAAAGAGCTGCTATAAATATTTTTGTACATGTGGTTCTTTTTCCCTTTTGTATGATCTCTTTAGGATAAAGACCTAGCAGTGCTATTGCTGGATCAAAGTGTATGCACAGTTTTATAGCCCTTTGGGTACAGTTCCAAATTGTTCTCCAGAATGATTGTATCATTTCACAACTCCATCAACAATGCATTAGTGTTCCAATTTTCCACCTCCCCTCCAACATTTATCATTTTCCTTTTCTGTCATATTAGCCAATCTGATAGGGATGGGGTGGTAGCTCAGAGGTGTTTTAATTTGCCTTTCTCTCATCAGTGGTGAATTTTCTCTTATGACTATGAATGGCTTTGATTACTTCATCTGAAAACTGCCTGTTCATATGTGGCTCTTATTTCTATAAATCTGACTCAATTCTCTATATTTGTGAAATGCAGAGGGAGAGGCCTTTAATAGAGAAACTTACTGTCAACTTTTTTCAGTTATAAGTGTATTTCCCTCCATCCTATTGCCTCCACCCCCATTTATCCTCTCTTGAGTCAAAAGTGTTTTGCTTCTGACTTTTCCCTCCCCCAATCCACCTCCTTTCTACCAGCCCCCACCCCCTTAATCCCTTCCCCTCCTATTTTCCTGTAGGGTAAGACAGATTTCTTTCCCCATCTGAGTGTGTGAGCCAATTCAGAAATGAGCAGCAATTTTTGCAGGATCTGCAGGGATGTTCATCCGTTGAGCACTGGCTGAACAAGCTGTGGCCTAGAAAGGCGATGGGACATTACAGGTAAGAAATGAAGGGGATAGTTTTAGAAAGACCTGGGAAGAGCTGGATGAAGTGATGTCCAGGGAGCTGGCAGAAACAGGAGGACAATCTAGAAAGACAAACAGCTTTGAAAGACTCAGGGATGTGACCAGCACAGTGACCCAGCACAATTCCAGAGGCCTTGGGACAGTGGCCCAGGAGGAGGGCTATTTTCTTTCTAGACAGCCAGATGCTGATGCTGGGCTCACTAGGCAGAAGGCTTGACAAGAGGTCAGCCTCACCCCAGATCATGATCTGAGGTCTCTCTGCTCAAAGATCCCTCAGGGGTGTGAAGGAGTCCAGCCCCAAGAGGTAAAGAGCAGAACCTGGGAGGAGATGCAGAGGGAAAAGTGGGAATCCAGCAGTCCACCACAGGTCAGGCACCAGGCAGGAAAGGAGAAAGGGGCCCAGGGGCCCCAGGGTGGTGGTGGTGGCGGGGGGGACAGACAGGGCTAGGTATGCACAGGCCTTCCTCAGTGGGGACTGGCCCGGGGAGTGATGCTGAGGATAGACACAGAGACTGGCACAGAGAAGCCCCACTCCAGCCCCTGGCCCAGCCAACCACGTGTAGTGCCAGGTGAGCTAGGGGAGCCAGATCCTAAGCACACAGCTCACTGCGTCCAGAGGCAGAGATGCCCTCAGGGGCGCTGACTGGCTGCAAACAGTGATCAGAAAACAGCCCTGGCTGAGACTGCAAAGTGCTCCTCAGTAGTGCCAAGATGGCCTTTGAGGCCCTTCCTGCCCCGGCCCTGAGGGCCTTATCCAGGCCTGGCTCTGACTGTTCCTCCACATGCACACCCAGGCCCAGGAGGGAGGCTTCCAGCTCCTGAGCCCCCCCCCCCCCCCCCATGATCTGACGGGCAGCACCTGGCTGGCCCTCTCTCAGCAACAACCCACACGAAAGAAGGCAGCCATCCAGGCAAGGTCTTGCCTGGCACGCGGGCTGGCAGCCTATCCAAGCTGTATCCCAAGGGAGAGAAGCCAGTCAGGTGGGGAGGGCACTGTTACTCCTCCTCCTGAGCCCTGCCAGCCTGGGCCTCACCTGTAAAATGGGGACACAATCCCCTGACACCCCTGGCTTACTCTGGCCTGAGGGCTCTGGCAAGGTGAGGGATGACTGTGGCAAGCGTTGCCCTCCAGAAGACCCCCAAAAGACAGCTCAGGTTCAGGCAATGCTAACTAGGCCCAACGCAGGGACGTGAGACTCTCCAGGCCAAGGGCAGGGGCACATTTAGGAAGTCTGTGAAAGTGACTGCCCCCCAACCCCCAATCTGCTGGAGACAGACCAGGCTGGGAGGGGAGCGGACACTGCCTCCCGGGGCCCCTTACCAGGTCGATCAAGCTCTCCTGGATGCGGTTCAGCGTCGTCCGCAGGCGGCTGCTGCTTAGGCCCAAGCCCGTCGACTCCAGCTGAAAAAGAGAGCAGGGCCCCGCCAGTCACACGTATGTGCACACGTGCACTGTGTGGCCCAGTCCACCTCGCAGGAAGGACCCAGCACACACGATTTCTCCTCCTGACCTCCCTCTCCGAGTCACATCCGAGAGGGGCGGGGGGGCACGGCTGCTGTCCTTTGGCCACCTCCGTTCCCCCCCACGCATGGACACATCCAGCTCTCCACGTCACCTGCCTGTCCCAGCCAGACTCACCGAGTCATTGCGGCCAAAGAAGGTGTAGACGGCGTAGAGGTAGTAGTCAAACAGCTGCGACATGAAGTGGACCACGTCAAAAGCGATGGGCTTCAGCATGCTCATCATCTGCATGTATTTTCCTGTGAGGAAGGCCAGGCTATGGTCAAGACCCCCTGTGCGCTGCACGCCATGCCCTGATGCCCAGACCCTCCATATGCTCACCTGGCCGCCACCTTCCCATGTCAGCCCACTCCACCCTCCCACAAGGCAGGGTCATCCCCCACACACACCCAGAGGAGGCCTCCCGCACACCAGAAGGGGTGTGGGAAGGCAGAAGCCGGCCGCCAGTAGGACAACGATCCCACGCCAGGGAGTCCAAGGAGTCCAAGGGAGCCCAAGAGAGCAACAGCGAAACGGACCCCCTGACCGTGACCCTAAGGGGGCCTCCCTGCACAGACAGTTCTGGCTGCAGTTCTAAGCATCCCCCCAGCAGCAGACCCTGCCCAAGGCCGCCCAAACACCCCTCCCTGAGCTGGTTTTCTCCTCTATGAGGGGGTGGGGGCTGCACGGTCCCCTCCTGCACTGGCCTGATACGATGTCCAGCTCTCCCCAATCTCTGTCCTTAGGGAAAAACATGATTCCAGCGCCACTAGAGGGAGAAAAGAATGGCAAAAAGGTGCGCCTCGTCCTCGGCCAGCCGGCAACGCCAGCGGTGAGGAGGAAGGAAACAGTGAAGGGCAGCATGCTGCAGGAAGATGTTGCCCTAAAGAGCAAGGAAGAGCAGGGGAGAGAATGACCCTGGGAAGACCCGCCCAGCCTGACACACTCCTCACACTAGAATACCGGGGACTTCTGCAAAGCACAGAAGAGTACAGGCACAGAGCCAGGGGGCGCCTTCTTTCACAAGGACCCCAAGGTCTGGGCAATGAAGGACCAAGAGCCTGGTTGTCCACCTCCTGCCAGAAGGGAGGGGCCTCAGGGTGCGTAATGGGACACACGTTTTGGACACAGCCAAAGTTGGAGCACATCTTGCTGGACTCGGGGATCTGGGGTGGGGAGCGGCTGGCAGGGGAAGAAAAGAGATTTCTATTCATTAAAAACTAACCTTTTTTAAACTTTAAAATAATTGCTTTTTTGGAGAGAGAAGGCAAGACAATCAGGGTTAAGTGACTTGCCCAAGGTCACACAGTCTGAGGCTGGATTTGAACTCAGGTCCTCCTGGCTCCAGGGCCAGTGCTCTATTCACTGCGCCACCTACCTGCCCCAACAAGTTTTATTTTTATAAAAATAAAACTGAACAAATGCTGTTGACTTGACCCGCATACCCCCAAACTACCTACTTCCCAGGGAGAGCCCAGTTCCCACAAAGGAAGCCCTCCACATGGGCAGGGGAGGCCCTCCTGCCCCTGCCTGAGTTGGGACCATCCTCCTACAGGGCAGGAGCTGAGAACAGGTCTTGGTCCCCACCCAACAGGGTTCAGCAGCCCCCAAACTTCACTGATGGCAGAAATCCTTGGGACAGGGAGGGGCTGCCAATGAGAGCTAGGCTCCTCAAATGGCAGGATACCCTTTCCAGAGGTGATCCCCAGGACAGGACAGGCCCAGAACGGGAGAGCATGGAGAAGGGGTGAGCAGGCTGCCATCAGTGGCTCTGCAGAGCTGGAGAGTAAAACGTCCCCTCTGGGAACAGCGCCTTGTTCTCAGGCAGCCCTGGGTCTCTGTGGCAGAACCGTCCCCTGCCCCTGCCCCATCAGCCAGTGCCTGACAGCCACAATGGCAAGATCACCAGACGGAGAGGCCCTGACAAGACGCTCTGATGCATAAAGAAAAATGGGTGCCCAGGGAGAAAAAGGTCAAGGGACGTGGACAAAGGCAGAGTGAGGAATGGCGGCAGGGCGCGATGTGGGCGGCAACCAGCAATGCTCTTTGGGGACATCAGCAACAAGCAACAGAAAGAAGGGAGATGGCTCCCCCTTGTGGGCACTATGATGGAGACAGAGAAGACGTGCCACCCCCTCCTCTTTGGCTTAGGAAGTATAAAACCAATCAATCACTCAATCGATCAATAAACATCAATTACACTCCTCCCCTCGGAGATGAAGGCGGAAAGGAAACACCGACACTGACCGGCATATACATGTGGCCTCACAGAGCCACTGTCCCTGACCAAGGAGCCACACAGGCCCCTGATGTCCCTGAAGAAGCCGTCCATCTGTGCCAGAGGGCTTAAATGGGGGCGCGACCCAGCAAGGAAAAGGAATCAAGGTCTGGAAATCAGGCCGGTCACCCGGTCCTGAAATTCCACAGATATACAAGGTGGCAGCCCCCGGGACTCCTCATGACTATCCCTGGACTCTCTGACCGCTGCAAGAGGAGGGCTGGGCCAGGCCAGGCAGTAGCCCCAGCCTCCCAATCCCACCGGCCCCCAACTCACCAACCAGCCGAATGACGTTCAGGGTGGTGTTGGTCAGTATGGGGGCGTTGACTTTGTTCAGGCTGTAATCTGATTTCTTTCGGCTCCTTAGCGTTTCTCTGGAAACGCTGAGATAGAGAGAGAAGGGAGAGGGTGGGGGTTAGGAGAGCAAGAGGAGACCAGGGAGAGAGGGGAAGGAGGAGGGAGAAGGGAGGAGGGATGGAGGAGAGAGGGAAGAGGGATGGAGGGGGGGAGGGAGAGGGAGGAGTGAAGCAGGATGGGGGAGAGGGGAGGCAGAGGAGAGGGAAGAGTGAAGCAGGAGGGGGGAGGGAGAGGCAGGAGTGAAGGAGTGGGAGGGAGACAGGGGCCTGGACACATGCTCTCCTACCACAGCCCAAATAGCCCCGTGAGGGCGGGGTCGACATTAGGCCCATTTTGAGAAGGGGAAACTGAGGCTCAGGCCTAGGCCCCAGAGCCCAGGCCAATATCTGTGGCAGGATCCTCACCCAGCCCCAGGGCAGTCACCTCTTCACAGGGACATCCCCTGTCTGCTCGTCCACGTAGTCGCGCTTTAACTCCTCAGGGACATCACTGTCACTGTCGTAGTCTTGGTACGCACTCTTCTCAGGTTCATCTGACTCATACTAAGGGGGCAGAGTGTGCAGACTGAGGGTGGGGGAAATACCCTGCCGCTTCCTCCTCACCCTCACCAGCCCGGGGAGCCCCCTAGGGTCAGAGCTCAGTGGGAAGGGTGAAAGAGGAGAGAGGAGGGAGGAGAGAGGGGAGGAGAGGTGGGGGAGGCCTCTTCTTGCCCACTCTGGGCAGAAGCAGACCATGGAGCTGGAGGCCCCCAGTTTGAATCCTGGCCCCACCTCCAGCTGATCCATCTGCAGGGAGGGGTGGGGTGGGGTGGGGGGGGGGGCTAGGAGGCTGCTTTGGGCTGCAGACAGGAAGCCCTAAAACCAGCACCCTGCACACACACCCCCTCCTGCTGTGGGCGCCCCAGGCCTCACACACCCCATTGGAAGCCAGCACGTCTTCAGTTTCCTCATCCTTGCTGTTTGCCTGAATCTCAAAGGGGTTCCCTCCGCTGCAGTATTGTTCAAACAAGGTAGGGGCCACAGAGGACGCTGAGGAGGCTGGCTGCTTACTCGGGGACACAGACGGGGACCGCGACTGCTCCATGAACTTAAATTCCTGCAAATGGATGCAAGGCTCGGTAACCACTGGCACCAGCCCTCCCTGGCCCCATCCTACCCGCAGGGCTGGACAATGGGCCCCCAAAGGGCCCACGTCTCCCCTCCTGGCTCTGGGACCCACATGGCCCGATCCACAAGAGAGCCACCACTCACGTGGAGCTGTAAGATGCTGAAGCTAGACTTAACTGGACACAGCTCCCAGGTCTCATTCTCCAAGAACATCCTCAGCTCATCCAGGCGTGTCCTGAAACACAGAAGCTGAGGCTGAGGTTGGGGCAAGGGCTGGAGGGTTAGGGAAGGCAGGCGGGAGTGGGGTTCTCTCCTTCCTCTCATCCTTGCATACCTGTAGCTTCCTGGATGGAGTGCCTGGACGGGTTCACAACAGAGTGAGCACTGAGCTACGGGGCCTGGGAGGCTTCCAGACCACCTCCCGCCTCCCACCTCCCTCCCAGGTGAGGAGGGCCAGATCGATTTCTATCTCACTGGGGGGGTTCCTCCTCAAATACACAGATGTGGCTACCACACGCCGCAGAAGGCAGACACGCATCAAAACAGCTCCACTGCATGGACCCAAATAGGCCATCAGGGGCACCTCCCCCACTAGCACTGCACACACCCTCAACAATGCTGGTGGCAGGAAAGAGTCAGAGGACCTGAGTTTGAATCCTACCACCTAATACTGCCTGTGGGACCTTGAGCAAGAGCTTAACCTCTATCTGGATGTCATCCCCTGTCCAAGACTGTGCTGTGTCACCCCTGGACCTGGCATCGACCAAACTCTGGATGCCGGCTAAAGAACTGAACCCTCAAATGGGACCTCTTAGGGCAGCGACAGCTCCACGTCCAACCTCAGCAGGAAGCAGCTATAGAAGAAGAGACCTTCGCCCCTTTACCCCAAGGGATTTTGGGCCCCATTCGTTTGAGGGGGGAATGACAGGGTGCTTGTGCTCAAGCCCCACCCTAAGATATTGCTTTATGTGCTTATTTTGTGTTATCCCTGTTATAGTGTTGTATAGTTCTGTTGACACCAATTACCCCTAAACTCCCACCGACCTATGGAATGGATGGGAAAGATCTTGGGGTCGAATGTATTGGTAATGCAATAGGAAGATCTTTCCCATCCATCAATACGCCCAGGTGACCTGAGTCCCATGAGCCTGTGGTGGGAGGAGCTTGCCAAATGAGAAGAGCAGGAAGGGGTGGAGCAGAACTGAGAGGGAGTGAGACGGAGCAGTCAGAGCTGGGGGACAGAGAGAGAGACAGAGCAGCAACTAGCAGAAGTGAGAGCCAAGCAGTGATTTCGCTTGAGGGTGTTCGTTTGTGTGAAGGCCCTAACACAGGGAAGACTTGGGAATGGCGGTGCCCCCAGCATTGTTAATGCCTATAGATTTCCTTGTTGCTACGATGGATTTGGCTTTCTCGTGCCTGAATAAATGTTTTGGTTTCGCCTTCAATGAGGAGAGTCTGTTATATTTTGTAATTCAGAACTACACCGGCATATTCATAGCAACCATAGCCACTGTGAGTATCACATTGGCCTAGGCAGATTCCGGCCGATGCAGCCAGGGTTGGGGTGGAAGCCAAGGCTTCCTCCTGTCATTTGGCTCCAGCCTGGTCAGCAGCAGTGATGACAACAGTCCAGGCTTGGGGACCCATCACCCAGAGCCAACCACTCCAGGCAATCCCAGATCCCTCCTGGACAAGGTCACTGCCCCAGCAGAGCAAGAGCTGCTCCACCTTCCACATGCCCTGATGTTAGGAAAGGGGGAAACCAGGCACTGTGCTAAGCCCTTCACGAATGTCATCTCATTTAATCCTCCTGACGACCCTGCAAGACAGATGCTGTTGCTACTCCATTTTACCACTCAAGAAACCGAGGAAAACTGAGGTGGATTGTTTGGCCCAGGATTACAGAGCCAGAAAATAGAGCAATCAATTCTCTCATGACCAGGGCAACCCACCCTGGCCTCAGCGGCCACAAGAATCATCCAGCCTGTCGCTAGCTGATTGCAGGGTTGGACTCGGAGCAGGAGGTTTCAGCCATCTACCTCAGTTTCCTCATCTGTAACGTGAGCTCTTTAGTGTCTCTGCCAAGAAAACCCACAATGGGGCCACGGAGAGCCAGACACGACCCAAGGACTTAACAACCACCACCAAGTGAAGCCCAATCCTAGAAGTATGTGCCGTGTCAACAAAGCAGGAGGTTTGCTGTTTGTCTAATGCTTCTATCATGGCTTTGGATAGAGGCATGGACATGCACCCAGCCAATCTGCGAGCCCACTGCATGACATCCAAGGTCCAGAAGGATATGGACAAGCTCAAATGCTGGACCAAATCTAACAAGAAAAAATTCAGGGAGCTGGAGAATCACACTTAGGTGGAAAACCCAGATCCCCAGGACAAGATGATGAAGGTGTGGAGGGGGCAGAGCCAAGATGGCAGCTGGAAAGCAGGGACTTGAGCTCTCCCCCAAATCCCTCCAAACACCTGTAAAAAATTCTAGAGCTGTGGAACCCATGAAATAGCAGAGGGAAGCAGGTGTCCAGCCCAGGACAACCTAGATGGTCGTGGGAAGGATCTATCGCATGGTGCCAGGCGCAGAGCACGGCCACACCAGGACCAACCAGACCAGGAGTCGGGCAGAGTCGGTCTGAGGGCCATGAATCATCGAACTGTGGCAGTTACCAGACTTCTAAACCCACAAATACCAAAGACAACAGGGAAGGTTAGTGGGGAAACTGCTAGATCGGGTTAGAAAGTGGTCCGGTTTTTTTTCTCCTCTTTTTTGTTACTGGGTTTTGGGTTTTTTTTGGTTCTGTTTCTTCTTTCCCATGATTCATTCCATTAGTCATAATTCTTCTCCATAACTTGACTAGTGTATAAATTAATTCAATGTGAAGTTATACGTGGTAGTTATACGAGATTCCATGCCATCTTGGGGAGGGAGGGGGGAGGGAGGGGAGAAAATCTGGAACTCAAAATTATGTAGAACCGCGTGTTGCAAACTCAAAATAAAAAAAAAAAAATTAAAATTTAAAAAAAAATAGAAAGTGGTCCGGCCCCAGCACTTGGGGTGGCAGCAGGAAGCTCCTGCAGCTGCTTCCAGAACTCCAGCATCAACTGTTTCCTGAGTCCCCGGCTCACACGGTGGGAGGAATCAAGCAGCAGACCAGAGTGGGAGTGCTGAGGCTGCTTTGCCCTGTTTGGATCTGGGTCACAATCCTGGTTGGCGGTTCTTGGGGGAGGAGGAGTGCTGCTGTGGCAGAGCTTGTGATGACAGTGGAGTAGAAGCAGCTCTGAAAACAGCAGCACAGCCCCTAAAGCTTGGGACAAAGCACTCCCTCCTCTACAAGCAGTCATACCCTGAGAAAAAGCTCAAAGGTCAAGTAGTTGGGTGGGAATGTGGCCAGGCAGCAAAAACGGCCTCAGACTCAGACTCTAGAATCTTTTTTTGGTGACAAAGAAGATCAAAGCACACAGCAAGAAGAAGTCAACATAGTCAAAGAGCCTACATCAAAAGCCTCCAAGAAAAATAGGAATTGGTCTCAGGCCATGGAAGAGCTCAAAAAGGATTTGGAAAAGCAAGTTAGAGAAGTAGAGGAAAAACTGGGAAGAGAAATGAGAATGATGCAAGAAAACCATGAAAAAAAAGTCAATGACTGGCTAAAGGAGACCCAAAAAAATACTGAAGAAAATAACACCCTAAAAAATAGACTAACCCAAATGGCAAAAGAGCTCCAAAAAGCCAATGAGGAGAAAAATGCCTTGAAAGGCAGAATTAGCCAAATGGAAAAGGAGATCCAAAAGACCACTGAAGAAAATAATACCTTAAAAATTGGATTGGAGCAAGTGGAAGCTAGTGACTTCATGAGAAATCAAGATATTATAAAACAGAACCAAAGGAATGAAAAATTGGAAGACAACGTGAAATATCTCATTGGAAAAACCACTGACCTGGAGAATAGATCTAGGAGAGATAACTTAAAAATTACTGGACTACCTGAAAGCCATGATCAAAAAAAGAGCCTAGTGTTTCAAAAATCCGGCTAGCAGCTGTTGTGGGGGTGAAAGACCAACAGAAGCCCAACAACAAGAATGCTGCCAAAGCCCAGGTTCTTTTGATCTACTTTACTAAGGAAAGCAACGTTAAGGGGTTAACAATCTTATTTCAATCCAATGTACAGATATCAGTCACTTAGTTCAGGGGAAAAAGCAAGCACCCTGAACTTCAGAGCAAATACAAATACAAAGATACATTAGAAACAGACCAAATCATAATTCATACTTACCAAGAAAACCAAGTCCGGACATCCGGGCAAGCTGGAGGGCTCTTAACTACAGCTGCCCTGAGTCTCCACACCAAGAGTGAGAGCCCTGAGCAAATAGCTCTGTCTTCTCTTCTCATACCATTTCAGACATCATCAAATGTCATCTGAATGACCAGAACTTAGGCTACTATGATTGGCTCTTGAGTTACCACCTCCCCTTAGTACCCTGGGAGCTTCATGCCACGTAGGCTTAGCAACTAATAGGGGTTTGGGCCTGGGGCTTAGCACCTAGTAAAAATCAATGAAATACACTGAATTAATCAAAGGAAACAAAAGCCAAACTCTTCAAGGCTGAACTGAGTGCTAAGAGCCCATTTTGCTTACCAACACACCTAGACATCATCTTTCAAGAAATTATCAAGGAAACTGCCCTGATATTCAAGAACCAGAGAGTAAAACAGAAATGGAAAGAAACCACCGATCACCTCTTGAAAAAGATTCCCAAAAAGAAAACTCCTAGGAATATTGTTGCCAAATTCCAGAGTTCCCAGGTCAAGGAGAAAATACCGCAGAAAGCCAGAAAAAAACAATTTCAGTATTGTGGAAACATAATCAGGATAACACAAGATCTAGCAGCTTCCACATTAAGGGATCGAAGGCCTTGGAGTATGATATTCTGGAGGTCAAAGGAGTTAGGATTAAAGCCAAGAATCACCTACCCAGCAAAACCGAGTATCATGCTCCAAGGCAAAATATGGATTTTCAATAAAATAGAGGATTTTCAAGTTTTCTCAATAAAAAGACCAGAGCTGAATAGAAAATCTGACATTCAAACAGAAGAATCAAGAGAAGCATGAAAAGGTAAACAAGAGAAATCATAAGGGACTTACTAAAGTGGAACTGCTTTGCTTACATTCCTACAAGGAAAGATGATGTGTGTAATTCATGAGACCTTTCTCAGTATTAGGGTAGTTGAAGGGAATATACATATATATAGACAGAGGGCACAGGATGAGTTGAATATGAAGGGATGATATCTAAAAAAAAAAATAAAATTAAGGAGTGAGAGAGGAATATATTGAGAGAGGGAGAAAGGGAGAGATAGAATGGGGTAAATTATCTTGCATGAAAGTGGCAAGAAAAAGCAGTTCTGTTGGAAGGGAGGAGGGGGCAGGATGAAGGGGAATGAGTGAATCTTGCTCTCATCGGGTTTGACTTGAGGAGGAAATAACATACACATTCAATTGGGTATCTTACCCCACAGGAAAGGAGGGGAAGGGGATAAAATAGGGGGGATGATAGAAGGGAGGGCAGATAGGGGGAGGAGGTAAGCAAAAGCAAACACTTTTAAAAAGGGACAGGGTCAAGGGAGAAAACTGAATAAAGGGGGACAGGATAGGATGGAGGAAAATATGGTCAGTCTTTCACAACATGATTGTTGTGGAAGTGTTTTACATAATGATACATGTGTGGCCTATGTTGAATTGCTTGCCTTCTTAGGGAGGGTGGGTGGGAAGACAGAATTTGGAACCCAAAGTTTTAAAAGCAGATGTTCAAAAAAAAAAGTTGTTTTTGCATGCAACTGGGAAATAAGATATATAGGCAATGGGACATAGAAATCTAACCTGCCCTACAAGAAAGTAAGGGGAAAGGGGATGGGGGAGGAGGGAATGGGGTGACAGAAGGGAGGGCTGACTGGAGGACGGGGCAATCAGAATCTATGCCATCTTGGAGTGGGGGGGAGGGTAGAAATGGGGAGAAAATTTGTACCTCAAAACCTTATGGAAATCAATGTTGAAAACTATAATATTAAATAGTAAAATATGAAAAAATATTTAAAAAAAGATGAAGAAGGTGTGGCTAGATAGCAGGTCAGCTGAAAAAGATCTGGGGGTCCTAGGGGCCAGCAAGCCCAACAGAGAAAGGTGTGACACAGAGGAGGCTAGGGGCTGGGAAGAAGACGTGGGTCCAAGTCAGACCTTTCCTGGGTAAGGCCCTGCAGCCCCTGGGCTATGGGCCACCCAGACCTCAGGTTCTAAAGGCAGAACAAGGCTGAGTGGCAGCAGTCACTCCCTACACTGAAGGCATCCCAGCCATGGACCAAAGGCTGCCACATCAGTCCTGAGGAAGCAAGCTGGGCCACTAGGGGGAGCCACAGTGTGGAGAACACTAGAACTGAGTTCAAATCTAGCAGCTTCCTAGCTATGGGACTCTGGGTAAGTCACTCAGTTTCCCCAACTGTAAAATGGAGAATCATCAATGAGAAAATGTTTGTGAATCTCTTAGCATAGTGCTCAGCACACAGTAGGCACTTAATAAACACTTATCTCCTTCCCCTTCAGATGATCCCCTGGCGAGTGCCCAGAAGCAAATACCCAGAGTGGAAGGGCCTTGGGTCCAACCAGGCTCTACAAAGTGCGCAGAGACCATTCATGCCAGGCTCAGGCTCCAGGCACGATGAAAGACCATCAAGACACCTGCCAACATGATGATCCAGACGATCCCCAAAGACGGGGGCTACACAGAACCTTCCTGGGCCTCCCCCAAGGGCCAATGCCACCTCACTGGACAGGGGCCACAGCTCAGGACCCACCGCAGACACCCCAGAAGCCCCGCCCACAGCCCCAAGCTGGCGGTGCCAATAGCATCGGACTCCAGGCACCTGCGCTGGGGACTGGGAGGAAGCCAGTGGCTGGCCCCAGGGTCTGGCTGAGGCCATCCTTGGAAGGACGTGCTGACTGCAGACACCGTCCCCACAATTCCAAGCTGGCGAGATGCTCCCACTCTCCCTGTGACACCAGCTGTCAATGGCCCCTCTGGATAGTAGACAAAACAGAGGCTGAGGAGTGACCTGCCCGGGACACCCCAATGGGTGCTGGTCCTAGAGCCCACCTGCTGGCTCCTCAGAGATGACAGATGGGTGAAGGCCCAAGAGCTGCCATGGGCCTAGGTGCAGAAACAACGAGAACCAAGAAAGAGCAAGCATAGGCTACGCACAGGCTCTAAGTCACCGGAGCCCATCAGTTTCCCTCCCCAGCACCCTCAGGCAGGTTCCCGCCCCTACGGCTGGGGAGAAGCGGGCCCCCAAAGGCTGAGTCACCTGAGACATCTTGTGAAGAGCAGGGCTGAGATGCTGGCCTCCCACTGCCCAGGCCAGCCCACCACACCCCAGGCTGGCCACCAGCCCACTGGACCTCAGGCCAGCCCCCTGTAATGACAATTTAGATTTGAAGATCTTTTCCAACCATTAATAGGTCATGTGACCTGCTTATATCACAGGAAGCCTAAGTCACACGTGGTGGAAGGAGCTTGTTGAGAGGAAAAGGAAAGTGTGCCACAGGAAATGTGGAGAGAGAGCAGTCGGAGCTGAGGAAAAGAATAGACATGTGGTAGCTATGCTGTAAGTGTATGTGTTGGTAGCAAGGCCCCAGCAGGGGGCGGAAGGTTATGGGATGGAGTGGTTCTCTGCTGTGGTATTGTGTATTGAATTCTTTGCTGCTGTGATGGACTGGGCTTACTGGTTTTGGGATCGGGTTCTCTGGTGTCTGGATAAATGGTTTACTTCTCTTCTACCTTCTACGTGGAGTCTCTTATGTTTTGTGATACTGAACCATATAGGCATTTTGACAGTTATCATCTATGTTGTGATTACTGCCTTGCTAATACACCCCCCAGACCCCAGGCCAACCACAGGCTGGCCCCCAGCCCACCGGACCCTGGTCAGTCTCCAGCCCCACCAGACCCCTGGCCCACCAGACCCTAGCCTCACTGATGACCAAAAGAAAGCAATTCTGTGATCACAGATACAAGTCTGGGCAAGTGAGAGATGGAGCCAGATGCAGGCCCCCACAGTGCTGCATCTCCAGGAGCCCTTGCTCACCTGTGGTAATTCTTGAAGTAGTTGATGCTCTGCTTTCGGATGGACTCCTGAAGAACTTCAGACTTGCTACCACAAAACTCTTCACCCACTTGCATCAGCCTGTCCAAAGAAAAGTAATTTCAGAAAGCTCAGAAAGACATTTTCACAAACAGCCACAAAATGAGCAAATGCACAATGGTCAAAAATATGTGTGTCAACTCCACAGCCTCTCACAATTCACTAGAAAAAGGCCCAGGTCTTAGCTGGTCAGTCAACATGCACTGAGTAAGTGCCTAGTGTGTGGCAGTCCCTGGGCGAAGTGGGAGGAGACAGAGAAAGGCAGAAGACATGCCTGCCCTCATGGAGCAGTCAGTCATACAGATAACATGCATGCAACTGTCTACAGCAGGTGGGAAGGTGTGGGAGGGCATTCCAGGCCTGAAGAATGGGGATGAAGTGTCCTGTCTGTGGAGCAGACAGAAGGCCTGGGGCACTAGATCACAGAGTATGTGGTGGGGAGGAAGGTGGGAGAAGGTGGGAAGGGAGCAGAGGGCCAAGTTAGGAAGGGCTCTGAAGGCCAAACAAAGCATCTGGTATCTGATCCTGGAAGTCTCACGGAGCCACTGGGGCTGACCAAGCAGCGGTGTGATGTGGTTGGACCTGGACTTTAGGAAAATCACTTTGGTGGCTGAATGGAGGCTGGGCTAGATGGGGAAGAAACTTGAGGCAGGTAGGCCCCCTCCCAGCAGGTATGGCCATAGTCCAAGCACATGTGATGGGGCACGGTGGGGGCAGAGCCAAGAGACAAGGGGGAGTCTAGGAGATGCCTCAGAGGTGAAACTAACAGGTCTTGGCACCATCTTGGAGAGTCTAGGATGACTCCTACATTGTGAGCCTGGGGGCCTGGGAAAACAGGGTGCCCTCTCTAGTAACAGGGAAGGCAGGAGAGGACAGGAGTTGGGGGGAGATGCTGAGTTCTTTTTTGTATTATTGGAAATGCCTCCTGGACATCGGGTTCAAGATGTCGGAAAGGCCATTAGAGATGGGAGGCCAGAGGTCAGCAAAGAGGTTGGGACCAAGAGTCCTCGGCAGAGAGATGATGATGAAGTCTGTGCAAGCTGACCAGATCGCCAACAGCAGAGGAGAAGAAGGCATGGGGCAGAGCCTGGGGGACATTCTGTGGCACATGAACTCAATCTGAAATTCATTCCTCTTGGCATCCTGTCGACATGGTCTCTTGGGAAGCCATGCTTGATTTTCATCACTTCTGGGAAGGTGTCTCCACCAGGCTCCTCAATTGTCTGGTCAAGGTCCTTTTGGCCTTTCCTAGTTTCTGAGTCTTCCTTCCTCGGCTCATCTTCCAGAACTGTCACTTTTCTGAATCATTTCCTGTCTTTTCATCGCTCCTCTATCTGTGTCCTCCAGAACCCCAAAGTTCATGATAAAAAGGATGACTCCAGAGAAACCTTGGAAAACTCGCATGAATGGATACAGTGTGAAGTGAGCAGAACTGCAGAATGATTTCTACAATGAAAGAGTCATAAAAACAGGCTCCAAAGCCATCCAGATCAATTTATGCAGCTGCCAACCCGAACCCCAGAGGACCACCTCCTGACAGCAAGGGCATGCACCAGGGGGACAGCACAAGCCATAGATTTTAGGGAATTTGTTTAGCTCCACTATGCATATGTTCAAGGATTTGGGCTTTCTTTTTTTCCCAATAGGAATGAGAGAAAAATAGATTTTTGTATTTGTTCATAATAATTTTTTTAAAAAAATAAACAAAACTGCTTTTCGTTAAATCTATTATTGTGAGTAAATTCTAGTTGTTTGCTTTTGCGGTATAAAACCCAGACCTTCCCAGTTCATTGCCAAAATCTTCAGTACTTCTCCACAGCACTAGGATAAAAAAGAAAGCACTGAATATGGTAGACTCAGACACCCCTATAAAGGGTCCCCTCAACCAGGAGTCTCCCACATGTGGCCAAAATCACTCAAGACACTTGAAGAAATGCAACAGAAATAACTTGGCTTAAAATCCCTCTGATTACTAAGGCCAAGCAAAAACTAAAACAGGGAGAAACACACTGGCCAAATGTGATCCCCACTGACAAAGAGGAGGCCCAGGATAGAGTGTAAGCCAAGAGGAACTCCTTAGAGATGGCCTCCTGATGTGGGCAATCCGCTGCACACAGCAAGCCATGACCACCGCAAAGCCTCCGAGACGATGCAATGTGCTAGCGCCAAACCAGCAGTATGGGAAAGTCCAAGTCTATGCTGACTACCCCTCATCCATTCAGTTGGATGGACAGCCTGCAGAGCTCATCCCTCAGGATGGCCCTCAGAGATGGACACTGAGAACAGATAATAGGCCAGAAGGAAGACAGAAGCCACTTCTTCACTTTTTAATACCAAAAGAGGCATTTCCATATAAAGTAGACACTGCATTTGAAGCTGTGACTCTCTATTCCAAAGCGTTTCTAATTCCATAATCAATTCTCACATTGCTTTTGGAGCTGTCCCATTTGTCTGCACTACCTTCTTTTCTCTCCTGCGTAATTTTAAGAAATGTTTCAGTGCCTGTCTTTTTTCTCTTCTTTTGGCATCGCTGTGGCTAGTCCCTTGTCCCCACCAATCCCACCCAGAGGTCCTTGTAACCAACAAGCAAAGGCCAGCACAACAAAGGGCCACAGCCGTAGCACACATCTCCTCTGTGGCAGCCCGGCTGGTCACAAGGCCGTCCTCTCGGGCTGTCAGCCAAGACAATGTTGGTGTCACCATAGATGTTGTTCTCACAGCGCTCTCCCTCAGCATCAGCTCAGACAAGTCTTCCCCAGGCTCTCAGAGGCTGGCCCTGGTCCCTCCTCAGAGTTGCCAGCCCTGGTCCTTCCATCACTCCATCACCTCCAGAGACCATGACATGGTCGGTCACTCCCAGTGGAGGGCAACCCCTCCATTTCTAGGGCTTTGCCCCCACAAATTGGGCTGCCACACACATTCAATCAAGGGCATCCTTCTCCCCCTCCTCTCATCTCTCTGGGGCACAGGCCTGGATGTGGCACCAATGGAGTCAAAAGCAGAGAGGAGGGAAATGCGCCTTTTCATTTCTGGCTGTGCATGTGTCTATGTGCAGACTCAGACAAGCTCTGAAGGGCAGGTGCAGAGGACCCTCCCCCACCGCCCGAAGGAGCACAGCGTGGTAGGACCCCATGAGCGCAAGCAGGTTAAGATGCACTAGAAATAAGACACCCCATAGGAGAAACAGCATGAAATAGGCCGTCCTCCAGGGGCTGCTGAGGCAGGAAGAGTAAAGGGCAGTGGAACCTGGCTGGCCCAGCCCAATGGCCTCCCCTCCATAGAAAGAGCAAGCAAGAAGGACCCCTCCCCCCAACACTCGGGGAACCACATTGTGCCAGTTCACAGATGGGCACGCTTTGGGAGCCATCCCTTTCGATAAGGAGAAAGCAGCCACGACAGAAGTGGCAGTGCACATCCAGTCCCCGACTCTACCTGCTGATTATATCCAAGACAAAGATGAAGTCATCATACTTGAAAGTTGACATGTCAGTCCCAAACAGATAGGTTTTCACTTTGAGTTGGACGTCCTGTAAAACAAGACATTTCCCAGTTAGTTCTGGCAGCCCTTGATGTCACAGCAAGCCCTCACATAGGACAGTCTGGAAAGTCTTCAAAAGGCACCACTTCTCTGAAAGGACTGCTTCAAAACATGCTCAGAAAACAAACGTGCTTGTGTGTACATGTGTGTGACTGTGCATGTATGAGCAGGGTCCACACATGTGTGCACACATCCATGCACTTACGTGTGTGGGTGTGTCCTGTGGTTTCCCCAGGCTGAAGAAGTCTCCCATGTGGGGCCCCAGGCAGTCCTGAGAGCCCCCTGATGGGGACATGCCTACCGCCGGAGTGCTTAGAAGGCAGGCCTTGAGCCTGGGCCCCCCTTGCTGACCAACCACTCTAGCACAATGCTTCTCAACGATTTTAAGAATAACAAAGGATAGAAAATAGCAGCTGGAAAGCAAGGACTTGCTTAAGCTCTCCCCCAAATCCCTCTAAACACCTGTAAAAAATGGCTCTGAACAAATTCTAGTCCTACAGAACCCACGAAATAGAAGAGGGAACAAAGGCTCCAGCCCAGGAAAGCCTGGATGGTCGCTGGGAAGGGTCTATCGCACGGAGCTGGAACAGAGCAGAGCACAGCCCAGCGTGCGCTGCTCCCAGACCAACCAGACGGGGAGCCGGGTGGAACAGGCCCTAGAACCCTGAATCAGTAAGCTGTGGTGGTTACCAGACTTCTCAACCCACAAATGCCAAAAACAGAGAAGGTAGAAAAACTGCTAGAGTGAAAGGAGTGCACAGTCGGCCCTAGCCCCAGGGACATGGAGGTGGTGCAGCTGTAGGGCTGCTTCCAGAGCCCCAGCTGCAGTTACTTCTGGCCCCAGGCCCACCCTGTGGGAGGAATTAAGCAGCAGATCAGAGTGGGAGTGCAGAGCCTGCTTGGTTCTGGGTCGCAGTCCAGGTTGGCGGTTCTTGGGGGAGGAAGAGCACTGCTGTGGCAGAGTTTGCTGTGTAGAAGTAGCTCTGAAAACAGCAGCACAGCCCCTTAGGCTTCGGACAAAGTACTTCTACTCTACAAGCTATCATACACTGACAAAAAGCTTGAGGGTCAAGTAGTTGGCTGGGAACATGAACAGGCAGCGAAAACACACCCAGATTCAGTCTCAGACTTTGGAATTCTTCTTTGGTGACAAAGAAGATCAAAATAAAGAGCAAGAAGAAGTCAACAAAGTCAAAGAGCCTACATCAAAAGCCTCCAAGAAAAATAGGAATTGGTCTCAGGCCATGGAAGAGCTCAAAAAGGATTTGGAAAAGCAAGTTAGACAAGTAGAGGAAAAATTGGGAAGAGAAATGAGAACGATGCAAGAAACCCATGAAAAACAAGTCAATGACTGGCTAAAGGAGACCCAAAAAATACTGAAGAAAACAACACCTTAAAAAATAGACTAACCCAAATGGCAAAAGAGTTCCAAAAAGCCAATGAGGAGAAAAATGCCTTGAAAGGCAGAATTGACCAAATGGAAAAGGAGATCCAAAAGACCACTGAAGAAAATAATACCTTAAAAATTGGATTGGAGCAAGTGGAAGCTAGTGACTTCATGAGAAATCAAGATATTATAAAACAGAACCAAAGGAATGAAAACATAGAAGACAATGTGAAATATTTCATTGGAAAAACCACTGACCAGGAAAATAGATCCAGGAGAGATAATTTAAAAATTTTTTGGACTACCTGAAAGCCATGATCAAAAAAAGAGCCTAGACATCATCTTTCAAGAAATTATCAAGGAAAACTGCCCTGATATTCGAGAACCAGAGAATAAAATAGAAATGGAAAGAAACCACCAATCACCTCTTGAAAAAGATCCCAAAAAGAAAACTCCTAGGAATATGGTTGGCAAATTCCAGAGTTCCCAGGTCAAGGAGAAAATACCGCAAGCAGCCAGGAACAATTTCAGTATTGTGGAAACACAATCAGGATAACACAAGATCTAGCAGCTTCCACATTAAGGGATCAAAGGGCTTGGAGTATGATATTCTGGAAGTCAAAGGAGTTAGGATTAAAGCCAAGAATCACCTACCCAGCAAAACTGAGTATCATGCTCCAAGGCAAAATATGGATTTTCAATAAAATAGAGGATTTTCAAGTTTTCTCAATAAAAAGACCAGAGCTGAATAGAAAATCTGACATTCAAACAGAAGAATCAAGAGAAGCATGAAAAGGTAAACAAGAGAAATCATAAGGGACTTACTAAAGTGGAACTGCTTTGCTTATATTCCTACACGGAAAGATGATGTGTGTAATTCATGAGACCTTCCTCAGTATTAGGGTAGTTGAAGGGAATATACATATATATAGACAGAGGATACAGGATGAGTTGAATATGAAGGGATGATATCTGAAAAAATAAAATAAAATTAAGGAGTGAGAGAGGAATATATTGAGAGAGGGAGAAAGGGAGAGATAGAATGTGGTAAATTATCTCACATACAAGTGGCAAGAAAAAGCAATTCATTGGAAGGGAAGAGGGGGCATGTGAGGGGAATGAGTGAGTCTTGTTCTCATCAGATTTGACTTGAGAAGGGAATAACATACACATTCGATTGGGTAACTTACCCCACGTGAAAGTGGGGGGAAGGGGATAAGAAAGGGGGGATTACAGAAGGGAGGGCAGATAGGGGGAAGAAGTAATCAAAAGCAAACACTTTTAAAAAGGGACAGGGTCAAGGGGGAAAAGTGAGTAAAGGGGGGGCAGGATGGGATGGAGGGAAATATAGTTAGTCTTTCACAACATGACTATTTATGGGAATGTTTTGCATAATGATACATGTGTGGCCTATGTTGAATTGCTTGCCCTCTTAGAGAGAGTAAGTGGGGAGGGAAGAGGGGAGAGAATTTGTAATTCAAAGTTTTAAAAGAAGATGCTCAAAAAAAAAGTTGTTTTTTGCATGCAACTTGGAAATATGATATACAGCCAATGGGGCAAAGAAATCTATCTTGCCCTACAAGGATGGTGGGGAGGGAATGAGGTGACAGAAGGGAGGGCTGACTGGGGAACAGGGCAATCAGAATATATGTCATCTTGGAGTGGGGGGAGGGTAGAAATGGGGAGAAAATTTGTAACTCAAAACCTTGTGGAAATCAATACTGAAAACTAAAAAAAATATTAAATAATAAAGATTTTATGCAGGAAAAAAAAAACCATACTAGCTATGTGACCAGGTAATAAGTCATCATTCAACCTTATTTTTGAAGACTAAGCTCCCGACAAGTTTGACAATCTGGTGTGAAGAGATTTCTACATCAATGAAATCACATATAAGGATCAATAGGAGTACAGGAAAGAGAAAAGACTAGACTAAGTACATGTAATGAGTAAATTCACTAAAGATAAGTTGAGATAAAGAAAAAAAGAATAACAAAGGATAGAAAGTTGAGAACTCGCCCCTAAAATAGACAATGATCAAAAAGGGGAGGATGCTTAGGTTCTTCATACAAAGGGAACTCTCTGTGACCTTCTACAAATGACCCTCCCCCAACTTCCCCCTCAAACATCAGAACATCCAAACAACCGCCTTATCATTAGTCACATCACATCTTCAGCTCTCCTCCTAATTCAGTCACTCATGCTTGAAAAATGACTGAATTTCATTAGAGCGCAGCACATCCAAAGGCAGGAAAGGATTCACAGTGGTCACCAGTCACAGCCACATCTGGCAGAAACAGAACAAGAAACAGAGCACTCCCGGTGTCTGAGGACACACGGCTCCTTTCCAGCCGCCACTCTCTGAATTACGAGTCTTATGTCCAGCCAACAGCCCGTGGCGCTTGTCCCAAAGCCAATGCCTGCTCCTCACCATGCTCACAAGAATGGTCACAAAAGCTACACAGGAGCCACAATCTGAAGGGAAAGCCCCAAGAACAGAGGGTCAGCAAACGCTTCCCACAGCCACACCTGGGAGGCTTCTTCTTCCAGAAGGTGCGCAGGAGATGGCGACCAAAGGAATCAAAGCCACTGGAGTGATTCCCAAAGGGCGTTTGCAAGCTGTTGTGATTTCTCTTCCTTTTAAGTAGAACGTTAGCTCCACTTAACGCGATGGCCCTGTCAGTACCTTCAACCTTTCCAGCGAAGAGAGGCCAAAGCCCTCTGATGGGATCTATACTCATCTCAACAAGTGGTGCTGAAGACCAGGGGGATCTATCAGAGAGCTCCCAGCCACAGGTCCCAGGTGGCCCCTGGAGTCGGACCACACATGTCCCATCCCATGTGCGTGCATGCGCACACGTGTGTGTGTGTGGGAAATGTGCACGCATGCAAACATGTGTGCATGTGTGTTAATGGGGAGATCACATACGTGTGCAAATGTGCACGTGTGTGGAAATGTGTGTGAATAGAGGACCACATGTGTGTGCAAATGTGCACGTGCGTGTGTGTGTGTAGTCGTGAATGTGTATGTGCAGGCAAATGTGTGAGCATGCCTGTGTGCATGTCTGAGTGCATACGAATAGGGGAGCATGTGTGTACATGTGCAAATGAGCATGTAAGTAAATGCATGAGTGCAAATGTGTGAGCTGGTCTGTGTGCATGTGAGTGTGTGAATGAGTGAACACATGCGTGCATGTAAGAACAAATTGTGTGCATGTGCAAATGTGCATGGATGTGAATGTGTACCTGCATATGAAAATGTGCAGGCAAGTGTGTGAACACATGCATGCGTGAGTGTGTAAAAAGATGAGCATGTGTGCATGTGAGAATGAGTGTGTGCATGTGCAAGCATGAATAGGTGAGCGTGTATGTGTGCAAATGTATGAGCATGTCTGTATGTGCAATCTACAAGTGTGTGTGTGGATGGGTGAGCACATGCGTGCAAATGTGCATGTGCACAAATGTATGTTTGTGTGAACTGTATGTGCAGATACACACGTGTGCACACATTAACATGTGCGTGAGTGAACACATCTGTGTGTGCAGGTCTGTGTTTGTGACTGTGTGTACATTTGTGCATATGTGTGCGTGTGACCCCAGTGATGATGACTCCAGATCACACAAAAGGGCAGGAGAAACAGCAGGAAAAAGAACATGGCCCAGCCAAAGGCCCCAAGGATGATGGTGCTAACTGGAATCATGATCACAGCTGGCACAGATAAAGCACCCACTCCACACCAGGTCCATGCTAAGTGCTTTAAAATCAGTATCTAATCTGACCCTCAGTGCTGTTACTATCACACCCATCTGACAGTTGAAGAAACTGAGGCAGGCAGCAATGAAGAGACTGCCCGTCAGTGTCTGAGGGCCCTGGTGGACCAAGGACAATAACACAACCTGGGGGGAGGTCCTGTCTAGGGGTGGCAGCCTAAGCCGTGTGGAGCTGAGCCGTGCTGAAGGGGCTGGTGGGGCACCGATGACTAAAATAGGAAAACCCAACCCTGGGGCACAGACAGAAGCAGTAGCGACCAACGAAGGCCCTGAAGCCAGGCAAAAAACAGAGCGCAAGTCTGCATCCATTGAGAGAAGAGCAGCTGCCGCCAACCCCACTGTCTGAGGGCCATGAGGGAAGCGCTGAAGTGACCACCAACATCAGTGAGGCTGCTGGACACCTAACCCACAAGGCCCTGCAGACGCAGCCAGAGAGACAGGCCAAACAGGCCTCGGTCTTGGGCCCCAGTTGCAGGCATCACATACACACACACATACACATACACACACACACACACACACACACACGCACACGCACACGCACATGCACACATGCGCGCGCACACACACACACTCGCGCGTACATGCACACAATGTCAACACTGACCCTTCTCCCATCTTGGAAAACCAACCTGCCATATCCGTGACAGTCCGTGTTCAAGCTTCTTCTTCACGTAGTTGCGATCAAAATTGCTCTCCTCAGACCCCGCCATGCCACCCCCTTCTGAAATGAAAAGATGGGACAGATCTCAGGTTGGCTTCATGCCAATGGGAACTAAGAATGCCACTCTCCTCTTTCTAGGCAATGTCGCTCCTGGGGCTTTCGCCGCTGACCCAGCTGTCCCCTACAGAGAAGTTATTTCATAAAACACTGAGGAAGAGGACCCCAGGGTATGTTCTTTGATCCCCACCACAGTTGGGAGGTAAGGCAGGCCATCTCCGAGCCCCCAGGCTCTGCCCACTCCCCAGCAGCTCCTTGGTCCTGCCTAAGTCCACCCTGCACCCAATGCTCAGGCACAGCTGGGACACTGAGGGGGTCAGGGAGGGGAGGGAAGGGGTCCTGCCCATCTGCTAGAGGATGCTCCGCTCAGCACTGGCAGAAAGACCCTCCCTGCCTCTCCCCCTGCAGCAGAGGGAGGATAAACAGCCTGTGTCAGACACCCACGCCCAACAAGCTCGAAGGTGCAGTCCAATGTGAAGAAAGGCACACAGATGGGCAGGCACTAAGCAGGGAAAAAAAGAGGAGGCCCTGCCCGGCCCTGGAAGGGAAAGGATAGCGCAGACATGATGGGACAGACCCATGAGATTCTGGTCAGGCATGAGAAGGAGGAGCAGAGTCAGTCCCTGGGCCAGAGGAAAGAGGTGTGGCAACAGCACAAATTCCTGCTCTTACGTAGGTAGGCACGGGACAAAGGGACATCATGGAGCAAGAGCAGGGTAGAGCCCCAGTGTGGAAGGCCTTGAATGCCAGGCTCAATCTAGAAGTGGCATAAGATGGATTGGAGGCAGAAAGAGGAGAGGGGGAGGACAGGCTGGGAAGTGACTGTAGTGGGTCAGAGAAGAGGAAGAAAGAAAAGAGTCAGGGCACAGGGAGAGGAGAGAGTCAAAACACTCACTCTAGAACTCCAAGCCAAGGCCTTGGGGAGGAGAAAAACTTCTGGGGGAAGATGTTCAGTGTGGCCTTGGGCAGACAAAGCTTAGGAGCCAAGGATACACAGGTGGAGCCCAGCAGGGAGAATGAGAACAGAAGCCCCAGGCATGAGGCTGGAGCATGGAAGCCATGGCAGCACTGAGGGCAGAGCTGGGGATGCTGACATTTGGCAGGCAAGAGGAGGGAATGCTTAGGGAGAGAAGAGGCCCACAGAAGGAGTGGAGAAAGGGTATTTAAGACGGGGGGAGGGGCTGCCACAAAACTGTGAAAGCATGGGCCAAGGTGAGGGGCCCCCAGGCCAGGTCACTGAGGTAAGGCCAAGAGAGAGGGACAGATGCCAGAGACATCTGGGCAGAGAGAGGTGACCTTGGGCTGAATCACCAGGAAATAAAAGCTCTGGAGAAAAGAATTAGATGGGAAATAAACAGCTTAAAAGAGAAAGTCATAAACCTTCCCCAAGAAACAGAATTCCTGAAAAGCAGAAGAGATCAAACAGAAATGAATGACTCCACGAGACAGCAAGAAATATGAGAACAAAATGAAACTGAAAAAAATTCTGGACCCTCTACCTCAAATCACAAATGAAAACTACCAAAAGCTATCAGAACCAGAAACCACAGAAGAGCCAGAAAGAATCCCCTGACTCCCTGAAGAGAAACCCCAAAAGGAAAAAGTCCTAGGCATGTCCTAGCTCAAATCTAGGACTCCCACATTAAAGCAGAAATATTGCGAACATCCCAAAAGTAGCAGTTCAAGTACAGTCAGGAAAGGAGATCTGGGAATACAATATTGCAAAAGGTAAAAGACAAAAGCTCATAACCAAAAATAATTTAACCTGCAAAGCTGAGTATGTTCCTATGGAGGAAAAAAATGACCTTGAGTGAAACAGACGACTTTCAGTCATTTTGATGAAAAGGCAAGAGCTCCTAGGGATCTTTGAAATGCAAATACACACAAGAGTTCAGAGAAGCCTGGAGAGCTCAGATCTATTTGAGCAACTGGAAGGACCTGTAGGATGATGTAGTGCTAACATTTTAATAGAAAGAAAAGAAACAAGGGGCCCTCAGAACCATAATGTCTCAAATGATATTGAAGCAGTTAAAGAAGACAAGCAGAAGTATTGGAGTGGATGTTCTGAGGGTCTGGAGGTAGAATCTAAAACTTCTCATAATTGGGGTGAGTGAGAAGTGTAAAAAAGTGAAGGAAGGTGTAGCAGACAGGGCATCAGGTGACTTTCTCATCTAAAAGGACACACACTCACTTCTCCCCTACACACACACACACATGCATGTATGCACATGCACACACACATGCACACGCACGCATGCACACATGCACACACACGCACACGCATGTCCACATCCCCACACTCATGGATTTGGTACAGAAAAACAGCAAACTTCACAAGGAAACAAGCAGAGATGGGGTAGGAGAGGAAGCAGAGTCTCCTGAGCAAAACAACCTTGCTGAAGACCTCTGAAGAGGAGATTAAAAGGGAAAAAAGAAAAGCACATGCCTAGGGTTGAAGAGTCACTGCAGTCTCTGCACAGCTCCCAGCTGACGTGGGTAGTGGTAGGCAAGTCATCCACGTGCCCACAAAGTCAGATCCCAGGACTCTGAGCAGAGCAGGGACCAACCCTGCCTCCAGGGGCTCTCTCAGGAAGCGCCGCACTGCCATCTCTGAGGGATGGGTGTCTCCTGGGATGCAGTCACAGCCATGGCTGGTTTTGCTCAATGCCAATTATCTAGCATAAGGGTAACACCACTCAGCCTGAGAACTGGGTTGGGGCTCAGAGAGCAAAGCAAACCTCCCTAGGCTCCGCAGTGAGGCAGTGGCTGGCAGAGATGGGGGCCCAGGAGCCTAGGACACAATGACACGGGGAAGAGCTACAAGAGGGTCCTACCGGCCACCCTGGTCGTGTCCTCACTGTCGTGTGCTTCATGCCACTCCATGGTCCTGTAATAGCTGAGCATGACTTCCCACAGGGCTTTGCAGAGGTCAGCCAGGCACGGAATGTAGCTGTCCACTGTTACATGCTGCAGAAGGAAGAAACTCCCGTGAAAAGCTAGCAAGACCTGAATTGAGGGAGGCAATCTGCTGAAGGCTCACTGCAATTTATCCTGCGGAACCCCAGAGAGCACACACTAAGGACCTTGAAGGCCCTGCAGACACTACAGAGGACCCCTCCCCCTGCCCTCACAGCTGTGGCCTCTCATTAGAATCATGAAGTGGGGTTCTCCCACAGATGCAGTATTCCTACAGAGCTGGCAAAGGGCAGGGGCCAAAGGCCTACAGCCAAGAGTCTCAAAGTTCACTGAGTTGAACAGAGCACCCTACGGAGACCCCCAGGAGGGCCCCATCTTCCACCTTCTGAGCGCAGCAACAAACCAAATATCTCTTGAGAGCCTTGAGCCTTGGCCACATTTTACAGAAAAAGCCAGTGATGCTCCAACAGATGCCATGGCATGGCACCAACTTCCTGGGCCTTCTGAGCTAAGACTTGGGCAACCTGGGCATGGGTACCATTTCTGTTCCCACAACTCCATTCAGTACCTTTCTCAGGCTCCTGTTCTACACTGGGGACTTGGGAGAGAGACACTAAATTGATAAGGAGGTCTAATCCCAAGTAATCTGAGAAGGGGACGTCCCATAAGTTAAGTGGCACCTGAGCTGGGCCCTGAGAGAAGGCAGTGGAAAATGAGGAAGGTACGCATGTGACAGGCACAGAGTGAGGAAACTGAGTCCAAGAACAGCCACAAGCCCTGCTTTCCTGAGATGCAGTGTGAACACATGGGAGCAGGGTGAAATCAGGCTGGGCAGGTAGAGTACAGGCAGGTGGGGAAAGCCTTGAATGCCATGCTAAGGTGTCTGTTTTACCTCCAAGGCCCCTGCACCAGGGGGCTAACAGAGGGAGACAGCTGGAAGGAGGGTGGAGAGAAGAGCCCAGAATTGGGAGCTAGAGGACAACCACCCTGTGTGACCTGAAAGCCTCAGGCTCCAATCTCCTCAGCTATTTCAAGACACAAAAAGAAAAGGCTACAGCAGACAGACACCCACCTCTGGGGAGCTCCCTTCACTGAGGATGAAGACAGTCCCCAAGGGCATCACGGCAAGTCTCATCCACCTTGACCCACTCACCCTTCTGATTTTATTTACAAATATTCTTGGGATGGATCTGCAGACCTCTCCGGGCTTGCTGAGGTGACCCCATGCTTTTCCATAAGCTCCTCCAAATTAACTCATCATCTAAATGGCAGGGTCACCTAGAAACCCAGAGTTTGCTGGCTAAGGGAAAAGGACAGACAGGACTGCAGATAAAGAGAACAATCCCCACGATGGATGACACACAACCAGGCTAAAAAACAAAACTACATGCAATGAATGTAACCACTAAAAGTTACTAAAAATTTCTACTGAAGGGTGCGGCTTCATCCTCACTGGCACAATAAAGGGAGAGGAAGAGGAAGCTGTTCATGGAAAAGGTCATTTAAAAAATACTCCATGTCAGGGACAATGAGAAAAGTGCAGCTCAGAGCCAGGAGGCACCACTTCAGGCAGGGAATCAACCAGAATCATGACAATGATACGAACACGAGAACACTTCTGGAGAGTACGTGACCAAGCTGGGCACATCTTTTACTGATGCCCTGGGACCATGAATGCCAATGGCTGGCTCTGTCCTGGAAGTGCTTCATCCTAAAGAAGATGACGCCACTATTGGTCAACAGCGTCTGGACAGAACGAGGGAAAGGCTCACAAGCAGCAAGCGAGGAAGAGCCCAGAGTCCCAGAGGTGGTTGCACAGCCCAGCCTCTCTGTGAACTCACGCCGGCCTAATATGGCCCCTGCCAGGACCTCAGAGGAAACACAGAAAGCAACCCTCAGCATTGCTCACTGCTTCCACGACACACATCTGCAGCTGAAGGAATGAGCAGACAGGAAGCAGGGATTCCAGCGAGGGCCACACACAGGCAACAGGCCTTCTTAAGAATAACTGTACAATGCGCACTTACTGGAGGTGTTCTCATTTGAGCACACTAATTTTTTTAATCTAACTTAATCCCTAAGCTATCTATTCAGGAGGACCCTTCTCCCTCCCTCTCACCATCTCTGCTTTAAGGGGCCACTGACCTCCTTCCTAGTCTGTTCACTCTGGACGTGCGTGCAGCACAAAAACTGATAAAGGGGACAGGGCTTAAGAGCTGAAAGAAACTTCAGAGAGCAGCTAATCCAGGCCCTCATTTTAGAGATAGGGAAACTGAGGCCCAGAAAGATTAACACGTAGAAAGTCAGCCCCAGCCTCAATCGCTCCAAGCCCTGGCTCCCACACAAGTCCAAGCAGATGCTCCAGCCCCACAAGAGGACTCACCTCCCTGAGCTCAGGTATCACTGGCTTAGCTAAAAGGTCCAGTGCAATTTGTGACAACCTCTGGTAGATCTGCATGGTGATGATGCAAATAAATTCAATCTAATTAATCCTTGCCCTTCCTTTTAGGTAGATAAGAGGAAGGTCCCATGATTCTACTTTCATCAAAGAATAAATCACAAGAGAGGGCACAAACATGCCACAGATGGCTAGCTCTCTCTTCCACTTGTCATGGAGTAACAGACCAGAAAATGAAACTTCAGGCCCCGAGTACCACTGCCATGCTCTAGGCTGCCACCAAACAGCTCCCTGCCTCAGAACTGACCAGCCCTAATTCCCTGCATGCCTTCATCAGACCAACATGGGGTGATGCCAAGTCCCCTCAGGAGGAGCATGTAGAGGGTTCTGGGTTTTTTTTTTAATAAACTTTTAATTATTTTATTAAATACTTCCCAATTATATGTAAAAAAAAATTTAACATTCATTTTTTAAAATTTTGAGTTCCAAATTCTCTCTTTCCCCCACCCTTTGATAAAAACAATATATCAACTATACATGTGAAGTCATGCAAAAAACATCCCCATAGTAGCCATGTTTCAAAAGAAAACACACACACACACAAAACAAGAAAAATAAAGAAAATGAATAAAGCTCCCTTCACTTGGCACCCAAGAGTCCATTAGTTCTCTCACTGGAGGTAGACAGCATTTTCCATCGTGGGTCCTCTGGAATCACATTAGACTGTAGTCGTGATAAGAGTTAGCTGAGTCTTTCATGTCTGTTCATCATACAATGTTGCTGTTACTGTGTACATGTATAATGTTCTCCTGGTTCTGTTCACTTCACCAGCAGTTCACGTAAGTCTTCCTAGGTTTTTCTGAAATCACCCTGCTTGTCATTTCTTAAAGCATAGCAGTATTCCATCCCAATCATATACCACACCTTGTTCAGCCATTCTCTAATTGATGGACATCCCTGGAGCGCTCTGGTTTAAGGACCATGAGCTCACAATAAATACTGAGGTTGAGACCTCAGGGAAGAAGATAGGAGAAGGGAAAGACTTAGGAAATCACCTTTCATTTCAGAAAATAATCACAGAAAGACTCCTAGGTTAGAACCCTACAGAACAGAGGCCCTGTCTGCAATTTATGGTGCTAGCTTTTGTCATTATGTTGGACTAAAATGTCAAACTTATAAAAAATTTAAAAGGCTACCAATGCCTAGGTCAAGAACCTCATTCTTAGGCAATGACATCTAGCCCTGTCCATGGGGATGAAAGTCCTCCCCCTTGCCTCCCAGGCACGCAGAGCTGGGTCATCACAGACAAGCCAAGTCCAGTTCTCATTCTCAAAGAAGGAAACCGAGACTCAAATGTGACAAATGTGACAATCTGTGACAAATGTCACAGATCTTCTCCTTGTATTCTTGATCAGATGATGTTCTCAGCTAGCCTGCAAGTCTTCATCAGGGACCAGGAGAAACCACAAAGACAGGCTAAGGGCCTTGGCTCAACCTAATCTATATGCAAACGAACGAACAAACAACATAGTGGGACCTAAGAACAACCAACAGAGGGTGGAAGGAACCCTGAAGGAGGAAGAAAGAAGCTGCCCTGGTCAGCCTCTCCACCTTCCTCCACTGACCAATCTTCCTCCAAATGCTGGTTCTCACCCACCTGCCACCCTGGGCTTCCAGTCTTGGAACATTTTCCAAACAAGGGCCCCCTTCTAAAAGTTACCTTCAGTAAGAAACAGTGGAAAGATAGATTAAAAATTAATAGGAAACAAAATAATCTAATCCTAAAGAATGAGTGGGTCAAAGAACAAATCATAGAAACAATCAACAATTTCACCGAAGAGAATGACAACAATGAGACAACAGACCAAAATTTATGGGATACAACCAAAGCAGTTCTTAGGGGAAATTTTATATCTCCAAACTCTTACATCAAGAAAACAGAGACAGAGCAGATCATGCACTGAACGTGCAACTAAGAAAAACTAGAAAAAAGAACAAATTTAAAATCTCCAATTAAACACCAAATTAGAAATCCTAAAAACTAAAAGATGAGATTAATAATACTGAAAGAAAATTATTAAGCTAATGAATAAAAGTAGCAGCTGGTCTTACGAAAAAAAAATAGATAAATCATTAGTTAATTTGATTTTTAAAAAAGAAAAAAGAAAACCAGATCACCAGTATCAAAAAATGAAAAACGTGAATTCACCACCAATGAAGAGGAAATTAAAACAATTATTAGGAACTATTTTACCCAATTATATGCCAATAAATCTGACAATCTAAGCAAAACCACTATTTACAAAAACATAAATTGCCCAAATTAACAGAAGAAACAGAATACTTAAATAACCCCATCTTAGATAAAGAAATTGAACAAGCTACCAATGAACTCCCTAAGAAAAAATCCCCAGGGCCAGATGAAGTCACAAGTGAATTCTACCAAACATTTAAGGATCAACTAATTCCAGTACTGTGTAAAGTATTTGGAAAAAGAGGCCAAGGAGTCCTACCAAATTCCTTTTATGATGCAGATATGGTGCTAATACCTAAATCAGGAATAGCTAAAACAGAAAAAGAAAACTATAAACTAATTTCCCTAGTGAACATTGATGCAAAAATTTTAAATTAAATACTAGCAAGGAGATTACAGCAACATATCACACGGATCATACACTATGACGAGGTGAGATTCATACCAAGAATGCAGGCCTGGTTCAACATTAGGAGAGCTATGAGTATAACTGACCATATCAATAATACAACCAACAGAAATCAAATGATTTTTTCAATAGATGCAGAAAAAGCTTTTGACAAAATATAGCACCCATTCCTGTTACAACACTAGAGCATAGGAATAAATAAAGCTTTCCTTAAAAGCATAAGTAATATCTATCTAAAACCATCAGCAAGCCTTATCTGTACTGGGAATAAGCGAGGAGCCTTCCCAACAAAATCGGGGTGAAGCAAGGACGCCCATTCTCACACCATTATTCAACACTCTACTAGAAATGCTCGCTATAGCAATAAGAAAAAAGGACTGAAAAAAACTAGAATAGGCAATAAGGAAACAGCACTGTCACACTGCCCAGATGGTGTGATGATACACTTAGAGAATCAACAAAAAAACTAGCTAAAATGATAACTTTAGCAAAGGTGCAGGATATAAAGTAAAGCTGCATAAATAATCAGCATTTTTATATATAACCAACAAAGCCCAGCAGCAAGAGACAGAAAGAGACATTCCATTTAAAATAACTGCAAACAATATAAAACACTTGGGAATCTACCTGACAAGACAAACTCAGGAACTATATGAACACAATTACAAAACATTTTTCACACATCTAAATAACTGGGAAAACAGTAATTGTTCATGGATAGGCCAAGCCAATATAATTAAAATGACAATTCTACCTAAATTAATTTATTTATTCAGTGTCATATCAATCAACTATCAAAAAATTATTTTACAGACAGAGCTTTACAGAGCTACAAAAAACCATAACAAAATTCATCTGAAAGAACAAAAGGTGAAGAATGTCAGGGGAATTAATGGGGAAAAAAAGATATGCATGGAGGTGGCCTAACTGTACCAGATCTCAAAACTATATTATAAAGTGGTAATCATCAAAACAATGTGGTACTGGCTGAAAAATAGTGATGGATCAGTGGAATAAATCAGGTACACAGGACACAGTAGTAAAAGACCATAATAGATCCGTAGCTTCTGGGATAAGAACTCACTATTTGACAAGAACTTCTGAGAAAACTGGAACGCCGTATGGCAGAAATTAGGTAAAAACCAACATCTCATACCATATACCAAGATAAGGTCAAAAGGGGAAAACGATTTACAGGAGAGCAAGAAATAGTTTACCTGTCAGATCCATGAAGACGGGAAAAATTTATGACCAAACGAGATGGCGAGCATTACAAGATGTAAGATGG
The DNA here is from genome assembly GCF_011100635.1 of Trichosurus vulpecula. Lineage (NCBI taxonomy): Eukaryota > Metazoa > Chordata > Mammalia > Diprotodontia > Phalangeridae > Trichosurus > Trichosurus vulpecula. Next base: position 207,307,923 of record NC_050581.1, on the reverse strand, counting down.
ATAAGTTTGATTATATTAGAGAAGTTATGCACAAACAAAACCAATGCAACCAAGATTAGAATGAAAGCAGAAAGCTGGGAAAGAATTTTTATAGCAAGTGTTTTTTAAAGGCCTCATTTCTCAAATATACAGAGAACTGAGTCAATTTATAAGAATATAAGTCATTCCCCAACTGATAAATGGTCAAAGGATATGAACAGGCAGTTTTCAGATAATGAAATCAAAGCTATATATAATCATATGAAAAAATGCTCTAGATCACCATTTTAGAGAAATGAAAATTAAAACAACTCTGAGGTACCACCTCACACCTATCAGATTGGCTAATATGACAGAAAAGGAAAATGCTGAAGATGTGGGAAATCATGGTTGGCAGAGTTGTGACCTGATCCAACCATTCTGGAGAACAATTTGGAACTATGCTCAAAGGGCTATAAAACTGTGCATACCCTATGACCCAACAATACCACTGCTAGGTCTGTATCCCAAAGAAATGACAAAAACAAGAGACCCAGGAGGGGAGAGCAGGGCTACCGCTGAGCTCTCCTGCCCCTAGGGCAGCCGTGCAATGACACGCTTCTCTAGGGAGGGAAAGGTGGCCCCCAGCTCGGGGCAGGGCCAGGGAAGGTACCCACAACGCCCCCCAGAAAGCTCCTCTTCCTTCTGGGCCAGGCAAGGTTGGGGGAGAGATCTCCAACCTGGAAGGACCACATGTGCCCCCTCCTTTCCCACCATCCCCTAATGTGCTCACTGACACCCACCCCCTCTGCTTTCTCCAACTTTAACCTCCCTTGAGATGACAGCTCCTTCCTACAAGCGGCTCCCCCTTGACTCCTCACACCTTCAAATCTCGCCTGTTTCATAGGCTAATGTCTCACTGCCCACAACAGGAGCCTCTCCATTTTGTTCTCTTGCTTTCTTCCTAACCCCTTACAGTCTGGTTCCCACCCAAGCTGCCCTCTCCAAAGTGATCAGTGATCCCTTAACTATCAAACCCGATGGCCTCTTCTTGGTCCTCCTCCTGGACCTCTCTGCAGCCTTGGACACCGTGGGTCACTCCTCCATTATACTCTCCTCTCTCTCTCTCTCTCTCTCTCCTGGCTCTCCTCCTCCCTCTGACTGCTCCTTCTCTGTCTCCTTGGCTGGATCCTCACCCAGGTCATGCCTCCTAACTGTGGGTGTCCCCCAAGGCTTTATCCTGGACCCTCTTCTCTTCTGCTGTACTCCAACCCCTCCAATGGATTTAACAATCATCGCTCCGCAAATGACGTCCAGCTCAGTGGTGCAGAGAGATTGCAGAACTTGGGCGTCAGGAAGACCTGAGTTTGAATCCAGCTATGTGACCCTGGTCAAGTCACTTGACCTAGTCGGCCTCTCCTGCAGGAAGGTGGGGCTTAGAAAGCCAATTTTCTTTATTACATTTGGATGCCCGCCATGTGTGGCATGGTCTGGAGGAGCTCAAGCACCCACCAGACAAGAGGTGAGCAGGCCTGAGCCAGGTGCACACTCACTGGGTGAGCAGCAGGGCTCCAGACTTGGAAGAAGTGGCCCCCATTCCAGATCAAGGCCACACCTGCTGCTGGTGCCCTTGGTCCCCGCCCCCCTTCTTCCCCAGCAGAATGGCTCCCAATCAGGCCCGCTCTCTCATCTTCACCCCCTCCCCATCTCCAGGCTGTTGCCCTATGGCCCAGAGACACACCCAGGTCTCTTGACCATCCTTAGAAAGCATCTCCTCCAGCCATTATCCAATCTCCCACCTTCCTCTCCCTGCCAAGCATCTAGAAAAGGCTAAGAGGAAGGGCATTAAAAATAACTGCGGATGTTGAAAGGCTTCACGTGGGGCAACTCTGGGCTAGGTAAACTGGGCACTGGGCTCCCCTTTGCTCCCTACTTCCCATCTCCTCTCTCCCTCTCTCATCCACCGGCCCACACTCCCATACCGCACCGCCCCCCCCACCCAAGCTCCCCCTTTCTGCCCCATGGTCAAGTGCTAGACAAGGAAAGGGCTTAAGAGCCCAGCTGCACATCACCACACACCGTACAGAGGTCCTTGTACTGAAGCTTCTGGAACTTGGTGTCTGTGTTGCCCGCGCACAGCTCCACGTAGCCCAGGACCACCTGGAACACTGTGTTGTGGATGGCCTGTGTAAAGTGCATGTGCAGCTGGTCCATTGCAGTCTACAAGGCACGAGAAGCATGTCACTGGGCTGCCCAGCTGTCCACAGGCCATGCACACATATATGCGTGCACACACACAGGCAGGCATTCATGCGCACGTACACACACACACACACACACACACACACAGGCTCATCGCCCCTGGGTTCACCTGGGCCGCACAGACAGGCCGTGGCAGGCCCAAACACACCTGCGTTTTCCCCAGGAGCCTGTAGGCCTGCTGCACCTTGGTGTAATGGGCAACATCAAAGTTCTTGCAGATTTTGGAGAGCGCCACATCCAGCTGCTCCTAAAAGGGAGCACACACAAGGAGGGGCTGGTGAGAAGCCCCCAGCGGAATACCCACAGGATGAGTGGGGCTGGCCTTAGACACACCGAGCAGGAGTTAGGAGGAAAGACCCACCAACCCTGGAGCCCCACTGCCTGAATTCAAATCCTGGGCTGCACAGTCTTGGACAAACTACTTCCTCACCTCTGTAAAACAAGGGCTTAGACAGACCAAGGTCCTTTCTGGGGCCAGAAAAGCCGGAATTTATGAAACACAGATTCTCAGTAACTGTGAGGCCAGCTCTCAGAGCCCAGGGCCTGCAAGGGCCTGAAAGCCCAGCCCCTGCAAACAGCCCAGCTGGCTTGAAGGGGAGGCTGCAGAGAGCCACGACCGAGGCTTCCCACGGAGGCCTTGGCACTGGGCTGGCTCTGTCAACCTTGGGGCCCCTGAGCATCCATGAACTCTCAAGTAAAGCAGGATTCTCTTCTGCGGTGAGAGAAGGGACAAAACGCCCTGGTGGCAAAAGCAGCGTTTCTCAGACTAGCCTTTATTGGCTGGAGGGGGAGGGGGGAGGGTCACTGTAGGCCTGGTCCCCTGAGCAGGTGAGTGGCTCCGGGCCTGGGTCCAAAACAGACTCTAGCCTCGGGAAGACCCGTCTCAGCTTCTGTAAGGGAAAGGGGAGATGAGCCCCACCAATGCCAAGGCCCATCAGCGCCCTTCCTGGAAGACGCCAGCAAAGGAGCACTGGCCAGCCCAGCGGGTCAGCCTGCAGCCTCTGACTAACCAACCTGCCATGGCTGCTATGCTGCTGGGCTGGATCAATTTGGCTGTATGGGATTGTGTTGTGTGGGGCTACATACAATTAGGTCATGCTATGTTTGTTGTACTAGACTGTACTGTTGTGTTAGTGTGTTGTGCTGTGTTAGGTTGTATAAAATCGTGTTGTACTGGGCTACATTATACTGTGCTGTGCTGTATCAGACCATGCTGTGTTAGCCTGTGGTGTGGTGCTGCTGTATTGTGCCACAGTGTTGCACCATACTGTGTGGCACTGTCCTCACTGAGCCCCACCCGGGAGGCCGCACCACTTCCCAGAAGCACAAATCAGAGCCAGGACACAGAGGCCAGGACAGCTCAGCAGGGCAGCACCCCACACCCCTCCCCCCACCCCCAGGAGGTTCTGGGCCCCTGACTCCACACTCCCCACGCCCCTCCCCCCAGGCCCAAGGGCCCCCCTTCTCACCTCAATCTGCTCCAGGGTGTCCTGCAGCTTGGAGTCTAGTTCACTGTTGGACAAGAAGAGACAGCTCAGGTCCCTGCCTTTCAGAAGGCCTGTGTGGGCCCTGGAGACACCCCAGCAGTGACAGCAGCACCCCCAGGGAAGGAGGGACGCGGATCAGACCCCAGCCCTACACAGATCCTGGCCCTGCCTCTAGCCAAGGTGGGGGGCGCCCCCACTGGGCATGGAAGACCACCCCCCAAGATGGTTAAGACTGCACTCCCCCCAGACAGTTAAGACCGCACCCCCCAGAGGGTTAAGACTGCACCCCCAGACATTTCTGGCCCGTCAGGCAGCAGGGCTGAACCTTTTTCCTTCCTCTTCTTTGTTTGAGCCCTTAATAGAGGGAACGGCTTAGTGGGTGGTGGGGGACACAGTGAGAAATAAAGGTGCCTTCCTTCATGTCAGAGCTCACAGATGCTCTCCGAGCCTCTGAGAGAGCCCAGCTTACAGGGCTGGGCATACAGGGTATGCCTGATGGCTCACAGGCCCCACCTCCCATAGGAGGGCCAGTGGACACCTTCACCTCAACGTGTCCAAAACAACCATTCTCTTCCCCCATCACCACCCCGATTGCTCCCCCTTCCACCTCTCACCCTCCCCCTTTCTCGCAGTCCCCAGGGTAACAACCTAGGAATCACTTCTCACGCCCAGATCCAAGATGGCACCGAGGCCTGCTGACTTCACCAATTCGTGTCCTTCTCTCCTCCAACCCTGCCCCCACCCTGGTGCAGCCCAGCCACAGGGAGGTCTCCTGCCTCAGTTTCTGCCCTTTCCAGCTCCTAATGGCAGATCTAATCATCCCACCCCAATCCAGCTCTAACCCTGCCACCTCAATAAGCTCTAGGTGCTCCCTATGGCCTCCGGGATCAAATACAAAATGCTCTCCTTGGCATCCAAAGCCCTTTGTGACTGAGCCCTGCCTTCTCGGTCCAGTGACCCCAGTCTCCACCTCCACTCTGGGCCTTCTCCCTGGATGCCCCCCAGGTCTGGCACACTCTCCCTCCTCTGCTCTAACCAGTGACCTCCCCTGCTTCCTTTAATTCCCAGCTAAGATACCACCCCTTCCAAGAAGCCTTCCCCACCCCCGAATTCCAAGGCCTTCTCTGTTAATTCTTTCCTATTCAGCCCGTCTGTAGCTTACTTTGCACATTGTCTCCCCCATTAGGCTGTGCACTCCTGGAGAACAGGGGCTGGCTTACACCTCTTTCTGTACCTCCAGCACTGAGCACAGAGTCTGGCACACAGTAGGTACTTAATAAATGCTTATTAATCGATCGCATGATTGAAGATGGTGAAGAGGAGTGCAGAGTGTCCTGGATATCCCCAAACCCTGGCTTCAAAAACCTTTTCTAGAGCTTAGCCTGGACCTGGTCAGGTCCACAGCCCAAGGGATCACAAAGAATGGAAAGGCACCAAAATTAACGAGGTACCTCCTGGCAATATGCTGTTATCTCAGTGGTTCCTGGACAGGACACAGAGCAGCAGAGCCTCCTCACTATTTCTTTGGGGAATTCTTGGGGAAGGCATCCCCTCATTAGAAAATAGTGACGCATCCACAGAAAGAATTTAGAGTCTGAATGCAGACTGAAGCAAACCATTCGCTCTTTTCTCTGTTTTGTTCCTTCTTTCTCCTGATTCATTCCATCGGCTGCAATTCTTCTTTACAACCTGACTATTGTGAAAGTATGTTTAGTGTGAAGGTGTATGCAGAATCTATATCGGACTGCACGCCATCTTGGGTGGGGAGAGGAGAGGACAGGGAGGGGGAGAGAATTTGAAACTCAAAAACCTGAGGGACTCAATGTTGTAAACTGAAACTAAAAATCAATTAATTAATTAATTTTAAGAAAAATACTGAGAGTGGTAACAGTAGCCAGCCAAGAGTCCCTATTCAGCAGACAGGACATCCCAGCCCACCGCCCATGGTCAGCACCCCCAACGGTCTGAACGTGCGGGCAGAGAAGCAGCATCTCAGTGCCGGGGGAGCAAGCCCCAAAGCCTCCCTCCAGAAAAAGCAGCCACTGGACCACGGTTCTTTGTTTGGGGTCCTGCCGGACATCAGACCTTGGGCTGTGGCTATGAAGACAAAACCAAATTGCCCCTTTCACAGAATGTGTCTTACTGAAGCACTGGGCAGGATCGTCGCATTTTTAAAGTGTTAATAAAAACTCTAACTGATTCTGTCACCTCACCTATGACAATTACTTTCTTACAGGAAAGATATGAAATGGTCAAAGTGGTCAAAGCATCCAGACCCAGTGGAGCTGCAGAGTCTGAGGACCAGGATTCAAACCCTACCTCTCACCTTGCCTTTGGGGCCCCACAGGCCGCCCCAGGCATCTCAGTTTCCTCACCTGTCAAATGAAGGTGAAGCCCTAAGTGGTCTCTGAGCTCTCTCCCAGTTCTCAAGGTCTGGGTTTCTGCTGGCAAACTGGCCACTACATTCCTCAAACAATAAATGGCAGTTCTCAGATGAAGAAATCCCAATCTCTACAGTCATACCTCACCATTGACTAGAGAAATGCACATTAAAACACCTCACACCTATCAGACGGGATAACATGGCAGAAAATGAAAGTAACAAATGTTGGAGGGGATGTGGGATAACTGGGACACTGATGCATTGTTGGTGGAGTAGTGGGCTGATCCAACCACTCCGGAGAGCAATTTGGAACAATGCCCAAAGGGCTACAAAACTGTGCATCTCCTTTGATCCAGCAATACCACAGCTAGGTCTATATCCCAAAGACATCGAAAAAAAGGGAAAAGGACCTATTTACACAAAAATATTTATAGCAGCTCTTTTTGTGGAGGCTAAGAATTGGAAATCAAAGGGATGTGGTATGAGATTGTGATCGAACACTATTTATGGTGCTGTAAGAAGTGACAAGCAGGATGACTTCAGAAAAACCTGCAAAGTGAAGTGAGCAGAGCCAGGAGAACGTTGTACACAGCACCAGAGATGGAGAACTGTGAATGACTCAGCTATTCTTAGCAATCCAATGATCCAAGACAATCCCCAAGGGCTCATGATGGAGACTGTCCACCGCTCGAGAAAACAGGGCTGCAGTCTGAATGCAGATCAAGGCAGACCCTTCCTTTCCTTTCTTCATTTTTCTTCTTTTTTATTTTTTGTCCATGCTTTTTTTTTCACAACATGACTAACACAGAAATGTTTTGCATGACTGAACACGTATAACCTGTATCAAACTGCTTGCCTTCCCAAGGAGGAGAAAGGACGAGTTGGGACAGAGAAAATTTGGAACTCAAAAAAAAAAAATGTCTACATGTAATTGGGGGGAAAAAATAAAGCCCTCTACAACCCGGTAAAAAAAAAAAATGCTGCCCCTAAGGGAAAGAGCAGGGCTTCCTCTTCCAACAGCTCCCTCCCTGGACACCATGGCAGATGGGGTGGGAGGTGGGTAGACACAGGTGCCTGGTCTTTCCAACTGACTCTACGCTTGTGGAAATGCCCCTGAAGACCCCAGACTCCCAATGACTCACCCTGCCCCCTCCCGCTCCACTTGGGGCTACCAGCCCCCATACCTGATGCAGCTGTAATGTCGGAAAGTGCTGGCCGCCTGCTGACACTCAAGGCAGAGCTGGATAGCTCCAGGATAATCTTCTTCCTTGGGGAGAACAGCGCGTGAGGCTCTGCTCAAACACGGGCACAGCATTTGTTTGGGGGGAGAGGGATGTTGGGGAGACAAGGGACGTTGGAGGGAGAATAGAGGCATCACAGGGTGGGCGCTAGCTAGGGGAAGGGACATGTCCCAGCTAGGGAGCTCGGCCCAAGGTCCGGGGGCTGCTGGTGGGGGACCCTGAGCAGAAGGGGAAGCTGAAGGGAAAACTGAGGCAGGCAAGGACAATGAACTTTTTTCTGAGGAAAAACAGAACACTAAGGAGTAGCCGTGAAGGGGCAATGACCCGCCCGATTCTATGCCCAGGGCGAGGGGTCTCTTTAGCACCAAAGCACCTACTGAGGCAGGCTCTGCAGGACAAGACCACGATGTTTTCAAGAAAACTCATTTTAACATACAATGAAAAAGTGCAGCACTCAGGCACTTCAGTTTCCCCAGCCACACCAACGTGGCACCAGACCCAGGGAGGGGCATCGTCGCTGCCACAGGCGGCCAGAGGGGGCAGGTCTCAAGGACCTGTTCTGGGTCATCGGGAGGAGGGCTCTCTGCAGCCCCTAGAGGCAGGTGGGAGGCCGCCTACCTAAAAAAATCTCTGCTCTGGGGCTAGCTCCACACACCTACTGGGGCGGGGGTGGGGGTGGGGGGGTTAGTGGTGTCCCCTGACTCCTCCATCAGTCTATCATCCTCACCTACCTCCAGCATCTCACTCAAGCGCACATCCGTTCTTTGCTGGAAAAACAAACAGCGGCGGTGAGCTCGTGGCCCAAGAGCAGACCGGCAGCCACACCCTGAGCCCCCAGACCCACCAGTGTTTTTATGGTCCTCAAGGACTTCAGCAGGCCAACCAGCAGCTGACGCTTCCTCTGGTTTGCGAGAAGGCCCAGACTGGCCTGAGTAAAACCCTCCTTTGCAATATTCAGGTGCCTGCAGGAAGGAAGAATAAAGACATTGGCCAGGCTAGGCCAGGTCCACCACCTCCGGGCTTTGTGACACAAGACCAGCGTCAATCCCAGGAAGCAAGGCAGCTTTCTCAACAGTCAACATGAACTAGGGGGCTGGCAGTGTGGGGGGAACTGCCCAGGAGGCGCGGCAGACCTCAGAGCCCAGGGGCCACAGAGTCTGGCTTCTGAGAGACCAGAGATGTGGAAGCCCTGCAGCCCCGCAGGCCAGCCCAGGGCTAGGCCACAGCACTTCTTCCTAAGGACCGTGGGGTGTGCCCAGAGGAAGCTCCCTGGGGCAGCTGTGGGAAGGCCCCGGAGGAGGCCAGAAAATAGGAAGGACTGAGCTATGCTGCCAGACTCCTAGGTGTGCCCTGGACCAGCCTTGTAAAGTGGTCTCTAAGGCAGGGACCTCAGACAATGCGCATCTGTCCAAAGGAGGGCAGCACGAACCCTAGTGTTCCCCACAAAGCTAGAGCAGCACAGCCTACCTTCTTCCATTACTGCAGATAACAGTTGCCAGCTGAAGGCCCGTCTGCAGGGAGGTTACTCTCTCGAGCTCCTGCAGGGAGGCACACAAGGGGTCACTGCTCGCCTCCAGCTCCTCTCTGGCCAATGGCTCTAATGGGCTGACAGCCGTGAGAAATGTGCTGAGCAAACTTCAAAGACAGTCGCTCACGGCCCCCACACAAGCAGGCAAGTGGCCCCCAGGCATCCTGGTATCCGTGTTCCTGCTGATGGAGGCCGGGCCCTTCCAGGCTGGCAAGCAGAGACCTCGCTGTCTGAGGAAGGCAGGCAGCACATGCCACCTCCAATTTAAGGCCCGCTATCACCTACCTCCCTGATGGAAAGAAAAACATGACCCAAGTCCCACTCCCGAGGCCAACCTGAGCAGTGAGCACTGCCAGCCATCGGCCCAGCCGGGCCTGGGCAGCCACGAGGCCTCTCCCTCTGGATTTAGGTTCAGAAAATCTAGGTGAATGATGTGAAAGTGGATTTGGAGACCACCCTGTGATGGCCTGGGCCCAAGTATTTGTGGAGGGGCAGCCACCAAAAAACCACACACCCTAAAGCTTTCAGAAAAAAAACACCCCAGCACAGACGTGGCTTAAAGACCTTTGGACCAAAAAAATAAAAACATTTTAAAAATTAAAAATAAAAATAAAAAAGACCTTTGGACTTAGACAAGCTCGGAATTAGGACCAGCAAGCTCCCCATCACAACCCTCTGAGACAGGGAGAAGGGAGAATGCCCGATCCTGCCCAAAGCCAAATGAAGCCCTCCTAGGCTCTCCCAGCCCACCTCGGTCTCACCCTGGAGACCCCACCCCTGCAGCCTTCCCCAAGGTTCTCCAAGGACCTCCTACCTTGACATAAGCCGGCTGCTTTTCAAGGATCAAGTCTGCGACTTTCTTAGAGACCTGCCCAAGCAAAGGCAGACAGACAGACATGGAGCCAACACCAAGGACAGCTTCCTGGTGCCTTCCAACACAAGTCCGGCCTCTTCTTTCCCACCTACCCTCCCCTCACTGCCACCCGACCCTGCCAGCCCATACGCCACCCGCCCCCTCACACTCCCAGGTCACCCTGCCTGGATCCAAGCAGAAAAGGCTTCCCAGACCAGGCTGGGGCCTGGCCACCACCAAGGACCAGGGGAGCCCAGTGCCGGGAGACAGCCCCCCTCCTCCTTCCAGGCCACACAGCCCTCGACCACTGGCAGAGGATTTGGGGACCAATGAAACGAGGGAAGGGCTTCCACCAAGTGAGCCATGGTGCCTTGGAGGCAACAAGCTAAGACCCAGGAGGCCACCACATCTCATCAACCTCCCCTGGGCCTCGGTTTCCTCATCTGTAAAATCAGAGGCTTGGGCTCAATGCCAGAATCCATTAGAAGTGAGAAATCCTGGAGCTCAGCCTTCTCATGTTACAGGGGAGGAAACTGAGGCATGGAGCCAGGAAGGCCTCAGCCTCACCCATACAGCCTCTGGTACAAAGCCTAGACCAGAAGGTTCCTGGACACAGGTGACAAGTGACCCCGGAGGCCTGGAAGAAGCCCTGCCCACCCCAGGGTTCAAGGCAGAGGAAATCTCTGCCTAGCATTGAAGGGAATGGCGCTGCTCTGTCCCTCATGTCAAAGTCAGAGGCAAGCCTTGACTCACCTTCAGCCTGCCGTACCCCCCCACCCCCCCCACCAGGCCAGCCCCCGGTCACCCCCCTATACTCACAGCGGCCTGCTGCTGCTTCAGTTTGTCTCTGTATGCCTCCAATTCTTGCAAACTGAGGACAGGAGGGAGCTTCTGTGGGCAAAACCAGCCATGGGGAGGAAGGTTTGTTGGCTTGGGGACCCATGCTCCACTGAGCCGTCTACACTCACCCCCGCAGTGGATAGGGGGTCCAGGCCCCAGGTACAGAGCACCCCGCTCAGCCCTCAGCCTGGGGTCTCTCCCCCAGCCACGAGGAGGGTTTCTTGGCTTGGGGATCCATGCTCTACTGAGCTGTCTACACTCAGCCCAGTCTACACTCAGCCCACTCAGCCCTCAGCCTGGGGCCCCTCCCCCGCCGCCAGCCTCTCTAGCTGTTGACCACCCTCCCACCCTGCTTAATCTCCTTCAAATCCATGTTTCTCTTGGCCCTGAGTGGCCAATGCCCCAGCCCCCAGCACCCCATGCCTCCCCTCCCATCTCCAGCTCTTTAACAAAAGAAAACAAGGCCATGCACCCATCACCCCATGCACCCATTGTTAAAATGCGGGCAGCCCGGGTTCAAACCCCACCCCCACCCCACCCCCATCAGTGTCTCGCCCCATGACCGTGGGCAGGTCAGTCTGAACCTCAGTTTACTTATCTATAAAATGGGGAGGGGAGAAGGAGGCGGTGTTAGGTGGCTTCTTCCCATCACATTCTCAGGGCTGGAAAGGCTCTCAGAGCCCAGCCCCTTCATTTTACAAACACGGAAACCAAGGCCCAAGGGAGGTGGGCTTGCCCAGAATGACTGTGCTATGAAGGGCCCAGGCAGGAGCCTCCAAGAGCAACGCTCTACGCTCTTTACCAACACCCACCCCGGCCCATTCCCCTCAACAGCAAGGTCCAATGACTGCGCCCTGTCTTATTCACATTAATCTCTCCCGACTTACTGGGGCCAAACCTTCGGGCCAGAAACATCCCGGGATCTCTCCCACCCTGGAAAATCTTCCCTGGACCTTGCCACCTCCTGAAGTCATCATCATCAAAGCTCACATTCATAGAGGCAGGCCTCGCACTAAGACTTTATAAATATTATCTCATTTGCTCCTTAAAACAACCCTGAGAGGTCAGTGCTGTTATGATCCCCACTGTACCAATGATGAAACTGAGACAAGTCAGAGGATAAATGACTGGCCCAGGGTCACACAGCTAGGAAGTACCTGAGGCCGAATTTGAAGTTGGTTCTCCCTGACTCCAGACACTCCCTAGCTGCCATCCCACCAGTCTCCACCTAGTCACTGCCAAAGTCCTAGAAAGAATCTGGAAGAACACTCAGTGCCTTTCCTGCCTCAAAGGATGTTCCTGTCTTTGCCCCTCATGACTGAGCCTCCTGCCTGACACTGCCTCTCCAAAGGCCCCTGGGGCTCAACATGCCCACGATGGGAGCGCATTCATCACCTTTCCCATTAAATCCTCCATCCCCTACCCTCTGGGTATCCCCTTCCTCCTAGTGCCTCCAGCTCCCAACCCAGGAATCATCTTGAGTCAACTCCTCACTGTCCACCCCACCCACTTTTCTTTTAATTTATTTTTTTTTTATTTTTAGTTTACAAACACTCAGTTCCACAAGTTTTTGATTTCTGAATTTTCACCTCCTCCCTCACCTTCCCCCATGATGCCATGTAATCCGATATAGGTTCTACATATACCTTCACATTAAACTTATTTACACAATAGTCAAGTTGTAAAGAAGAATTATAACCAATAGAATGAATCATGGGAAAGAAGACCAAAAAAGAAGAGGAAAAAAAGAGAGCAAATAGTTTGCCTCAATCTCCATTCAGACTCCATAATTCTTTCTCTGGATGTGCATAGCTTTTTCTACCATGAGTCTTCTGGAGCTGTCTTAGAACCTCGTATTGCTGAGAAGAGCCAAGTCTATCAAAGTTAGTCATCAGAGATACTGTGTGTCTGTTATCGTGTATAATATTCTCCTGATTCTGCTCTCCTCACTGAGCATCAGATCATGTAGGTCTTTCCAGGTTATTATGAAGTCTGTCTGTTCCCCATTCCTTATAGCACAATAGTATTCCATTACATTCATACACCACAATTTGTCTAGCCATTCCCCAATTGATGGGCATCCCCTTGATTTCCAATTCTTTGCCACCACAAAAAGAGCTACTATAAATATTTTTGTATATACGGTTCCCTTTCCCACTTGTGTGATCTCTTTGGGATACAGCCCTAGAAGTGGTAATGCTGGGTCAAACAATATGCACATTTTTATAGCCCTTTGGGCATAGTTCCAAATTCCTCTCCAGAATGGCTGGATCAGTTCACAACTCCACCAAAAATGTAAGAGTGTTCCTGTTTTCCCACATCACCTCTAGCATTAGCCAATCTGACAAGAGAGATGCAGTACCTAAGAGTTGTTTTGATTTGCATTTCTCTACTCAATAGTGATTTAGGGCATTTTTTCATATGACTCTATATATATATATATCTTTAATTTTTTCCTCTGAAAACTGCCTGTTTATATCCTTTGACCATTTCTCAATTGGGGAATGACTTGTATTCCTATAAATTTGACCCAGTTTCCTGTATATTTTAGAGATGAGGCCTTTATCAGAGACACTGCGTCCCTCCTTATCTTGGTTGCATTGGCTTTGTTTGTACAAAAACTTTCCAATTTAATATAATCAAAATTATCCATTTTGTATTTCTTAATGCTCTCTATCTCTTGTTTGGTCATAAATTCTTCCCTTCTCCATAAATCTGACAGGTAAGCTATTCCTTGTTCTCCCAAACTGCTTATAGTATCAGCCTTTATACCTACATCATGAACGCATTTTGACTTTATTTTGGCTCTGGGGTAAGATATTGGTCTATGCCCAGTTCCTGCCCTACCATTTTCCAATTTTCCCAGCAGTTTTTGTGAAATAGTGAATTCTTAGCCCAGAAGCTGGATTCTTTGGGTTTATCAAAGAGTAAATTGCTACAGTCATTGACTACTGCTTCTTACATGCCTAACCTATTCCACTGATCCACCACTCTTATTTCTTAGCCAGTACCAAGTAGTTTTGAGGACAGCTGCTTTATAATACAGTTTAATATCTGGTATCACTAGGCCACCTTCCCTAGCATTTCTTTTCATTAATTCCTTTGATATTCTGGACCTTTTGTTCTTCCAGATGAATTTTGTTATTATTTTGTCCAGCTCTGTAAAATAATTTTTGAGTGGTTTGATTGTTATGGAACTGAATAAATTCATTTAGGTGAAATTGTCATCTTTATTATACTAGCTCGGCTGAACCACGAGCAACTGATGTTTTTCCATTTATTTAGATCTGACTTTATTTGTGTGAAAAATGTTTGTAATTGTTTTCATATAGGTCCTGGGTTTTTCTTGGCAGAGAGACTCCCAAATATTTTATAGTGTCTACAATACCTTTAAATGGAATTTCTCTTTCTATCTCTTGCTGTTGGGCTTTGTTAGGAATATATAGAAGTGCTGAGGATTTATGTGGGTTTATTTTATATCCTGTAATTTTGCTAGCTATTTACTATTTCAAGAAGTTTTTCACTTGATTCTCTAGGATTCCCTAAGTAAATCATTATATCATGTGCAAAGAGTGACAACTTAGTTCTTCACTGCTTATTCAAATTTCTTTAATTTCTTTTTCTTCTCTTATTGCTAAAGTTCACATTTCTAGTACCAAACTGAATAACAGGGATGATAATGGACATACTTGTTTTACCCCTGATCTTATTGGGAATGCATCTAGCTTATCCCCATTACATATGATGCTTGCTGATGTACCCCACCCTCTTCTGATATGGTGCCAAGGCCTACTGATTTCACTTGAACATTTCTGGTCAATTTCACCCTTGCAGCATCTCTGGTCAATTTCACCCTTGCAGCACCTCCCCAATACTCCCCCTTCTCTCCTCTGACCCTACCCCCACCCTGGTGCAGGCCTTCAACACCTCACACCTGGACTACTGGACTAGCCTGCTGGTGGGAGTCTGCCTACCTCAAGTTTCTCCCCGCTCGAGTCTATGCTCCATTCAGCCACCAAAGTGATTTTCCTAAAATGCAGGTCACATCATGTCACTCCCCCCTACTCAACAAACTGCAGTGGTTCCCTATGGCCTCCAGGATCAAATACAAAATGCTCTGTTTTGTATTCAAAGCCCTTCATTACCTAACCCCCTTCCTCCCTTTCCAGTCTCCTCGGATCTCACTGAACTAACTCTACATATTCTACCATCCAACTGTACTGGTCTTCTTCCCATTCCTCACTCCATCTCCCATCTCCACGCCTTTGTACATGCCTAGAATGCTTTCCCCTCCTTCACCTCTACCTCCAGGCTTCCTTCAAACTCCACTTTCTGTAGGAGGCCTTTCTCAGTCCCTCTACTCCTCCATTGCTAGTGCTGTCCCTCTGACTGTACCCCTATCACTGGGCAGAGTGCCTTGCAAACAGAAGTCTGGCCCAAGCTCCCTCCTTTGTAAAATGGGTGGATGGGACCAGGTCTCTTCCTTTTCAGCTCCCTACCAGCTCACAAAACTCAGATTTTGGTCAGAGCTATAGCTGCCACCGCCCCTGCCCCCCAAAGAAGCATTAAAACCCTACCTACCACCTATGTCCCCTGCAGGCCAGGCCCCAGAGCCCCGGAGCCCCTCTTGCCCCCAAAGGTCAACAGCTACTGTTGTTCACATGGGCCAGGTGAGCTCCCAGGGCCCCCAAAATGGTATGGCAACCATGCTTTCTCCTAGAAACATGGCAGGCACGTGCCACGAGGACAAAACTGATCATGTAAGGCCACTCTCTGCTAGTGCAGGAGCTTGGAGAACCACGTGGGGGTCTAGAGGTAGGGGCTTACCCCACCAGATGCTGGCCATCCCTCCAAACCTCCCACACCACAAAGCAGGAACATCGGAGCAGTATGGGAGGCAGGTGAATGAGGGTGGACACAAACCCTGGAGCCCCCCTCTGGCTGTGCACACAGTCCAGCACCTGGAGACCCACTGGTGGCCTCTGCCCTTGCCATCTCTACAGAAGTCACTGCTCTTACCTCCATCTCATACTTCACAATATCAAACGAGTCAGTCGAGAAGTAGACATCCTCAATGCTGTTGATGATTTCTTGTTGGGCCTGGGGGTCAATGGGCTGTTCCCGAAGCTCCCGCGATTCCTCCTTTAAAAAAAACCACAAGGCCAGGATGACCACAAGCACAACCAAGACGTGAGTGACCAATGAACCGTGCCAGGGGCTAACCCTCCCTGCCCCCCAACGACAGACACCAAGAGACCCCCGGGCCAGCCAACCTGACCCCTGAAGCCCTAGAGCTTGGGGGATGACGAGTGGCTAAACCTAACCCCATGTGCCACAGGCCACCTACACCACCAACGGCCACCCGCTGACCTCTGGATGCAGCCCCTTCCCAGCCTCACAAGTCACGTCCCTTGTTTTCAACTGTACAAATTAAGAAACCCTCCATAAGCCCCTGCACAAACAACACTAACACACCCCCTTGGCTAACTCCCAAGTCCCTCTCTCCCTCTGGCCCCAGACCACCCTGAGTTTGTTTTCTATCTGTCCTGCATATATTTATTATACACCTGCTGTTTCCCCCCAACAGAAGGGAAGCTCCTAGAGGGAGAGCCAATTTTGTCTTCATCTCTGTGTCTTGCACCCAGCACATTCACGTCCCCATCTGGATTTTCAACATAACACTCTCATGGCCCAGGAGGCCGCTCCAGCTCTGAGGGTGTGACCTGGCAGCCTCTAACCCAGAAGCAAGGAAGCCTGCGGCAGGGGTCTACAGGCTCCCCCGTGGCTCTGCCCTTGCTCCCAGCGCAAATCCCTGGGGAATCAGACTCCACAGACTTTCCGCCTAAGTCATCTCTAATGAAAATACACAAAAATGAAAGGGCCAATTAAAAGTTACTGTTGTCACTGCACAGCCCTCATTCATTCTGCTCCACGTGCACAACAGACTCTGTGACAAGCGGAAGGAGAGATAGGAAGGCCCAGAAATTTAACTAATAAATCACAGACATACTCAGTGTGCAGAATAATTCAGCAGGAAACTCCTAAACCCAAGGCTCAGGCCCAGAGCAGAAAAGCTCCAAGAGGAGGGGTCAGGGGCCCAAAACCCAGCTGTCTCCAAGGGTAAGGGGCCTGGCATGGGCAGGGCAGCTGTTTCGGGCTCTGCCATCTGGAGTCAGGGGCTGGAAAGCAGCACCACCACACCTATACACCATTCAACACACAGACACACATACAAACACATACATGACACATATACATACACCACACATGTTATCACACACCCCACACATATATACACATGCCACAATGTAACACACATATATACACACATGCCACACACATAACACTCATACACACACCACACACACATTCCACACAGCCTACAGGGAAGGAGGAGGCTTACGAGTTCCAGCACTTCAGCCCCTGACACACAAGGCCCTGCTTCCCTGGGGGTTGCCCTGACTTCCCCTCCAGGTCATGCCCTCCATGGGATGCTCCACCTTCCCTGCCCACAGAACTTGGATCTGAGTGCACCTGGAGAACCAACCAAGCAACAAGGACTTATGATGACCTTCCATGGCCCTAAAACCACACCTGGGGCAAAATTCCAAGGGAATTTCCCAAAGGCTCCCCACAATCTCATGGAGGAGACTGTGCACAGGCTGTTGCAAGACACAGAAAAAGTGGTGTATGTGTGTCAGTGTGTGCATGCATGTGCTGGTGCGTGCGTGCGTGTGTGTTGAAGAGGTACTGCCCTGGCTCTAGACAGGGACTGACTCGTAGCCCAAGGGGGCGAGATGCCACGAGCAAGCAAAGATCACGCATCCGGGGGAAGGAGGGAGCCATCAAACGGCAATCCTCCCGACCCAAGCGGTCTGCTAAGGCTTGGGCATCGGCTGCAGAAACAATTAAAGACATCCCACCCACTGAGAGCCGAGGGCCAGGCCGGGGCTTTTCTCAAAAGAGGCGCACACTCTGACCCCATGAGATGACTCACGTGGAGACGCCTGTCTCCCTACCTGCGATGGCTCGCTGTCTCAGGGAGCGCAGAGAGAATCTGGAACTCCAGGAAAAAGGTTAAAAACTGTTTCTACATGTAACTGGGGGGTAAAATGCTATTTTTTAAAAAGGAAATGTAAACTAGTAACAGGCACACGAAAAATGCTCTGAATCCCTAGAATTAAAAGAAACGCACATCCCAGCCTAGGTGAGGCGTCACCGAGGGTCTGCAGGCGAGGGGCGGCCCAGGGAACAATCTGCGGCTCCGGGCACGCGCTAAACACCTTACAACACCACCCCGGGAGGGAGAGGCCGTTACTATTCCCAGTTCACAGCTGGTGACACTGAGGCTGACGGAGGTGAAGTGACCCGGCCGGCGGCTAAGTGTCTGAGGCTGGATCTGCCCCCTGCTCTCCGTGAACCGCGGGGCGCCCTCTAGCACCCTAAAGAAATAGGCTTGTTGGAGGATTGATTCTCTGGGAGGGGAGGGATGCTCGGGGAAACCACGGTGATGTAGAAAAAACACAGACTGCGCTAAAAACGCGCACACCCATCCACCGTGCGCTCTGACTCCGTGACCCCGGGGGGGCTTTTCTCGGCAGACGCTGAAGTGGCGCGCCATGTTCTTCTCCAGCGCATTTTACGCACGAGGAACTGAGGCAAACAGGGCTGAGTGACTCGGCCGGACGCTGCATTTGAACTCAGGTCCTCCCTACCCGCCGCAGCGCCACGCATGCAATTACCTGACACGTACACAGAGACTAACAAGATGAACACCTGACGGGTGGCAGGAGACGGAGGGACCCCGGAGCGCCCGTGCACACGCGCGCACGCCCATGACATACAGGCACACGCACCGGGGCACCCGCGCCCACAGCGCCCACGGGCAGTCACCGGGCCCAGCGCCACAGCCTGGGAGGGGCCTTTGCGGACGAGTCTCTGGCTCTGGGTCGGGTGAGACTCTTCGCCAAAAGCGCACCGGTTCCTAAGGACCGGAGGGGGGCTGGACTCCGGCACTCGCTAGCTCTCCGGCCTCAGTTTACCCATCTGTCCCCTCTACAGAAAGCCCCCCAACCCCAACCGGGCCAGCCGCGGCACCTTCTCCCACCTGGGACCCGCCTCAGGCACTTCCACGCTGGGTGACCCTGGGCCGGTCCATTACCCCGCGTGCCTCGGTCTCCTCATGGACCCTGCAGCGTCTCTGCCCGGAAAACCCCCTGCGGTGCCGCCCCTCCTCCCCCACCTCCGGCCACGCCCCGCCCCCCATGACCCTCAGCCTGGGTGCTGCGTGGGAGGGGGAGGGGAGGAGGGGCCCTGTTTGCCTCAGTCTTCTCACCTGCAACACGGGGACCCTCACGACCCCCTCCCCCCAGGGTCGCAGGGGGCACTAAGGAGCAGGCTGGGGGGGAGGGGGCAGCGATGCTGACCCTGCCCCCGCAGCCCCTCCCCACCCTCGGGCTGCCCTCCCTCCCGCCCCGGCGCCCTCTGGCCATCCCCCCAACCTCTCTCAGCGGGGTGCGCCCCCCTCCCATTTGTGCGTGAGCTCCGGGGTCACCCGGGGAGGGGCTCCCAGTCCGATCACCACCCCCTTCCGTCCCTTAGCATTGGGCGGACACTGCCCCTGCCCCCACCGCCTGCTTCTGCCCTCCCCTTATCTAACCAGGTCCTGGGGGGGGGGGCCAGCACGGGCTTCCTACAGTGCGATACAAGAGGAGCTCCTACTGTGCGCCCCGCAAGCTGACACCAGGATACCAAAGACATCTCCTGAGCTCCTACTGTGTGCCCGCCTGCAGCTAAGGGGGGAGGGGAGGGGGACTCTGAGCTCTCCCCGCCCCCACCCGGGACCGGCCAGGGGAGAAGGCCCAGATGTTCCCCGAGGGCGGGCCGACCAGCCAGGCACCCGCCGGCCTTCACCCCCTGCTGCCTGCCTCAGTTTCCTCAACTGTAAAACGGGGATAGTAATAGCGATTAAACCAGACCATGTTTGTAAAGCGCCGAGCGCGGTGCCTGGCACATAGTAGGCGCTTTCTTCCATCCACGTGGGGACAGGGAAGAACGGAAAAGGCAGGTGTATGGGGAGGAGGAGGAGGAGGCCAGAAGACCCCACCAGAGCCAGGGCCACGCCCACAGCTGAGACCGTGATATGTATCAGGGAAGGGAGGGTGTACCTGGCAGGGGACCCTGCGACCTACCTTGCTGGGCAGCCGCAGATTCTCAATGGGGCTCAGGTCACTGAGGCTGTCCTGGGGGCTCTTGAGACCCTGGAACAAAGATTAGAGGGTCAGTCTGCCCCTGGATCCGAAGGAGCCCCACTCTCCACCCCTTTGTCTGGCTGCTCCACGGCGAGCCAGGGAGCACCGAGCCCCCACCCCGGGGTGGGAGAGGGAGCGAGGGTCTGCACAGCAAGCCAGGTCCTCCCCCCCGCATTCCCGCAGCAGTCCTGAGAGGAAACTGAGGCAGGCACTTCTGGCATCCCTGGAAATTCAGAGCTCGAGGCCCTGAGTGGACCAGGAGCCAGGGCGGAGCCGGAGGCCTGCAGGGCCCACGGCCCGACCTCCGCACCTTTGCCCAGGAGGGCCCTCCCTCTCTGTCCTCGGTCCCCTCCGCGCCCGCTGCTCCCCACCCCCCCCCACCCCCCCGACTCACCTGGCGGGCCATGAGGGACTTGATCTTCTGCATGGTAGGAGCGAGGCGGGTGGGTGTGGGGACAGGGAGGGAGGGGGAGAGGGCTCCGCGGCCCCGGGGTCAGGGTGGGGGGCAGGGGGACACCTCGGGGATGCTCGGGTCAGGCCCCGCGCCCTCCTCGGCCCCAGCAGCACCAGGAAGCCATGGTGGACGTTCACGTGACCCGCAGCAGAGGCACGGGGCATGCCGGGAAGCGTAGTTCTCGCCCGGGCACGTGGGACGCGAGCCTGGAGTATGACTCCCGAGGCCGAACTACAACTCTCGAGAGGCATCGCGGGAAGGGCGATGCCGCCCGGGGAGGAAGGAGCCGGAGGCGGGGACGGGGTCCAGTGGGCTACGCCGAGAGGAGAAGGCCCAGTAGGAGGCGGGGCCAAGGCCTGAGCCAGCCCAGAGAGTGGCGGGTATTGAAGTGGGGGCGGGGCATAAGCACCGGAGAACTGGGAGAATGGAGAGGAAAGGAAAAGAGGCGGGACCAAAGCAGGGGCAAGGCCGGAGGGAGGCGGGGAGTGGCCAGAGGGCGGGGCCGGGGCGCTGGGCGGGCGTCTGGATTGGTTGATACACCGGCCCCTGGGTGGGGCTGGATGTGAGAGGTCCCCCTCCCCCAGGAGCCACCTTGGCTCCGGCGCCCGGTGACCCTAGAGTTGAACTTGACCTCTCCCACCTAGAGCTTGTTACATTTGGCGGAATGGAGTGGGGGCGGGGGAACGAGGGCGGCCGGAGGATCCCCAAGCGCCCATGGAACCTGGCGGCTGGGCTGAGGAGGAAGCTACAAGCGTGGACCCCCAAAGCAGCTGCGGAGACCCGGGATCCCGTCCTACCTGGGGAAGCCTACCTCAGGACCCCAGCGGGGCTTCCTGGCGGCCCGAGCGGGCCGTGCCCGGGAGCTGCAGGGGACAGGCCGCCGACACCCGCCCGACCTCACCCCTGTGCAGAGGAGCAGGGCCCGGAGCGGCCAGTCGGGACTCGAACCCAGACCCTGGGCTCCGAACCAGCGCTCGGGGCTGGCCCTCGTTCTTACTATTGTCGTTTGGGGACCGGAGGACCACTCCGCATTCAGGCTGAGACCCAGAGTTCCTCCTGGTGATCACCTGGGAGCTCCCTGCCCCCACACAGGAGGACCCCTCCCCAAGTACTCCTGAGAGAGCCCCAGCCGTGCACCCTAACCTCCCACCCCACACACAAAGACCCCCTCTCCCATACTCTTATCTCTGGGAGGACCCCACCCCCCACTCACACACCTTCAATGTACCTGGGGGTGGGGCAGAGACAGCCCCTTCTGACTTCGGAAGGGACTCCTTTCCTTCAGACACTAGCTCAGAAGCGACCCAGCTCACTCCGTCATCTTCAAACTCTTGGCCGAAGGGGCCTCAGCCTTTCCAGACCTAGAGAAAGGGGAGGCTAACTGTCCGTGTGGAGGGTCTGAGCTTATAAACCACCACACCAACTTTCTGTACCAGGGATCTGAGCAATGGACATGCCGGCCCACGAGTCCCCTAGTACCAACAGCCTATGGTCCCCTTTAGAGGATGTGAGCATCTGCTGTCTCCCAGCTGCCTTTTGGAATCTGAAGCCCATAGGGATGCCCACACTTCAGAGGTCATTCCTGGCCTACGCCGGGCTGGAATTTAGCCCACAAATAAGGCACGAGTTGCAAATTCACTGGCTCTTCCAGTGGGTAGGGGCATCCATTCACACGGAGCACACCCCTCCCCACCCCTAGCACCATCCAGCCCCCCCCCCCCCAGACCACCAGTCAATCAACACAAACGTGGAACAGTTCCCTTGACAAAGACAATCAGTAAACATTTATCAAGAGCCCTAGGTGCCAGCACTGTGCAAAGCTCTGGGATAGCCTCTGCCCTCAAGGAGTTTACCATCTAAAGAGAAGAGTGAACACTCCCACCTACATACACAATCTCTCCACAGAGTCCTTAATCTAAACCAAGCCCTAATCCAGCCTCCACCCGGCTGCCTCTGGCTCTCTCATTGTCTCCTGGCTGGAGCCCAGGCGTTTTGGAGGCAGGATTCCAGGAGGGGGCCCCGGAGGATCAGGGCAGATAGACATCTTCCTCAGAAGCCATGGGGCTCCCTGAGCAGAGGCACTCAAAAAACCAGAAGACTGCCAAATCTGTATCTACTGTGAGCTTTTGGTGGTGGTGGGTACTGGGGTCCCAGGAGCTGGGAGGGGCCTGAGAGGGGGAAACAGCTCAGAGAGCAGAAGAGCTTGGCCAGGCCATGCAGGGATGAGGAGCCCAGGGCAGGGCTCCACCTGCTTGCACATATCAGCTCGCTGACTGCTGCACTGCCCACTGCACTACAAGTAGGAAGTGATCCCGTGAAAGGGCTTGCCTCTCTGTGCCTCAGCCCCCACGGCAACCCAGGGACTGGCAATGGGAGGCAGGCACCCTCCTGCCTGACAGGTGTTCAGTCCTCCCCCTGTCCTTTGTATACATACACACACACACCTCATATTCAAATCACAGAGGGAAGAGGGTGATTATCTCAGGGCTCATTTCCCTAGCAAATCAATCTGCAGCTGTCAGCCAGAGCAAAGGGCCATCGGGAGCAGGGCCCTGCCTCCATGGGTCCTGAGGCTGGCATGGAGCCCACTGACCAACCCAGGCACTGGAGGGGCGTCCTGCGCTGCCAATTGTACTGCCTGCTTCTAGGTAAGCCCCCCACACCTCACAGGCTGCTCCTGGACTGCATCGGGTGGGGCCATGGCCTACAGGGAGCCTGCCCCTCTGGTCTCTTTGTCTTAGCTCCCAGGAGTCAACAAAGTGGCCTGGAGCACAGGGTCAGTTTGGAAGTGAGACCACAGGATTAGTCAGAGGCCGGTGGGCACTGCTGCCCAGTGGTCCTGGGTCTGGAGGCAGGAGGGTGCCTGGACCGAGTCAGGCCCCTCTCCCTGTACCAGGGTCTTGGGGTGGGGCAGAGTTGGGGAGGCAGCCCCAAAGGTTGTCCACACCAGGAAAGCAGCCCCCTCCACTTGAAAGAGACTGTTTCTTAGGCCCCTGTTCTCTTTCCCAGAGGGCCCAGGAAGGGCTTTCTCACTTCCCCTTCTGCCAGGACAGCCAATGGCCTCTCCCATTCCCCTTTCCTCCCTGCTGCCTGGCATTTTCTTGCAGCTCCCTGGCCATCTTGACTCCCAGGGTCTAAGAAAGTCGGGGTCTACCCACCTAGGACCTAATTCTAGAGGCTTCTCCAATGGCCCAATCAGGTTTCCAGGGGGCCGGGGAAGGACCCTGACATACCTCATACCTAGTGGGGCCACAGATACCATTCTTAGAAAAGCCGACCCCTGGTCACCCAGACAGCAGGATACCGGTGGCCACTGGCCAAGCTCCTCCAAAGACTGAAGGGACTGGCCTTCTTTGGGTTTGTGTTTATGGAGTCCAGCCTCTGGGACTCTGCAGAGAGGTCCCCAAGGCTCCCCATTTGGTAGCACTGCTCTGGGCTCAGGCAGAAGGCTAACAGAGAGGACCAGGGCTTGGGGGTGGGGTGGTCACAATTCCCTGGTTCTGGACCCTAGGCTCCAAGCATGGACCAAATGTCCACTCCAGGCCAGGTCCTGGGCCAAGCAAGGAGCTTATAAAGAAAGGCAAAAAACAGTGGCTGCCCTCAAGGCAGGGATGACAAGCCACCAACAGATGCAAACCAAGCTACCCTCAGGGTCAATAGGACATAATTAACAGAGGGAAGCATTGTCCCAAAAGGAGTCCTCAAGGGGCTGGGATTTTAGTTGGAACTAAAGGAAGTGGGGGGGGGGGCAGGGAGTGTTGGGGTCGGAGGAAGAGAGAAAGGGAGACCTTCCAAGTACTGGAGAACACCAGACAGAATTCCCAGAGCCCAGAAATGGAGGATCTTGTTTGTGAGACAGCCAGGAGCCAGGGTCATGGGACTGAGGAGTACCCATTGGGGAGTGAGATGTAAGAAGACTGGAAAAGGTTAGGAAGGTCTTCAAATGCCAAACAGCATTTTGCATATGGTCCTGGAGGCTACAGGGGACAGCTAGAAATTAAGTAGGAGGTGAGGGGATGAGTGGCGAGATGTGGTCAGAATTGGGTGGCTAAATGGAAGTTGGATTGGAGTAGGGAGAGACTAGAGGCAGGCAGCCCCCCCTCCAGGCTATGCAGTAGTCCAGGTGTGAGGGGATGAAGGCCAGCACCACAGGGTGGCCATCTCCAAGGAGAGAAGGGGAAGGATATGAGGTGATGCAGAGACCTTGACACCATATTGGAAACAGGATGAGAGCTACTGAGGAGTCAGGGTCCTCGCTTGTGAGCCTGAGGCACCCAGAGGGTGGGGGGCCCTTGACAGCCATAGGGAAGGTAGGAGGGGGGAGGGTTTGGGTATTGATGATGTACTGGTGTGACTAGACCTTGGCTACAGTTGGGTGCTTCGAGCCCAGGGCCAAAGCTGCCTCCTCATGGAAGACTAGCCAGATTTCCCTAGCTAGAATTTAGCTCTGCCCCACATGATCCCAAAGCCTTTTAGATGCCTCTCAGCCTATCTGCCACATAGACAGCTGGGTTCTGATTCGGTGTCTGTATCATATCTCTCCTCCCCATGTTGGAAGCTCTTGGAGGGGAGAGCTCACCACCATGCGAGCCTTGCTTGGCTTTGCTGCCCAGCTCTGAGCACAGAGCCCATCCCTTAGTGGAGGCGGGGGAGAGGGAAGGACTGGCACTTATTATTAAGTGCCTACTAAGTGCCTAGTGCCTCGTGAGTGCTTTACAAATAGTCTCACTAAGTGCATTGGATGAAACCCATACATTCTGCCTGCCTGCTACTAGAGGCCATCCCAGAAAGTCCTTAACTTGGAAAAGGGCAGAGTTGGAACATGAATCCACTTCCTTCTTTATCCATTTGCCAGACAGAAAAGTGGCCCCAGAGTTTACCTCCCAGGAGGCATAAAATTCCTGCCCCAGGCCCCCAAAGCCAGGCCCCGGCTCTGACTGAAAACCTTCTCCTCAGGTCAAAGTCAGGGCTACCCCCTTTCATTCCAGCTATCAACAACCACTAAGCGCTTACTGTGGGTACTTGATGGAAGAGGATGGGGGGGGCGGGGCAGGCAGAAGTCCCCCACCCAGGACAATTCGGACCCATAGGCTCAGGTTCCTCCTGTCAAGATCAGGATCTCTGAGCCTCCCCTTCCAGGAACAGGTCTGAGGTGACTTAGTCTGGTGGGGTGAGCTCAGAGGGGCTGCTGAGGAACACCTGACGCAGTCCCTGAAACTGGGTCAGCTCCCGGCTTTCGTGGCTCCCACTGCCCCTGCCCAGTCACCATCCAGGGTCCCAGGGTTCTGGCTGGCCTCCCCTCGGGGGCAGCATGGTGCGTGAGGTGGGGGACGGTAAGTTGCAGGGTGGGGCAGTGAGGAGCAGTGAGGTGGGGGACAGTAAGGTGTGGGGTGGGGGTGTAAGGTTTGGGGCAGAGAGGGCCAGTGAGGTACATGTGTGAGGGGTGCGTGTGGAGTCGGTTGTGGGGCGGTGAGGCATGGGGCAGCATTTGCCTTCTGAAGCTCACCCTTCTTCACCCCACCCTACCCACATCCCCACTGGAGAGGTGCGGAGCTCAGCCCCAGCTTTTGGGTGGAGATGGAGCGGGAACTTGGGTTCCAGGTGCTTTCTCTTCCAAACTGGAAGGAGGAGGAAAGTCCCCACCAGCCCTGCTCCAGGGTCTCGATTAGCTTCCTGAGAACATCTTTCCTCACCCCACCCCAGAGCTTGTTTTCTATCAACAGATGGGGAGGGGAGGGCCAAGTGTTTGGGGCCCCAGGTGCCCAGAGGTCACTTTGGGAGGGGCAGGAGATGAGGGGGCCCCATACCGTGTTTATAATTAACACAGGGCTTCGGGGGCTCCCAGAGCTCTTTGTTTGATGGAAAGTAGGCGGCCATGGGGCAGAGGAGGACTTGGGTTCTAACTGACCCAGCGCCAGGATCTGGCTGGGCCAGGAAAGGAACTGGAGGCACCTGGCTCCTGGCTATGCCTCAGGCAGAGAGGGTGGCCAAGTGGTTAGCCATGGGTCACTGGGGAGCCAACGCACCTTTAGAGATGCCTCCGCACAAGCCCCCTGTAACAGGAGCCCAGAGGTGGGTATCTCCTCATGCTAAGGGCAATGACAGCACAGGGAGCCCATCACAGGAAAGCCAGGACGCACTGGTCCCACTGATACTGATCCAGAACCCGAGGTTTACTCTGTGCCCTGCACAGCCCACTAAGAGCACCCGGGAATTCAGCAGCCTCTGCCTCAGCCGCCTGTCTCTGTCTCACCTATAAATCAAGGCAGATCCGATCCTGTCTCTGGGCTTCCTGCCCTAGGTTCTTGGTCTCTCCAGACAGAGAAAATACGGAGGCACCAGGCCACAGGTCACAATGGCTAAGTTGGGTGCTTGGAATTATTTATTCCTAGTGAAATCCATCCCAGCAGATAACTTGCTAATTAATTGCTGGGAAACACCATCTTAAAAGGTCATTTGCAGAATTCTTTTTCTTACGATTTTGAAAAAACCTATAATCAAATGAAGTGTGATTGGATACAATCCTGATGCAAAAGCTGGGCTTTCTGTGGTGGAAGTTCTGGTTGGTGCTTAAGAGAGGGGTAGTTGTTATTCAGTCCTGGAAGACTCTTTGGGAGCCTGTTGGGGATTTTCTTGGCAGAGATACTGCAGTGGTCTGCCACTTCCTTCTCCAGCTCATTTTACCACTGAGGAAACTGAGACAAACAGGGTTCAGTGACTTGCCCAGGGTTACCCAGCTAGTAAGTGTCTGAAACCAGATTTGAACTCAGGGAGAAGAGCCTGACTCCAGGCCTGGCAATCTCATAGCCACTCTGAAGAACCCCTTTTCCTCTTCCTCTTCCTTCTCTTCATCATCATCGGCACTAAACAGTCCACAAAGCTGCCAGGCTTGTTGAGTGGGGACCCTTCCCCAATCCCCAAGGTAAACTGAGGCAGAAATGGGTGGAAGTCTCCATCATCTGCCTTCCAACCTGGCAGCAGCCCTTGGGATAACTGGAGACTCAGCGAATATCTGGGACAAAATCATCGTAGCTAATATAAAAGTCCAACTTTAGGGTTTATGAAGCACCACAATCGTCCTGGGAGGCAGGTATGATTATTAGCCACATTGTACAGAGTAGGGAAAGGACGTGACTTGCCCAGGGTCACACAGCTAGGAAGAATCCAAGACAGGATTTAAACCCAAGCCTCTCTGATTCCAAGTCCTCTATCCACTGCACTAGCCTGCCCCCCGAAAGTAAGCACAGAGCAGCATGCCTTTCCAAACATGGCCCATTGGTTCCGAGTGGCTCTGTGGAAGACACAGCTGACCGACAGATCCTCCTCACCACCCTCTCCTCTCCTGACAGTTAGTGGGCCACACCCTTGGACCTCTGTCACCTCTCCTGCTTCCTGGACTTTCTATCAGATTAAAAGTTGGCAGCTAAGACACAATAGCCCAAAGCCCCCAGCAGGAAAATTCCTAATATTCAGGCAAAGGGTTGACTTGGCCCCAATTTAAAAAATGTGTTTATCCCTCGCTGACCCCTGACCTCCTCATGTCTGAGGAGTTGTAAAAGCCGTGACCAGGGGGCTCACGTGTCCTTTACTGGACAGGCACTCAGGAACACAGTGCCCACAGCCAGTGACTTCTTGGAGAAGGCCCATGGCCCTCCTCCTCCTCACCTTTCCCTTTTTGTCTCTCCCCCTCAGCTGCCGGCTCCTCCTGGCTCACAGCTGGGCTCATTAGGTCATGTGGGGGGTTGGGGAGGCTGCTGCTGGGGAGGGTGCTGCTGCCCCTGCCCCTGCCCCTTCTGCTGCACCCCCCCTTCCCCTGCCCCTGATAATGCTGCTGCCACTGCTGCCCCTGCCCCTGCTGCTGCTGTGGACCCCCTGCCCTGCCCCGCCCCTTCTGCTGCACCCCCCCTTCCCCTTCCCCTGTCCCTGCTGCTGCCACTGCCCCTGCCACTTCTGCTGCTGCTACCCCTCCTGCCTCTGCCCCTCTGAGGTCCCCACTCCTTCCTCTACCTCAGAAATCACCAGAGCCCCAACTAAGTCTCAGGGCTGAGAGGGCTGTAGCCTATATATCTCCCACTCTCACAGATGAGTCCTGGGTGCTAGAAAAAGGGGCTATCTCCCACTTGGAGTTGTAGGGGTGTCAGTGATCACTCTACTGCAATCATCTTGAGGCCAGCTTGCTTCCTCCTGAAATGAACAGTTGAGAATCATTTAGGGGGCTGGATCACAGGATAAACTCCAACGGCTCTCTCTGGCCTTCAGGATCAGATACAAAATTGGCATTCAAAGCCCCCCTAACCCAGCCCCCCTCCCCCCTTTCCAGTGACCCTGGCCTTCCAGCTGTTCCATGAACAAGATCCTTCATCTCTCTGCTCTGGGCATTTTCTCCAACTGTCACCCAGGCCTGGAATGCTTTCTCTCCTCAGTCCAGCTAACCTCCCTAGCTTCCTCTAAGTCCCAACTAAAATCCCACTTCCTCCAGGAAGCCTACCCCAAGCCCTCTTCATTCCAGGGCCTCCCCTCCCTTCGGTATTTCCTCTTTATCCTGTAGAGAGCTTGTTTGTAGGTTTGTGTTTGGTCTTTGTCTACCCCCATTAGATTGAAAGCTCCATGTTGGCAGGGATTGTCTTTTGTCTCCTTCTGTCTCCCCAGCACTTAGCACAGGGCCTGGTGCACCCTAGGCCCTTGACAAATGTTTGATTGATTGGCTAAGTAGTTTTTAGTAAGGGGTATTTACTACAGTGACAGAGCAGAAACAATTGGCACAAAATACTCCCCACAAAAGACCATGATACCTTCTCCCCGAGTAATTGATGAGGCTTGGCCAACTAGGGACAGGGAAGGCATGACAGGCCATGAACCCATCCTCCTCCTCCCTGGCCCAGGGGGGCCCCTATACTCTGTGGTTATAGGAGACAAGCCAACAGAAAAGGCATTTAGCCGAAAAGCCACTCTCTGTGACCGATCAGTTACAAAACAGCACAGCGAATGATCTTCTTAGGGCATCGATCCAGCCAGTCACTGGGCTTCTCCAAAACCTTCAGATGGTGTGAAGGCAGCCGAGCCTTTCAGGGCTGCTGATCCACCTTTGGCATCCACCTGCTGCCCAGCTCTCACTGTGGCTCCAAGAAGAGTGTATGTGTGTGTGTGTGTCTGTCTGTCTGTCTGTGTCTGTGTGTATAAGTGTACGTGTGCATGGAGAGTTCAGGGAGGTCCTGGTGTGAGGGCAGGCCAGCCCTTCAGGGCTGCTGATCCACCTTTGGCATCCACCTGCTGCCCAGCTCTCACTGTGGCTCCAAGAAGAGTGTGTGTGTGTGTCTGTCTGTCTGTCTGTCTGTCTGTGTCTGTGTGTATAAGTGTACGTGTGCATGGAGAGTTCAGGGAGGTCCTGGTGTGAGGGCAGGCCAGCCCTTCAGGGCTGCTGATCCACCTTTGGCATCCACCTGCTGCCCAGCTCTCGCTGTGGCTCCAAGAAGAGTGTGTGTGTGTGTGTGTGTGTGTGTGTGTGTGTGTGTCTGTCTGTCTGTCTGTCTGTGTCTGTGTGTATAAGTGTACGTGTGCATGGAGAGTTCAGGGAGGTCCTGGTGTGAGGGCAGGCCAGCCCTTCAGGGCTGCTGATCCACCTTTGGCATCCACCTGCTGCCCAGCTCTCACTGTGGCTCCAAGAAGCAGGAGCATGCCAGTGACCACATCCTGTCTCCAAGCATGTGAGTGAGGAGTCCAGCTCCAGACCTGACTCCAGACCTAGGGTTCTGTCCATTCTCCCAAGATGCTTTTTCTGGAAAGCAGAGGAGGACATCCCTCGCCTGCCCCCCAGGACCTGGCATCTTCCCAATGGATCCTGGCATCTTCCCAATGGATCCTGGCATCTTCCCGATGGACCCTGGCTTCTCAAGGCATTTGTGGGAGGAGTCAGGAGAAATGACAGAGGTTTAGGTGGCAGACAGCTGCCATCAGGGTCTCCCTAGGGTCTTCAGCATAAAACACAATTTCCTCTGCCCCATATTCCAGGCCCTTTGCCATTTGCTTCCAACATCATGGTGTCCTGCAGTCAGGCTTTCAGTCAGCCAACGAGCATTTATTAAGTGCCTACTGTGTGCCAGGCAATGTGCTAAGTGCTGGTGATGTAAGGAAAGGCAAATACATGCCTGCTCCCGAGGGGAGGGAGGTAATAGCGCTGCTCACGTATGAATTATGTGATTCTTCAAACATATCTTTTTGTATCCTCCACCTTAATTTTTGTTCCTTTTCCTTGGATGGGAATGAAGGCTTTTTCCAGTTTCCCCAGACTTCCATGAGATTGGTGCCTGACTTGGGGGAGGGGAGGAGCTCTCCTTGGGCACTGACTTAAGACCACTTCAAATGAAAATGCTGTTAAAGAAAAAGCAAAGGATATGGGTGGAGTTGGGACATGCAGGCCAGCCTGGAGGGAGGCCAGGAAAGGAGGAAGGTGTCAGAAGGCAGTCCTGGAACTAGGAAAAGGCCAATGCAAAGAGGGTGATGCTGACTGCTAAGGACACCCCCTGCCCCCGTGCGCTTTGCCCCGTTCCTAATTGTGCTCCCCATCCGCCGGTGAACAGGCTGGAGGCACATCAGCGGGATGCGCTCGGGCAGGTCTCCTCACTAATGTTTCTGCATTTTCAGAAGGTCAGTGCTGGGCATTGCTATGGATCAGCCTTCCCAAGGGTCCCTGCCTGGAGGGAGGCTGAGGCCAGGAATGCCCGGCTTTCCTCCTCATCGCATTTTGAAAGGACCAGGTGTCCGCCGGGGACTGCCGCAGTGGCTCAGACGCCACCTCTGACAGTGGCCACCTCGGCGGCTGCCTTTCTTTTCCCTTCCTCCGCAGGCACCTGTGCTGGGCTGACGGTGACCGTGCCCTCGGCCGCAGTCCACGGCGTCCGGGGTCAAGCGCTCCACCTTCCGGTGGTCTACAGCTTCCAGACCCCGGCCTCAGATGTGCAGATCATATGGCTGTTCCAGAGGCCTCAGATGACTCCCAAATACCTGCTGGGCGCAGTGAACAGGTCCGTGGTTCCCGATCTGGAGTACCGGCACAAATTCACCATGGTGCCTCCCAACGCGTCCCTGCGCATCCAGCCGCTCCATTTCAGCGACGAGGGTACTTACATCGTCAAGGTCAACGTGAACACGGAGGGAAACGGGACCGTGTCTGCTCACCAGAAGATCCTCGTCACTGTGGATGGTGAGTGCCTTCCGGTGGGCACCGCGGCTCAGCCCATCACACTGACTCGCCCCTCGAATCCCCGCTCCCAAACCCATCCCCCTGCCCTGCGAGGACTGGACAGCCTCCCAGGCTGCTGGCCGGCAAGAGGCCTTCCCTCATCCAGGGCCCCAACCCCGCCCCCTGCCCCCAGCCTCCTGGCTCTTGAGGGTCAGGTGACAGAAAGAATGATGATAATAAAACTCCTACTGTGTGCCAGACGCTGCTCTGAACACGTCACCATCACTATCTCATTTGATCCCAGAACCACGCTGGTAGGTAGGTGCTCTTACTACGCTGGTATTACAGATGAGAGACTGAGGCAGGGATGGAAAGTGACTTGACCAGGGTCGCACCATCAGCAAGGATCTGAGGCCTCGTTTGAGCCTGTCTGAGGCTGGGATTGTGGGGCTTGGTCAGAAATTCTGAATGAGTACATGGTCTGGCCACAGCTGTCCAAAAGTCAATCCCCCAAACCAAAGTGGCCCAGTGCAAACCCCAAACCCCTCAGGGACACGTGGAGTAAGGTGAGGAAGTGGTGACAGATTCACGGAGAGCTCATTCCCTCTCTTGGCCTTGCAGATCCCGTGACAAAGCCTGCCGTGCACACCCAACCTTCCTCTGGGGCTGTGGAGAACGTGGGCAACTTGACACTGACGTGTGTGGTGGCCTCCGGCACTCGGGTCACATACCAGTGGCTGAAAGACGAGCAGCCCGTGCGGGCCAGCTCTACCTACAGCTTCTCTCTCAACCACAGCGTCCTCCACATGGTCCCCGTGACAAAAGCCGATGTCGGGGAATTCCGCTGCCTGGTGAGGAATTCAATCAGCGAGATGCAGAGCGAGGCCCTAGCACCCACCATCTACTGTAAGTGTAGGAGGGGCCAGCCGGTCCAGGGCAAATGGGGAAGGCCAGGCCTTGGACTTCCTGGGCCCCTGCCCCTCTAATTTACCTTCTGTAAAATGCAAGTTTGGAATTGATGGCCTCTGGGCTCCCTTCCAGCTCTAGAATTTGGTCCCCTAATATTCTGAGCAGGATGGTCCAGCTCCTGGCCTCCATGAAAAAAGAGTCAGTGCTGGGCATTGCTATGGATCAGCCTTCCCAAGGGTCCCTGCCTGGAGGGAGGCTGAGGCCAGGAATGCCAAAGCTCCCTCCTCCAGAAAGCCGGCCTTGATTAGCACCCCAAGTTAGGCACCTTTGGAGCTCCCTCCCCCACCCCAGGACTCCCACAGTATGTGGTCTGCCTCTTTCTCATGGATCCCAGCTTCTCAAAGTATTGTGCTCTGGAAACAGATACAAGGAGAGAGAGGGACAAAGGTATCAAGTCAGGAACTGGGGAAGAGTGGATGCTTCCAGGAACAAGACAGACCATTTGGCTGGAGAGATGGGAACGGTAGAATGGAGCCAGACCACGAAGGTCTTTAGGTGTCAAACAGAAGGTTTATATTTGACCCTGGAGGCCCTAGGGAGCCACAGCGGTTCATACTGAGTAAGGGAGGGAGATGCTTTTGGAAAATCACTTTGGAGGCTGAATGGAGGATGGATGGGGAGGGGAGAGATTGGAGGCAGGCAGGACTCCACCCACCCATTGCAGTCATCCATGTGTGAGCTGATGAAGGCCTGCACTAGGGTGCAGGCAGCATCAGAGGAGAAAAGGGGCCCAGAACGAGTATTTGAGACCAAGAAAAATGTGAACCAAATGATGAGCGAGGTGGCGTGAGCCACTGGGAACAGGCCAACAAGTCTCTGCATGGATTCCATAGGTAGGGGCAAGGGGCGCCACCATGAGCTCTTGGACAGGGACTCCTATGGACTGGGATGCTCAGGACAGGCTGCCCAGAGTGGGCAGCAGAATCTCAGGGCAGAGGGAAGAAGGCCCAGGGCCTTCCCAGACATCCAGGAGGCCTCATCTGGCCACCTCAGCAGTGCCCCTCAGAATCAGCAGCTACCCCCCGTGTCACCAGAGGTCAACCTTGGGCTCAGGCCAATTGGGGAAAAGCTGGTCCAACTTCCAAATGGATCTCCTGGGGTCATGAGGCCTCGTTATGAAATAATAATTCATGATAATGATGGTGATGAAGGTGATGAGGACAATGATAATGGGGGTGCAATGATTCCTGTCTCCACTATGCTCCCTGTAAGGGTGAGACCATTTTATAGATGGGGAAGTCAAGGCTCAGAGAAAGGAAGTTAGTCAGCCAGGGCTCCACAACTGGTCAGTGTCTCAGGCGGGATTCACAACCCATAGATGCATCTGCGGTCATGCGGTCCGCACGCTGCCTTTATCACCCTCGTGGATGTTCCCTAGGAAGCAGCCCCGAGCCCCCGGAGGTATACCTGGCTGGGGTGGCATTGGCACAGTGGTCGGCCAGGAGGGCATGGGCCTCCTTGGGACTGGCTCTCTGAGGTGGCTGATTCTCTTCCTTGGGCCTTCTCCCCAGTACATTGTGTCCATCTTCTCAGAGCACACTGGGATTCCCAGCAAGGTTGCTAGGCTGGGCCAGGAGGACCTGAGGAGCTCATTGGACAAAGCTGGAATGAGATCAAGATTGGAGAAGGATCCTCCGATTGGGGGCTGACTGCCCCTCAGCTCCAGGCTCCCTCTGCAAGGTCCGAAGGCTAATGTGCGGCCAATTCTTATCATTATTAGGCATATTAGCATCTTGGCCTCGGATCCATATGCCCTCCCTCTGTTCCCAGAGGTGGTTACTTAGAATTATGAAAGTGTGTAATAGGGAGAGGGCAGCCCCTCTGGGGAGCATGGGCCTATTGGGAAGGGATCCCAGAGAAACGAGTCCTTTGTTGAGAGAGAAATGTTTGCTTCCTCAATGACTCCAGGCTGATGAATCACCTGTTCCCATTAACCATCGGTGACTGCATGGGCACGGCCACCACCACCCTGCGGGGAGCAGATGGCAGGCATAGAGTGTCTTAATCACCCTGCATTAGGGAGCAACATCCGTCCTATGGAAACCCTGCAGCCTGCAGGCAGGGATCCAGGATGGGGCTGGCATCCAGCCAAGGCCTCTGGTCATCACACCTCAGAAATACAGGGCTAGGCTCAGCCTTGTGTTCCCACCAGGCCTCCTCCCATGAATGGAAACCTGAGGCCTCCAAGAAGGCAAACATGGGAAACGAGGTGGCCAGGATCAACAAAGAGGAGGAATGATGGGAGCTGGGATTCCCAAGGATCTCATTCCAAGTGGGCACAGCTAAGAAGGATCAGAAGGCCCTCAAGATGGGCCATGCAGCCAGCCCCTTTGACAGAAGCCTTCCAAGCTTTTCTGGAAAATGGAGGCTATGGAGCAAGTATCTGTTAGACTGAAGTTCCATTGGTTAAAATCAACTGCCCCAGCTCTGAGCCCAAGAGCCACAGGGTCTGCCTGCCCTTTGGACAGCAAACACTTGCTGAACTCCACCATGCGGGGAGATGTGACAAACACAGGCACTCCCAGGGCGGGAGCAGACTCTGGGGAAATCCTCTCAGGGAAGATCTGGGGGGTGAGGAATTGTGGGTTCAATAAGAAGGTATGGAGGAAAACAGATTCAAGGCAGCTGAGCAAGAGACCCCTCTGAGGCCCAGAGTCTGGCACAGAGCTTGACGACTTGAGAAAAAGAAGAAAAGATCTGTCTTGTTTTTTTATTCCCAGGACAAACGCGGCATCACAGGGTCAGACACGCTCCCAGGAGCAGTAGGGTTGATGCAGAAGGTGATGAATACGGGAAGATCCAGCTTTCACTATATAAATATATACATGCTTAATTTGTATTATTAGTATTATTAATATTGAAATCTGTGGCTGCGAGGCACTCCACTGACTCACCTGGACTGGTTTCCTCCTGAGGGCCTGAGCCAAGAGGACTCATTTTTTTTGAATGTTATTCCTGGAATTATTCCTGGAAAATTTCCAAAACAAAGCTTAGGTCAAGCTCATATCTAGGACCTCCCCAATGTGGGAAGCAGGGTCCCCAGCTCCTGCCCAGACACTCAATATGAATACTGGGTGAATATGCAGTGCCTTCATTTGACCCTGCAGAAAATGCATGGGATGCTAAGCACTCCGCAGATGCTCACAAACAAGTGTGGAAACATAAAGCCCTCAAATACTCCATCCCCCAAAAGGTAAATGTCCTTAGGCTGCTGAACAAGGCCTCTCCTTGGAGCCAGATTCCCGGTGTCCCAGCAGTACATGGTTCATTGGCCACAGAAGTCTCCTCTGGTGACACATCCCTCCTTCCCAACAAGCACACTGTTGAGGAATCTTGGTCCTCCCAGAGGCCAGGGCCCAAATGCTTCGACTCAAGAATTTTTTTTTAATTTTCACTGACCTCTTTGGTTTTTCTGTCACTTCATTTCCCTTCCCTCACCCCAAGATCCATTCTTTCCAACAAATGATAAAGGAGGACAAAAGATCAGTTCCGCAGACCTAGACAACCCATCAGTCAAACTCAGGAATTCCTGAACTTGGCGGTCCCCCATGAAGCAACTCTCAGAGCTGGAGCTTCTTCAGTGAACTCCCTTCTCAGGGTAGAAAGTGAGATTCCAAAATAACCCTGCCTGGATAATCAAAGATCCCCAATGTCCCCTTCTCTGCACAGGAAGTGGGATTCAGGAAGTACCCTGAAGTATCCCCTCCCACCACTACCACCACCGAGGCACAGGAGCATGTATTGTCATGTACTTCTGCTGAAAGCCTCCAGGGAAAGGGGGAGAGAGTTGCTCTTCCCACCCACCTGTCGCACTTGGTTCTGGAAGTCCAATGGGGAAAATAAGAGAGAAGTGCAATCTTCTCACTCTTACAGACCACAGGGAGGGAGTCAGTCCTTGGGAGCCAGAGGAGTCCTTCCCTACATCCCCCCCAGGTGGCAAAGCACATGCCAACCTTCATGGGAGGTGCCCTCCCACACCCTGCCCTCTCAACAAGGTGAACAGAGAACTCGCCATATTGATCGGAGTCTCCCCAGTCACTCCTAATGTTGCACCAACAGCAAATGACTGAGAGTGTCAAAACTCCTGACCAGAAAAGCCAGCTTCCCACCTCTGTCGTTCCTCAGAGAATCCTCTAATCCAGCGTCAAGGGCCACTCCATGAAGGGTCAGGAGGAAAGTGGACAGCTTCTCCTATCGCTCTCATACTGGAAGACATTGTCTTACAAAACCGTGGCGGGGCAGGGGAGGGTGGGGTCCATATAATCAGTCCAGCCAGACCTACATAAACATGCTCCTCCCACAAAACCATCTCCCAGGCCACTAGCAAATGTTGCGCAACATTCCCTGGAAGAAAACCCAACAACCTTGCTCAATGTAACTTTGGTCATAAAGTCTCAGATGGGGGACAGAAGGTACTCACCAAAGGCGTGAAGGGGGTCCAGCGCTGAGTCTTGGTATAAAACGCTATAGCAATGAGCCACCAAAGGAAACTGAGAGGGAGCAGCCAGACAGGGAGGGGGAAGTGGAGAGAGAGAGAAGGGGGGTGGGCATCATGGAAACCCAGAGAGTACAGTGTCCATGAGAAGAAGGTGACCAACAACATCACATGCAGACAGGTCCTCTCCTCTATCTTCCCTCTTCTCTATTCTTCTCTTCTCTCCTCCTCCTCCTCCCTTCTTCTTCTTCTTCTTCTTCTTCTTCTTCTTCTTCTTCTTCTTCTTCTTCTCCTCCTCCTCCTCCTCCTCCTTCTTCTTCTCCTCCTTCTCCTCCTCCTCTTCCTTTCTTCTTCTTCTTCTCCTCCTCCTCCTCCTTCTACTCCTTCTCCTCCTCCTTCTCCTCCTCCTCTTCCTTTCTTCTTCTTCTTCTTCTTCTTCTTCTTCTTCTTCTTCTTCTTCTTCTTCT
The DNA here is from genome assembly GCF_011100635.1 of Trichosurus vulpecula. Lineage (NCBI taxonomy): Eukaryota > Metazoa > Chordata > Mammalia > Diprotodontia > Phalangeridae > Trichosurus > Trichosurus vulpecula. The sequence goes on along the minus strand of NC_050581.1, from coordinate 207,270,616 downwards.
TCTTCTTCTTCTTCTTCTCCCCTCCTCCTCCTCCTCCTCCTCCTCCTTCTCCTCCTCCTCTTCCTGTCCTGAAATCCCAGCTCCCAGAATCACTGTCTCAGTGGACACTCTGGAGACATACTAGAGTTGGACAAGAGGTGAAGCCTCCTCATCATCATCATCATCTTCCTCTCCTTTTTGGGGTGAGCAGCCAAGCTCAGTCTGCCTTTGCCAGTCCTGAACCTCTTTGCTCTGTAGGACCTGTGGACAGGTAGCCGCAGTCCCTCAGAAGGGCCAAAGGCATTTACTAACACTGGGGTCTGTGGAGATCTCATTTCTCTGCATGCGACACTCCAGACACCAAAAGGTGCCAGCCTTGACCTTGGAGAGGGGGCTTGGTTTTGTTCTCTGATGGTATTCAGGGTCTAATAGGTCAGACGGTGGCAGGTCTGAGGAAGGCAGCAGCCTCCCTCTGCTTTGCCTTCTCATCCCCAGGTCACCAGCAGCTTTCAGCCAATAGGGATGAGGGGTCAATCGGAGGGATGAGGGCAGGGGTGCTGCTGGAGCCATGTTCAGTGGATGCTCAGGGAGGGCCTGAGCATTTCTGTCCCCTTCAGCATCCTTTATCCAGCAACTGTCCCTTCCTTCTTGCAATTCTCTCCAGTGGCTCTAATTCCCACATCATGGGGCAGGGGGCTTCTCCAGTCCCCAAAGCCTCCTGTCCTCCAGCACTGAGTCAGGAGCTGTGACCTGAGAGAAACAGCCTGTGGTCTGCAATTAAGACAGTGCGAAGGAGAGACCCTTGACAGGCGCACAGCAAGCATTTGATATAAAGTTCCTGTGAGATGTGCCTTCCTTTGATTCTTCCACAAACCACCCTGGTACAGGGAGAATGAGCAACCAGTGTGCACAGAGCCAGAGCACATCAGAGGGGTCATCCAGTCTGGCTCCTCATCTTGCCAGTGAGGAGACTGAGGCGCAGGAGGGAGGGGACTTTCCCAAGGTCATACAGCTGAGTGGTAGCAGTGACCAGGACCTAGGCACCTAGACGCTCGAGCTCATCTCAGACCCCCACACTCAGGGAGACGGAGGGACCACCTTTTGTGCATGAAATCCGGCTCTCTCTCACCAGCAATATTACTGCTCTTACCAGTTTGGGGGCAAAGTGGGGAAAGTGGCCGTGTAATCATGGGGCAGCTGACTAGGTGGTGCAGAGCTCTGGGCCTGGTGTCAGGAAGACCCGAGGTCAGAATCTTGCCTCAGATGCTTACCAGCTGCGGGACCCTAGGTAAGCCACTTCACCCCTTTGTTCAGTTTCTTCATCGTAAAACAGAGATAGTAATCTCACACACACACACACACACACACACACACACACACACACGCACGCACGCACGCACATGCACACCCATTCTCATGAGGATCAAATGAGATAAAATCTGTAAAATGCTTAGCATGGTACCTGGCACTCCATAAATGCTAGCGATTAGTATCATTCTTCACGAAGATGATAAGAAGAATGAATCCTGAGGACATTTGTCCCAAGGGCAGACAGCTCAGCCAGGATGGTTCTCCCCATCCCCCTGCTCCAGTTCTGGGTGCCAGTTTTGTGGGACCCTGGCATGACAGCCTGGATTCAAGCCTGTCTGACCTGTGGTTTGGTCAGCAACCCAAAGAAGCTCCATCTTCTCAGACAGGAGGCTGAGTTCACGGGCTCCATGCTGACTGTTAGGAGACAGGCATGGAAGGGAACTGGCTGAGGCTGTCTGGTGGGTTCCTCAGCCCCCGTCTCTGCCCAGCAGCCCCAGGCTAGGCAAACTGAGGCTCCGCCTCTCCTCTGTTCTCCCTTTAATACAGATGGTCCTTATGGTCTCACTGTCAACTCAGACCGAGGCCTGAGAGTGGGAGAGGTGTTCACTGTCGACCTTGGGGAGGCTGTCCGGTTTGACTGCTCTGCGGACTCCAACCCCCCCAACGTTTACTCGTGGATTCAGAGGGACGACAATTCCACCCAGGTGATTGAGCATGGGCCCCACCTGGAGGTGGCTTCGGAGCACCTGGGCCGGAGCACCGATTACACTTGCTGCGCCTATAACAACGTCACTGGGCGGCGAGGGGAGGCGCGCTTCACAGTGATCATCACTTCTCTAGGTAAGAGCTCCTGGTCCAGGGAAGGTGCAAACGTCTCGGGGGCGGTCGCATGTGTGAGTGCCACTCTGACCTCACGCTCTCCATCTCGAGGGCTTGTAGCAAGTGCAGGAGCAGGGATCTGAACTCCGATCTTCTCACTTCTGGGACAGCGTGCTAGGGTAGTGTGCTCCTGGTGCATCAGTCTCAGCCCATTTCCAGCTTTCTTACATGTCTGCCCCAGGAAGTGATGGCCCAGGCTTGAAGCCAGGGAGACCTGAGCTCAGATTCCAGCTCGTATCTGATACTGAATAACCTTGGTAGCCCAGGCAATTTACTAAGCCCGGGACAAACACCTCAGGACTTGCAAATTAATTCAGAGATGGGCTGCAGTCGGCCTGAGGGGGCAATTCCCACATCTCTCCATCTTCTCCCCAAGAAGATCAGGAGAAACCTCATCAGAGGCTTGGCTAAAATCTCTTGGGTTACAGGCGCAGCACCCAGCGCTGCATGCTGGGTCAGCAACCTTGTGGTGAGCATCTCTTCCTCAGATCCTGAAAGCCAGCCCAGGCATTTCCCCAATCCCACAGGCTGGAAACACTTTCCTAAAAGAAAACGAAGCCAGGCTGGCATGACCGGTTTGGATTCTGCTTCTCTGAGCGCTCACAGACCAAAGCGCATTCGCAAGTTTTGCTGATGACTGGGGCAAAATTCATGGACCTGTAGTTGGAATATTATGCTGTTTTCTTTAAGGGACATTCTCCCTTATCAAGTTCTTGTTCCCTCTTCAAGTCCCTGTGATGTTTAAACGATTGCCAAATGGTCTTTCTGCATCTCAGAGGTAAGAGGGAAGCTCAGAGGCCTTCTGGTCCGCCCCGCGACCAAGCCATCATATATCCCCAAAGTGGTGCTTGAAGACTTCCAGGAGATTTGGAATCCTCTACGTCCAGGGATAGCCACTCCCCCCTCAGAGTGCTTTACTTGGCAGGAAGTTCATCTTGATATCAGACCTGAACCTGCCTCTCCACAATCTCCCCCATGGCTCCTGGGACCAAACAGCCCATTCTGGTACTGGAGAGCTTGTGACTGTTAGGACGGGCTGCTAGGGGGCGCCACAGTGTGCAGAGCGCTGAGCCTGGAATCCAGAAGACTCATCTTCCTGAGTTCGAATGTGACCTCAGATACTTCCTAATTGTGTGACCATGGGCAAGTCACTTAACCCTGTTTGCCTCAGTTTCCTCACCTTTCAAATGAGCAAGGAAAAGGAAATGGCATACCATTCCAGTATCTTTGCCAAGAAAACCCCAAACGGGGTCACAAAGAGTTGGAAATGACTGGTTGTTGTTTTTTAACTGTTAAGAGACGTTTTCTTTCTCTGAAGCTCCCCCCCCCCCCCCCCCCCCCCCCCCCCCCCCGCTTGCTCCTGATTCTGTCCCCTGGCACCAAACAGGGCAGATTCAATCAGCCCTCTAGCCAATAGTCTTTCAAACAGTAATCATGGACCCCCTAAGGCTTCTCTTCTCCAGGACCAGCCCTCAAGTTCATGAGGCCTTTTCAACACCCTGGATGCTCTCCTTCCAGACTCTCCAGCTTATCAAAGATGTCCTTCCTAAGATGGACCACCCAGAACTGGACACAATACTTCATCCAGTGAGAGAGAGGGGCTGCAGGGTGGGAGTGGAGGGCTTTCAATGTGTGAAGCTGTCCAGGGCTGTAGAGGATTCTGAGCACTGCAGAGGGTCCAGGAGGAGAGTCAGAATGTAGCCTAAAGAAGAAAAAAGAATATTGTGTTGTTACTTTCTCCCTCTCCCAGAATGGTGGAGTTGGAGGCGGAGCTTGACAAATGGGTCCTGTAGCTTCTACTCCGTGAGTTCCAATGACCCAGGGAAGAAGAGGTTCAGCATTAGGACAGAAAGATGCCTTAGGGACCCTCCAAAGTCTGGGGTTTTCTCTGTGCTTCCCAACTGTTTCCACACCTTCTGTTTTCTGTATTTAATGGATTTAGGGGATTTTTCATCATCAGTAGTAAAATAACCCAAATGTAAATTCTAGCCTGGTTTTATTTTCTTTGAATGAAAAATGACCAGAATCTACAGATTGGGCCTTGTCTCCCTCGCCTGCCCACCTTCCGTTAATGTTTAGCCAAAGTATTTGCCTGATGTTACAGGCTCCTAATATTTGATTAAGGTCCGATGACCAAGGACCCCAGATGACTGCAGCTTTCACGTCAGACAGTTGCCTTTTCGAGAAATCCAACAAACCTGTTTGACTTGTGCCTAGATCAGCCATCTGTGATGATGGTAAACAAGGAGAGCAGGTGGGTGTGAGGGGAGGGACTGGGAGCAGAGGCTCAGAGGCTCCTGGAGCCATTTCACCAACAACATCAGCAAAGCCCTTCCAGTAAATGTGCTGAATTATTCAAGAGCCAGTTGTGGAGGGGGTGGGGAAGGGAATGAGCATTTACAGAGCACCTACTATGTGCTGAGCACCAGATAAAATGCTTTACAAATATTATTTGATCCTTACAACAATCCTGGGAGGTAAATGCTGTAATGTTTCCCACTTTAGAGATAAGGAAACTGAGTCAGAGAGAGGCGAAGGGACTTGCTGGGGGGTCACCCAGCTTGTTGGTTTCTGAGGACAGATTTGAACTCAGATGTTCCCAACTCCCAGGCCAGTGCTTTGTGCACTGTGGAGCCCCCTAGCCGCCTATCTTTAATAAATAAATTTAGATTATTCTAATCTACGCATCCTGCTTGGAGAGAGAAGACAGAACGATGGATTAGAAAGAAGGATACACCAACCCAGGGCTCTGAAAATTGAAAAAAACCTCCCCAGACAATAGACAAAACTGGAATAGATAAAGCATGGCTCTAGGCCTCAGGGTCCAGTGACCCCACATAAGAAGGATGCACAGGACCCTGGAGAATAATGGCCCTGAACTGCTCCCTTCGGACTCCTCCTCCTTTCCAGTTAGTCCAAGGTGACCTCAAGAGATGCTTCCATTAACCAAAGGAACCAGAGACACTTTTCCCTTCTGATCATCAGCCTACTCAGGTCCAGGTAGATTAGTCATGTCCCTGTGACTTTGGGGAGGAGTCTTGTGTTGGAGTTGATAGGGAGAGAGAGACTGATAGTGAAGGTTGACCTTTCAGGTGAGTCCTGAGGCTTTGGGGAGGACCATTGTTAATAGCATCTCCAAAGGGCAGGTATGCCTTAGGAAGGCCTTCCCATGGGCTCCTTTTATGGGATGCTACATGCACTAGAAGATGTCTATGGGCCTGTCACCTCCTCAGTGAGGGCCCTCCCCCCATCCACAGCCCCGCCTCTTCCTTCTGTGGGAGTCGCAAAAGGATTTCCTGGGTGCAGGAGGCCTCCCTTGAGGTCCTGGGCTTCCCTTGGGTCTTACTGAAGGAGGCTGCCCCTCCCCACTCCAGTCAAGCTGCCCAGAGTTGTTCTAGCCTCTTTCCACCTTCAGGATCTCCCACCATTCAGATTCTTCAGAGATTTTGGTGCTCTGTGGTCTGCAGCGACTCAGCCTCACTGAGGAACTGTTAGTGTGAAAAAGCATCTCTGGATGGCATCCTTAATTATTTGCCTGTAGGCCCAGCTCTCTGTCCTCTTGTGATATCTGTCCCTGACCCATGGACCACTGCAACAACCTCACGCACCAGCCCTCAGACAACAGTTTGTAGTCTGGACAACAGGCATTATTCATCTGTTTGGTTTTTCCCATGTGGATGATCAGGGTGTGGTCTCACTCAGGAAGCTCCTTCATGTCCCTGTGCTTGGGCCACTCGGTAGCCAGGAGCATCTGGAGGACCTCATCCCCCACCCCAGGGAAGCCCTCTTCCATTGCACTCTTCTCTAGGCAGCCTCTGACATGATGGGAGCAAACCCTTTCGGTGAGCGGATGACTCCAAGTTTGATTTCCTGCCTGAAGATGACTGAAGAGTTGTCTGTGCTGCCATATGTTTCAGTGTCTTGTATGACTTTAACATGGTGAGCCATTTCCATTAATTTAGTTATTGCTCTTCCTTGTTATGCCCCTTGGCAACCTGTCAGCAGCTAGTCCAAGCCTTTGAAATATTCATTTGTTCCTGCTTTGGATTCATCTGCCATACTCAAATCTCTACCAAGTGATTTGAGCACTTCTGAATCTGTGCCAACTGCACAGAATACAGAGCACCCAGGAGACCCTGGCTGGGTGTCTCCTTCCTTTTCAGAGGGGCTTCTTCAGCCAACTTGTCCAAGAGGAGCTGCTGTGTGCCATCCACTGGTCCTTACTGTGTGGTCAGCTGTGTCCTCCAGTCATAAGCACTGCCGCCTCCTGCTGGAGTTCACACTGACTGGACAGGGGGTGATAAATGCTTGTTGATTGACTGACCAACTGGAGGGTGAAGCAGCTCCCCTGTGACCCGGAAAAGCCAGCCGCACTATATGGCTTCCTTGGACCCAGGGCTCCCCAGTGCTTCTTGTCTGTGTTTGCATAGGCAATTTAATTTTATTTGTTTAACTAAGGTCAGGCATGGTGCGCTGAGGACTTTGGGAAATGGACCAGTCACTGCTGAGTGAAGAGGGAAGGGCACAGCTTATTCTAAAGCCCCTGGGGGAGAGGGTGAGATAGAATGCCAGGACTGCTTCCAAACATGAGGGTCAGTACTGCAAGACCCCTCCCAATGCACCCAGGTAGAAGCAGGTCCCAAGGAGGTTAAAAGCAATTTGGGAAGATTACTACAGGGAAAAGCTGACACCAAGAAGGTTAAAGGTGGTCAAGAAGGAACTGCCTGGGGTCTCAGGAGCCCCCCCCCCACCCCCACCAAGTCCCACCCACCACCTTTATGTTCTCTTCTCACCCAAAAGGCCTTCATGGGGTTGCAGCTCAGGGGACCTGGAGGCAATGTTAACCCCAAGAGTAGCACAGCCCCAGCTGGTGCCACTGATCTCCTGGCCCACAACACAAGGCCAGGAAAGGAGCAGACACTCAGTGAGGGGGCGAGAGAAGCCAAAGAAGGAGCCCAGGGCACAGCAGGGGCCCCCAGGACACGCTCTCCCCAGTGGACAAGAGTCCTGTCCAGCACCTGCTGAGGCTCCTCAGGCAGCTGCACTGACAGAGGTGACTCCAGACAGGTCCCAAAGGCCTTTGGGAGCAAGGAGCCCACTCAGTCTCTGCCACTGGAAAGGAGAGGGAGAACTTGGTCCTTGTCCCGGTGAGAGGGGTGCCTCTTCACACTGCAAAGGGCTCCTGTCCAACCCCAGCAAATATTCAGGCCAGTGACATGTGTAGAGTCCCTGCAGGAAAATCTCTATAAAAGTCCTCCATGGGCCTGGCTGTGAGGATCTGAAGGGTTCTGGGTAAGCAGGCCAGCTGATCTTCACAACAACCCTGGGAGGCATCCCCATGTTACAGATGATGAAACTGAGGCAGATATAGCTGAATTGAATTGCCCAGGGTCACATAGCTAATAAGTATCTGAGGCCAGATTTGAACTCAGGTCTCCTTAACTCTGGGCCTGGGGCTCTATCCACTGGGCCACTTAGAAAAGGCAACAATCCATTCTCAATATGTCTAATTTCCCGGCTTTACCAGAAGTTGGGAAGTGATCTCAGATCTTATTGTTACCCCAAACAGGTCCCCACCTCCCTAACCACAGACTGCTCTCCCCTCCTCTATAAAGTCTCTGTGAGGCCCCCTGATACCTTCATAGCTTAAACAGGGTATGAGCCAGAAGCAGGCAGCCTTTTGTCAATGGGATTCTGTAGCCAACCATATCTGGGCACTCATATGCTGGATTGAAACATGGAAAAAAGAGCTCACTGTTTATTGACTTTCAAAAAGCATTTGACTCAGCAAAGGACAATGCTTCCCTACAGATCCCTTGTGCACAAAGTGTCTCCAGTGCATATGTCCAAAATCATACAAAGTGTCCCAAGGAATCCAAGCACAGAGATCATTTGGCTTGCTGGCCCTCTGGTTATTGCTAGAAGCCCAAGACCAATGGGGGCTCACTGGAGGCATTAGCCACTGATGCAGAGGAAGTCCCTGAAGAGCCCACATGGAAGAGGGAGTCCTGAGAAGTCGGGGTTCTTCACCTGGGCTCCATGGAGAGGGTTCAGGAGGTCTGTGAGCCTGCATGGAAAACAATTGCATCTTGATTTTCATCATCTTCTAGCTGTAATCTGGTGTTTTACTCAGTCACTTAAAAAGTGTGACTGAGAAGGGGTCCATAGGCTACACCAGACTGACTGCTGAAGGTCTCCAGGACATAAAAAGATGGAGTGCTCTGCTGCAGGTGGCCAGGGCCTCCAGGTGCTTCAATTTGCTGATTACATTGTCCTGGTCCTGTTCAGTCCTGCAACATTGCAGAGGCTTAGAACTAGTTTGTCATTCAAAGGAGGCCAGCCTAACCACGCACATGAGAAAAACCAAGCAGATGAAGACAGCCCATTGTCCATCTAATGAGAGCTGGGGGAGACCCCATACTGCATGTCCACCTGGAACTGAAGAGCTGGTAAGTGGGACCAAAGCACCTTGAAACATGGGCCTGTCATTTAACACCAAAGTTCTGGTGGTACGTTGGGTAGAATGCCTCCATTTCCTCTATCGAGTCCTCAGCAGCGGGGACAGCTCCTCCATTCTACCCCTGCCGCCCTGCACACCTCTGTGGGGCTGCCCCTGGGCCCGGCTTTGTCTCAGAAGAGTTCAGAGTCCCTCTTCGTCTGTTCTTTCCCCAGGACTAGAGAAGGTCACCAGCAAAGGGAAGTCGTCCCTGGCCATCATCACCGGCATCTCCGTGTTCTTGATCGTAGCCATGAGCAGCCTCTTCTTGTGGAAGAAGTGCCGACCCTACAAAAGTATGTGCGAGTTTATTTTGAAGAATTTCCTGGCTTTGTTCCTCTTAGCAAACGTGACTCACTGTGCGCTCTTTCCCTGTCTCTCTCTCCCCCGCTGGCCACAGCCATCCGACACAAGTGGGCAGGCAGGTAAGGACTCAGTGGTGGCTGTCTTGGGCCCGAAGCTCTTCGGGGTATTTCCCATTACACTAAATCATGCTCGTGTCTGTTTCTTTTCTTCAGGCCAGAATCCGAATACAGAAAAGCACAAACGTTTTCGGGTGAGAACTACAGGAGACACTACAGATGGTTGGGGTTGTTCCGGGCCCCAGAGGCGGCCTCTCTTGGGCCACTGCAGGATTCTCTGGCCCCCACGGGCCCCAGCAAATGCCCCAGCCTCAGAGGGAGGGGGAGAAGGTGCTGCTGGTGGCTTCCCTCTCCTGTCAGCCCTTGAGAAGGCTCCATGCCATTCCCTGGCACTGTCTCTGTCTGTGACTTGGGGCCTCGGGTGGGCATGAGGGAGGGAGGGGTTGGAGGCTTCCCAGGCCTGCTAGGAGGGTCGAGGTGAAGGGTGTTGGCCGTCTCTCCTCAGAACGAGGGGCCTTTTCTGGAAGTTTCATGGGGAGAAGCCAAAGGAGGTGGGAGGTGGGAGGTGTTGGGTAATGCAGCTTGTGGCCTGTGTACTACTACCACCCCCTGCAGCTCTGAGAGCTCTTTGCATCTAAGAGGCACCTGTGTGCAGGCGAGCAGACACTCTTGAAGGGACCGTGTCAGATCTCCTAAGATTTCTCATGGAGCACCACAGTAGTGATGTGGGGGCATTTTCAGATTCAGTTCAATCCAATTATACCGATATTTCTTAAGCGCCTAGTGTATGCAAGGCATACAAAGAAGGAAGCTCACAGTCAGCCTGTGTGCGTATAGACGAGGGAGGAGGAGGAGGAGAGCCCTGGGACCCTCCCTCCTGCTCCCTCCATCTGCATCATTTGTCCCAGAGGCCCTGCTGGGCCGCTCTTCCTGCCCCCAGATCCTACTCCCTTTTTCCTCCGGGGATCAGTCCCTGCCTGGGACCTCCCTCCCCTCAACCTCTGTCTTCATACAAAGAGCCTCATCAAGGGTTGACATTCACCCAAAGGTGGCTCCATGGTTCCTCAATGTCCCAAGACTTGTCTCCACTCCACCCCAGGCACCCCCAGCGATGGTCAGACCTTCAGTGTCACCCTCACCCATGGCTATGCCCATAAGGGCTCTGAACTTCCCTTCTCCTGTCCTTTCATCTCTCCCTCTGTCTCAATGCTCCTTACCTTATTCTTGATCCTCCCTGCAAACTCCCAGCCCTTTACCCTGCTCTGCACCCCCCCCTTTGCCCCGCCCCGTACAGCACCCTAGGGTTGCCTGGCCCAAATCCACCATCCTCTCTCATCCTGCATCTCCCCCTCATCCCATCCCTGAGTTTGTCTTGCCAAACACTAGCCCTAAGTTACTCTCACAGTCTTCTTCCTCCGGCCCTAGACTCACAACTCACTACAAACGTATCTTGTTTCATCTCCACTGGACTCTCCTCATGGCAAACAGTCCCTCCTCTCCTCCCTGGCTGAGGACTCTGCTGCTGTGGCCACAGCTTATCTGGCCCTTCCCTCTCTAATCCCTGCCTTGGCCCCATTCTATCCTTGGCAGGACCCTCCCTTCCTCTTCCTTCTAGGAGGTTCCCTCACCTCCCCTTACCTGCCCAGGCCTCGGCCTTCCTGACATAACCCCTGATGCCCTCATGAGCTCTTGTCCTGGCTGCCCCACTCTCTCATGGCCTCCCTCTGGCCACCTCTTCCAGCAGAGCTTTGGCCTCCACCCCGGACTCTACCAACCTATTCCATGTGGAATCCTGTGGCCTGCATTCCATTGTGTCTTGGCTGTGCTCTCCTCCTGTGGCTTCTGACCCACTTCTGACCCCTGCTCAGTGCTGGTTCTTCTCTTACCTGTTTAACCACACTTCTCAGTCTCTATTACAGAGTCCTATTCATCTCCCCATCGATCTGCCCTGGGAGACTCTTGTGACCCCATCAGCTATCACCGCTGCACAAGCGAATCCCAAATGATATGAATATCCAGCCCTTACCTCTCTCCACCTCCGTCCCGAGAATCTCATTTGCATCTCAGACCTGCTGCCCCTTCAATCCGCCCTTTCTTCAGGGTTCAAACTCATCCTTTCAGAGCCTTCCTCCACTGCTCCCTATTATCTCAGCTGATCCTCACAAGGAGCCTATCTGGGTCATCACTATCTACCTTTTATAAAGAGACTATCAATGTCAGTGTCAGGGGTTTTGGCAGGGCAATTGAGGTTAAGTGACTTGCCCAAGGTCACACAGCTAGTACGTGTGTCAAGGGTCTAAGGCCGGATTTGAACTCAGGTCTTCCTGACTCCAGAGCCGGTGCTCTACTCACTGTGCCACCTAGCTGCTCCAACTGCCTCTTATTGAAAGACAGGGACTGCACCAGGTACACAGGAGGCATTTAATAATTGACTCCCTGGTCTGCCATAGTGAGCACTCCCCAATCACTTACCTCTGTCCATAGTGTTTCCCCAGTAGAATGGAAGTTCCTTGAGGGCAGGAGTGTCCTGCACACAGCAGGTACTTAATCAGTGCTTGACGGATTGTCTTGGAAACTCTGACCTCTCTTTCAGGCCATGAAGATGCCTTGGCTGACTTTGGGATATATGAATTTGTTGCCTTTCCAGAGCCTTCCACTGCTCCCAGGGTACGTGTGTGCTCACATGGGGGTGGGGATTAGAAGGGCAGGGGAAGGGGAGAGGGAGGGTGGAATCGTACGTGCCTTTACTCCTCCCTAGCAATGAACAGAGAGCTGGAGCTGGGCTCCAGCAGAGGTGTTTGACACCTTTGAGGGCAGCCTGGAGACAGAGCCTCTGACTGGTGGCAGGGCTCCCCAAGTCTGGGTCAGGCCAGGTCTGACCTCCCCAGATCCCAAGGGGCCATGTCCCCCAAAAGGCTCCCAGGTGCCATAATCATGAGCATAGCGGCCAGCCCAGACCAGCAGGTGGCCCCTCATGGTACCTGGCACAATTAGACATTGGGTGTGGTCATAGCCTGCTGGGCCACAGGTTATCTGCTCCCTACCTGTGTGATGATGGCTGTGGCAGGCCCATTGTAAGCGATTACTAAATGCTTCCCCTATTGATCTATCTTCTAGATACCCAGCAGGCCCATTTGTGGCTCTGAGTGGGGCCCCAGGCAGGAGATCCAAGGCACAATTTATGAAGTTATCCAGCACATCCCTGGGCAGGAGCAGCAAGACCGTCCAGAGTAACTGGGAGTAATGTCTGGTCAAAAAAAGCGGCCACAGCTCACAGCCATCACCTGCTCTAGAAATTCGTTTCTTGTCAGGGGCATATCCCAGCTATGGCATTAGGGGGAGACCTGGTGAGGACAGCTTTGGGGCATTCCGGGTCTTGATCCTGGAGGCCATATACCCCATCCCCAGACTCCAACGCCCTTGTCTCCATCCTTGTGAACAGGACTTCCTGGAACAGACCAGACTCTTCCGTCCCCCCAGACGTCCATCTACACGGGGTGGATACACAGTCACCAGGCCTATCAGTCCTGTAGCTTTAACATTCAGTTGTGCAGAGTAATCCGTGCCTGGAAATGCCGGGGGAGAGGGCTGTGTTGAGAGACCTGAGAATTTTAGCATGGTGCGCGGGGACTCATCACTGTAGGTGGGAAGGAGAAACTTCTTCATTGTCCTAACATTACAAATCCAGTATAGGAAGAAAGCTTTAACCTGCAGTCCTTCTAGGCTAGGGACTCTGAGGCAGAGGGACAGTACCACTTGAACTGGCTCCTGGACCCTAAGCCCTAACCCAAGGGGGAGGGGTGACAGCCCCCTGCTCCTTCCTGGTCTAATGTCAAGGCTGCCTCCTTCCCAGAAAGAAGTCTGCCTCACCCACCCTCCCCACACATTCCTCTTTCTTCCTTTCTTTCTCTTTCCACCCCCAAAAGGCTGTTCCTGTTGCCTGAGAATATTGGAGTGACAATTCTCTCTATTCCACTCATTACTTCCAGTGATTCACATGGAGAACCAGGGAAACATAGCCAGCAGTTATTAAGTCTTGTGTAAAAAACTAAGACCCATGTCTAAGGGCATAGCTGATGTTTTCATCACCCTGGCCAACTAAAAGTCATGGTTTCCAAAGAGAAAGGAAGTTGGGAAAGTCAAGGTTTCTAATAATGGGATTTGTATTTGTGGACCTCAGTTTAAAATTTAGAAATGATATCTTCTGGTCAGAAATAGGAAATGCCTAAAACAGGCTGGTAAAAATAGATTTTCCTGGAGTCTTGCAGATCTGATCTGGCCTCAAGGCTTTGCAATGAAGACTGAAGGTTATGCTTGTCTGCACATACATCCCAAGGGATGTATTCCTCTGAATTCTTTCATGGGAGCCTGAAGCCTTTCCCTCTAGGCATAGGGAAATTCCGTTTACCTTTTCTGTTGTGTTGTTTTAAATGTTTGATTTGTCTTTATGGACACCACATTGATGGTGTTCTTCTTGGGAAGTAAGAAGGAAGTGGCTAAAGGGGAAACATCCCCAGAGAAGAGATCAAGACAGATCTAACACTGATCTTTTTTTGCCAAAAGTTCTGTCTCTGTCTGGGGGCTTGGACCTAAAAAAAAAAGAAAAAGAGAATTATATGTCTTTGATATTATTCCCAGAGAGGAGAAAAAACATTTTTACTGGGAAATCCCTCTGGAAAATTAATCAGGACAAGAGTGAGGGGGCAAATAGGAGTTCCTGAACAGCCCTGATCACCATGTCATCTCCTTCATGGTGCTTCATGAGAAGAAATCTAGGAACCTGAGGAGAGCTCTATGTTAAGGAGGATTAATGAAGGGAGAAACAGAAGTAACATAATCATGGGAGTAGGCTATAGGCTACACAGGCAGAAGGAGGAAATAGATGAGTACAGAAAACATCACAAATCTGGTATGGAGCCATGAGAGGACACATCTATTATTCAACCACAGGGTCAGAAACCAACCATCTCCTTTTATAGTTGAGGAAACAGAAGCCATGGCAGGCAGAGGCAGGATTTTAAACCAAGTGCTTTGGTTCGCAGGCCTCATGGGTGGAGCTTCTCTCTGCCAAAAGCAGGATGGCCAGAAAATCCATGGTTTACCTTATTGATAAGGTCACCTTTTGGAAGACAGATGGTAGATGGACCATGCATTAAGTATTTATTATGTGCCAAGCCCTCAGGATGCAAATACAAGAAAGCATAGCAGTTTCTGTCCTCTAGGTCAGTGGTGACAAACTTCAATAGAAATGATTCTCCAGGCCACAAACTGACTTAGAAAACCACCAATTAACATGATCTGTGTTGAATTGCATTTTTCTTTATTTTGTTAGACATTTTCCCATGACATTTTAATCTGGAGTTTGGGGGTGTGGGCTATGGGTTTGACATGAATTAACACCTCTGCATGGGAGAAGACACATAAGTGAAAGCCGGGAAGGGGAAGGAAACGGTGAGACTGTGCGCACAGCACCTCGGTTTGGACCTGGTGGCCGAGAAGCAAAGGAGAAGATTGGTTCTGGGAACAATGATATAAAGAAACCTCAGCTATCAGAGCCCACCATGGTTCCCAGGGTGGAGTCCAAGCTTCTGGTATGGAAGACATGGGGATGCAGGCTGGAATGGAAGCTGAGGGAAAAACTGGGATTGTCACTGACAAGGAGGGTCAGGGCACTGGAATGGAAAAGATGGGACCCTTGGCAGGAAGTGATCAGTCCATCTTAGAATTAATGGTAGAGGAAAGGAAAGCTGGGCATAGTGGGACATAACCCTGGATACTAGGAGAGATGTGTTCAAAGTTGACGTTTTTAAATAGAAAGGAAATATAGGGTGCCAAGGCTTAAGATTTTACAAGAGAAATTGTCACAAATGGGATAGATAGCTTTCAGGAATATGTTCTAAAGCTACACGTGACATACACAATATGTATATATAAAGATACACAGATGTAATTCTAATGAGGAAGAAAAGAGTCGCTCTCAAAAGAGATTGATGTGGCTGCACAGGGAGCTCACCAACCAACTTAGAGAGAAGAAGGAACTGAGATCAGGTCACCAAGGATGAATGCCCAAGGGCCCTGGATAAACTCATACTCAGAACATGCTGACACATGCTGAGATGACCAGATGGACTTTTTAAATTATGGGGGATGCTCAGCTGGAGGCTCCGAGTGAATGGGAAAACAGCAGAGAAGGCAGAATGACACACTTGCTTTGCTCCTCCTTTCTCTTCCAAGGATGGTGACCATGATTCCAAGGACAGACCAGAAATGGCTAACAGGGCCCTGAAAGCAGAGATTGATGTGGAAAGAGTGACCAGGGTCAGCTGAACTACCTTATCAGATGCTCCACACACTGGCTGAGAGATGCTGACCCATAGAGATCTGTTGATTGATGTGATTACAGGGCCCAGCGAACAGGAACTTTTGAAAACCATGGAAAACTGGAGAGATTCCTCAGGATCCAGCTCAGAGAGGGAAGGCTCAACCCTCTTTCCCGTTTTCATAGTAGACTCACATGTTCACAGGGAATTTGACTCCTGCCAAATTATTGAAGGAATGGTTTGTAAACATTTAGAAAGCCAAACAGTGCTTGCTAAGAACAAGTCATGCTAAACAAACCTCATTTCTTCTTGTGACACATTACCAAGCTTCAGGTTCAAGGAAATGCTGTGTAACACCCGTCTCACAAAACCCAACAGAGGCTAGCTTTAAGAACCAGATGGAATGTTGAGGGCTTAGAAATTGGAGCTTGGTAGCTTTTGAGAAAACTGGGGAGAGTTAAGGAGATGGTTTCAAAAGCCATCCATCAAGAAACATTCATCAGATGCCTACTATGTGCCAGGAGCTGTGCTAAGCACTGGAAACACAAACTCAAATATGAAAAGAAAGCTGGACCTTGTCCTCAAGGAGCTTGCAGTCTAATGGGGGAAGACAATACACAAAAGAAAGATGAAAAGGGAGTGGGGAGAAAGTACCTGGTATAGGGGCATGAAAGAGAAATCCAAAAGAGTCAGTGGGAGATGAAGAGAGGGCTGGCCTGGGCCCCCTCCATAAATGGAGGTTTGGGAGTTCATGGCTCTGCCCTCCAGATCAGAGGGGCAGAGGGTAGTGATGAGGCAAGGACTAAGGCTGATGGGATCTTGCAGGACCTACACACACACACACACACACACACACACACACACACACACACACACACACACACTGCAGAGGAGAGGATCATGACTGCTGGAAGCAGAGAGGAAAGAAGGAAGGAGTGGACAGCGGCAGGGGGGCCACTTCAGAACATCAGTGAAAAGCTACCTAACCATGCACCATGTGCCAGGCACTGGGCAGACAGACCCTACCTTCCAGGAGCTCAGGTTCTAATGGGGGAAGATCATACACTGAGGAGAGGTGTCCACCAGGGAGGGGAATATGGCCTGGAGAGCCACAGAGATGATCTTTCTAATAACAACAGTGTTCATTCCACTCCCAGAATGAGGGGCCCGCCTAGGGCATGGCAGGAATGGGGCACCTGGAGGGAGCTGGAGGCCCTGGGGGACAGCTAAGCACCAGAGAGGTATCTGTCATAGCCAAGCCAAGCCACTGAACTCCTAGTCTGTCTTGTTCAGGAGGGAAGACGGAAAGTCCCCAGGATTCAAAGGGAGTGGAGACCAGGGCCAGAATGCTTGAAGAGCCTCAGAGAACACTGAGTGCTGATGTGGCTAAGAAAGCACAGTGACCTCCAAGGAGGCTGGCACTGGTCAGCCAGGAGAAACCAAAGTGAGGGCCTTGGAGGCAATGAGTCTGAGAGCAGGGCCGAGTGACCAAAGAGGAGCTGCCCAAGGGAATCCTGAGTTGCCCTGTCTGGTGCCCACACTGGCCAGGACTGACCCCTGAAGTAGGAAAGGCCGGGAACACCAGGGAGTTTCCTGGCTGCCTCAGACCCTGGCCTGGCAGGAGGCTGATCCCAGTCCTGGAGATACAGATTCCTCAAGCTTCTGGGTCCTCTGCTCACATCACAGTCTCTTTGGGAGGTCACATACTCATTTTCATGTGTCATGGGGGTCTGGCCAATGGGACCCCCACCCTCAGAGGATGGTCAGAGTTCTCTGCTTGCTGCTAGCCTACATTGGGAAGCCTATCTCTGGAGGTGACTGGTGACATGATTTGCTGCTGAGCTGAGACTGAGTGTGTATAAAGAAGACCCCAACAGGCCAAATGGGCTTCTTTTTCGTGGGAGTGCAGCAAACACTGTTGTAAGCCTCTAGGTGGGGAGCACCAGCAGCCTTCTCCTGCTGACACAAAGCCACAAGCACAGCATGAAAGTTTTTGTATGCTTCATTTAAAATTTTGTTTCCAATGAGCAAAAATCCATTTTTATCTCCATACCCCTCCCCCAAAAGAAAAGTCATGAATACAATTTTCACACTGACCATATGTCTCCCTTTTTGCCTCCCTCTGGTAAATGAGGGCACTGAGCTGACTGAGCAGGAGTTACCTGAAACAGGATCCAACTCAGCAGGACCAGACCGGGACAAGACCCTGTATCCTGTCTCAGGTGGGGCTACATGCGTTGTGGCAGCCACTCAAAATGGCCAGGGATCCCGGTGGCAAGGGGGCCCATGTTCCTCCCAGGAGGGATATGCCTTGCTATATCATCTCCTCAGTAAATATCTCTGTAAAAAAGGGAATGGATGATGACTGCCAGTATATGATAGTGAGATTGGTATGGAGGAAGCAGAACACACCAGAATGGGGATTCCAGCCAACTGCATCAACACCCCAAGCCTTTGCGGTTACTCCTAGAACCAGAAGGGAAATGCAGCCAACCCCGCAGGGATCCGACCTGGCAGTGGGAGTGAGAGTTGGGAAAAGGACCCCCAAAGGCCATGAAGGCAACATCTGTGAAGGGGAAAGGGCTGCGTGAGCAGACAAATCACCCAGGGATAGCTTGAAACCAAAGCTAGTTCCTCTTCCTTTCTAGCTGAGCGCCTCACCTCCTTTGTGATGGACCTGGCAGGATCCCACGGATACCAATGAGTCAATGGGGCTTTTGTCCTGCAGAGGGGTGTCCTGGGTGTTGGGAAGAACTGCATACATTTCTCTAATTATTAGTGATTGTGAGCCCTTTTTCTCATGTGCTGTTGATAGCTTAGATTTCTTCCTTTGAACACTTCTCATCCACATCCTCTGACCATTTATCCCCCGGTCTTGGAGTGTAGGGTGTGTTCAGGAAAGACTAGTGCCCCTGGCGTGAGGGCTGCTTTCCACTTTCAGTGTCCACCTAACTCTCACCTGTGGCTCCAAGAAGCTGTAGCATGCACAGTGGCCACGCCCTGGTAAACTGTTTTGGCACATGGGCTAAACCAGATTGAGGGCAACCTGGTTTACACCCATCAGTGAGTTGGGGGGTGTCTACACCAAGCGTGTGAAGACTTCCCCAGTGGAATGGGTGGATGAGAACAATTTGTTCCAACAGCCACAAAGGCAGCTGAAGCAGGCGCTGTGGGGTAGTTAGAGCTTGGTTAGACATTGAAGATGCCAAGGTCATCCACTACATCTCAGGCCATCACCAGTCATCTTGTTTCTGTCCTGCCACTGGACTTTAGTGACACTGGAAGAGGGAAGCCAACAATGTTGTGCAACTCTGCCTCACTTAAATCCAATTTACAAATGAATCAAAAGACATCACCCATACCATTTCACCATTTTCTTAAACCTACCTCTAAGTCCTGTGGCAACAGGCAAGTGATGAAGCAGCTGGTGTGGATACACTGGGAGCTGTAAGTCACACTCCTGCACACAGGCAGCCCAGGCAAGCAGCAGTGGGATTTAGCAGCCCCCTGGGTGTCTGAGTGGCCTTTTAAGGACCACATTGCTCACTTCCTGGTGTGAGGAAGGGGCTAAAAAAGGTGCCTTAAAAATTGTCTGCTTACCCAACCCTGGCCTGATTACTGTAGCAGGCAGGGATCCCAACCTGTGGTGGAAACACAAAAAAAGTCTAAAACATCTGCAAAGACACTTCCACTCATCATTAGGACATCGAATATGAGCACACTTATAAACAACACAAAATCAATAGACCTGAAAGATGAACAGCTCTTATTGTGAGAGAACTTGGCAGGTATCGCATCCAAACAGCAGCCCTGAGTGAAACAAGGCTGGCAAATGAAGGCCAGCTTACCGAAGTTAGAACTGGTTACACATCTTTCTGGAGTGGCTGCAGTGAAGGGGAGCACCATGACAGCTTTTGCAATCGAAACTAATCTAGTCAACAAGCTTGTATGCCTGCCAATGGACTCGTGACAATGCAAGTGCCACTTGCAGGATAACACTATGCCACCATCATCAGTGCCTATGCTCTCACCATGACAAACCCTGATAAGGTAAAAGAAAAATTTCATGAAGACCTGGAGACCCTCATCATCAATGTGCCGAAAGAGGACAAGCTTATAATTCTGGGTGACTTTAATGCTAGAGTGGGCTCAGACCACCAGACGTGACAGGGAGTCTCAGGGAGGAATGGAGTTGGAAACAGCAACAGCAGTGGTCACTTACTACTGAAAACTTCTGCATCTCATGACCTTCTCATCACCAAAGCTGTCTTCCATTTACCTAAATGTACTAAGACTTTGTGGATGCACCCTCGCAGCAAACATTGGCATTTAATAGACTATGTGATTGAAAGGAGACGAGACAGATAGGATGTGAGAGTGACGAAGGCAATGTGTGGTGCAGAATGCTGGACTGATCACAGACTGATCCTCTCCACGCTATATATTCACTTTCAACAAAAGTGATGGCCCCAAGGCAAAATGGCTATCAGAAGAATTAATGTTAACAGACTAGAGTGCTTCTCTGAGCCAGAATAGTTTGTTGCTAGCTTGGAGGGAAAGTTGAGCCAATACACAGTTGACAACAGTGAAGCAGAAAAAGAGTGGGTGACTTTCAGAGATTTGGTGTATAACACTGCATTTGCTCATCTGGGTCAGAACACTTGGAAATACCAAGACTGGTTTGATGAATGTGATGGGGAAATTCAGAAGCTGCTAAATGAAAAACAGGAACTCCACAGGATATACCAGCGGGATAGTTCATCCATCTCTAAGAAGGCAGCATTTAATTCCACCAAAAGTAAAGTACAAGTGAAGCTTAGAGAGATGCAGGATTCTTGACTCAGTAAGAAGTCAGCTGAAATTCAGTTTTATCCTCATAGTAATAATCCAAAGTGCTTTTATGATGCCCTGAAAGTTATTTATAGGCCAAAGACCTATGGGGCATCTCAACTACTCAGTGCGGATGGAGCCACATTGATTAGTGATAAGGACATGATCCTAGAAAGATGGGCTGAACACTTCCATGGTGTTCTCAATGGACCATCATCAATCAATGCTGAAATCATTGACCATTTACCTCAGGTTGAAGTCAATTTCTCCCTAGTTCAAGTTCCAACTGAAGACATTTTCAATGTCATTAGGCTTCTTTTGTGTGGCAAAGCACCTGATGCTGATTCTATTCCAGCTGAGATTTACAAGGCAGGGGTTCCGTTGCTCATACAGAAGCTGACTGCAATTTTCTGGGTTATATGACAAGAGGAGGTTACCCCCCAGGAGTTTAAGGATGTCTCCATCACCCATCTCTATAAAGGTAAAGGAAATAGATGGGGGGCGAAGAGGGGGTGTGTCTCAACTACTGCTGGCAAGATTCTTGTGAGTCCTCCTTGATAGGCTAATCCTTCACCTGGAAGATGGTCATCTACCCGAGAGCCAGTGTGGCTTTGGAAAGAGCTGAGGGATAGCTGATACGGTGTTTATTGCCTGACAATTCCAGGAGAAATGCCAAGAGCAGAACAGAGGTCTGTATACAACGTTTGTAGTTCTGACCAAGGCCTCTGACAGTCAGACATGAGGGCTTATGGAAAATTATGTCAAAATTTGGTTGCCAGGAGAAGTCCATCAGCATTGTACATCAATTTTATGACAGCAGGCTTGTCCAGGTTCTGGGTAATGGACGATGCTTTCATACTTTCCAGTCATCAAGAGAGTGCAACAAGGCTGCGTGCTTGCTCCCATGATGCTTTCAGTCATGTTGTCAGATGCCTTCTATGAGGACAAACACAGCATCGAGGTCAGCTACCACACCGATGGTAAATTCGTCAACTTGAAAAGATTACAAGCCAAAACCAAAGTGGAGGGAGAACTGGCATATGGTTCTTTTGTTTGCAGATGATTGTGCACTCAATGCAGTCTCCGAAGTTGAGATGCAACAAAGTATGGATCAATTCTCTGCTGCTTGTGCTAATTCTGACCTAACAATTAACACCAAGAAAACACAGGTGCTCCACCAGCCACCACCACACCATCCACTCATGGAACCATCAGTTACAGCAAATGGAGAGATATTGAATGCTGTAGATAAACGCGCCTGCCTTGGCAGTGTACTTTCCAAGGATGAGCACACTGTTAACGAAGTTGACACATGCATTGCCAGAGCTAGCTCAGTGTCTGGGAGGCCCCGAAGGAAAGAGTAAGAGACCAAACTGAAGGTCTACAGAGCTGTGGTACCGACCTCATTGTTGTATGCCTGTGAAACTTGGACAGTCTATCAGCACCATGCCAGGAAACAATCCCTTCCATCTGAATTCTTAGGAAGATTCTGAAGATCACCTGGCATGATAAGACGCCAGACACTGAGGTCCTCCCTTTAAATCACCAAGCATTCAAACTCTGCTGCAGAGAACACAACTCCAATGGGCTGGCCATGTAGTTTAAACGCCAAATGTATGCTTGCCAAAAAAAAAAAATACTTTATGGAGAACACATGCAAGGCAAATACACACATGAAGGTCAGAAGAAGCAATACAAGGACACTCTCAAGGTCTCTCTTAATAACTCTGGAATTGACCGTGTGACATGAGACACTGGTAAAGGACTGCCCAGCATGGCATGCCTTCATCAGAGGAAACTGGTCTATGAGCAAAGAATTGTAGTAGCTCAAAAGAAACACAGGATGTGCAAATTTAGAGAATCCACCCCAATTGTTCACATGGACCATTTGTACCTGACCTGTAGAGCATTCCAAGTTCATATTAGTTCCATCAGTCACAGTTGGATGCATTGTAAGAACTCTAACATAGTGATATCATTTCGGTCTTCTTCAAGAACAAAGAGCACCAACCAATCAACCCCCTGGTCAGTTTGACAAATGCAAATCACTTACATACTTGGAATATGACACCTTATTCAAAGAGACACTGCAAAGAATCTTGTCTCCATTTGCCCATTCCCTTATTTTAAGTATGTTGGATGTTTGTGCAAAAATTTTATGGAACCAACTGTCCAACTGTCACCCAGTCATGAGCTCTACTAGTCACAGACCTGAAAAATAACTTTTCTTGCTCTTTTCATTTTTTGATGTGACCTTTTCTATTTTGGTGATGTAGCCACTTAAAGGTTCTCTTTAGCATGTGGTGTGAAGTGTTGGTCTAAAGCTAATTTCTGCTGTATTACCATTTTTGTCAAATAATGAAAGAGCGAGTCCTTCCAGTATCTGGGATCTTCGGATCCACGAATACTCTGTTGTGGAGCTGATCTGTCCTACTCATCACCAAACTGACTGAATCATGACTGACCTGTAGTAGCCTGACACCTGGTACTGACAGATCAGTTAGGTGGCACAGTAGGTAGGGATCCAATCTGGAGTAAGACTTACATTCAAATCCAGCCTCGGACATAATTAGCTGCATGACCCTGGGCAAACTGCTTAGCCTCCGTGTACCTCGATTGGCTGTTGTGAGGTTCAAATTAGATCGTTCATGAAATACTTGGCATAGTATCTGGAACACTGCAAATGTTATATAAACGTTAGCTATCATTGACTTTAAGTCTTGCTCCCTTGCTCCTCCCATGTGAATTTCTACTTTTCTTGATAGTACTGAACAACTGGTTTAAGTAGCACTGTCACTATACAGACTTGGTCTACCATGTTTATCTGGTAGTCACACATAGTCATCTCTGTTGTTTCCCTTGTTGTCTTTGCTATCTTTGGACTTTTTCCCTGTGCCCTCAGCACTTTGCCCATCCACTGGCCCCTCCTCCAAAAGGTAATCAGAGACCTCTCCTCCTACGCCTCCCATGGGCACCCCTTTCCCCACCGTCTTGGTTCAGTGTCTTGTCTCAAACGTCACAGAAAACAAAGAGCCCCTTTTCCTTCCCACCTCCCATCACTCAGACATCTCCCCCACCACTCTTTCTTCACACTGGGCTCAGATAAAAGTTAGACTTACTCCTTGCCAAGCAAGGCGAACCTTGAGTCCTTCCTCCCCCTCTTTTCCAGCAAATTCTCTCCACTACCATTTCCACAGTCCTCTTCAATGTTTCCTTGTCTTCTGGTTCCTTCTTAGCTGCCTGGGAACATGGCCATCTCTGATTTTTGAAAACAAGCCTAAATAGTACCTGCTGACCAGGTTAAGTCAGTCTTTCTCACCCCTTGTCACAAGCTCATCATAATGGCTGCAGAAAAGGCTGGGCTGAAGTCGTGCTCATTACGTACACAAATGACCAAGAAAACAAGCTGACTAGAAAGACGCCAGAGGCAAGATTTTCTAATCCACTCATTTAGCGCACAATAAAAACAGTCCAGAGAACGCAGAATGGGGCCATTTATTTTCAAGTTTATTTAAAAAGCATAGAAACCCTGACAAATGCACTCATGCTATAAGGCAAAAGAGACCATCTCTCCCCATTCAGGGGATAGGCTGCATGGTCACCAATCCCACTCATGGCAGCCTCCACTTCATGACCAACAAAAACCACTTGGCCCCTTATCCCAATGGCTTTGCCATGGTGCTGTCAGAGACATGGAGTCCGGGGGGCTTATTGCTGAACTCTCCGGGAGGACACGTCTCTGAGCAAAGCTTATATGATCACACATACACACACACACACACAGAGATTTTGTTATTTAAATCTTGACACAGGGACAGACACTTCCTTTGCAAAAAGACACTGCGTGCTTCATCTTGCCACAAAAGTTTAAAGGGAGGCCCGCTGCTTCTGGCGCTTCTGGGCAGCCACTGACCGTCTGAGGCAGAAAACAAGCAGAGCCAAAAGTCCTAGTGAACAGCAATGCCCTGGGACTGGTGGGTCTCACCGGGGCTTCTACTGTGTACACAAAGACTTTCTACTGTGCCTCCTCAAAAACAAGAGACACGACCCTGTGCAGGGAAAAGAAGTGGGGATCAACTTCCCTGGAGGGGTCTCAGGGCGGGAGCCCGCTTGGTCAGTGTTGCCGAGCAGCCTCAAGGCTCTGCTAAGGAGTCCTGTATCTTCAACTCTCTTATCCTGCAGCCAGCAAAGACAGGAGAGGAGAAAGGACAAAAGTGGCCAGAGAAGCTCTCTATGAGGTCTGATTAAGCACACAGAGGGGCACCATTAACATAGCAGGAAAAGAAACACATTTGCAAAATGTTCAGAAAACATTTATTATAGTTAAACTAAAATGTGCACATCCCACTCTTTAAAACAGCAATTTGCTGGTGTGATCATTTAATTCTGGGTGCCTGGGGTAAACTGATGAACAATTTTCCTCTGTAAAATCTGAGGTTTGATAGATTCAAGTGGGCAATTTCCCTGTTTCTCAAACAGTGGGGTCAATTTTGAAACCGTGCCAAGGGTTCGTGTCAGTGGTTGCTCTCTATGTACTGAGGTCTGAGTGGTGACCCCCAAGGGACACCAACAGGCGAACAAGCCCTCAGACACTGAACTGGACCTGCAGGCTTCCCCCTCCCCCACCTTATTACTAGGGAATGAAATATTTGGTCATGAAAAGGCTCCTCTCGGGGTCCCCAGGGCATCTCGAGAAGTTTCAAAGGGGAAAAATGAAATTCTGCCATTAGCAGGGATCACTTCTCCCTGATGTCTCCACAAAAGCACTACAGATTTTTAAAACTAGGACCCTGTCCCAGTGAGGAAAGAAGATACAGACCTAGCCTTCTCTACCAGAAACCCAGGAATACACACATGGGCACAAACATGCATACATGCATGCACCAAGTTTAAAACAATAATGGGACAAAAGCCAAAATGTGTATCCGCAGCATGTAATATACCACACTAGGCAAAGGAGCTCCACAATGATCCCAGATTTCACTTTTGTGAATAGTTTGGCCCAAAAGGTAGAATGAAAATGGCAAAGGGGGAGAATACCCAAAAACGGCTGCTTTAGCTGATGGGGAAAGCCAGGGGGCACATGACCAAGGCCCACACCTTGTCCTAACACCCCAGGGACAAAGGGCCAAGGACTGCCGAGTCAGCCCCGACCCAAGAGGAGGGGGCAGAAAGCGACAAGGAGCGCCAAGCTCTTACTGCCGGAAAGACATTTCTGCTTTCTGCTGTTACTTCTCTTTGATGTCTAGGCCAAGAGTTCAAGGTTTTGTTTTTTTGTTTTTTTTTTTAAAGAAGAGAAAAAAGAGACAAAGAAAAACAGGGGGAAAAAGCTGACATGAGCAGAGCTTCCCCCAAAAAAAGGAAATGAGGGTGCTGGGAAAGGGAGCACCTCCAAGGGTTCTACATTCGACAAGCTCTGATGACTGCGTGGCCTGGGGACGCATTTGGGCACAGCTGGCTTCCTAGTCACACTCCCTATATCCACCCACGCCTCACACGCCCCACACACACTCAGACACAGAAGGGGCCTGACCCACAAGCTGGTGGCATTTCCAGCCTCACTCGTCCCTGTGGATTTCCAGGCATCCTGCTCCCCTGCCCCCGGGCCTCCCCAAGTCACCGGAGGGTACAAGCAGGGACAAATAAACTGGCACAGGAAGGGCTACATTCATTTCCAAACTGGACACAGTGTCACGGAGGGTGAGGTGGCTCCCAGGCCCGGCCGAGGGCAGGCAGCCCCATGGTGGTCCACATCCATCTCCAAGCCCCCCAGGAGAATTTGTGGTGAGGGCAGTGATGAGAAGCTAGTCCGCCTCTCGGGCAGTGCATCACAAAGGTCACCTCGCGTTTTCAATATGAAACATTTGTAAGCGGTGAAGTCCAATCCCAGAGCCCCTCAGGTCCAGTCTCCATACATAGAAAGTGAAGTGAGGCTTCAATCTGTACTGAGGCAAGGCCAGCACGTGCCTGGATTCATTTCAAAATGATATGGAACCCTTCACCATTTTCCGCTGGAGGACAGAAAAGCAGAGTTAGTCCAGATGGCAACCTGTGGCTGGAGCGCAACGTGTGAGGGGAGGACGTACCAAGCCCCTCTCTGACCCCTCCCTCTTTCAGTCCAATAGCGAGGACCCTGACTCGCCAGACCTTGCTCCCTCCCCACCAGACCCAGGAGCTCTGACAGGCTTCTGTAGAAAAGCCTTAGAGCTGTGGCTATGAGATGGTGGGAGGAAAGTCCCAAGACACTTAGCAGCGTTTCTGGGAACGTCCCGAATGGGGCAAGTCAGTTTTCTCTCTTAATATCATGGCTGCCTCAAAAAAAACTAAAGTGCTCTCTGTTTACCTGGCCCCCTCTCTCCTCACGAATTAGATCAAGCGCCGCTCATTGGATATGCTAAAAACCCTCAGTCTGCAGCACCTGCTGTCCACAGGTCTGAGGTCCGGACCCCAAAGGCCCAGGAAGGAGCCGCCGAGGCTTCCCTCTGGGACAGCGTCAGGAAAGCGCAGAGCACCAACCACACTCACTGACAGATGCACCCCAACACCCACACTGACTGGCCTCACGCACTCTCCCAGGCACACAAGATACCTTTTACAGTGGCGAATAAGAAACAACTCTCGTCCTGAAAGTTCTGAACCACCTAGAAAGATGAAGCAAGTGTGAGACAGCACAATGAGCCTCAACCACAGGAAAGAAGGAGGGCCTCGAAACAAGAAAAGGCCACATTTCATCATCCAGGCTGCTCCTATAAAGGAGAACCGCTCAGAAACTTGGCAGGGGACCTTTGCCTGGGGGACCCTCCTGAAGGGAGGATGTGAAAGGACAACCACTGGGCTGATTCCTCTGACCCGATGACACAGAGAGAGTGGCCCAAGACAGAACCCACATGGACCCAGACCCACTGAGGGGTCCTGGATGTCCAAATGCTTTCTCGTCCTGCCCTCTCCACCACAGAGCTCTAGGTCAGGGAAAGGTGCACACAGCGTACAGTTCAGACCAAAGGGGTGACGACCAGTCCCCCCGCAGTGTAGGACCTGGCCTTGCTCAAGGAGACTCTGAAAAAAAGTGGGAGCCACACCAGTTCTGCAGTCAATGGATGGCAACCAGCACCGCCAGGCCAGGCCAGGCCAGGCCAGCACCCTTACCTGGTCACTAAGGAGAATGTGAATCCCGGTGGGACCCTGTCTGTAAACCTGGTTAATCTGGTGCAAAGGGACGTTGAACGCAGAAGCCAATTTCCGTGTGACCTCCGCGGCTGCCATCTCTTCCAGGTAGATCGCGTGATAAACTGAAAGAATGAGAAACACCTAGATGTAGTTGTGGTAGAACTGAAGACCGTCAGGGCTGTGAGAGGCTCCCACCCCCAGAGTTGGGGGAGGGGGGCCAGATGCTGAGCAGCAGCAAGTGGTCCTTTGGGTGGGGGGCCAAGACAGCTATGCCCCACCCCTCAGGGCTGCTGGTCCTCCTTCCCCTGCTCCTGTTCTTTCTGATACAGGTTCCTTGCCCAGGGCCCTTCAGGAGGCCACCTTTACCCACCGTGCCTTGGGGACTCCTCACACAGAACAAGAGGGGAGGGGGAGTCCAAGCTCTGACTTTTATTTAGCTGGGTGACCATCTACCCCTCAGTTTCTTTATCTATAAAATGGGACAAATGCAAAGCCGAATTCAAAGGGCCCAGGTGAAGACAGGCTCTGACTGGAGAAAGCACTCTGTGAAGCCCTGTGGGCAAGCGGCTAACAGCTCCCCGACTGGCCAAGAATTCAGAATTCCCCTTCCTCAGAAAGCATAAGGGGAAGACACCTATGTTCAAACACACATAATCTAGCGGTACAGCTGGCAGGGGAAAAGTGGTGGTAAAAATGGTCCCCAGACACTGACCACCGAGGCTCACCCTCCACCCTGACAGGAGGCCGGCTTCTCAAGTCACAGAGTCGGTTCAACAGGAATTCTCCGTACAAAGGCACAGACTCAACAGCCATGGCCCTCAAGGGGCCAGAGAATCCCCTACCAGCTAAGTGGAGGAGGGAGCAGGTCAGCTGAAGTGTCCTGTGCCTGATGGAAACTGAACTGCTCCTGGAGGGAAGGGGCCGATGCCCAGAGACACGACGACAAGGAGCAATGAACCCCAAGCAGGACAAAGTCACCGGCTTGGGGAGGGGCTAGTGGGCCACCTCCAATGGGCCAGTCAAACGTGTGGATTTAAATGCCAATGAAAATGGTTTATCTTTTTAACCATAAAAGCAGCAAGGAGCAAACCCCTTCAGAATATTAGCACGGCAGTTGCATGGAGGAGAAACTGGAAGCAGGGGAACTGACCAGGAGGTTATTTTAATGGACCTGGAGAAAGGTGAAGAGCCTGCACTAGGCAGAGACCCCTGTGAGCAGGAAGAACATCATGGCATTGTATTGAGAAGAATAACGTGCAAAGATCCTGGGCTGTAGAGGCAAGGGGACCTGGGTTCAAATGCCACATTGCATAATTGGTAGCTGCCTAACCCTGGGCAAGCTGCTGAAGCTCCCTTGGCCTGTTTCCTCATCTGTAAAATGATGCTAGCAGCACTGACCTCACAGGTTTGTTGTGAGGATGAAATGAGTGAGAATTGGGCTGATCAGAGTAGGTTCTTACTCCCACCCCATCCCAATGAAGGGTTCAGGAAAGATATCCCTGAATGGACTCATTCTGAGAGGGCTGAGGGAGGCTCACCTTCCCCACACACTCAGATGAGAATCCTGGCCTCTTCTCCCTGCCTCCTCCTCCTCCTCCACTTCTGCCTGGCCTTGCCCATTCCCCATCCCTACCCTGGCCTGCCATCTGCAAGCACACCTCTTCTCCACTTTCTCTGCTCCTCTCCCTCCCTCCCTCCAGGCTTCCATCTCTTCTAAACCCTCCCACCTGCTCTCTCCAAAGTTACCAGTGACTTTTTAACTGTCACATCTAATGGCCTCGCCACAATCCTCAGCATTCTTGACCTCTCTGCAGCCTTGGACACTCAACCACCCTCTCCTCCAAGATCCTCTCTGGACAGAAGCCCCCAAAGCCATCATAGTAGGGAAAAATCATGGCTACAAGGGAGCCCATGATCACCAGCAACAACTGCGGCCCCACCACGGTTAGACAGGCACAGAAGCACTGGTCCCTACTTCCAGTTTCACCCTGAGAGCCACCTTCCAGAGAAACAATCCTGTGAAGGAGGAGCCAGTCATGCCCACCAAATGCCACACCTAGAACAAACAAGCTGGGCTTTCCTGCTGAGGGAAAGACAGAAGGCAGCCCATGCCAGTAAGTCAAACCACTCCCACCACCTGGACAACTGCTGCCTCCCCTCAGATCCTGAGCCCGAGAGCATTGAGAAGAGCCAGGCTGGAAGCCTGGAGCCTTCTGCCATCATCCTGAGGAGCTGCAGCCTGGCCCTGCTCTTGCAAGAGGTTGCAGCCCCAGCTGCTGAGTCCTCTGAACTTCCTTTTTTTTGGACTAATGCAGGACCTATGTATACATACATAATCGCATGACTATTTATTACACACATTTTTAATAAGTTTTGTTCTTATCTTCTTGTTGCCGGGGGGGGTGCAATTTGGAACTTAACTAAAACTGTATTTTTAAAAAATTGACAGTCATTGGCACTATCAAACAGCTCAGTACCAGGAAACAACCTGATCTGGTCAGTGGGAACAATACTAAAGGGGCAGCTACTCCCCCTCCCTCCATCTCCCCCATCAGAGAGCAAGCAGGATCTGCCTCCCTTTTCTATTAGGATCCCCAGCCTGCACTCATTTGATGCAAGGAATCCAAAGAATCTGTTTGGGTCACTTGTAAAAGCCACATATGCCATCAAAGCAAGAGGCCAACAGCGAGCTGTGTGATATTTCCAATTCAGACTCCAATTCCACTTTGAATGGACTGTGGTAGACGGCAAAAGGCTGCGGCCCAGGCCTGGGCTCATGTCCTTGGCAGTGCTAGTCCAATCCAGAGTTCAGTTTAGAATACGTAAGTGGCTAATCTCCCTTCTATCCTGACTTCTTTAAAAGTAAATTCTCACTGTGGATTTTTAGTTCCTCCAAATTTCCTGTTACTATTTTCTCTCTTTAGCTCTGCAATGTAACCGTTTTGCAGACTCAGATAGCATTAACAGTCACAATTACTTCTGGCAGCACCATCATTTTTACTGACTCTGGCACAGCCTTGCTAGGAAGATACTTTTACTTCCTCTTTGCCTGTCACTACACCCATCTTTCTCTTGTTTTGCTATTGCTAGCATTTCCAGAACTAGAGCAAATTACATAAGCTACTAAGTTGATTTCACCTCTGCAACACCTTTGGTCATTTTACCTCTGCAGCATCTGTTCACTTTACATCTGCAGTTATCATCTCTCCAATTCACCTCCTCCTCTCCTCTGACTCTCCCCCCACTCTGGTGCAGACCTTCATCACTTGATGTCTGGACTACTGCCATAACCTGCCGGGGCATCTGCCTGCCTCCAGTCTCTCTCCACTCCTGTCCATCCTTCATTCAGCCTCCAAAGGGATTGTACTGAGTAAACACCAATGCCCATAGCCACCAGAATCAAATATAAAATTGTTTGTATTTTAAGGCCCTTTATAGCCTCACCCCTCCTACCTTTCCATAACTTGATGCTTTCTTTGTACTCTAGTCAGTGACACCAGCCTCCTGTGGTTCCTCCCACATGACACTTCCCCCAACTCCAGGCATTTTCTCTGCTTGTCTTCCAAGCCTAGAATTCTCTCCTTCCTCTTCTGTCTCCTGGCTTCCTTTAAGTCTCAGTTAAAATTCCAGTTTTAGGGGATTAAGCATTTCTTAAATAAAGAAGCATTTCCCAAGCTCCCATAATGATAATGTCTTTCCTCTCAACTCCAAGTGATATCCATATATGTCTTGTTTGTAGTTATTTGCATATTGTATCTATCCCCCGTTAGACTGTGAGCTTCTTGAGAAGCAGGGGCAGTTTTTTGTCTTTCTTTGTATCTCTAGCACTTAACTTGAGAAATGGTAGAAAATAAACGTCTGTGACTTCATTTACTTATACTTTGTATTTAAAAAAAATAATGAACATAGTACCTCATCATGGGTCTTTTCTGTCTCCACTGAAACAAGAGTGGTTTTGGATGTTATTTTTAATATAATTATGTTGACCGCTTTCCTGATGCTGAACCATCCTCATATTCCCTGATGTAAATCCAATCTGGTCATAATGACTTCTTGAACAAACTGCTGTAGTCAGTCTGACAGAATTACATGTAAAATTTCTGAATAAATCTTCTTTCATGATATTGATCTACAGGTTCTCTTTATCCTTTCCTGGTTTAAGTATCAAAACTATATTTGGTTGATAAGAGAAGTCTGGCAGGGTGCTTTCTTAATTTTTGGATATGATTTTTTTCCTGAAAAATTTGATAGTATTCTCCTATAGATCCACTGAGACACAGTTGGGGTTTTTTGGCTAACTCCTTAGCATCTGATTCTACTTTGTTTTCTGAGATTATACAACATTTAACACCCCTACACAGTATCCTTTTAAATAGGGGCTTTTTGTAATTTTGAACGTACTCCTTTATGTCTTTTGTGTATTCAGTTTTGTTAGGCAAGTGGATTCTGTAAATTCTTTTATTTCTTCTGGTTGTGTTATGATTCACCTCGTTTATTTTTTAGTTTCTTGATGTGATTTTCTGCCTTCTGACAAATATGACTATAGAGAAGCATGGAAAGCCTTAGATGAACTGACACAGAGTGAGGTAAGCAGAGTCAAGAAAACACACACAATGACAACAACGTAAATGGAAAGAACTACAAAACAATACAAAAAAGCTTTAAAATGACAGCGAACAGGCTAAGTCCCCCAAAAAGACTGAAGAGACAATCCTCTCCAGAGATACAAAACTGGAGGCATCTATACGGACGGGACCTTGCATATAGAGTCAAATTTATTTATCATCATTATTATTGGAGTACTCATTGGTTTTGCTTTATTTTTTTCTCTTAAAAATTCTGTCAAGAGAAGTAAATCCCTGGCAGGGTGAGGGGGAAGGACACAGGGGGATTTACAGGCAACAGAAAAATAAACTATATCAGAGAAATCTTTTTAAAACAGCAGCAATGAACTAAAGTATTCTCTTGGCCCAACTTTTTTGGTGGCAATGTTCATGTTTTCTAAGTAATCCTTATGTAAAGAAATGTGACTGCAATACTTCTGCTTGGCTCAAGATCCTACTCTGAATCACTCAACGAGCATTTATCAGGAATGACAGAGTGTGAGGCACTGTGGTTACAAATACCAAAGGGAAACAGACTAGAGTGGTAATTTCACATAGAGGGAGAGAAAGTGGGCCCAGGCCTGCTCTCTGTGCACTCTGAACTTGCTCCATCTCCTCATAGCCCACTACTGGATGCCTAAAAGAGCATCCAGCTGCCAACATTAGTAACGCAGCAGCAGCTCTCCTCATCTTCCTAGGCCCTGATCTGGTCACCTCCTAAGCCTCAAATGCTCCAGAACACATACCATACACTGCACCGTTGCTGTGATCTCCGTGGCCTGCGTCGGGTTGCCTTTCCAGCTGCGGACCCCTGGGCTGCTCCTGGCAGACGTAGATGGTGAGACGGGGTCTTATTGTCCTACAGGTACAAGATGCCGTAGGTGAAGCTAGCTCATGTGATGAGAAAGCTGCAGCTATCTCCTTGTCACATTTCCTTACATAGGGGTTACTTAGAAAACATGAATGGAATTACAAACAAGTGAATGATAGATATCATTTGTAGAACGCTTTGAAGTTTGGAGAGTGTGTAACTTTTATCTCATTTGGACAGCTTCATAAGATAAATTCTAGTATTATCCCCATTGGAAGATGAAAATGAGTCTCAGAGAGGTAGAGTGTGACTAGCTATATAACCTGAGATCTTTCTGACTTAGGCTACCACTCTCCAGGGCCCTCCCGACTGCCTCCTTGCCGATGGTCCCAGGTCCCTGAAACTGATGATCTGGATTCCAAACTTCAAATATTGAGAAGACGCTGGTGCCCTGAAGGCCCAAGGCTAATCCAGTGATCATGGAACCCCAAGTCCTGTTCCCTCCCCACAACTCTAGGGGCATCGGCAGCCACGATGAAAAGCTCTGTTTCTCGGCCACAATGACCAGGCCTGCCCATTCCCAGAGGGCAACCAACACCCCACTCATTTACCTTGACTTCAGTGCATTGTAGAGCCGAATGCCATCAGCTGGGCCACAGATTTGTACGAGGTCCTCTCTTGTCAACTTTAATAAATCTGCACCTGAAAGAGGGAGACAACTGCCCCTGAAAGCTACAAGCAGTGGGGGCCATTTTTCTGATTCTGACTGATTGCTGGTGATGCCACCTAGAGATCCCACGGAGATGCCCTTCCTCCCAAGCCAGCTTCCTGTCTAGAAAGCGCACTCCTCACCCAGGACACTGGAAACCCAGAGAAAGGCTGCAAACAGAGGCAGATGGGGGCTTCCTTTGCTTTTGACCATATTCTTCAACAACCACAACTCACAGCTCTGAGCTCATTTTCTTTAAAATAGATGAGATAAATTCTAACTATACGCAACTGGGCTCCTTCAGGATTTCCAACTTTACCCAACGAACGACTCAGGTAGCCCACTGAAACTGGAGTTCCAGCAAGACTGCCGATCATCCCTCAGAGAAATGAGGAACGGATCTGCCTTTCCATCTCCAAAGATTCACCCCCAATAAGGAGCGCAGCCTCCTGGGAGTCCAGTGAATGCTTTCTGCTCCCATCGTGACCTCAGACAGGTACCCAAAGATGCCAGCGGCATCTGTGGCAGGTGTGTTCTCTGTACAGGTAGTAAGAGGGCATGGCTACAAACTCACCTAGAAGCATCCCAAGGACACAAAATGAAGCGCTTGCCCCTCCTTTACATTCATCTCAGGAATATGGAGATCAGCTAGAAACCCTCCAGTGTTGAATGGCAAAGGCCATGCCAACACAGGCTCAGAAACTGCCCCTTTTCCCCACTGAAGATTATGGACTTTCTAGTTTTTCAAGTTCTTTCTTACACACAAGCTTTCTTTGGCTCTAGCACAATAAAGAGGCAAATTATCTGCATCCAAATTAGCGCTGCAAATGGGGCTTTAGCTTTTAGGAGGTATATAGAGAGAAAACCCTACTGATCACGCTGCCATATCGAAACTCTCTCGGGGGTGGGGGGGCGGGGCATGAATTATCAATGCTTCATGGAAATAGAACTGTCTCTAGCATCCTGTACCCCACGCCAGGACCCTGTGTCCCCTGTATATATGTATATGCACAGTACCTCACCAAATTAGGCACCTGGTGACTCACTCAAGACCTCCTGCTTTGATCCCATCTGTGACAGAGGGGGACATACCTGAGAAATTGGCGAAGAGTCTCGAGTAGGTGGCGAACCTGTGCCTGAGCAGCCATTGCTGGGCTTCCTGGATGGTGGCTGCTGGGTGAAGTTGCTGGGGGAGGGGAGAGCAGCGTGTAGAGCCCACATTTAGCTGCCCCCCACAACCCAGCCTGCCTCCCCCTGTTGGCATCACCAATACCCACTGAAGAGTGGCGGAGGCTGGCTCTGCCTTCCCAACAAAGCACGACCATTGCTTGTGGCAAAGAGAGATACTCACTTCACTGGAGCCTTGGGAAATTCCTTCTCCTTGATGGTTTGGGGAGGAGGAATCGCTAGGGAGAAGGAAGGAAGGAAGGGAGAGGGGGGCTTTT
The DNA here is from genome assembly GCF_011100635.1 of Trichosurus vulpecula. Classification (NCBI taxonomy): domain Eukaryota; kingdom Metazoa; phylum Chordata; class Mammalia; order Diprotodontia; family Phalangeridae; genus Trichosurus; species Trichosurus vulpecula. Next base: position 207,235,703 of record NC_050581.1, on the reverse strand, counting down.
ATACTGAGTCTGGCTAAGGAAGATGAGATCAAGTCTCCCAGAAACTGAATGACCCAAATCAACACTGCCAATGACAGAAATTGAGGTTAGGAATCCAGGGAAAGGAAAGAGGCCTTAACAAATCTAACCAACAAAATCTTGACCCTAAAAAAGTTGGAACCCATTCCACTAGAAGAGAAGGTTCTGTAGCCCATTACCCATGGCCAGATGGGCAAGTGACCATCCCAGAAGGAGCAAACATTGACCACTATAAGCTCCACCCAAGGCAGCAGTGGGAGACACCAGTTGAGCAAGGGAACCTAACCTTGGGGTACACTGAGAGAGGTGGAGCTCCCACTAAGGAGGACAGTCCCCCTCCATCATCTGGAGGTGTGTTCAGTTCTGAGCACCATGGTCTGGGAACACCCAGAAGTGGGAAAGGGCAGCAAGTTCAGGCCACGTGAGACTAGACTGAAGGAATTGAGGATGTTTCACTTGGACAAGAGAATACTCTGGGAGACACAAGAGGCTTCTTCAAATATCAGAAGGGCTCATTTATGGAAGAGGGATCAGATTTGTTCAGTTAGCCCCTGTCAAAGAGCCAAACCAGGGACTGTGGGATGGAGGCACAAAAGGGCAAATTTAGGCTTAATATCAATCAATAAGTAGGGGATGGACTGCTCTGGGAGATGGAGTGCCATCCCTCTTGGGTGGGTGGGTGGGTCTTCAAGCAAAGGTCTGCATGACCACTTGTTAGGGACGTCAGAGGCAAGGGTTCTTAATCAGGAGCCCCCAAGTGCTTTTAAGTACTCACCCCCTTAAACATATACCCTGACCCAGCAAAAAGGGACAACTCCCAAGAAAAGAAGGACTACAATCAGTTTACTTAGCTAAGCTGCCAGAGAACCCCGCCAAGTCCAGCCTTACCTGTATCTCTTCCCTCCATATCTACCCACCAAACTAACCCATGCTCAGAAGAGGCCACAAACGCACCTTCTCAGCTTCCCACAGGAGGCTGCTTTGAATGCTGGGTTTTCATTGGTAGGCTAGATAAGGACTTGTACTCATAGAAAGCAGGAAATTTCCCCTCTGGGAATGTTGGCCAAGAGTAAATGAAGATAAATCCACATCTTACTGCTGGAATCATTTTTTCAGCTCTCGAGGTGTCAGGAGTTTGGGGCCTGAACTCTGCCCCAAAACTAAGTGGCTGCCAAGTGGCTTCTTACTGGCGAGCCAGCCTGATTCTGTCAGGGTCAGGGACTTGGTGGTGGCTTGATTCGTACCAGCTTTCGCCATCTACAGACCATCTGCAAAGCAGGAACTTTGGGTCTGAGCCACATGAATTGGCTTCCTTGGGAGCCAATCTGATCTCAGTCCTTCTGCCTCACTCTTCACATGGTGGTGACAAAGCTAAAGAGGGTGGCAGAGCCACCAGTCAGAGCACTTGGCTCAAAGCTGATCCCAAATCACAGACAGTGAAAGGAGGAAAGGGGGAGAGTGGGGGGGAGGGGAAAGATGGAGAGAGACAGAGACACAGAGGGAGAGAGAAGGGGTGGAGATGAAACAAGAGATAGAGAGACAGGGAGAGAGACCCAACCTTTGCCCACCACCACAGCACACCATTATGGCTGCCTTGGCCACACCAGATGAGAAACTGCTTGGTCTGTGACCTTGGGAAAAGCTCCTGAGGGGAGGCTCGCAACTCAGCATGGATGATGGTCCTAGCCTCCATTAACATTTGGAAAAGAAAACTCTGACCTCCCCACTGCAGGGTTTTCAATGGAGTGCTGCCTCAGGCAGCCTGCCACATAGCCACATACCTCTCGGGGACTGGGACGCTGCAGGTGCTGTGCTGAGCAGAGGTGAGAGTGAGAGTGGGCGCAGGGCTGTCACTGACATAGGATGCACTTGTGGCAGGCCATGGAGAGCACTAAGGAGGAAGAAGACCCATGTACGTCAATCACTAGGGTGCTTGTGAAAGAGAGGGAAGTCATTTCTTAATCTTTTGGTCCTTTACTGCCAAATTAATGCTTGACTTGAATCCAGCCAAGGGAAATTAGGTTTCTAAATGTCACCTAACACTGACCAAGGTTCTTTTCCTAACTTGGGGGTGAGGAGCAAGGATGGCCACATCGATGGAAGGTCATTAGGGTCTGAAAGGGGGACTATTACAGCCATCACTTCTGTCTCAATCTCCACTTCCCCAAGAAACCTAGACAGAAGGTAGTGGGACCATGGCTATAAAGCTGAATTCTTGGAGAGGCCCTGGAGACTCAGCCCCTTCCTACCATGGTGGGATGGGGCTTGGCTGAGCTGCTCTGTTCACCCTGGGTTCACATTTCCTATACTCCTTTATGATGTGCCATAAGCAAGGCATAAGGAGTCCAAGGGAGAAAAGGAGAGGTCCTCACCCCCTACTGAGGGAGTTAAAGGCTTACATCATGGGACAGAGGAGGGAGAATTTTCAGCCACATTTGACAATTCTGGTCAAGTTCCAACAGAGGAGTGTGGGAGATCATGGCCTAGCAGGGACACAGTCAGTGGGCTGTGTGCCCGTTGAGGGCAACACTGAACCAACAGAGACCAGATCAACTGCTGAGAGAGGCTTTTTACTCTTTTAAAGCAACAAGGACATAGAAAATGACCTGAAGTAGAATGGAAGGCCTTCTGTACAGTGGTGGGGTTCCGCAGACTCCTCATGCTGCCCCAGGCAAGGAACAGAAAAACACTTCCTATTTCTACTGAAATTAAACACCACAGTGTCATGACCCAATTATACTCCTCTAGCAAGGACAGCAAAATCTGGGAGGTGCTAACATCTCAGGAGTCAGACAGGAAGCAAGACAATGGAGATTAGGCCTTCGACGCAGGCATCTCCCCGGGCCATGGCATCTGGCTCAACCACCCTGTTGAGGGATTTCTACATGCCTGTCCACAGCCCAAACTGGGGAACATTCCCTAGGCACACTTGGGTCACAGAGAAACTAGAAAAGAGATAGAAGTCGAAATATGAGCACCCCAAATCCTCTCTGTCCTGTGCCAGGGAGGAGCCTTAAGCAAGTCAGCTCTCCCCTAGGTACACAAGTATCCTTGCTATTAAGCAAATGCCCCTTCACAGCCTCTCTCTAGATGTTGGAAAAAACTCAAAAGCATTCTTTTGGGAAAGAATAAGTTAGCTCTGATCCAGGCTGACAAAATGAATCTCCCAAGAGGCTTGAAGGCCCTAGCCCACAGCCTCAACTACAGGTGGCAAGTAAGACACTGCAACAAGCAGTGGGCCTGGGAGTTCAGTTGGGAGCCCTACGGGGAGCTCAAGTCTGACACAGTGGTAACCTGACCAATATTTACTGTTCAACAAAATTAACACCATCATAGGGTTAACAAGAATCATCCTTAGCACTTACCCCAGAATTGAGACTCTCAACTCTGCAACTGGGTAATTAGTGACCCCCGGAGAAATAAAAGAGGCTCCAAGAAGGCTTCCACTTTGGGGCAATAGCACTCAAATCCTTAAATGTTTAGGAGGCCAGAGTCACGACCGATGCTTGCTTGGTTTTCAAAAGAGCTCCCAGCAGCCTTGGGAACTAGGCAAAGAGGCCCACCAAAAAGAACGTGCCAACTAAAAGATACTCCTGGAAAAACTATGCTAGATACACATATAAACACACACACAGACACACACACTAATTTAAAGAAGTATCTCCCATGTTAGGTTACTGCTGATAAATATAATGTAGGAAGAATTCAGTTCAGTAAAAGTTGAAACATCTACTCTGTGCAGGGCACCAGGCCAGGGAAAAGGAAAAAGGGGCCAGTGTCTGCATTCATGTCATGGCACTTGCCCACAGAAGCATGTCAAAAGCCTGAGGTCTCCTGGACAAGATGAACCCTTTCTGTTTTCTCTTCGGTAGGACCCCCCGGCCAGGGGTCTATACAACTGCAGACTGATTAGGAGGGCACTGCTCAGCTTTGCTGACTAGGTTTAAGCACAGGAGCTCTAGACCTCAATCCCTCAGGGAGCAATGAATGGAGAGATCCATGAAAGGATGCTAACGGGTGCTCATACATTGGCTCTTAGCTTTCGAGAAGGCAATCTTTTTACTAGAGAACAAAGGGAGGCCCAGAAGTGGAGAGGTAGTCTCTGGGAGGTAGGAGAGTTGGGAGAAGCCAGGCCTATTCCTTGAACCAAAATGCCTCTACAGGCTGCAGAGACAGGCCCCTTCCTGAAGTGTGGGTCCTAGAGATGGTGGGGAGCTTTCCTGCAGCTCTCCCCACTCAGGCCCACGTCCCACTTCACACAACCTCTCAGGGTTTTATCACTCACTACTCGCAACTTCTTTTCAGAAGTCTGATTGTTCCTAAATTAGGAATTACAGTGGATAAGAGTCTTCTTCTGCCGAGGCTAAAAGACAAAATTAATGTCGCCATGATCTTGAAATTTTAGATGGAGAAAAAGAGGTTCACAAGGGCCACCAAGGTTCTGGCATCATCTCCTTCCACAGCCAGGAGGAGCTGGGCTTTCAAATCCATGAAGAGCAACTTCACCACCCCAAAGGTGATTAGGGCTCTCCTCAAGTTACAACCCCTTTGTTTGATGTTTCTAATGACCAAGATCCGTTCCCTGAGATACCTAAACTGGTGGGAGATGGTAGCAACAAGAGCGCTGTCCAGCATCCCCATATAGTGACCAAGGGGGTCAAAGGTCAAGCAAGGCAACAATATCAAAGGGAGTAGAGAAAGTAACCAGTCTGGGGAAAGTGAGGTTGTTCTGAGGGATAGAGCTCTTGATTTAAAAAAAAAAAAGCCATGTTTTAAGGCAAGGGATCAGAAACAGGCTGTTATACCAAGTGTAAGGTGCCTGCCTAATGGACGCAGAACCAAACCTCTTTGGTCTGCCTGAGAAAGCATGGCTACTTTCCTGGTGGCCAACAAGTCGCCACTGATCTGGGGTGAGCCCTAGCGCTCTGCCACCTGACTACACTAGGGTCCACAGAGCTGTGCATATGGCAGGCAAGGGAATGCCTCAATTCAAAAAGGAAGAACCTAGCATGGCCTTGGGGTACCAACATGTATTTCATTCTCAAGACCCTGTCCAGGGCCCTGCTCCCATGGAGCAAGGTTGGGGAAAAAAAGGGCCTCTGGGTGAGGTTCCATACGTGGGAGACATTCTGCTCTCCTGCACGAATAACACCGGGGAGACACCATCCTTCACTCCTTCCCTAGGGACATTTTACAGCTTTTAGGGCTGCCAGGTGTCTTGAGGAACTGCCAAGCTTTATTTTCACACAAGGTAACTCAATGCCAGGAGGCTAGAGCCCAATAAATTCCCAGAAATCTCCAGGGTCAGAAGCCTCTTGAATGTCACTAAGTACTCTTTTTCCCATGATCAGATGAACCAAAAAACCCTTACAGAGCAATGAAAAATACATGTTTCACAAACACAAACACAAACACACACACACACACACAATGCAACAGATTTATATGGGCTCTGTAACCACTAACAAAATCCTGCTCCCTACCAAGTTCTAGGTCCTTTTAAGAACTAAGGCCTCTGGTGCTGATGAGTAGAGAGGACCTGGGTTTCCTTTGTTTCTCTGGGGTAAAGTCTCCCAAGCTCTTTGCTCCAGTCCATTCTCTCCCTCCCCCATCCTGCTAAGAGAAGGGTGTCAGGGGAGTCTCATGAGACCAGAATCCAAAGGCCCACCCCTTGCATTGGTCACATCAATCTGCTTCGGACACTTGCCACACAGGGAAGCAACAAAAAGCCTGCCTTTTCCCCTGTTCAGAGATGAGTGCGTTTTCCTCCTTGGATGCCTCCTCTTGACCTTCACAATTTCAGTCAATGGGTCACCAGCCCAGCCAAGTTCTAAGGTTTACCACCAGGCTGGCCAAAGGGTGGTGACTGGGTTTTTGGCCTCTTAACGCTTAAAGACCATTTACCAAGCTGGAGTAGGGTGGTGTCTTGCATTGGTAGAGAGCAATCCCATCAAGGGAATCATAGAAGGCTTGACAAGCTACAGGTAACTACTTGTTCCAGAGAAATGGGGTAGGATGTGTAAAGTATTTCTCAAAAAGCATCTTGAATCCAGGAGTGAAGTTATGATGGAGGATACATGGGTCACTGCAGAAGCCTGAGGAGCATGAGCTCCGGGGAGCCCAGAGCATCAGAGCTGACTCATGGCTCTGGCTCCATTGAGCCAGAGACATGCACAGGCAGAGAGGAGGCAAAAACTGGGGCATTTTACACTTGCTACCACCACGTCTTTAAACATTAATACTATACAGCCACTACCAGAGATATACAGGGAGAGCAACAGACCTTTTTCAACAGTAGGCAGAAACGAAAGCCATGGTTACCATTGATATGAAGGGAATGGTGGGGCTCATTTCCGAACGGGAAAGATGGTGAGTGGGGGTGTGGCTGGGGCTCCCCCTCCCGCACTCCCCAGTTAGGGTCACACTGCACACTGTTTGCTCAGGCTTCAAGTGTTAGATTTAGGAAGCTTTCCCCTGAGGCACAGGCACAAAGCATATTCAGTTCAGCCAAGGCCGTCCTTCAGAATTTGGGCTCCCTTCATCACCACGGAAGTCGGTCCTAGATCTAACACTGCCCAGGGCATCCTGCACAATGAAAAGTAAGCCGAAGTCCCTTACACTGCCTCGCTTTGCCAGAGAATCGCCGCAGTCTGCTGGCAAAGTCCGCTTGCTGGACCTTTTCTGCTCATGTTCAACTGCAGCTTCCATTATAGGCTCAAGCCTCATCTGGACAAACACCAAAGAGGGGGGTCAATTGCTTTTCATTAGACAACGAGGAAAGATCCACTCCCCTAGTTCATGCCTAGTCAGGGCAAACACAGCTCAAGGACTCACTGGCTGGCATTCAAGGGTCTCGAGGCGTCTATGGGGGGGAGGCCTGGCCGGTGCGAGTGGTCATAGGGCCCCGGGAAGCCTCTGTGCTCAGTGCCCGCCCCAAGGGTTGGCTCCTTCCCCCTGCGCTGCCCGCGTCCCTCCCACATCACTCAGCCCATACGGCTGGTGCCAGGCAGCTAGCCTGCTTTCTCCAGAAGAAGCGTGAGACACCACATTACCTCGCTGAGGATGGTGGTGTCATACGAGGGCTGGTACTTTTCTTTCTCATGGGCTGTCCTCTTCTCCATCTTTTCTCGGTCCGTCTTCTGTTTTCTGTCTGCTCCTTTAGGCTAAAAGGAAAAAAAAAATCATCGACTCAACAGGGCAGGTGACAAAAGGCAGCCTTTGGATCAATGCCATGGTCCAATCGCCCTTCCCAAGTTCCTGTGAGGAGAGTCGAGGGGTGTGTGTGCATACCTGATGTGCCCCCTGCCCCCCTCCCCGACCCAGCACAGAGCAGGATGTAAGCAGTGGCAATCACAGGCCAGTCCAGAAGACAAGGGCCTCATGCCAAAGCCTGGTTTCTGCCTCTTACCTTAAAAACTTTGATTTGGCAGCTGGCTGAGTGCAGATGATCTGTGTAGTCACCATTTTCATTCTGTTTAAAAGTGTCAACTTGGACTCTGAAAGCAACTCCCTTTTCTCCACCATGCTTCCGAGGGGTGAACTCCGTGCTAATGCAGTGGACCTGTAAAACACAGCAAGCGACCCAGTCAAGGCCCTTCTTGGCTCCGGGTCTCCCTTCCCTCCACCCACTCTAGCCAGTCAAGCACCAGAACCCATACCGTCGATTAGTGTAGGTGTCACATGGCACCATCCTGACAGCTCCAGGAGCAGTCCCCAACCCCAACCCCACTGAATGGACCCTGCCCGGTCCATCCATCTGGCCCAACATCCTCCCTGACCTTCTCTGGCTCACGCCATGTAGCTGGGCCTCTCCCCCATCACCTGCCCATTCCTGCTCCCAAACGAAGTTCACTTTGCTCTCAATTGCTAGCAACCCTTGGAGGCTCATCTCCTTCCCGTCCCCAGGGCTCTTCCAGGCTCTGCCTCCTCCCTCAGACCCATGGTTATGCTCACCCTCCACTCTCGTGACTCTGCCTGCCCCCACACACTCCTGGTTCTCTGGCAGCAGGACCCAAAGCATGTCCAGATCTTGGGGATCGACTACACCTCACACTGAGCCCCAATACTGACTTCTAAGGCTCCAGCTGGCCTCCTGTACTCTTCTACTGGTGGGTCGTAAACCCAGGAAGGTGCCTTTCCTACCACTGAAAACTCTAGAAATGGCAACCTTTGTCCTAGCCTATAACAAAGCTCAAATTAACGAGAAACTTTGATTTTTATCACCTAATAAGAAAAGTTAACAAGATTTTAAAATGAACAGCTTTGGAAAAACAAAAGAAGTCACTAAGCAAATGAACCAAATTTATGCGTATGAGGAAAAACAGTATTTTAAAAAGAGGAGGAGTCTAAGGAAATTAAATTACATACCACAAATATATCATGACATTTCAAATGACTAAATTAGTGTGCTTCCAATAATGCAAAAATCCAAACCTGAATAAATACAGATGTGCGTTTGGCAGGGTCCCAGAGAAACTCGACTGCATTTAACTGGCCTGGATTTGTCCTTATGTCAATGACTCCAACAGACATTGGAATATCTGTGGGTTTTTTTTAAAAAGAAAGTTACATGAAATTACTATCTTGAATTTAAAAACAAAAAAATCACATCACATATTTCTGGTTTTTAAAATTTAAATATACTGTTTTCCCATAAACCCTACACACTATAGAGCCTTATGGCTAACCTCTTCTCTGGCCCATCCAAATGTCCAAGTGTCTAAACATCAGAGTGAGTCTCTTCTTTGTATTCCTTAATTATGAATATGGAGATGCTGCCAGGGGCAACAGCAATGGTTCAGAAGAGAGTTCAGTTCCATCCAGCAGGCTCGAACCCAAGCCTGACAAGCCAGCCCCTGCTAAGGAGCAGGGCAGCTTTGGCAAACACCGAGCTGCTACTGCTGCTGCCAGATTACCAGTGGGTGAGTTTCTTTGAACTAGCTTCTCCAACCTGGGGGGCTTTGGGGGGAAAGGGGAGGGTGTGTCACACGCACCAAGATCAAGCAGCCGGTCCCCAGGGCGGTTCCACTTCCAGCCTTCCAGCTGCTGGTGCTCTGTATATTGGAGGCGTCTGTCGTGGAACACAACTCTGATGATGCTCTACAGGGGCAGGGGAAGAAACACTTCTGTTCAACAGCCAGGCTAAGAGAGCCTCCTTCCCAGAAGCACTTTTTCCTCATTTACTATTAACACACACCTAAAATCTAAAAACAGAAACCAAGAAACACAGCTTCCCCAAGGGAACAGAACCTTTCTGGCACTGCAAGAACCTAGCTTTAGGTATCATAGCTAACGGTCACACCTACTATGCGCCAGGCACCATGCTCAGTGCAGTGTGCAATGACATTTCCAAGACTCCAGAACTCCCTCCTAGAAGGTGACTTAAAAGGATAGCCAGGTAAGTACTACTGATGACCCCAGTGATTAAGAAAACCATTCCCTTATGTTTCCACCAAAAGTACTTAACAATAAATCTACAAAAACAATTTCATATGGAGCACAGCCCCAGCAGAAGGGTGGCACTGAAGCTGGGGTGGTTGAATGAGGGGCAAAAGGCAGGACCCTCTCTTTTTTGATCACGAGGCCTTATTCCTGGGTCGGGGCATCATTCAGCTAACCAGCCTGATTTAGCAGGAAATTCCAGTCAGTAAGTAGGTCTCTTTTCAGGCCCACACAGAAGAAAGTGACTGCATCACACTGATTCCAGAGTTAAGGCTAAAAGGGCCCTTAGAGACCAAGTCCAAATGACCCACTTTACAGATGAGAAACTCAGGCCCAGTGAAGAGAAAGCACAGGATTTTACCTAAGGTGACTCTGGGAGTCAGAAGCAGATGCGGAGAACTTCCTTCCCCATTACTTAACCTGCTGCAGGATAAAACCATTCCAGGGTGACATGCAAAGTGCTGTGCCGTCTCCCTAAGGCCCTATCACCATATGGTCTTATGAGATGCCCAAGGGCCTAGAAAAGAGCACCCAAGAGGGGCCCCAAACGTGTCTGAGGAAACTGAGTCCAGACACACTTGGCAGAGTGCTCCAAAAAGCAGAAGATGATTCTAATGAGAGTCAGCCCAACACCCCAGTGCCTGCCTCCATCTCCTGTCAGCCCAAGGAAGGAAACCAATAGGGCCTGATCCACGTTCTGCCACAGCAGGGCCCCTGGGCTCTAGCCCTGGACTGCAGCTGTCTCCTGCTAGGGCTCAGAATGACTCTGAACTCTCTACCCTACTCACTTGAGGGAAAAGGTTCTTTACCAAATATCTTATAAAACAATGGTAGTGCTTACATTTTACCTTGCAAGGACCATTACATGAGATTTTTTAAATGGGGGGGGAGGGGGAAGGAGAGGGGAGGAAAAGACCCACTGACCCAAGACTCGATTAAATCATGGGAAAAATGCAACCAGTTTGGTTCTGAAGAGGACTAATATGGGAAAAATGTGTGAGCTAGCTGGACATTAAGCCAGCCAACTAGAGAATGAATGAACGAATGAATGAATGAATGAACGAATGAACAAACGAGTGAATGGTGTGTCCTAGCCCAGGGCATGCAGATGGCTGGGTTAAGCCAGTCAACCGGAGAATGAATGAATGGCGAGTCCCAGCCTAGGGCCTGCAGGTGGTCAGTTAAGAGGCCCAGAGACACGTGGCAGGCAGGAGCTGACCACAGCCATAAGTACCTTATGTACAAAGGTTTGGGGCTTTTACTGAAAACCTGAGACCTGAGCTTATGCCAAGGTGTTGTTAATCGAAAGTCAGGAACCCCAGGGGACATCCCTCACCTTCACCAACTTTCCACTGTTCTCAGGCGCATCTCCCACTTTCCGGTTGTCCAGCATCCGGATCTCATAGGACTGACCTGTTTCAAAGAAACGTCAGAGTTTTGTGGCGTTACAAACTCCACGTGGAAAAGCAAACATTTCCAAAACAACGGTTTCTCACAGCCCTTGGTCCTAATAAAGGGGCCGCCTCTTCCCACGTGGCTCATTCGGCACATTAGCCAAAGCAAGGTTGTTTTTATAATGCACCAGCCGCTCAATTAGGGATGGAAAAGTGGCCTTAAAGCCCCAGTAAGAGAGGAGACCAAAGATAAAGTGTCCCCAGAAGCCAGGAATGCTTCAGAAGCCCAACATTCAGACCCTCTGCCTTCCGGGAGAGCTGCTGCTCTGACTTTCCTTCCTTCCTGGCCACCCACACCCTGTGGCAGGCCATCCCTCCTGGTCACAGCAGCACTCGTCCCACCCAGAGGACCCGAGCCCAGGGTCTTTGGAGGCAGCGTCATGTCAGAGAGGCCTAGCCAGCTCTACCCAGACAGGGCTGTCCACAAAAAGGAGTGAGACTGAGCGTAGCAAAATACTGCTAAGTGTAAGAAGACAGTCAGATCACTAAGAACTTTCTTGGAGAACTGGCCAGGATGGCCAAGTCCCTCATGCTCAGAGCCCTCCACTCTAAGGAAAAGGCAAGGCTGACTCCCAAGTCCAGCATAGTCAACAACCATTTTACTACCTTTGCTGGCGGATGAGGCCCATGACAATTGAACTTAACCTGCTGCACAATGAGCTTGAAAAATTCCATCTTAATCTTTCCCAAAAGCCAAATTTTAAACCTGTCATGTCTTTCTTCTCTTTAAAATTCTGAATAAAAGGTTTTTCTGCATTTTCTGGAAGTTACAGAAAGGATGGGCCTGCCCTGACAGCTATGCAGATTTAAAAGCCCCCATGACTTCAAACTAAGGTTTCTGACTGTCCCCAGAGCTGAAAACAAGGCAACCCTGGGGGAGGGGACATGGCCCTCTCCAAGTAAGGCCTGTTGGGGGGAATCTGGCCCACTCCTCAGCCTCTGCTACAGCTCTCACACACCCTGTCACGTGGGGCCAAATGCCAAACCTGCCCTTTTGAGGCCAAAGCAGGGCCCTCCCAGCATGGAGAGTCTCAGGATGCTGCTGCCTCCATTCCCACATGCGGCCATCTGCCGGCCGGGCCCCAGCTAAGTGGCTGGGAGGTACTATGCTTCCCTTCAGAGAAGGGCAAAGGTATGAAGCCTTAGCAGATACCAAACTGACTCTGGCTACTAAAAGGACAGATACTCAAGATAAATCAAAAGAACCTCAATGATGGAGGCTTAAAGTTTTCCCCTCATCCCTACTTCTTCAAACATCTGACTCACCAGGGATCTGGTGAGCAACATTGTCGCCTCCAGGCCACAAACAGGTGGAGATCCAAGTACGATGGCACTTTGCCCATGGACAGAAACAGAGATCAATGCCCACAATGGTCCAACTACACAGCCACCAAGCACTAGGGCACCTAGACACCCCAGACCATTTCAGACCTGGGGGAACCTCCAGAAGTCCTACTGCCCACACAGCCACCTTCCTGAGTGACAGGTGAATCCCCCCACTCCTATCCCCTCCCCCACAGGCTTCTTGGGAACCCTCTGTCTTAGCAGGCTCCTGCTGTCCTCCCAAGTGTGTTCTTTATGGACCAGACTGAGCCTGCTGAATCTCAGTGCTGGGCAGGATTTCAAGGCTACCATGTCCCTCTCCCACAGCAGACAGCCAACGAGATCCACCAGCCATCTCCCTCTGGGACACTGTTCCTGGTCAGAAAGCTTTTCCTAATCATGGGCTCTACAAGGACAACTTCTCTCCACCACTCTTGGGACCAACCTAGCATTGGCCTTTCTCCACCCTGGCTGCCCTCTTCAGGATACTCATCAGCTGATCACAGTCCTTCCAACACCAGCCTCTCACCACACGTGAACTTGTTCTCAGCTGCACACCAGTGTTCTGTTGTCTGTCTGTCTCTTTCCAAATAAGACTGATCCAACAGAATAAAACAGCCCAGTCCTTTGTTTCCTGGTTATCAACACCAAGCCTTCCTCCACCAGAACTGAACGCTAATAAAGCAACCCCAAATCTGGACCCCTCGCCCAGTGTGGGCACCTGAGGGGGCTAGCTATTCCTACCAAGCAGCAAAGGGCTGGAGCACGGGCCACTGCTCGACTCTACTACCAAACTAAGTCCCAAAGGGTTCACCAGCAGAGTGGGGATCACAGCACCTCACAAAGATCACCTAAGTTAGGGGTGGAGCAGATGCAGAGACAGTCTCTCTTTCCTAATATGCTGAGGGAAAGCACTGTCCCTGACCATGAAAACTTCATGTAAACCATAGGCTATTGGAAAAAGCAAAACTTACCTGATGAAGAGCCTAGAGCAAGTCCACAAGCTTTGACTAAGCCCCTACTAAGTGCCAGGCCCTGTGCTAAGCACCAGATACAGTCTTGTGACATGCTTCAGCAGCAAAGGAAACGGAAGCCAAGGCAGTCAATGGATGGTGGGAATCCTCCAAGGCTGGAGGCTCAGCCAAAAGAAGGCAGCATAAAGGACTGAAGTGAAGGGCAGTGCAGAGATGAGTTGGGCACCAAGAGGGGCCAGGGTTATTAGCAAGAAGGGTTAAGGTTTGTCTGTTGCCAATTTGTTATCTAGGAGCCCAGTGGAAGGGTTGGGGAGGTCTGGGGGGATGCCAGGGAGCAGGATTTGGACAATGATTGTCAGGAGGCTATGGCAGGGTAGGAGTCTATTAAATCACTGACAAATGAGTCCAGTAGGTCATCATCATCATCATCCCTGGGTGTTTCCGGCTCAGGATGGAAATGAGGGCATGAGGCTGTCAGACACAGAAAGAGGGTGGGGTGCTGGCTAAGGCCACAAACGGAATGGAAACTCAGGCTCAGGGACACGTGGGTGCTCCCCCTGCCCCCAGGCACAAGGCAACTTGGGGGAGAGTAACATTCAAGAAAAAAATTAAAAATAATCCATAAAAATGTGATCTGATGGACTAGCAAACTTGGGAACCAGGGCATGAAGATTAACACACCAAGAGCCCCAGCTTCCTGTAAAAGCCCTATTGTGCACAGCTCAGTTTCCTGCCCTAGAAAATGCAGGGGGAGTTGGCTATATCCTGAGTCCACGTGAACCTCATGGAAAGGCTAAGCACCTCAGGCTTTGCCTCTCCCTCACTGATCTGACCAGGAGGTCCTCCCAGACCTCCATGGACCCGCACTTCTTGTAACCCCAAGTAAGAGCCTGGTGCACCCTCTGCATCATGTGTCAACCAAGGATGGACTAAGCAGCAGGTACACATCCCCTACATGGGCAAGATGAAAAAAGAATTGAGACGACAGACATCAGAAGTGAGGCAGACCACCTTTGCATTTCATCATTAATGGACTCTACCAAGTTAGGATCTGCAGTCTTTTCCATTCTTAAATTAAGGGTTTTTTCCAACATGGCTCCAAAGTCAGAGGCCTACATGTTAAAGACAGGCTAAAATACAAGCTCCAGTGTTCTTTCTTGCACCTTGCTATCCTGCTCTTTGCTCACGTAGTCACAAGCCTAAGGGAAGCCCACATGGCCTCTCATGTGGACACCTGGAATAACCTCCTAAGAGTGCCCCAATACCTACCCACCACAACAGATTTGCACCTCAACCTTCAAAGAAAAAAAGCCTGGCACTAAAGGCCCCCCTTTCATCTTAGGCCTATTCCACTCCACCATACCTTCGGCCTACAGATCTCTCCTTTGCCTCTGGCCCATGACCCTGAGCTCCCCTCTCTTCCTGGAAGGCCCAGCTCTACATCTACCTCTTCCTTGCTGAATCATTTTCAGGACTCTCCATCTAGAGCCCTCCCCTCCCCTTCTCTGAGGATAATGGCTAATGTTCCAGGACAAAGGAAGGTCAATGAGAACAGGGATTGCTTTACGTGTTACTCTGTCTTGGCATGGCCAGCACAATGACTGGATGGTGCCCTGGGTGTACCTAATCCAGGTTTCTGGAGTTCCATTTAAGATCATGCTGATCCCAAGATGTCCTATGACTCTGGTACAAATCCAACAGAAGCTTCTGGTCAGGTCGAGATGCTTCTGACTCATCACAAACCATGAGGAAACTCCTCTGAAGTGGGCAAGGCAGAAGCAAAAATCACCTCCAAATATCGTGGCAAGAGTCTGGAGAAGAGCCCCCAATGCTGCGAGATCACCTGGTCGATGCCCTCCACAGCCTGTCTCCTAGAAAGCTCTTCCTGCATCAGGCAGTTGCTCCCTACCACACACACCTCCCTTCTCACATCGACCATTGTGGTCAACCTCTTTTTGGGTTTCCAGTGACTTCTCAGAGGATGAAACACTTCCAATCCCACCCAATTCCCAGGCATGCACTCCTAGGCTGAGAGTGCAACCATTCACCAGGCTAAACAAGGCCAAGCGCATTGAGGCCTCGTCTGAGAGCCCTTCCCCAAGACAGAAGGCGCCAAATGACAGGAACATGAGGACACAAATGCACACTACTGATGACCCCAAACCACTCCTGAGGCATCCTTCACCTCACACCCCACAAACCAGCCCAGGTGACAAAAGGTGGGATGAGTTAACGGCAGAGGGTTGTGAGGAGTCAGGCATGCTTATGCATTGTTGGTGGAGCTGCAGATCTGTATGACCACTGTAGAAAGCTGTTTGGGAATATGCAAATAAACTAACACATCCATACCTTCACAACCAGAGATTCTACTGCCAGACACATACCCAAAAGAGGCCACAGAGAAGAAAGTCCTCAAAGACACCAAAATATTCAGAGTAGCCCTTTTTATGCAAAGGTGGACAAGTACTGGGAGCACCATAGAGGCCCACCAATCAGGGCATGATTAAACAAACCGTGGTGGGCTGTAAGAAACAACCACTATGACGAAGACATAGAAGCTTGGAGGGGCTCCGTGAAGGGATGCAGAGTGAAGGAAACAACAGACAGTAACTACAGCAAGGCCAATGAGAAGCACCACACCAAGAACAGAACGCACCAAGAAAAAAATGCATGGAATGATTAAGAACAAAGAGCTGGTGAGGCAGGAAGTCCATGAGGGCTGCCCTTATCTGCAGTCTTTTAGGACTGACAAGTCAGTTATGCTCATTTGTTTTGTTCTTTAAAGAATTCTATTTTTTACACAGAGCAGTTAACAGGGAACTTATGGTGATGTTAAAAAAAAACGACATCAACAAAAACTTGCTTAAAAGCCAAGAAAAGCTTTTCTCAAGGCCCATATAGGATAATTTCTAAAAAAGCAAGCATTGTTACCAACCAAACCAAAAAAAGGTACTCTCCTCCCTGCCAAGGAACACCCAGCTGATCCACCCCACCCCCCTCCTTTCCCCAAGGTTCATCCAGCTGCCCCAACCCACACCCACACCGCCAAAGGGTGCCAAGCTGGGCTGCCCCATCCCACCTCCTCCCCACAGGCCTCTCTCACCTTGGTTCAGGTAAGTGAGGCTTTCATCGTGCAGTCTGACTGCAGGGGATGTCGCAGCACACAGGATGTACTGAAAGGGTGGTTGTTTGGGATCACCATCCAAGGGAAGGACAGCGTCTTCCTCCTTGAAAATGGGTAGGGCCAGCACATCACTAAAAACAAAAGAATTTTACTTATCAACAACATTAAATTGGGTCTTGGAATTTTGAACACAGTGAGCTCAGAAATGATGAACAAAGGGAGACTTAGAGCAGAAATGGTTATTACCAAGGGACCATGTGAAACAAATACACAACTAGTGATCCAACTTGAGAGATGAGGAAGGGACACATGCAGGAGTCACAAAGACCCCCACCAGGAATCCCCGAGCCTTACAAACACCAACGGGGTTTTCCTCAGCGCTGCTGCCAGGAGACACGGCTTTCAGAAGACAAAGGCACCAAATTTGTCAGAAAGCAAGAGAAGGATTTGAGATGCAGGAATGATTAACTAGCCCTTGGCCAGGGATGGAGGGCATCCAGGTCGAAGTCTTAATGCAGACAGAATGACAGGTAAGGTCTCTCTGAAACATTTCCCCCCTTTGTTTTTGTTAAGTAATGAGCCTGTAAGCAGTTGTGGCAGCCTAAGTGCACAGAAATCTTACATGGGACCACAGACTAAAAGCTGTAGGGGACAGTAACGTCCAACTGCCTCATTTTAAAGTGAAGGGAACCAAGGCTCAATACTACTTACTGCTGCAGAAAATAATGGGGCAGCCAGGGGGCACCACAGAAGATGTGAGTTCAGATACCTATGGCTATGTGACACTGGACACGTCAGTTAACTCCTGTTTGCCTCAGTTCCCTCAACTGTAAAATGGGGATCTGCCTCCCAGGGCTAGCAAATGAGGACAAAAGGAGATAACTGTAAAGTGCTTAGCACAGCACTTGGCACATAGTAAGGGTTAGATAAACGTTGGTTTTGTTGTTTAGTTTTGTCTGACTCTTCCTGACCCCATCTATGCGGTTTTCTTGGCAAAGATACTGGAGTGGTTTGCCATTTCTTTCTTCAGTGGACTAAGGCAAACAGGGTTAAGTGGCTTATCCTGGGTCACACAGCTAGTAAGTATTTGAGACTGGATTTGAAGTCAGGTCTTCCTGACTCCAGGCCCAATGCTCTAACCACTGAAACATTTAGCTGCCCCCTATGTAAATGTTAGCTATTATCATGAATAAGTGGCCCTGAGAGTATTCAAACCCAGGTCCTTCAATTCCGAATCCACGATTTTCCCCACTATCCTGCTAACAGTTATGACCTGCCTTGAGTGCCTTTCACTGGATGTGCTATTTCTGCTGGGCTCCTTACCCATCATTCCTGACTCCCCTCCACTGGACTCTCGACTAGAAGCTCATGCCACCTCTGACCTACGCACTCTGGAAGTTCCCTCCTTGCCTGTGGCCTCTACCTCCGATAGGCTGGATCTTCCCAGAACCTCCATTTGAAGAAAGTAGCCCCGGCCAACCTTGTCTTCTTATCGACTGCTGCTGTATGCGACTGGCCTTATGTAAAAAGCCGCCTCCATGTGACAGCCACCAGCCTCCCTGTCACCTCCCCACCCCATGACCTTCCTGCTTAGTGTCCAAAACTCTCTCCGATGGGTGGGGACTGTGGCTATCAGACCCTTTGGGGCCATCTTCTGGAAGCTTCCAGTGTTTTGTTCCAGGTGGGTGACCCAGCCAGATATCCTTGCCCTGTGGAAATCTAGGAATCAGAATGATAGTAAAAAGCATCTGATGTAAAGAATCCATAGACACAGGAGCCAAAGCAAAGCAGGAATGGATTACATACCGCACTCCTAGGAGGAAGGAAGTAGAGGATGGGTTCTGCAAGCAGAATAAAGCTGGTAAAAAGGGATGAACGTCAACCCAAGTTAATCTTTAAATTTCCTCCTCTGGGCAGTAGAGCATTGTGACTACTCAAACGCACTATTAAAGATAAAGGCACCTAATAAAAAAGCATTTAACTACCAATAAGAAAAGCTAACAAAACTGGAGAAACAGATAGTACAACTAGTAATAGTAGGAGATCTTAACATATGCTTTTCAGATCCAGAGAAACCCAACCAAAAGATGAACAAGGAAGAACTTAAAAACCTGAACAGAACTTTAAAAAATGAGATGACAGAGCTCTGGAGATCACTGAATGAGAACAGAAAGGAATTTACATATAACTAACCCTAAATGCATTTTTACAAAAAATAACCTTGTATTAGACGATAAAGACCTCACCAAAAAAATATAAGAAAGCAGACATACTAAGCACATCATTTACTGATTGTATTGCAATAAAAGCATTTTAAAGAAAGGATCCAAAAGAAATTAGAGAATAAATAACAATTCTAAAGACCCTGTAGATCAAAAAACAAATTACATAAATAACTGAAAATGACAGCAATGAGACAATTTGCCAAGCCTTATGGGATATACCTAAAGCACTTCTGAAGGGAAATTATATCTCTAAATACTTTCATCGGTACAAGAGATGAACAAAGTAACGAATTAACTTCACAACTTTAAAAAAATTGAGCAAATAAAAAATCCCCAACTGAGTAACAGAAATTCTGAAAATTAAGGAGATTAAAAAAATTAAAAGCAAAAAGACTATTGATCAATAAAATTAGGAAAAGTTTTTCAAAAGAACCTAACTAACCAGAATCTAACTAGGTTGCCTTTTCCTTCTCCAACTTATTTTACAGGTGAGGAAACTGAGGCAAACAGGGTTAAGTGGCTTGCCCAGGGGTCACACAGCTAGGAAGTGTCTGAGGCTGGATTTGAACTCAGGAAGATCAGTCTTCCTGAACCCAGGTCCTGCATTCTATGCGCTGTCCTAAGTACATCCTAAGGCATTCTTAGAGAACCCTAGAGAGTCAACTAAAAATTACTATTTTAATTATAATAATTATTAACTTAAAGTTGAGAGATATGAAACAAATCCATATATGTCAGCATTTCTCCATATAATCAACAAAACCCAGTATGAAGACACAGAAAGAGAAATTCCCTTCAAAATCACTCTAAAACATATGATGAAAAATGTTATCCACCTCCAGAGAAAGGACTGATGGAATCTAAACGCACATTGAGCATATTTTCTAAACTTTACTATTCTTGATTTGGGGGTCGGGGGGGGCTATGTTTTCTTTTGCAACATGGTTAATATGAAAATGATGCCTAGTCATAATAATCTGTATCAAACTTTGGAATTTAGACCTCAAAATTTAAAAAAATGAAAAAAATTTTGTTTACAGGTAACTGAGCAAAAAATTTAAATATTTAAAAAAAATTCCAAAAGGTAGAAAATACTTGGGCGTATCTTCAAAGATCCTATGAAGAGACTATGAATTTGAATTTAACTATAAGACAATACATACAGAAACAGACCTAAATAATCTGAGAAACAATAAATGCTCTAGGCGGTAATAGAGCAAGGCAGTATATAACGTCCCAAAAGTTTTGGTGCAGTATTAAACCATGAGATTTAAGAGCTAAAAATTGCAGACTTTTTAGACATTCACATAATAAAATGACAGGACAACCCAAACAATTGCTCTACCAATCAAACTCCCAAAAGAATATTTTAGAGCTAGAAACCAATCAAAACAAAATTCACATGGAGGAACAAAGGTCAAGAATTTTAAAGGGTAATTATGGAAAAAAGTCAGAAGGATCTATCCAAATCACATCTCAACTGTATTACAAAATAGTAATCATTAAAATGATTTATTATTGGCTTAAAAGGAAGCCAATCAGCCAATAAACATTTAAGCGCTTCCTACGTGCCAGACACTCCCTTGTCTTCAGGGAGTTCACAAAGGGCGGGGGTCTTGTGTGTGGGACAGCCAGGAGGCCAGTTCACTGGATGAAAGGTTGTGGTGGGCTTTGAATTCAAGCAGTGGGCTTTATATTTGATCCCGGAAGTGGTGGGGTGCCACTGGAATTTAATGATGGGGAAGAAAGGGGGGGGTATGGTCAGATGGGCACTTTACCCAGCAGCTAGGCAACCATTGCCACAGTCCAGGCTGACATGGTGAGGGTCTGCATGGAAGGGGCAAGCCTGTGTGTGTGCATGTTTGTGTGTGCGTGCCTGTGTGAGAGAGAGGAGAGATGATGTCAAAGAGCTTGAATACTGGAGGGGGGAGTGAGGAGCCCAGGATTCCTAAGCTGGGTACCTGGGGGATCAGGATGAAGTAACAGGAAAGGTGGGGGTGGGGGATTGAGGGAAGAAGGATATTGAGAAGCCAAGGCGTGGGCAAAATAGATCATTCTGGGAATCACCAGCACAGAGATGGTAATTAAATACACGGGAGCTGCTGAGATCACCCAAGGGAGGGAGGGCAGTCAGGACAGGACCTGAGGGGCCAGGAGAAAGGTCCGGCAAAAAAGACGACAGGGGGGCCATCAGAGGGGTAAGAGAACTGGGGTGTCCAGAAAACCTAGAGACGAGAAAGCGTCAAGGAAGGAAGCCATTGGATCTGACCACTAGGAGCTCACTGGGCACTTCGGGGAGTGCAGCTCTGGTGGAAGCCGGATTATAAAGGGTTAAGGACAGAGAGTGGGGGGACCTACTGTAAATGGCCCCTTGGAGGCATTTGGGCGGAAAAGCACAGGGGGTGGGGATGGAGGATCAAGCCAGAATTTCTGGGCTCCTCTGGAGGCAGAAGGGAAGGAGCCGCCAAGAGGGGCCGAGGGAGGGGCGATCAATGCAAAGATGTGATAGAGACAAAGCTATGCGGATCCCTATCACTGGGGGCTGGTCTTTCGCTTTGGCTTCATTTTAAACGTGATCAATGTTGGGGTGAGACACATTTGCTTTCCAAGATGGCCATTTGCCGCAGCGCAACAATAAAGCCGGAGGCAGGGAGGAGGGTCTTTTCTCTCTTCTCGCCTTCATTCCGGGTCCGCATTTCAGGCCCACGGCCCGGCGGCCGCACATCCCCGTCTTTGCATCCATCTGCATCCGCTTCCCTGCGCAGCGCCCCCAGCCCAGATTGGGCCCCCCCCTCGGGTCTGGGCGTCTTCCGGTCCATCCAACACCAGCCACGGTGGGGGGGGCATCAGTGGGGGAGGGGGCGCCAGTTGGGGGGTATCGGGCCGAGAAGGCGATAACGCAGCGCAGCGGAGGAGGCGGCGGCGGCAGAAGAAGGGTTCCCCCCACCCCACCCCACCCCCCACGGAGCCAGCTCTGAGACACGCGGCGGCTGATCCCGGGGATCCCGGGAACGGACCACTTCGAGGGTCCGCGGCGGCGGCGGTCAAAACACTCGTTCGTCAAGGGGAAGGGTCTCGTCTCCGACAAGAGTGCCGGGCATGACGAACATCCGCCCGCAGGGACAAGGCGGAGACCCCGGGCTCTGCCGACCCAGGCCCGGGCTGCCAGGAAGCCGCAGGCTCCGCGATCCGCAATAACCAAGATAATACAACTGGGCTGAGGCCAGGGGAGTTTCAGGCCCGAAACGCCCGCCCGCCGAGACGTAGAGCCGCGGCCTCGCAGGATCCGGCTCCCGCCTTCCCTTGACCTCCGGCCCATCCGGCAGCCGAGGGGCCCAAGACCGGGCGGGAGCTGGGGTCCGCGATCTCCCCCGGCCGGCCTCAGTTTCCACACCTGTAGGCGCGGGCGCTACCCTTCCCAGCCAGGCCCGGCCTGGCCCCGCCCCCAAGGCCCCACCCCGCCCCGCGGCCCAGGCCGCACCTCATGCTGTAGGCGCCGGCGCCCAGCTCTTGCCCGATGCCCGAGAGGCTGGCGTCGAAGTCTTGCACCAGACCCGCCTCCAGGGCCTCATCCATCTTTAGCACCCAGGCCATGGCGGCGGCGGCGGCGGCGGCGACAGGGGCGGGGGCGGGGGGTGGTCAGCAGGGCGGGGCGGGGCCCGGGCCTGAGCCGAGGCCGAGGCCGAGGCTCGAGCAAGGCGGCAGAGACGCCCCCAGCCCGCAAGCCGAAGCCTGGCTCATGCCGCCCGCCCGGCCCCGGCCCGCCCGCCCCCGGCCCAGCCGCCGGCCCTGGGCCAGGCTCGGCCCGCCGCGCGCATCGCGGGGCCCCTGTGCGGGGCGCCGGCCGCCTCAGCCCTCAGCCCCGCGCCCCCTGGCTCCCGCAGCCGCCACAGCCACCACAGCCACACACAGACACCGCTGCCACCACCGCTTCCGCTTCCGCCTGTGTGCGCCCCTCGTTCGCCCCGCCCACCTCCCCTAATGCGCGCAAGCGCAGAGGGCTCAGCGCTGGCTGGGGGGTGGGGCGGCGCCTCACGGGGCTCCCCCTCCACATGCAGATAGATCGTTCCCAGACTCGGTCAGTGACCCGGGCGAAGACAAACCGGAAACAGAGTCCGACCGACTCCCACCCCCCCCCCTCCCGTCCCCTCCCATGGATTGACAGAAAAACGCACCAATAAGAATCGCGCGGAGGGGGTGGGGTGGGGTGAGTCTTGAAGTTTCCTCTTACGGGCGGGAAGGCGGAAATGGGTGCACGTGCCTGCCTAGGTGGTGGGGGTCCCCCCTACCCCTCCCCTCTGTGGCCAATGAGGCTCTGCCTCGAGGCCTGGGCACGGGCCGTTGGGTGGTGTTGGGCCAGGGAGCAGGAAGAGTAGGGCTTCCTCCGCCCCCTCCCCCCAGCTCGTGCTGCCAGTGAATACCTGGCTGGGTCCCCACCCTGCCCGGGCCTCAATTTCCCCCTCTGTCACCTGAGTGGGCTTGGACTTGATGGATGCCCTGGGAGCTGGAATGCAGCAATAAGCATTTATTAAGCCCCTACTGTGTGCCTGCCCTGTATTAAGTGCTCCGGATACACAAAAAGGCCAAAGACCATTCTTGCCCTGGAGGGGGAGATGCTGTACAAACAGGAAGCAAGCCCCTCAAACAGGCTAAATAGAAGCAGAGGGGGCAAGCGGTAGACAGAGGTCACCCACCAACTCATGTTAACCCTGCGTCCTGGAGTGAGAGCCAGGCGAGGCCCGTCCAGAGGAAGAAAGTGACTGGGCCAAGGACTCGCCGACTGCACGGGAAGCTTCAGGGATCTTCTCCAGGGAGAATCCTTCCAGCAAGACGGATCGTGCAGCTCAGGAGGCCTGCTGGCACAGGGGCACCCTGGATCTGCTCAGACAGCTTGGACTGGCTTAATGAGGTATATTGCCAGCACAGCCTCACAAGCTTACATCACCTTATCCCTGTATCTCACTGCACAGTCGCCATGGATGTTTACAGTTTCAGCACACATGTTTATATTATTTATCATTATATAAGGCTGTTTTAAACCGAGAGTCTGGGAAATAGAGATTGTTATGGCCATGGTGCCTGGGAAACTGAACTCTAAAATAATAACAAAAATCCTCTTTACACACACTAAAATCCACCTTACTTACACCTCCTTCCCCCTCTTCCTGGAGCACACGATGCTCTGGCCCTCTTGCTGCTCCCTGTGTGTCCTCACCATCTGAAAGGGAGGCAGCCTCCTGCTGCAGCCAGGACCCCTCCCCACCAACATGCACTGATCACACCCCTCTAGTGTTCTGGGGGCTTCTCCATAGTCCGCTGGATCGTCCCAGCGTGGCTAGCGAGTGCTCACCCACTGTCACCACCTCAAACCAAGCATCTTACCCAGATCTAGAAGATGTTGGAAGGAAGGGCAAGGGAGCTAAGTCTGATTGGGTGGGGGCACCACTAGGCCCCTAGTGGGGTCCAGGGAGCATAGACACAAGCTGTGGACATTGTAGAAAAGAGCGTGATTTTTGTCCTTGACCGATGGAGTGAGGACAAGGGCTGATGACAGGCATCCAAGGGTCACTGCCCTCTTGCTGACTATTGGGGCAATTGCTTTTCAGACCCCAAATTCAGTTTTTCAGGTTTTCTGGACCTGAAGCATGAAGCGATGTTCAGTTTCTTCAGAAGGGAACCTTTCAACAAAGAGCACTCACTCCCTGCTGTGGGGGCAGGGCTGGCAAACAATCTGGGGCCCACCTGGGCAGAAGTCGACCTTTGGAGCAGACCAAGTCATTTCATGGCTCTCTTTTACACACTGGACAGTCATTCTCAATTCCAACAAACTGGCTGGCCAGCTGTCCCCCAGGCAACCCAGCCTATGTCCAGGTGCCAGCCCCTGACAGGCAGTCCCTCCTCCTCTGCCCCTCGGAGGGTCAGGCTAGGCTCCTTCAGAACATTGCCCAGGGCCACCTCCATGCCCAGCTTGACCCCGCTCTCTCCTCAGCTGGTATCCCTCTGATGCGTTCATTTTATTTATTTTCTATGTGCTTTTTTGTTGTTTGGTACTTTCAGGCGTGTTTAACTCTTCCTGACCTCCTTTGGGGTTTTCTTGGCAGAGATACTGGAAAGGTTTGCCATTTCCTTCTCTAGCTCATTTTACAGGTGAGGAAACTGAGGCAAACAGGGTAAGTGACTTGCTCAGGATTACACAGGTAGGAAGTATCTGAGCTGGATTTGAACTCAGGTCTGCCTGACTCCAGGCCTGGGGCTCTATCTACCACACCACCTAGCTGCCCCTTCTATACACCTACTTTGGGGCAAGCAAACTCCTGGAAGCTTGAGTACTTGGATTTTGTCTTTATGTGTCTCTGGCACGTAGTAGGTGCTTCATAAGCACTATTTTTTGGACTGAATTGAATCCGATTGTTTACTGTTTGTGCAAAGGCACAGGATGGGTTGGAGGAGAGGGGACAGGGCTCACTGCTTACTTCAGAGACACAAACTAGTGGCATTTCAACTCTGAAAACTCATCACAGATGTTTAATGCAGAGAGCTGACTGGGGGAGGGCTATTAACCATCGACTTAAAGAATGTCTTTGAAAAACTACAATCCCCTTAACTGGCAGGATTTTATGTTTTGCGAACAGTGAATTTTCAGGGGGCAAAGTTGCTTTTGCCTGATTTTTGGTGATAACCAGTCGACTTAATGTTTGAATTTAGCTCCCATCTTTACTCCTGTTTCATCTAAATACATTCTAGGATTGTAGCATTTGGCGCTGGAAGGACCCTCAGAGGCCACTGGCCATGGACTCCCCTTGCCCCCCTGGCCCCCCCCCCCACTTTACAGATGAGGCCCTGCTGGTCCAGTGCCATCTGGCCTGGGCCAGGGTCTCACAGCTTGGATGGGAATCCCCACCCCTTTTTTCCCTAGCCTGATGGCTAAGCATCCTTCACACAGAGCTTTTGTGACTAATCAAAATTCCTCTCCATATCCCTTGCCCCTCAGGCATTGAGTCAGAAAAGTTTTTGTTGAACTGTGTCCAGGGGCAGGCCAGAGAAGGTGGGACCCTTTGGGGCAGTTTGTCCCCAGAGCAGCCTGACCTCACTCCCCTCCCTCCTTCAGGTTCCTAATGGTTAGTCTGACACCTTAGGGGAGCCCCTCCACTCTCCAGCAGTAGCATCCATTGTTGGGGGGCCTCTTGGAGAGCACTGCCCACTTTGCCCTGGCCTTGTTACAAACAGCACTAAGGGACATAGTGGAAGGTCAAGACATCTTTCTTCATCAGTCAATCAGACAGCGTGAGCAATGAGCATTTGCTTTGGGCCTGGTCTGCACCAGGAGAGGACACAAAGCTGGTAGGTCCCTGCCCTCTAGGACTTTCCATTCTAATGGGACCAGGAAGCTTGATAAACAGGCCCACAGAAACCCTGGAGAGAGTTGGGTTCTAGCTGAGGGAAGAGACTTTGGGGCTGTAGGATGGGGGGCAGGATCCTTGGGAGGCCAGGCTGGGGGTACACCTACCAGAGTCATCTTCACAGTGAGTAAAGGCAACTTCTTCCAAAGGTCCAGGAAGAATGGACCTGGGGTGGGGGTGGGGGACAGAGGTGAGTGAGCCCTCACCTTACTCATGGAAGGGAGCTCGGGCACCAAAGGCCACTGGGGCCAGGCAGGCAGGCTAGGGATGGGCTGGCTGGGTCAGAACAGCATGGCTGGGGAGGGTGCTGAGGTGCGTGCTCTCCCCGAGGTTCTCTCACTCTCGTGAGGTCTCTGTATATCTCCACAGACTGATGAGACAGGGCCGCTGTTGTGGGAGAAGGGTTTTCATGTCTCAGTCATGCTCTCACTGGGCTGCGACTGCTTTGGGGAGCACTCCCAGCCTGACCAGAGCAGGTCCCCAGCACAGGGACCAGACTGCAGACAGCCTGGAGGCAGCCTGTCTCCTGGAAGCTGGGCTGCAGCACAGAGCGCTCACCTAGATAGGGATTGGAAGGTGCCCCCCCATCATCCCTTATCTCCCTCCAGCCCTAGCCAGGTGCCATGGGACTAGGGTACTCCCAGACTCCTGCTGACATCAGGCGGTCACTTTTCTCCTGGGAGCTGGGATGAGGTAAAGCACTTAACTGAGCAGCAACTGGAAGTCCCTGGGTCACCTCATCCCAACCACCTGCCTGTGAACTGAGCTTTGGCTGCAGCCCCTCTCCTGGGGGCCTTAAAGTGACCCTCCCCCCATACACACATAAATAAAGGTGGGAGTGCCCCACTCCTCCCCAAGCCTTCCCTTTGTGGTTTTCAAGCATAGATCGCCCCTGCCTCTCCTGGGCTGGGGTTCACTTGTGCTTTGTGCTGGGGGCCTCAGCTTTTCCTCTGAATAAAACTTTTCTGCTTTCAACCCAGCTTGGACTTCTCTGCATTGTGAGGGGTGGGCTTCACCCAAGTCACACCTGCAATGGTTGTATGTCTCATATTCCCTTTATGGCACCCTCCTAGAGAAGGCTATGTAATCCACCTCCACCTCTCCTCCTCTCACCCTCTTCTTCACCCTGTACACTGCCCTCCCTCCCCAAAGCTATGATGGTCCTCATTCTCAACCCCTCTGCACCCTTAGCCACTGTGGGTCACTCTCTCCTCCCTGACACTCTCTTCTCTCTAGGTTTTTGGGGCACCCCTCTCTCTCCTGGTTCTCCTCCTCCCTCTCTGATGGGTCCTCTGTCTCCTTGGCTGGATCCTCCTCCAGACCATGCCCTCCAGCCATGGGTATCCCTCGGGGTCCTGTCCGAGGCTCTCTTCTCTTCTTCCTCTGTCCTACTTTAGTGGGTGATCTCTTCAGCTCTCATGGATTTAATGACCAGCTCCATGTTGAGGATTCTCACATCTGCCTTTTGTGCCCCAAACTCTCAGATGACCTCCAACCTTGCATCTCTTGACTGCGTTTCAGACATCTTGACCTGGATGTCTAGTAGACATGTCCAAGACAAAACTCATGGTCTTTCCCTCTACCTTCTCTATTACTGTCAAGGGCACCGCCCTCCTCCCAGTATCCCAGACTCACCCCCTAGGAGTCATCCTGGAGTCCTCACACTCTCTCATAGCCCAGATCCAATATGGCACCGAGACCCATCGCTTTCACCTTTGCAGCATTTCCTCATACTTGCCCTTCTCTCCTCTGGTGCAGAACCCCATCACCTCCCACCTGGCCTATGTCCATAGCTGCTGGGAGGTTGGCCTGTCTCCAGCCCCTCCCTACTCTAGTCCACCCACTATTCAGCCACCAAAGTGATTTTCCTACAGTACACACCCGATCATGTCACTCTGTCCCTCAACAACCTCCAGAGGCTCTCTATTACCTCCAGGATCAAGTACAAAATGCTTTCTTTGGCCTTCAAAGCCTCTGGTGACCTGCCCCGCCCCCTTTCCAGTCTTCTTACTCTTTCCTCACGGACACATCCCTCCTCTTCAATGCAGTGATGCTGGCCTCCTGGCTGTGTCCATCTCCCGGCTCTGGGCATTCTCTCTGGCCGTCTCCCAGGTCTGAAAGGCTCTCCCTTCTGCACTCTGATTACTGACCTCTCCGAACCACAATCCCACATTTTTTCCTCTTTATCCCAGGGCCTTCCCTCAGTTCCTTATCTCTTCTCTATCCTGCACAGAGCTTGTTTGTACCTATCTGTTTGCTTGTTGTCTTCCCTATCTGACAGTGAGCTCCAGGGTAGCTACTTTGAAAACATGGTGCTTAGCACAGTACCAGACATACAGTAGGAGTTCAACAAATGCTGACTGACTGACCAGTTCCCTGTGCTTGTCCAGTGATGCAGCATGCCAGAGCCTCCTGGCCAGGCCTCTCCTGAGCACTGCTGGCCATCTTGTGGTTGGTGGCAAGGGAACCCTGGGGGCTGCTATCCTGCTGCTGGGTCTGCCCAGGTGCCACAGGAGTGGGTCATGAGAACACACCAGGGCCATCAGGAAAGACTTGACCCCGGGGTCACTGAGAAAGCAGAGTCTGTGCACCATGTGAACGACAACTCAGTGATCATAAGCACACAGAATATGAGGGAAGTACGTGGCATGGCCACAGAAACCAGCGGCCACAAAGACTGTGTGGTCTTGGTTGGTGACACCTGGTTCTTTCAGGCACCTTTTGTCATGGGATATCTCTGAGCCTCACAGCAGCCCTGGAAGTGGGTATTCTTAGTCCTCCTTCTGTGGTACTGGAAAAATCAGTTATTGCTAAGGAGACCCCTGAGAAAACCCCAGTTTGCATAATAAAGAATGGACTCAGACCTTTTGGCATTTAGCAAATGTCCCTGGGGCTCCATGACTCCACCAAGGAATGTCAATAGATAAGATTATCCCACTTAACCTGTCAGAATCTTTTGATCTGTCAGGACCTTTGTTCCTGTTCCCCTGGACCACCTTGTGACCTGGCCTGTAAATTCTGAGAGATAATTAACCACTGCATTCTGTATTTTCTATAAAAACTACTTCTTCACCCCAACTCGGGGCCATTCTGATTTGGGTGGAACCCCAAATGGTCGCCGGCTAATAAATTCTCCATTTAAAACTTATACTCTGTGGCATGTCTCACTCGCTCTTGGTATAACATACTGGAGGCCCCAGCGAGATAGGCGGTATTTCGTGTTACTGCCCCGGAGACACACACAGGATTTCCTCAGCAGGGAGTCTCTGCCCCGATCCACCTTCTCTCACTTTGGAGGGCCAGCACCTGGGATTTCCTTTCCCAGGACTCTGATGTAGGGTAAGGTCTTGGAGAACGGGCTTTCTGCTGACTTGTCCCTTTTCGGCCTATGGAGAATTCTGGTTTTCAGATCTCTAGAGGTAAGGTTTCTGTTCTGGGCTAGCCATCTGGTTTCTGTCAACATGCTACCTGGACACAGGGATATGCGTGTTCAGATTGGGGGTGGGGGAAGTACGGGATGCCATCTTCTCACTGTTGGGGTATGGGAAAGATTGGAGGCCTTTATCCCTAAAGAGGAAATCTGGTTTATTTTTTCTTTCCTCTGAGGGGACTCGGTTTAGCCTTCAATTCGACCCACGCTGTTGGTTCTGTTCTGTGTTCTGTACATTCTGAATTTGTCTGTGTCCATGTGTCTATGTCCAAAAAAATGTGAAATATCTATATTTTGGTAAAAATCTGAAATGCGGGTAGCCAGAGATTTCAGGCTGCAACTAGGGAAACAAAGACTCTTTTCCTTATGGTTTCTTGTCTGCTCAACTTGAAATTACAATGGAAATAGGGTTAAAATTTTGGCAAATTCTGGGTTTTTAATTGTTAAAAAGTTTGGAAATTGGTTAGTTGAATTTTGGGAGAGAGAACTCCTGAAACTGTAAGATCACTCTAGGATCTCACTCTTGCTGAAGCACCTCCTCCCAATGAATGCCTTCTGGCTAAAAACCTCTGTTTATCTATAAATACGGAATCTGGTAAAAGTTTTCAGTCAGACTCTAGCGTTTGTTTTTGTCCCCAAAGTTAGGAGGGAATCTTTTCCCTTAGATTGAAATGCAAAAAGTTTTTTAAGGAGTGAGCAAAAGGTGAAGTTTGCTTAAATTACAATCATTGAGATCTTTCACCATTGTTGTCCTGTCTCTGACTGAGCCAGGGCTGCAGCAAAAGTTAGAGCAGTTAAAAACAAACTCCTCTTCTCCCAGATCAGATTAGAAGAGAATGCAGGAGAGCTGTAGGGAAAACTTAAATCACCCTTCCCCATCTGGCAAAAGGAGGAGAAGGACAGAAATTCAAGGACTGACAGTCAGTCCTGTGCCCCTGGGTACCTTTGTAGCCCATCCTTTTTGGCAAATCTCGGAAAAGACACCCAGGTCCTACGCCTTCTTCCCACCCTGTCCCCAGCAGCTGCAAACTGCCCTAGGCTCAGTAACTTCTGCAGTTGTGGGGGAAGGGAAAGATGAGTGGATTGGGCCTGTGAATAGCATTTTCCTGATTTGTAAAGGGAAATAATAATGATGGTTGTTTATATTTTAGACACAACATTATTATTATCTCTCTCTGATTTAATGTAATTGTTAACCTTTGAAGTGGTTTTTGAATACCAAAAATAATAAATTGAGTAATTCCCATATGTGATAAAATTTGGAACTGTTATATGTGGTTGTAACAAGTGAATAATTAATAATACTGATATTTAACCATGAGAACAGACTTTCCATGTGAAAAAGTTTTTATTATGAGAATATATCTGGTGGTTTAAAGACGAAATGAAAGATTCTCTGTGCATGGAGGTTTAGAAATTCGCTCACCTAAATTGATAAACGGGCTCTGAATTAAGGGTTGGTTAGATTCTAAAGAAAAAAAATCTGTGTATTTTGTATTGAGTTAGTGTATCTAACATCAGGCAAGTGTTTAAACTGTAGAGGAGAAGTAAAGGGGTCTGTATGAAAAATTGGATGACCACTTTAAAGAGGTTCAGTGGTCTGCTTAGGATGTGATTAAAAATTGTTGGTCATTTTAACCTTTAAGTTTTAAGGTAAAAAGAAAGCAGCTGGGAAAAGGAAAAGCTGGGTGAGTATGTAATTTATTATTCACTTAAATGTTTGAGGAAGTTTGGGTCAAGATTAGGAAAGAAAGATTGAAATTGGAATGCAGAGGCTAAAAGTTAAAGTAAAATTTTGGAAAGAGAGAAACTTGTATAAAGGAATTTAGGTGGGGGGGTTGTTGCTCTTAGCTGCCATGTGCTCCTGGCCACACCCTTCCCCCACCCTCCACATTGAAAGACTATGGGGAGCTGAAGCTAAAAGAAACTTGTAACTTGATTGGGAAATAGGGCTGAAATAGTGATGAAACGTTTTATTGAATCTGGGTATTTACTATAAGAAAGATTTTGATTTGTATAATCATTAAGCTTTGCCCATGTAAGGTGTGACTGAATTTTGTTTTCACAGAGATTATATAAAATCATGATTTGAAGCCATATACTAGTGGCTAGGGATAAGAATTAAGCTAGCTCCCTGAAAACTAGCATATCTAATTTGCTCCTTTGTTCTTGGAAAGGCTTCCGGCCCAAATGTAATACACCTAGGGCAACTGAAAGGGATTTTTCTCCTCTATGTTATCTGAGGCTGCAGGATGAAGGGGAAACAGAAATATTTTAGCTTGGTAGAAAGAATGAGTGGGGGAGTTGCAAACCCATGTGCTCTTAAGGACTACTCCCTCTTACCTTTCTTAAGAGTCCAAAAGGTTTTTTTTGGAAGAGAAGTGCCTGCACCCCTTCCCCCTCAAAATCCTTAGAATCCTTTTAGGCATTTTGTTAATTGCCAGTATGTATAAGATAAAGCTTGGAGAAAGCGGGGTGCCAAATTCAAACCTGCATGGTGCATAAAAGCAGATAATGATATGAAATAAAGTTTCTCTTTCCTTTTATAAGTTCATTCATGGCCAGGCAAATATTCCTAATACTCAGGCCAGAGGTAGTGGGTGCTGTTAGAAAAATAATTCCTCTTATAATCTGGATGTTGTTAGATTTAGAATTGTACTTAATTAAGAAATTGAGGTTGTTAACCATCTAGTCATGAATTCTTATCAATCTTGTGTAGAGTTTTCTGTGTAGAGGATTTCCTATGAAAAGTTTTTAAAGTCCTCGTAAACTTTGTTATTGTGATAAGGTAAATTTAATTGGGTATGTAATTATAAAAATTAAGTGTCCTCTACATTACAACACCTTTTGACTAGGGAACTTTGTAATGTCTAGGAATTCTGTGCAATATTTGAGAATGAGGACATTTTCCACCAACTTAGTTAATGAATTCCAGTGTTTAAGGGTTAATTTGCTTTAAGGAAAAAGAAGGAGATGTCTATCATTATAAAACCTTCTAAATAATTCTCATCAGAAAGGTTTAGTGGATAAATTTTAAATTGTTTTAAAGAAGGGAAAATACGAACCTTATACTTGGAAATTAATGCTTATCTATAGAAGAATTGGGAGGGTGGTTAAAGCATGTGTTTTATGTACTCCAAGAAGGGCCCATTCAATGTCTTATTCTAGGTTTTTGAGTAAGGAGGTTTGAAATGGCAGTCTGCATTCCTTACTCCTCCCCGCCTTTAGTTTAGATAAGAAGAAAGAATTTTACCTTTGCCCACCTGTCAGAAGGGAAGGAAGGGGGAGGAGCAGCAGTTACTGGGATTTGAGAAGGGGTCAGAAGCCTCCAAACCTGGCTTCTTAAAGTCAACAGAACTGATAAGATTAGACTAGACTTGAGATGGGTTTGGTTTGGTAGTTTTTATTAATGAAGCCTGCCATCTGATGGAAAAGAGCCCACCCTCAGGGGAGATGATATGGCAGATCTCTGTAATCAGAAATAAGCAGGTAGTGACAAAAGGGAAGTTATCTGCCAGAATCTGTTACCATTGTGAAAGAAGTTGGTTTTATGGGGAAAAATAGAAAATGGGATAAATGCAAATATGTGAAATCTTGTTGTTTTAATCAAATGACTGGTTATATTGGTACTCTTGTATAGCCAAATGAAAGACAATATGGTTTCTAAAGTGTTAATGGGAATAATTTTTAAAAAGGGGGAAAAAGAAGTTTTATGAGATAATATCGTTTACAAATGTAAGGTGAATCATTATCCCGTAGACTAAGGCTGGGACTTAAAGTTATATTGTGAGATAGAGTTCTTAGATGTTTTAAAGTGATAAGAGCAATTAGGTATTAATACAAATAGTGTAATTAATTACCACGACTAAATCAGAGACATCTTCAGTTTAGGGAAACAATTCTAGAAATGTTTTGAAAAATGTTTTGTGATTTTAAGCCAGAGTTAGAGCTTATCAATGTGTATAAGACTTAATTCCTGAAGTGTCCCTTTCCTCCAGAATGAGTTAACACGGAACATACATCCATCAACCTCTTTTGTTTGTTTAAGAAGCTGGAATGGGATTCCAGCATACACAGTTATGACAGTAAAAGTATTAACTTATGAGTTGTTTTGTCTTATAGTTGAAATGTGAAGGAAGACTGAGTAATGGGTCTGAAAGATTTGGAAAGGTAAATAAAGGTTTGAGGGAAGATACGAAAGGCAGATAAGAAAGTTTGGGGACGAGTTAGCTAAGCCTCCCCTGTCCTGAGAATGATAGTTTCAGATGGTTTAAGTAAGTTGAGAAAGAGTGTGAGGAAGTATTTAGAAGATGGAAAAGTTATGTAGCTCGATTTGATAATTATTAGCTCAATGAAATTTGGACAGTCTTATCTGAAGGATATTTATTTGCTATTTAAGATTTTATGGGACTACAATTTAATATTGTTTTAAGCTCTGATTACAGGAATAGGTCACATGAAGCCAGTAGTAGTATGGCAGGCATTACAAGCTGAGAACTTTCAAGGTGGATGTCTGTGCCTGGGAAACAGTTTTGAAGACGACCTTGGGCACAGCCTAAGTAGGATCTTCCTGACTCTATTTCCCAATTCTGCTATTTCCTTTCTGAAAAGGAAATCCCCACCTGTTTACTCCTAAGCCCTGCTTTCAGCACCTAGTGACTATATGATTGGCTATCAGACATGACTCGTGCCTGGAATCAAACAGAGGTAAGGAAGTTCTTTTCTTCTGTTAAGATATATGACATTGTCCCTCTTTTCTTTCATAGCAAATTTATATTATCAAGAAGTTTTGTAAGCCCAACGCTAAATCTGTTAGGTAATAGATGAATATTGAAATATCTCTGAGTTATTATAATAGGATGCAGGAATGAATAGCTTATAAATTTTAACGTATGTTCATGGCCACATAAAACATTGAAATAATATAGAGATAACATCCTCCCAAAGGGGGGAAATGATTAGGCAAAGCAAATAAGGCAAAGATGTAATGTGATCAATGTCTAATAAAAGGAAAGGGGATAGCGAATTTTGAACAAGGCAATAGGATCAGATTGATTCCCCTAAGAATTATATACAGATGTGTATGATTGGCTCCAAAATTTATCAGTCCTGGAAATTCAGGCTAATAAGTGTGTTTTGGTAATAAGATCTTAAATTTGGATGTTAGCACAGGAAAGTTGTATAAGATAGTAGTACAAGTGAAATTATATCTCCTTTCTAAAGTATCTGTCTGATAATTTTAAAGGAAGATGAGTTCAATTTATGGTTGGACCTTCATGTTTTAAAGGATTCTTATACCAGGTACAAAATTTAGGTAAGGTTAGAAACGGTATGTGATGTACGAACTGAAATACTCTGAAGTTTCAAAAAGGAGAGCCAAATTTAAGTGATTGAAGTAAGTTATATTAAGTTAGAATTGTCTAAGAATTTTCTAGATCTGAACCAGAGAAGCAGAACTCTCTTTTACTATCTAGGGACCAGATAACTACAATCAGGCATCTGGGATTCAAAAGTGCTGCTTTAAATGAGCATTGGAAATATGTAACTGTGATTTAAAGTTACTTTGTACACAAAATGTGCAATTAAGTGCTGGAATTAAATCAGAAACATTTTTAGTTTTGTTAAGAATGGTTTGTGGATTATTTTGCAAATGCCATCAAAGAGACATGGCATGACTAAAAGTTTATGATGTTATATGTACTGTGTTACTGGGATACGAGGAATTTAATGTTAGTCAACATTGTTAATAATGATTGCATTACTTTGTATGATTCATGTTTAAGTTTTCTTGGTTATCTAATGTGTAAATATAAAACATGTGACATGCAAATTTCCCCCTCTATTGTGAACCATCTAAGTGGTTTGGTCTGTACCTGACTCAATGTAATTGTGCAGTTTTGTGAATTATGGGAAAAACTTTATTGTAGTTGTTTGAACTCAGCCCTGTGTGGCTGGGATACTGAACCATTTATTGTATTTGTTTGAACTTAGCCGTGCATGGCTGGGACCTATGTTGTGCTATTTTTCTCTCAATCATCAAATCAAATGTGTTCTGGGAGCTCCTGTTAGGTCTGACTACTTCTACAGCTGCCAAAATGTGGATATGGACTCCTTGATCCTTCTGTCGCATCTGAGGACTGCCCCTGCTCCTGAGTGGACATCTGAGCCCATAGGAGACCTTGCCCTGAGGTTTCAAAGAGCCTGAAAGGGACAGCATCAGACGCAGACAGCTTTTTCACAGGGTCCAGACCAGAACCTGAGCAAGGACCTGTTTTTTTCCCTTTCTGAGTCCTTGCGTTCCCAGGACTGTTTGCCTGAATTTTTAATATTTTTAGCCATTATGCTCCCTATCCTGATCCCCCTTGCAACTTCCTTGCTCTGCTTGTTTACAATTAGTTTACAATTTCTGTCCAAACACAGAAAAGGGAAAAACCTGACTCCACCTAGATAAGGATTTTAAGAACTTCACCCCTGAGGAAGATAGAGGTTTTTTCCATACCTTAATTGGTCTTCAGGCGAAACCTTCAGTTTGTCTTTGACCAAAAGGGGGAAATGTGGAATGTTTTATACCATTTTGTATCATTTTTTAATTTCAACCAGACCCAGAGCCTGAATTAATGAATAACTGGAAGAATATCTAGGACCTGAGCTTCTTTGTTCTCTAAACTTTGCTCAGACTGCGTAGCCCCTGAACTGAACCCATCAAGGCAGGGACAGCTCTATGCCCCTTGCCAGCAGGAAGCAGTTTCAGAAGTTGAGACCTTCGTCCCTGACCCCAAAAGAATTTGGGTCCTATTTGTTTGAGGGAATATGATGAGGGCACAGTCTCTGGGAACCCCCTTCAATCTGGAGTGCAGTCCCCGGGAGGCTCCTTGAGTCTTCCAACTGAATCTGGCCTTCCCCTGGGGATATGGGCCTTGCATTATCATTGGGCCAGAATCTCTGCCTGAGCCGTGCCCTTTATTGTTACTATCAAAATGCATGCCTTCCCCAGGCTCACCACCCTGCTTAGCATTTTGGTTGGCCCCCTCATTTTATTGCTACACCCCATCAGGTCGTTCTTCTTTCAAAGGTTTGA
This sequence comes from Trichosurus vulpecula, assembly GCF_011100635.1. Classification (NCBI taxonomy): domain Eukaryota; kingdom Metazoa; phylum Chordata; class Mammalia; order Diprotodontia; family Phalangeridae; genus Trichosurus; species Trichosurus vulpecula. The sequence continues at coordinate 207,199,236 of NC_050581.1, read as the reverse complement.
ATAGCTCCATAAGAGAAAGTGGGGAATGTGGTACTGGAAAAATCAGTTATTGCTAAGGAGACCCCTGAGAAAACCCTAGTTGGCATGATAAAGAATGGACTCAGACCTTTTGGCATTTAGCAAATGTCCCTGGGACTCCATGACTCCACCAAGGAATATCAATAGATAAGATTATCCCACTTAATGATAACCTGTCAGAATCTTTTGATCTGTCAGGACCTTTGTTCCTGTTCCCCCAGACCACCCGGTGACCTGGCCTGTAAATTCTGAGAGATAATTAACCACTGCACCCTGTATTTTCTATAAAAACTACTTCTTCACCCCAACTCAGGGCCATTCTGATTTGGGTGGAACCCTGAATGGTCGTCGGCTAATAAATTCTCCATTTAAAACTTATACTCTGTGGCATGTCTCACTCGCTCTTGGTATAACACTGCAAAGCGGTAGGGCCTAGGCCAGGGTTACACCCCTAGGAACTAAGGCAGCATTTGAACTCAGGTCTTCCTGCTGCCAGGCCACCAGGTCTAGCTACATCAAGCTCCCCTATTCAAGTTAGTGTGGTTTTAATTTTCTTACAAACTGTAGATTTTAGTGTCATGTTATATTAGGAAGGCAGAATTTATGATTTCAAAGAGAATCTCATATGTGCCTAAAAGGTCCGGAACCGCAGGATATAAGGAATTCTCTAGGCAGAAGGCAGGAGAACTAAAGCATGTATTTACACTCCACAGTAACAATCCCACAAACCAGCGTCCCCATTTTGATATTTTCATCAAAAGCTTCCAGGCCCAATAAGTCCGCCTCACAAGGGTTACCAGGAGGCCACAGAGAAGCGAGATGGTATAAGGCAAAATCATATACATGCTTCCCCTCTACGGTAAGAAGATTACCCACTAGCCTCCAGTCAGCTCTGCTACTGGCAGCTCAGCTTCGGCTGTCTGGCGTCTCTGGCTCCAACCGGAAAAGGAAAGGAGGATCTTCAAGCTGTCCTCTCCCCTCTTATAGAGTTTTTGACATCATCAAGTGCCGCCTGAACGACCAGGGCCAATTGGTTCTTGACTTGGCCCCTCCCCCAGCGTAGACCACGTTAACACACCTCCCCTCAGCCAGCGCCACAACTCATCACACAGGAAGCTCTGGTCCTGCCCCGGAAGAGCAAGCCCCAGCGTCCAGGGAAGCTCAACGAGGCGAGCTGAGTCATTCAAAGAAAACAAAGTCCATTCTGGCTACACTCCACCCCTCACAATGTTCTAGGATGCACAATCCAATCATAATTCAAATTAAATTATATATCCTAGAACATTGTGATCCAATTATGCAGGAAACTAAAACATATCATTCACAATAAAGCAAAACATATCATTCAGTGACATTCCCAAATATTGGTTTACAATTCAAATGTGATCCACCCCTAGATCCCAGCCAGATAATCTCTTCAATCAATCATCCCAAAATAATTATTAATAATTCAAATGTCCACCCCTAGATCTTCGTATCCATTACATAGGATAAATAATATCATAACAATAAAACAATATAGCAAGGATAACACAAAATAAGTACACAGAACACTATCATCATCCCCCCCCTCAAACAATTGGGGCTCAAAATCTTGGGGTAAGGGGTGAAGGTCTCATTTTCCATAGCTTCTTCTTGCTGAAATTGGATGTAGAGGTGTCCCTGCCCCAAAGAGTCCAATTCCAGAGTTCAGTTCTTTAGCGAGCGGGCAGGAATTCCAAGAATGCTACGTACTTAGGCAGTCACCAGAAACTGCAGGGTGCTTAAACCTGCAGGAGACAGAACTAGCGACAAGGTTAACTAAAACAGAGAACAAAAAGAGTAGGCAAGTATGGGCTATTATCCTTCAAATAAAATCATCTCCAGTTTAGTTGAAATTTCAGTTATGCAGAGATCCAATATCAGAGCCAAACTCAGATGGGAAATGTTTCTTTTTAAACGGAACACAATGAGGAAACTAACCCAAGAAGATCCCACCCTAGATGGAGACCAGGATTGTCCTCCCAGCCTTTCCCCAGATGTACAAGGGAAACCAGGAGGATCCCATCCTAGATAGACTAGGATTGTCCTCCCAGCCTTTCCCCAGATGTACAAGCTTTCATCCGTTAATCACACAAAGTCACCTTCCCTCTGAGTGGCTTGTGTCAATTACCAGCATCAGCCATACCTGTGGGGTCCGTGAATCTAATATTATAGCCCTATTCACGGTAAAATATATGGTTCAGGGGCACGATTTGGTAATTATCTTCCCCTGAATAGACAACTGTTACAGTGTTGTTCTTCCCATGGGCTATGACTTCTGCAGCCTTTGGAATATCATCTGGCTTCCATTTTACCCATACCTTAGCTCCCAACTTTATTCTATCAATGGAGCAAGCCCCTTTTGCCCCTCTAGTAGTTATTTTGGGAGGAGGGTCAGTTTTCACAAAGGGTATTTTTTCACAGGGGATAATAATCACTTGAACTATCCTATCATTCCTACCAAATTGTACAGGTTTTTCACCCAAATTCTGGAGTGTCACAACAATTTCTTTTTGATAATTCGAATCTATCACTCCAGCCAATACATGTACTCCTTGAGCTGCTAATCCTGGTTTAGGTAATATCTGTCCAAAATGATTCTTGGGGATTCTCATACATACTCCAGTAGGGGTTTTTCTTATCTCTTTCCTATTCAACCTAAAATTCTCTATACAATGTAGATCATATCCTGCCGAACCAGGTGTTCCTGGACATGGTAGGGGGACATCTTCCCTCACAGTCCAAAATTCAATATTTTGGATCTCACGTGTTTGCTGTTCTCTAATCTGCAAATTTGGGGTCATCATTCTGTCTAGAGGTGTACTCCCCCCTAAGGGCCTATTATTCAAATTACGTAAGGCAATAGACAAATTATCCTTCCAATGTTGATATGAATTATTAGAGATTAATTTTCTCAGATGTTCTTTCAACAATCCATTCATTCTTTCAATCAGCCCAGATGCTTGTGGGTAATATGGAATATGATATATCCATTCTATATTGTTCAACACACAATATCTTTTCACTTCTTTGCCCTTGAAATGTGACCCATTGTCACTTTGAATCTGCATTGGGGTTCCATAGTATAAACTTACAATATCTAGGGTTTTACAAGTGTTTTTCTGAGTTGCGTCCTTATAAGGACAAGCCACTAGTACACCTGAATAGGTGTCAACACACGTACATACATATTTACATCCTTTATCCTGGGGTAGTGGGCCAATATAATCTATCTGCCAAATTTGGGCTGGAACTTTTCCCCTTGCTATTTCTCCAGTTACTATCCTAGGAAGAGTTCGTTCTTTTTCTAATTGACATATACAACACCCCTCTGTTATTTGTTTTAACAACGCATGAGAGATACTGATACCCCGATCCTGTGCCCATCAGTGGGTGGCCTGGAACCCTAAATGGCCGGCGGTCTGGTGGACCCATCTTGCTAAGGCCGAGTCATCTGTTGGAGTTGGAGTAGGGACAATACATTCACTGGCAATCTTTGCTAGTTGATCCGCGTGTGCATTGTACTCACGCTCTGGTGTGGTCAGGGTTGCGTGAGCATCAACATGAAAAACTGACAAATCCGTAACCAAAGACATGTCCCATATATTTTCCCATAACTCTTTACCCCAAACTTGTTTGCCATGAATCTCCCAATTCTGATTCCTCCATATAGGCATCCAAGTAGCTAATCCATTAGCTACCACCCATGAATCAGTAAATATATGACACTGTCCTCCCTTCTCCATTCTGATGGCCTGATGTACTGCCATCAGTTCAGCATATTGGCTACTTCCCCCTATCCCAGAACTTTCCAGAGTTCGCCTAGTACAGGGGTTATAGGCTACTGCTTTCCAATATCTCTTCTGTCCTAAATATTTTGCTGTCCTGTCAGTAAACCAAGCGTGTTTCTTCTGTTCTACACTTAGTCCATCATACCCATTATTCCATTTCACTAAGGATGGCACCATCTGTTGCTTAGATTCAATGGGTTTTTCATTTCTCTCAGTGCCAATGTTCGCCACCGATTCATGTAAAGCAGAAACTCCTCTTTTGCCTGCTCTGGACCTATTCTGAATATACCACTTCCATTTGATTATGCTCGCCTCTTGTGCATGTCCAATTCTGTGAGAAGCTGGGGTACTCATTACCCAAGTCATAATTCGAATTCCAGGCCTTAATATCACTTCATGACCCAGGGTTAGTTGCTCAGTTTCTACTAAAGCCCAATATGCAGCTAACAGCTGCTTCTCAAAAGGTGTATACTGCACTCCAGATGAGGGCAGTTTCCTTGACCAAAAGCCTAAAGGTACACTTCAGCTCTGTTGTTTTTGCCACAGACTCCAATTTGCATAGTCATCTTGTACAGTCACTTGTAACTCCACTGGCCCATTTTGCATAGGCCATAAGTCCAGAGCTAATTGTATAGCAGCCTTTGCTTCCTCAAAAGCTCTACTTTGTTCAAGGCCCCAGTCGAATTCATATTTCTTTCTGGTGACTTTATACAAGGGTTTTAAAATCTGTCCCAAATGTGGGATGTGGTGTCTCCAATAACCAAATAGCCCTATGAACTTTTGGGCCTCTTTCTTATTAGTAGGGGTGGGAAAATCCTGAATTTTTTGTCGAGCTTGTGGGAGAATTTCTCGCAGTCCTCTATTCCACTGTATCCCCAAGAATTTTACAGTTTGAGCTGGCCCCTGAACCTTTGCGGGGTTGATTTCCCATCCTTTGCTTTTCATATGGTCAGTTAATAATGCTAAACTCTCCTCCACTTCTTTTATATTCTTTCCCTGTATCATGATGTCATCTATGTAATGTGTAAGCTGTACACCAGGTAGCTTTAATTCATCCAAATGCTCAGCTACAATCCTGTGGCAAATAGTTGGGCTATGAATATATCCTTGTGGCAGGCGTGTAAATGTATACTGTCAGCCTTGCCAAGTAAAAGCAAACTGGTTCCATTGCTTGGGGTCTATTGGGATCGTAAAGAAGGCATTGGCCAAATCAATAACTGCATACCAAGTCCCTTCATGTTTTTGTATTCTCTCTATTAAAGTAACCGTGTCTGGAACAGCAGGATACAAGGGAGGAGTCACTTTGTTCAGCTGCCTATAATCTACTGTCATCCTCCATGTCCCATCTGTCTTTCGGACTGGCCAGACAGGTTTGTTCCATTGAGTAGTTGTAGGGACTAACACTCCTGCCTCAACACATTCTCTTATAGTGTTGGCAATTTCATCTTGCCCACCTGGCATACGATATTGCCTCAAAGTAATTACTTGGGAAGGTTTGGGCAAAATGATTGGATCCATCTTGATTTTCCCCACTAAGACTGCATTAATGCCTATTTTCCTCACAGCAAATTGGTATTTCCCTTCAGGTAAATTTAAGGTCATACCCTTCAAAATGTCTATTCCAAGGATGTATTCAGGAATAGGCACAATAACCACACTATATTCTTTCTTGGGCAACTGTCCAATTTTCATCATCAATTTAACTTGTCTGGCTGATATTTCAGTCCCTCCTAGTCCTGTGATGGTAATAGGAGTTCCATGGCTGAATTTGTCTGGATTCCCGTAGATAAGGGTGGCCTCGGCCCCAGTGTCTATTAATGCCCTAGTTACTGTACTTGACCCATTTTTCCAATATATGGTCAAGTTAATGTGAGGTCTGCAATCCAGCTTACGTATTTCCTTAATTTGGGCTGGGGCCTGGCCTGTTTCCTAGTATTCCCTAGCATGTGATTCACTTGGGTATGAAGGTTCACCATCTGTAGCATTTGCAGGAGCAGTTCTTATTTCCCTATCTCTCCTGTTATCGAGTCCTTTATCTCGGTACATCCTGTACAATTCATTGGTTGGAATGCCATCTATCATTTCAAAACCTACCCCTGCTCTCAATAGAGCAGTGAACATTTCTTTTCTTGTCACTCCATTTTGGCGCCAAGTTTGCTGGCTGTTCACCCTTCTCTCTCGAGGAGATCTGTCCCTTCCCCAGTCACCTAAGTCATATAACTGTAAAATCTTATTTATCACCTCTGTAAGATGGGTCCCTACTTCCCCAAGTAACAGATTCAAAATTAGTTGTTTATAAGCAGGGGGAGCTGTCCTAATTATTAAATTCCTATGAGGGATTCCTATGGGATCATTGTAATATTTGTCTGCAGTTCCTGTCATAATAGCAGTCTTCATTACCTCCTCCTTTAGTCTCATGATACAATCTTTAAGTGAATACCAGGGTCTGTGCTCAGTGGGCCACATAGAATCATTAGTATATCTCTTATTGCATCCCGCAGCAGCTAATGCCAACAGAGTAGTCCTGCTAGCATCATCTCCTCGCTGATGATGTTCTCTAAAAGCTTGCTGAACTAGAGGATCATGGCTGATACCTATGAATCTCATACAGTCCCTCTTATCTACTAATATTCCACCGGCCCCTTGATCACTGAGCCTTACCATCCAAGATATTAATGGTTCTCCTACTCTTTGGCTGAATCTACTCAAAATATCTGTGACCTCTTGTGGTGAGAAATCTTCCTGAAATTCCCTCGTAACTAAATTGCCACCTCTGTTTTCTGTCCTCCTCCTCTCTACAGGACGAACGCTTGTCTGAGTATTTAACCATCTCCCATTCTCTGTGCGAGGGATGTCCTGAACCCTAGTAGCGTTTTCTGTTTCAGCCCCTAACACTGTCTCATTTCCCCCCCACTCGCTTCCCCTGCCACCATGGCAAGGACAAAGCAGGCAGTCATGCTTGGTCTGGGCTGAGTTGGGATGCACTCTTGGCTTATTTGGCCTCCTGCTGCTCCTAGCCACATTAATAGAAAAGTTCTCATCTGAGTCAGTGGGTTCTTGAGCAGCAATTTGTTGTCCTGCTATCTGAGATTCCCCTTCTTGCTGTGGGGTAGGAGTGCCCCCATCTCTTTCACTTAATCTCAATCTTTCATATACTAGCCGGTAGGCTGATAACACTATCCAGCTTTGCCTAGATAGTGATGCCCCTGACTGAATCCCAACCTCTTGTAAACACCTTTCCAAATCCTTAGGATCTCCTCTCTGTAGCCTTGGTTCCCAGTTTTCACAGGGTCCGGCTTTTTTAGCCAATTCCTTTGCTAAGGAGGAATAAAATGGATCCTCCCACCCTGGGATATTCATCTCTTCCTCTGAAGTTCTTCTGCTTCTGAACAGAGATCTTATATCTAGCGATCCCATCCTCGTCGCCAAATATATTAGGAAGGCAGAATTTATGATTTCAAAGAGAATCTCATATGTGCCTAAAAGGTCCGGAACCGCAGGATATAAGGAATTCTCTAGGCAGAAGGCAGGAGAACTAAAGCATGTATTTACACTCCACAGTATCAATCCCACAAACCAGCGTCCCCATTTTGATATTTTCATCAAAAGCTTCCAGGCCCAATAAGTCCGCCTCACAAGGGTTACCAGGAGGCCACAGAGAAGCGAGATGGTATAAGGCAAAATCGTATACATGCTTCCCCTCTACGGTAAGATTACCCACTAGCCTCCAGTCAGCTCTGCTACCGGCAGCTCAGCTTCAGCTGTCTGGCGTCTCTGGCTCCAACCGGAAAAGGAAAAGAGGATCTTCAAGCTGTCCTCTCCCCTCTTATAGAGTTTTTGACATCATCAAGCGCTGCCTGAACGACCAGGGCCGATTGGTTCTTGACTTGGCCCCTCCCCCAGCGTAGACCACGTTAACACACCTCCCCTCAGCCAGCGCCACAACTCATCACACAGGAAGCTCTGGTCCTGCCCCGGAAGAGCAAGCCCCAGCGTCCAGGGAAGCTCAACGAGGCAAGCTGAGTCATTCAAAGAAAACAAAGTCCATTCTGGCTACAGTCTTGCAGTTAAGAAGACGTGGGTTCAGATTCTATCTCTAACAAACATCAGTTGTATGGCCCTGGACAAGTCACCTAATCTGCCCCAGGCAACTAAACCAGTAAATTAGAGAAGTTGCCCACTGGCCACTTTGGGGGTAGGAGTTGAAACAGTAAGGCAATAAACACAACATCAACAATAATCGTGAGTATGCCTATGTAGTTTTGAATCACAAAGTATGACAGACTCTCCATAAAGAAGGCAAAAGAAATACAACATTTATTCAGACACCAGAAAATCATATCCCATAACCAAATGTTCAGCTCCCACAGCCAATCAACCCGCTTTATCTTAACAGCAAGGAACTTAAAACACCATATCACAGCCTGAAAACTTGCCATCCCAAAACCTCTCTGACCCTCTGCTGGGGTCTTCCCCAAAACAAACTCACAGTACAGCTAAGTCAGCCTGCTCAGTTCCAACAATCACGCGGACAGCCATTAGCAGCCACTAGCAGCCATAACATCTCTCTCTCTCTTTCTCTCTCTCTCTCAGCATTTTCTGTGACATAACTTCCTCTTCCTGTCAGGAAGCTCCTCCCACTACATGTAACTTAGGCTTCCTGTGATGTAAGCAGGTCACATGGCCTATTAATGGGTAGGAAATATCTTCAAATCTAAATTGCTAATACTTTTGGCCTGAAGATCTTTCTTATCCATTAGGTAGGGCAATGGGAATTCTGGGATAAGTGGTGTCAAAAGAACTTTACACAACAATATAACAGGGATAACACAACATAAGTATATAAAACAATGTCATCATTCCTCCCTCGAACCAATGGGGCTCAAAATCTTGGGGTAAGGGGTGAAGATCTCGTCCTCCAAAACTTCTTCCTGCTACAAATAGATGTAGAGCTGTCCCTGCCCCAAAAGATAAAGACTCCTATTCAAGAGGTCAGTTCTTTAGCAAGCTGGCATCTGGAACTCAGTTGATGCAAGCTCCAGGCATGACACATTGCAGTCGTGGACAGGTCCAGAGGGGACAGCTGAACACATCTGGCTAAAGTGATCAGGCATCTGCAGGTGGATGGTACTAAGCCTTCAGGAAACAAATCTCACAAACAAATTTAGCAGACAAAAATTGAAAAAGAAATAAAGAGACTATCATAACCTCATTCACGATAGAATACATGAGTCAAAGAGATAGTTTCATAATGACCATCTCCTGTTTAAACCACTGTTACGATATTGTCTTTCCCATGTGCTATAACTTCTGCAGCCTTTGGAACGTCATTTGGCTTCCATTTTACCCATAATTTAGCTCTTAATTTTACTCTATCAGTAGAACCAAGTCCTTCCTTTCCTCTGATATTTATTTTGGAAGGAGGGTCAGTTTTCACTAGGGGTATTGTTTCACAAGGAATAATAATCAATTGAACTAGTCTATCGTTTTTATACAACTCTATAGGTTGGTTCTTCACCTAAATTCTGGAGTGTTGCAATCATTTCTCCTTGATAACTAGAATCTATCACTCCAGCCAATGCATGTATCCCTTGACCTGCTAATCCTGGTTTAGGTAATATCTGTCCAAAAGGATTCTCATACATATCCCAGCAGAAATTTTTCTTATCTCTTACCTATCCAACCAAAAGTTCTCTAGACAATGTAAATCATATCCCGCCGAACCAGGTATTCCTGGATACAGTGGTGGGACATCTTTCCTCACAGTCCAATACTCAATATTTTGAATCTTATGTGTTTGCTGTTTTTTGATTTGCAGATTCAGGATCATCATTCTGGCTGGAGGTGTACTTCCTCCTAATGGTCTATTATTTAAATTATGTAAAGCAATAACTTTCTTAACTTCTTTCAACAGTCCATTCATTCTTTCTATCAATCCAGATGCTTGTGGATAATATGGAATATGATATATCCACTCTATATTGCTCAATACACAATATCTCTTCATCTCAGTACCTTTGAAATGTGACCCACTGTCACTTTGAATCTGCACTGAGGTTCCACAATATAGACTTATAATATCTAGAGTTTTACAGCTGTTTTTCTGGGTTGCATTCTTATAAGGACAAGCCACCAGTATGCCTGAATAGGCGTCAAGAGAAGCACATATAAATTTGCATCTTTTCTCTTGAAGTAGTGGTCCAATATAATCTATCTGCCACAACTGGGCTGGAACTTTTCCCCTTGCTATTTCTCCAGTTACTACCCGAGGGACAATGCTTTCCTTTTCAAATTGACGTATATTACATTCCTCTGTTACTTGCTTTAACAAGGAATAAGAGACACTAATACCTCGATCTTGTGCCCACTGGTCTGTGGTCTGGACCCCAAAAGGCCGCTATTTGGTGGACCCATTTTGCTATTACCGGGTCATCAGTTGGTGTCAGAGTAGGGACGATATATTCAGGAGCAATCTTTGCTAGTCGATCGGCATGTGCATTGTACTCGCGTTCTGGCACAGTGACGGGTATGTGAGCATCTACATGAAAAACTGACAAATTAGTAACCAAAGACATGTCCCATATATCTTCCCATAGTTCTTTGCCCCAAAATTGTTTACCATGAATTTCCCAATTTTGATTTTTTCCATATTGGCATCCATGTAGCTAACCCATTAGCTACTCCCCACGAATGAGTGAATATATGATCTTGTCCTCCTTTCTCTGTTTTAATAGCTTGATGTACTGCCATAAGTTCAGCATATTGACTACTTCCACCTATCCCAGGACTTTCCAAAGTTCTCTTAGTGCATGAGTTATAGGCTACTGCTTTACGATATTTTGCTGTCCCATCAGTAAACCATGCATGTTTCTTCTGTTCTTCAGTCAGTCCATCACATTTTACCAAGGATTGTACCAACTGTTGCCTTGGTTCACAGGGTTTATCACTTCCATCAATGTTGATGCTGGTGATAGATTCACGTGGAGCAGAAACTCCACTTTTGCCTGTCTTCGATCTGTTCTGAATATACCATTTCCATTTAATTATGCTAGCCTCTTGCACATGTCCAGTTGTGTGAGATGCTGGGGTACTCATTACCCAGTCATAATTGGGATTCCAGGCCTTAACATCACTTCATGGTCCAGAGTCAGTTGTTTAGTCTCTACCAAAGCCCAATATGCAGCTAACAAGTGCTTTTCAAAGGGTGTTTATTGCAATCCAGATGAAGGTAATTTCCTTGACCAAAATCCTAGGGGTCCATTTTGGCTTTGTTGTTTCTGCCATAAACTCCAATTCACATAGTCATCTTGTACAGTCACTTGCAATTCCACTGGTCCACTTTGCATAGGCCACAAATCCAGAGCCAATTGTATAGCAGCTTTAGCTTCTTCAAAAGCTTTACTCTGTTCAAGTCCCCAGTCAAATTCATATTTTTTCCTGGTAACTTTTTATAAGGGTTTCAAAATCTGTCCAAGATGTGGAACATGATGCCTCCAATATCCAAACAGTCCTATGAACTTTTGTGCCTCCTTCTTGTTGGTGGGGATAGGAAAATCTTGAATCTTTTGTCGATCTTGTGGGAGAATTTCTCACAGTCCTTTATTCCGTTGTATATCCCCAAACTTTATGGTTTGAGCTGGTCTTTGAATCTTTGCAGGGTTAATTTCCCATCCTTTGCTTTTCATATGCTCAATTAAAAGTATCAAACTCTTCTCTACTTCTTTTACATTTTCCCCCTGTATCAGAATATCATCTATGTAGTGGGTAGCTGTACACCAGGTAACTTCAGTTCACCAGATGTTCAGCCACAATCCTATCACAAATAGTTGGGTTGTGCAGATATCCTTGTGGCAATCGGGTAAAAGTATATTGTTGGCCCTGCCACGTGAAAGCAAACTGGTCCCACTGTTTGCAGTCCATTGGGATCATAAAGAAAGCATTGGCCAAATCAATAACTGCGTACCAAGACCCATCCTATTTCTGGATCCTTTCTATTAAGGTAATGGTATCTGGAACAGCAGCATACAAGGGTGGAGTCACTTTATTCAGTTGTCTATAATCCACTGTCATTTTCCATGTTCCATCTGACTTTCATACTGGCCATACAGGGTTATTCCATTGAGTGGTTTAAGGAACTAACTCTCCTGCTTCATTCAACATATGCCTTTATGGTATTGGCAATTTCATCTCGCCGATCTGGCACAGGATACTGCTTCAAAGACATTACTTTAGAAAGTTCAGGTAAAGTGATTGGGTCCATCTTTACTTTTCCCACCAAAACTATTAATTCCTGTCTTCCTTACTGCAAATTGTTATCTCCCCTCAGGCAAATTCAGGGTCACGCCTTTCAATATATCTATTCCAGTGATGTATTTAGGAAGGGGTACAATGACCATGGTATATTCTTTCTTAGGTAATTGTTCAATTTTCATCATCAGTTTCACTTGTTTGGCTGATATTTCAGCCCCTCCTAGTCCTGTGACGGTAATAGGAGTTCCATGCTTAAATTTGTCACGGTTTCCACAAATCAAGCTGGCTTCCGCCCCAGTGTCTCTCAGTGCCCTAGTTGCGGTATTTGATCCATTCTTCCAATATATAGTCAGATTAATATGGGGTCTGTAATCCCATCTGTGTGTTTCTTTCATCTGAGCTGGGGCTCGGCCTATTCCCTAGTCTCCTTGAAGGTGTGACTGACTTGGATGCAAGGGTTCAATATTTGTAGGATTTGTAGGGGTAGTTCTTACTTCACTATTCCGTTTGCCAGTAAGCCCCTTATTTTGGTACATTTTGTATAGCTCACTATTTGGAATACCATCTAGCCTTCTAAAAGCTACCCCTGCTTTCAATAGAGCAGTAAACATTTCTTTCCTTGTTACTCCACACTGAATCCATTGGCTATGTACCCTTCTTTCCTGAGGAAACTTATCTCTTCCCCAGTCTCCTAAGTCAACTTAACTGTGAAATCTTATCCAGCATGTCTGAAAGGGGGTTCCCTACTTCTGCAATCAGCAGAGTCAGAATCACGTTTATAAGTGGGGGGAGGGGGGGTGCCGTCTTAACGATCAAATTCCTATGAGAGACTCCCAATGGGAGTTTCATAATAAACTTCAGTGTTCCCCAACATAATAGCAGTCTTCATTACCTCCTCCTTTAACTTTCTCATACAGTCCCTAATTGAATACCAGGGCCTATCTGCAGTAGGCCACATAGTTTCACCAGGATATTCCTCTTCACAGCCTACCACAGACAAAGCCACAGATTGGTTGGTTGGTTAGTTCTTTGCGAATGACAGTCCTTAAAAGCTTGCTGTACAAAAGAGTTCTGACTAATACTTATGAATCTCATACAATCCACAGAATCTACAGATGCTCCTGCGGCCCTTCATCACTGATTCTCACCATCCAAGATATGAATGATTCTCCCATTCTCTGGGTGAACCTACGCAAGATATCTGTAATTTCCTGCTGTGTGAAATCCTCCAAAACCAGCCTAAACTGAGTAGTATGATCTTGCATTTCCTGTCTCCTTCGCTGTATGGGGCGCACTTCTCTTGGAGAAGTCTGGTGTGGTCCTGTAACACTCAACGGTGGCTTAGAAGTAGCATGCAACAAAGTATCCTCCTGTCTGGATTCTCTGCCCCTGTTACCATGGTAACCAGACTGCCTGCTAGGCTCAACCTGGGCTGAACTGAGGTGCACTCTTGAGCTCTTTGGCTCCCTCTGCCTTCTAGCTGAATTTACAACAAGGCTGTTAGGTTCCTGCTGTTCTACCACCTGAGGTTCTCCACCTTGCTGTGGTATAGACTGAGTATTCTCAGATGTTTCAGAAACAGTCTGAGCCTGAGCACTCTCTCCTAATAGTCTATCTCTGTGTTCACATGCAATAGAATAGGCTGTGAGTAAAATCCAGCCTCGTCTAGAGATCGCTCTTGGGATCCCCATTCCTGGCTCAACAGTAACTTCTCTGAGGCATCGCTCCAAATCTCTGGGTCCTACACCCTGTAGCCTCTGCCTCCAGTCCTCACAGAGACCAGTGCCCTTAGACCATTCCCTTGCTAGGGAGCAATAAGTTATGTCCTCCCATCCTGGGACAACCATTTCTTCCTCTAAAACCCTTTTACCTCTAAATAGAGATCTTATTCCTTGTGATTCCATCCTTGTTGCCAAATAATGTATCAGTAAGTCAATAAACACAACATCAACGATGATCGTGAGTATGCCTATGTAGTTCTGTATCACAAGGAATGAGAGACTCTCCATAAAGAAGGTAAAAGATGTATAACATTTCTTCAGACACCAGAAAATAATATCCCATAACCAAATATTCAGCTCCCACAGCCAGTCAGTCCACTTTATCATAACAGCAAGGAACTTAAAACACCATATCACAGCCTGAAAAACCATCCCAAACTATCACCATCCCAAAACCTCTCTGACCCCCTGCTGGGGTCTTCCCCAAAACAAACTCACAGTACAGCTAAGTCAGCCTGTTCAGTTCTGACAATCACGGGGGCAGCCATTAGCAGTCACCAGCAGCCATAATCTCTCTCTCTCTCTCTCTCTCTCTCTCTCTCTCTCTCTCTCTCTCTCTCTCTCTCTCTCCTTTTGAAGACTGACCCTCCTTCCAAAATAACTATCAGAGGAAAGGAAGGATTTGGTTCTACTGGTAGAATAAAATTAGGAGCTAAAGTATGGGTAAAACGGAAGCTGGATGATGTTCCAAAGGCAGCAGAAACTATAGCACATGGGAAAGACAATACTGTAACAGTGGTTTACCCAGGAGAAAATAATTATGAAATTGTACCCTTGACTCATGTATTCTATTATGAATGAGGCTATGAGAGTCTCTTTGTTTCTTTTTGGCTTTTGTCTGCTAAATTTGTTTGTGAGATTTGTTTCCTGCAGGCTTAGTGTCATCCACCCGCAGATGCCTGATCGCTTTAGCCAGATGTCACCCTCTGATGTGTTCGGATGTTACCTCTGGACCTGTCCATGATTGTGGTGCGTCGTCCCTGGACCTGGGGTCAACTGAGTTCCAGATGCCAGCTTGCTAAAGAACTGACCTCTTCAATAGGACTCAATCTCTTGGGGCAGGGACAGCTCTACATCCATTTGTAGCAGGAAGAAGCTTTAGAAGATGAGATCTTCACCCCTAACCCCAAGATTTTGAGCCCCAGTGGTTCGAGGAGGTAATGGTGACACTGTCTAATATACTTATTTTGTGTTACCCCTGTTACACTGTTGTGCAAAGTTCTGTTGATGCCAGTTATCCCAGAATTCCCATTGCCCTACCTAACGGATAAGAAAGATCTTCAGGCCGAAAGTATTAGCAATTTATATTTGAAGATCTTTCCTACCCATTGATAGGCCACATGACCTGCTTACGTCACAAGAAACCTAAGTTACATGTGGTGGGAGGAGCTTCCTGACAGGAAGAGGAAGTTATGTCACAGAAAATGCTGAGAGAGAGAGAGATTATGGCTGCTGGTGACTGCTAATGGCTGCCCCCGTGATTGTTAGAACTGAACAGGCTGACTTAGCTGTACTGTGAGTTTGTTTTGGGGAAGACCCCAGCAGGGGGTCAGAGAGGTTTTGGGATGGTGATAGTTTGGGATGGTTTTTCAGGCTGTGATATGGTGTTTTAAGTTCCTTGCTGTTATGATAAAGTGGACTGACTGGCTGTGGGAGCTGAATATTTGGTTATGGGATATTATTTTCTGGTGTCTGAAGAAATGTTATACATCTTTTACCTTCTTTATGGAGAGTCTCTCATTCCTTGTGATACAGAACTACATAGGCATACTCACGATCATCGTTGATGTTGTGTTTATTGACTTACTGATACATTATTTGGCAACAAGGATGGAATCACAAGGAATAAGATCTCTATTTAGAGGTAAAAGGGTTTTAGAGGAAGAAATGGTTGTCCCAGGATGGGAGGACATAACTTATTGCTCCCTAGCAAGGGAATGGTCTAAGGGCACTGGTCTCTGTGAGGACTGGAGGCAGAGGCTACAGGGTGTAGGACCCAGAGATTTGGAGCGATGCCTCAGAGAAGTTACTGTTGAGCCAGGAATGGGGATCCCAAGAGCGATCTCTAGACGAGGCTGGATTTTACTCACAGCCTATCCTATTGCATGTGAACACAGAGATAGCCTATTAGGAGAGAGTGCTCAGGCTCAGACTGTTTCTGAAACATCTGAGAATACTCAGTCTATACCACAGCAAGGTGGAGAACCTCAGGTGGTAGAACAGCAGGAACCTAACAGCCTTGTTGTAAATTCAGCTGGAAGGCAGAGGGAGCCAAAGAGCTCAAGAGTGCACCTCAGTTCAGCCCAGGTTGAGCCTAGCAGGCAGTCTGGTTACCATGGTAACAGGGGCAGAGAATCCAGACAGGAGGATACTTTGTTGCATGCTACTTCTAAGCCACCGTTGAGTGTTACAGGACCACACCAGACTTCTCCAAGAGAAGTGCGAAGGAGACAGGAAATGCAAGATCATACTACTCAGTTTAGGCTGGTTTTGGAGGATTTCACACAGCAGGAAATTACAGATATCTTGCGTAGGTTCACCCAGAGAATGGGAGAATCATTCATATCTTGGATGGTGAGAATCAGTGATGAAGGGCCGCAGGAGCATCTGTAGATTCTGTGGATTGTATGAGATTCATAAATATTAGTCAGAACTCTTGTACAGCAAGCTTTTAAGGACTGTCATTCGCAAAGAACTAACCAACCAACCAATCTGTGGCTTTGTCTGTGGTAGGCTGTGAAGAGGAATATCCTGGTGAAACTATGTGGCCTACTGCAGATAGGCCCTGGTATTCAATTAGGGACTGTATGAGAAAGTTAAAGGAGGAGGTAATGAAGACTGCTATTATGTTGGGGAACACTGAAGTTTATTATGAAACTCCCATTGGGAGTCTCTCATAGGAATTTGATCGTTAAGACGGCACCTCCCCTCCCCCCACTTATAAACGTGATTCTGACTCTGCTGATTGCAGAAGTAGGGAACCCCCTTTCAGACATGCTGGATAAGATTTCACAGTTAAGTTGACTTAGGAGACTGGGGAAGAGATAAGTTTCCTCAGGAAAGAAGGGTACATAGCCAATGGATTCAGTGTGGAGTAACAAGGAAAGAAATGTTTACTGCTCTATTGAAAGCAGGGGTAGCTTTTAGAAGGCTAGATGGTATTCCAAATAGTGAGCTATACAAAATGTACCAAAATAAGGGGCTTACTGGCAAACGGAATAGTGAAGTAAGAACTACCCCTACAAATCCTACAAATATTGAACCCTTGCATCCAGGTCAGTCACACCTTCAAGGAGACTAGGGAATAGGCCGAGCCCCAGCTCAGATGAAAGAAACACACAGATGGGATTACAGACCCCATATTAATCTGACTATATATTGGAAGAATGGATCAAATACCGCAACTAGGGCACCGAGAGACACTGGGGCAGAGGCCAGCTTGATTTGTGGAAACCATGACAAATTTAAGCATGTTGGCATGGGCTCTTGCCTGCCTCAGCCTCTCCCTATTCCAGCTCATTCTCCACTCACTGGTCAGTCACCTCTCCCCCAGAAATAACTGCTGTGGCTCCCTCTCACCACCAGGTTCAATGATAATAATCTTCACAACCTGACAGCTACCCCCTTTCCAGGCTTCTTCCATGTCACCCTTCCAAGTCCCCTGTGACACTGGTCTCCTGAGCCTGTGCCTTGTCCTTAGTGATCCCCCAGGAATCCAGTGTGTTCCTTGTCTCCACTTGTGGGCTTCCTTTGAGCCTCTGCTCCTTTTGTACAAGGCCTGTCCTGGTCCCACTACCCTCCAAGACCACCACCCCCAATTCGCCCTGTGCCTCTCCAGGCTGGGCAGAGCTGCTTGCATGTTGTCTGTCTCCTCCATTAGATGGGGAGATGCTTAATGGCAGGGACTTTCCTTTGCCTTCCTTTGTGTCCTGAGTTCTACGCACAGTGCCTAGCACATAGTAGGTGCTTTTCACAATGTATGCTTCCTTCCTTCCCCTCTTCACAGATGACTCTCCAGCTCAGATGGCAGATGGTTCTGTAGTTTGTACACTCAGAGGTGTAGAAAACTCACCTGACATTGACATCATGTACATCTCTTAGGACCAGGGATCCCTGTCTGTGCTATCTCTAGGGACCCAGTCTGCATTGACAGGCAGAAGGCCTGCCTGGGGCCAGAGCTTGGCTCTGCTGCTCGGGTGACCATGGACAAACCACTGAGTGGCCTTCTCTGGGAGGGCCTTTCCAACTTTTCCTCCATCATCTGATTTCTTCCTTTTATGGAGCAATATATATATATATCTATATATATCTATATATATACACATGTATGTATGTATGTGTGTGTGTGTGTGTATATAATATAGATAGATATACATAAATAACATTCCTCTTACTGGATGCTGCAAGATGGAAACATCTTAATTCAATAATGTCATCCATAACCTGGGCCACTTAGAAAGTGTCACCTCCTGACTAAAATGAGCAAGAAAGCAACGACAAAGAAGAGATCACT
This sequence comes from Trichosurus vulpecula, assembly GCF_011100635.1. Taxonomy (NCBI): domain Eukaryota; kingdom Metazoa; phylum Chordata; class Mammalia; order Diprotodontia; family Phalangeridae; genus Trichosurus; species Trichosurus vulpecula. The sequence goes on along the minus strand of NC_050581.1, from coordinate 207,180,862 downwards.
GCTGTGCCTGGCCCTTCTCGAGACGCCCAGTTCCTGCTGCCCTCGGACACTCGCCTTCTGTGCCTTTCCTCCCTTCCCAGCACAGCATGTAGGATCATCCTCACTTTTATGTAGCTCTTTATTCTGACAACTCCAAGTACCAAAGGCTGTGCTGGGCTTTACAAGCCAAACAGATATCCCACTCTTCCAGGGGAAGGGATAGAAAGCAAACAGGAAGTTAGGATATCCATGTAAGCCCCTGACTCTGTGCAGCCCTGCCTGGGGGAGCTGGGAGAGGAAGGCTGAGGCTCACTAATTAGTGAGTAATTAACTCACAGCGGGCAGGAAGGGGGAAGGGTCCCCTTGCGAGTTCTGTTCTGCAGAGCACCGGTCAGCTCTGGGAGCCACACTGGGCAGGGAGGTCCCTGCCCTCCTGGAGAAGAGAAGGCAACAAGCCACTCTGTTCCCTTTGGCCCCCAAGGGCAGGACCTGGCCCAGGAGCAGTGTGGGGTGGGGAGGGGAAATGCCCCAGGCCCCAGGCTGATGGCCTGGCCCAGGACAAGGGGAGTTCTAGTTTCTGAGGAGTCTGGAGGTGCTTTCTAGCTCCCTGGCTGATGGAGCGGCTCAGGGCCGACATTTCCCACTTCTTTCCCCGTTTCCCCCCAGTCTGCCAGGTCTCCTATGTGGTCCTTTTCAGGCTGTTGTGGGACCATCACGACAAATGCCAGGCATGACAGCTGGACCTTCCGACTGACCAAGGTAAAACCCTACTTAAAGCCATTTTAAAAACAAACAGAAAATTCATTTCTGTGAGAAGGCATGCTGGTAGTCCCATCTCTGTCCAGGATCTCTCCTCCCTCTTTTGGGACGGCCAGGTTTAAAACACGACAGAAACACCGCTGGTGCCACTTTGTTTTCCAAGTAACATTATGTACAGTTTTATTGCCGGGGTACGCACAATGGAGAACAAAGAACCATAAATACACAACGTAATGAACAGTTAGGGAATATGAGGTGCTGAGGGAGGGGAGGAGGAGGGGGCAAAAGGACGGGACATCTTCCCTTGCTTCAGGAGATTCTCCGTCCGTCTCTAACGTTGACTCGGCCGAGCAGGCTCGGCCTCCACGATGGTAGTACCTGGCGGGGTCATGGACACAGAGGCAGGAGTTGCCAAGGGCTTGCTGTGCAGGACTACGGACGGTGTGGGCGCGGGCTCGGTGAGAAGAGCGAGCTCTGCGGAGGTAGAGAGGGTGGTGGCCGAGAATGGGGGACCAGCTTCCCTCTCCTCAGCACGCCAAGAGTGCATCTGCCCACAGAGGGGAGAGCTAAGGAGTCTGCTGCCGGGCCAGACTCAGAAAACCATTCCCAGTCTCGCCCACTTGTCCAGAAAGTCGTGCGAGACACGTGGAGCAGCTCAGAGGAGGGAAGCCTCAGAAGCTGAAGATGGCGAGACAGACCAAGCTCCCCACTCCCACCCCACGGGAGGGCTGGCCAGCCCCATGCCTAGTTGGGCCCGCAGGGGCTCCCCTGGGCCTCAGCAGTCTGAGACGGCAGATGCCGTCCACCAGCATCAGTAGCCCGTTGGGTAGGACTGGGCTGACTCCGTTAGTGTCCAAGGCCCCCACACCAAGAGTGAGGGGCAACCTCCACAGGGCCAGTCTTGCTTTTTCTCCACATCATTTCACGTTTCTAGCAAAGGACATGATAGTCAACAGAACTCAAAGTAGTAACAAATATTATTCTGCAGCTGAATAAAGGCAAAAATGTTTTTAGATTTTAAACTTGTGAAGCCCAAAGCATTCCTGTTTAATCAGCAATTTAAAAAATTTATACAATCATAACACTGGCAAAGGTTAATGGGAAGACAGAGGAGTGAGGATCGGTAAAACAATGAAGCAGGTTTTTTAAAAATTATTTTGTGTTCATTAACCGATATTAATACTGTTTTCCTTGGATCTGGAACCACTCTATGTGACGGGTACATGCAGGCTGAGGACAGCCACCTGTTAAAGAAAACAAGAAGGGGGAAAGCCGGAGTTCAGAAACGGGTCTCAAAGCGTCCCTTTCCGTCCTGGTCACGTTTAGCTCGCTTGGCTAGCCCTGCCCGGGCACGTCGGTGGCCATGCTGGGATCGCTCCCTCCGGAGCCTGTCTGCGCCCGCTTGATGTACAGATTCAACAGCTTCATCTGCAGAGGGGACAGACGGACAGCGTGTTTCACTGGCCGGCCGAACACAAGATACTGAACAGAGGGCGGAAGCCTCCCCCTGCCAAATGCCAGAGAAAGGGTGTGTAGATGGGAGCGCACCCAGCTATCAAAGCCCCTTTCTGGCTTCTTGCATTCTTCATCGGAGGAGTTTCCCCAAGGACAAGAAAATGAATTTCACTTTATTCAAAAGAGCTGCACCCAGTCAGTCAGTCAGCACCTACTGTGTGCCAGGCCCCAGGCTGCGTGCTGGGGACACAAAAAGAGGCAGGGGACAGACCCTGCCCTTGCAGAGCTCATGGACCACTGGAGGCGATGAGAAGCAACAAGACTCAAGGACAGGATAGAGAGGAGATCATTAGGGGAGACTCCAGGGTCACCCCAGCTGTGATCTCAGCAGAGTGTGAGAGGCCCAAGGAGGGATGGGAAGCCCCCCTGGGAGCAACCCCAATGTCACGCTCCCCTTTCTAGGACCACCCAGTCAGGCACTGAACACCCTGTCCTGCGCTCCAGTGCCCGCCCACCTTCCTGGCACAGCAGCGCCTGCCAGAGGGTTTGAGGGGAGCACATCACAGTGCCCTTGGCATTCCTCTGCCTGGGGGACCTGAGAACTCCCCAGGGGCAGTCTCTCCATCAGCGCACAAGACCTGCTTTGTAACCAAAGTCTTAAAACTGGACTCTTCCCCCTTCCCCAACACAGACGTCTTGTGTCTCTGTCTTCCTGGGTACCATTCACACAAGACCCTTCGTCTCCAGACTCCAGGCATTTTCCCTGGAATCCCCCAGGTCTGGAAGGTTCTCCCTCCTCATCTGCACATCCCGGACAGCCCCTCACAAGTCCCCGCTAAGGCCAGGTCCCCTACGAGAAACCTCTTCTGATCGCCCTAACGCTGGTGCCTTTCTCTGTGGATGACCTGTGATGTATTTGTTTGTACAACGTTGTTGGCATGTTCCACTCCTCCCCCTTCCAGTACAATGTAAGCTCCTTGAGGGAAGGGGCTCTTACCTTTCTTTGTATCCCCAGTGCTTCGCCCAGGGTCTAGCACACAGTAGGTGCTTAATCAATGCCTGCTGACTGACTGGCCTGCCCAGGTCACTGAGCCAGGCTATCTAGAGGCCAGCTCTCTCCTCTGGGCCCCTCTGGGACCTGGACACATTATGAATGAGGATATTGGTGCCCTGGAAGGTTAAATTGTGAACCCAGAAAGTGGGTTTCTCTGCTCTGTATTCCTGAGCCCTGCGTGCTCCAGAAAGGCCTTGCAGGCTTCTCTCCACTCCCTCCTCCTCCCTTCCCTTGCTGACAGAGGCCAGGAGGGTGACAAGGAAGGGAGCCCCCATCCCTGACCTCAGCACAGTCGGCCTTCCGCCAGCCCATGGAGGGCCCTGGTCTACACTTACCTTGCTCCCCGTGAGCTGGCTGAGGTGGGGCTTCAGCTCGTCACCAATGACAGCATGGATGGCCACAAGGCAGAAGACGCAAGCTTTTCGGACGCTGCTCTCTGAGTTGTCATATCCCTGAGGAAGAGAGAGAGAATGGGGCTGTGACCTCATAAAAGCCAAGATTCATTGTGTGAACCATCTCAGACCTCTCCATACACAAAGCATGGGGTCCAGCCTGCTCAAGCCAGCATCTACACTTCCTGCAAACACCTTCCGGCAAGCATGTCCAAATGGCCATTCAAATCCACAGGTGCCTTTGCCAGATGAGGTGGCTCCACTGAGCCTGAGGTCACTCCTTTGCCCCGGGCTGGTTGGAGGACTTTCAGGTCAGCGGAGCACTGAACAGGCATCCATAGCAGGCACGGATGGAGACAGGTGGCTTTGGCTCTCCTCTGAGTCTCCAGCATCTGAGGTGATGTCCCCTGCACATAGGAGGCTGTGTAGGCAATCTGGATCCCCTCTACCAAGGGAGGAACACCTCCAGTAAGCGCGGGTCTCTCCTGCTATCTGCGATCAGAGGCTCACAGGGGACAGCTCTATTCTGATGTATGGAAGGGGGAGACACCGTGTCAGAAGAGGGACTTTAGGGTGGCATACTGTTCCAATGAATCATATCTAACAAAAGGTGAACAGATCACATGCCAGTGGGCTTGGATACACTCTCTTTTGGTCAATTCCACATTATTAAATATGCTGTCCACCGAAGAAGCCTGGCCTTTCCCTGATGAGGACTCCCTATGGAGGAGGCCCTGCACATGGACAGAAATAGATGGGGAAGGGGCTTCAAGGCCAGTGGGCACTGATGTTTTCTCTGCCTCTTCTCTGCAAAGGTTTGAGAACTGAAAAGGAAGAGGAGGGTGGGGGGCTGGGCTTTCTCCAGAAACAGAGGCCCCTTTTCCAACAGGATGGGTCAGTGGCTGAGCATGAAGTACAGCAGCCTCTCAAGAACGAAAGGTGAGAATCAACCCAAGCAGAGCCAGGAGGTCATTATGAAGCCCGAAGATATGAAAGGTGGACGGGCTGGTGACCTATGGCCGGGCCGGGGTTGGGGAGGAAACTGCTGCTGAGTGCCCTGGTCGGGGTGGGGATCCACATCCAGAGGGAAGAGCTCCACCCACCAGGTGAAGGCCTCATCTGCCTATCGACAGGTGAGATCTGTGAGACTACAGGAAAATAGTCCTCAATTGATAAACAGCCAGAGACTATAAACAGGTAGTTTGCAGGTGAAGCATTCAAAACTATCTATAGTCATATGAAAAAATGCTCTAAATCATTACAGATTGGAAAGGTGCAAATTAAAACAATGCTGAGATACCGCCTCACACCTACCGGGTGGCTAACGGGACAGAAAAGGGAAATGATAAATGGTGGAGGGGAGGTGGGAAATTGGAACACTAATGTGCTGCCGGTGAAGTTGTGAACTGGTCTAACCATTCTGGAGAGCAATTTGGAACTGTGCCCAAAGGGCTGGATCCAGCAACACCACTGCTAGGTCTGTATCCCAACAATTTTCAAAAAAGGGAAAAGGACTTATTTGTACAAAAATGTTGACAGCAGCTCTTTTTTTGGTGGTGAAGGACTGGAAACTGAGGGGGTGCCCATCAACTGGGGAAAGGCTGAATAAGGTGGAGTATGTGACTGTGATGCTGTAAGAAATGATGAGCAGGCAGATTTCAGGAAAACCTGGAAAGCCTTCCATGAACTGACGCAAAGTGAAGTGAGCAGAACCAGGAGATCACCGTACGCAGTATCAGCAACATTGTGCGATGATCAAGTATGAATGACTTAGCTCTTCTCAGCAATGCAGCGATCCAAACCAATTCTAAAGGACTCGTGATGAAAAATGCTCTCCACCCCAGAGAAAGAACTGATGGGATCCGAATGCTGATCAAAGCAGACTTCTTAAAAACTTTCTTCTTGTTTTTTTTTTGTGTGTTTTCTTTTGCAACGTGGCTAATATGTTAATACGTTTTGCATAACTTCACCTGTATAATCAATATCAAACTGCTTGCCTTCTCCAAGAGGGGGAGAGGCAAGCAGGAAAAAACAATTTTGAACTCAAAATTTTAAAAAAGATCGTTAAATTTTTCTTCTGTGTTAAGTAGGAAACGATCGATGAGATAAAAATGTACTAAAAACTAAAACAAACAAAAGTCTACAGAGCAAACCATTCCTACTAGCACCAGGATTAGGCTCATGCCCTCTCTGAGGTCAGCAAGGTGTGTCTAGGAAATCAAAGCCCACTCTCTGCCATGAACCAACGTGAGCAGCTGCTCACACACTCTGTTTTGTGTCTCACTGGAAGCTAACCATCAGACAGTCGGTTATTCGGGCTATGGGAGGAGGGCCCTGAAGGCTGTACCCTGTTCAGAGGTAAAGGCTTTTCTAATCGTCAATGAACCCAGTGACATCTTGTATTCCTAACACTTGTCAGAAGCAGGGTCTCCTGGGGGGAAGCTGTTGCAGCACCCCATCAAGGATGCACTAATGAACAAAAACTGGACTCCATCCACAAAAGAGGCCTTGGGTGAGTAGGTGCTGACACTTTCCCATTCATGTTGGTCTGCGCAGGAATAGGATGCATGGCTCTCCCTGGTCTGCTTCGGGACCACTTCCACCTTCTTGTGTGGCTGCTTGAGGACCGAGGGCTAAGAGTCTGAGCAAGGCTGCTACCTTCTCTCATGATGAACACAGGATGGTGGCAGGGATGGTGCCACATTCCTCCCATTTCTGCCTACCCACATGTCCTGCCATTTAAATCTGTGGGAGCTCCTACCAAGCCTTCTGCTGTTGGATGGGGGGACAGGACTGGAGAGCCTGCTCCAGACCGGTAGAGTCGTCCTCTTTCCACTGGGCAAGGAGGTCGTGTCTTTGATGGGGAAGGCGCTTGTAGAAGATGGCAGCAATGAGCACAGATATCCTCGTGATGCTGTTAAATGAGTCGCAGAACCTTCTCTTTCCAAGATCCTTCTGCCGTGTTTGCAGGACACAGGAAGGCCAGGGATGTTGCTGGGATTCCTACATCAGTCACCAGCAGATTTCATGAGGTGGGGATGACTTTTGGCACTCACTGAGCCTGGGACCTTCTGACTCTGCCTCCCTGGCGGTAACACAAGGTCACTGGAGCATTGACTATATGGCCACACCCCATGGAAATCGCCATGCGTCAAAAGCCCCACTGTGTGGGCTTGTGGGCGCTGGCCAACTTCTCTATGGCATGATGGCCAAAGAGCCATGGGGGACACTGCCAGAGGCACAGGTCAGGAGCCTCACAAAATGACATCAGGCTTCTTTCTGCCCACCCAAGGGGACTTGGGAGAAAAAGGACCATCCATGTTGGGTATCTCAGTCAGCCTGAGGGTCACGGGACTGAGGCCCTGCTTCCATGGAGAGTCCCTCGGCTAACTGAGGGTTTACAAACAGGACTGCTATCCCTCTGAGCCCTTCTGATAGGCACCACCATCACTGGGAAAGGGGATAAGACCATTTCACATTTTCTACTTCTTTGATGAACATGGACAGCAATTCTACCGGCTACCCTGTTGGGCTGGGTCCCAGGACTGACCAGCCTGACATGGGGAGGCCACTGATGATGGAGTCACTGAAGGAGGGGCGATAGCCCTGACATAAAAGGTCAGAGTCCAAACACACCCCTGAAATCTGCTTGGCGCTCCTTGTCTACCCGCGGGCTCTCCTCACCTGGATGAGGCCTGGTACAATCTCTGGCAGCAGCTGGGCCAGGGTCTCCTTGGACACCCTCTCAATCACCTTGGTCTGCATCTTGATGGCAGCCAGGTTGATGGGGTAGTCTGCTGTCTGGATGATGGGACACAGCACTTTGATGCACTGCTCTGGGCTGATGGAGGTGGCCAGCATGGATGCTGCTTCTTCAGCGGACCTCACCACCTACACCACAAGGGAGAAGAACCAAAACCCAGCTTTCTAACGTGTTTCTTGTGGAGAAGGAGGCTCTCTCCCACATTCCGTGCTAGAATGCAACACTGTCCTCGTTGTTTGGGATTGCTCACTGAGCTCCTGGTAGACAGGGAGCATGTGTGATGACTCGGGCTGGGGGTCCCTGGAAGGCACCAGAGCCCACCTAGTGGCTGACTTCCTGGGTGGAGGCTGGGGCTCTGGGCATGGCACAAGGTGACCTACTCTGGCCCCACATATCCAGGGATGTCATGGTCCTGACATCCAGGCTGCAGTCTTTGAGGGACCAGTGGGGAGCCAAGGGCTGTTCAGTCCCACTTGGGATCTCCTCCCACCTGGTCTCTCCCCCAGCCTCTGTGGAGGAGGCAGAAGCCAGGCAGATGTGGCCCTGCCTCTCGGGAGACAGCAGAGGAGGGCACCATATTGCTGATCCCAGAAAGACCCTCACCATAAAGAGGCTGTTCTCTCCAAGCCTCCACATCCCCCAGCCATCACCATCATGTTGGTGCCGGTCCCCGCCTCCCTCCCTTCTCTCATCTCCACCTCTCCTCACCCTTCACAGGACTGCCGACCCCCACCCCTCCCCATTGTTGTCCTGGGGCTCATTTCCCTTTCCCATCCCAATTTCTAGAGGGGTCAGCTCTACTTATGACCTCTGTGGATGGGGGAGGCGGGCACACACTATCCTGCAGGCTCTCCTGGGCTGGCGGAGCCACCCTCACAGCCACCAGAGCTCAGGGAGGAGAGGGTGAAAGGTCACACAGACATCTGACAGAAGAGGAGACAGGCTCGGACTTTCCTGACCCCAAGCCTAGGGCTCCAAGGCCTTAATTATCCAGACAAGGGAAAATCAGGCACAGAAAGGTACTCGGCGCCAAGGTACTGGACACAGCCAGCAGCCGGGTTAGCATCCATCCCGTGGCCAGCCAGGCCCCGCCCCGCCTCTTCCCTCTGGTGGGAGGTCACTTCTCAGCCGGAGGCAGGTAGGGCTCGATGTCAGGAGGTGACCAGGGTCAACATCCCCATTTCACAGATATGTGCGTCCAACCGTCTGCTGACAGCCAGGGGGTCATAGCCGCTTGGGACTTACTTCTTTATGCGGGTCCTTGTGGGCCTCGAGGGTCTTCATGATGGTCAGCTCGGCATAGTTTTTAAATCTGGCTGGTTGGTTCCTCAGGATTTCTCTGAGAACTCTTAGGGCCAAAGCTCTGACCGAGTGCTGAGAAGAAATGTGCGTTAGGATCATTGGGTGAAACTTTGAGCATGTCACACCAATGCAGACGAAGCACCCCATGAGGACGGAGTGGGTGGCCTCTGTCCCACCCTGCTGTGAGGACGGAGCGGGCAGCCTCTGTCCCATTCCTCCCAGAGGCCAGAATCTCCTCTCTATGGGGAGGGGACCCAGGCAGAGACACCTGGATCACCCACTGCTGTGCCAGATGGAGGTGAGGTGAAAGCACCTGCCTCCAAATAGTGGGCCATGGGCCCAGGGCGAATGATGCAACTAAGCAAAAGCCGTGCTCTGAGGAGCCAAGTGCAGAGGCTGGGCTGGCTGAGGGGGACTGCACCTGGACCCAGGTGAGGGGGCCCTTCCCTCAGCGGGTCCCAGCCTGCTTCCAGAGACCCTGGGCTGAGCACAGCCGATTGACTCCTCAGCCTGGGTCTGCCATTGCCAGGCACAGAGACGCTGGGAAGTTTAAAGGGGCAGGGATCTGCCTGCCCCTCTCAGCTCACGGAGAGGGGAGGGGGCCCCGATCACCTCTCTGTCCCCAAGTGTCTCGAGCAGTAGGAGCAGGATAGTTTTGAAGTGCTCGTCCCAGACCCCAAAAGCGTCTTCCTGCGTCAGCTTCAGTAGCTCACAGAGGGCACTTTTTCTCTCTTCCACGCGCTCATTGTGGTTGGACAGCTCCTTCAGCAGCTCAGCCACCAGGTCCGAGTGGTCCAGAGACAGGTCTGTGAGGGAGGGGGAGAGGGCCCCACGATGGATTCTGAGACTTGGCACAAAAACTGCCCAAAGTCCCAGCCGACTCACCCTCAAAGGAGACCCCATCAGACCCCTTCTCCCACAGCTGCTTCCCTCTGAGCAGACCCTGCTGGACGGCCCTCCCATGCCCAGCCCTGCAGGCCTGGCTCTGTTCAGCACCACCCTCCCCTGTCCACACCCAGCACTCACCATCAGGAAACTGATCTGCATCGTCATCAAACATGGCTTCCTTCAAGGCTGACTTGTTGAAGGAGCCGATGCCATCTGAGTAATTGTAGGGGTTGTAGTCCCGAGAGCGTGGGGAGGAGTGTGAGGGCATCGTGTTCAGCATTGAGGTCTTGTTGTCGAGAACTGCTCGGCCAGAGTCAGGGGCATCACCTCCAGCACGGGGGTCACTGCCCATCTGAATGGGCAGGAGAGAGACGACAGTTTACAAATCCTGGTGGCCCAAAGGTCCTGCCCCTGGATGGTTGCTGTTTTCAGAGAATCTGACAAATCTATGGTGTCTGGCCTCCGTGCTCTTCACACCAATGCTGCCATTTGCAGCAGGAAGGATGCTCGGGGCTCTGTCCAAGAGGCCCTTGAATGACAGGACCAAATAAAAACCAGGTCTGGGAGCTGAGTCAGGACCCGAGCTTCAATCCCGAGGTTGACCCTGCCACTGGGGCAACTCTGGGTGAGTCATACCACCTCCCTTTTGCCATCTGGGAAACAAAAGGGCTGGGTGAGATGACCGCCAAGGTTCCCCCCAACCCTAATGACCCACGAACTAATGACTAAGGACATGGGCCTCAGTGTCTTCAGCTCCCAAACTACAAAGGCGGATGGAGTCTGAGACCCAATCCTGGGGTTGAAGGATGCTGGCGGTGGGGGCCCGGTCTGCGACTACTCACCGGCTCACCGTCACTCTCCCTCTTGGGATCCCTCTTCACTGGCTCATTCATGTCCTCTTGGCTGCGGAAGCTGAAATTCTGGATGGCTTCGGTAACACCTCTTAGAGAGCTATAGATATCCTCCGAGTTCATGTTCTCTGTGTCGTAGTCAAATGCGCTGCCAAAGACAAGTTGGGTCAGGCCCCGCCGCTTCTGCAAGAGGACAGCCTGGAAAATGGAGGTCTTCCAGGGACGCCCCTCAGCCAGGAAGGGTGGGCAGCCGCTGACAATGGGAATGTGGCCAGGACAGGGCAGGGAACATCCAGACTCCATGTGGACACAAATGAGGCAGAAGGTAGCCAGCATCTGGCTGCCAAGTTGGGATAATCTGGGAGGAATGGGCTAGAAAACTCCAAAACGTCAGCATTTTACTTAAATGCAGAATGACTGTACAACAATCTTGTCAAAACCTGGTGAGAAGGGGCCTCAGTGGGGAGGGATGATGAAAAATGAATCCTGAGCCAGGCTGGACATGGGCCCCACTGAATGCGCGCCAAGCACAAAGGTACCCCTTCCCCACTCAGAGGAGCAGAGAAGGCGTCAACAGAGGCATCTCCCAGCCTGAAGCTTCCTCCTGCTCTTTCCTCTTTCAGGATGTTCTTGGAGGTAAAGGACAAGGATAGTTCCCACTGTGAACTAGATGGGGAGTGGTCCCCATAAGCTGGGTCACCAGGCCTGGCTAACAAGCAGATACACTGGACCACCCCCCTTACCCACTGTTGACTGGGGCCTCTCACAAGCTGTCAAGGTTCAATCCAGTGCCACTGCCTCCGGGATGGCCCAGGGGCCAGGGTCCACTCTCCCTACTCCCAAACACCACGAGTTCACTGGCAAGTCTCTGTGATCTGCCAGAGCCTAGCACAGTGAGGCCTGGCCCACAGCAGGCACCCAACAAATACCTGGTGCACAACCAATGAATTCCACTTTTCTGCCCTTATGAGGCAGCATTGTGGTTTCAGCTTTGGGGGCCAGGCACCCCCAGGCCTGGACCTGTCTATTCTGCATGACTCTCCCAGGGATTAGCACTGGTTCTGGCTACGTGAGTACAATGGCTGGGTGAGGGAAGGGACGCACTGCCCCCACCCAAGGAGCAGGGGACACGTCCTTACCTAGGTAACAGAGTGTTCTGGGCGGTATTTGTGGGGGACGTAAGAGGACTGGACCAATTAGCTGGTGAGCGTGGAGTGGGCCTTGTCAAGGGACTCCCCATTGAACCCTAAAAGGGAAGAAGACCATATCAGCCATATTGAGACAGGCCCTTTTGGCTTTTTCTGCCAAAGTCTGAGCCTGTGGTGTAATCCTTATGCTTCTCTGCCCCCCAGGGCCCAACACACCCACTGCCACCATCTCGCAGGTTATTCCCTCTGCCACCTCCCTTCAAAAGGGTGGTTGTCCCCTAGATCCCTCCTCAGGTCCTCCCACCACAGCCTCTGCCTGGTCTCACTGCCCCCACCCTCTGCAGCTGCAGAGGTAACCCAAGAGAACCCAGGTAAACCATAAACATAACCCTCCAGGGAGATCACTGGGTGTGAGCCCAGGGCAAGGGGTGGGCCTTTTGCCAGTCTGTGGCAGCTCCAGCTCTTCCCTGGCATTACCTGGCTGCCACTGCCTGTGTTCCGAAGGTGATTGTGAAGTAGTTTGGTAGCACCATCCTGAAAGGTTTTTGGTAAAGCTCCCAGCAGCATTGTAAACTCGGGAGTATTGAGCTCAAATAAGGAGATGAGCACCGCCTGAGCTGCCTGTAAAGAGAAAGGGCCCAAGGCTGGGTCAAGGGGGAAGACTGCCTATGTAAACACCTCTGGGACAGGAGACCAGCATGATGGGCTAGCCCAGGCCCAGAGAATGGCACAGTGAGCTAGCTCATGGCCAGAGATCAACACGATGGGATATCCCAGGCCTGGAAACCAGCATGGTGGGCTAGCTCAGGCCCAAAGATGGGCATAGTGAGCTAGCCCATGCCCAGAGACTGACATGGCAGGGTAGCCTGGACCTGGAAACTGGCATGGTAGGCTAGCCCAGGCCCAGAGACTGGCATAGTAAACTAGTCCACACCCAGAGATTGGCATGGTCAACCCCTACACCTTACAAGGGATGCTGAACTGCCCAGGCTAGGATCCAGGCAGAACATGAGTCTCTGTCAGCCCAATAGGCAGGAAAACAGGGCTGGGGAGCAGAGATCACCTTTCCCACACACAGTTAATATGTAGGACTCTCTTTTTCAGCAACTTCCCACTGTCACCATGGGTATTTGCAGCCCTTAGATGCTGGTTCTACACTCCTCCCCCCACCTGCCCCAGACAGGACGAGATCATGTGGCCATCAGCCTGAAGGTTGGTACAAGGAGGAGAACAAGGGCAGGGCCCGGCCAAGGCTGTGCTGGGTCCCAAGATTCTTTCCAAAGGATGTTCTGACTGTATTCAAGTTGAAGGCTGTTGGGGAGACAGAATCCCCAAAGGGCCATGGAAATGGGCCAAGCTGCATTCCAGCTGATGTGGCTCAGGTCCATCACAGAAAATGCTCCTGCTGCTTGGCATGAACACTTTCCATGATGTGGCCAGAGCCTGGTTTTAGTCTCCATCTTCCTCATCTGTGACAGGCCCTGCCAAAGGCAGCTCCAGAGGTCACAGGGAGCAAGGTGCCATGTTCAGAAGAGGAAGGCAGCCGATGGCCTGTGGCAGCTCCAGAGATCGCCATGAGCCACCACTCCTCCACCGCTGAGAGGTGCCGCTGCCTGCCATCAGCAAAACAGGATGATCGCCTGCCTTCCTCATTTCGCTATCCCCTAACGAGAGGGCCACATTCAGAAGAAGGTACCAGATGGCTGGTGGCAGGGTCAGTGCACCCAGGCTGGTCAGCCAGCCGGCCCCCTCCTGCTGCCTGAGTCTCTTCCTTAGCCAGCCACACCTGGTCTTTTCCAAAGAGCTTCTGCAGCGGGAAGCATTTATCCACTTGGTTCACTAAGTGTGTGTGTTTTGCTCACACACATGCAGGCACACACACACACCCCTACATCTATCACTTAAACTCCTTTTTCTCTTCGCCAGCAATAAACTGACAACTGGTTTCTGATCAGTCTCCAGGACAGCTGGGGACTGTCCCCAAATGGATGGATGGCGGTCACGTGGCCACCAGGCAGAGGGTTCCTATTTCACACAAGGACTACACCCTGGAAAAGATCCAAGGAGGTCACGAGGTGACGAATCAATGCAAAGCTATCTTTGGAAGGGATAAATGTAACCTCTCATCTAAGCCTGGCCCAGTGCGCAGGGCAGGTGCCAGTCTGCACCAACAAAGGACATGTCCCCTTCTGGGAGTTTCAGGCTTTACCCTCTCCTTCTGAGGATATGTCTCACAGGGGTCTTCACTAAGGCAAGAGAGGGCTGGCCACAGGTCCAGCCACCCTGTCCCAGCTGGGCCGACTGACCCAGGGAACCATCCACGCACTAAATGCATTAAGAGCAAAAGAGACCCAGGTTACCAAAATAAGGTCCAAATGGATACACGCAGAAAGGCTAACACTATAAACAAATTAGGGGAGCAAGGAATAGTTTGCCTGTCAGATTTATGGAGAATGGAGGAATTTAGGACCAAACAAGAGACGGAGAACATCAGGAAATGCAAAATGGCTGATTTTGATTACTTTTTTTAAATTAAAAAATAATTTTTATTCAGCTTTAGAGTTTTTTAAATTTACAGTTGGATATGGGCTTGATATCATAAAATTGACAATACCTCAAAACAAAAGGGAGGCCATATTGCAGGGACTCAAGAAAAGCAGGGAAATGGCTCACCTTCTCCCCAAATCAAAGTCAACACTGTATTAGTAATAAAATGTATTTTTACCAGCTTATACAGGACTTTCCCTTCTTGCAAAAATCGTCCTTTGTTTCTTGTTTTTAAAGAACTTCTCTAAACGTTACAGAGACTGCATTTGAAATAAGAATAAATGGATACAATCAATGACGTAAATAAAAGATTTAGGCAGAACATGCACTACTTATCGATAATAACAACTTAAGAGCAAGATGTTGCATGGACGATTATTGAACAAAGAACAACTTTTCAAGTGAAGGAATGAGTTCATGTTGACATTTATGCCATGCTCTACATAAACAGGAAGCCATAGCCTATCCTCAAATAATTTCAATCATTTTTTTTTAAAACTAAATGTCCTGGTAACATAATGCTGCCAGTAAGCATCAAATAAGCCAAAATTTCTACTTGGCGCACAAACAGATAAAAGAAAGGCCAATTAAGCATCTGACATCACCTGTTCTAGTGATCACTGAAAGCAGTAACCCACACACTGAGTGAAAGCCAAAACTGAACCCCTTTAATTCATTTTTGAGGAAAAAAAGGTGCATTTTAAAGAACAGAGTTTTCCCTTGTGAAATTCCAGATTGTTATTGGAAACTGACTTTTGACCAAATCCACAAACTGACTAAAACATATTTAGTACATTTAATTTGCTGAAACTATATTTTTGTGTGAAACTCTTACATGCTTAAGAGTAATTCTGATTACATTAAATTGAAAAGTTTTTGCACAAACAAAGCCAATGCAACCAAGATTAGGAGGGAAGCAGAAAACTGGGAAAGAAATTTTACAACCAGTGTCTCTGATAAAGGCCTCATTTCTAAAATACATAGAGAGCTGAGTCAAATTTATAAGACTATAAGTCATTCCCCAATTGATAAATGGTCAAAGGATATGAACAGGCAGTTTTCAGAGAAAGAAATTAAAAGATATCTATAGTCATATGAAAAAATGCTCTAAATTACCACTGATTAGAGAAATGCAAATCAAAACAACTCTGAGGTACCACATCCCACCTATCAGATTGGTTAACATGACAAAAACAGGAAAATGATAAATGCTGGAGAAGATGTGGGAAAACTGGGACACTAATGCATTGTTGGTAGACCTGTGATCTGATCTAACCATTATGGAGAGCAAGTTGGAACTATGCACAAAGGACTATAAAAATGTGCACACCCTTTGACCCAGAAATACCACTTCTAGGGCTGCATCCCAAAGAGATCACACAAATGGGAAAAAGACCTACATGTCCCAAAATATTTACAGCAGCTCTTTTTGTGGTGGCCAAGAACTGGAAATTGAGGGGATGTCCATCAGTTGGGGAATGGCTGAACAAGATGTGGTACAGGAATGTAACAGAATGCTATTGTGCCATAAGAAAGGATGAGCAGGTGGATTTCAGAGAAACCTGGAGAGGCTTCCAAGAACTGCTGCTGAGTGAGGGGAGCAGAACCAGGAGAACAGTGTGTGAGGACCGACTTTGACAGACTTGGCTCTTCTCAGCAATGCATGGATCTAAAACAACTCCAAAGGCTCACGATGGAAAATGCCACCAACACCCAGAGAAAGAGCTTTGGAGTCTGAAGGCAGAGCGAAGCAGGCTATTTTCTTATTTTGTTTGTTTTGTTCTCTCTCATGGCTCTTCCCATTCGCTCTGATTCTTCCATACAACATGACTAATGTGAAAATTTTAAAAAAGAAATGCAAGAACAACAACAACAAAAGAGACCCAAGCTGGGGTGATGCATCTAACACACAAAGCACGTTTCCTGAACAAAACCTTTTGGGCGCCAGACCACATGCCAATGGGCCATGATGGAGCGGATAGCCTGGAGAGCTCCTCCCAAGGAGAGATGCACGATGCAAGGCTGATGGACAGCAGATCCCCGTAGCTCTGTCTGTGCAGGCTCGAGCTTGGGATCTCTCAGTTGGCACCAAACCCTCTCACCTGCCACTCCATGGCAGCCAGCGGCTTTCACTTTGTGGACATTACAGTCCCACCCTGCACAGTGTCAGCTCACTCCCTTCCCCGATGAGGACCTGGGTGCCGGAACAGCGGCGGGGCCATCTCTCTCTGCGCTTTGGCCTGAGCCTGGGTCATAGCACGGGCTTCTCCAATGCCACCTTCCTTCCATCCTCCTATCCCAAGGGTTACTTTGTGATGAAAAGGGAAACATGAAAAAGACCTAGCTTCCCTGTGGGCTGGGCCAGGGCTTGCCTTGGGAGAGTGAGCTCTGCAGCTGCCAGGACATGTCAGAGGGGGTCCTGCAGCCCGGGGCACCGAGCTCCTCCCTACTCCTGACTGAGCCTTCTTTGGGAGGTCTGTCCCCTCATTACAGACTACCCGGACATGCCACAAGGACAGAAGGAAGACACAAGCCCGGGAGACATTGCAATGCTTTCCCTGGCAGTGGAGAGCAGCTGCCTGCATGGCAAGGCTCAGGACCAGTGCAGAGGCAGGACTCCGGGCTAGCTGTAAACAGCTGGGGCTCTTGACGTCCTTGGACCAGCCTCCCACCAACTACCCATGAGACAGACCCAGGAGGAGAGAATATGGTGAGGCCAAAAAAGGCTCGTCTGGCAGCCCTGGAGAGTGCAGGGAGAGAGAAGAGCAGGCACACGGGAGGGTTGGTCACCACCAACACCTCCCCTCCCTCCTCTCACCAACCAACTAGCAACCAAAACAAGCCTCTGAGATGCAGACAAAGCCTGGCCCTAGGGGGAAGGCACCTGGAGATCCCTAGGGTCGTGGAACACCACCGACGGATGACATGCTTTCTACCGACATGAGTTGCAGCCCCCTCCTCTTGCTTGCCTCCTCTCAACATTCCTAGAGAGCTGCCCAAGGACTGTGCAAGGGGGAAGAACATCCAGGTATCTGAGAAATGGTTCAGCCCAGGTCTCGAGCTCGCTGCCCTGTTCACAGGGTGGGGTCAAGCATGGCAAGGTCTGGCCACATGGTCGGTACAGGGCTCAAGCAGACCAGGAGTCAAACCAGTGTCTGTGGGTCATCCTTGGGGAAAATCTCGATTTTTCCTGAGACACATGCCCAGAGCTCTGCTGAAATGTGTCTGGGCCTGCTCAGACTCAGCTCTCGCTGTTGGGGCCTCCCTCTGGACTCTTGGGTTTATCCCCAACTGGACTCCTACGTTGGCTGGCAGCATACCAAATAACACCACAGATGACCCGTCTCTCTGGACATTGTAAAGGGAGCGCTGAAAGAAGCTCCAAGAAGAGTCACACTATGCCCAAAGACAGGGGAATACTCACCCTCCAAGGCACCAAGGGGATGTGGAGAGATAAAGGAAGGCCTCTACCTACCTGAAGATGGCCCAAGACTTATTGTTGATGGCTGGACCATGCCAACGTCTCAGAATGATAGCCCTGCTCAAACGTACACGTTCAGCCCTATTCCCATCTAACTGCCAGAGGGTCCTTGGGAGAAAGAGCCACAGAGGAGTGTGGCCCAGCAGAAGGGCAGCTCCTGCAGGGCAGAGAACAGTTCCCTGGCCTGTTTCCCTGCTCCATAGGCACCAAGATAAAAAGGAGAATCAATCACAGAAAACACAGGGGAGTCAGCCCAGCCTATCATCGGCACCCCATCTGGCCAGCCCTAGGGAGATCCTCTCCTTTCCTAGGTGACCTTACAGAGACCAGAGCAGGGCTATGGTGTTAGAGCACTGCCGTCCTGGGTCAGAGATCTATCCTTTGGGAAGACCCACCTCTAGGGAAAAACAGAACAAAACAAAGAAACCTCTCAGCACAGGGAGGGATGCATCATCCAAGACTCTGACGTCGCCTGTCAAGTCACCCTTGGAGGAGGCCAGTCCCCACGGGGTGCACCTCTGCATCCTTGCCTCTGTCCCCCCTCTGATGTGTCCCTTGGCTGCCCAGTGACCACATGGCTCCTCAAAGGGCATAGGAAAGCGCGCTTGTCCACCGAGGCTTGCTACTGTCCTGGTCCCCTCGGTGGCTCATGTGCCCCATCCCTGAGTTACCTTGTGGTCATTGGACAGAGCTGGTTTGCACTTACACACTATCTCCTCCATTAGAAGAGACACCCCACTAGGCCATCACTAAAAGCCCTTGCATCCTTTTCCAGCTTTTAACACATTAATGCATCCTTCCGTGCTCTTGCCAGGGCCCCTAAACTGGCCGTATGGATAATCAAAGCCTCTCCAGTGTCTGGGCCCAGGCCCCAATTCTCCAAGCATTCTAAGGCTCTGCCATTCTGGCTTCTCAAGCATCTTCCCTGTGGGCGATGCTGAGACAGAAGGCAGAAGCTGGCTGGTGGACCCAGGCACGGATGATCTCTCCCTGGAGAGCCCCAAAGAAGGGAGTGTGCTGGGGCCACTGACATCCGACCAGCATATCCACCAAGGCCACTGGTGAGACTCCTCTGAAGGGTCACAGCCCTGCACCAGACTCAGAAAGGGGAGGGACCCCTGGTACCCTGGTGGTCATGCCCTGCCATGCTCCCCGGGGATGCTTTTCCCAGGGCACTGGTTGTGGTGGGCACACCATGGACAACAATCATATGTGGGTCTGTATGTTCCATTTCTAAAATGGAAACGTGCCACTCTTTCTGATAATAGCATATATACAGTGCCCACACTTTACCCAGACGATCTCAGCCACCCTGGGAAGATGGTGCTATTACGATCCCCATATTACAGGTGGGGAAATGGCAGCAGGCAGCAGTCTCACACCTTGGCCAAGTGCACCACAAAGCCAAGGCTGAAACTAGGCTCAGGTCTTCCTGAGTCCAGGCCTAGGGTGTGGAGGACAGCGGCGCCTCTAGCGGCCCAATGTTCCCCTCTGATCGATATACCTTCCGAACGTCAGAACTTTTGGGTTCCGTGGTCCAAGTGATGATGCGAGACACGGCCAGGCGCGTTTCACTGGAGTTGACAAAATCCCCTGGATCCATCTGCTGGGCTAACGTCTCGATGTACTTGAGGATGGCGACTTTTACCTGCAAAGTCAGGGAGGGAGGGAGGAACATCTAGTTAAGTTTGGGGGGGGGGCCGGCAGCCTAGGGCCTACCCCTTTTAGAGAATCCACATGCTAGCCCTTTGGCTCACTCCCGCACTGGTTCAGTCATCATTGAACATCCTCAGAGCTACAGAAAGAAGCAAGACAAGAGGCCCCACACAGCCTGACTCATCTACAGAGGACAACTGGCCAAGGTGATGGATCCTGTGCACCTCATGCCTTCCCTCAGCCACCTCCCCGTCCCCTGGCCTTCTCCAAGTCTCACAGTGAAGTCTCTAAGCACCCCCTGGCAGGATTCATTAGAAGGGCATTCTGGGAAAGCTAGGAGGACACTCAGGGGTCTAGTGTTACAGATGGAAAATCTCTGTCTGGAAAGAGCCCAACTCAACCAGATGCACTTCAACTCCACCAATGCTTACTATGAGCAAGGGGTAAATGAGAGAGAGGATTCAGACTGGGTACTTTAGTACTTGGCAAAAGCTGGGGCTGAGGCTGGCTTTCTTCTGGGGTTCTTGAGCAGTTCTTGAAAGGCAAGGCTAAAAGATGTATAAAAAATATTTTCAGCACTGGGAGAATTGTTGACGTAAACACGTCAACTTCCCAAGTTGGCTGCTTGGAAAGACCAGATGCATTTAAATGTGAAATTCAAGAACATTCTTGAAAACAAACATCGCCGTTCCACATACTCTACACTCAGGATATCCAAAAGTTTTAAGAAGAGAAACTGATACGCAACAGGAAGAAAGGAACAAGTGAAGAGGTGCTGATGTGTAAGGGAGGGCAGAAGTGTTTATGTGGCATCTACTGCGCACGCTGTGCTGGCGCTTCACAAATAGTATCTCCCTGGGAAGTTGGGGCTGTTATCATCCCTATTTTCAAGCTGAGGAAACTGAGGCCAAGAGGGTGAAGAGACGTGCCCAGGGTCACACAGCTAATGTCTGAGGCTGGATTTGAACTTGGGTCTCTGTGGCTCCAGGCCGGGCGCTCTCACCTCTGGAGGGCTGCCTCCTGGCTTGTTTTGCATAAAAAGCCTCATGATGCTGTGTGCTCCTTCTCAGTCTAAGGCTCACTGCCACACCCCATCCTTGTGACCATGGGAACAAAGCAGCAGACACTCAAATGGAAGAGTGCAGGTCCTGAGGAATTATGGGCAAGGCCCATGTCACAACCCTGAACCCCAGCTACACTACGCTCAGAATCTCTGTGTCCACCCAGAGGGAGGATCAGCCAGGAGCCAGCACTCACCCTGAGAATGCTCCGCATCACTCTGGGGATATTAAAAGCTTGGAGGTCCCCCACCTGAGCTGTCCCAGAGACCCTGGAATAACCCAACTTCAATGCCCCAAGAAAGCAGCAGCAAGGCTAGCCCAGACCTTCTCTGGAGTCTGCAGAGGCTGATCTAATAAGACAGGAAGAGAATGAACAAACAAAAAAAGAATCCCACCATAAAGAGACAGGGTGATGTCCTAAGACCCAAACCCAGAGGAAGAGAATGACTCCAAAACACCTACAAGCAAAGACTCCAAGAAAAATGCAACATGGGTACAAGTTTAGCTAGAAGTCCTGGAAGAGAAAAAGAAGGAGTTTTTTTTTTTAAGTGCTAACAATGATTTCAAAAATCAAATGAGTATACCAGAGAAAGAAATGTGAAGAGAAATGAAAGCTATGGAACTGGAAAGAGGACAAGAGATATCCCAAAAACAAACTCTCTGAAAATCAGGATAGACCAAAGAGAAGCTAATGATTCCACAAAACAAGAAATGTGAAGGCAAAGTCAAATGACTTTAAAAAGCAGAAGAAAATGTAAGATGTCTCACGGCAAAAATAACAGAAGCAAAAAACAAACTGAGGAGATATAAACTGAAGAATTCTTGGACTACCCAAATACCATGACTAAAATAGGGCCTAGACATCCTGTTGCATGAAATCTTAAAAAAACAAAAACAAAAACAAAAAAATCGCCCAGTCCTCTTGGAACCAGAATGAAAACAGAACACAAAGTCACCTCCTCAAAGAAACCCCAAAATGAAAACTCCCAGGAACATTACAGCCAAAATCCAGAGCTTCCAGGCCAAAGAAAAACTACTGCCAGTAACCAGAAAGAAAGAATTCAAGTCCTAAGGAACCAGTGAGGACCACACAAGATTTAGCAGCCACCACTACCAAACAGTGGAGAGCTTGGAATATGTCATTACAGAAGACTAAGAATGCAGGCTTGCAACCAAGTATAACTTACCTAAAAAAAACTAAATATAATCTTATGGGGAAAAAATGGACCTTTAATGAAATAAAGGGGCAGCTAGGTGATACAATGCAAAGAGCTTTAGGCCTGGAGTCTAGAAGACTTGAGTTCAAATCTAGACTCAGATATTTATGAGCTGACCCTGAGCAAATCACTTAATCCTCTTTGTCTCAGCTTCCTCATCTGTAAAATGAGCTGGAGAAGGAAATGGCAAACCACTGTAGTACCTCTGCCAAGAAAATCCCAAACGGGGTCACAAAGAGCTGGACACAACTGAAACACCTGAACAACAATGATGAAATAAACGCCTTCTAAACATTACCGATAAAAAGATCAAGAGTAAGTGGAAACTTTGAGGTACAAACAGAGGCGTCGAGAGAAGCATAAAAAGGTAAATGTGAGAGACCATAAGGAAATAACGAGGCTAAATCGTACCTTCAGAACCCTACTGTCATCAGGGGTCATGGAAAGTACCTAATTAGACAAAGAGCCGAGGAGTGATTCTGTTCTATTCTGACAATCTTATAAAAAGAATGGAAACGAAGTGGGAAAAGAATACACTTGGGTGGGGGAAAACAAAGGAGAGGAAGCATGGGGAAAATTACATAACTGTGGTGCCCAAGTAGCTGTCTATACAAATAAGAAGCAAGAGGTCGAGGGAGCAAGTGACCCTTGAAACTGGCTCTCTTCTGAACTCACCAAGGGAGGGAAGATTGCAGGTGCAAACACAGTTGGGAACAGAAATACTTTTACTCAACAGAGGAGGAGGACAGAAAGTGGCAGAGGGAGAAGGAGGAATGAGAAAAAGAGGTTAGATTAAGGGAGAGAGGAGTCTTAAAGCAAAACAAATTCTAACTAAGGAGGGTGGATTTCAAAGAGGGATTTAAAAACCAAAAAAAGAAGACTGTATTACTGGGCTCTGGGTGAGGGATCAGAAAGCAGAATCTAACAATATGTTGTTTACAAGAAACATACTTGAAATGAAAAGATGTATACAGAGTTAAAAGAAGGGGCTGGAGCAAAACCATTTATGCTTCAGTTGAAGCAAAAAAAAGGCAGGGGTAGCAATCATGATCACAGTCAAAATTACAGCAAAAATAATTAAAAGAAGTAAACAGAGAAAGCACATTTTGCAGAAAGAGGTACCCTAGACAGTGAGTTAGTATCAACACTATACATCCATGTAACAAATGGTATAACATTTAAATATTTAAAAGAAAATTTAAATTAATTACAAGAAGAAAGAGTAAAACTATAATAGTGGAACAGGAGGTGGTGACCTCAATATACCTCTCTCAGATCCAGATAAATGCAACCAAAAAAATAAACCAAAAAGAAGCAAAAAGCTTGAATTGAATTTTAGAAAAGTTAGACATGCTAGAGCCTTGGGAGATAATGAAATGGGAATGGAAAGTAGCATCCCTATTTCTCATCTAATTGTGGTATCTCTACAAAACTGACCATGTGTAAGTGCATAAAAATCTCACGAACAAATCTAATGCATCTCTTACGGAACATAGTGCAATAAAAATGATGTTCAGTAGAAGGCCGTTAAAGAAACAATTACAAATTAATTGGAAACTGAACTGGGAAGTCAAGAATCAATCCTAGATATTTTAGATAATGTCATTAAAGACAATGGCAAAATGGACACAACACGCTAACGTTTCTGGCATGCAGCCCATGGGGAACTTTTACCTTAAATGAGGAGGGAGGTGAGGTGATTTCAGGGTTCCGAAAGAGAAGGCCATTGGGGCTGTACTGCCTAGAGATGAACAAGAATGCCCTCTCTGGCATTTCCCACAAGTGGACACCTCAGACGTCACTAATCTAAGAACTGACCGCTGTGTTCTCTGTCAACTAGGCTTGTAACTTAAGGCATCACCTTTGATTCCTCCCTCTGCTTCACTGGACATAACCAATCTACTGCCAAATCTTGTCAGATTTTTTTCCTTCTTTATGCTCACACAACCAACCTTATCAACTCTTCCCTTAAAAAGGATTCAGGTGAAAGAGGCAAAAGACTTTTTTTCTTGCTATTACCTAATTTATATGCAAGTTATACTAGGCCCTCCTCTCTTCTCCTCCTTTATCAGGATTTACACAACTAGCTCCTTCCACAGAGCAGGGCACCCTTCACAGATTCAAGGCAGGCTTTGCAACCATGCATGATACACTATCTGGATGTCTATGAAAAAAACAACTGCATAATCCAAGTCTTGAAAATGCCACTAGAGCTCTGGAGACATTTCTCTCCAATGTACTTTGACTGTTCACCACCTTCAAACAAAAGTTTTAAAAATACTGAGTCAAGTGTCCAGAGCAAAACAAATGGAGCCCAGCTAGCCTCACCTTTTCAGAGGTGATGATCTCTTTACAACCTTTGACCACCACAACAAAACATCATAGAGAAGCATCTGCAGCAGACAAGGGAGGAGCCAGCACCATCAGTCTCCCCAAAAGCTGACCAGGTAGACGGGGAGGCCAAGATGGAGCCTCCAACAGAGATTGAAATTTTGCATCCAAATGGAGCAATGGTGTTGATTTTCATTGTCCTTGGGGCCAGGAAGGGTGGTATTCTTCTTCTGCATCCTGTTAGCATCAACCTGAGTACAGCCAATGCAGTGCTGGGGATGTCAATGACATCCTCTCTGAAGAAGTGGAAGGCAGCTTCATGTAGACTATAGGATTCCATACCGAAGAAAGATGTTTGGAAGAGAGCTTCCAGGCACTGATCCTTTCTGCTGAAGGGGGCAACTGACTGTCAGGAGGGGCATAACTCCCTTCCAGGGAAAGGCAGATGAAGCTAAAGTAACATTAATGACTTTTCACAATGTTGCACATAATTTTCCTCTTGGTCATGGTTGTGAAGCTATAGCCTCTTCCAGTTGGGAATTTCATAAGAAGTTCATCAGCAAATGAATAATAAAGCATTTATTACAAGCATAAACTGGGCATTGTGTGAAATGCTGGGGAAAGAGCCCTGATATTCTAATGGGGGAAACCATACATAGCCTCAAGATGTAAGAGGAAGAAAGTAGCATCTTTGGAGATGGTGGCCAGGATGTGAAGTAGAGGCCCAACTAAAGCTATCTATCAGAGCTCAAGGAGGCTACAGGGTCAAAGTACTGGGTTGTGTTGGGGAGTGGGGAGGAGGTGTACCACCTGAGTTCTGGCTGCATGGTTTGGGGGTGAGGGCTGGGAAGGGTTAAGGCCAGCAAAGATCCAGACAGAGGATGGACAGCCTTCCCAGATGGCCACAGTGTGGATCACAGCCTCCCTGGAGTCCATCACAAGGTCAGTGATACAACCAAAAGCATATGGGGTAACATGGCTTAGAGGGCACTGGGTCTCCTCCTCTATGGTGCCATTTTCTTGGCCCATACCAACCAACCCCAAATGTCTGGGGCTCCCCAAAATGGTCAGGAAGACAGCCTGAGGGGCACTGTCTTTCCCACAGCCACTGTCAGTAATGAGGACAGTGATATCATCAGCTGCACATGAGGAGACTCTCAAGAATCACGGGCTCTGTATTCCTCTCAGCAGCTCTGTTTGTGCAGAAGGGGCTGGTTGCTGTCCACTGAGACCAGTTTTGGGAAGATCCTCATCCGGCTGGCTCAGAACACATGCCTGGGAGGGCCAAGAGACCCAAGGCCCTTAGCAGGAAGTTGCTACCTGGCACTGATGCTTCAGGAAACCCAGGCAGCTGCTTCCTCCTCACAAGGTCCAGCTGCCCCTTCTCTCCTCTGTCACCCCCAAGTGTTCAAGTCCCTGGAGCCCATCTCAATGTCCCTCCCTTTTCAGTCCTCCTTCTTCTTTGTTTTCAAAGCAATGGTTCACACTCTGTCCAACCCAGAGAAGGGAGGGATGGCTTCAGAGCCTCCACGGGGGAGGCCAGCCTAGACTTCAGGTGGTTCTGAATGGCAGTCTCAGCCTTTTCTAGTTTCTAGAACTCTGCCAAGGGCTCCTCCCCAAAGGACCTCTCATGCTCTGCCAATGCTCTGTCCATCACTATTCTCATCCACCAGCCTCCTCTACCACTGGAGGGCTCTAGTCTCACACTAAAACCTCTAAAAAGAAAAATCCTTACTGAATCAATTTAAAAAGCAATGCTACAGTCGGTTGTCCTAAGTGATTGCACACAAAAGATACTTTAACCAGCTCAGGAGAAGGCAGACTGAGGGTGAAGGGTGAAGGCAAAAGAGAGAAAAGTGACAAAATCATGTCATGCCACCAGCTGCTACTGACAAGGGAGAATCCCAGAATCAAAACATCCACGTATCCAAAGGCATAGCAACTAAACTTGGCAAGAAGGAGGTAAATGAACTTCGAAAAGAACTAACAAAAATTCAAAAACGATGGGAAATTTCTAAAATGAATTTTTTTTGAACCTGATAAAATTGACAAATGATAATCAAGGAAACAGGCTGGAAGCATGTTGTGAAGCAACAGGCCTGGCTAAAGTCAAGTCTATGGAGAAAGCCAAATGAGATGAGGGAATGGGTGCTTCTTCTAATACACATGAATATTTAAAAAAAAAACAAGATTATGTAGATAAACCACACTGAGGGATTATGATGGGACAGGCCTGAAAGGAGACCCCTCCCACCCACCCCTCCTCACCCCCCAATAACTTGCTAGACAGTGCGTGGACTCAACAACAAATGATACAAACAGCACACTATATTAAAGGTCACAACTATTTAAACGCAGCACACATAGGATGCAGCCCAAGCGTTCCTCAGAGGAAACTCAAATTCCTGAAGGAGGTATTAGTAGGAGAGACCAGAAGAGAATGAGCTGAACTTGTAGTTAAAGACATTAGTAAATGAACTCATGAACCACCCCCCCGCCCCACCCCAAAGCAAGCCCAAGGCACAAAAGGCTCTAATAAGCAAAAGAGAGACACATCATTAGAATGTCAGTGGCCTGGTCTGTGACAAGGCGCACATGGGGGTAATGGCTCTTCCTCTGAATTTGGCCACCAGGAACACCTGCACTGAAAACTATTTGTGCTCCTGAATGAGGTGGGGGCAGCATGGCAGACATCCAAACAGTGAAGCTTCACCCTAGGGGAGGAGCGCCTCCCTCGGATTGGCGGACATCGCATGCTCAAAAGTCCTTTGCCCAGTTAGTGAGCAGGCAAAGCAAACTTTCTTGGAGTATGGGGGCAAGGGAGCGTCAGCGATGCAGACAAAAACCTTGGAGCTCCCAGGGGAGGAGCGCAGCTGGTCCCGCAGGGTGGGCTGGACTGCCTGAAAGTTTATAAAAACAAAATCCACCAATTGAAACATCTTTTCGTATTGCGAGTAGACAGATCAATCTCTTTATTGAGAATTTCTGGGTCTGAGTTCTTACCTTTAAGCTCGGCGTCTGGGTCTGATCCACAGTGAACCTCATCAGAATGTTGAACTGAAGGTCGTTGGGGAAAGACTCTCTGGAAGAAAAGGGCACCAAGTGAGATCAGAACCATCAGCAATAAACATGGACAGATGATAACTCTGGTCCTTATTTTGGCAGAGCTGTCAACCCAAGTGTTGATGACCGAAGTCCTCTGCTACAAGTCTAAGCAGAAATCAATGGCTACAAATGCAGAACCCCTCTGCAGCAGGCAGGCAGTGGAGGACGAGGCTTCCTCCAGGGCCCCAATGTGCCAAGAAGCAGCATGTTTGGGGACATCTGGTTATGTGCTCTGGGAGCTCAAAATCAGCTCCCAGACCAAGACAGTGACTACAGGTAAACTCCAAAACCTCTCCCCCATTCCAGGTGAGGAAGCACACAGCCTTCAGGGAGAACATCTCAAGACTGCTCCAACATGACTGACACGCACACTGAAACTCACTCAGCGACTCTGGCACGGAGACAAGCAACAAGCCTGGTGGTCTAGACCGGGTGGTCAAGACTGCTCTGGGATGGCCACAGAATGTAGATTGCGGCATCTCCCTCTCAGATGACTTGGCTGCCCATGATGTGTAGGTGAGAAGCAGCAACTCTCACCAAGTACTTCAATCTTCCACAGATCTTCAGTTTTGTCATTGTGGATATTCTCTTCAATGGTACAGATCGCAACTCATCTATACCTTCTAGAAGAGCTAATGAATGGAATCAAATGACCTCTGAGGTGTCCCCAAAACTGGTGGCATGACTGGAAGATTATCTCATTTAAAAAAACCCGGCAAAAACGAGAGGGTGGGATGAGGGTGGCATTGTATATTAAGAAGACATATTCTTATGTCAAACCCTGGAAATGAGAGGGGAAACTGTGGAGGAGGATGTGTGTGATGGTCAATGGAGGGAGAAAGAGAAGGGATTTTATTAACATATTCTCAAAACCACCTGAAGTTTGGGAAACAGACCCTAAGTCTGGTTCAGAAACGTGAGACAGTAGGGAAGGAGGACTTCAATGTCTCTTTACCAAAGGCAGAGCAGGTAGTAATTTCTTACCTTGTCATAATGATGGTTTAATTCTTCAAAAGGTAAGAGAAACCAACAAACAGAAACTCTATTCTGGGTCTGATTCTCACCAATAGGAAGGAATTTGGTGCAGTAAAAATGATGGGAACCTTGCAGAGGAGTGTGTTGGTAAGCAAAATAGGCTCCTTAGCACTTAGTTCAACAAGTGTCCTTGAAGAGTTTGGCCTTTGTTTCCTTTGATTAATTCGGTGTCTTTGAGTCTTGCTGGGTGCTTAAGCCTATGTGGGTGTGGATTGGTGACTGGGGTGGGGCCCAAGGTGGGGCTGGCTAAGGGGAGGTGCTAACTCCAGAGCCATGCCCTATTAGGTGTTAACCTAATCTATGTGGATATGAGCCTCCCAGGGTCCTAAGGGGAGGGGCCAACTCAGGAACCAATCACCGGAGCCTAAGCTCTGGTCATTCAGATGGCGTTTGATGTCTGAAGCCCTAAAAGAAGGGAGGACAGAGCCATTTGTGCAGGGCTCTGGAGATGGTGTTGATGACTCCGGGCAGCTGTAGCTAAGGAGCCCTCCAGCTTGTAAACTCACATGCTGAGACTTTGTTGGACTCTGGTAACTATGTATTGGGATTTGAATCAGACAAGGTCTGTCTGTTGATGTTTGTAATTTGTTTGTATTTTGTTCTAAAGTTCAGGGTGCTGGATTTTTCCTCTGAACTAAGTGAATGATATTTGTATGCTGAATTAAAGTAAGCTTGTCAACCCCTTCACCTTGCTTTCCTTAGTTAAGCAGATCAAAAGAACCTGTGCTATTGGCAGCTTTCTGGGTGCTGGCTGTGGGTGGATCTTATACCCCCACAGAAGCTGTTAGCCAGATTGTTGAAACAAGGGGGGCGGTGTGTGTGTGTGCAGGGAAGACAGTGGATATTCCCTCCTCGAGCCTGAGAGAGACGAGGGAGGCTGGGCATAGTCTGACGTGAGCTCAAGATTCTGGGGGAGCAGGCTTCCAAGGATGCAACAGAATTTGAGGCAGGGTGGCCAGGAAGGATGGGAAACTCACAGGTGAAATTCCCCAAAAGGGGCAATGGCTTTAGTGAGGAGGAAAAGTTGAGCCAGCAGAGGAAGCTTCAGGCAGGGACAGGGCAGATGGGCAAGGTCAACGGCAAGTGAGGAGAATCAGCTGCTCCACTTTTATATTGCTTCTTTTTCCTGGGGCCCCTGCTCTGGAAAGGAAAGAACCACGGGGGTGTATGCTGGCTGAAGATGGGCCAGTGCTGCCACAGGCAAAGAGGGACAAAGGGTCTGAAAGGATGAGATCTAATGAGATAATTATTTAAGGCATGCCTTGGACTTAACAAAACCAGCTTCAAGCTTAGGCTGTGTTTAGAAAGCAGATGGGCTATAAGAGACCCGGCAGCATTAATGGATGACTAGACACCAGGAGTCAACATGGCAACGTAGACTTCCAGGAGCTGATTGGACCCGAGGCCGTCCTAAGAAAGGTAGGAGGAGGAAGCGGAGACTTCTTCTGGGCTCTGTCTGGGTCAGCATCCTTGGCACCAGCGTTTAGGAGGAAAGCTAAGCACAAGAGCATTTAGAGGAAGACCGGGCAGTGAAGGGCCCTCGAGATGCGTCACTTGGAGGGCCATCATGTGGAAGGCTTGTGCTTGGCCCCCAAAGGCAGACCAGGACAGTGGGAGAAGGTGCACGGGCCCATCAGAGCCAGCATGGCACGGGCTGGTTGGGCAATCACTGGTTGGGGATGTTCTGGTGAGGATCCTGGTAGGGCACAGGCTGGACCAGAGGCTTCTCTTGAATGCCCACCCCTGTCCTGTGAGAAATCACACAGCCTCCATCCAGCACGCCTGTGCTTGATGCACATCCCTTGGAGGCCATCGTCCATGCTGTACTTGCCCTACAAACTGGTGCCAGCCAGGTGTGGCGGCCTCTCCCCACACACCCTCCACAATGTGGATTCTCGAGATTATGGCCTTTGATCTTTGATCAGAAAAATCTAAGCATTAAAAAGGGAAACAGCTCAGACTTTCTAAAAGTACCCTAGGGTTCTCTTTCCTTCCCAGTCAGTCTTGGGACCAGCTCACTGCCCACCTGTGGCAAACACAGGCACTAAGCAGCTGTTTCAGTAGTAAGCTGGACAACAGGCTTGAGACTCCCCTCCAGTCAGTGGTTGGGAATGTCATTTAGGAGGTTCTCTTCCTGCCATAGCACCGCCCCCCCCCAAAAAACCCCAACCAATCAGAAGCACAAGGAGAGGGAATCCACTTCCATTTGCTGTCTGCAGTGGCTACAAGACTCTCTTTTGGAAAGCTTGTTAATGTTCATTAATAGATCATTGCTGTGCTTAGTCACCTCCAATTCTCCAATTGTGGGTACTTCTGCTTCCTGCTCCCCAGTCCTCAGTAATTACACTCTGTTAATATGGTGGAATGAGAAGATCTGGCAGGTACTCTCCAAACCTGAAGCATTAATGTTCTCCTTGACACTATTCTGGACTGAGTGGGGGATCTATGGCCTTCCCCTGGAAGGCAAATCTGGACATCTTCTTGGGAACTGCTTCACTGGCTGGTGAGCGCAGCTGGGGTCCCCCAGAGGGGTCTCCCCACCACAAAGACTCTGTCATGACTTCTTAGCCCACCTCTCACAAGGCCCCATGAGGCTTCAGACCCTTATTATTACCACAGCCCCCTAACTGGGTATCCCTGCTTTCTGTCCTTCCCCATTCCACTCTCTCAACAGAGCTGACAAATGGCACCCCCTTCAAGAAGTTTCTGTGATTCCCTATTGTCTCTAGTATAACAGGAAAATACTTAGCATTCACAGTGTTTCCCCATCAGATTTTGGTCCTTTCCAGCCTCATTAGACATTCCCCCACCCAACCCCAACCCAAACAGGCCCATTTCCATGCTACTTTCATTACACAAGGACATGCCAATCTCACACAAGCCCCCCCAGGCAGTCTCCTATACCTTGGCTGACCCCCACTTGTTGGTACTTCCTCCCCTCCCTGTCCACCATGATCGTATCTAAGGCTGCATCCACCTCCCTGGGCCCTGGTGGTCTCATACCCTTAGGAGAATGGAAGTACCTTAAGGACAGGGTATGCTTCTTTTGCTTAACAAGCCCCTCTTCTTCCAGCTCTCTCCTGGCTCCCTGGTATTCCCTGCATGTTTTCACAGATGCCAGAGGCTCACTTCCTCCCTTCACAGTACTGACCACGGGGTCCCATCCTTGTGAGGAGCTGCTTTCTCCCCTCCAACACTACCAACAGAGGCATTTTTCTCCTTCGCTATCCTGCCAGGCCCAAGCAGCTTGCTCAGCCAGCGAATGAATCCGCATGCCCTTTGCCCCTCTTGCTAGGACTGCCCTGCCCGCTGGAGGCCTCCTCCTTCTCACTGTCCTATACCACAGGCTTAACCACAGCCCTTTTTGCTCACAAGCTACCTTGGCCAACCTGACATTTGTCCCCTTCCAACTCCTCCTTGTCTAAGCCATGTGCAAGCGCGCTTCATTCCACATTCTGCCTTTCAGTGAAGGGTTGCTCCCTTGGGTTCATGAGCTCACTCACTTGTCTCCCCATTCCCTCCACCCTGGGGGATCCCTGGTTCCCTCCAAGGCTCACCTTCACCCCCCTACTGATCTTGTACCAACTTATCTAAGTACATGCTGCATCCCTGGTGCCTAACCCAGGTCCGGGCACACAGGAGGAGGCATGGGAAGGTATCACAGGGGATGAATGTGCCTGGTGTTGGGACTTCTTTCTCCTGGTCTCTCCCACCAAGTGCCCATCATGGAGTAGACGTTCAGCAAGCACTTGGTGGAGAACCTACTAAATCAACTGGACTGATGGGGATTCCAAAGTTCTCTGTGAGAGGTCAAGAGAATCCTGTGAGTCTTACCTTCATTCTGGAAGCTCCAAGCCACGTAGGTGCTTAGCTGCAGAGCAGAACCCCAAACCTCAGGCTATGAGCCCAGACCTGAGGTTCTTCCAGACATCCCATTTTAGTTCAACTCCCCATAAACCAATCTGAGACCAAATGACCACATTACCAAAGGTATGGGCCCTTCTGTTAAGATTAACAAATGGAACTCATCTGATCTGAAATTAATTCAGAAAATTTCATCACAAGCAGGACTCCTTCCAGGTCACACCCAGAATGGTCCAGAGCCTGGCTCGCCATCCCTGGAGGACATTACCTGGTAATGTCCAGGGCTTTCTGAACTTTGGCCTGGACTGACCCAAGCAGATCTGCGCCCATTTTCTTCAGCAGCTGAGTCAGCAGCACGAACAGCCAATCCTGAAGGTCATCTTTATGCACTTGGAGGAAGTCCACCAGCGTTTCCAGAAACATGCTGAAGACCTACAGTTGGCAGAGATGGGGACGATGAGGAAAAAAAAGGCGGGGGAGGAGAACACACTGACCCTTGGGACTCAACTCAAAACGGAACCAGGAAGGAACAAAGGAATCAGAGGCAGACGAGGCAGTGATTGGCAGCCAAGCAGGAAAACAATCTGTCTTGCTTTCATTGGGCTCTGCGATAGAAGAGGACACCTCACACATGGCCCGACTTCGGCAGAACTTGGACAATTAGCTTCTAGTCCATGCAGTATCACTCGAGAAAGGAAACCTCGCCATGATGGCTGACACACCTAAGGCCCCCAGGCTGCTGTGGCCAAGTACAGCGAGGGCAGGCCTTGGGTGGACTCCTATCGACTCAGCCCAAGCCGGATGATGGTGACCAGACGGGCCAAGACGGGACCCGTTTGGGGTCTTCCTAGCAATGATGGCACCCTGCCTGCCCTCAGAGGCCACTGACCAGGAGGCAGCAGGGGTGATTTAGGCTGGA
Source organism: Trichosurus vulpecula (assembly GCF_011100635.1). Taxonomy (NCBI): domain Eukaryota; kingdom Metazoa; phylum Chordata; class Mammalia; order Diprotodontia; family Phalangeridae; genus Trichosurus; species Trichosurus vulpecula. The sequence continues at coordinate 207,148,055 of NC_050581.1, read as the reverse complement.
CAAGCTGGCCCTGAGGACTTTATGACAAGCACATGTCAACCATATTCAGCTTGGGGTGGGGAGGGGGACAGGGGGGCTGGAAGAATATTGTAGTGAACAACTGTGTCTATATAAGTACTAACTTAGTCCTGAGACAGCACTTCGCAATTATCTGGCAACGACAAGAGGAAACAGGCCAATTTCAGATTTTCTGGTGTACGTGGACATTCATCCAAAGGAAGGGTTAGATGGCCTCTAGGCTAGCCAGATGTATTAGGAAAGAACGTGTAATGCCCAAGATCAAACACTCTGGCTAATTTCTAGTAAAGGAACTGTTCCCACTTTTTGAAACACCATTAAAAACACCAGAGGGCCCCGGCATCAGGTCTGCTTGCAGAAAAGGGCCCTATCGTCATTACATACTAGGCTGATCATGGAACATATTATCTATGAACATGAATCTTATTTAAGCTGAAAAACTGATGAATGGTGGTGGCAGAACGAGAAGCAGCCAAAACCAATAAAAACATTTAGCCCTTAGACAGAATGCAAAGAAGTCAACTTTAATTAGAGTGTTCTCTCCTCTTCAGCATGTAGCCGGACCACAGACTAATACTAAGGACACTCCTCCCTTGCAATTAGGGTTAAGTAAACTAAGCTCAGCACAGACCTACTTGGAAGATGGATGGGGATGGGTTTTTCACTGGTTGATCATAGAATACAATTCAATGTGGGCATGTCAGTGACTCCTCTCCTAGTGCTACAGAACCTTTCTGAGCACAACTAAGACACGTGCACTGTGGAAGTTGCGCATGCCAGACACTGGCCTGACCAACCCCGGGCAGCTCTTCCAGACAATCCCCGCCAGGGGATGCTGCTGACACAGACAGTGCTAAGAGTGAGCGCTGGCCTGATGCGCCTGCTCTTGGTACGATGCTCTGGGGCTCAGGAGAGCAAAGGAAAGCCTTTCCAACAACTGTCCTCCCAAACTGGCCTTTGCTCCAGATGCCAAGACATGCAGGGAGTGCAAGGCCAGGGGTCAGCAAGACTTGAGTTCGAATCTGGCCTCAGACACCTACTAGTTGTGTGACTTTGGGCAAGTCTCTGCACCTCCGTCTGCCTCATCCCATGGTTACTAGGAGGAGAAAATGAGATCCAAATTGTGAAGTGCTTGGCAGAATCAGCGCCTGGCATGTAACAGGCGCTTCATAAATGCTTGCCAATCTTCTTTCTCCCTGTCCTTCCATTTCAGAACTTGATTCTTGAGAGTTTTCTGCCCTTCTGGGGCCAGGAGTGTGTGAGGACACATTGCTCTCTGCATGAAGCCTGAGCAGGGGAGCTCACTCCTCCCAAAGGTTCCACCATTTCACCTGCAGCTGCTGGATTCTGGGGTGGTTCCAATCAGATCCAGAACACCAAGCGCCATTTTGGAGAAGGTGTTCTCTGGTCCTTTTAAAGGAACTAGTTGTACTTCCTTCTTCAATGCTTCCCTGCCTGCCTTCTCCACCCTGTTGCAGCCCCTCACCATGGGCATGGCCGTCTAGGGGATAAGGAAACAAGCATTTTTAAGTGCCTACTGTGTACCAGGCACTGTGCTAGGCACTTTCTGAAAAATGATCTCATCCAATGCTCATGACAGACCTAGGAGGAAGGTGCTCACATTATTCCCCTTTTTCAAAGGAGAAAATGGAGGATTTCACAGAGGTGCAGTGGCTTGCCCAGGGTCCCACCACTGGTGTCTGAGGCCAGGGGTACTGGGGAGTTCCAGAGATGGGAGGGACCATGCCCATCCCTCTTCCCCAGCTCTGACTCCAGGGCCTTCAGCCAATGCTCAGAGGCCAGGCGGCCCAAGGCACTCATCAAGCACGTGCCTCTGGACGGGGTCTGCCCACAGGGAACAGAACAGGGCCAAGGCAGAGGACTGGGGTAGACGGTGGTGTCCTCGACCCCTGTGGGACTCAGGGGCCGGTAAAGGCCCAGGTCTTCTCCAAAGGCTCTGCCTCCCCAATCTTGTACAATGGATGGTGGACTCTCCATAGACCCCTGCTCGATTCCTTCCCAAACAGAAACAGGGGGGCCACCGATCTGTCCAGAAGGCACCCTGCAGGGGGCTGCAGACTGACTTCATTTTAAAGGGTAATCTTACCTCTGTCTCATTTTACTTCTATTTGTTTTGCTAACAATTCCCAATCCCGCTTTAATCTGATCCCATTGGGGTCTCTCTGGACCCCCTGACACTCATCCTTCCAGTGTGATCATTGGCAGATGGATGGCCGCACCATCTCAGACTTCATCAAGGTCACTGGCTCTTCTGTGCTTCTGGTCCCCTGGATCAGTCAAATGACCCATTTGTGTGACAGGGTCTACCGGTGTCTAAGCAACTCCAGGGACATCGCATCCTTAAGAGGCCCTGACCAGCGGCCAGCTCCAGGGTTCTAAGGGCTCCTTGCCCTGTACGCCTGGGCCTGTCTGATGCCACAAGGGGAACATTGATGGAACTGGGGATGGGGTGTGCCAGCTGCCCCACCATGTGCTGCCAGCGGAAGGGATGCCTGACTTTAAGAGCAAATCTAAAGTTCTGAGCTGTCCCACTTACCCTCAATCTCACTGCTGTTATTGGCATCATCAAGAAAGGAAGAAGCAGCAAAAAGGTTTGGCTGATGAAGTCCAGACATTTTATTTCCTAAGATAAAACTGGAAATTTCTTGCCTAGAGATGACCACATGCTGTCTACTTCATGCTGGAGTCTATGTTGTCAGAGAAGGCACTCATTTATTTAGGAACACTGACAGCTGTATGATTTCATCTTGGGGTTAAGAAGCAAAAAGGAGTGAGCCTCAGAGCCAACCGGTCCAGCCCTTGCTTTCAGGCCCAGCTGGGTTAGACGATGCCCACGGTCACACAGGCACCAAGAAGCCACGCCAGGGCCTGAACCTGGGGCCTTTGATCGCTGATTCAGCACCATCCCACTGCATAGTGGCAGCCTCTCCACACCTGCCTGCTGACCGAGAGGCTGCCCAGCTAAGGATGGGGGTGGGGGCTGACTGTTTTAGGTGTGCCAGTCATCATCACATTTAGGACAGAAGAACAGAACCCAATTACGTCAGTTAATTAGTAGATGAGAAAAGCACATCTCCAAATAGACCCACATGGTTTGCATAATTGTACAGAGAGTTGCATAAATTGCAACCGGTCTGACACTGCATGAATCTTTGGGAGAGAAAAAGTAAGAGAGAAGAAGGGTTAATGTCATTGTCATGCAGCAAAGTTAGGTTTCCAACAAATATGAACCAACTTACTCTCTACCGAGAGTTCCAACACAGGAGACAGCATGCAAAAAGAAAAGGAAAAAAAAGAAAAACACACACATTAGTTGCCATCAATGCAAAGTCCCTGTATGGAAGAAAACACAAAAAATAAAAGACGACAAATGTAGTTCTCCGAAAGTTCATCATTAACTCGACCCTCTTTTCTGCCAGTGCTGTGCATGGCAGGGGAGAAGAGCCGAAACCTCGATTCCTGGGAAAGCACCAGGCACCAGCCCTGCCCCCAGAAGCAGCAGCGGTGTTTGCCTGCAGGAACAGGAGGTGGGAGACCCTCCATGGAGGAGCCCTCCTTGCCCAGCTTTGGATCCTGAAGTTGGAGGGCCAAGAAGGAAGCTAGAAACCTTCCTGCCCATCCATACCCTTATTTATGCATAAAAACCTCCAGGGCTTCCCTAGACTGACTGCCGGCAGGTCCCTGACCAATGAAAAGTAAATGACTGGGCCACAGTCACAGGACTGGGGTGTGTCGGAGGGGAGGTTTCTTGACTCCAAAGGGAGCCAGCTCTCTACCCTATGATGCTGACCCCTGCTCTGGAGTCTGTCTGACAAAATAATCTTGACAAGTTTTCTGGTTTAAAATGAACTGACTGGCAGCTCAGAGCAGCACAAATGAACACTGTTACTGTCGTACACGACTTAATTATTTCATTCAGCATTTCCCAGTGACATCTGAATCTGGTTCAGGCTAGTTTTGAGTCACCCCAGCTGTGGGCCATGCCCCAGACTCTGTTCCTAACTCTGGCCACCCCTAAGGCCAAGGTCTGGGACATACGTGGCCATCGCCTGTCATAGGCCCAGCGTCAACAGGCAGAAAAAAACCCACAACTTCCCACAGGAATTATTGGTCAGCTGAGCATCTGTGGTGTGTCTGTGGCAGAGCATTTCACAGATGAGCTAGATGCAAGCAGACACCCCTCCTTCCCCACCTCGCCCAGGCCTCCAACCATCCTCGGAAAAGCTGGGCTGCTGCTGAACCCCGGGGACCTGCTGCTCCTCCCCAGGAAGCTCCAAGCCTGCTGCTCTGTCGGGCTGGGCTGCCCGGATGGCAGGAGGACGGGGCCGGTCAGGAGGGCACCCCCTCCTCCCATAAGAGCTGGAGGTCTCTGCGTTGGCCCGTTGCTTTGCCATGGTAAAGGATAGGAATGGAGCTGGCTGGCAGAGCAGTGAAGGTCCAGGGGATGGAGCATGGGGACAGACACACACACACACTTGTTTATCTATATATATGTATATGTATGTGTATTTGTATTTTATAGATTGTATTGTGTCTACTAGGGCAACTAGGTGGTCCAGGGGATAAAGCTCTGGGCTTGGAAGCCGCAAGACCTGAGTTCAAATCCTGCTGGAGACATGTGACCCTGGGCAAGTCACTTTAGCACTGCCTGCCTGCCCCACTCCTCAAGTGCAGAATGCGCACTTCCCAGGGCTGTGGTGAGAAATGCCTAGTGTAGTGCTCAGCACATAGCAAGTAAGCGCTCTTTCTTGTCACATAGAATCTTTCCCATGATCATGCGTTACACATGTCCACATACAGAATGTGCAGAGACCCTGGCCTCGCTCTCGCCGGGCAGCTGGCTGACTTCTTAGGTCTTTCATTAAGGTTCCATACGTGGAACAGTCTGCTGGCCTTGCTGGCCGGGGGACCTCGGGTACATCCCTCTCCCCTCTGTGCTTCAGTCTCCTCTGAGCCCACCCCCAGGGCTGCCAGGGGCTCAGACACAACATCTACGCTAAGTACTTTACCAGGGGCCCAGATGCTTGGCAAAGGTTAGTCTATCACTGTTCTTGGAATCCCCCCTTGGTGTTCCTTGTGAAGGCAGGATTACACAGGACCAAATGAGGGGTGGAACGGTGGAGGGAGCAAGCCAGTGCTCCCCCAACAACGATGGCCACCAGGAGAGGAGGGGGTCATACACCCCCAACTCCCCAACCCCACAACGGCTCAGTCCTCACAAATGAGACCCTGAGATGAGGTGGGGGACCACCGAATAAGCAGCGCCTTGTCAGGGTGGGTTATAGGAAGTGTGTGTGGTCCCAACTGGTTACAGTGTGGTCCGGGATGCAGAATGGATGAGCTGCCCATGATCCCCTTCTGAGAATCCCACTGCCCAGGAAAGGTGGCCCTGAGACGTACTAGCAGCGCCTTCCCTCTTCCTCTGCTGGGCGCCCTGCCCTGGCCTTCCTGCCTGGCTCGGGGCCACCCAAGCTCCTCAACACGGAACTTGATGCAGACCAGCCATGAGCACTAGAGATGCCTGGACACGGCCCATCTTGCTCAAAGCGATCAGTACACACCGACGGGTCATGGCAAGCCAAGGCCATTATCTCTTCTCTTGACCCTCATCCCCACTTAAGAGGTGACAACAAATCTCCTTTTGAAAACTAACTTTTGCTCCTGGTTTAAAGAAAAATCCTGCATTTCAGCCTTCTTTGGGTTGTCAACAACCTTAAATTTTTTGCATTATTTTTGAATAAAAAAGCTTCTTTACAGAACACAAAAGGCTGTCAGTAAGGGAGGGTTCAGACCCCCAGAGTGCCCAAGCTCCCACGGACAAGGGCCCATTCCCCACTTTGCCTTTGGAAGGAGCTCCCCAAAGGAGCCTCCAGAAGGGACATTCAGAAGAAAACAAACCTTCCAAGAAGGAATTTTAAAGAAGAGGAAGTTACCATCACAGCTTCTTTCTAACTGATATGCAACACACAGAGATAAGTAACAGAGAAGATGTGACCAAAAGGGGACAGACAAATAAAATCGGTGAGGGAAACTGGAAGGTGAGTGAAGATCACAGGGAGGAAGACCAGAGACGAGCCAGGGAAATCTTGTGAAGGGGCCGTGGCTATCCCCGCCCCATACCCTGCCACTTCCAGTCAAAGACGTTCTTAGAAACTTAACTGATGCTTTTCCTTGTCACAGCGATGAGATATGTGCACGCCCGGGTTTCTGGTTCTACCCTGGCTTTGCAGGTCTGACTGTGCACTCATGTGGGCTTTGTGCCAGGAGACAGACACACAGACAGACAGACAGACTTGACTTCCAGAGAAGGGCTGCTTATCAATTTGCTACCAGGGTTGGCACCCCCCACCCCTCATGTGGGCAGCAGCACTGGGGGCTGTACCAACCACTCAGGGTTTTCAGTGCCCATCTAGATGAGCTAGGGAGGTGAGGGGCTGCAGCATCAGACTTACCTTGCTGTGAGGGTCAGCAAACATCCTGGTGAAAATCTCACACAATCTTTTCAGCTCGACACGACTGGTAAAATGACAAAGCAGTGAATTAATAACCATCTAGAATTTCAAGAAGACATTTAAACCCTGCTTTTGAAAGTGTGACCAGGCCATAGTTCACTGAACACTATATTGCACAGGGCCCAATGTGGGGGTGACAGTGAGGAGCAGGTGGTGGAGGGGATGCGGGCGTCAGCACAATGGACATGGGTAGTGTCCTTTCCGGGGAACAGGTCACACACCAAGGACCCCATGCCAGCCCGGTCTGTGCTCAGGGCTGGACACGGGTGGCATCCTTCCCAAGGGACAGTTCTCCTAGCTCAGCCCCCCTTTCCATCCCTCCTGTTCACTTCTAGTCAGCACAACTCAAGGGTTCAGAGCCTCCAGCTCCGCAGGGAGTGCTTTCTAGGGGCCGGTCACTTGGCTGTCTTTCCTCTTTCTATCCCCTACCCTCCTGAGACATTGCTTGGGGTCAAGGGCCATAAACAGCTCGGTGAGATGTGCCCAAGGCCAAGGGGGGCAGGAGACCACCCTGTCATCCTCCTCCTGCCTCCCCAGCTCCCCACCTCTCCCCCCTGCACTGGTTCATCAGTCATTATTTCTTGCCGGTCATCAGCTCTGACATTCCTGCCCTTGGAATTTTCCAACTGACTGGTTCCATTTTGACTCTAGGTTTTTGCAATCACAAAAAGGGCCATTTTGGCCTGTGCGGGGGGGATGTCCGGGTCCGAGGCATGGGCATTTCGGTCACTTTCTGACCCAGTCCAACAAGGGGGCCTGAGCAGGCCCCTTGGCCTGGCACGCTGGAGACAGGTCCAGGTCTGCACTTCTCCAATAACAGGAATTATCAGCTTGGGAATAGGAAGTTTGCTCCTCTTATTTCCAAAGCTGTCTGTCTGAAATTGTATTAGTTGCCTGCATAGACTTTGGGAACTAGACAAATTTCCTACAAATCCACCACCTCCCTCCTCTTGAGGCAAATGCCAAAGGCATTTCACTTTCAGGTAAGGGATGCTGTCCTTGGCACTGCCAAGAGCTTGCTGCCTAATCCCCCAATCCAGCAGGAAGAACAGCAACAAAACAGCAAAAGCAGAGAATGATCCTGACTCAGCCTGGCCCCTAGGAAGAAAGAGGAGAAGCCCCTCTGCAGAAGGGCAGGGTGGGGCTGGGCGCCACCAGGAGAGGGCTTGCCTCCTGCTCTGGCAGGATGTGGAGAGGGTGCACACAAAATGGGAGGACAAAACTCCTTTTAAAACGTAAAGTCATTTAGCCGACTTTCTCCAGGGTTGGGCACAGGCATGTAGACGTTCATCTTGTGCAGGTGTGGTCCCTGGGGTCCCTTCTTTATGCAGGACTTCCCAATGCTAATGGCATTTTCCTGCGCAGACCCATGGGTGATGGCATCCCTCGTCCCCTGACCTCGTCGGGAGCCCTGGGTGCCATATGAAAAGGATGTGGGAGCCTCTGTGCACCTGTAAGCGGCCACCCTCACCTCATCTCCTACATAAAGCCCCTCTCAAGCCAGCTCTGGTGAGGTCTTCCCATGAAGTAGGAGGGCCTGGCACGTATGGACTTGTTAATGGAGTGTGCCAAAGCAGCGCCTGGCTTCCGCTCACAAGCAGCCCACCTCCTACTGGCGGCAGCTTGGGCCCAAGGGGAGAAGTCCCTTTATTTTATGCCAGAGGCAATGGGAAAACAGAGAAGGGGGGACTGGGAGAGACAAGGATGAGAGAGTGCAAAGGAGAAGGGAATGAAGAAGGGTGGGGAAGAGAGACAGACAGAGAGAAGAGAAAGGGAGAGGGGGAGAGAGAAGAGAGACAGAGAGAGGAAACAGAGAGAGAGACGAGAAAGGGGGAGGGAGGAGAGACAGAGACAGAGGGGAGAAACAGAGACAGAGCGGAGAGACGAGAAAGGGAGAGGGAGAGAGACAAAGACAGAAGGGAGAGACAGAGACGCAGGGGAGAGAGACAGAGGGAAGAGAGAGCCAGAGCCAACACCATTCCCACAGAGAGTAGTTTGTGTGCGCAGGACAGAGCTCCGAGGAACACATGGAGCTCAGTAAAGAGAACACAGTTGACCCTCAACAGAGAAGGCATCAGACCGAGAGCCCAGACTCCACGGGCAGCCATCAGCCATGTCATGGCAGGGTCTCCCTAGGGTAGCAATGTGCAGGGCCAGCGGGCACCCAGGGGTGCACCAGCCCAGCGTGGCTGGGGGCGATTCTGAGCACCTATTGGAAGGAAGGTGAAGACAGTTTGGGCCCAAAGCCAGACTAACCTCCATCCGCATAATGAGGAGGTCCTGCGGCCCTTGTGCTTGATGAGGCTTCTTCAAGCTCTCAGGTCACACCAATGTGATCCACATTTTACAGATGAGAAAACTGAGGCCTGTGTGCCACCCCCAAGGCTCCTGGCACAGCTCGTGCCCAAAGGCAGTATTCCCGACTCCGTTTCCCAGGGTCTCCCCAGGCCTCTTACCTCAGTGTTCGCTGGCTCCGGAGCAGGCTCTGAAGACCCAGCAGGCCTTCCTTCCTCTCTGACCAGTTGGAGCTGGCACAGCGGTTCAGCACCTCGGCCACGTCCTCTGTCTGCCGCATGTAGGTGGGGATGCTGCCGTTCCGGGAGCTATAGGAGCGCTCAGAGCAGGCGCTCGAAGCGTCGCTGTTGGCGTCGTCATCTGAGTACATGCCACCACCATAGAGCTCGTACCGCCTGCGCGCGGGTTTTTTCTGGGCACAGCGGGGCTTAGTGTGAAGAGGTGTGCACAAGGGATCGGCCATACCCACACCCACAACCCCATGCGCCAAGGCCCTTCCGATGGGCAGGGGATGTAGCCTGCTCCCTGGGGTACCTCCTTTATCCCTGCTCCCTCTCCCTGAGGACTGAGGCCAGGGTCCAGCCTGCACCCATGCCCTGACACGCTACAGCCCCGCTCCCCAACAGCAAAGTGGGCTCATGACTGCATCATTTCTGTGAGTCCAACTGGGCTGACCCAAGAAACCCACTCTTGGCCTTCCAAGTCAGAGTAGGAAGCGAAGATAGAAAGCTTCCTCTAGAGCCGAGTGGGGAGCCTGTGGCCTCGAGGCCACAGGTGGCCCTCTAGGTCCTCAGGTGCAGCCCTTTGACTGAATCCAAATTTCACAGAACAAATTCTCTTAATAAAAGGATATGTTCTGTAAAACTCGGACTCGGTCAAAAGGCTGCAGCTTCCCCACCTTGCTCTAGGCTTTCTAAGAGGGGCTGGGGAACCCTTCACGCAGAAGCGGGTGAGTGGTTGTGGCACTAAATCTGTAATGAGTTTAATCTGTGTGGGGAAAACTCTATGAAACCCGTGGATGGCAAACCCACACAACCTCCATAGGTTAAAGTCATGAGAGTCGCTAGCAAGAAGGTCTGCCCCAACTGAATCTGAAACGAGAACCACGTCGTGCATTCTGAGGTTCACGAGACTTCTCAGTCACCACCTGAGCTGTTCCATCACTAATGGCCCCCTCCAGGTGACGAGTTTCCCTTCTCCGTCCCCAATCTACCAGTAGAGCAGTAACTGGGCCAAGAGACGTTAGTGCCCAGCTCCCTCCTGGCTCTCTCCTTCTCTCTCTGCACCTCCATTCTCAAGTCTAGGGTTCTGATCCTGCCTGCACAGCCAGTGTGACCTGACTCGTCAGACAGCTAGCTGAGAGTGTGAGGTGTGGATATAGCACAGAAAGAGAAGGGTGGCCACAAAAGGAGAGAAAATAGTGATTTATCTACCTTGGTCCGCATGTCTCCTAAGAGCTGAGAGCAGTGAATTATCAAAGAGAAAAATGGAGAACAGTGAGAAGACATCCCTGTTAGCCCTCCCTTCCTTCAAGAACAGGGCCAGCCTCTAGGGAGGATGGGGAGCCGCAGCAAACACCGCTGAATGAGGAAGCCTGGCCGCTGACCCCTCCCATCTCTAAAGCTGATCTCCCAGAAAGCATAATGGAGTTGGGTTAGTCGGCTGGTGACCAGAGGGGCAGCAGGACATCTCCCTCCCATGGGGCATCAAGGAAACTCCTGGAAGGGTTTGGTGGAACAGGGGCACGCTCGCTCTACAACCCGAAGTGGCAAAGGAAGGACAGAGTGATGTGAGAGAAGAGGAAATCTTCTCATTCCCCCCAAAGAGATGTCTGCACGCTTCCCAAAGTGGTGAGTCTTCGACACAGTGAGAAGAGGTTAAAGCAGGCTTTCGGATGGCCAATGATATTACAGAAAAGGTGTTTAAAAACAAAATGAGACTCGTCCTAAATAAGATCCTGATGGGGGGGGGGGTCCCTTCAAGCACATCTCGTGCTTCAGACCTCTGTCCCTGGGTCTGTGCCCAAGTGAGACTCCAGCTGCTTCCGGAAGCAGAACCTTCGCCCCCATGCCCTCCTTTGCCAACACACTCAGCAGATTTTCTTTTTTCCCTCTAGGAGTAACTGAAACTGCCCCCCAGAACAGCCTGTCCCCACTGGACTCCACGGCAGGCCACACCTGCTCTGGCAGAGAGAAGTGGGTCCCCAAGCACCAGGGTGATGAAGAGGGAAAAAAGGCACGTGCTTACCAAGGCGTCGGCGACAGCTTCCTCCACGTCGGAGCCCGTGTTCAGGACACGCATGGCGCTGACGGAGGATGACAGGCGGCTGGACTGACTGATCCCGTAGCCGGCCCCTGCCGTGACAGAAGGAAGCCAAGTGTCACATCCACCCGGAGCCAGGGCGCAAGGTTCGAAAGGCAATGGCATGGACAAGAAGCAAAATAAAAATGAGAGAGGAACAGCAATTCAAATGGAGACACCACGGAGAAGCATCTGGGCCAGAAGGTGCAGCCAGGTCCGGGTCGTCCCCGGCAGGGAGACCCGGCCTCGTCTCAGAGCTGCCGGGGCTCCTTTGAGAAGCCCCAGGTCTGACGCAGTTCAGTTTTCTCCAGCTCAGGCCAAGGGCCTGTCATGTGAAGTGCTGTGGACAGCAGCGAAGCCGAGCGCCCCATGGGAGGCCACTCTGGGGGGGATGGGAGCGAGCGAGTGCGTGCGTGTGTGCGTGGGCGAGTGCGTGTGTGTGTGCGTGCGTGAGCAGTGTTCAAAGCAAGCACATAAAATGGACCACAAACATACAACTCGATGTTAGAAAAAGACATGCAAGGGAAAAACCAAGTGTCTAAACATGACGGGACAGAAAACAAGAGAGGGAGAAGGACCCCGAGAAGGCAGCACCACAAATGACCGCTCTACGTGGGGGGATTCTCTAGTGCAAGGATTGGATGGAAATCAATCAATCAGGGTTTGGAAAAATGGGGGTGGATGATTCAACGGAAACGCAGTTAGAACGAAAGCAAGATGGTGGCAGAGCCGAGAGCCGAGGGTACTCATCCTTCACCTGCGGCCCCGCAGACGTCGGGGGTGTAGAGGGCACCTGTCGATCTGGAGTGATGCCTGGAGGCTGGAATAACAGGACCACACAAAGCCTGCCTGTTACCACGGGAAAGGAGTGGGAGCCACGTGAGCAAGCGAGGGAGCAAGCTAGCTAGAGGTCTTGGAGGGTGCCCTGGAGCAGAGGCCCATCCATCCACAGGCATGCAGATGCAAAACCAAAGGAGGCTTCAGATGGGAGATGAGGGAAGGCAGAGGCAGAGGATGGGTGGGCAGGGAGGACAAGTCGGGGCCCAGACCCCTCCCTCCAGAGGGGCCTTCCTGAAACACCCTCCCTGCTCTCTCCTGGGTGGGCATTTCCTTTGAGAAGAGGCATTTCCCACAAAATCCAGGCTATTGTCCTGAAATGGATCTGGCCATAACCCTAAAAGATATTTGTTTTGAAAACAGTAGCCTGACAGACAGCAGGACAAGCACCAACTCAGGCAGCATTCTGAACTTCCCATTATAAAAAGAGGAAGAAATTCATTTGCTATTTTCTCCATTAGCTCCATGCCCCAAAAGGCAAAGTAAGGCAAGAAAATCAGAAACTTCAAAAACTCTAAGCTTAAGCAGGCCTCGCTTCAAAACGGAATTTTAAAAAAAGTAGATAGGGAATTTAATTTGCAAGGAGAAAGCAGGAAATCTTTTTTCATTCCACAGCCAAGTTTCAGCTCAAGAACCCTAAAGCCAAAATGCAGCTTCTATAGATGAAAGAATGTCTGTTCAGGGGCAGCTAGGTGGCGCAGTGAGCAGAGCACCAGCCCTGGAGCCAGGAGGACCTGAGTTCAAATCCGACCTCAGACACTTGATACATGTACTAGCTGTGTGACCTTGGGCAAGTCACTTAACCCCAATTGCCCTGCCAAAAAAACAAGAGTGTCTCTCCAGATGGGAATCAGATCTCATTTCTCCCAGGCTCCAGACACAGATCACGGAACCACATGCTCCTCCAGGACTCAGGAGAAAGGAGAACCCCCTGGACTGGATGGTTCAGTTATTCAAAGTCACTTTGTGGCTTGCTCCTACCCTAGGCCTCGCCACGGAGGGCTCTGACCCTCTGGACTGGATGGTTCAGTTATTCAAAGTCACTTTGTGGCTTGCTCCTACCCTAGGCCTCGCCACGGAGGGCTCTGAATGAGGAGGATAACTACAGGCTAGCAGGAGGAAGCAGTTCCTTGACTAGGTTTGCAAAGAACTCAGCCCATGGGCATAGTGGCTGTGGACCAGCCAGCACACTAGGGAGGCTGCTGCTCTGGACACAGCTCTCCCCCAGGTGGGCCCGAGGGCCCTTGCCTGCCTAACCCTGACCCTAACCATGCCACTCCAGGCACAGCTCTTCCAGGTGTGCCCAAGGTCCCAGGCCTGCCTAACTGTACCCCTAAATGCTCCGCTCCCTGCACAGCTCTCCCCGAGACGGGCCTGAGGGCCCTTGCCTGCCTAACCCTGACCTAACCATGCCACTCTGGGCACAGCTCTCTTCCAGTTGGGCCCAAGGGCCCAGGCCTGCCTAGCCCTAACCCTAAATGTCTCATTCCCTGCACAGCTCTCCCCCTGGTCCTAATTGGCTGCAGGGAGTGTCCAGGACAGGTAGTCTGGATAAAACAGGAAAGGAGCTGAGTTAGCACCTCCTCCAGACCCAAAAGCCAGAAAACAGCAGAGTCCAGAAGGTTTGAATGGCCGACCCTCCTTTCCTAAAGAAGGGGCCTCCCTGCACAGCACCCCAGAAGGGCAACAAATCCTGCTAACAACATTTGTTAAGGAAGAGAAAACACAGTAAAAGGAAACCGCTCCTCTCTATCACAATCCAAATTCAGAAGTCACATAAGAATTAGAAAAGCCACAGGCACCCGGTACCCAAAGAACCAATCCCAGTTTGGCAGGAACGGCCAGCCAGCATCTGTCTACACTGTGAAGCAGGGAGGGAGGCTGCCAGGTATGAGCAGAGAAGCGCACCTCTCTCCTCCTGGGGCTCCTGGCGCCTGTGGGTAGGACATGGAAGATGGGCACAGGAGAGCCCCGGCATGAGCAGGAGCCAGCTAAAGGGGGGATGTTTGTTGTGTTAATAGCAATTGTGGGATTTTAGACTCCAAGTGAATTAGAGGAAAAACCTGAAGGGAGGGAATGGCAAGCTCTGCATAGGTCACCCTGACTCCCGTCCCAAGCCTTGTTCATGTGTGTGGGCACACACTTCAGTGTGCTCTCTTGCCCTTCCTCTCTCCTCTGACTGGGACGGAAAGCGGTCATGGGGATTAGTGGATCTACACCTTCCCACATCTGGCCAGGCTGTGCAAAGGCAATGCCTTGGGTATCCCTGTGTCCTGGAAGCTGCTTCTCCCAGGAGAGACAGCATTGACGCTGAGCTCCAGGGCCCAAGCACAGGGGACACCAATACTTGGACCCTCACTCACAATGAGAACTAGCTGAGTCGCTTGGTCTGCCAGGACCCCAGACTGGGGCCTTTACAGCACCTTCGATGCAGCACTTTCCATGTGCCCAGAGACACCGAGCCACGTTCTTCTGGTCTGACCAAGGCATTCTGACTTACTAGAGGGCACGGGAAGGCCAGGGCCATTGACTTGCTAAGGGTCATACAGGGAACTGAGAGCGGGGTGGTATTCAAGGCCTCTTTCATGGCGATGCTCTGGATAATGACTGGAAATGGAAATCAATGTGGTGCATCAGGGCTTAATCATCCATCTGGGGTAGCAGAGGGCAGGATGGAGTCATCAGAAGATCCTGGATAACTCTGGCTCCCCTCCACACCCCAGAGATGGACACGAGGGCCTCAGGAGAGGCCTCCAGCCTCCTCGGGGACCATCGGCACTGCGGGGGGATGGGAGGGGACAAGCAGTGCCCACTGCGGGCCACGCCCTGACAAGGTGATGGGAGACGGATGAGACGAGGTGAGGAAGGGCAGAACAAGCCATGCTGCTACGAGGGGTCGAGTACTCACCCAGGGGCTGGAAAGAACGGACCGGACTCGTGTCCCTGCTACTCTCCCGACTGGCCTCGCGGCTGCAGCCCTGACTCACGCTGGGGCGAGGGATGCGGCTGCCTCGCGCTGTGCCCATGGACCAGTATGAGGGCATGTGGGGGGGGGAGGGGGAGACGGACACAAGAAAAGACGCTTTTTAGTGGGTGGTTCCTTGAGGATTGCTTGGGGAGGCCTCCAACCAACCTCTGGCCTCTGTCTGCTAAGGGAGAACCCTTTCAATGCCAACAGCCCATCCCCCGGGGCCTCTGAGTGGTGCCTAGAAAAGAGCTCCTCGCCACGGCACGATCATCTCTGTCCAAAGTCTGTGTGGGAGCATCTAGCTTTGAGCAGTACCTGACAGGGGATGCCTGTGTGTGCTGGAAGGAAGAAAAGAGGAAAAACTGGACTGTTTTCAATAAAATTAAATGTCATTGGACAAACATTTCCCAAGATAAACCCAGACTGGTTGGGCCAGTCTGACGTTTTCAAATGCTCAATTTAAAGGTGAACAGATACATGGTCTGCTTCCAAACAAACACTTAAAACCTAGATCCAAGCAAGAAGACAATAGGACCACAAAAATACAAAGGAAGCTGGTGAAGTGCACAGGGCCTCAGGAGGATGCTGGGCCCAGGAGACTCCTTGGGGAAGTATAAGTGAGCCTGAATAGACCAGAGGTCACACAGGCAAGTCTTACCTACGGAGAGGCGAGAAGGGCTGGCCTCTCGACTACAGCCCTGGCTCCGAGGGATCTTGCTTCGTTTCTGGGCCGACGCAGGACTGACCAGCATTCTCTGAACTCCTGTGCTCACCGTAGAGAGGGCGGTGCTAGTTAAAACTCTTCCTGGGGACCCGGAGCGACTGCCAGCTAAACAGAGGAAAAGAAAACGTCAGGGGAATGCAGGCAAGAGGTGATAAAAACCTGAAGATCATTTCAAAAGTGGTAGGAAATTATGGGAGGATGAGTGGGATGATCCAAGAGAGAAGAGATGAGATGCTAACCAGTGTGTGGACTCGGGAGCCCAGTGGTCTCTCTGGGCGCCTTCCTAAGGCAGCCTCAGTGGACACAACACCCGGGAGCCCCGATCGTCCCAGGACACGGCCGAAAAGCCAACTCCCATCCAGATCTATGAAGCTGTTCTAAGCATTGTGGGCAGGGTGCATGGAGAGGGGCTCTGAGGGAAAAGCGAGAGCCCATGGGGGCAGCAGAGTCTGGCTGTGCAGGACTCTAGAGAAGGGACGCGTGCATCACGGGCCTCTGGGCTGGCTGTCAGCCCCTCCTACACCAAAGGAATTCTCACTGGGTCAGAGCAGAGCAGCGACCATCCAGTCTCTGCTCAGAGGTCCCCAAAGAAGAGTGACCTGTTCCACTCTGGGACAGCTCTCCTCCCCTAGTCTGCCTGCTGGGGCCCAGGAGAGTAAGCTCCCACAAGACTTCTCTTCAGCTGCTTAGATACTTCCTGTGCCTTTGGCCATCCAAGCCCTTCACCACCCAGGTCCTCTACTGCACACACCACTCCTGAGGAGGGCTGAGGACGGTCAGCCCAAGAATTTACCTCTACAACACCCAAAGTTTATCTTATTTATTCAGCCCTGTGCCCTTGGCTCTCAAGATCCTTTGGGATTCAAGATGTCATCCACTCTTAGAACTGTCTCTACGTGTTGCATCATCTGTAGACTGGACCAGTGAACCCAATACACCAATAAAAACATTAAGTAGCTCAGGACAAGCATGGCTTCTCCAGGAGACTTCTTGCTAGGCTGACTGTAAAAAGAGGAGTCTGACTGCCCAAAGAGGTCCATGTGCATTATCTCCCTAATGACTCATTCAAGAATTTTCCCAGGATCCAAGTACACATCCCAGACAGACGGTCTGCAGACTCTTTCCGCCACCCCAAAATTCCTCTCTCCTCCCCTTCTCTCTCTCTCCTTCCTCCTCCCTTTTTCTCCCCATCTCCTCTTTCTCCCATCTCTCTCTTCTCTCTCCCTTTTCCTCCCACCTCTCTCTCTTCCCTCCTCTTCTCTCGCTCCCTCCCATGCCCCTCTCCCTCTCCCTTCTCTCTCATCCTCCTCTCTTCCCTTCCCCCAAATTGGGCCACTGGCTATTCTCTGCCCTTTCGTGGCCCCTCTTGTTTTCTATGACCTTTCAGCTATCACAGACACTGATCAGCTAGTGCCTTCAAGACCCAAGGATCCAGTCCATCTGGGCTGTGGATTCAAATTCTTCAAGGGCGGATGATGGGGCAAGACCTAAGAGCATCACTGTGATGCTGGGCTACACGCTTTATGTGAGCTCACGCAATCCTCCCCGCAGCTCTGAGAGGGCGCCAGCCTGATTCCCACTCTACAGTCGAGGAAAACTGAGGTAGGCAGTATTGGTTCAGTGGCATGCCCAGGGTGACAGCTAGGAGAGTGTGTCTGAGGCTGGACCTGAGCTCAGGTGCCCCCTAATCCAGGCCTACCCGCTGGCATGGGGGCACTGACTTTCTGCTGCTCAGTTTTGTTCCTAAGATCATTCCCCTTATGGAGAAAACAGATGCAAAGCGCATGTGTAGCAGCCACAGCCCTGTGCTCAGAGCCCCAAGATCTGCGCCATCCTTCTTGACCAGTCTCTGCCTTGGGGCAGGGGGTGAGGCAGGGAATAGCCAGGCTACAGGGAATCTTCCTGCCACGGCCTTGGCAACTGAATCTCTTTTGGCTTGATTTGAAAGACCCCTGGCAGGTATGTTATTATCAGCCATTTCTGGCCAAGAATATGGCCAACTTGCCCTACTTCTGGTCAGCTGGTCAACTGCCCACTTCATTTTTCTCTTCCATATTTTTGATCTTCAATGAGCACCTGGGGTGCCAACCACCCAAGACTTCCTAATTGCTGCAAAGGCTTTTAAAGGTCCTTCTGGGAGCATCATCTCAGACAGGGATAAAGGTCATCCTCCTGGTTACGTACCCAGGGAGGCTGCCAACCCCGAGCAGGGCAGGGATCAATACTCGAGAGAAAGCTGGGAGGTCAGGCGTTCACTGGCAGGACCTGAAGAAGGGCTTATAGTCTGTCCTCCATCTCCATGCCTTCCCACAACCTGTTCCAGCCCTGATCTTTTCTTACTCTCCTTCTCTGGCCTGGTCAGCTACCTTCTCCTCAAGCTGGTCCTCAGTCCTCTTCTATGATCTCTAATGGGCCCAGGTCCCACTCATCTCACAACAGGAAAGGAGAAAGTGTTTTCCAAATTGTCCTCAATTTCTCCTCTCTCTAGGTAAATTTCTTCTCCTTGAAATCAACACCTGACCAACTCCCCTAATTCTAACTCGTTCAGTCCTCTACAGGATTCTCTTTTTCCAGAATACCTCAGCTTCTTTCCCTATAACCTCCTCCACGGAAGCAGGCAGCACCCGCATCTTCCAACTCTGAGATCTTAAACTGCTGGTTAATAACATGTGAAGCTGCAAATTACCCTTTCCAAATCCCCAGGCAGGATGAAATGTGGTCCAGTTCACACCTCGGGGGTTGGTCCGAAGTTCCCTTCCCAAGTTCTTGGCATTTTACGTGGCAGTCCCAATGCCACCAACTATCCCAGAACAGACAGAAGCCACGTTTCTCTTCCAACAGATTCTACTGCCGTTGAAGACGAGGCCATAGCAGCCTCACAAGAGAAGAATCCCCTCATGGACAAACAGGGCAGATTCCCTCTGAACGCAGTGATTCTGAGAAGCGTCCTCTCACAGCATCCCCTCCAAGCAGAGGCTCCCAGGAGGAGTCTTCCACATGATGTCAGAGCTCTTACAAGTGCGCTCTCTCTCTCTCTCACACCACACACACACACACACACACACACACACATATGTCCATGGGACCCTTCTCTCCCTTGCCCCCTGTGCCACAGGCACACAATGCTAGAGTCTCATGGAGAGCTTTATAGGCACAGCCTAAGTGGATGCAAATTGGACAAGTGAAGCATGAAGCACAGGGCAGACAATGCAATGTCAAGGCTCTGTTACACATGGCTCTATTCAGCAGAGACACCACCAGGTAGAAGCTTCTGGAGCCCAGACCCACGCTGGGAACGGACTGCACATTCTCTGTGTTTGGCCCCAGTGAGAGGCTGGGAGGGTGGTGTCCTCCCCCAGCCCACAAACAGCCCCAGGGCAGTGGGTGCGACAAGCGACAGCAGCTTTTCTTACAGCTGCAGTAAAAATGTCTAAAATCGTCCCCTCACAGGGCCGAGGCTTCTGTTCCCCCAACTTTCCATTGACCTTAAGAACAGCAAAAAGGGGAAAGGAATAGAGCAGGAGCTCATGCAGGCCCCTTCTGCTTTGTCCGCAAGCCAGCTCTGAACGAGGCTGTGAGCTAGGGGCAGAATCCTGCCTCAGGCAGCCAGAAGGCCCACGCGAGGGCTGCTCTAGTTACTGAGGGACTTGGGATGGCATTTGGGGCTGGCCCCAGGCCAGGCAGAACGAGCACAAAAGATGGAGCCAGGGAGGCCAGGCCTGCAGCCTAGCCTCAGACCACTGAGCGGGCTCCTCCCTGACCAAGGCTTGGCCACAGTCACGAGGAGAGAGGGCTGGAGCTTCTGCTGAATAGAGCACTGTCTGCAAGATGGGAATGGGTGATGGAAAGATGCATGCGCACATCCAGGCCACGGGTTCTTACCGCCCATGGGGTTGGCCGACTGGGATCCTTAGCGGGCGTGAAGAGGGAGGGAGCAGAAGCAGAGCAGATTCAACACAAACAGCAAATGGAAAGAGGAAAGCTTTAGTCAATTCATACTGCAGAAGAGGCTGAGCCACCAAAGCAACGCTCCGGCGCCGCGGTGCATCCCAGGCGGTACAGGCAGGGGAACCCAAGCCACAAAAGCCAGCCTCCCTGCTTCATCTTCCCAACGGCCGACCTGAGCAGCCTCAAAAGGATGAAGGCAGCCAACACACGCTGGGTGGATTCGTCCTCAGGAACAATGGCAGTCATAGTCAAATGAGGCTCCAAAAATTCACAACAGAAAAAGCCCAATCCCAACGAATGAGGCTCCATCGGTGAGAACGCCAGCCCTGAGCCCAGACATGGCGACCACAAAGGCTCCACCCTGCCCCTGTCCCCGCAAGTCTTCTCCCTCTCCTCCCCTTTGTAACACACACCCTCTTTGATCCCAGAGATCTGATGGGATTTTTCTTAATGGCAAAGTAAAAAATATGGAAAAACCAAGCATTACACTCAAGGGGAACTGGAGAGCAGAAGCTCATTCATCAATGACCACGTATCACAGCAAGAGTTATTCCCTAATGGTCAAAGAAACCCAGAACCCCCCAAACCTAGATTCCCGCAGTTCAGCTGCCACTGGCCGCAGCGCTTTGAGGGACTGGTTTTATTATCACAGAAGGGCTTCTTTGCAGGAGCAGAGCCTGACCTGAGCCTCCCCTCAGGGCCCCAGCTCCCTCCCCTGATGGGGGGCTGTCCTGGGAAGTCGGGGCTCCCTTCCCTGGCTTTCCTTCTGGTCTCCCTCCTATGCTCCTTTGACAAAGGAGGGCAGGAACCTTCTTTCCCGTCATTCATCAGGTAACATGTAGTTGGCAGAAGCCGCTGATGGGTCTCATGTTCTGGACTGAGGTTTGTGTGTACGGCAAGATCACCGGCTTGGCTTTCTGAGGGCATCTCTGGCTCCCCAGTGCCTAGCAAGAACCTTACACATATAGAACAGAATTCAAGAGCAGAACCTGGGTCATCTGAGTGAGCCTGTGCTACTGACATGTGGTTTCCTCAGGTCCATGAAGCAGCAGAATCTAATGGGCTCCACCCTACACCTTTCTGCTCCAGGAGATGGCAGATGACCCCCTCAGGTTTAAACTGAGTACATATTTTGGATGGGGAAGTGATTGGGGCTCAGTTTCCTTGCCTATAAAATGAAGCAGTTGGTCCTACCTGGGTACTTAGAATTTGAATTCTTATCCCTAATATTTTTCCTTTCTGAATGCCAAAAAGGAAGCCCTTGAACCACATAAAAAGTTGGGCAGTCTCAGTCTCCATCAGGGTCTCTATTGGCTTGTTGTTATAATGGGCTTGAAACACTCAATGCTAGGATTCTAAGAAGGGAAGCCCCAGTAGGTTCAGGACACCAACGTGGTGAAATGTGCCTAGCTGGAGGTCAGCCCTGCTCCTGTCTCTAGAGAGCCCTCCTCTGGAGGCCAGTGGAAATCCCCTTGAGGGAAGGCAGGGGGAATATTGTCTCGAGCACCAATCGTCGGAAGGAAATGTGGAATGCCATCCAAAGACCCTCATCCTTCAGGATGGCAGAGGAATTCCCTGGGGATTTCCAATTTTGGCTGTAATAACCAAGTGAGTGATGAATGAACGAGTTATTCCGAAAGGGCTGCAGATATGGCCCCTTTGGGTTAGCAATGCCTTCATGAAAACAGGGAAAATCATGGAAAGGGTAACCTCTTCTGGCACACAGCAGGTGCTTAATAAATGCTTCTTCCCCCCAGCCCCTCCCCCCCACCTCCCCCTTCCTGTGAAGAAACGGAGGCAGCACATACCTGCCTGCAGTTCGAACCAGAAACAAGGTACTGTGGCAGCAGGTTCTGAGGGAGGACAAGGAGAAATCACCTTGGGTGTTCACCCTTCTACCCGTGTCAGAGGTTGACCATCAGCTGAGAGGAGGGGACCTTCTGCCGTGGACAGGGGAGAGGGACCAAGACCATGGCACGCCGAGGGGAAGGGGAGGGGTCCTGTCAATGCCCCAGCCCTAACCACACGCCCACACTACACAGCAACACAGAAAAGGGATGGACACATGCACCACCACCACGCCACGCCGCGCTGGGAAAGTACCTTCATTTTTGTCAGGCGACGATGGACCTAAGACACAGAACAACGAC
The DNA here is from genome assembly GCF_011100635.1 of Trichosurus vulpecula. NCBI lineage: Eukaryota > Metazoa > Chordata > Mammalia > Diprotodontia > Phalangeridae > Trichosurus > Trichosurus vulpecula. Next base: position 207,126,281 of record NC_050581.1, on the reverse strand, counting down.
TCAGTGGGCTGCCTTTCTCTGGCAAAGAGCTCGGCCGGAGCCCATGCCTCTCCTGGCTAGTGCCCGGCCCATAGGCCGGAGCGAGAAAGATACGTACGCTGAGACTGAGAGACCATCTTCGTCCTGCTGCGCCCCCGGGAATCTGCCTTGGAGTTGGCCATGCCCACCACCGCCGCAGAAAGTTTGGATCTCATGCGACCTGAGAAAGGAAGTCTCCGTTATTAGGGTACATGGTTCCTTCTGGGACCCTGATAAGGGCTAACTTTACCATTTTCTATTGACCTGGAAGCTGTCTGTGACTACCACTGAGGTGCCTAGCTAAAATCTTTACTTCTCAGGTAAGTTTTGGTGAACGTCTGCTGTGACTAAAAACCAAACAGAATTATGCACTGCCAAGTGGTGCATTTGGACACTATCTTTGAAACAGAAAAATGATGAAGAGACCCCCATGACAAAGGCCTACAAACCAACACTGAAATGACTGAAATGTCTCATTTCTATCTCTCAAATTCACATGAACTTCCTTCCATCGTGGCACCCTGGCCCAGCTTCCTTACTGGGAAGGGCCTGGAGGCCCTCACTGGCTGTCCATGGCTGTCTGGCTGAAGCCAGCAGGCAACAACCTTTTTCTTCCTTTAGTGGAAGAGCCTGACTAGGTCAGAGAGCCCCTCGCTAGCAGGTACCCCTGCTTTCCACCGCATAGAGTGGGGGGGCGGGAATTCCTCGCACGTATGTGCTCTAGGAGAAGCTGAGGACAGGCTCTGCCTTCTGCCACAGTGCCCCGATGGCTATAACTCGACCTGTGCAGGTCCCTTCTCATGGCCCTTCTTGGCAGTAGGACTGATGACATCTCTTCTCAAACTTACTTGAGAGTCACCAATTCTCCTTGTCCCCCAACCCCTTAAGTCTTAGTGGGCTATAATGAGGGCCACCACACTATACCTTCAGGCCACATATCAACTTAGAAAATGACATGTTAACATCATTTATGCCTTATCATATTTTTATTTATTTTGTTAAATATTTCCCAATTCCATTCTGACTGGCTTTAGGCTGTACTTGAGAGTATTATGGTCCACATTTCTGACTTGGACCAAATATCATAACCGCCAATTAGAGTACGTTGCCAAGGGACTATTCTTAGGATGCTAAAAAGTGGCCAATCTCCCTTTTTCTTAAGCTACTGGGAAGCCCCACTCTCTCAAGCCCCATCTCCCCAGCAAGACTTCTCGCCAGAAACTAGGACCCAGCAATCTGCAGCCTGGGGACAGAAACATGGGGTGTCCCTGAATGGTGCAGGACATAAGGGAGTTGGGAGAAAAAGAAACATGTGGAACTAAGAGGGTGAGGGGAGAGCAGGAGAGCAGAAAGCAACAGGCCGACTGGCATGAGGAGCAGACAGGAGAACCCAGTGGTCTCCAGATTCCCAGCCCCTGTCAGTAAGGTACTCAAGGAGCAGACTGGGCCCTGACCGAGATGCTCCGTGGGGACCATCAATTCAGCTCAACGCTAACATGCCCAATGCCTGGCCCAGACCAGGGACCCCCAAGCACTTGGTGAGGGACTGTTTGTGTTGGTAAGCCAAATGGGCTCTTAGCACTTAGTTCAACCAAGTACCCTTGAAGAGTTTGGCCTTTGTTTCCCTGATTGCTTTCCTTACTAAAGCGGATCCAAAGAACCTGTACTTTTGCAGCGTGCTGGTAGCGTTCTTGTTGTTCTTTTACCCCCGCAACAGCTGCTAGCCGGACTGTTGAAACACTGTTTTGGTGCCAACTGGAGGCCCTGCTAAACCTAACCACCTTGCGGTGCTTCTGAGCCCCAGCTAGGTCATCAGAGACAGCAGCACATGGTCCCCCCCAAGCAAAGGCAGGTTTACATTAAAGACAAAAGTAAAAATTGAAGCATTTTACTGGAAAAGGTATGACTCCATCAACCCACTTTTATACTTGATGGGGTTAAACATGTAAAACAATGATGCTTGAGCAGCCAATGGTTTCCTGGGATTGAAATGAAAATCACGGGCAACCCTGGAACCACACACACACAGACACACCCCAAGTGAAAAGCCAGTGAGCAATTAGTATGAAACCTCTGAGAGATGGTCTTAGTTTGCTCTGAAGATGAATGGCAACATTATGGTAAAGGGTTCTCTATGCTATCAAAGATGGGGTGGAATTCTTACCATCTTCAGAAGCTGTCCCTAAACAGGAAAAATAAAACAACAGTGACATTTGAACCAATTCTCCAATGCACAGGTTCAACACCTTTTAGAGGAATGTGATACTTGGGCAAAGACGGACAGTTTTCCTGGGCCATTCAGGAGCTCAGGGCCAACACTCTCCCACACGAGTCTGGCCATGGAGGAGGAAGCCTGGGGGATTTCCAAGTCTGAATCTGTTTCAGACAGCAACAAAAACCAAAAAGGTTCTGGGAGCAAATGGTGACCCTGATCCCAGAGGCAGTGCCTCCCTCGTGGACCACGCCCAGGGAAGGTGTAGGGGTGGGGCACTCACAGCAAGGCCTCCTCTCCCATCTCCCCTGACCAGACAGAGACCAGCAGACATGGCTGAGGACTGCACTGGTTTCCTAGTCTTTGAGCATGGGGCTCTGACCAACTCAGGCTCAACTCCCCACAGCGTGACCCAGGATCTATTATGACCCTACTACCCACACTGCATTTGCAGTGGACAAGGCAGTATGTTAGAAGGCCCTCATCCAAATTAAGCGGACATCGAGAAACCAAAGGATTCCTCATTTGGGACTACAAAATAAAAATGAAACATCCAGCTAAGAGTCATAACGTATGCATTCTTAAGGGTTTTACCATTTTCCTAAATTTCAGACTTCGAGTCAAGTTAGAAACAAGTACCATCCCCTATTTTCAAAAAAGCAGCAAGGCAGTCTGGGTGGGCAGAGGCCATTAGTAATTTCTGAACTCACAAAGCCCTGAATTTATAGGACAAATGTTGGCTGCTTGTGGCAGAGGAACCTGGGACTCCACTTTGCGGGCAGTCTCAGAGGGAGGAGTGTAAGATGACCACTAAGGTCCTTCCAAGCCTAAGGACTCGAATCACCTTCCACTCCAGGATTCACAACAAAGACCAGTCAGCCTCACTTGACCTTTCCCAAGAACACATGCCTTTTTATAGGAAGTCTGACATTGTATAAAAACCTAAGGAGAATGCAAGCAGTGGCAGGGCCAGGGCAGGGCAGCCCAGTACAGACAATGAGAGATCTCTTTTCCCAACCAAGGAGGGCTAAAGGAACATTCCAGAACTGGGAGAGGCAGGGACAGAAAGCATCAAGCAGCATCTCTCTGAGTACCCACAAAACCAGCCGGCTGTCGGGTTTGAGGGCCAAACAGAACAAAGGGCTTACCATCTGTCTTGTCCGATGCATCCTCTTTGGCAAATGAGTAGGCAAAAAACAAAGGAGAGCTCAGTGGGTTAGAGGAAAGGAAAGGCTCAAGATGCATATCAGACATTTTTCTCTGGCCTCTCCTGACCCAGCTTTTCTTCTCCAAGGGAAGGGGAGGGGTTAAGGCCTACAGACCTACTGGGTTCTTGGCTATAAACAGTGGCACCAGAGGAGCACCTGGGAAGGGAAATGGGAACAAAGCCTGCATGCTCCCTCTGCGTGTGCGCGCACAAATGTGTATGTATTTCTGTGCGTGTGCTTGTGTGTATGTGTGCGTGTCTCTCTCTCTGTAAGACCTCTGGGGCTTCTTTCTTGTCTTCTCCTAGTCTAAGACCATTCTCCTTGGCCATGGGCTGATTCACCCTGGTGCCACTCTGAACAACCATTTCTTCTCTAAGATGGTGCTCTCTAGCCAGGAGGTCTGCAAGCCCTCATCCTACGGCGTCAAACTTTTTTTTTTTTGATTCATTTTGCATAGTAGCAATTAAATTTGAAGATCTTTCCCACCCATTAATAGGCCATGTGACCTGCTTACATCACAGGAAGCCTAAGACATGTGATGGGAGGAGCTTCCTGAGAGGAAAAGGAAATTATGACACAGAAAATGCTAAGAGAGAGAGAGAGAGAGAGAGAAAGAGAGAGAGAGAGATATGTTATGGCTGCTAATGACCGTCCTCACGACTGTGAGGACGACTTAGCTGTACTCTGAGTTTGTTTTGGGTAAGACCCAGCAGGGGGTTGGAGAGGCTCCATGTTGTCATATTCTGTATTGAATGTTTTGGGTTCCTTGCTGTTATGATGAAGTGGACTGACTGGCTGTGGGAGCTGAGCATTGGGTTATGGGATATGGTTGTTTGGTGTCTGAATAAATGGTTTGCTTCTTCTGCCTTCTATGTGCAGTCTCATATACTTTGTGATACAGAACCACAGAGGCATTTTGACAGTATTACTGCCTTACTGTCTCAGCATCTACCTTTGAGAAGAACTTTCCCCTGGTTTGCTATAGCACGCTACATAAAATTCCAACATAGAGCAGTTTGAATGAACAAATTTGAGAGGAAAATTTTAAGTTACCTGTGAGTCAGCTACGAGTTTCTTGTGAATAAATGAAACGGACAAAACATGGCCCTCATTAGCCATGATAATTTCACACACATGCGCACACACGTAAATATGAGAGATCACATTTCTCAACACATGCTCCAAAGGAGGGCACTCGACAGGTTTTGGAGCCCCAGGAGAGAGTGAAAAAGGGAAGCCAAGTGGTGTTGGTCACCGGAGGAGAGCAGGGCTGGGGGCTTGGGACAAACCGACCCCAAGGGCCGTGAGGAGACCCATCCTTCTTGGCCTTGCCCAAGAGCTCAACAAAGAGGAAGCTGGACAAGTATGGGAAAAAGTTAGAAAATGGAGGGACTGTTGGCGAACTGAGTGCACCGCATGTTTCTGAAGCTCTGGAAATGGTCAGCCACGAAACCCTTTGAATTCTCGCCCCCAACGTGCACCTATGGCAGTGGCAGCGGCAGGCACCATCTCCCAAGGGCAGCAGAGGAGGCAGCAGTGGACAAGAGCGGACACTTTATAGCCAGAAGAACGTGCTTCTTCTGCCTCCCTGATACAGAGAAACATAAACTAGACGCTGAAGGACAAGGCCTGGGAATGAATGGATGGAGTCCAGAGTGGGCTTTGTCAAAACCCAGCCCAAGCCAATGCACTCACACACTCTCCCTCTCACCTAGAGAAGCATAAGAGCCAGGAGTGAGGGTACCAGGGCCAAGGCGCCCGCTGCTGCCGCCACCTGCCTGCCCGGCAACATGGCGGGCCTTGGCCCCTGCAGCGGTATTCACATCGATGTCACTGTGGGACCGCTGAAGACTTCCAGGACTGCCCGTCGCTCTACCACTACTGGAAGACACTGGGGGAAAAGAACAGAGCCTACTGATGACTGGCGGGGGAAGGAGAGGAGAGCACTTTCACCCCACCGCCAACCCCACCCTGCAGTGCCTCACCTCTCCCAGGGCCAGCTGAGGCGCTCCCCGCAGACCACTTGGAAGAGAATGGGCGGCTGAAAGAGACAAAGCAAGTATGTCACTGACAGGCAGGAAGGACAGCAGGCTCTGGCCCAGGACAGATACCTGCTGTGCCCACGTGACTGAGAAAGCAAAACCCAGATCTGGGATTCTCTGACGAGGAGCCCCCAACCACAGACGAGGATGTCAGGCGAGACAGCCTCCCTTCTCTCGAGATCCCTCATGCACAGACCCCGGACGGGTGTTTGCGAGGCTCTACCATGCTGCTAGTGATGGGGAGCTCAGCCCCCACGGGGGCAGCCTCCCCCCTGGTCACAGGAGCAGCTACCACATGGGCTTCTTCACTCTCAAAGAGCCCTCTTCATCAGAAGGGACGGACCTCATCATGGAGGCACGAGCCCCGACTCCACCTTGGCGTCTCACCCCAATCCTGGCACCTTCCTCCCCCTGCCACCCAGTCCTCAGCACACTCGCCAGAATACAGGTATGGGTAACTGGCCCCTTTCCCATCCGCTCTTCCCTGCCAAACTGCTGGAAGAGGGCTGTCTACACCTGCTGCCTCCACATCCTCATGAGCCCCTGCTGGTGCCCCCTGGAGACCCACAGAGTGAATTTATGGGACTCTGAAGGAAGGCAGTGGCAGGTGAAGGTGTGGACAGTGAGTGCATATGAAGGGCCCAGGGCTCCATCCCGCACCTGCTGACCCTCCCCTTGTAGGTGGCCCCACTTTCCGGAGGAGGGAAGCCTAGGGGCAAAAGGAAGAACACCTGGGGGTGGAAAGAGGCCCAGGGAAAGCCAAGAGAAAATCCACATGTGGCCCTTCAGGCTGCAGCGGCAACTGAGCGGCCAGAGCGGGGAAGGGTAGATGGCAAAAAAGGTGGGGAAGAAAGAGGAGGCCATGCAGCGTCCACACCACATCTACTGCCAGGATCACTTCACTGGATCCTGTGAGCAAGGTGCTAAGAAGATCCCCGTTTAGCAGGCAAGGAAACTGAGGCAAGTAGCTGTTAAGTGGCCTGCCCAGGGTCCCACAGCTAGAAGGGAGTGTCCGGGCTGGATGTGAACTCAGGTCTTCTGCCTCCAGGCCCAGAGTAGCCCCTGGTGGCTGCCAGAAGAAGTGGCAACATGTGGCGGGGCCTGAAGAGCTGGGTCCCGGGGCCAAGTTGCATGACACCCAGCACACCATGGATCCTCTTGGGCCTAAGGTCCCCAGCTGTGACAGCTGACCTTGTCAGGCCCCGTCCACTGTGCCCAGTGGCCTCTCCCACACAGTGCCCACAGTGCCTGGTGGCCCCCCTCTCCCCATACAGTGCCCAGTGGCCCCTTCCGCATGGCACCCACAGCACCTGGCTTGCTCACCCAGCTGCCTTCCCACACTCACTTGAGGCTCTCCTGGGAGCTGGAGGAGGATCGGTCTGAGGGAGGGAGGGACGCGGCGCTGCCCGAATTCTTGAGGTACGTCTGGAGGCTTCGCTGATAAGAAGGTTCCAGGGAATTATACAAGGTCTCGGCTTCCCCAGGAAAGTGGTTTCTGAGGCCCATGTACGTCCTAGGAGGACCAAGACGGTGACGGTTACTGACCGGGTCAGGGCGGCCCAGGCCTTTGTCCCTGCCAAAACTTTCCAGTTCAAGGCTCTAATTGAAGCAGATGAGGGTGTGGGAACTGCCGAGCCACCCCCTCCCCAAGTAGAGGCACTGAATGGCAGACAAGGAAAAGGAGGCCGTGATGGTCACTGCGCATTCTTCACCCAAGACATTCTTTACAATGAACAGCGAGCAGATGCAGCCCCTTCTGGGGGACACAGAGTCCATAGGACAGAGCAGAGAAGGACCAGGGTCAGACACATCCAGAGGCATGAGAGAGGGGCCCAGCCAAGCAAAGAAAAACTTACTTTCTGGCTTCTACTCTGGCCTCGGCGTCCGCGTCATGAATCCCCTTCTTAATTGTCTCGACCAACACGGCTGCGTGTCTGAAAGACAAATGGATGTCCTACTGCATGCACTCACCCCACTGGGTATCCCCCTTACCCTTGAGACCCCCAGGACCAAAGCAAAAACTGTGACTCTACGGGGAGCTTGTCACGGCCCGAGGTACCCACAAAAGGTTAAGGGGAGGTGGCAATTCCACGGGGGGTAGGGGAGAAGAGAGGTGCCACCAGGCACTGAGTGTGACACCTGGTCCTAGCTGTGGGACCTTGGGCAGGCCCCCTCACTATTGCTTGCCTCAGTTTCCCAACTATAAATGGTGATACTGCTAAGAGCCCCATGAGGTGTTTTTAAAAAGCACTCAGTGCAGAGTCCGGCACATAGTAGGTGTTCTGCAAATGCTCATGGCATTCCCCGTCCTCTCCTCTGGCCATCACCTAGCGCTAAGCCTTGTCCTCCAGCAGCTCCCAAGTGGATGGGGGAGACAAGACGTACAACAGACAAGACGCAGACAGGGAGAGGGATAGCTGTCTCCCACAGGGGGTCAAACCCTAACCCTAGATGCCCATGGTGAGGCCTGATCTGAGACTGGAAGGGGGCAGGGAGAGTGGGCCGGCACGGACTTGCGAGAAATGGCGGACAGAGCTGGGGGCCAGGAGGGAGGCCCTGTAGTGCCCACCAATTTGGGGGCTTGTGATCCTCCTCATCCTGCCCCCCCAGCTCTGACACACCGATCAAGGAGAACCTTGTGGAAGGAGCACAGCAGCTGCCTCCACATACCTTTCCAAGGAATGGGTCTGCCACTCTTGCAAGAGGAGGTCCAAAAACTCAAAGGAACGCCTGGAAAGGAGAAAACCCAGAAGCGTGAGTACAGATGGGCTGCGGTAGTGGAGAGGGCCAGTGGCGTGTGCAGGTGTGTGTGTGAGCAGGCATGCAAGTGTGCACGGAGGGTGTGTGTGTGCGCGTGTGTGCACACGCGCGCGGGGCCACGGCTCCCATTCTACCAAGGACACAGCCCAGAAGGGACAGAGAAGGATGGAGCTGCTCCCTCCCACCCCCTGAGGGCCTGCCAGGCACTCACCTCCTCACCGCCACCGACTTGGAAGAACAGTTGCTGGTTATCAGCGGGATGAGCCGGGGCACATGCGTGTGCTAAAACACACAGAAATGGTCTCAGCACTAGTGGCCATGGGGCTCAGGTCTGGGCAGCAGGGCGGCCATCTCTGCTGACCACCACCCCTGCCCCCATCTGGGGTCTTCTGGGCACACGCTGGAGCGGTCTGCCACTTCCTTCTTAGCTAATTTTAAAGATGAGGAAACTGAGGCAGACAGGGTCAAATGACTTGCCCTGGGTCACCCAGCTAGGAAGCATTTGAGGCCGGACTTGAAAAGATGAGTCTTCCTGACTCTGTGCACTATGGGGCCCCCAGCCACCCGCCAGCAAACAGTAAGCCCTTAATGTCTGCTGTGTGGCCAGGTGCCGAGGCAAGGAGGGGTGTCGGGCACACACCAAGCGTAGAAGGAGTGAGAAGGGAGGAAGGGGAGCGGAGGTGCATACTGTGTCCCGAGGCCTACGTGGTGACGAGCAGCCCCCCTCATCCATCCCTCCCCTGGCTCTGAGGGGTTCCTACAGCTAGTGAGCCCCACTCCCTACACAGACGTGGGGCTGAACCCACCCCGAGTGTAGCCAAGAAGCACGTACCCGGATGATGAAGCGGATCGCTGCGCAGCCAGATGTGGCCATGACTTTAGCGCTGTTGGGGACCAGGTTAAAGAGGGTAGGCACGATGGCTTCGGCGCCATGGTCAAACTTGTTGCCCAACACCGTGGAGAGATGTCTGTGCAGCGAGAAGGGAAGAGTGGGACGTGTGCAATTAGGATCACGGCGCACCCCCGTGCACACAGCTAGAAATGATGGCGTCACATCTTTGGGCAGGTCTAATGGACTCCACAAACACTTAGTAAGCATCAACTGCATGCTACCCCCTCTCTCTGCGGCACACCGAGGCAAAGCATCCTGGGACCTGAGGGTCCGGAGCCCCTCTGGCACTGGGCATCTTCCTTTCTGCCACCTTTGCTGACAGCTTCATGTGGCATTTCTCTAGTGGCCACAGGAACCTGGGGCACCCTTGCTTCTCCCCCAGGGGGCCACCTGCCAAACGCTCCGAGCATTTGCTGGCAGCTCGTGGGCCGGAGAGGTCACTTCATGACCTATGACCTGTGGTCAGGTAGGCAGCAGAAACATGAAAACGGACCCTGAGGCAAACAGAGGTGAGCTGGGGCTGAGTTGGGGTGACCCCTAGGACAGTGGCATAGGGAAGAGCCACGGGGCCCACTAAATGCCCCCCTCAGTCCCCCACAGTGGCACCTGCAAAGGCACAAGGGCCAAAGGCCCCAGACTGAAGGAAGTACCAGGCTAATGTGACCCATACCTGTATAACAGGAGACTACAAGGGGCACAGAGGGGGGGCCTGGAAAAACAGAGCCCCAAGTTCAAATCTGCCCTCAGACCCTCTTGGGCAAGGGCCTGCCTCAAGGTGGGGCGGAGGAGGATACGATGGGCCTCCTCCTCACATTCCTTGGGGGCTCTTCAAAGACAGATGACCACCGGCTAATGGCTGGCCCCACAATCTGAAGCCAGAAGCCGGGCGCGACGACACTCACGCGACAGTGATGCAGGCTTCACGCACCACCTGGGACCGCAGATCCTTGGCGGAAAGCTTCAGGGCACCGTCCAGCAGGCGCAAATGCTGGAAGAAGCAGTCGTACTGGGCCGCGCCGGCCAGCAGCAGGGACCGGACTTTCTTGAGCTGCAACAGAAAGATAAACATGAGGATGGAGGACCCCGGGGGTGGCCAGTGCAGAGACCCTTGCAGGGCCTGGACGAGAGGAGCACAGCCCCACAGCCTGCAACAGAGAACAGAAGAGAACTGCCACTCCCTCCCCCCGAGGAGAAGAGCCACACAGTCTGCTGGTGGGGCCACCTGGCCATCCCGTGCAAGAGCTCCCTGCACAGACCAGAGCGCTGGAGGGCAGAGGGTGCTGTCAGGATTCCCATTGTACAGAGGAGGAAACAAGCTCAGAGACAAGGTGACCCGTGTGGGGTCCCACGGCCCTGGTCTCGGAGCTCTGTCTCCTGCAGCCCATGGATCTCACGCCTTATAGAAGGAAGGGAGCCACAAAGCAGGGACCGGGGACCCTCGTGTTGGCAATGGTGAACGGCAGCCACGTCCAGGGTGGGCAGACCTGTGGCGCTGCCTCCAAAGGGAGAAAGCAGCAAAGTCTATAAAGGGCAGAAAACGTCAACACAATTCAACTCCTGAGCCGGTCATCAAGGGAACAGGAGACAAGGGATTAACAGCACCAATTCCGACCAATGTGCTCGTTAATCTGCCAATGACTACATCGCCTTCTCTGGTGAGGACTCATGGTGCCTTCCAGGGAGGACTCATGGCACCTGCTTTTGCCTTCTGGTAAGAACTCACAGTGCCTTCCGGTGAGGAGTCACAGCACCCGCTTCTGCCTCCTGGTGAGGACTCACGGTGCCTTCTGGTGAGGACTCATGGCGCCTCCTGGTGAGGACTCATGGCACCCGCTTCTGCCAGCTGGTGAGGACTCATGGTGCCCGCTTCTACCTTCTTTCTGGTGAGGAGGACTCACCTCCGCCTCCTGGCGAGGACTCAGGGTGCCTGCCTCTGCCTTACAAGGTTCTCTCTCTCTCTTCTGAGCTTTAAATGCCCTTTCTCAATATGGATCCCCTAAATGTTTCTCTAAGTTATCACATATTATCTTTCATGGTTAAATTCCAAAAGCTAAAAGCAACGGCGCCATGATCTCGGCCAGAGGCAATGCTACCAAGACTCCAATGGGGGATTCTTGTCTTCTATCCTTGCTCACAAGAGTGGTCAACACCGAGGATAGCCATTTATGAACTAGGGGATTCTGTCCTCAAGAGGACACACAGTCTGGGGACTATCTCCTTTGCCCTGGACATAGGCAACTGCCCAGAATTTGAGGGTGACAAGTCTCAGCATGGGGCTGAAACTGGATGAACATCAAACTGGGAAACGTTTAACAAAATAAATAATAATACAGGAGAGCCTTGGGAAGAACCAGGCTTCCAGCCCAGCACCCTCAGCCATTTTCCCAGGGAGATGCAGCCTGGACCCTCCTCCTGCAGGGGCTGCAGCCACAGCCCCTGGAGGCAGCTGGGAAAATCAAGTCCTGGTCACCAGAGTCCAAGGCCCTCTCCAGCAGCTCTGTATCAGGCCATGCTGTGACTCTGTCAGTGAGGAATGACCCCCTGCTCTGCTGCGGCCCCTCAGGACCCTGGGACCTTCCCCTCTGACACGCAGCTGAGACCTTCCTGGGTGTTGTCTCCCCCATTAGAGGGGTGCCCCTCAAGAGCAGGGCCTGGCTCACTTTAACATGTGGGCTCCTGATGCTGAGCCCAGGCCTTTGTAGAAAGTAAGAGCTTAATAAATGCATCCTTCCTTCTCTCCCTTCCTCCTTCCTGCACTCACCAAATGCACCCTGTCTATTCCTTCTCTGCTTCTTTCAGGGAATCAGATGCCTATCAAGTGTGCACGTTCCATCTCTGCTGCCAGGCTCACTCCTGTCCTGCCTGGAGGTTGCTTTCCAGGACAAGGACATTTTGGGCCTCCTTTCCATCCCCTCGTGTTTCTCAACTCCTCCACTGGCTGTTTCCACACATGTTTTCCAGGTCACCCCCAGAACTTTGAGTTTTTGCTGACTGCCTCTTGATCTACTGTTGTGTTACTAGCTTGAACACAAACATTCCTTGTAGAGGCCCTCCCTTCCAGAAGAGGAGATGGAGGGCAGGGAGACCAGGACAGGAAGGGAGTCCCCTGCCTCAGTGTCCACTGGAGTCTCCAGACAGTCAGGAGAAGATGACAGCAGGGCACCAGCCTGCGGTGTCTAGAGGCCGGGGACTTCTGCCCAGTCCCTTTGCTGTCACTGATGTGGCCAGCCTGCAAGAGTGAGAGGAGGCAGCGATGGGCCCCCGTGCTCCCTACCACTTCCACATAAAACAAGAGGCGAAGCGAGGACACGATGAAGAGGCGGTCAGACAGAACACTTACTGCGTTTGCGCGCTGGTCCCAATCATGCTTGTCGTCAGATAAAATTTCCCTGATTTTATTCAACGTTTCTTCAAGTTCACGACTAGAATATATCTAAAAATAAGAATCACAGTGATAAATATTCAGGGGTTTGTCCCAACAGAAGTTGGCAGCACGGGGGGTTTCCTGGCCTTCAGTGCCATCATCCCCTGGTTGCTGAGCCCCCAGCCAGCCATCCCACCGCACTCTGGACATTCCCATCCCCTCCCACTTGCCAGTTACTCCTCATGTGTCTGTCATCACCTTCCATTTGAATGGAAGTTCCTGGAGGCAGAGACTGTCTTTTTTTTGGGCATCTCTAGGCTTTGCACAGAGCGCTGTATACGAGGTATCAATAAATGCTCAATATAGGTATCGCCCAAGTAGTACAGGAAATGTGGGATGACTTCTTTGCCATCACAACGGGTGTTGTCTCAAGAGGAATCTTTGTAAAGTGTGTATTAGCGCAGCACATGGCACACAGTAGGTGCTTAATACTCCCCCCTTCTTTCTTTCCTGCTTCCTTCCTCCCTCCCTCCCTCCCTGCTTCCTTCCTCCCTTCCCTCTCCACCTTTCTTCCATCTTCACTTCCTTCCTTCTCAGTTCTGGAGAGCAGGACACTGATTGTCTGACACTTTCTGGTGCATACCCCCAATGCTTAGCACAGTGTTTTATATGCACAAAGGGCTTAATAAATGCTTTATTCATTCATTCATTTTAAGGCCTTGGAAGAAGACTACATCATTTTTCAAACAACAAAGAAGCATTTTCTAGAGTTTCAAGAAAAAAAGGGAGGGCAGTTTCTCTCCTCAAAAAGACTCAAGCTTTGCTCAATCTTAAGCAAACCACATCTACAGAAAATTCTCTGAGTTGTCCCTCCAGAGAACCCACCTAAGTACAGCCCTGGGAAGAAAATGCATTCGCAATTAAGTTCCAAAGAAGGTCTCCACAGGATTTCAGGATCCCTACCCAGGACAAGATATCAGATGTTAAAGCATATAAAATGTTCTTGAATGCCAGTCAAAATTTTATGCCTCACCAGCCGTGTCCAGCACATAGTAGGCACTTAATAAAGGCTTGCTGACTACTGTCACCCAACTGCTAAGTTTGCTGGGATGAGAAAAGAGTAAAGAAATGGAGGTTACAGGGAGCCCCCTGGGGATAGATGGAGTGGACTGGAGTGGCCAGAGACCCACCAGCAGCTGCCGCAAATTGTCTTGGCCTGGGGTGACAAGGGCCTGCCCTCAGGGGGTAGAGAGAAAGGGACATCTTCAAGAGAGACTGTAAGGTTAGAAACCCTCAAGACCTGCATTGTGCCAGGCATCATAGGAAGCATGATGTCTCCGCTTTATAGGAGTCTACAATGGATCGGGCTAACAACTCACATAAGACAGCTAGGAACTGGTGCAGGGGCATGGCAGTGGCAAAGCCTAAATGCAGGCTCTTCAATCTGAGAGAATGGTCCTGGGTGTGGGGACTGAGGAGACCTGGCTCCTGGCCAGGTGACGAGGGTGAGGTCCGAGGGGTAAGCCAGAGAAAAATGAAGATGAGACGCAGGAGGTGAGAGAGAGCGAGAAGCTGAGGACGGCTCTGATGGCAGGGTACTGGGGAACAAAGAAGCAAGGGGCTTGGGGGAAGGGCATGGGGAGTTTGAGATGCCTACAGGCAGCTGGTCCTCAGTGTCCAAGAAGCAATCAGAGAAGATGCAAAGCAGGGGGTCTGCTGGGAATGGTCTGCACCAGAGATGGCCAATGACAACACAGATCCCAAAGCAGATGGGGAGAGGGCCCAGGAGCCAGCCACGGGACAGCCCTCACAGTCAGGTAGGCTCTCCACATCAGTCATAATAGGGTACCCCCCAAAAAAGCTTTGTTCTACACAGGAGAAGCCTTTACCACAGTGGGTCTGGTGTCTTTAGGGTCTCTCTGCTTAGGTCATTCTAACGCATAGGACATCCACAGCACTCTGGATCAATTCTGGAGAAGGGACAGGAAAGGTTCCATAAGACATGTGCCATGGGAGGCAGCCTTGTCTCCAAGTGATGGAAGGATGCAGAGAGATCACTGCATTCATTCTCTGCCCAAAAATTAAAAAAAAAGTTTCCTTAGTAAAATAAAAGATCTGATGCAACAGGGTGCTCCCCCCAATCATGTCAAAAATGCACAAGATTCCTGGAAAGACACAACAGCAGGACAAGCTTAGATAATGACTGAGTTCTTATGATAAGTGGGACACGGAAGTGGGAGACAAATGCTCACCAGAGGTGGGCACGAATTCTGTGGAGGAGGAAGTCACTGGGGAAGCAGCCAAGATAAGCCGGGTTATGTTATGGACCCCTTTGGCAACATGACAGGAGCTGAAGGACTCCTTCTTGGAGTGATGCTTTAAATTGATAAAATGTAAGATAGACCATTTCAAAGGAAGCCAATTAGAGTGAAATATAGGTATCAAAATATTTAAAATATTATTTTCTTTTTTGCATCAATTACATGTAAAAACAATTAACACTCATTTTTTAAAATTTTGAGTTCCAAATTCTCTCCCAGGATCCCTCCGTGAGACAGTACACAATCTGTACAAGGCTATACTTGTGCAATCATGTGAAACATACTTTCACATTAGTCAAGTCGTGAAAAAGGCCAAAAAAAAAAAACCATGAAAAAAATAAAGTGAAAGAAAGACTGCCTCACTCAGCCTTCAGATTCCATCAGTTCTTTCTCTGGGGATGGATGGCATTTTTCACTGTAAGTCCTATAGAACTGTCTTAGATCACTGCATTGTGGAGAACAGCTCAGTCATTTGCATCTGATCATTGTAGCATATCACCGTTACTACACACAATGTTGTCCTGGTTCTGCTCACTTCACTCAGCATCTATCTATTCAGGTAAGTTGTTTAGGTTTTTCTGAAACCCACCTGTTCCTCATTTCTTACAGCACAGTAGTACTCCATTACATTCATATACCACAACTTGTTCAGTCATTCCCCAATGGATGGGCATCCCCTCCATTTCCAGTTCTTGGGCACCACAAAAATCTGCTATAAATATTTTCGTACCTGTGGGTCCTTTTCCTGTTTTTACGATCTCTTTGGTATATAGACCTAGAAGCAGTATTGCTGGATCAAAGGGTATGCACAGTTTTATAAACCTTTAGGCGCAGTTCCAAATTGCTCTTCAGAATGGTTGGATCAATTTATAACTTCCCCAACTGTGCATCAATATCCCAACTTCCCCCATCTTCTCCAACATTTATCATTTTCCCTTTCTGTCATGTTAGCCAACCTGATAAGCATGAGGTGGTACCTCAAAATTGTTTAGACTTCTCTCATCAGCAGTGATTTAAAGCATTTTTCATATGACTGTAGATAGCTTTTCTTTATCTGAAAACTACCCGTTCATATCCTTTGACTATCAATTGGGGAATGACTTGTATTCTTCTACATATTTTAGAAATGAGGACTTACCCTCATTATCCATTTTATCTCTTATAATGCTATCTCTTGTTTGATCATAAATTCTTCCCTTCTCCATAGCTTTGACAGGTAAACTATTCCTTGCTCTTCTACTCTGCTTCTGGGTTCACCCTTTACGTCTAAATCATGTGCCCATTTTGACCGTCTCTTGCTATATGGTATAGGATGTTGGTCTATACCTAGTTTCTGTCACACTGTTTCCCAGTTTTCCCAGCAGGTTTTGTCAAATAGTGAGTTCTTGCCCCAAAAGCTGGGATCTTTGGGTTTATCAAACATTAGGTATCTGTGATCTGTGTCTTGCGTACCTAATCAATCTCACTGAGCTACCGTTCTATTTCTCAGCCGGACTGTTTCGATGATTACTGCTTTATAATACAGTTAAAAGATCTGGTTTGGCCAGGTTACCTTCCTTCACTCCGCCCCCCCCCCCCTTAATTCCCTTGATATACTTGCCCTCTTGTTCTTACAAATTAATTTTATTACTTTTTTTCTAGCTCTATCAAATAATTTTTGATAGTCTGATTGATATGACACTGAATAAGTAAATTAATTCAGGAAGAATTGTCATTTTTGTTATATTGGCTCAGCCTACCCATGAGCAATTGATATTTTTTCAACTGTTTAGATCTGACTTTATTTGTATGAAAAGCGTTTTGTAATTGTGTTCATATATAGTTCCTAGATTTGTTTTGGCAAGTATTTTATATTAGTTGCAGTTATTTTAAATGGAATTCTTCTATCTCTTGCTGCTCGACTTTGTTGGTTATATATAGAAATGCTGATGATTCATGTGGGTCTATTTTATATCTTGCTACTTTGCTAAAGTTGTTAATTATTTCAACTAGTTTTTTAGTTGATTCTCTAAGTATACCATCACACCATCTGAACAGAATGGTAGTTTTGTTTCCTCACTGCCTCTTCTAATTTTTTAAAACTTCCTTTTCCTTTTCTTACTACTATTGCTAGCATTTCCAGTACAGTATCAAATCACAGTGATGATAATGGCCAACCCTGCTTCACCTCCGATCTTTTTTGGGAAGGCTTCTTGCTTATCCCCATTACAGATAATATTTGCTGATGGTTTAGATAGGTGCTATTTATTATTCTGAGGAAAGATCCATTTATTCTTATGTTCTCTAGGGTTTTGTGGTTTTTTGGGGAATTTTTAAACAATTTTACACTTAAATATAAAATTGTGTTGGTAACCAAAAATGGGCTCCTTAGCACTCAGTCAACAAGTGCCTTTGAATAGTTTGGCTTTTTTCCCCTGAACTGAATGCTGTTTGTATGTTGGATTGGAGTAAGCTTGTCGGCCCCTTCACCTTGCTTCCCTTGATTAAGCAGATAGAAAGAACCTGTGCTTTCCCCTGCGTACCTTACTACCCGCCCCCAGAAGCTGCTAGCTGGATGGTTAAAAACAGCTTCTGCTGGAGCCAGAGACAGCTACAGCTACAGCCGAAGCTGAAGCAGGAGCTGCCGGTAGCAGAGCTGACCAAAGTGTGGACCGAGGAGTGCTGAACAAGGACTTGAGGCCAGTGGGTTTTTTTACCATAGAGGGGAGGGCATGTATATGATTTTGCTTTATACCATGCTTCTCTGTGGCCTCCTGGTTACTCTTGTGAGGTAGACTTATTGGGCCTGGAAGCTTTTGATCAAAATGGGGATGCTGGTTTGTGGGTTGGTTACTGCGGAGCCTAAATATATGCTTTGATTCTTCTGCCTCCTACTTTGAGAATTCCTTATATCTGGCAGTTCCGAACCTTTCAGACGTATATATGATTCTTTTTGAAATTATAAATTCTGCCCTCATATTACAAAAATGAGAAAAGAAAAAAAAAATTGCCATGTACATAATAGACCATAAGAGAGGATTCAATATAAAACAATAAATTTCCATTTCAAGAAAACCTATATAATAAACACTACACATAGTTTTCAAAGCTGCCCAGCCTGTCTTTGCTTCCATGTTGGTTTTCATTTGTTCTCTGCTGTGTATTTTTTACTTTATTTTCCCCCCTGTGTCCCCCCACTCTAAAGAAGCCTATAATTAAGTGTGGCTATACATCCATATACACAGATATCTACAAACATACACATATATTTAAGCCCATACTATGCTTATTTCCTCCTATCATCTGTTTCTCTTGAGGTGAAGAGCATCTTCCTTCCTAAGTCCAAGTCTTTCCATGTTTTCCTAAAGCAGCCAGCTCATCATTTTCTACACCACAGCAATATCCTTTTCTGAATTCAAACAGCATCTTCCCTCCTAAGATTTCTGAGGTTATCGTACTTCCCCATGTATAAGATGTGCCCCTTTTCGAAAAGTTTGGGGTCTAAAAACTGGGTGTGCCATATACAGCGGTTGTAGATTTTTTTACTTGCATTTCCCGCTTTTTTGCACTTATTGTCTTTGCACTGCTTGTTTCACGTTTGTTACCGGTATATTAGGTTACGTTTTGCCACGTTCTGCCCAGAAATGGCACAGAAAAGATTTTCATACAGTGCTGAATTCAAGTTAAAAGTGACTCAGTTTGCAAAAGCGAATGGAAATCATGCTGCTGAACATGTTTGGTCCTCCTCCAACTGAGAAAACAATCCAAGACTGGCTACGGGAAGAAGAAACCCTACTGAAAACGCCACAGCAGAAGGCGGCCATGAAAGGCAAGTCAGCAAAATACCCTGATTTAGAGAGGGAACTGAAGATACGGATTGATAAGCAAAGGGCAATTGGAATTCCTGCATCCCCAAAGATGGCTCAGCACGAGGCAAGAAGAATTGCTGATGAAAAAGAAGTAACTGATTTCAAAGGAGGACACAGTTGATGCTTCAGGTTCATTTAATAGAATGGACTAAGCATGTGTCCATGCACCAGACTTGCCCAAAAGATGCCTGAAAGCTATGAACAGATGAATAAAACTTGAGTTCAATAACTTTATGTAATACATTTTTTTTTCAAATTTTGGGCCCCAAAATTAAGGTGCATCTTACACATGGGGAAATACGGTAATTCAGGTATTTAAGATAGAATGACTTGTTTGCTCAAAGGTGTTCTTAAAACAATACTGGTGTTACTATACACAGTGTTCTCTTGGTTCTGCTCATCTTGCTCTTCATTATTTCGTGGAGGTCTCCCCATGCTTTTCTGAAATCATCGAGCTCATCGATTCTTATAGCAGAGTAATATTCCATCAGGAAGATATTCCACAATTTATTAAGCTGTTCCCCAAATGACAGGCAACCCTGCAATTTCCAGTTTTTTGCCATGACAAAGAGAGCTACTATAAATATTTCAGAACATGTAGGTTCTTTTCCATTTTCCATAATCCTCTAAAGAAACAGACCTAACAGTGGTATGGCTGGGTCAAAGGGTATAGGCAGTTTAATAACTCTTTCGGCATAATTCCAAATCTCTCTCCAAAATGGCTGGATCAGCTCACAGATCTACCAACAACGAGTTAAGGTTGCAAGTTTTCCAAATCCCCTCCAACATCTGTTACCTTCCCCTTCTATCATTGTAGCCAACCTGATAGGTATAATATGATGTCCCAAGGTTGTTTTAATTTGCATTTCTCTAATTGATAATGATTTACAGCATTTTTTCATATGACTATAAATTGTTTCAATTTCTTCATCGGAGAACTGCCTGTTCATATCTTTTGACCACTTATCAAGTGGAGAAAGACTTACATTCTTATAGATTTGACAAAGTTCTTTACATATTTGAGGTATGAGACCTTTATCTGAGGAACTGTCTATAAAAGTTTCCCCCCAGTTTTCTGCTTTCCTTCTGATCTTGGCTGCATTTGTTTTATTTGTACAAAAACTTTTTAATTCAAAGTAATAAAAATTATCCATTTTATATCTCACAACACTATCTTTTGTTTGTTCACAAACTGTTCACTTATCCAAAAGTCTGATAGGTAATAGGTTCCATGTTCTTCAAATTTTCTTGTATTATCTGTCTTTACATCTAGGTCACGTATCCATTTTGACCTTATCTTGGTAAATGGTGTAAGATATTGGTCTATGCCCAATTTCTGCCAGACTGCTGTCCATCTTTCTCAACAATTTTTTTTTTTTTTTTTACCAAATAATGAATTCTTATCCCTAAAACTTAAGTCTTTATACTTGTCAAACACTGGGTAATGATGTTTGTTTGCTCCCGCAGATCGTCTATCTATTCCATTCCACTTATCTACTTTTTTTACTTCTTAGCTAGCATCAGATAGTTTTGATAATTACTGCCTTATAAGATCTGGTACGGCTGAAGTTCCTTCCTTTGCATTTTTTTCCCCAATTAGTTCCTTTAATATTCTTGACCTCTTATTCTTCCAAATGAGTTTTTTTTAGCTTGGAAATTTTTTTTTGGTAATTTAATTGGGGTGGCATTGAATAGATAAATTTTGGTAAAACTGTCGTTTTTTATTATATTGTACCTGCCTACCTGTGAACAATTAATATTTCTCCATTTATTTAAATCTGATTTTGTGTACAAATTTTTTTATGGTTTTGTTCATATAGATCCAAGGTTTGTTTTGGTAGGTGTATTCTCAGGTACTTTAGACTGTTAAAAATTATTTTAAATGGGGTAGCTCTAGCTATCTTTTCCTGCCGTATCTTGTTGGTGGTATACAGGAATGCTAATAATTTAGGTGGGTTTACTTTATATCATGTTACTCTGCAGAAATTTAGGGTTATTTCAATTAACTTTTTAATTGAGTCTTTAGGATTTTCCAAATATATCATCTTATCTGCAAAAAGACATAGTTTTGTTACCTGATTCCTTCCATTTCTTTTTCTTCTCTTATTGCTAATGCTAGGCTTTCCGATACAATAGTGAATAGTAATGGTGTCAGTGGGCATCCTTGTTTTTCACCTATTCTTACTGGGAAAGCTTCTAGTTTATCTCCATTAAAAATAATGATTGCGCCTTTCTCCCAAGATGGTGCCGAAGGAGAAGAAGGAAGCCGTTGTCCCCCCCAAGACAGAGGCCAAGTTCAAGGCCTTGAAGGCCAAGAAGGCAATGCTGAAGGGTGTCCACAGCCACAAAAAGAAGAAGATCCGAACATCCCCCACCTTTTGGCGACCCAAGACACTAAGACTTTGAAGGCAGCCCAAATACCCTCGGAAAAGTGCCCCTCGGAGAAACAAGCTGGATCACTACGCCATCATTAAGTTCCCCTTGACCACTGAGTCTGCTTCGAAGAAGACTGAGGACAACAACACCCTAGTCTTCATTGTGGACGTCAAAGCCAACAAGCATCAGATAAAGCAGGCGGTAAAGAAGCTGTATGACATCGATGTGGCCAAGGTCAACACACCGATCCGGCCTGATGGAGAGAAGGCGGCCTATGTCCGACTTGCTCCAGACTACGATGCTTTAGATGTTGCCAACAAAATTCGAATCATCTAAACTGTGTCCAGCTATCCCACTCCACCTACAATAAAAAGTTTTCCAGTGTATTAAAAAAAAATAATGCTTGCAAATGTTTCTTACCAGTGTGAGGAAAAGTGCATTTCTGCCTATATTTTCAAGGCTTTTAAACAGAAAACAGGCAGTTTAGGGTTATACTTTTCTGTGGTCATTGATATTATATGATTTTGTTACTTTCACTACAGATATAATCAATCGTGCTATTAGCTTTCCTTACATTAAGGAATCCCTGCCTTCCTGATACGAATCCCACTTGATCATGATGTATAACCTTCGTAATATATTGTTGTAATCTTTTAGCTAGTATTACATTTAGGACTTTTGCATCCACATTCATTAATGAAACTGTTTGATCATTTTCTTTCTCTGTTTTTACCTTTACTGGTTTAGGTATCAGTATCGTCTTTGTTTCATAAAATGAATTTGGTAGGACTCCTTCTTTGCTTATTACTCCAAATAATTTAATATTGGAATTGATTGGTCTTTAAATGATTGATAAAATTCACTCATACATCTGTCTGGTCCTGATGTTTTTTCTTAGGAAGCTCATTTATGGCCCTTTCAATTTCTTTTTCTTAAATAAGTCTATTTAGATATTTTATTTTCTCTTCTGCTAATCTAGGCAGTCTGTATTTTTGTAAATATCCTTCCATTTCACTTAAGTTATTAAATTTATTGGCACAAAATTGGGCAAAATAACTCCTCACAATTGCTTTGGTTTCTTTAGTGGTATATTCGCCCTTTTCATTATTGACACTAGTAAATTGGGTTTTTTTTATCATATTAATCAATGGTTTATTGATTTTATTGATTTTTCATAATAACAACTCCTAGTTTTATTTATTAATTCAATGGCTTTCTTACATTCAATTGTATTGATTTCACCTTTAATTTTTAAGATTTCCAATTTAGTTGTTCAATTGAGGATTTTTGTTCTTTTTCTAGTTTTTTTTTTTTTTAAACTGCATACCCAGTTCACTTGGTCCACTCTTTCTCTTTTACTGATATAAGCACTTAGACATAAATTTTCCTCTGATTACTGCTTTTGTTGTATCCCATAGGTTGTGATATGTTGTTTCATTAGTCATTTTCTTTAATGAAACTACTGATTGTTTCTATTATTTGTTCTTTAACCCATACATTAAGATTAGGTTGTTTACTCTCCAATTAGTTTATTTTCCCCCTACGTTTCCATGGTCCCTTATTAAATATAACTTTTATTGCACGATGGTCTGTAAAGGAAGTGTTTAGTATTTCTGCTTTTACGTATAAAATTTTTGTGCCCTAATCTATCGTCAATCCTTGTAAAGGTACCATATATCATATATCCTATTGCCATTCAGTTCTCTCCAGATATCTATCATACCTAGCTTTTCTAAAATTCTGTTCACTTCCTTAACTTCTTTCTTATTTACTTTTTGGTTAGATCTGTCTAGTCTGAGAATGGAAGATTAAAGTCTTCCATTTAATAGGACACTATTTCCACCTGTTAATTCATTTTACTTTTCTTTTAAAAATTTAGATGCTATGGTATTTGCTGCATATAAGTTTAGTATTCAGTATTGATACTGCTTCATGATCTATGGTACCTTTCATCATAATGTAGTCTCCCTGTTTATCTCTTTTAATCAAAGCTATTTAGGGGGGTGGAGCCAAGATGGCAGCTGGAAAGCTGGGACTTGCTTCTTAAGCTCTCCCCCAAAATCCTCCAAACACCTCTAAAAAATAGCTCTGAACAAATTCTAGAGTTGTGGAACCTACAAAATAGCAGAGTGTGTTGGCAAACAAAATGGGCTCTTAGCACTCAGTTCAACCAAGTGCCCTTGAAGAGTTTGGCCTTTGTTTCCTTGATTAGATTGGGAGTCCTTGGTAACCTCCTTGCCTCTGGGGAGGGCCTAGTTTACATGGTTTGAGTGACATGTTTGGGACATCAGAGGCTTTTAGACCACATGGGTTTAAGTCACCTCATTGTGACAATTATAGGTCATGTGGGTGAGTCACATGTGTGACTCACCCTTGACCCTGAAAAAGATATAAAACCAGGGGTTGGCTTTCTCTTTCTCGGAGCTCTTACCCATAGCCGTGGTGGCGTGTGTGACTCTGGGCCAGCCTCTGTTATGAGCTCCCGGGCTGAACTTAGATGTTGGTAACTATGAACTGTATTTGGTCTGTTGATGTTTGTAATTTGTTTGTATGTGCTCCAAAGTTCAGGGTACTGGCTTTTCCCCCTGAACTAAGTGAATGGTATTTGTATGCTGAATTAAAGTAAGCTTGTCAACCCCTTAATGTTGCTTTCCTTACTAAAGCAGATCAAAAGAGCCTGGGCTTTTGCAGCGTGCTGGTAGCGTGTTTGTTGTGGAGCTTGTGTTGGTCTCTTCACCCCCACAACAGCTGCTAGCCAGATTGTTGAAACACAGAGGTAAGCAGGTCTCCAGTCCAGGACAACCTGGATGGTCACTGGGAAGGGTCTCTCCCACGGTGCTGGGAGTGGAGCACAGTATTTTCTCCTTGACCTGGGAGCTCTGGAATTTGGTTATAATATTCCTGGGAGTTTTCATTTGAGGATCTCTTTTAGGAGGTAATTAGTGGATTATTTCAGTTTCTATTTTGCCCTCTGATTCTAGGACATCGGGACAGTTTTCCTAGATAATTTCTTGAAACAGCAGTCTAGGCTATTTTTTTTTAACATGGTTTTATCATGTAATTTTTAAATTACATCTCCTGGATCTATTTTCCAGGAAGTCATTTTTCCAATGAAATATTTCACATTTTCTTCTTTTTATACATTTTTTTCATAGTTTTATTTATTCTTGATGTCCCATGGAGTCCTTAGCTTCCACTTGCCCAATTTTAACATTTAAGGAATTATTTTTTTCACTGAACTTTTGTACCTCCTTTTCCCCTTGGCCAATTCTACTTTTTGAAGAAGTCATTTTCTTCAGGGCATTTCTGTGCATATTCCACACCCCCCAATTTTTTGTGTGCTTCTACCAAGCTACTGACTCTATTTTCACGATTCTCTTGTGTCACTCATTTCTTTTGCCAATTTTTCTTCTACCGCTTTTATTTGATTTTTAAACTCCTTTCTGAGCTCTTCTAGGAGGTTTTTTTGGGCCTGAGGCCAATTTGCACTTTTCTCTGAGGCTTGGCATGTAGACATTTTGACACTGTTGTCCTCTTCTGAGCTTATGTTTTGATCTTCCCTGTCACCATAGTAATTTTCTATGGTCAGGTTCTTTTGTTGTTTTTGCTCATTTTTCCATCCTGTTTTGTGACTTTTAAAGTTGGGCTCTGCTCCTGGGGTGGAGGGGGCACTGTTCCAGGCTTCTTCTGCCGGAAGTGCTAGGTCTCACAGCTGGCCTGCTCCACTGGGAAGCAAGGGACATCTCAGCTGGCCTTCTGCACAGGGGCCACAGGGCCTGCTGTGCTGCAGCTGTAGAGACGAGCTACTGGCCTGCCACTCCAGGACTGAGCAGCTATCTTGCTGGGGTACAGCCTGCTCCTGGCTTGCCCTAGTGCCACATGCATTAGACTACACTCCCCTTTTGCCCAAGTGAGACAGACCTTTCCTTCCAACCTGAAGAAAATTGTTTCACCCTATTCTTTTGTTGGTTTTGTTGCTCCGGAATTTGTTTTGTGGTCTTATTTTACAGTTGCTTGGAGGGAAATTTGGGAGAGTTCAATTGCATTACTGCCTTCCTCTGCCATCTTCCTTACTGCTTTTGTTAAAAAATACTTTTCTAAAACAATTTCATGGCCCTCAGGTGAAGAGCCACTAGTGTCCTCTGGATGCTTCTCCTTTCTGTTTGCAAGTGGCACTAGGCTGATTAAGCCTCAGCCCATTTAAAATGAGATCACTAATCACTCAAAAAATTTAACCTAATGTAGGAAAAAACCAAATCATTGAAAACAGCCTCATGTCCAGATAATGATATAGAGGTGCCTGAACACACACACACCACAGGCCTTAGGACACAAAAGTGACAACAGAAAGACAAAGACACTTACGGAGAACAGGAAGAGACGAGACACTGCAAAGAAACTCAACGATATGTGCCTAGACTTGAATGAGGAACAAAAAAGGTTGAGACTGCCTCTAGGAAACTGCAAAGCCCAAGGTCTCTGAAGATCCAGTCTCATTTCTCACCACAAGTCTTTGTCCAAGGAGGTTACATGGCTACCCATCATGCAACAGCACATTCACCAAAGAACTGATGTGGAAAAATGCCCAGGAAATGAGAAGTGCACGACAGGCATGAACAGGCTGCCCTGAAAGAATCATGCAGGTCATGGGATCTGCCATGAAGGATGGAGAGGGAGTCCTGAGTCCCACTGCCACCATCTTCCCTCTTACCCACCATGATGGCTAGACCTCCAGGGGCTCAGCAGCTGCACTGTCCAGAGCAACCGGCGGAGCCACCATGTTTCAGAAACTTCCCTGGATCCTACCATCCCTGAATCTTCATTCACCCTTTTACAGCCCAACACCCCCTGCCTCCTACTAGCATTCTTCCTTGCACTCACAGCCCCACCCTTTCACCCAGGATGGACCAGGGCTCTCCCTCCTTGCAGGCACTGACTGTGTCGCCACAACCTTCTCAGATGTGAGTAAATCTCCTTTACTAAATTCTCTTCTCGCTGGTCCCCCTCTGACCTGCCATGCCATAGAGTAGAGGGGTCACCTTCTCCCCTCCTCCCTCCAGTGTGTCTCATCAACTTGGCGATCTGTAGTTCTCCTCACCCAAACCCCATTCCTCAACAACTTCTGTCTGGACACTGGAGGCCTCCCTCCTTCCCATCCCTTTTCAGTTGAAAGCCCTTGTGAATGCTGCTCCAGGTCTGGTTCAAGATGCCATTATCTTAACTGCTCTTCCCATCTGAATCCTGGCAATAGCCTTTGTTCTTGATTCTGCCCAGATTCCTCACA
This sequence comes from Trichosurus vulpecula, assembly GCF_011100635.1. Classification (NCBI taxonomy): domain Eukaryota; kingdom Metazoa; phylum Chordata; class Mammalia; order Diprotodontia; family Phalangeridae; genus Trichosurus; species Trichosurus vulpecula. The sequence goes on along the minus strand of NC_050581.1, from coordinate 207,099,956 downwards.
GGAATCACTTTGTGCATCCACGGAACACCGGGAGACAGCAGGCTCCCCAAGCCCAGAGTCAGCGGCTGCCACACCGTCTCTCTTTTTTCCTACCACCTGCTGATGGGGATCTGCACATTCAAAGCTCCCCACGCTCTGGAAAGAACTCTCATCCAGTTCTTTGTGGGATCAGGGGTCCTTCTTCCTTTCCTCTCCAGCAGACATTCTTTCACACGCCAGCCTCCTGACACAAATCTGGAGTCCCTGCTCCTTTCGATTTTAATTTTCAAATGAAACCTGTCTTCAAATTTTAATGCCATACATCCTTGCTCCTCCAGGAGAGGCATTCTTCATGACAGCACGCATTCATGTGTCAGGCGCTGTGCTCAGAGCTTTATAATAAAGATTTCATCAGGTCTTCACAACCACCCCAGGAGGCAAGGGGTAGTATAGACACACATTTTACAGATGAGGGAACCAAAGCCGACAATGGTGAAGAGACTTGCCTAGGGTCACCCACTAGCCATCTGAGCCTATGCTCTGTGCCCTATGGTGTGCCTGAACTCCCCCAATGTTCACATTGTTTACAGGAGGGAGACCTGTCAGCACATTTGGCTGTGGCAGAAAAACAACCACTGTATGCTGAAAAGGCAAGGTAGCCCAGGGGTTAGAGCTTCACTTGGCATCAGGAGAGTTGGAAGCATGAGCCTCAGTTTCCTCTTCCATAGAATGGGTCTTATCATGCCAAACTCATAAAGGGAGGCCCAAATGACACTGCAAGGTACAACTTAAGTGCCCACTATTACTTCCTGGTCAAACAAGCCCAGTGAGAAAACACCTCAGCCTCCCTCCCACCAGCTCCACTCTGAGAAAGCTTCCTGAGTGGCTAAGTGACCTGCCCAGGGGGACCAGGCCCTTCCTTGTGCTAAGTGGTCAGACTCCGGAGCCAGGTATCTGCCCATGCTGCCCTGCCTGGCTTCTCCTGCTGCTGGGGGAGCCTGCCACGTGCCTGACCCTCACCACTGACTCCCCGCTCCCTGCAGCATCTCTCCAGGTGCTCCCAACATGGCCCCAGCCCACGTTCAAGCTCTGATTTCCTCTCAATCCCTTCTTCCCCAAGAATGCTCCCAGAGACGATGAGCCTATCACTGGTTACCTTCCATTAAACAAGTGTCTGGGAGAAGAAAATGTGCCTGTGTTGATGCTTATCCCACTTCCTCAGAAGGACAAAAAGACAAATTTCAGACTCCAAAGCCTCATCTACAAGTTGGGGCTGGGTCTCCAGGAAGGTACTGAGATAAGGGGCAGAGACTAACCTGCCAGAGACTAAAATGCAGAAGGAGACGCATGGAGGTGTGGATGGACACCAGTCAGTTCTGAGGCTAGACCTGAGATTTCAGCAGGGGAGGGAAAAGCCAGGGAGGAAACACCCTCCAGGGTGGCAGATCAGTCGCTGGCCTGAGACTCAGGCTGGCAGGAAGGAACTGACTCTTGGGAGCACATGGCAGCTCTGGCCAGACAAGGCTGGCCCTTTCCCTGCCTCTCCATGGGTCTGTCTCAGATCACTCACTGAGATTATGGCTGTCTCACGGCGATGCTGTGACCCAAGAAGAGAATGAACGGGACTGGAAGGACGAGGGGCAGAAGAGACAGAGAGTTCATCCCCGAATGGGAAGCCATCAGAGAAGGAATCAGATTTGCAGAAAATCCCAAGGACAGAGCAGAGTATGAGCAAAGCCATGGTGGTAGGGGGCCCAGAGCGGTTAGCAACGTGTATGGACATGAGGGAGGCACCATATGTAAGAGCAGCTGCAGTGGGAGACAGTCAGGTTGAAGCTAAGGAGTCTGCTCTGGATTGGGTGGTCCAGCTACCCAAGGCTCCTGAGAAGAGAGATAAGACCAGCCGTGTGATGAAGGAAAGTACACCTCGACATGGGATCTGGTGACCCACGCGTGCTCACACTAACCACGGCCAAAGTCCTGATGTGGACCCATGGTCCACCGACACCTTGCTGTCTGAATCCCTTCCATGATCAGGTAGCACAAAGATTGAGGACCCGTCTTGGGGGTGCAGCCCAAGAGAGATGTGTGTGGAGCCCTTTCACATGGTGAGACTGAAATACCCAAATCACAGCTAAGAGGAGGCTCACAAGCTTCCCCAGAGCAACCTTGGTTCCTAGGTGTTGGCTATGGACACTGATGCAACCCCTTCAGAGAAACCCTGATTTAAAGGGACCACCTTGTACCCCAGCAAGGGAGAGCCACCAGGGCTCCACAGACAACAGTGGGGCTCGGGGCTCTTCCCAGACACACCTGCCCTGGGAGCTGGGTGCCAAACTGACACTGCTGGGATGCCCACCAGACCTGATCACAGGGGCTCACTGAGTGCAGTGAGTGCCGAATTAGAGCTGACCCAGAAACAGCAGGATGGCCACCAAGGTCGAACTGCCCAAGAAAGGACCACAGAGCTGTGCTCTGCATGATTCAGAGGATTTGTGAGTCAGAGACAGACACAGCGAGAAAGAGACAGAGAGACAGAGAGACAGACACACACACAGACAGAGAGGGACAGAAACAGACACAGAGAGTGGGACAGAGACAGAGCGACAGAGAGATATAGAGAGTGACAGAGAGAGAGAGAGAGAGAGAGACACACACACACACACACACACACACACACACACACACACAGAGGGGCAGAGACAGAGAGAGACAGAAGCAGAGAGATAGGTGTCAAAGGCCTACCTGAACAGAAGGGACTTCTGCAAATGCTTTCATAAAGTCATCTTCATCCACAGCACCGGCACCGCCTTCTTTGGAAGCACCTGGGAAAAGAAGAGTGAATATCCTTTAAAAACCCACGACAGGGAGAGTTCTGGTCACCAGGCCTGCCCTTTCTGAGCCCACTGTCTGCCTCACTCGGGCCTCTTTCTGACTCGTGATCTGGCAGGACCCTCCCAATGTTGGATTATTTCTCTGTGCTTGGCCTGAGGAGGGGAGGCTGAGAAAGTGGACAATCTGGCACCCTCCCATCAGAACTACAGGAACCGCATGTTGTGGACATGGGGAGGTACAAATGCTAGGACAATAATTAAACAGTACAAGACCACAGCTTAAAAGAGGTTTCAAATAGGAGTGATGGTCAACCAACCAATCAAATAACACTGGTAAGTGCACACTGTGCCAAGTGCTGGAAATGCAAGAAGAGGCCAAAGACAGTCCCTGCCCTCAAGGAGCTTATGATCTAACTGGGGAAAACAACAAGCAAACCCATATGCACAAATAAGTTCCATCGAAGATAATCAGGAGATAAATACCAGAGGCAAGGCTTCCTGTAGGAGGTGGGATTTTGGTTGGGACTTCAAAAAAAGCCAGGGAGGTCAGGAGTTGGAGTGGAGGAAAGAGACTATTCCAGGCACAAAAGACAGCCAGAGAAAACAGCCAGAGCCAAGAGGTGGAACAGCCAGGAGGCTGGGGAGTAAGGTACAGGAAGCCTGGAAAGAGAGGAGGGCTCTGAATGCTAAGCAGAGCCTTTTGTAGGAGAGCAAAATGGTCAGACCTGTGTTTTAGGAAGATCCCTTTGGTGGCTGAAAGGAGGACGGACTGGAGAGGCAGAGACTGAGACAGGCAGACCCCATGGCAATAGTCCAGGTGTGAGGGAATGAGGGTCTGCACCAGGATCAGGGCAGTGATAGAGGAGAGAAGGAATGGACTGGAGGTACACCTGTTGGAGATCCAGAAGAGAAACTGACCAGAGATGCTCCAATGGTGAAACCAACAGGCCTTGGCACCATCTTGGATGTGGAGATGAGAATGAACCTCAGGGAACTTGGGAGGCTGGGGGTGTACTCAATGGTTACAGGGAAGGCAGGAAGGGGAGGTTTAAGGGGAAGGAGAATGAGTCCTAGGGTACAAGAGTGGGACAATCAGAAAGGGTCACAAGTCTGGAGGAACAAAACCCTAGGGGTTGCTCTGACTAAGAAGCACTCATCAATACTCAGAATCAATACTGCAAACAGGCACAGAGGAGAACGCCAGCCTCAGGACCAGGAAGATGGGCTCAAAGGCAGTCTCTGATCTCCTGTTGGCACGCCCTGGGGCCTCACTGGGAAACGCAGGTGCTGACAGGCCCCAGTAGGGGTCTGATGACCGCCAGCATAGTCACAGGTACAGAACATGTAAGGTGTGAGCTACACAAAGGCTGACAAAGCAAGGCAGTTCTAGAGACTTGGTTCCTATTTCTGTGATGAGATACTCTGACCCCTCACTAACAGCCATGAGATTTATCTTCCTGTCCAACCTAAGAGCCTCACACGATCACAAAGAGGGAAAACACCCAGGGACCAGGGTTGGGCCTGCTTTTTTGTCTCTATCCCCAATGCACAGGACAACAAACCCTAAGATCATTCTTATCCCTAGCTCCGTCTGTACTGACAGCCCCTGGGGAGATGCAGTCCGGCTGCAGCTGCTGAGGGCCCGGGAAGAAAGTTCTTGGCCCTGTCCAGTGGATTTTATCTGGGATTGCTTTGCAGCTATGCCCAGAGACCCAGAGGCCTTTGCCTCTGGCCTGCAGCAGAGACCACCCCTACACGCCCAGTCTCCCCTTTCTATCTGTATCCCCAGTGCTGGGGCCAGTGCCTGGCACACAGCAGGCACTTAATAAAGGGTCACAATGACTACAAAGAACGTGAATGGAAGGAGCAAAAACAACACACACAACTCCCCCAAATGCAGGGCCAGGATGCCGTGGGGTGGGCGACAGGGACAGCAGACACTGAACATGACCTCATGATCGCTGCCCCCATGGGGGGGGAGGAGTCTTTCCCCTGGCAGGGGAAAAGGGAAGGGAATGCTGGAAAATGGAGAGGATTACATGACCAGGAGGCAGGCTCAGAAGTCAGAGACCTGGGAGATACTGCCCAGTGACTGGGGGAATCTCTGCTGCTGTTCGTAGATGGCCTCTGAGGGAGCACAAGAGCCACGGCCAACCCTCAGCACCAGCCCCGCGGCTGACCCTCTGCAAGGCTGACAACAGGGCTCGAGTTACACAAACTGAGAAAGCTCAAAAAGGGCAAGGAACCCGACCCAGAGATGGCTCTCCCTGGGCAGCCGGCAGCTGGCACCCGCCTCCACTCCACCACCGTGCACTGGCTGATCCTCCGAGGATGACAGTGGATACAATCCAAGCCACAGACCTCATCCTGGAAGGGCTTCTGGGTGACCAAGAGGTCAAGAGAAGAACACCTGCTATTGGGAGAAAGGGGCAGAGAGTGGACTCCAGGAGACCGGGAAGATGGAGAGGAGGGATGGCTCTTCAGAGCAGCGAGGAGAGAAAGAGGAGCAGAAGGGAAGAGGGACCAGGAGGACATGTGGGGGGATGGCAAGGGGAATGTGGCAGCTGTTCTCAGCACAAGCACCAAGGAAGAAGGGGGAATCAAAGGGGCTGCAGGGACGAGGTCAGGTCACCCAAGCAGGGGGAGAAAATGGCCCAGAGAAGGCCTGCGCACACCTGTCCCACGGCTGCTCCCTGACCAGCCCTCATTGAACCCTGGCTTCTGTGGCCAACTCCAGCATTGGCAGGACCTTCACTGATACAGGGATCCCTCTTCCCACGGCCCCCATCCCTAATGTGAGAGGAAAACAGTTCACAAGAGCACACTCCAGAAACCACCAGGACCAGCTACAGGGAAACCAAATGGACAAAGGCTGGCCATCAGCTCCTCTGTGATGACCACTCTGCAATGGGAACAGGCTGGGGTGCTGAGCAGAGGCAAGCCAGGAGCCGGTGCCTATATCTGCCAGCTACATCCTCTGGAGAGTCAGGCCCCACCCTTCCCCCGGGGCTCCCCACCATGACCCCTGGACAGCTTCCACCCCCTCAGAAGGGACACTCCTGGAGGGCAGGGACTCTACCTGCAATGATACTCCCAGTATCTAGCACAGCATCAAGTATAGAGTAGGCATTTAATAAATGCTCCCTGACAGGAGCTAGAAAACTGGCCACCGTGGAAGTCACACGGCAACTCCCCCACCCCAGGCTGGCAGGAGGCTCACAATCTCCGTAAGTGGGGGCTGCTCAGGGTGATGGTCGGGTGGGATTTGTGCAGAAAGGAGGGGGCGAGGAAGGGGCAAGGCCAAAGACGTGTCGAGGTCACAGGAGACAGGCCCCAACACCCAGGATTCTGGCCAAGGATGAGGGAGGGAGAATGGAATGACTGACTAGGGGAAGGCGCTGTGCTGAGCACTTCACAAATATCATCTCGTCTGATGCTCACGACAACTCTGAAAGGGGGTATGGTTGTGATCCCCCTCCATTTTAAAGATGAGGAAACTCAGGGAGACAGAGATTAAGTGACTTGCCCAAGGTCAGCTACGAGGTGACTGGCTACCAAGTGCCTGAGGCAGGAGTGGAGCTCAGGGTGCCACCCACTGAGCCACTCAGCCCCCAAGTGTGGCAGGAGGAGTGCCAGGCAGCAGAGGGCCCGGCCAGGGAGGCAGGACAGGCAGAGTGTGGCCCTCTCCAGATCAGAGCATGGAGGAGAGAGGTGGGGGAGTGCCCACAAGAAATCATCAGACAGAGCCAAGAGAGGGGATGGGCTGAGAAGATCCTCCAGAGAGAATGGGCCCACCAGAGAGTGGAAGGCACAAAGAAAGACCTCTGGAGGAAAAAGTGGAAGGAGAAGAATTAGCTTAAAACAGAGGATTGAAAACCTTACCAAGGAGGGCCTCTCTGGAAATAGAATTCAATGACTTTGTGACCTATGAAATATTATACTAAGGCAAAGTGATTAGGCAAAATCAAAGGCTCTGCTATAAAAACAGAACTGGACTAGAGGTCAAGGAGAGATCACTTCATAGTCACTGGACTCCTGAAAACAGTGGCCAAACCCAAAGGCTCTGGGCACCACAACTCAAGAAATCATGAAAACCCCACAGAGGGATTAGAGACAAGTGACAAAGGAAAGTGTCCATCCATCACCTCCTGAGAGAAACCCTGCATTGAAAACCCTGAGGAAGGGCACAGGCAAAGCCTGGAGCTTCTAAGTCAAAGGAAAGAGGGCTCAAGGGTCCCACAAGAGCGAGGGAGGAGAGCCGGAGGAGTGGGTTCACTCTCAGGCCACTCCAGGTAAAAAAACCCTGATGGAGGGCATCCCCAATGATGGTGCCACCCCACGGAGAAGGGGAGCAGAAAGGACCCAAGAGCACAAACCAGAGGTTCACACAGAGTTCAAAGGACAGCCTGGAGGGGCATTTATTATGCTTCAAGTGAATTTGAAAAAAATGGGGAGGGAGCAATCAGAACCTGAGATGAGGACTCCAACCAGCCACAGTTAAAAGACACAAGAGAAGCGCCATTTGAGTTAAAGGTGATATAGATAATGGAATCGTATCAATCCTGCCGAGAGAACAGCACCAGGGAAACGCTATTGCCAAGAACCATGGTGACGCAGGATGCAAAGAGCCGTCTCGGCCCCCGGACGAGGCCAGAAGAGACAGCTCTCCCTGAGCCCTGGCAGGAGCCGTGGGTCCAAGGCACAGAATGGCCTGGAAGGCCAGGGATCTTCCACTCGCTCCACAGTTTGTGGGGTCTTTCGCTCTCATCCTTCCTTGTTGAAGGCATGACTGGCAGCAGAGAAGGGAAGAGAAACGGGTGAAAGGTACACGAAGCAAAAGCGAAAGATACCAATGAAAATCTACTATGAAAAATGACAGGACCGGAAGAGTACGGTGCCCAAGTACCGGGAGGAAAACACCTGACCACAGGAAGAAGCAGACACTGAAGCTCCAAGGAGCCGTCAGTGAGAGATGGTCTGGCCAGGTAAGCAGGAAAGAGACTGAGGGTGTGAACAGAGGTGCAGTGAAGTTAATAAACTGTTGGCGATTACTAAGTGGGAACAGAAAGGAGTATACACGTTCTCACTTGCACACTGCAATTTGGGGCAAAAACCTCTTTAACAAATGCACGACAGCAGAAACACAAAACTATTCTTTACTGGCCACAATACCAGACAAATGGCAATTATCAATAAAAAGAGCATTTGTAAATACTTTATTCATATAGAATTTGTGAGTAAAAGAACAAGTTGTAGAAATAACAGATAGCTAATTTTTTTTTAATCAAAAATGACAAAAGAGACAACCTATCAAAACTTTGGGATACAAGCAAAGTGTTCCAAATGCTTTGGGAAAATGTGTATCTAAAATGTTTCATGATCCCTGCCTAGACCCACCACTGTGCCAGCCCTCCTGGTGCCCTCCCGGGCCTGCCACAACTCCAGATCAGTCACCTTGAGCCTCACCCCTGCCCCAGCCCCTCTCCCACTCTCTACCTGACTGCAGAGGCCACACTTCTGCTCTCCAGCCTGGTCTCAATCTTACCCCATGGCACTCCATTTCAGTGATCCTGAACCCCACACTGTCAGAGCATACAAGCCATTGGCCACCCCTGCCCTTGCTCCCATAGCCCCCAAAGCTCTCCGCACCTCCCATGGCACTCTGCACAGTGCGTAAGAACACAGACCTTCCCCTCTGACTCTCAGCCCCACCGGCCTCCTGTTGCCCCTCCCCAGCTGCACTGAACTCACTGGCCACATCCTGGCTCCCCCTGCCACTTGCCCCTCTCCTCCTTGGAGGGTCACTCAATTCATGCCTACCTCCCACTCAAGACTGCTTGATGAATTCAGCACATGGTTCTCAATTTCCCCTTCCTGCATAGCTCCTAACCTCACACTGGGTAACTCCAATATACCCCTTCTGATTCCTTGGTCTATTCCCATCCCACTGACAAGTCCGCAAGCACTCATGAAGGTCAGCTGTGATCTTCCAAGCTGGCTTCCCTGAGTGCAGAGCCCCTCCACCAGTGAGCTCCAGAGGCTCCCTGCTGCCTAATGACCAAGACAAAACCCTCTGTCTCCCAATGCCACACCTCATCCTGGCTCTTAGTCTCCTGGCTTCCCCACCTTCCATGGGAATCCTTGCTTGGGGTCTTCCTTCTGAAAGTACCTCCCACTTACCTTTCACAGATAATCTTGTCTTATCCTCACACAATTCTGGGGGCAGGGGCTGTCCTCACTCCTGAGGCCAGCAGAAGTGCAGTTACCATTCAGCTGCAAGGCCTGGCTAAGGGCCCAGGTCAAATCCTGGAGCCACAGGGAGTCACAAGGGTCAGCAAGGGCTACCCAAATCCCCCACCACTGTGCCTGAGAGGCCAGACAACGAGTGGTCCTCTGAAGCCATTTAATGCACGCATGCAGGTGTCAGAACAGAAGAGGAGATGAGGCTAGCCTAGCCTGCTCTGGGAGGAGCCTAGCATCTCTCTCAAGAGGTTCATGGGCCCTCTCTCAAAGGAGCCTCTGCATCATTTTTACAAGATCCAAGGGAGAGGCCTGCTGGACTCCACTGCCCAGAGTCAGTTCTCTGCTGCTCTCCAGGTCAGGCGTGTGGCCCCTTTATTCTGGGCACTGTGGAAAGAAATTTGGAGTGATGCAGAGAACCCAACCATGCCATCATCCAGACCAGCCCTCCACGAGCCAGTGCCCCTGGCTTCCTCGATATTCCAGAAACCCAACTCTGTGCATCTTCACTGGCTGATCAATACAGGAGCAAAGCAAGGAGACCCACTTCCTCTTTCACTGTTTGTTATAAGGCTGGTAATGTTAGGAACAGCAGTGAGTCAAGAGAAAGACACTAAAACATCAAGTCAAGGCAAAGAAGAGACCAAAGAAGCAGGTTTGCTCAGAAATCCTGGGCAATCAGTAAAGAAATGGAGATATTTCATACCTTCAGCAAAGTGGTAGGGAATGACAACAAACCCACAAAAATCAGTTGCATTTCTGCATGATAACAATAAAATCCAAGAGGCTCCTGCGGAAAGGGTCATCTTACTTACATGAACTACAAAATGCACAAAACATTCAGTCTACCAATGTCCATTTGTGCTTGTACAGCTTCAATCACAAAGCAATCTTTAAAGAAGTGAAGGACAGGAGGTAGAGAAAAGGCAGGGACTCTCCTGCACTCTCACAAATTCCCCTCTAAACAACTTTAAATACGGCCTCAAAACAAATTCTGGAGTGGCAGAACCCACAAAAGGATGGGGTGAAACAATTTTCCAGCCCAAGAAATTCACCAGGAAAGGTCCGTCACATCAGGGTGAGAGTGGAGCGCAGGCTGCAGGAGTACAGATTGGGCCCAGCAAACAAGCAGAAGCCCTTGGGGGTGACTGAATCCATAGTGGCGGCAGCAGCAGCTGCTTCTGGAGCTCTTAGCCCAGGGGGTCAGACAACTGGTCAGAAGGAGATTCCAGAGGTCTCTTTGCTGGCACTGGGGGCAGGAATATGTTGCCTGTACTCAGATCTGGGGTGCAGTCTGGGGTCACAGTCCCAGAGCAAAGAGGAACAACAGCACACTAGAGTTTGTAGTTACAGGGAAGCAGGGACACTAGTCCCAGGCCCAGGGCAGAAAAGCGTGCTTGTGGTCACTCATAGACCAGAACACAAAGCAGAAGAGTAGTAAACACACCTCTCCTTAGATCATACCACCCTGGAAGAACTGAACATTTACAGACGCCCGGAACTAGCTCTGAAAACAACTACACAAAAAACCTGAAGCTTAGGACAGTGGTCCCTCCACCAGGGAACAGAGCCCAACTTTAAGATGAAGTTAAAAGTAAGTGAATAGGCTGGAAAAATGAGCAAACAACAACAACAAAAAAGATGCTGATTATAGAAACTACTATCGTGACAGGGAAGATCAACACAAACTCAGAAGAAGACAACTAAGTCAAAACTGCAATAACCAAAGCCTCAAAGAAGAATGTGAATGGGTGTCAGGCTCAAAAAGAATTCCTGAGTTCAGAAAGGATTTTTAAACTCAAGAGGTAAAGAAAAATTGGGAAAAGAAATTACAGTGATGCAAGAAAATAATGGGGAAAAAAGAGTCAACATGTAGATAAAGAAGGCACAAAAATGCTGAAGAAAATAATAACTTAAAAAAGAGAATAGGCCAAATGGTAAGAGACACAAAGAAGAATGCCTAAAAATGAAGAACTGGCCAAATGAAAAAAAGATATACAAAATTTCACTAAAAAGAAGAACTTAAAAAGCAGAATTGGACAAATGAGAAAGGTGGTACAAAAGCTCAACAAAGAAGATCATTCTTTAGAAATTAAAATTGAGCAAGTGTAAGTGAATGACTCCAGGAGACCTCAAGAAGCAATGAAACAAAACCAAAAGAAGGAAAAAATAGAAGAAAATGTGAAATATCTCACTGCAAAAATAACTGACCTGGGAAACAAATCCAGGAGAGACAATTTAAGAATTATTGGACTACCTGAAAACCAGGATTAAAAAAACATCCTAGACATCCTATTTCAAGAAATTATCTAAGAATACTGCTCTGATATCCTAGAACCAGAAGGTAAAATAGAAACTGAAAGAATCTACTGATCATCTCCTAAAAATGATTCCCAAATTAAAATTCCCAGGGATATTATGGCCAAATTCCAGAGCCCCCAAGTCAGGGTGAAAATACTGCAAGCAGCCAGAAAGAAACAATTCAAATACCGGGGAGCCACAGTCAGGATTACCCAGGATTTAGCAGCTTCTATATTAAAGGATCAGAGGACTTCAAATATGATATTCCAGAGGGCAAAGGAGCTGGGATTACAACCAAGAATCACCCGCCAGCAAAAGTGAGTGTAATCCTTCAGGGGATAAAATGGTCATCAATAAAACAGTCCTGATGAAAAGACCAGAGTTGAATAGAAAATATGACTTTCAAATACAAGACTCAAGGGGAGCATAAAAAAGTAAACAGGAAAGAAAAGGTTAAACTGTTTAAATTTCTGCATGGGAAGATGATACTTGTAAGTCCTAAGAACTTCCTCATTATTAGGGCAGTTAGGAGTATATAGACAGAGGGCATTGGCATAGGTTGAATATGATAGGATGATATCTAAAAAAATAAGGGGTGAGAAAGAGGAATGCACTGGGAAAAGGAAGAAGCAATAGGGAGAATGGGGCAAACTGTCTCACATCAAAGAGCTTTTGCATTGTAGAGAAGATGAGAGAGGCAGGCGGGAGCATTTGAACCTTACTCTCATCAGAACTGGCTCAATGAGGGAATAACATATACACTCAGTTGGGAACAGAAATCTATCTTACCCTGTAGAAAAGCAGGAGGGGAAATGGATAAGAGAAGGGGGGCGGGGAATGATAGAAGGAAGGGTAGATTGGAGGAGCCAGTAGTCAGAAGCAAAATACTTTTGAGGATAGACAGGGTGAAAGGAGAGAGAGAGTAGGATAAACAGTGGAAAAAAAGGATGGAGGGAAATACATAGTAATCATAACTGTGAAAAAAATTCATAGCAAGTATTTGATAAAGGCCTCATTTCTCCAATATATAGAGAACTGAGTCAAATTTACAAGAATACAAGTCATTCCCCAATTGGTAAATGGTCAAAGAATATGAATAGGCACTTTTCAGACAAAGTAATCAAACCTGTCTATAGTCACATAAAAAATGCTCCAAATCGGTTTACTTTCGAAGATGGCGGCTGGTAAGCAGGGACTAGAGTGAGCTCTGTTACCGAGTCCCTCCAAAAACCTATAAAAAATGGCTCTGAATGAATTCTAGAACGGCAGAACCCACAGAACAGCAGAGGGAAGCAGGGCTCCAGCCCAGGACAGCCTGGATGGTCTCTGGGTGAGGTCTATTCCACACGGAGCTGGGAGCTGGGAATGGAGTGGAGCAGAGCCCAGCCTGAGCGGTGTGGACCATCCAGACCAGAAGCCGGGCGGAGGGGGCCCTAGCGCCCTGATTCAGTGAGCTGCGGCAGTTACCAGACCCTTCGACCCACAAACACCAAAGACTGCGGAGAGGGTTAGTGGGAAAACCTGTGGGAGTGGAAGGAGTTCGCAGTTCGGCTTCCAGCCCCGGGGGCAGCAGAGGTGGGGCAGCTACAGCTGTTGTTACTTCTGGCTCCAGGCCCACCCGGTGGGAGGAATTAAGTGGCGGATCAGAGCAGGGGTGCACAGCCTGCCGAAGATCTAAGCCCAGTTCGGGTTGGTGGTTCTTGGGGAAGGAGCAGTGCGGGTCTGATAGAGCTGGCACCTCCCCCCCAAACGTGGAACATAGAACTCTTTAGTCTACAAGCAGTCATACCCCACTGAAAAACTCAAGGGTCAAGTTAGTTGGTTGGGAATATGGCCAGGCAGCGAAAACGCGCCCAGATTCAGTCTGACTTTGGATTCTTTCTTTGGTGACAAAGAAGACCAAAACATACAGCCTAAAGAAGACAACAAAGTCATAGAGCCTACAACCAAAGCCTCCAAGAAAAACATGAACTGGCCCCAGGCCATAGAAGAACTCAAAAAGGATTTGGAAAAGCAAGTTAGAGAAGTAGAGGAAAAATTGGGAAGAGAAATGAGAAGGATGCGAGAAAACCATGAAAAACAAGTCAATGACTTGCTAAAGGAGACCCAAAAAAATACTGAAAAATACACTGAAGAAAACAACACCTTAAAAAATAGACTAACTCAAATGGCAAAAGAGCTCCAAAAAGCCAAGGAGGAGAAGAATGCCTTGAAAGGCAGAATTAGCCAAATGGAAAAGGAGGTCCAAAAGACCACTGAAGAAAATACTACCTTAAAAATTAGATTGGAGCAAGTGGAAGCTAGTGACTTTATGAGGAATCAGGATATTATAAAACAGAACCAAAGGAATGAAAAAATGGAAGACAATGTGAAATATCTCCTTGGAAAAACCACTGACCAGGAAAATAGATCCAGGAGAGATAATTTAAAAATTATTGGACTACCTGAAAGCCATGATCAAAAAAAGAGCCTAGATACCATCTTTCAAGAAATTATCAAGGAGAACTGCCCTGATATTCTAGAGCCACAAGGCAAAATAGAAATTGAAAGAATCCATCGATTGCCTCCTCAAATAGATCCCAAAAAGAAATCTCCTAGGAATATTGTTGCCAAATTCCAGAGCTCCCAGATCAAGGAGAAAATACTGCAAGCAGCCAGAAAGAAACAATTTGAGTATTGTGGAAACCCAATCAGAATAACCCAAGACCTGGCAGCTTCTACATTAAGAGATCGAAGGGCTTGGAATGCGATATTCCGGAGGTCAATGGAGCTAGGATTAAAACCTAGAATCACCTACCCAGCAAAACTGAGTATCATGCTCCAAGGCAAAATATGGACTTTCAATAAAATAGAGGACTTTCAAGCTTTCTCAATGAAAAGACCAGAACTGAATAGAAAATTTGACTTTCAAACACAAGAATCAAGAGAAGCATGAAAAGGTAATCAAGAAACGGAAATTGCAAGGGACTTACTAAAGTTGAACTGTTTTGTTTACATTCCTACATGGAAAGATGATGTGTATGATTCATGAGACCTCAGTATTAGGGTAGTTGAAGGGAATATGCATATATATATGTATATGTTTATGTATATATATAAGAGAATGTGTATGTATGTATATATCTATGTGTATATGTATGTATGTGTATGTATGTGTATATATATATGTCTATTTATATATATATATATATATATATATATATATATATATATATATATATATATATATGTAAAGGAGAGAGAGCAGACACAGGGTGAGTTGAAGAGGAAGGGAAGATATCTAAAAGAAATAAAATGAAATTAAGGGATGAGAGAGCAACATACTGAGAGAGGGAGATAGGGAGAGATAGAATGGGGTGGATTATCTCACGTAAAGGTGGCAAGAGGAAGCAGTTCTGTGGGAGGAGGGGAGAGGGCAGGTGAGGGGGGAATGAGTGAACCTTGCTCTCATCAGATTTGGCCTGAGGGGGAATACCATACATACTCAGTTGGGTATCTTACCCCACAGGAAAGAAGAGGGAGGAAGATAAAAAAAAATAAAAGGGGGGGGATGATGGAGGGGAGGGCAGATGGGGGTGGAGGTAATCAAAACAAACACTTTGGAAAGGGGACAGGGTCAAGGGAGAAAATTCAATAAAGCGGGATGGGTTGAAAAGGAGCAAAATGTAGTTAGCCTTTCACAACATGAGTACTGTGGAAGGGTTATACATAATGATACATGTGTGGCCTAGGTTGAATTGCTCGACTTCTTAGGGAGGGTGGGTAGGAAGGGAAGAGGGGAGAGAATTTGGAACTCAAAGTTTTAAAATCAGATGTTCAAAAAAAAAAGTTTTTGCATGCAACTAAAAAATAAGATACACAGGCAATGGGGCGTAGAAATTTATCTTGCCCTACAAGAAAGGAAGGGAAAAGGGGATGAGAGGGGAGGGGGGTGATAGAGGGGAGGGCTGACTGGGGAACAGGGCAACCAGAATATAAGCCATCTTGGAGTGGGGGGGAGGGTAGAAATGGGGAGAAAATTTGTAATTCAAACTGTTGTGAAAATCAATGCTGAAAACCAAATATGTTAAATAAATAAATTTAAATTAAATTAAAAACAAAAAAAAATTAAAAAAAAATGCTCCAAATCACTACAGATTAGATACAGGCAAATTAAAACAACTCTGAAGTATCACCTCCCACCTATTAGATTAGCTAATATGACAGAAAAGGAAAATAACAAACGTTGGAGGGGAAGCAGGAAATCTGGGACGCTAATGCATGGCTGGCGAAGTTGTATACTGATTTAACCATTCTGGAGAGCAAGCTGAAGCTATGCCCAAAGGGCTATAAGACCAAGCATACCCTTTGACCCAACAATGCCACGACTAGGTCTCTATCCCAAAAATAAAAAACAAAAAGGAAAAGGATCTATGTGTACAAAAATATTTGCAGCAGCTCTTTTAGTGTTGGCAAAGAATTGGGAACTGAGGGGGTGCCCGTCAGTTGGGGAATGGCTGAACAAGTTGTGGTATAGGAACGTAATGGAATACTATTGTGCTATAAGAAATGAAGAGCAGGATGCTCTCAAAAAGACCTGAACTTACATCAACTGATGCAAAGAGAAGTGAACAGAAGCAAGAGAACATTACATATGGTAACAGTGCTACTGTACAATGATCAGATGCAGCAATACAATGATCCAAAACAGTTCCTAAGGACTTATGATGGAAAATGCTATCTATCTCCAGAAAAAGAACTGATGGTGTCTGAGTGCAGATCAAAGCAGACTTTTAAAAACTCTATTTTTCTTTCCCTTTTGTGTCTGTGTGTTTTCTTTCACAACATGACTAATATGGAAATGTTTTGTGTGATGGCACATGGATAATCTATGCAAAACTGCTTGCCTTCTCAGTGATGGGGGAGGGGAGGGAGCAAATTTGGAACAGAAAGTTTTAAAAAATGAATATTAAAAATGATTTTACATGTAATTGGGGGAAAAATAAAATACTAAAATTTTAAAAAAGAAAGAAAGGACAGCTTTAATAGTTAGAGTCATATTCAGCGTTCACGGTTGGCTCATTTCGACAGAATAAAAATGGCAATACCACCAAGGTTAGTTTGCAATTTTAATGCTATATCATTCGAAACACTACAAAATTTGTCAAAAACTACAAATTTGATAAAAGAATAACAAAATTCACTTGAAAAACCAAAAGATCTAGAATATCAAGAGAAATAGTGAAAACAGGAAGGGATGAAGGGAGAGTATATATAGTTATCTAAAACATGTGGGACTCAATAACTCAGTGTTCAACAAAACAGAAAACAGAAATTACTTAAGGAAAAAACCTCTCTTGTTTGATGAAAACTACAGGGAAAAACTGAAAGCAATGTGGCAAAACTTAAGTTTAGATGAATGTATTGTGTCATATGCCAAAATAAATTCAAAAGGAGTATTACAGATCATACCACAGAAACAAATAAAAGAGAAATCAAATCAAACACCTTTCACAACTTTGGGCACAAGTCGTATTCTTAACCAAAAACGGGATAGAGGAAATGACAAAGATGAAACAGTGTTGTCACTGCTGCTCTGTCATTCATCTGTATCCAACACTTTGGGATCCCACAGACCACAGTACACCAGATCCTTCTGTCCTCCACTCTCCCCCAAAGTCTGTCTAAGTTCATTACCTCCATGACACCATCCACCCATCTTGTCCTCTGCCATCCCCCTTTCCTTTGGCCCTCAATCTTTCCCAATGTTTGGACAAGTTCTGTCTTTCCCATCCCATGGCCAGAGTATTTCAGCCTCAACTCCAGTATCTGGCCGTCCAGTGAATGCTGTTGTTCAGTCATTTTTCAGTCAAGTCTGACTCTTGGTGACCCCACCTGGGATTTTCTTGGCAGAGATATTGTTCTCCAGCTCATTTGACAGATGAGGAAACTGAGGCAAACAGGGTGGAGTGACTTGCCCAGGGTCACACAGGTAGGAAGTATCTCAGGCCAGATTTGAACTCAGGAAGGTGAGTTTTCCTTGCACTCTATCCACTGTTCCACTTAGCTGCCCTTCCAGTGAATGGCCTGAATTAATTTCTTGTAAGTACTGACTGATTTGATCTCCCTGGCGTCCAAGGGACTCTCAAAAGTCTTGTCCGGCATCACAATTCCAAAGCATTGATTCTGCGGCTCTTAGACTTCCTTAGGGTCCACCTTTCCCAGCCATATGTTTCTACTGGAAAAATCATAGGGGATTAGAACGCTCAAGCAGGAAATCCAAAGATAACTGGTATAACAGGCAAGTCTGGCCTTGGAGTACAAAATGAAGCAGGGCAGAGACTAGAAGAGTTTGGTAAGGGCAAACACAATAACCCAAAGGGCAGCTCTACACAAAGACACCACCAGAGAGTCAATATGGAAACCAGATGTGATGGATCATATAGACTCTGCAGCCAAAGTGAAGAAGCTCTATATGGTCAATCAAAACAAAGTCCTGGAGCTGACTGTGGCTGAGATCATGAGCTTATCATAAAATTCAGACTTAAACTGAACAAAGTATGAAAAACCATGAGATTGTACAGGTATGATGGAAATAACACCCCTAATCCATGGGAACTGCAGGTGATGACTAGAATCAGGGAGCCTAAAGAACTATGGACAGAAGCTGGGTAACAGTAAGGCAATATTAACAACATAGATGATAATTGTCAAAATGCCTATGTAGTTCTGTATCGTAAGGTATACGAGACTCTGCATGTAGAAGGTACAAGTAAACCATCTATTCAGACACCAAACAACCATATCCCATAACTCAATGCTCAGCTCCCACAGCCAGTGAGTCCACTTCATCATAACAGCAAGGAACCCAAAACATTCAATACAGAACGTGACAACATGGAGCCTCTCCGACCCCCTGCTGGGGTCCTCCCCAAAACAAACTCAGAGTACAGCTAAGTCGGCCTGTCCAGTTCTAACAATCACTAGGGCAGCCATTAGCAGCCACCAGCAGCCATGGGTGTGTGTGTCTCTTTCTCTCAGCATTTCCTGCGACATAACTTCCTTTTCCTGTCAGGAAGCTCCTCCCACCATGTAATTTAGGCTTCCTGTGATGTAAGCAGGTCACATGGTCTAGTAATGGGTGGGAAAGATCTTCAAATGAAAATTGCTAATATAGGGAGGCAGCCACAAAAAACAACCCAAAGAAAAAGAAGATCCAGGAAGCAAAATGGCAGCCTGATGAGGCTTTAAAACAGCTGAGGAAAGAAGGAAAGGGAAAAATAAAACAGAAAGGGAAAGACAGCCAACTGAATACAGAATTCCAGAGAACTGCAAGGAGAGAGAAAGTTTTCTTAAATGAGCAATGTAGAGAAATAGGAAAAAAAAAACAGTGGGAAAGATGAGATCTCTTCAAGAAAATTAGAGATTATTAGGGGAACATTAGATGCAAAAACGGGCATGATAAAAAGATAAAATAAATAATTTGTTACATGAAGCTGAAAAGCTTCTGTACAACCAAAATCAATACATATAAGAAATATGGTCCACTAGGGGAAAAATTCTTTGGGTCAGATTTCTAGATAAGGATTGATAATCCAAGGTACAAAATTTCCCGAAACTCTTAGTGCCAATTTCAAGCTATTAAATCTTAAGACTTTTGGATCAGCCTGTAGAAAAAACCAAAAGCAGTTTCCCAATCAATAAATGGTCACAACATGGGTACAATTCTCAGAAGAATCAGAAGCTATTTACAACCATGTGAAAAAAAATCCTCCCAATTCCTAGTAAAAGAAATGTAAAACAAAACAACACTGAGGATTCAGGTCATTTCCTGTAAAGATGACAAAAGATGGAGCAGTCAGCGTGGAAGGTGGGTGGGTACATCATTGGTGTGGCTGTCAATCAGTCCGTTCACTGTAGGAAGCACTTTGGAATTACGTAAATACCAGCACTAAAACATCACGACTGGGTTAAGCTGGGCAACGTGAACACAATGGAATATTACACTGGAAGAAGAGACAAATATGATGAATACAGAGATGCCTGGAAAAGCGGAAAGGCTCTAATGCAGCTTGGCCAAAACCACATACACGACGATTCAGCAGAGTAAAGGCAAACAACAGTACTGGACATGCTGGGAACTTACGGTTTCATCATCTGCCAAATGGGCCGGAGAAGGAGATGGCAAACCCCTGCAGTACCTCTGCCAAAAAACTCCCAAATGGAGTCCCCAAGAAGAGCAGGCTGACAACCACAAAAAGAAACTGCAGATTTGGCCAAGCCACCTTCCCTGGCCTGGTCCTAGGCCCACCCCTTTCCCATGGATTGTTTAGTTCTGCTGGCCGGCTTCTCTCCCCTTGGGTTTCTTTTTCCCCTCAGATAAATAGTCTGTTGTCTGGCACAGTACTCTAGGAGAAATTCTGCTAGGTTAAGAGGCCTGACTTATTGATAAGAATTGACTTTTTAGAACAGTGGGCCACACAGTCAAGAATGATGAATTCCAAACATAGGACTATCTATCTGACCCAAGACCTGATGGGTCTTCAATGTGGTCACCCCTTTCCCCTCATCCCAGTGACTCTCTGCAGGCCCAGCCAGTTCTTCATGTCCCCTCCCTTTATTCCTCCTCCCTCCCCTCCCAGGTGACTGAGCGGTTCTCCCCTCAGGTCTTTTCCTTTCCTGCCCCCAGCTCTTCCTTCTTTGAGGCTCCCTCCTCCCCTCCAGACCACTCAAAGTCAGTGGCTGGTCCACAGATTCCTTCCAGCTCCTTGGCTCATTAGTCATTTTCCTCTAGCCCATCTCAGGCACACCAAGAGATGTGTAGTAATCGCACTGGTTCTGATCCACTTAGAAGACTGCTGAAGAAGAGGTTCAGAGGAGTCTGCGGGGGGGGGGGGGGCGCGCGGCAGGGCAGGGGATAAGAGACTAGAGTCCTGGCATGGGGGTGGCTACACTGGAGGTCAAGGTGAAGACCAAGAACAAGTACCAAAGGAATGACAGGTGGGGGAAAGTTAGGGTCAATATTCCAGGTCATGAGAACCGAACCCCAGGTGGGTGAATGGGGGAGAACGAGATGCAGGATGGATGGTTATTCTTGTGTGCCAAAAGGCATGAGGAAAGAGGAGGCTGCGATGGCTGAGGGGACCCCATAATCATGAGGGTAAGCCAGTGATTCCTTGAGAGGGGACAGAGAAAGGCCGGGCAGCTGAGAGACCCCCGCAGCCCACCAGAATCTGATCTCGGCCATCGATGAGACACAAGGGAACTTCAAAGGAGGAAGGGTCATCTGTGAGTGACCAGAGGGGCAGAAGCTGGGGGGAGGGGGAGCTGGACAGCCAAAGGAAGGATGGAGAGGGCAAACCTTTCACAAGGTGCTTTTCCCAGGAGAGACAGCAGAGAGTAGGCAGACTGTGGGCTACGGCGCTGAGGTCCCTCCAACAGGGAATGTGCACAACAGGAGTCACCTGAACAACACTGAGCATACGGACCCTCAGAATCCTGGCCGAGGCTTCCGGGTTCTTGGCTTCTCCTCCCTGAGCCTCCAGGGCTGGTGTCCTCCCAGCCACGAGCATGCAGGCCACCCCCAGTTGTCTGTCCTCGGCCCTCAGCTCCTCCCACCCCATACACTCTCACATGGGGTCACTTATCACCTCCACACAGAGGGCTCAAAAACCGATCTACGCAGTCTCCATCTCTTTCAGGATCAAACTCATGTCAGTGACCGCCAATGGACGTTAAACAGAATTAACTCATTCTCTGCCTCTTCCCCCACCTCCTGGGCCCCAGGGTCTGGAGCCTGGAGTCAACAGTAGCTAGCATTTGCACATGGCTTTGAGGTTTGCAGAATACTTTATAAATGTTATGTCATTTGATCCTCAAGACCTGCTGGGAGGGAAGTGCTATCATTCTCCCATTTGACAGTTCAGTAAACTGACACAGGTAGCCATGCGGTGACCTGTCCAGGGCCACCCAGCTAGCATGTGGGGTCATGCTGCTCCCCTGAATCCAACGTAAGAAAGACCCTAGAGGAAAGGGGACAGCGCATGTCTGTCCTCCTCTGCCCACCCAGCACAATGCCCATCTCCATGGAGGGCACTGAGGGTGGCCTGAAATGCCAAGGCAGAAAGAAAAAGGCCACGAAATAAATTACAACAATGAAGAGGAGACAGGTCAGCTGGAGCTTCACAAGCTTTAAGAGGAGAAAAATGCCCCTGACCCTGACAGCCCTGGTCAGCACTCCTGAATGACCTCAAGCTGGGCAAGGGAAGGGGGGAGAGAGAGGCACCTGAGGAAGGCCTCCCACACACAGGGACAAAAGGCCCCAGCCCGGCAGGTGACCAAAGGCAGGCTCTGAGGCAGTTAGCGCTGCATTATTGTGATGATAGACCCAACGACCAGAGGTTCTCTGAATCTGGGATCTGACTGACCCCTGACTAACATGGTCTTTGCCAGGTCAGGACCCACAAGAAATTTACTGTAATTATTCCTACTTAAACTAGATTATTTTCTCCACTCAAAAAGTCCTTAATGAAATAAAAATGATCATAAAATCTCAACAAATTAGAACATCCCATATGTCACAAATCGTCCTAAGAATTTTTCTTGATCCTGACATTTTAATAAAGAAATTTGATTTTGTCAATGCCAAGACTAAATTAGCTGGCTATTTGATATAAAAATAAACAAATCTTGAAATTCACATGGGTGACTAACAGTACATCAGGGTCAGAGTCAGATAGGTCATATGACAGCGTCCAGAACTAGCAAAAGGATTATACACATCACCTTTCAGCACAAGACAAAACCAGAAAGGACTAGAAACAGCTATTTACGTGAATGGTGCAAAGCAATTCAGAAATTTCATTACTACCAATAAAAATTGCCAAGTGACTGAGGATAAGGGTTTTCTATTTTAAAATGAATCTTCAACATTGAAAAGTCCTCATGGCATCTGTCTGAAATGCCAGCAGTTCAGAAGACTAAAATTTGTTCAAATCAAAAGGTGTCCCTGAAAACAAGCAAGGAGATCCAGAGAGTTCGAACATCAGGGGGTTGGGGGGATAGAGGGGTGCCAAGGCCTGAGCCCAAACAGCTAGAGGTGGGGGGTGGAGGGGCTCCAAGGCCTGAGCCCAAATGGCGGGCAGTGGGGGGGGGCTACCAAGGCTTGAGCCCAAATGGTGGGGGATACGGTCAGGGTAGAAGTAGGGTTGGGGGGAGCTCCAAGGCCTTTGCCCCAAGCCCTGATGAACTGAGAGGGACTGGGCCAAAGTACCCCCTACCCCCGTCACTCACAGGAGGGTGACCAGAAAGGGGCATCTGATGGCCACTATCCCCTACCCCCCAACACTCTGAGCTCCTCTAAGGGACCTAGTGTGACAACCACAGAGCCAGCTGCATTGGGGACCCGCACAACACAGGAGCAGGAAAAGCAGGAACCAGATACCTCTTCTCCCTGTAGGTGGCCTCATACTATGAGACCTTCCACCTAAGTGGAGGTAGGAGGATGGCCAACCCCTGAAATTTACCCTCTGCCGCACATCTGGCCTTGGGTGGAGAAGAGGTGAGGCCTCAGCTGGCCATCACCTTGCTCTTCCATGCCTCAAGCCTAGGGAGGCAGGACCCAAGGCCCTGATGCCAGCAGCATCTCAATGCCATGGGGCAGTGCCTAACGTCGCCATCAGCTTCCTTCCCTTCCCTCCAGGTGACCAGAGGACCTGCTCTTTACTTTCTGCCACCCCCTTCTCCTCTCCCCACACAGAATGGCCTGTATCTCCCAGAACAAGGTAACCTCCCCCTGGGCAGGAGCATAAAGCCAAGAGCAGAGCCACATGCCCTGGGTTGTGCCCACCAAAGCAGAAGGGGATCAGAGCAGGGAGAGGAGAACATGGAGGCAGTGCTAAGACACCCAGCCCACTTCCCACCACAGGGCCCAGGCCAACCTCCTCAAACCTCCCTACTATTTGGTGAGCAGGATGAGGAAGGTGGCAGAACTGAAAAAGGCCCAGGCAGGCTCCTGGGGGACAGCTGACCCTGGGGCTAGGACCTCTCCCCACCTGGCCCGCCCATGGCCCTGGATGCAGGGACTCCCTGTCTCTGCTCTGCGGGTGAAGACAGAAAACAGACTCTCAAAAATGAATGCTTACAGGCAAGCCGAGTGAGCTCAAAACCCTAAACACTCACCCTGAAAAAATCATGCCCAAGTGAGTTCCTGGTCACACCCCAACCCCCTTCTCCACACAAGAGCCCTGAAGGTGTGTCACTGCTGGAGCAGGACAGACAGATCCTTCGAGGCAATCCACCCTCTCCTCAGGCCCCCCCAAATGACTCAGGTGGGGGCCACTCCTGTATCATTTCACCAAGGGATATGCATCAAGCCCACAGCCCCCCGCCCAGCCTAGCTGCTCTCCACTGGGGCAGATTCTCCAGTGCCCAGGGCGTCTGACCATTTTGAGAAGGCAGGTCCATCTGAAATGACACCCTGTTTTATATTAACTGTGTCCAATAAAGCATCTCATAGCAGATCCCAAAGCAGCCGGTAAGTGGCTGCTCAGGCCCCCTGCCCTGATGCCCTTCTCCAACACATGGGTCCTCTGAGCACAGCTGCAGCCAGGAATGCTACCTCTTCCTCCCCATCTCTGACTCTGGCTGGCAGAGCCAGGATCAGAAACGGGACTGGACGCCCCTTACCTCCAGCCTTCGGTCCCCCAGAGGAACCAGGCTTCCGGCCACTGTTGACGGGGTTTCCAGAGGTCTTCGGGGCAGGAACCTTGAAGGCTGAGGCAGCTGTCGACGGCCTGTTTCCATCCACCGACTCCTCATCATCAAAGCTTTTATCTAGAGAGGACATGAGAAAGATGGATGAGAACTGAGCTTTCTGCGGTTTTCTCAAAATGCTTGGGGAAAAATGCTACACAAACAATTCTCGCACGGATGTCAGGGCCCTTCATACTCTGATTTAGGCTGCCAAACTGGAAAAGAATAACCCTAAAATCCAGCAGTCCAAGCGCGCATTGCCCGGCCTTCTGTGCATGGTTGGGCTGGGCAGGGCCTCCTCGCCGGTATCCCTCCCCGAGCCTGGCTGCTGCCTGCGTCCCCCCAGATGCTCCCACTTACAATCACAGATCCGCTTGCAAATCAGACGCCTCATGCCTCCAGCAGCCGGCTGGCCGGGCCCTCACTGGAGGCTGCTCCCAGGAGTTCCCATGGCCCCACCCTGGCCACTCAGCGTCCAGAGCCGCTGCGAGCCAGCCACCAGCCAGCACCGCGGAGGCAGCCTGGTGCCGGCATCTTCCTTTCTCTTCCCTGCCTGCACTAGGTACCCCAACAGCCAATCAGCTGGGAGGTGACATCATCTTCTGGTAGCCCAGCCTGATGAAAGGTGAAAATTCTCCCTGCATGTAAAAGACAGTCCCAATGGCTGCCCTTTCCCAGGAATGCAGTGGGGGACTTCCAGCAAGCCAGCCTCCCACTTGTGCGGACACATACCCAAGCATACACACAACCAGAGAGGCCCAAAGGGCATACACCAAGGTGAGACAAAAGATGGGCCTTCTCACTCCCCGGAGGAAAACCTGAGGGAACCTTTCTTCTCTCAGGGTCTCCAGGGAGGGCCATGGACCTAGTGATGCTCAAACATGCACCATCACTCGCTTTTATTTTGACAGAAACAAAAAGCACCTTTTGATTTCTCAGAGGACCATGTGGGTCTCATTTTTTAAAATCCACTTTAAAACACTCTCCACTCCTGACACCACCATGATTGCTCCTGGAAGACCAGACAGAATACGAGGCCCTCACCCGGAGAAGCAGTCCCCCCTCCCCATTCTTCCTCCGTGGGAGCCGGCCTCTAGGACCCTGCAGAAGCCACCCTGGCTTTGGCCTCACAAACAAGAGAGGTGATGGGGATGCAAATTCCAGGACCAAATTCTCTCTCTCTTTAAAACATTTCCCTTTCCAGGGACAGTTTTCAAACAATGCAGCTGACAAGGCTGAGGCGGGTCCTGTTCAAAGCAACATTAAACCCCAAGAGGGGGGGGAAGGGAGCCATGTGTAGCGGTCTGGCCAAATCTCTCCTTGAGAGGGCTCAGCCCCAGGGAAAGGCAGGCAGGAGAGCTTCTGCAAAGCACAGCTCGGGGGTGCCAGAAGCAAAGAGAAGGGAGGTGGGGAGAGGAGCTCCCTGAGGCCTAACACAGCCTGCACCCAGAGTTCCCATGGAAACAGCACCAGTGAAGATGGAAGTCTGAGTCCAAGTTTTAAAAAGAATTAACTCTTAAGATACCCCACATTGGGAGGAGCAGATTCACTTACATCAAGTATAGCAACGCCCTGGCCTCAGATAAAATTTGGGAACACTTCCCCCAACTCTAGGCTTTCCACATTCCTTTTACTTCTTTGTAAAGGCCAAAAAGCACCAGAATGAGAGGTCACCAGGATGTAGGTGAGAGTAGAAAGAGGCCTGGCCTTACTGCATTCACTGAAAATGAAAATCATTTCCATTGGCATTCAAGTGTTTTAATTCTACCCCTACCTCTCCTTTCCATATGGATGAGCTCTCTTGGGTTTCTGAAGCGAAAGCAGCCCATCTCGTCAAGGAAGCTGGCCATGTCCTGCTAAGGGAAGGGCCTGGTCATCACTGAACCTTCACTCTCCCCTCCCACTCCCATGGACACAACCACAGGCCTAGTCCCTCCGCCTGACTGCCAAGTGACATGGTGGAAGTCTGGAGGAACCTGACCCCACCCCTCTCCTGCTCTCAGCCCGCTGCCTTCCCAGGAGGTTCCCTTTCTTCCTTTCCCCAGGCAAACACACTGGGGGGGGGGGGGGGGGCTCCCGGCTCCCTCCTCTTTCCTGGATACAAGGTGTGGCTCAGGTGGCCTCTCTCAGATATCGCCTCACCTTCATCTACCCAAGTGGTACCAGGGTTGAGCTTGTTCCCCACCACACCCTGCAATGACCTTAGGTTTGCCTGGCTGGGCGAGCATGGGGGAAACCCTTGTAGACCAGGAGACTCAGGGAAGAGGGGAGGTTCCCTACCCCTGGGACCAAGTCGTGGAGGCCTAAGCCACACCCACTACTGCAGATCGGCTTCAGAGGGTGGCGGTCACTGCTTTCTAACACTGTCCCCACTGTCCCCGAGTCCCTGGAGAGCTAGTCCAGGCTACCAGTTCCCACCCAATGCAGATACAGCCTAGAGAGTTGTATTCCGTCTTGTCTTTTGCAGCTCCTCTCCAAGAAGGAAAGGATGGGAGAAACCCTAATACAAGCAAGAGGGCAAAGTTTCTTTTCCTAAATTCAATTGTGTTACACAACTTGAAAATACCAATGCCCCTCAGGAGCACTCCCTAAAGATCTAACCTGACACCTGCTGTGGAACAAAAGCCAGAGAACACAACAAGGTCAGCTTCCCGACAGGCCTAGTGAAGGATGGACACTAGGGTCCACGTTCAAGGGACCAGCAGCAGCCCCCTGGGGAATCTCTCCTCTGAATCCCAACTCTGGGAAAGAATCAGAGAAGGCATCGCTTCTTCTCACACTCCACCCATCTCCTCGCCACCCTTCCCAATGGCAGATGGACCTGATCCCTCTAGAGGAGGTCTTGGGGAGCCTATCAAGAATGGTGATCGTGCTTGCCAATGCCCTACTATGTGCATGGCACTATGTGAAGCACTAAGGATGCAGAGGTGCAGTGCTCTCTGGCCTCCAACACTGCCCGCAGAGGACAATCCCATATCTAGGTAGGGAGCACCCATCGTCACTCCCTCCTCTTGTCTTCATCCCTCCGGAGCTCAGAGTGAGCGAGCTTAAAAGTTCCCAAAGCCCTTTACATGTTGATCTCTGATCCTCACAACCATACTATGGCACTGACACTACGCTCATTCGCATTTTACAGATGGCTGGGAGCCATTAAGTGAACTAGCGACTGTCCAAGGCAAACTTAGAATTCAGGCATCCTGACGTGGTCTTGAACCTTAATTCATCAGACAGTCCTTGGCCTCCCCTGGGGTTCACTGTCCCTAATCCACTGCCTCCTGATCCTAAAGGCAGAGAAGGAACCAGACCGTGAGCAGGACAGGAGGCCCAAATCCAGGGTGCTTCACGAACCAGCACATGTGGCTGTGGTCTCATCAGAGTCACAGGGCAGAGGACTAGCCTCTGGCTCATTTCTATAGGGCATCTCAGCGGTCAGCTCAGGGAGGAAGCAGGAGCTACCCCCAGTCAGGCTAGAAACACCAGGGGAAATTTGTCTTTAATAAATAAATGCCAGTTGGAAAGCACTAGGGAGAAGTAAACTATGGTGGGACAGGGTGGAATCCTGAAGAAGACGCCCTCAGGCCTCCAAGGTAAGCTGCTCCTGGGCCTAGGGCATACCTGGCCCCTGGGAAGTGGCTTGATTCCTTCCTGCGGGCCTCCCACCTGTGGGCCTCCCACCTGTGGCTGGCCTAGCCCTGGACAGACACAGCTCCCTGTTTGGGGACAGCTCCTCCAGAAGCAGGACAGGCCCAGGAGAACTGGCGGCCTCTGACTCCAGCTTCCTCCTGCTGCTTCTCCTCAGAGCACAACAATATTGCAATATAAGAGACGTCAGGGCCGAGGGAGGACGGCCTCTGAGCAAACTGAATTCTGATGTAGACGATGGGGGGACTTTTTAAGAAGAGGTAGTGAGCATACCAGCCCAGGGACATTAGCAGGGGTCAGCTGGAGATGCCAGAGGGCACACTCATTCACCAAGTGCTCCAGTCCTACAGTGAGGCCAACCCTACCTCAAGGACCTTACATTCTATAGGAGAACATACATATCCATGAACATAGCATGTATTGAGCACTTATGGAGTACAAAGCCTAGGAGACACAAACAGAAAGCGCTCTAATGACAGAGATAGTTCTCAGGGAAGGTTTCAGCTGCCCATCAGAGGGAAAGGTGCCTGAGGGAGGGGGCGGAGCAGATGGCCAGAGCCTTCATACCAAAGTCTTTTCATTCCACAGCTCTTGGATAGCTGTGGCCAAAGCTCCTACAAGAGCAAGTGGACAGTGGGCTGGGAGCAAAGCTCCTCCACTCCCAAGGCTGTCTCCACCGAGGTCTGGCTGAGCTGGAAGCAGGTCTCGTGGCCAGGGTGGGGGGGTGGGGGTGGGGTCACAGGGGCTCAGGATCCCAGCAGGGTCTGAGGGGCCACAGTGGTCAAGGTGGTGAAGACTCAACAAGCTGGGCACACGTTGTCTCTTGCTGCCCACCCAACAGATCTACAAATAGCCAATGAACATTTATTAAGCACCTACAATGTACCAGGCACTGCATTAACTGCTGGGGATGCCAATAAGAAAACCAGACAGCCCTTGCCCTCGAGTTGCTTACAATCTAAGGGGGGAAGATGACCCACAGAAGGCAGCTGGAAAGGATGAAGCCAGAAGAGTGTCAGCCCCCAGGAAGGCTCAGGCCTCAGGAGGCACCCCACTCCACCCTCCTGCCCAGTCAGACAGAGATAAATAAGATTAGACTGAAGGACAAGAGGGCATCCTGAGGGGGAGGGGCACTCCCAGATAGAGGATGCAGAGAGGCCGGCTGGGCTCCAGCAGGGGAGCCCTGGAGGATGCAGGCAAGGGTGTGAGCATGGGTGAGGGATGACCACAGAACTGGCCCCTGGGAGAACACATGAAGTGTGTCAAACATTAACTAATTTCAACAAGCACAGATGAAGCACCTACTGTGTGTCTGGCACCAGGTGAAGTGCTGAGGAGATGAAAGTCAGAAGACAGTCTGCCCTCAATGGGGGCAGACAAGGCAGAGAGAAGCTAAAAGCAGGGGCATGGGGGGGGCTGCATCTAGGCTGGTTTTGTTAGGTTGCTTTTTTCAATCTTAATTATTCACTAGAAAATGTAGGTGATGGAAAACAGAAGATGTGAGTTTTAAAATGTTAAAGACATTGCACCTGCCTTCCAGAAAGACAGGAGGCTCATCACTTTCTACCAAGTGCCCCAGAAATCCCAAGAGCTGAACTTGACAACCGGGGCATGTGAGTAGGGTGGGAGGCTTGCCAAGGAGGGTGGGCCAGCATCCCACTAATACATGAGCAGAAGTCACTCTGCCAAAGCACAGAAAAACAAGGGAGGCTGGGGGGCCACGCTCCAGAGGGTGCCCACCAGGTCAGGAGCCTGATGCACCAGCCAGAGACTGGGTACTAGGTGGGGTAAAGAAAAGGGCCCCAAACCTCAAAGACTTGATGAGAAAAGCCCATTGCACAGACGGAACATGAAAGTCTAAAAGTCAGAAGAAAAGCAGGGCAAACTTGTCCCAAGAAGTCAAAGGAGGAAGAGATAACAGTGAGAAGAAGGAAGGAGAGTGAGCAGGCAGGGCGGAAAAGAATTCTGGGGGATCCCCCCACCCTGCTAAAAGCAAACAAGATTTAGAAATAGAAATAAAACTTGGAAAGTTCATGGTGAGTAAACTTAGATCATACATTAGAGCTTGGGGCAGAAAACTGAACACAATGGACAATTTTTAAAACAATTAAGCCAATTAAAACAAACCCAACTAATAACGGAGATTTTCTGTAAAGAAATTCAAAAACTGATTAAGGGACTTGGAACCTGAAAATACTGAAGGGATGAAAATGTGGTCAGGGAGGCAGCACAGTGGTTAGAGTGAAAGCGCCGGGCCTAGAATCACGAAGACTCCTCTTTTGAGTTCACTTGCTAGGTGTGTCACCTTGGGCAAGTCACTTCACCCTCTTTGCCTCAGTTCCCTCATCTGCAAAATGAGCTGAGAAGGAAAACTGTAGACCTCTCCAGGACCTTTGCCAAAACACCCCCAAAGGGGTTCTGAAGAGTTAGACATGACATGGTGGAAGAGAAACCAAAGGCAATGATGCGGAAATAATAGGAATTTTATAAGAGCCAAAGGGACAGCCCCTGAAGATAACTTAAGGGTGACAAGGTGAGCAGAAGAACGTGACTACCCCAAACACCAGCACACGCTCATAGGAGAAAAGGTCCAGAATGATCTAGAGACAGAAAACCAAAGAAGGACTGCTGCCAGGAAAGCCCTTGGGATTCCAACACTGAAGCCACAAAGTCTGGGGAGGTGAGAGGAGGCCCCTGGGACACAGAAGGAAGGCAGCCTGAATACGTGGAGTTACACAGGGGAAGGAGGGGATGCATTGGGGATATGTCCCATAATCGGCCTCACTGGCCTGGACCAAAAACAATCAAGGGAGGGGAGAGCGGGTGGGAGGGCCGGGACACACACCCAAGAGCCTGCAGAGAAGGGAGAGAGCACCAGGCTCTCGGAAAGATTGTCTCCTGTTTCTAGATAGGGGCGAGAGGGCAAAAGAGAAGGAAAAGACTGGCTACTCCGTTCAAGAGAGTCAGGGTCTGTGTGGGAAGGGCTGAATGAGAGAGAAGACACAGCTGCAGCTGCCCGGCTGGTGTGGGGGAAGCCAGAGCAGGGGAAGAGTGGGCAGCGGGCTGGCGGCAGGCAGGGACCAGCCCCAAGGGACCGGAGGCTACTAGAGAACATTTCTTGGGGATGAAGTGGGAGATGCTGGGCATTTCAGAGGCCTGTGCATGTCTCTGAGGCTGCTGCTCTAAAGCATCTGGCACTGGGGGATGGGGCAGGGGAAGGGTCTAGGCCTCACATTCTGGGGCACAGCCTCAATCTGGCCGGTCCTTCCATCGGATGTTGTTATTCTGAAGAAAGTCAACCTTTGACAAACATTTGTGAAGTGCATGCTCTGTGCCAGGCACTTGGGCTACAAGGAAAGGCAAAAGAGCCCACCACCAATAGGGAGAGACAACAACACATTAAAAAGGGGGAAGGAGGGGAGAATAAGCATTGATACGGTGCCTATTGTGTGCCAGGCCCTGTGCTCAGCTCTTTACAAAAATGATCTCATTGGATCCTCATAAGAACCCTGAGAAGTATGATTCCCATGTCTACAACTGAGGCACAGAAAGGCCAAGTGACCTTCCCAGGGTTACCCAGCTTGTGTCTGAAGTTAGATTTGAACTTGGGTCTTGCTGACTCGAGGTCTCTACAAAAAGCAGCTGAAAAGCGGGGGGGCTGGGGGAGGTGCTGAAGTCCTGCAGCCAGGTGGGAAATGAGCAGGGTCTGAGAGGGTCCTCCAACGTCCAAAGGGAAGAGGGTCCAGGTTTGGGGAGAAAAAAGGAACGAGCAAGATCTACAAAAACCAGATAAAAAGTCTGGATCTCGTTCCTCAGGAGGTGACAGAATGATGAACAGCCTTCTGTCCAAAGCACAAGGACTCAGGACACTGGGGTCAGGGTGGCACCAGCACAACGGCTACAGGGGCCCAGAGACCACCCAGCTGGTGCCAAGAGCAGCACATGCATCTCCCCTCACTACCAAGGAGAGACGTCAACACCCGCCCTTTGCTGGATGAAAGGGGCAAAGCTGCATCGAGTCCAGCGGAGAGGCTGGAACCTGGGCATCAGAAGCCCTCCGACAGTGCAGAAAACACCATCGTGCTTCCAGAAACAGGAAATGAACATGCACAAATTCTAACCTAAGAGGCACCAACTGGGCTGACCGTCACAGGAATCTTTAATATTTCACTCTCATCAACAAAAGCAGGATCCGAATTGTCTGAGAATTCACTGCTGAAAGATCTGCGGCATCTTCTAAACGGGAACATTCTAAAGAACATACGTATTTCTCAGCAACATATGGTACCTATACAAAAATAGACAATGTGCTACAGCACAAATAAATTATAAATGAATACCAAAAAGCACAAATATTCAACCTATTCTTCATAGAACAAAAATGCAACAAAAATTATAATACAAGGAACAAAACCAAAAGGCAGAGAGAGCCCCAAACTGACCTTCTGAATGATGAGTGGGTCAAAGAATTAACCATAAGAAGAATATGGAAAAGATAAGAATGATGAGACTACATGCAAAAGTTTCTGGGATGCAACTAAAGCCTTCCAAGAAAAAAAAAAGATCATCTCTTCAAGGAGACACACTAACGAAACAGAAGAGAGTAAGAATGAACTGAATGTGCAATTAAAAAATAGGGGGAAAAATCAACAAGAGAAAATAAGCACAAAGAAGATTATGTTGAAAATTAGGGAGAAATAGATAAAATGGGAACCGAATGATTATGAAATTGATAAATTAAGTGAATTAAATGCTGGGCTCTGGGCTTTTGTTTTAGTTAAGCTAACGAAACTGATAAGTCCTTAGCTAACCTGACTAAAAGAGAAGAAAATCAAGCGACCAAAATAAAAGATGAAAAAGAGAAATTATTAGTGATAGCTAATAACAAGCATAATCAGGGCTTATTAAATACAATTAGATTCCCACAAAATGAAGAATTTAAGAACATAAATACTATAAAACATAGAAACTCTCTGAACTGATGGAAGGCTTTAATACAATTTCAGAAAAAGAATTCAGGACGCTCTACCGAAGCAGGGGTTTGGTCCACATGGATTTAGAGGTGAATTCTCTCAATTGTTAAAGAAACAATTCTGATGGATCCCACAGAGGCTAGTCTCCATACATGAGAAAGGATGCTACTGCAAAAATACGGACAAGTGACAAGGCTCCAAAATAGAGTGGTCACCGAGGAAGAAGAGAGGAGAGAATCGCAAGGGACACAACGAAGGCAAAAATCAACAAGATGAGGGAGAGAGAACACACAGAGTGACTCACCTAAAAGACTGTGGTGGAGGGGGCCAGGAGAAAGAGAATTCAGTTCTGTTTTGGACACGGTGAATTTGGCATTTCCATCAGGCAGACCTCAGGTGATATTGTCAGGCAGGCTATGGAGAGTGGTGAGGCCTCTGGGCAGAGAGCTGATGAGGCCCACCCGAGGGCCTCAGGGCACAGCCAAGGTGAGCAGTCAGAGGGAGACAGAGAACCAGAGAAAACTGCAGGGCAAATTCCCAGAAGGGAAGTCTGGTCAATAGTACCAGTGCTGACAAGGTACCAAGGGTAACGAGCATTGACAAAAGGTCACCACAGCCACTTTGCACAGGGCAGTCTCATGTCCGTGATGAGCCTGGAAGCAAAACAGCAAAATGCTGCCTTCTCCAGGAAGCCTTCCTTCTGCTGAGGACCGCCAATTGTCCTGCCAGGGCTGTTTGAAGAATTCCTGCTTCCATCAGACTGGGAGCTCCTGGGAACAGGGGCACTGTGACTCGCCAGAGGAGCTGGGCCTCACTGTGAGAGCTTGGAAGGGCCCCCAAAGGAAAGGTAGCAGAGATGAAAAGACACGGCTTTTCAGACAGTGGGCAGAGACAGTGGGAAGCTGCCACCACTCTACCAACAAAAAGGTGGCACAGCCCAGGAGAGAAGCCTAAGATGTGAACCACAGCCTTGTTCCTCCCTCTCTCCCTGGGTGACCTCAGGAATACTTGGATAGGATGACCTTGGCAGTCTCTTTCAGCTGGACATCGATGGTCTCGGGAAACCCAAGTCTTTCTCTCTCTCTCTCTCTCTGCGTCCTACAAGCTCTAGACAAGATCGTACAGTTCTTTGATCATTTGGAAAATCTTAATTTACTCTTTAAAAATCCAATCTGACAAGTAGAGGAGTGGGAAATATGGCTCAGCAAAAGTTCCTGCAAAAAGGATCTTGTGGATTGAGTAGACCCTCAACATCAATAAATCAACTCGGTGAAATAGTGAGCACAAAGTGCTCCCCCCACCCACAGCATCAGGTCTATCCATGAAGAGCAGTCCAATGAGTGCCGAGGAGGTGCAGCCCCTCCCAGAAGCCTCCTGTTCATGGGCACTGCCTCTTCCCAGCCAGGCCAGTGATGCCACTAGGAGGGAATCCTGGTGGAGGAGGTCTGCCCCCAAA
Source organism: Trichosurus vulpecula (assembly GCF_011100635.1). NCBI lineage: Eukaryota > Metazoa > Chordata > Mammalia > Diprotodontia > Phalangeridae > Trichosurus > Trichosurus vulpecula. Next base: position 207,065,799 of record NC_050581.1, on the reverse strand, counting down.
GAAAGAAAGACCTGGAGAGTTCCCTTCAAATATTTTAAGGGTGTAGAACCCACTTGCCCCCAGGAGCAAAAATGAGGGAGAATGAATAGGAATGAGAGGCAAATGGGTCATCCACATACGGAGAATGTCCTAACAATGACAGGAATTCCACACTGGGATGGGCAGGCGCCACCTCCTTTCAAGGGAAGCTGCAGAGCAGATTCCAGCTCTGGCACAAGTGAGATTGGATGGATTCTCAAGTTCCTTCCAATCCAGATCTAGGTGACACCAAAGTGGACAGAACATTGGGCCTGGAGTCGGAAAGAGTGGAGTCCAAATCCAGCCTCAGCCTCCCATTTACCCGACGTGTCTGCCTCGGTTTCCCCATCATAGAGTGGGGCTCATCACAGCATTCACCTCTCAGAGCTGCTGTTGGGATAAAATCTGTAACGTGCTTAGCTCAGTACCTAGCATATGGCAGGTGCTTAACCAAAGCTTCTTCCCTTCCCCACTTAAAGAAGACAAGGGAGGAGGCATGGCCTCTATAGCCTATTTCCTCATCTCTCTCCATGCTGCAGGAGAACAGCCTTTATGCATAAGATGGATGCAAATCTAGAGCAAACAACCTGGCTTCCCTTGGCAATTCCCTACTAATGACAACATCTTCAGTCCCCCAAGACTCCAGGGAATGAAGGCCAGTCCCAGTTGAGGCCAGGTGCGTCCCTGACACCATGAGTCTGAGTCGCCAGGACATCCAAATCTCTAACGTTCCCCCTCTGAAAGACAGAGAGACGGGAGTCTGAGAGAGTCTGGCTAAGCCAAAAGGCAGGATCACTGACCGGCAGGCCTGGGGACCTGCACCTGGCCCACAGCCAATTCCTGGGAAAAGCAGGGCAGCATGTTTCCCCTGGTGCAAAAGGCCTGACACACCCCAAGCCCCCAACCCTCAGGCAAACCTTGACAAGGGTCAATGGAACACCTCAGGCTTCATCTAAAAACATAGTTTCATAAGCAGGAGCTCAGAATTGTAGAATAAACTGCTCAACACAAGTCAAAGGTGGGTGATGACGGTCCCCGAAGCCATCGTGATGTTTGGCTTTATTGAGAAATCCAGCCAGGGCTTCCAAGAGCAAGGCCCTCTATACAGCCCCTGCTCAGACACTCGGGGAGCAAAGCCATTTCTGGGTGGCCGATTCTCAGCTGGAGAGCTTCCAGGAGAGGGTAACAAGGACAGGGAAGACCTCAAAAGCGTGCCCAATAACAACGCCAACCCCCACCCCGCCATGCAGTCTAACTAACATATTTATAGTATAAACTAGCACTGCTGGCCACTGCCCCATCTATGCTCATGGCAAGGTTCAAGGACCAGAGCCTCCCATCTAGACTTGGGAGGATCCTCTGGTGATCCAGTCTAACCCACAACCTTCTGCACATGAGGAAACTCAGGACCAAAAGTGACCTGCCAATGTCACAAGGGCTCAGATCCAGCCACCATATCCATGCGGGCCTTTGGGGCCCCCCAGGCAGAATCAGCAGCCTGGAGTGGACATGCACCAGCCCACCAGCCACTTTTTCCATTTCTCATTTCTTGGGCACCAGAAGCTCATCTAAAACCACCCCGTTCTTCCCATGGCTTCCTCCTCTGCTTATTCTCCTGCCCGATACTGATCTCAGTTCCAGGCCGCAGGCAGTCAGACCGCACAAAGAGGGTGCGTTCTGATGACTCTCTGCTAGGACAGGAGGACAAATTTTGGTGGTATTTCTGACACGGGACGCATGCATTCACATGTGGCCTCAGCCACTTCCTAGCTGGCTGCCCTGCGGCAGGTTGTGGGGAAGCACTCAGCCCAGCCCAGGGCCTAAAGGGCTACGGTTGACCTCAATATCATGATATCTCCAGACTTTCTGGTCCCTCTGCTGAATTTTCCTGCGCACTTTTCTCTTTGCCCGCATTCACACAGTCACGGCATCAGCTGACTTGGTTCATCCACCTTGTCCACCTTCGGCGGCAGAAGCTGGTGCCTGAACCACCCCTTGCTTCACTGTGGTTCTATGAATCAGTGGCCCTCCCTGGTACCTCTCCAAGGAAATCCTGGGTACCACCCCGACATTTGCTCACAGAATCCTTTACCTTTCTGCTTTGGGAAGGTAAGTCTCACTCCCTGACTGCCTCGCCCCAAATGGTCCCCTAGGTCTCACCCTGACTCCACTCCTTGGCAAAGTCCCTCACAAACCATTTTCTTCCAGTACCCTGCTGGCATTTGGGTTTTCCTGCCAGCTCCCCTAAATTGGCACGGTGAACTGCTTCTTCCCTGCCACTGTTCCACCTCTCCCTGCTCACCTTAGTGTCCAGCCCATCCCTGGCTCACTCTTCCTCATTTCACTGTCTGTCTGGGGCACTAACCCTTGAGCTGGTTTTCTGTGCTGGTCACCTGGGGATTATTTTAAACTCTCTGACTCTGGAATTCAATCTCTTGTCAGGTCCTTCCCATTCCACCAGGATAACAATGGCCACGTTCCATCCCATGGTCACAACTCTAGGTGAGGCCCTCAGGATCAATCAGCAAGTATGCGTTAAGCATTGTACCTGTCTGCGGGCACCATGCCAAGTGCCAGGAACGCAAAGACATAAACGGAACAAGCCTGTCCCCAAGGAGCGTGCACTGTCTCAGGAGAGAGCACATGGCCGCATGTAGACGCATCCACAGGCTGTGTGACCCTGCTGTCTCCTGGTTCTCCTTCTCTGTGGCTCACCATCCAGGTGACATCCTGAACTGTGCACCCTCTTCTCTTCTCCCCCTACACTACTGGCCTTGGGGGCCTCATCAGTTCCCATGCTTCCAACGATCATCTCTATGCTGATGATTCTCAGACCCAGGTCTAGCCCTCACCTCTCTCTGGACCTCCAGTCTTGCATCTCCAACTACCTGATGGACAGAGTGAACTGGAGATCTCGGACAGATAAATCCAACTTTCTCACAGCTGAATTCATTCCTCATCACCCCTGAGCCCCCTCCCTCCCAACCCTCTCCTCTTCCTGACTTCCTGTGCCTGTCTAAGGGCACAAGCTCCCAGGCCCTCGGGCTCAAAGCTGGGAGTCACCTGGACTCCTCTTTCTCTCTCACCCCCAGATCCAAGATGGTACCAAGGCCTGTCAATTTCACCAGTGCAGCATCTCTCCAATACTTCCCCTCCTCTCCTCTGACCCTGCCCCCCACTCTGGCACAGACCATCATCACCTCATGCGTGGACTAGGGCAATAGCCTGACAGTGAGGCAGGGAGGCCCAAGTCCTTCCCCTCCAGTCCATCCTGTGCTCAGCCATTAACATGATTTTCCTAAAGCACAAGTCTATCCCCGGCGCCCCCCCCTCAGTCAGCTCCAGTGGCTCTCTATCCCCTCCAGGATCCAATACTGATGCTCTGGTTGGCATTCGAAGCCCCTTTAGAGTCTGGCTCCCCTTCTCCTCCCTGCCACATTCTCTGAGATCCAGGACCAGCAGCCTCCTGGCTGCTCCCCCAGCGAGACCCCCCATCTCTTGGCTCTGGGCAGGCCTGCAGAGCTCTGCTTCCCCGGCTTCCTTCACTTCCAACCCAAATCCCTTCTCTGACGGGAAGGCTTTCCCAATCCCCTCTGTGATGCCGGGGCCCTTCCCTCTGGGGCTGATGCCTGGCATGCCCTGTCAATAGGCTGGTGGCTCCTAGTGGTCTGCATGCCGTTTCTCTACTGGATGGTAGGCTCCTTGAGGGCCTGTCTGCTGCCTCTTCAAGGATCCCCAGCCCATAGATCATTGCCTAGCACACAATATGCTACCCTAAAATATGGGATAATTTGAGGAGAGTGTACACCGGTAGCTTGGGGGTGGGTGGGAATCAGGACAGGTTCCCTCGGGCAGTGTAGATAATCCTGAAGGAAATAAAGGACTCTCTGAAGCAAAGGGGAGGAGAGACAGGTAGTGACGGGAGATGGATGGACTGCAGCACACAGGGAGGGGTGATGCAGATGAGACCAGGAAAGGAGGTGGACTGGGGCCAAGGGCTACAGGGCACCCCTGGAGTTACTGGGCAGAGCAGTGACTGTGTGTGTGTGCGCGTATGCGTGCACACGCGAGAACAGCAAAGAAGACAGGAGCCCTACCTCCCTCTTCCTGCGCCCTCTGGCCAGCATGCCAAACCTCCCCCAAACTGGCACCACCAGCCTCTTTCTCTCCCCTCCTCCTCCTCCATGACTTCTAGGCCCCATCTCAGCAAATTGGGACTGGTCCCTCTCCCTCCCCCCTCCTTGTGCCCCGGGTCATGGCCAGTGCCTGCCACCCCTTCTCCTGCCTGCTGGATGCCCATCAAAACCAAGGAGAAGGAACACGCTTTCCCAAAGCATCTCGTCATGTCCCCAGGGTCTCCCACCAGCCAACTCGAATGGAGACATTGTGTCATCTTATGTTTGTGTCCCTATCCCCATCCCCATCTCAGGGGCTGGGGTCCTCACAGCCAGAGTTTTACATCTCCTTCAGCACCCACTGGGGTTGTGTACACAGTAGGCATATAACGAATGCTGTTCTGTATTCAGAGGCAGCTACATGGTACAGTGGATACGGGAATCAAGGAGAACCGAGTTCAAATTTAGACCCAGACACTGTGTGACCGTGGGCAAGTCACTTAACCCATTTGCCTTAGTCTCCTCCACGAAAAAAGTAGGGATCAGAATAGCCCTGACCTCCCAAGGTGGTTGTGACCATTGACCGAGGTAATAATCATAACCATTTGGCACGGCACCAGGCACACAGTCGGTGCTGCATAAAGGCCGGCTGTCGCTGTCACTGCGCTCATGCCATCTCATCAAAATGCTCTTTAAAAGCGCACACAAGATGCCAGACGGAACCCGTGTAAATGCTGGATGCACGGCCGGGCCTGCTACGCCGAGTGCTCTGCCACTCGTCTCCAGGCCACCTCTCCTATGGCTGGTCAACCTTTCCCAGGCCTGCCTCCCGCCCCCAAAAGAAGCGGAGGGCCCTGGCTGTTCCCCCTCCCCGGGCCTGTCTCTGGTGGGCAGAAGCGGCACCTCTCCTCCCGTGACGGGCAACGCGTTCCTCCGGCAGCGGCGAGCGGACGCCCGCCCCCAAACAAAAGAAAGAGCATCCCACTCACCATCACCGACAGCCATCCCGCCACTCTCCGCAGGCTGCAGGGAGCCCTGGGGACCCCGAGGAGGTCAGGCAGGCCCGTGGGAGCCTGTGACACACCCGTGTGCACCACCCCACGCCAGGCTCCTGCTCCAGTGCGGCATGAGAGAGCCGTGTGTGGCCCAGGCGGCTCCGCAGCTCGCTACTGCAAGAGCCGACAGCTGCTGGGCCATTTCAAAATACAAGTCCTAAATGCGCGCCGGGTCTGGCGAGGAGCGGCCGGGCTGAGGCTTTGACAGCATCCAGCCCGTCAGAGCCAGAGGGTCAGGCTGGCCCGGCCGGCCCTGAAGGTCACCCGGGAAGGGCCCTGGGCCCCTGGCGAGCCCAGAGAGCGCCCCACTATCTGCGGCCGGCCCAGGACCTGACTGCCTGCCAAGCGGTTTTCAAGGTGATCCACACCCTTTGTAATTCTCTTCCCACTCTCGTGAATAGGAGAATTCAGAGGCAGACCCCCTCTCCCACATCGGCTGCTCTCATTATGCATGAGGCATTTCTGGCAAAGCCACGGTCAAAGCGGGCGATGTAGGCAGAAAGCCCCGTCCCGGGAACAAAGGCTGCTCTGGGGTAGCAAAACATGCAGCTGCACAGCCCACATCCACTGGGGATTGTTCTCTCCCCCACCGGTGCCCGGCACTTGCGACTCCAAACACACTGCCAGGACCCCACCACCCGCCTGTGCCCCCCATCCTCGGCACAGGGCCCCCCAACAGGGAAAGAGCCTCCTCCAGGCCCCAAAAACATCGGAGGCCAACAAAGCATCTCTGTCCTGGGTCCCCCTGGACCAGCAGGGGCATGGGGAAAGCCCCCAGGCGTGGGACCCAGCTCAGCATGCCACAGGGTGCCGCTGTTACTGCTGATGTCAGTGACTCCCAGGGTGGCTCAGCGGGGGCTCTGAGTGCCCCCCAGTGTGTGGCACAGAAAAGACATTCAGAACACACCCCAGGAACTTAATGGAACAAGCAAGTCACGAACTTGCCACACGAGACGCTGACCCTCAAGACTTTCTCTGAGAAGAACCTAACCCAAAGCAGGGGCACAGAGCTGATCGGGTCAATCACCCAGCTGTGGATGACAAAGCCCTCAAGGCACCATTTCATACAAGTAAAGCGACTGGGCCCGCTGACACAGCCTGTGGTGGCCCTCCCTCCCCCGGCTTTCCACAGCAGAACCCCTACTGACCCCCCTCCCCCAAGCATGCAGCCACTAACATGAACCACAGGCCTCAGAAAAGCCAGAGGACCTGTGCAGGACGGCTACTGTCTGGCCTGGCCAGAAAACCACCTTCTCTCCACGAAAACTGATGAGTCAGGATGCCAATTGCATCACCCAAGGTGGGCTCACAGAAGCAGAACCCCACCCACCAAGACAGAGGCAGCCTCCAATGACAGAACCAGAAAAGATGATGCAGTGCCCCCACCCCACAAGAAGAGCCAAGTGCCCTGGCCCCAGTGCCAGCGGACCCCACGTGTGCCCACCACACTGGGAGGGCTGCCCAGTATGCATGAGAGGGCAGCCACGTTCAGCTTCCTCTTCAGTCAAATGGGCCACCTCCCAGGGTGGTGGGAAACACGCTGAGCCCTCTGCCAGCCTGAGGAGCAGAGTCATTGAGAGAGAAAACGGGGCACAGAACCAGAGAAAAATCGCCAGGAATATTCCCCAGAACAACCCCCGTGAGGTATTACTCTGTCACACTCAGAATCCAAACTCTGCTTTCCTTCAGAGGAGAAGGGGCTGGGCTGGAAGGAGAGGGAATCAGCTCCCACCCCCCAGGTCAGGTGGCAAGATCAGACTAGAAGAAAGATGCTGCAGGACCAGAAGTGCCCTGAGCAAAGGAACCCAGAGGCACATAAGAAGGGGACTAAGAGCTAAGGCAGGTGGCTGCCCGGCCCTCTGCAGGCTCTGACTCTGCTGACCTCAGGATGCCGGCACAGGTCCACTTCTCCCAGTGGCCACGAGGGTGCACAGCCTCGGGCCACTCACCAGCTCTGAGGCTGGGCCGAGCACCACCCCCACTTTCCAGGGCTGTGGGAAAGGCCCAGGGTGCCTCTTTTTTCTGTGGGGTGCACGGAGTGTAAATGACATTTCAATAAAGCTGGAGAAACATTCCCCAGGATGGAGGGATGAAAGAGCAACAGAGCTGGATGTTGCTCTGGTACTAATTAAGCTGATCCTGCATAACGCCAGGCTTGTTCCCATCCTGAGAAACAGCAGCTGGTGAGAGGCTACACCAACAGGACAGGGGCCGGTAGCGGCAGCATCGTCATTGTCGAGAGAAGCCGCTGGGGAACAGCCTGCCTCATGAGGCTCCAGACCTCTTTGTGGTGGCGACGACTGAGAGAGAGGGGGGAAAGAGAAGGGGTGGGGGAGAGGGGGGAGAGGGAGGGAGGGGCAGAGGGGGGGTGGGGGGGGGTGGAGAGCGCTAAGGACTGTTCTGTACATCTATCCTGGGTCGCTTCTTCCAAGCGCATGTTTTCTACTACCTCTAACACTTCTGCTGTCTTCTGAAATGACTGCAGCCTCCACAACAGGGTTCCCAACCTGGGTGGGGGTCAGGCCTGTTCTGCCGGGTATTTTCTTGTTGTTTTGTGTTTTTTATTGCTGCAATTTTTAGTTATTTTCTAAAAATATCTTTTATTTTATTAAATATTTCTTAATCATATGTAAAATGTTTTTTAACAATCGTTTACAAAATTCTTGAGTTCCAAATTCCTTCCCTCCCTCTCCCCTTCTTAAGAAGGCAAACAATTTAATATTGATTATACATGCTAAATCATGTCAAACATATTTCCATATCAGCCATGTTTATGAAAGAAAACAGATCAACATCTTACAACGCATACCAAGATAAAGTCCAAATGGGTACACAATTTAGCGATAAAGGCTGATACGACAAGCAAACTAGGAGAGAAAGGAATAGTTTGCCTGCCAGATTTATGGTAAAGGGAAGCATTTAGGACCAAACAAGAGACAGAGAACGTCATGAAATGCAAAATGGATAATTTTTATTACATTAAATTGAAAAGTTTTTGCACAAAGCCAACGCAAAGGAAAGCACAAATCTGGGAAATAATTTTTACAACAATTTTACAACTTTAGCAGTGTCTCTGATAAAGGTCTCATTTCTAAAATACATGGAGAACTGAGTCAAATTTCTAAGTCATTCCCCAGCTGATAAGAAGTCAAAGGAATAGGCAGTTTTCAGATGAAGGAATTAAAGCTATCTATATTCATGAAAAAAATGCTCTATAAATTACTATTGATCAGAGAAATCCAAATAAAAACAACTCTGAAGTACTACCTCGCACTTATCAGGTTGGCTAACGTGACAAAACAGGAAAATGATAAATGCTGGAGAAGATGTGGGAAACTGGAACACTAATGCATCGTTGGTGGAGTTGTGAACTGATCCAATCATTCTGGAGAGCAATTTGGAACAGTACCCAAAAATGGGAAAATGACCCACATGAACAAAAATGCTCATGGCAGCTCTTTTTGTGGTGGCCAAGAACTGGAAATTGAGGGGATGCCCATCTCTTGGGGAATGGCTGAACAAGTTGTGGTACAGGAACACGATGAAACATTACTGTTCCATAAGAAAGGATGAGCAGGTGAACTTCAGAAAAGCCTATAAAGGCTTCCGTGAACTGCTGCTGAGTGAGAACATCGTACACGGTAACAGCCACAGTGTGTGAGGACTGACTTTGACAGACTTGGCTCTTCTCAGCAATGCACGGATCTAAGACGACTCCGAAGACTCATGAGGGAAAATGAACACCCGTCCAGAGAAAGAGCTCTGGAGTCGGAAGGCAGAGCAAAGCACACTACCCGCTCTCTCTTTTTCTTCTTTCTTGTGGTTTCTTCCATCGGTTCTAACTCTTTTTTTGGGGGGGGGGGGGGGAGAGGGTTGGAAGGGGGAAGGCAGGGCAATTGGGGTTAAGTGACTTGCCCAAGGTCACACAGCTAGTGTTTCAAGTGTCTGAGACCAGATTTGAACTCAGGTCCTCCTGACTCCAGGACCAGTGCTCTATTCACTGTGCCACCTAGCTGCCCCATCAGCTCCAATTCTTTACAACATGACTAATGTGAAAATATGTGTTATCTGCCCAGGTATTTTGGAGGGTACTGTCAATCCCAAGGGTTACCACAAATGCCAGGTTTTAAAATGGCTTCTTTTGCCCATTCTTGGTCTCACCCTCACAAAGCACTTTTGGAATTCCTGTCCCACTGCTGATTGTTTCTAGCCTCACGAGGAAGGCCTCTTACAGTGGAGGCGAGTGAAGACACTGGGGGGGCTTGAGACTCCACGGGTTTAAATGATTCTGACTGGCACACTGACTAGTTTCAGCGACTTCTTACCACTGCCCTGAAGTCACGGGCAGTGGCCGGTGGGGTAATGTGTAGCCGAGGCCACGAGCTGCCAAAGCTCATGGCTGGGAAGAGGCTGTGGCACAGCACACAAGAAGAGCCTTTGCCTCCTGGGGATGTCGATCCATGGCGACCTCTCCGGGGCCACAGCATGTCCAAAAGGTGGCCCACTGGGGCCCTTGCTTCCTTCTGGAGGGGCCTCATCTGGGGAGCCTCCCCCACGACTGTTTTCAGGGACAGCGAGATGGGCCAAATGCTAACCACCCAGCGAGGAGACAGTGTCAGGCAGCCAAGGGGCTGTGCGTTCCTGCCGACCATACTGAACATTAACAAGTCTTCATAACCGACAGTGTCATCTGCCAGGAGAAGGAAGAGAAGACAGGGTGGGCAAAGAGGCCTGGGGAATGAGTGGAGAAGAGGAGGGCAGCATCCATGAGAGACCCCATCCACAAGCACCGCCTGCTGCCTCACTACATTGGAGCATCTCTCCAAAGCTCTGATCATCACCAACTTTCACTTCACAGAAAAAGCTGCCAAGTGGCCACTTTCCCACGTGAAAAGAATCCCTCTCCCACACTTGACATTTCCCCATCTCCAGCCTCTGGCTGCTGGGAACCAGGGGTTCCCTGCAATGGGCCAGGCCCAGTACTACAAGCAGGGGAGACAGTGACACAGAAGTGCCCACAGAACACATAGGAGGCGAGGGAGAAGGGAACAAGCACCTGCTGTACGCCAGGCACGGTGTGCTAAGCACTTTACACCAAGCCGGCCAGGCAGGTGCTAGGATAATGCCTATTTTACAGCTCAGGACACTGACTTGGCCAGGTTCACAGGGTCTCACAGAGGCCCTTCTCCTTTCTCCTGATCTCTTCTGTAGGCCTAGTCGCAGTGCAGCTGTCTGCTCACAGTGTGTGTGGCCTAGCTGCGTGCTGCCCTCCAGAATGGCCACTCCAGTCCACAGTTCCACCAACAATGCATGAGTGTGCCTGTCTTCCTGGTTGCCCTCCAGCCTTGGTCATTTTCCTTCCTAGTGGGGAGACAGTAGGAGCAGCTTTAATTGGCTTTCTACCTATAGTCAGGGGCAGCCTGTTTGGGACCTCTGACCAGAACAAACTGGGGAAGAGCTGGCCAGTATTTGTGATGCCGGTCAATGATCCAGGACTGGTCCTGGAGGAGACCGCGAGGGTGGGTGATGCAGACTAATCGGCGCTGGCCATGTCCTTCTAGGGAGTGGCCGCCATCCTGGCTCAGTCTGAGCCTCCTTGGGGAGGCAGGCTCTGTGCAGAAGGTCAGGAAGTCAGCTGGGTTTGCACGACTTCTTTTCTGCTTCATTTCAAAATTCTTGATTAGAAAGAGGAGTTCTCGGGGCAGCTGGGTGGCGCAGTCAGTAGAGCACCAGCCCTGGAGTCAGGAGGACCTGAGTTCAAATCCAGCCTCAGACACTTGACACGCTTACTAGCTGTGACCTTGGGCAAGTCACTTAACCCCAATTGCCCTGCAAAAATCCCCCTCCAAAAAACAAACAAAAAAAAGAAAGAGGAGCTCTCTGGGAGTGGGAGAGAGGCGAGGGGAGCCAGAGACAATGAGAAGATAAACAGTTGTGCAGAGGGGAGGGCCTGATGAAAAGACCAGACAAGCCTAGCAGATCTGGGTCCCATGTGTGTGCATGATCAGCAAGCGCTCGGGAGCCAATGAGGGCAACAAGACAGAGAGAAAAGATTCCCAAGAGGGTGGGGACGGGGCTAATTTTACAGATGAGGAAACTGAGGCAAATAGTGTGAAGTGACCTGTCCGGGCTCACACGGCCAAGAAGTGTCTGAGGCTGGATTTGAACTCAGATATTCCTGAATCCAGGCCTGACACTGTATTCGCTGCACTACCTTGCTGCCTCCTCCAATGGACAGCTCCACATCACCTTAACTACACCCAAGAGTCCTAGTCCAAGGTCAAAGACGCAAGTGTCCAGCAGATGACCTGAGCACCTGGGCTTGGGCCTCCATGTTTTCCTCCCTCCTCCCAAGCCCTGACCACATGGCTCTACCTTCTTGGGTAGGTCAGAACCCCATCCTCCCTCCCTTGGTGTCTTTCTTCCTCTCCTTCCCCTCCCTCTTTCTCTCTCTCCTCTCCCTTTCTGCTCATGTCCGTCCCCCGCCCCACACACACACATTCTCTCAGAGCTCTGGATTTGACATCCAAGGACCAAGGTTCAAATCCTGACCTCTCAGGTCTGTTTCCTCACCTTCACTGGGCCCCACCCAGCTCTAATCCTAAATCCTAAGCAGGCCACAGGGTCTCTCCTTCTCTGATCCATCTCCCACACAACCGCTGTGAGTGCAGATCTGCCCAGGTCTCTATTATTACCTACATGGGCTCCCTCCTGCCTCCATGATGAACTCTCAGCCCTTCACAACCTGGTCCAGGGGTGGGGAGCCTGCAGCCTCGAGGCCGCATGGGGCCCTCCGGGACCTCAAGTGTGGCCCTTCAGAGAACAAATCCCCTCAACAGAAGGATATGTTCTGTAAAACTTGGACTCGGACAAGATGCCACACCTGAGGACCCAGAGGCCCATGTGGTCTCAAGCGTCCCCACCCCTGATCCTGGTCTCTTTCCAGCCTCCCAGCCACCCCCCCCCACACATACCCCGCCATCTCCTCTCTCCGGCCCTTTGCCCTGGCAGTCCCCCATGCTTGGAGTACCCCGCTTCTGCACCTGCATCTGCTAGAATCCCTCAGAGCACCAGCAATGCCTGCCACACAAAGACAGCCCCAAACCTCCCGGATGCCAGTTACCTCAGCCCACCCCACCTTACCTCTAGCTGTACTTCTGGGCAGACATGAATATTTACTTTTTGGGCTCGCACACACAGAAGGCGCCTTGAGGTCAGAGACTTTTACATTCCTTGAATCCATCTCTCCAACACAGTGCCTTGTATACAATAGGCACTTGATAAACGAGCACTGGTTGGCTGAACAGTGCATTCCAAGCAACGCAATTCAGAACAAGGTCTGATCACAACAACAGGCCACACTGTCTACGAACCAGTGTGATTTCAGAGACAAATATTCTTCCAAGAAGGCAGCGTGTCTTACACAGGTCTGAGAAGAAACAGTAAGACTCTTCCCAGGAAATTTTTGCTAAAAATAAGACGCACAAGGAAATCACGCCAATTTTGTACAATTACGGAGAAGGTGGCCCAGCACATCTGCGTGGAGACAAACATGCCTGGCCACCCACATGCGAGCATCCCAGGGGATGGCGGGGGACACCAGACTGTAAGGTTTCAGGAGGAGGGGGCTTAGCCAACAGGGCTCCCATAGTCCTCTGCCGGCAGGCAGCCCCATGGCCCCAGGCAAGGCTGTTGGCTCTCACCATCCCCAGCACCAGGACCACAGAGCAGAAGAGGATAGTAACCCTGTGAATGAGGGGAGGCCCGGAGGAGGTTGGCCAAAGAGAAAATAGAGTCGGAAGCCATTGGCAATGTGCGCTTCCTGTGCGGAGAGAAGGGACTCCCTTCTTAACTTTCCTGAACAACAGCCAAAGGGCATCGAAGCATGGGATCGCATTGTAACGACACGAAATCTGCCGCCCTCCACTGCCAAAATGGGCAATCGCGGGCCTGGGGCACGCGCTGCTCTCAAGAGTTCAGAAAAGGGTCTCCCCGAGAGCAGAGAAAGGCAGCAACACCTCTTACCGTTGACGACCCTCAAGATGGCACTTCCTGAGTCTCTCACTTCATCAAATCTGGCAAACACCATCTGTAACCTGGAAACAGGAAAAGCTATTTTACTAACTCATAAACTAATGAACAGCTCTACTTCCCCAAAGATACATACATATGTACACATGTGTGTTTAGGTACCATACATACAATGTACACATACGGACCAACGTATCCACCGATGGCTAGCTCAAGGCAGTCGGCGGGCTTTTTTCCCAAGTTCCACCTACTTCCCATCTCACCCTCAGAATAAGAAATCACAGAAAACAGATCTATCTCCCGGGACCACTCAGAGTTAAAGGCCAACCACAAAGCACACCTATCCTACTGCATTTTTATAGAGAAAATAAATTGAGGGACGAGGGGAGGGGGCTGGGCCAAGTCTTGTACCTGGCCAACGTGGGGATGCATCTGGCTGTAACCACCTCCCACCATACGTCTCAGAGCTTCATCTGGGCCGATGAGAGGTAGAGCATCCAATGGGACCCCAGACCTACAGCTGGAAAAGACCTCTGAGGCCATCCAATATAATCCCTACCTTTCAAGAGGAGGAGACTGAGGCCCAGGATGACCACCTTCCCCAAGGCCACATGAAAGAAGGGTCTGAACCCTGGGGCAGACCCAAGGAGGCGTTGGAGACCAGGCTTGAGCTGCCACATCCCTGATTCCAATGCCAATCGGCCCTTAGTCTCTGCCTCCACGGACAACAGATGTCCAGGCTATCCCAAGCCTTGGCCCATCATGAAAATGAACGGACTGGGCACCTGGCTAGTGGCTAAGCTATGCCCCCACCCCTTGTTTCATAAGAAAATCACAGTTGAAGCTGACAGGGAACAGCAGGGAAACCGGGGCCCACAATGAGGTGAAGCGACTCTCTCTCCCTCTTTTGGCCATAGGGGCATGGGACTATGGGCGTAGGATGGCCCAAGTATGCAGCACCTAGCGAATCATGGATGAACTAAACTGAATTCCTCAAAAGCTGGCTACAAAGCATAATTACATAAGAAATCCAGTTTTTCTACTGACCTCCTCAATAAAACTGTTACTCAACCAAAAGAAACAAGAAGGTCCCCAAGATGGAGTTAGACTGCACTGAAGTGGGAAGGCAGGGGGTTGGGGGTGGGGGTCGAGGGGCTGGGGGGGTGAAGGCAGAGAGCCAGAAGCAGGGCCCCATATGGAGGATGGCTGGGCCCTTCCATGGGATGTCAGTCACACCATCGATTCCTCAGCCGCTTTGCTGGCAAGCCAGGCTCTTCCAAACTGGCCCAGACTAGAAGCGCGCCCCCCACTCTAGCGCCAGAGCCTGCTCTCCCGTCCTTGGGTCCCCCTGGCCCACGTGCACTCCCCTCCCGAGGCAGGCTGCAGTGACGCCCAAATCTCTCTTGGGGGGATGCTTGTCAGTGCTGTTCTTTTGGTGATGATAATGGGTGTTTGCCAAAAGAGGTGCATGCCAGATGGAAACCCATGGCGCGTGTGAAAAACCAAGCCCCCAGCCGAGCATGGCCAGTGGCCACGACAAGGCCCATCCTTCCTGCAAGAGCCCCCTCCTCTGGAGGAAGAGGAAACTCTGATTCCGAGCCCAGGACAGGTCTGTTGCCGTGTGTGTGTGTGTGTGTGTGTGTGTGTGTGTGTGTGTGTATGTGTGTGCATGTGTGTGCGCATGCGCACACTCCACCTGCCATGCCTGGGGGGGTGGTTGTCTTTTACCTGCCACACCCGCTGCCTTCCTTGGCAGCTCTGCCTTCTTTCCTTCCCGTTCAGTTCTAAGCATCCTACTGCCATGGGCATCATGCTCACACCCTCAATGTGCCAGCTTCCCAGCCACCCTTGATGCCTTCAGAAGCGGGTGGTCCTTCAAGATGCCTGCCCCGGTGGCAGGCTGGCCATCCCAGACTGGACCATGTTCTGGGTGGTCTCCGTGGACATGGTCCCTCTCCCGGGATGCTCTCCAGTGTTCACGGGTCCTTGGCAGGCCTCTGCCATCCTTGTTCTCAGTGATGCTCAGTCCCTGTGCCCCGCTGCCAGCCTCTTTCCCCATCACCCTCTCTGGCACGAAGGAGTCCCAAGCTTTCTCTTCTGCAGATACGCTGTGAAACCGACCCATGCTGCGCTCACAAGCACACTGTTGCCAGTCTAAATCTCCTCTGTATACACTGGGTGCATAATCGTAGCACAAGCTAGCCTGGCTTTCCTGATGCTGTTTTGTAAACACCAAACATCAAAAAACCACGTTTCTGAGTGCCCGTGAGCTCCCACAGAACCAGCTCTGATGAGCCCCTTCGATGCTTCCCCAAAGAGCAGGCGTGAGCGGCCCTCTCCCTCAGCTGGCCCACAGAGGCTAAGACTGAGTCGGCTCTTCACTGAAAGAGGCTCTCCCCTTCAGAGCGTGGACAGCCGGGTTCAGGTTCTCAGCGCCCTCGCTACCTGCAGAAGCCCGAGAAGCAGGAAGGAAGCCAAGGTTGCACCGTGGCGGGCTGCTGAGGCGCCCGCCTGCTTTCAGAGAAGATGCAGACACATTCTGGGGAGGCCCCAGGCTCCGGCCAGCCCTCTTCAGCTCCCCCTAGGGAGAGGTGGGCACAGCCTGGCCAGATCGCTCTTGCACTCGGGGCCCGTGAGCAGCTGCGGTCTCTAGGACCTGTCCATCTCTTCCATTCCACCTCTGTGGAAGGCCCCATGCTGCCCCTGGCTGCCCCAGTCTAGGCCCATAGACAGAGAAGGCAGCACAGCCCAGCAGGTACAGGGCTGGGCTTGGGTTCGAATGCCAACTCAGACACGGATGCTGACCTGCCATGGGGCTTTGCCCTCAGAGCACGACGGCTGCTCCACCTCCTGGGTCCCTGTGGTTCTCCACCTGACTTTCCATGCGTGACCCACCTCGCGGCACCCTGATACAGTTCAGGCACACACTGTCCCCAACACTGTATGTGTGCCTCCTCCATTTCTACCCAAGCTCAGCTCCCTCATTCCCTTATCAGCAGGCCCCTGCTAAGCCCCTCAGATACCTGTCCCTTGCTCTCACCCACCTATGTGAAAACCCATGTACGCCCCCTCGGCTCTCCAGGAGAACAGGGGCTCACGCAGGTCAAGGTCTCTGTTTCCCCTAACCCTCCCTACCAATGGCCCATAGGCCAGGACTCGGTTACAGGGAGGCAAGTCCCCATCATGCCTCTTCCCTTCCCAACCTGGGCTTCAGTGGATGCTCCACACCCCTGTGGACACAGCTGTGCACTTCTCTCCCTGGAGAGGTGTGCTGACACACCTGAGCCAGGGACAGGGCAGGAGCCTGAGGGATAGGGAGGGTTGAAAATATCCCTGTGGCACTTACCGGGCAGCAGGGAGGCCTCTCTTACTGAGATCTGCTCTGACTTTCTCTCCCATGTGGCGATAGACCTCCACCATGGCCAATATCGCAGCATCCCTCACCTGCCAAAGGAAATGGGAGATGAAGCTGATGGAAATGCTTACTATCGCACACACAGTTAAGCACCTTGGGTCACTTGTCAAGATTCTTTGCCATTAAGAACTCCCATTGGGGCTTTTGTGCTTCAACCAAGACCAAACATCCATGATGCACAAGATGCAGCCCCAGCTTCACCTTCGGGAGGCCTAGCAGGCTCCTGTCCAGGTCTCCCACATCATTTCCACCTCGGGCAAAGCTCCTGCCCAACGTCCTGGATATCCCCACTAGTGGAACACAGAGAAGACAGAAGTCACCTCCCATGAAGGCCCAGAAGGCCCACTCCATGTCAAATGAAGGGGCTGCTTCAGTTACTCTCCAGCACATGCTGGTCCCTGGGATCCCTGCAATCCAAGCTTCCACAAGAGAACCTTGTGTCCCAAGGGGCTCCTGAGCAGGCTCTGGAAAATGCCAGCAGAGAGAAGTCTGGGAAGCCTCAACAGGCCCAGCCATCCCCTCCTGTGCTAGTCACAACAAGAGAAGAGGGGAGCGCTACAAGGGCATGGGTGGGCATGTAGGTTCTGGCCTGCCTATCTCCCAGCCCCGACTGCCTACACTGCCCAGCCAGGCACTGAGCCCCGGGCTTTGGCCTCAGCCCTCCCTGCTGAGGTCCCCCAGCTTCTCCTACCAGGCGCAGGCCAAGCTCTCGGGGGACCTTGGGTTCTTGCTTTTCAAAAACAACAAGGAATCTGAGAGCCAAAAGGGACCGCCAAGGCCACTAAGCCCGAGCCCCACAGGACAAGGGCTCTGATAGAGGGAGGGCTGGAGCTGTAATCCGAGGGCCTGCATTATCTCGGCCAGTCGCTTATCGCTGACAGGATCCTACAACCGCCCCAGGACACTGACAGCAAAAGCAGCGCCAGGAAAGCTGTCCCCAACACGAGGTCTTCACCAGAGCCCACAGGACTGCAGATGTGGCGGGGCCAGGGCCGCAGGGGGAGGTGAGCGGGGAGTCGCTATGCTCTTGTTAAGGGCCAATGTGGGCCGCTATGGATACACTGGATATGCACACTTCTGTGTCCCCCAAAGGACAACTTGACGCCACATCTGTTAAATTATATCCAAAGATCCAAACGAAGGCTCTAGTTGCTGAAGTCCCCACTGGAGCCTGGCCATGCCATCCCTCCAACCCATCTAAAAAGTGGGCACCCACACGTGAACTGTCAGTAAAACTAGCAATGGTGCTGGGCCAAGCCCAATGCCTGGGGCCTCCAGTGGAGACTGCCTTCCAAGCTGACCTCCAGCTACTAATGATTCCTCATGAGCCGAGTCCATCCACTGGCCCTCTGGTACAGAGTTGCCATCCCCGCTAGTCCCCCCAAAGGGGCCTGTGCTCTCTGTCAGTTAAAACTATGGGGCCACCAAAGTCCTCCTTCTTTCTCCAGATACTGGCAGGGTACAAGTGGGACGATGGACCCTCCATCGGTTACCCATCCCTCTCACTACAGGATCAGCCCATATCAGACTCATGATAAAGTAAACTTCTGCAAATTGGAGTCTGTAGGTCAATCAATGACCAATCATTAGCTGCCCTAAGCATTGGAGTGAAAAGGGAAAGCAAAAAAAGAGTGCCTGCCTTCAAGGAGCTGCCAGTCTAACATGCAAACAGTGATGTCTAAACAAGGCACAGAGCGAGTGGGAGTGATCGTGACAGAGAAGGGCAGGGACACATGCCGGGACGTGGGGGAAGGCAAAGATGAAGAGGGAGCACATACGGGCCACGGGGGACTGCCAGGGGAAATGCTTGGCCACAAGGCTGGGGAGACCAGGAAGGATGCTGAAGGCCGAACAGAGGATTTGGGATTTGAACCTGGAAGTGATAAGAAGCAGCTAGAGTTATTAAGTAGGAGTCCTAAACTTTAGGAAAATCCCTTCAGGGGATGAACAGAGGATGGATTGGAGGCGGCAGGCCGGGTGGGTTCAGGCCAGGTATGGCACAAGGTGATGAGCCTATACCAGGGCAGGGGCAGAGGACATAGGGTGTATTGGGGAGATACTGGAGAGGTGATATCAACAGACCCTGGCACCATCTTGAATCTGGGGGGTGGGAGTGAGGAGTCCAGAAGGTTTCCTAGGTTCTGAGCCTGAGGGATTGGGGGGATGGGGTGCCCCTGACAGTAACATGGAAGGGGGGGCAAAGGTAATGAGTTCTGCTTTGGACATGTTGAGTCTAAGACACGTACTGCACATCCAGTGTGAGATATTCAAAAGGCAGTTAGAGGTGCGAGACTGGAGGTCAGCAGAGAGGTAGATGTGAGAGTCATCAACATAGAGACAGTCATCAAACCCATGAGAGGTGATAAAGTCGTACAGAAGAGAAGAGAGCCTAGGACAGAACCCTGAGGGACGTGGATGCTGAGAGGCATGAGCTGGGAGGCTGAGGACGAGCAGTCAGAGAGAGCAGAAAAGCAGGAGGGCGTAAACTGTGTCAGGAAAACCTAGGAAAAGACAGAACCCAAGGGAGGAGAAGGTGAGCCACAGCATCCAAGACTGAAGACTGGGAAGAGGCCACAGGACTAAGGCATTAAGAAATTGTGGCCACTCTGAAGAGAGCCGTTTAGCTGAATGAACAGAGAAGCCAGATTACCAAGAGTTCAAAGGCGAGTCAGAGGAAAGGAAGTGTAGCCTTTCCGAGGAGCCTGACCACAAAGAGAAGAGATATGAGATGACAACTCACAGGCACAGAAGGATCTCAGGATGGGAAGCCCTGGGCATGACTGCAGGCAGAAGAGAGGGAGAGGCTGAGAATGAGTGACAGGAGAGGGGATGATGAAGGCTGGAGGGGAATCTGCCAGGGGAGATGGGACAGAACAGGGCTGGCCTCGGCAAAGAGAAGGCCACCTCTTCGTGGAAGATGGGGAGGGGGCAGGCAAGGGAGCTCATGGCGAGTGGCCTCCATATTTTCTGTAAAATAGGAGGCAGGGACTAAGCCGAGGGGGAGGTATGGGGAAGTGTGAGGAGGTCTGGAAGAGCCGCCAGGAGATGGGGAGAGGGCTGCTCAGTCCAAATGGATTCGATTCACTTTGATGAGGCAAGCTGACGGGAGGAAGCTCAGTACCACCCAAGCCTGAGTGTCCTCATCTGTAGGGCGTGGGTCATCCCAGGCCCAGCCTGGATCAGAGGAGATGCTCTCTGTAAAGCGTGGGCCTCTCCCAGCAGAGTCCCTCCTTAGGAATGGGAGCCAAAGCACAGCCAGGCCATCATGTGCAGCCAAAGCCAAAGAGCGCCGTGTTCTAGCAACAAGCAAGAGACAAGCCTTACGTCACCCTTCCAGGGAAAAAGCCAGAATGGAGGGACCACCCCCTCCCCCTCCCCAGGAGTCACAACAGGAGTGGCCACTGGGCTCAGGGAGCCCAGAACAGGCCCTTCCATCTGCACACCCATGTCTAACAGAGCCCTTGGCAGGCCAGTGGGAAATCGCATTGACTTTAACTGAAGGATCTCAAAACAGTTATGGGAACTTTCAGGGTAAAAGGAAGCCCACAATTCCACATGTGAACACAAATACATTCCTTACCTGACCACTGGAATCTCCAAATAAGATGCACAAATGTGGCACCAACTTGCTGAGGACTAACGAGTGTGCACCGTAGCTTTAAAACAAAAGGGGAGAAAGAGCTTAGTCTCACAACAGCGTCCCAGACTGAGCATCACGCCCGCTCCCTCTGCCTCTGAAGGGGCTCATCATTCCATTCTTAGGGTAATGGCAGAAAGACCGGGCAAAGGACAGCAAAGACCGAGCAGAATCACAGATGCTGTGTGAAACAAGGAAGGAAAGAACCATTAAGAATTTTGGAAATGTCACTTGTTAGGAAAAGTGCACACCATGAACCTCGTGGGCACAAGAAATGCTGCCAAGCCTGCTCTAGAACAAGCCCCAGAGCTGAACCCAAGCTGGTCCCCCTGTCGAGGCAGCGCCACCTACCGAGGTCACTGGCTTTGGTGAAGAGCCAATGGTGAGAGTATCCTAAAGCCATCGCTTTTTGCTTTGACAATAAAAATGTCCTGGCGCTATCAAGACTTCTCCACTGATGTGTGCCCTCCCATCAATGATGCGGGTGAGTGCGGATGAGGGAGGGGCGGGGAAGCCAAGGAGGATGTGCCCAGAGTAAGGGCATCAGGAGGATGGGGGGGGGAGGGCAGGGGCAGCACACACCCAGAGGAAGACAGAAGGCAGAGGACTGTGGGAGGAAGAAGAGTCAGGGGAGGTAAGCTCACCTGAGACCCCACAGCAAATCTGGAACTGGCCCAGACACCAGATCCAAGAGAATTTTTAAAATCTACTAAGACTTGAAATTAGCAAAGCAGAGATCACCACAAATATTTTAAGTGACCACAAGGCAATACCATCAGCTCAAGGGCCAGAAGCAATAGAGAGAGAAAAGGCAAGCAGAGAAAAGAGCCTGAAAAGCCGTCCTCCAGGATGCTCCGCAGACGCCCTGGGCCGGCCACACAGGGCAAGCCACACAGACGGGAGAGAGAAGGCAGGAAAATAAGAGAACAGGGCAGTCTCTGAAAGAGGCAGAACCGACTGCTCACCATCAAAAAGACTTTCTCAAGGACAGTCCTGAGCTCAGTGCTGGCCGCCAATGACCACTAAGGACTGCTCTCCGAGAGCCTGCGGGCAGCAATTTGGCCCAGAAAACCAAGACTCCCTCATCTCCAGGCCCACAGGAATCAGCAGGAAGCAGGGTAAACTAGCCAGAGGCACTCACTCCCCAACATGGTGAGCCAGTGTGAGAGCAGAGGCTCTGTCCCCAAGGCCAAATATCTCCCAGACATTATAAAACCACATCTAAAAAGCCACTCAGGAATGAGTGCTAACACGTCAGAGGCATCACTGATTAAAAATAAAGAGATGGCCCCCATACCCATGAAAGCACATCATCTGTGCAGCTTTAGAGCCCAAGTTGGGGATGGAGGCAACGTGGTGTTTTTAAATTCTTCTGCTTACGTGTTTAAGGTGGCAATAAGACACAGACAGACACCTTCTCGGGACCGATAGTTCTTGTGTTTAAAACCAACAGTCAAGTGCTCCCAAACATACTAGTGGGAAAAAGAGAGAGAAGAATCGTGAATTATTGCAAACAAAATAACCCTGCTATCCCCTCTGCCAGAAAAGCCAAACTGTGTTACCATCCAGCCCCAACACAGATTTTCCACTCCTCTACTTTTGGTAACACATCTCTGAGCCACAGCTACAGGAACCGGCTTTCTCACCTATTTAATTTACCCTTGAATTTGGATTCTCCTCCTGCACGAAGCCCCTCCCTGAGGAACACCTAACACGTTCCCAACACTCTCTTCTAAGGAGTATTGGGTAAGGAATTACAGGTCTCAGAAAGGCCTACATCCAGGACCTCAGATAAATGTATCCCACTGTCTTTCCCTTGCAACACAGCCAAAAGACTCTCCGTGGTCCAGGAAGCATTTCACCAGGCCAGTGTTGCCTGGCAACGGCTGTAGAGTGATGGGAACAGGCCCGGCCAGCCCTTGCCACCAACACTGCGATCTCTGTTCAACTCCTGGCCTGACAAACAGCAACCTTCCACATACTGCTTTCTTTTTGGCAAAGTTTACTAGCCATTGTAATGACTAAGCGATGGTCAAAAACGGGCCCCCAAAGGAGGAGAAAGACAGCTTCTGAAGGCATGCAGTCTTCCCATTTTTCACAGCAACACACACACACACACACACTCTCACTAACACACATATACACGCACACACACTCACATGGCACAAACAGTTCCTGTATCCATGCAGCATAAGGTTCTGTCAGAGTACATTTTAAAAATAACTAATTGGCACATAGCCAGAGGCTCGTCTTAGCGATACTTTTTTCCAACCATCACGGAATTTATTTTCATAATTAAGATATTCATAAGTTCTCAAAATAAGCTTTCAGACTGCATTTTCTCATGACTTGTAAGTAATGAAAAGGAGCCTCTGGACAAAGTATCGTCAAGATCATAGTAACATCTGACCAGCTAGAAAGACCATCCAGACTGGGGTTAAAAGCAAAAGAAGAGGCTGGTCAAAGGCAGACACTTCCCTTGATCTGGGTCCTGGGGAAGCCTCATCCACGCCTTCAAAGGAAGCACTACTTGGCAGCTACAAGTGGGTGAAAACACAGAGGCCACCTTTTTTCATCCAAATCCATGCCCAAGCCCCCAGCGCCTGGGCCCCTGGCCAAGAAGCCCTAATCTCAGCTGAAACACTCGAGGGAACAGAAGAGGCAGAAGCCAACACCGAAGGGGTCGCCACATTATCCGGCAGAGTTTTTGGAAGCTTGCTATATGACTTGTATTTCCAATAGCTGGCTTTTCTTATCTGGTCTGAAAAACAATGGCTGCATACTTAAATAACACCTGCTGAGCAGAGAGCTTTACAAACAGGAGTTCCCTGGAGCCTGGCAACCATCCTGGGTGAGGGGCAGGCACTGTGATTATCCCCATCTATCAGATGAGACCGGGACAGAGAGGGCCACCTGGCTATGCTATCTTTCCACAGATTTCCCGCCACCTCCACCTGAACACACCATCCTCCAAGGGAAGGAAGCCTACCATGGGCGAAGCTGCTTGATCAATGAGCTTCAAGATCAGATTCTGCGCTTGTTCTCGGACCTGGTCTTTGGAATCTCCAAGCCGATCTATTAAAGCTGAAATAACTAGAGAAAACAAAACAATTAAGGATGACCAGTGACCAGCACAGAGTACCTAACGGAGACCATTTCAGAAATCCTCCCGACCACTCCCTGATCCCCACTCTGCAGAGGAGGAAATCTAGGCAGGCAGAGGGTCTGTGATGTGCCCAGAGTCGCTACCCTCACTGATGCTTTGGGGAGAGAAGGAAAGGGTATCGAGAGCGGGGCACGCCACATCAGTCATGCATCGACCGGAGTCTGACAAAGCCTCAAGATACGGGAACAGGGATCGGACCCGGGACTTTGCTGGTGGGCCAAAAGGTACCCTCCCCTCGAGCTGCCATCGCAGGGCGGCATTGACTCTGCCCAGAGCTTGAGACCTCAAGTCACCCAGGCAGGATCCGACCAAGAGCTTCTGGGCTCAGTCCACTTTACCATGACAGCACCTCATGTAATGCGTTTCTGCAGCCTATGTATTCTAGTCACTGCTTCCCAAAGAGCACGGAAAAAACAGGATTTCAAGCTGCTCACCCGGAGTGACACCAAGACCTCTGAGGATGTCCTGCCCACTGGCTCTGGAGCCAGCATGCTATAGCTGGCCACAGTGGCTGACGAGACTAGAATCGCCCTGCCTAGTAGGGCACTCTGGACTGAGGCCACAAGGATGAGGGAACCTAAATATGTAACAGCCCCAGGCATCCGGGTATCCTGACTTTCTCCAGCCCATTCAATGGATGGATGGAGGAATCCAAAGGATAAGGGGGCAAGGGGGTAGAGTTGACCTGGTTCACCAGGGGCTCCAAGGAGGGAAGTGAAGCAAGGGCAGCCAGCGGACAGGTTATGGCCCAAGAAAGAAGCAGAGGGTCCGGGGCTCGAGATCTTAGAGCTAGGCAGGGCATAACGCAGAGGGAAAGATGACACGGGAAAAAGAGATGATCCCACCAGGGAATTTCTGAGTGGGAGATGGCTAGGTGCAGGGGTGACTGCCTCTGGGTGTACCTGAGGTAGAGCAATAGGATGTTGGAGGCCCCTAGTATAAGGCCAGGAGTTGGGCAGGAGAGAGCAATTGTGAGGATGGTAGCAAACTCCTGGGGAAGGTACCAGAGTCTCAGGTGGGGGGCAGACATGCCTTGAGCAATCCTCCAAGGACAAGAGGGTGCAGGTAGCAAGGGGAGCCAGGATGGCTCTGACTCCCCTCCCCTGACCAGTGAGTTCGTGCAGCTAGGGAGGGGGAAGGGAGGCCAGTGGAGCTGAGTCCTGGGGGGGAGTAAGAAAGGACAAGGGTTAGGAGGGAAGTCAGTCCATGTTTGGGCCCAGCTGAGTGCTCACTCCAGAAAAGCATGTGCGTGAGCCAGGTGGCTTCCTCCCACTTGGGCATTCGCCATCCAGCCCCACAGATTCACCTTCTGTGGCCTCTACACAAGACTCCCATACCTGCCCCTCCATGTCTTTCCCAGACAATCCTCTGTTCTGGCATGCTCCCCCTTCTTCTCCCACCTCCTGAGGCCTCCCCATGGATCCGTCAGCCCAAAGGCACCTTCTGAGCCCTGATGCTGAGGTCTTCCTTGACCTCACCAGCTGTGGGGGAGATCCTCCAGTCAAAACTACTTGGCTCCAAATCAAATTCTGTGCTTGCCAATCAAAGAACACATAGGAAGCATTTACTATTATGTCCCAGGCAACATGCCATGTGCAGAAGATGCAAAGACAGAAATGGAATCGTTCCAAGCCAGGAGTCTGCATTTCACTGATGGTTTCTATAGGAGTGGGGACCTGAAGGAAGCCAGGGAAGCCAGGAAGCAGGGATGAGGAGAGAGAGAGCCCCAGGCCTGGGGATAGCCACAGAGTGTCCAGAGCCAAGAGATGGAGGGGCTTGTTTGTGGTCCAGCCAGGAGGCCAGGGCTCTGATGGGGGAGTGAGGGACAAGAGGGCTGGAGGGGAAGGGGGACCCTGGATGGGGGAGTGAGGGGCAAGAGGGCTGGGGGTAGTGGGGGGCTTGGGGCAAAGGCTCTAAATGCCAAGTAGAGCATTTGGGATCGGATTCTGGAGGTGATGGGGAGCTCCTGGGGTTTACTGAGTGATCACTTTGGTGGCTGAGCAGAGGACAGACTAGAGCTGGGAAAGCTGGGCCAAGGTAGCCCCCAGCAAACGAATGTCCATACAGTAGATATGAGGGGCTGAGGGGCTGCCCCCAGGCAGGGGCAGGGGCAGATGAGAAAATGGGGGGATGCAGACTGGGGTTGTGTGTGTATGTACATGCATGTGTGTACACATGTGTGCATGTGTGGATGGATGTGTGTATGTCTATGTATGTGCATGGAGGTACAGATGATGAATGTGTGCACGTACGCATGGATAGATAGATGGATGTGTGTATGTATGAGTCTATGTGTGTACACACACACACATAGCAGCAGCAGCGCTCACATTGAAAGAAGGCTTTAAGGTTAAAGAGCTTTACAATAGACCCCCTGGACCCCGCCAGCAGCCCTGGGTGTGAGGTGCTCCTGTTTCCATGGTTTACAGTTAAGAAAGCTCAGGCAGACAGCAGAGAAGTGGCCTGCCCAGGGTCATCCTGTGAGTCAGTGGCTGAAGCTGGATTTGAACTCGGATCTCTGGGACTCAGGTCCAGAACTCTGTGGCACCTCCAGCTGATCCTGTGACCTTCGTGTTTCAGCGTTCTCAGCACAATCGTCCTCCTTGCTCCTGTGAAGTGGGCACCCTCTGGCCCAGGGGCCAATGTGCCAATCCTCATCTCTGTCCAGACACAGTCCTGAGCTGCCACCCGCCAACTGTCTGCTCATCTCCGCTGAGATGTCCTGTCCACGGCTTCACCTCGACATGCCAAAGTAAGTGTCCTTCTTTCCGCCCAAACTCAGCCCACATCCAAATGCCACGATTTCCGCCCAGGATCGCAATCCTTTCCAGCTGGCCAGACCGTTTCCCCTCCCTCCCCCATCACCCAGAATGTTTCCCACTTTCAGCTCCTCCTTTTCTAGCCCATCTTTCATACAGCTGCTAACCACGCCCCACTCCACCTTCATGGTGCCTCCTGCCTCTAGAATCGTAATCATAATTGAGAGGTGCTGTGCCCTAGTGGATAGAGTGTGGGCTTTGGCGACATAAAGGACTGAGCTCAACATCTACCCTGGATGTATGCTGGCTGTGGGACTCTGGGAAAACTGCTTCTATTTTCGGTGTCACAGAAAACACTTGGATCAATCACTCCAATCAATTAATTAGCACATGATCTAGGTAATGTGCTGGGTCCCTGATGTAAAGTGAAAAAATATTCATATAAATACAAAACCAATGCAAGAAAATTATGGGAGGGAAGACACAAGTGCTTGGGGAATCAGGAAAGGTTTGTATCGAGGGAGTATCTGGAGGAAATGAGGTATTGTGGGAGTGTGCTCCAGGCACAGGACACTGACAGCAAAGGTGTGGAGATGAGAGAGGGTCTGATGTGTGAGAGCAGGAAGGGACAGAGTGGATAAGACTGGAAGGAGAGGATGGAGCTTTAAATGCTTTAATCGCTGAATGGGCGCCACCTCAGACAAACTGAGACCTGTTAAAGACCTTAGCTTAAAAAGGCCCAAGGCTCTCACTACATCCAGGGCCACCTCCAGTCATCCGGATCCATATGGGGCCACTGGACCCACATGGCTCCAGAGGAGAAAGTGAGGCTGATCTTGCGCAGCCCTGCCTCACTCAAATCCAATTCACTCGCAAGTCATGACATCATCCTCCTGATGTCATGGTCCCCTTTGAGAATGAAGGAGAAACAGCAAGAGGACGTTCCTGCCACATCACCCCCTCTCGATCTTCATGGCACCTTATGGCCTCTAGGAAAAACCCAAGCTGCAATCTAAAGCTCACCACAATGGGGCTGACACCAAGCCCTCCCAATTTTCACCTTGCTCCCTGCCAAGGATTCTCCCAGTCCAACTGGTCTAAAACTCATGGACAATCATGACATTCTATCTACCTGTCACCTTAAGAAAGAAATCCCCTATTTATTTTTGACAGAGAAAAAAGTAAATACTCTCTAGTTTACAACTATGCTTTTGCAAAAAAAAAAAGAAAAAAAAGAAAAAAGAAACCAAATACAGTAAGATTATTTAGCTTACCTGAGGGTATGTAAGATTTAAATCTTGTTGATAATCTGTCAATGAAGGCACTTAAAATTTCTAATCCAAGTAATGCCACCTGTAGGGAAAAAAACCAAAACATTAGTGGCTACAAGGAAAACCTTGAGCGTGCCAAAAGAGCACATTCAAAACAAAATTCCAGATCTGAATTCATCCGCCTGCCCACATTTACCAAGGTCAATCATTCGATTTAATCTAAACTACATCTGTCATGCTTAGAATCCTTTCCTTTAGAAAGAAAAGTTCAGTAGAATTCTTCAAGTCACAATTTCTTTCTCCGCTGGTTTATTTACATGATGAGCTTCTTGTAACAGTGCAGACCATGGAAAGACTGCTGGTGTTTCTGGTACTAAAAACCGAGGTTCTGGCCCAAGCCCTGTCCTTAATTCCATGTGAGACCTTACAAGAATAAAACCAAACCACCCCATCTGGGCTGGACCCCACCTTGGTTAAGCCTTCCCAGGACAGAAGCAAGGTCAGCATCTGAATGGGGGGGAGGACAAAGGAATTCAAGCAAACAGCCAAATTAAAGATAAGACTCTCAGAGCCCACTGCTCGGTGTCCAGTGCCTACAAACCCTCAGTCAGAGGAGGCTCGGGCAACAAATGCAAACCTGGGTAGATCCTGTAAGGAATGACTGAACTTTTGTGTTCACAGAAATCAGGTGATACATGACATGTGAGAACTAAGGAGTCATACGTGTCAGAAAATCTCTCACTTATTGGTTATTCAGGCTAGTGTAGGAAATAAACTGATTGTAGAAAATGTACTTATCATCATATTTCTTTGTTCTCTGAGTAAATCCATGGAATACCTTTTCCATTGAGGATGAGGCCAGGCCCCTTAAGCGAAGTCACTATCTTGAATAATGGAATTTTTCTTTTCTTTTTTTTTTTTGTAAAAAACCAATGTTTATTTTCTATCAGCATTTTTCCAACACTATTAGAGCATCTGGGGCAAAACTTAAGACCACTCTGTGGTAGTTCCTACCCACTCAGCGGCCTGAGCAGCAGGAACTGCAGACCAGTCCTCAGTAGCCGGCTGAGTACTCCAATCTTCTGTGGGGAACTGCTGAATGGGCACAGATGGCACCTACACTCCCTCAGACCAATCCGCCACCTCCGGCTAAGTAGCAGTGAATTCTGGGGTGGGTGCGGTCCATTCACCCTGAAACTCTTCCTTTGTCACTGCCTTCTCAGCTGTGGCCTGCTCCTCCTTTTCAATCTCCTCTGGATCCCTGTAGAAGTAAAGATCAGGCATAACCTCCCATGGGTGTTCACGAGAGATGGTACCATGCATACGCAGGACTTCACGGGCCAGCATCCACCACATCAGACCCACTTAGTGAACCCCCTTGTTGTTACATGGAATGGCAATATCCACATGGTGAAGTGGAGAGTCTGTGTTGCACAGTGCAATGGTTGGGAGGTTAACATACGATGCTTCAGTCAGAGGCTGGTGATCTGCCCGAGGATCAGTGACCATCAAGGGGCGAGGCTC
Organism: Trichosurus vulpecula; assembly: GCF_011100635.1. Classification (NCBI taxonomy): domain Eukaryota; kingdom Metazoa; phylum Chordata; class Mammalia; order Diprotodontia; family Phalangeridae; genus Trichosurus; species Trichosurus vulpecula. The sequence goes on along the minus strand of NC_050581.1, from coordinate 207,036,808 downwards.
CCTGAAAGCTGCCTGAATCTGGTTAGGGAAGGTGCCCAGTGTGAAACGTCCAGAAATAGGTGTGGCACCAATGGCAGCGGCAAATTTCAGAACAGCTCGCTGGCCAGTGCTCCTGGATGAGATGACACTAACATTGGCTGGGTTTTCAATGGCAGCAACAGCACGAGCTGCCAGCAGAAGCTTTTCCCAAGTTCTCTTCAAGTTAATGATGTAGATGCCATCACTTTCTTTGGTAGATATACTGTTCCATCTGGAGGTCCAAATTGGTGCCACCCAAATGGGTTCCTGCAGCAAGAAATTTGAGGACATCCTCCTCCTTCATCTGCAAGACATCCAGGGCTCCGGACATTGTGAAAGTTTCCCTTTAAAGTTACGACGGAAACCGAGAACAACGCTGTGTAGAACCCTCTTCGGGGCAGCTCAGAAAGCAATGGGATTTTTCTTAACGTTAATAGTAAAGGAAACACAGATATCCAGGGTGGTATTTTCAATTTACACGTAGTCAATTCTCTTATCAACTGAGAAAATTCCTTTCTCTGACTATGGTTAAACAAAAATGGAGATCATAAATCTGAGTAGGGATTGTTCTAAAGAGTATTTATAGCTTGAAATGTAGGGGATGGGAAATGTAAACAGGGCAGAGACCCACATAGGGGGCAGGGTTTAGGTGTTTTCAGATAGGCAGTAAACTCTACATTACCCAGCCAATGGGGAACCAGGGGAGGGATTTGCATTTGGGACGGGAAAATAAAAGACTGCATTTTTGCATTAGGAGGATGTGCCTACTTGTTAGGTAACAGGTAAAAGAAGAAAAGTTCTTCCTGAATTCACTAATGTCTGTGTGGAGTTCTTGGTGAGACACTTATTTCTTACAATCCCAACAGACAAGGAGACAAAACATGAGGGGCTGGCAGAGGCAAGGATGAAGACTGCACATCTGCAGGGATGACTGGGGGAAATCCAATAAACAGGAGTCAAAGCACAAACCCCCTAGCCAGCCCAAAAGGGACAAGGGCAAAGGGCTGAAGGGAGGGATCAGGTAGAAATGGAGAGGAATGCCCCTCCAGTCTCAGGCCAACTTCAAAGGAAAGGACCAGCCCAGAACTTTGGAACTTAGAAAATTAAAAACCAATTGAAAGAATTCACAGATTGTCTCCAGGAAAAAAAAAAAACCACCCCAGGCTGCAAATTCCAAGACCCAGAGTCTTTAATTTGAACAATTCAATTCAGAAACAAGCTCTGCAAGCCACCAGGAGAAAGCCCTCAAAGACAAAGGAAAGGCCATTTGAATGATGCCAGACTATTTTGCGCCCACTAGAAAACATAGAAGGGAAGGGAAGAATGTGTTCAGAAGAACAAGTGGAGCTCAGAATGTCACCCAAGGTGACCTAGCCTGCAAATCTGAATTTCACCGTACAGGACAAAAGACAGAGGTTCAATAATAAAGAAGAATCTGAAACATTTTTAGAAAGAACACAAGAACTAAAGAGAGTCTTTGCTTCTCAAACATTCCAAACAACAGAAACTTAGGAGCAGCAAATAAAGGCAGTGGGGAAAGGGGAGTAACAAAGAGACCCCAAAGAGGCCAGACAGATGTCCCAATTCACTGCTCATGGCACTAGAATGGATCCAACCACTCTGAAAAGCCATTTGGAACTCTGCTAACAAAGTCCTAAATGACCATCCCCAAAGGTCCCCCAGGCAGGCACACACTCCAAGGAAGTCAACAGGAAAATGAGAGGCCCCAAATACAACACAATTATTTTGTAGTAGCACTTTTAATGGTTACAAAGAATTGGAAACAAGGTAAATGTCCATTAATTGGGAGTGGCCAAACACACTGGAATATAAATATGATGAAATATTAGCAAATGAAGAAACAAATATAAAAATTCTTATTTATATGGAACAAAGCAAATTGAAGCAAACAGAACTAGGAAAAACAACATATGGTATGACAACACATGAACAGAAAAAGAAAGGAGAGAGGGAGGGAGGAAAGGAGGGAGGGAGGGGGGAGGAGAGGGAGAGAGGGAGAGAGGGAGGGGGAGGGAGAGAGAGAGAGAGAGAGAGAGAGAGAGACAGAGAGAACAAAGAAAGAACAAAGAGAGGCTAGGGAATTAGAATGACTGTGATGGACAAAGGGGGAAGCTTACCCAGTCCAATCATAAGAAGCAGCAAGTTCCAGGCCCAATTCTAAACCGATGTTTAGACTCCTTTTACCCTCCCATCTACACTACTGGACTATAAGATTTCAGTGAAAACAAGGAAGATGTGAAAAGCCTTCAGGACAAACAAATCCACCCCAGGACTTCTGCTATTCTTCTGTACCTCCTGCAATATCATTTGAAGACATCATGGACCTGAAGGCTCCTGGTTTCTTTTCTTCCATTAAAATGTTAGCACTACATCATCCTACAGGTCCTTCCAATTGCTCGAGCAGATTGACTTCTCCAGGGTTCTCTGAACTCTCCCGTGTGCTTGCATTTCAAAGATGCTAGTCAGTTTTTGCCTTTTCATTGGAAAAGCCTGAAAGTCCTCTATTCCACTCATTTATTCCCCGCAGGAATATTCTCTGCTTTGTAGAGTAAGTTATTCTTGGTTATGATCCTCTATCTTTGACCTCTTCCAACACTGTGTTCCTAGATCTCCGTTCCTCACCTGTGAAAGCTACTTGGTCTCCCATGATCCTGGCTGTACTTGGAACTGCTTCTTTCTGGAGGTTTGCATTATTTTTACTTTAACCTGGGAGTCACAGATTTGAGCTAGGACATTCCTAGGACTTTTTCCTTTTGGGGTTTCCCTTCAGGGAATCAGAGGACTCTTTCTATCCCTATTTTGGCCTCTGGTACTGAGCAATTTTTGTTTGTAATTTCCGGAAATATAGCAACCAGGCGTTTTTAAGTCATGGTTTCATGGAGTCTTCTTCATGTGACACAGAGGTGGAGAAAAAAAGTAGAAGGCATCTCAGTGACATGAGATGAGAAGGAAGAAAGAAGGTGCTCTTGGCAAATAGCCTCAATATTGCTAGAAATACGCTTGACACTGAAATTCAGGTATCAAAGGCAATTCATTATTATTGAGGAATCCAAAGGAATTGGTAAATATTCCTGGCCAGGAGTAAACTCCGCCCTTCTTTAGCAAGAAGGAGTACTATGCACCATCAATTCAGTACCTCCCCTTGGAGTACAGATTGGTCCGCTCCACTGTTCCTGATACACCTCTTCATACATTCTCTCCTTGATATATGTAAGCGTGTCCCCCTCCTCTCATCATATGTCCCATGTTCAAAAATGGGCATATAAGGTAATATATTCAATTAGCCAAATAAGCATGTGTGGTAGCCATTTGACCCAGTTCTCTCTTCAACCCTGACCTTCATCTGGCCCGTTTAGGCCAGTTTTCCTAACATCCTGAGTCCGTGGTTTTTGCAAAACCAACTTTATCACCAACTTTATTCAGATTGGCTGGGAACCCTTATCTTGGTTAATTTTTACTCCTTCTTTGTTCAAGCTGATGGTTCGTTAATGATTCTGTGGAACTTAATTAACTCTTCTGTGGAAACCTAACTTTCCCTAACTTTTACCAATCTCTCACAATATTTTGAAAACAAGCCAGAGAGTTGGCCTCGCACTTAGGAAACTGGCAAAGACAACAAAAGATGAGGATTGCCAAACTTGGGAGGACTCATGGGAAGACAACCCATTGTTGGTGGAGTTGTGAATGAGCACAACCTTTCTGGAAAGCAATTTGGCACTAGGCAAATAAAGTAGATAAATTGTCTATACCCTATGACACAGATACTGCTGCTCGGTACACATCCTAAGGAGGTTAAAGACAAAAAGAAGACTCTATGTACCAAAATATTTTTGGTGTATTTCTTGGTTGCAATAAAGAGCTCAAACAAAACAGGCGCCATCAACTGGGGAATGGCTAAACAAATGGTAGTACATGAATAGAATGGGACATTAGTGTGCAGTAATAAACAAACAAAAAAAAACTGATGACTAAAGAGAAGTGTAGGCAGACTTGCAAAGTGAAGTAAACAGTCAAGAAAACAATATGCATATTGAATACAAGAATGTAAACAGAAGGAACTACAAAGCAATTAAGCAGAAATACTTTGAAACACAAAGCCTAAGCACTAAAAGAGAGATAATGAGAAGACATCCAGACTGACCCCTTTGGGGGGGAAGGGAAGTGAAGGGAAGGCATTCACCCTCTGACACGGATTAGCTCTGTGACCCTGGGTAAGTCACTTCACCTCTGCCTCAGTTTCCTCAACTATAAGATGGAGATAATAACCACCCCACCTTATGATATCTGTAAAGCACTTAGTGCAGTGCCTGGCACACAGTAGGTGGCTATATAAATGCTTACTCCCTCCCCTCCTTATCCCCTCCTCTCCCTATGGCTGTAGGAATTACAAATGTCAGAGGTTTTTAAATGTACTAATCAATTTTGCTGATTTTTTTTTAAATCTCCTATTCCTTTAAAAAATCCTTTGCTAATACCACTTCTAGGGCTGTATTCCAAAGAGATCATACAAGCGGGAAATGGACCCGTATGTACAAAAATACTTATAGCACCTCTTTTAGTGGTGGCAAAGAATTGGAAACCAAGGGGATGCCCATCAATTGGGGAACAGCTAAACAAACTGTGGTATATGAATGTAATGGAATACTATTGTGCAATTAGAAATGAGGACCAGACGGACTTCATTACGCCCTGGAAAGACTCACATGAACTGATGCTGAGTGAGAGGAGCAGAAGCAGGAGATTATTATACACCATTACAGACACACGGTATCTGTAAGGATTAACTTTGATAGACTTGGCTCCTCTCAGCAATGCAAGGTTCAGAGACAGCCCCAAAAGACTCATGATAGAAAAAGCTCTGCACGTCCTGAGAAAGAATTATGGAGTCTGAGTGCAGATTGAGGCGACCTATTTTCTCTCTTTTTTTTTTTCCTTCTTTTTTAGTTTCGTTTCTCCTCTCTCATGATTCATTCCACTGGTTGTAATTCTTCTTTACAACTGGACTATTATGTGAATAAGTTCAATGTGAAGGTAAATGTAGACCCTACGTTGGATTACATGCCATCTTGGGGAGGGAGGAGAGAGGAGAGGGAGAAAAAATTTGGAACCCAAAAACCTGTGGAACTGAATGTTGTAAACTAAAAATTAAAAAAAAAATTATTGATTAAAATAAAACTGTGTTCATCCTCAAAAACAAATTCTTTGCTAGATGTGTAGCTCTCTGGGAGAATAAAAGGATATTAAAAATAAAAGATATCATCTCAATTTATTTCTTTTTATGAAATACACTCTGGAAACTCCTAAGTGGTTCTAAGCACTGGGAAGCCACACCCTGGGAGGGTCACTGTGACATGTCACCAGACCAAGGGCAGGCGGTAAGGCACCGATGGAGACCTCCATCTGGCTCTGATCGGCCAGGCTGTGGCGCGCACATTTAGGGTGAGGGTCCAGTGCTGACTGTGCAGGGTCTGCTCTGTTTCTGCCAACGAGGTTGGCACATTTGGTGTGAAGGTCCGGCTGCTGACTGCGCAGGGTCTGCTCTGTCTCTGCTAAAGAGGTCAGCTGTATTCCTTCTCTGTTTTGTTTTTTTGGATCCTGCTAAGTCTGGAAATACTCTGGAATTCTAAAGTGTATGGAACAGAGGTCTCCAGAAAGCCCAAGTCTGCCTAAAAATCCCTGGAAACAAAGTTAGACAAAACAAATACAGGGAATGCTGGGCAGAGAACTCCCTGTGCCAAGCCAGGCTGGCACCTTCTCTGTGTAACTAGGTCATGAGCAGCACACTGGGCCTGAGGTCAGGAAGAGCCAAGTTCATAACCTCTAGCCACCTCAGCTTCCTCCCTGAAGCCTTAGAATAATAGCCCTCCCTCCCAGGGCTGCTCGAAGGACTAAACCAGTTAATATTTGTAAAGTGCTATATGAATACTAGCCACCATCCTCTTCCTCACCAGTGGGGAACCCTCGAGAGCTGCCCAGCCCACAGAGAGATAAAGGTACCACCCAAGCTCACGCAGGCCCAGCACACACTGGGACACATGTGTAGCCAGAATGGACTTTATTGTTTTCTTTGAATGACTCAGCTTGCCTCGTTGAGCTTCCCTGGACCCTGGGGCTTGCTCTTCCGGGGCAGGACCAGAGCTTCCTGTGTGATGAGTCGTGGCGCTGGCTGAGGGGAGGTGTGTTAACGTGGTCTACGCTGGGGGAGGGGCCAAGTCAAGAACCAATCGGCCCTGGTCGTTCAGGCGGCGCTTGATGATGTCAAAAACTCTATAAGAGGGGAGAGGACAGCTTGAAGATCCTCCTTTCCTTTTCCGGTTGGAGCCAGAGACACCTACAGCTGCCGGTAGCAGAGCTGACTGGAGGCTAGTGGGTAATCTTCTTACCGTAGAGGGGAAGCATGTATACGATTTTGCCTTATACCATCTCGCTTCTCTGTGGCCTTCTGGTTACCCTTATAAGGCAGACTGATTGGGCCTGGAAGCTTTTGATGAAAATATCAAAATGGGGACGCTGGTTTGTGGACTTGTTATTGTGGAGTGTAAATACATGCTTTAGTTCTCCTGCCTTCTGCCTAGCGAATTCCTTATATCCTGCGGTTCCGGACCTTCTGGGCACATATGAGATTCTCTTTGAAATCATAAATTCTGCCTTCCTAATATAACATGAAAGGAATGTTTAGCAGCCAGAGTTTACAGAAAAATCAGGCCCAGAACATCCAGAACAAGGCAACGAGGGCCTGCTCTTTGTCCTTTGTGACACCCCGAAGAGGACCCCTCATGAGCAGAGAGCCCTCAAAACTGCACAAATTCAAAACCTTAACTCCTAACCAGGGCCACTTCCAGATTTCACCTCCTTAGGAACAAAAGGAAGGCCTTGGACAAAAAGAAGTTAAATCTGCAAAAGCGCTTTCATAACCACCAAAAATACAAGAACTGCTGAGGCTAAAGCGAGATCGCTGTCTCTAACTTGGCCAAAAACAAGCCAGAAGGGGGTGCCAGGCATTTCCATTAACCACCCCATCTCAAGCCAAGCCAGGCCAGACCCGCCACCGCCCCCCAGCCCCCTCTCCTCTACCTAGGATAGGCAGCATTTCTATGGCCATCTAAGCTTTGCAAAGCACATCCCACACGCCAATTCACTTGGTCCTCACAACCGACATGGGAGGTGGGCACTATATCCCCATTTCACAAGTGAGTAAACTAAGGCACAGAGAGGTGAGGGTCTTGAGCAGGGTCACAGAGCTAGGAAGCATCAGGGACCATATTTGAACTCAGGTCTTCCTGCTGCCAGACCCAAGGCTCTAGGATTTGTACAACAACTACCAAGCAGCCGCAGAAGAATAAGAACTTTCTCCCATAGATATAAGGCAGATCTGCTCATTGCATCAGATTAAATAAGGTATTTGTACAGCACTTGACCTGGCACGTAGTAGGTGCTTACTATAGTAAATAATACTGCATTTTTCTGGTTGAGCTGAAGAGAAAAATGTGGAAAAAAAAAAAAAGCTGAGAACCCACCCCTGCAGTCGGTCCATGATCCATGTCCCAGGGTACCAAGAACCCCTCGGGGAGCTCCCACTGGAGACAGGGTCAGCAGCCAGCCTGGCCACAGAGACCAGTGGGACCAGTGCTTCTCCCACACCCTTCCCCTGCCCCAGGCTCCTGCCTCCATTCATCTTGGTGACCGGGCCCACCTCTGCAGCCTTCTAGTGTCCAACATACTACATCTGAAGGCCTCATTTCCCCCAACAAACTGCCCGAGGTTTCTCTGAATCCCCAATGGGGGCAGCTTACACTCCCCAAGTCACTCCAATTCCTCACAAGAGACTTGACCGGTAAACAGCCAAGCTTATCCAGGTTCTCCCATCTATGACCATGGCTGCCGCAAAGAAGGGCTCCAATCCTTACCAAGATCCTGCCTCCTCACCTACTCAAGGCATGGGCTGACCTGGCCTTCTATAAGGGTCCTGGCAGGGTCTGCTGGGCTGGGGAGGCTCTGAGCATACCTCCAGACCCACGTCCAGTGGGACAGAGACAGCTACAGTTTGGCCTCAGACCCCTTGGCACAGGGGGCAGGGAAGGGGTGGGCTCAGAGCTGAGAGGAGGAAACAGGAAGTCGTCCAGGGGTTGTAATTAACCTTCTCACCCCCAGAAACAAAGGCACCCATTCCCTGAACACCTGTGTCCTTCCTCTAACACCGTTGGGAATCATGGATCACACGCCAAGGGGCAGTGGAGAGGCACAGGGTGCCCGGGAGTTGGTTAAAAGAGCACAGGGGACAGTTTGACAACAGATGTGCTAGAGATGCTACTACAGGGAGGGACAGTCCACAGAGAAGCTGCAGGCTTCACTGAGGTCCAGGCAATGCCAAGGGATTTAGGGCAAGGCCCTCACACACACAGCACAGTCAATGTGTCAGTCAATCAACAAACATTTATCAAGGACTTACTCTGTGCCCAGCACCATGCTAAGTGGAACCCACTTAGGGGACGCAAATATAAGCAAAATCAAGCCTGCCCGCAGGGAGCGTGTATTCTAGTGGGGGGAGAGAGGGCATGGAGGAGGAGCTGAAGGAAGAACATCCAAGGTGTGGTGCCACAGTCCAGAGAATCAGGGCTTGCTGCTCTGGGCCCTTCTCCAAAAAGGAAGCTCTGGATCATCAGTGGGAAAAGGAGTCTGGGAGCCAAATGAGGGGGCAGCTGGTTTGAGGAAGACCTGGGTTCAGGTCACAGGAGCCTGGACCCAAACAGGGGGCCGGGTGGTCTCTGCACGAGATGCTGTTACCAATGGGGACTGTAATCTGCTAGAGGAGAGGGTCTTCTCCCTTTCTGTGTTGAAGCAGCCTGGAGAGGCTTGTGGAAGACAAGGCTTTAGGAAGGAGTGGGTGGGGAGAGGGAACGCTCAAGGAACAGCTGTCAGCTGGGAAGACCAATAGAGGGGGTGCCAGAGGTTTGGAATAGTGGCCACGGTGCCCAGCACCAGCAAGCCTTGATCACAGCAAAGAAGGAATCCCTGGAGGTGGTCATGTTATTCAGATCTGACTATTCAAAATTATGATTCTACATAAAATTATGGTATTTGTTCCAGGCCTACGGAAAATGCAATGAAAATTTTAACAATAAGTTTTATTTATTAATGTAATATAACAGCAAAGGATAAGAAAATTATTTGTTCAAATTTATTACAAAGTAATAAAAGAGTTACAGAAAGCAAAATTTTTAAAATTTAAAAATTATTTTAAGTTGCCAAACACTGAAGCCCAATGTAAGATTACACTGATGTGATGAAAATCTCATTTTTTGTTTAAAGTATGTTAGCAGCCTAGATTGAACTGCCTTCCCTTTCTTTAAACCTCCATGCATATGCTGGCAGGTACAGAGAGCCTGACCCATGCCTGGAGAACTGGCACATTCTCACTGAAGTCAGGGTGCCCCTCCACAATGCTGGGCCTCACGCCTCTTCCCATCAGGAAGACAGCCTCAGATTGCTCCTAGAGGGCGAATGTCTCCATCTGCACACCCTTTGATCCTCCAAGATGACCAGCTCATTCTCTTGAGGGTGACTCATTGCCAGGCCATCACTTTCCAGCTGTTCCAAACCAAGCTTTCTTCCCAGGTTTGTTATTTCTTCTATCACAGTCTGCTTTTATGACAGAAAACCTGCCCAGTGAGACGTGCCTCCGCACAGCAGCGGCTGCCTCTCCATTCCTCCAGCCGTCTCAGCTTTTTAAAGGAACAGAAGCAACCAACGCTTGCAGTAAGAGCGTCTTTGCTATCACCTCGTGCCCTTTCCTTTCACCGTCTGAAGTAAGCTGGAGCTTTTATCCAGAAGGCTGCGCATGTAATTGGATCGCTGTTACTGCAACGTGCCACCTCCTCCTCCTCCTCGTGGCTGTTGCCGAAGTCACCAGCTGGTGAGGGCAGCCTTTCTTTTGAATTCTTCCTGCCTCTCTGCCCATGTTCCACACCACTCACGGGGCGTTCCCAGAGGGCTGTGGACTGCGTAGTAGGAACCACAGAATCTCTTTTGGTGTTACTGCAACCGCGTTCATGTCGCTGTCCTAACAGATCGCCTTTCTGTTCTAATGCGACAACAAACAGCTTTTTTGTTCTTGCGCTGGCTACGTCTCCATGTGAAGGCGCTTCCTTCAGTCCATTTTGCTAAAGACGCTTTTAAACTCAAGAGCCCATGTGAGTGTGACCAGCCCTCAGATTCTGTGACCCGAGCCAGAGAGGGCCACCCCCGAGTCCCTGAGGTGGCACGAGGATCCCGCCACTGCCGAGCAATGTGGAATGCCTCTTCTGCGGCCCATCTGTGTTCCGATTGCCTGGTGCCACGATCCCGGGTTCCAGCGGCTCTGAGAGAAGTAAGGGAAGAGCCCCTGCAGGCTGAGGAGAGCGGTCCTGTGTGTTCAGGAGGACGGTTCCCCCGGGATGTTCTACTGGACATCGATATAAGAAAATATAAAGAAAAAGTAACTGGGTGGGGGGGCATGACCTGGTAGAAAAGGTGCCAAGGCTTCCAGGCGCCTGAGCTGACGAGGGGGCTGGAAGTGCCGAGGTGCACAAATGGCACAGAGCTCCCGTTTCTATGGCCCACTGAGCATTTCAGTCAGGAGACTGATATCGCCTTGTCAGATGAGGAAACTGAGGCAGAGGGCAAGTGACTAGTAGAGCGGGTCTGAGGCTGGACTCGAACTCAGGTCTTCCTGCCTTCAGGCCCAGTGTGCCAGCCACACAGCCTGCCCGGGAAGGGCAGCAGGGGAAGAAGGTGGAAGTGAGAGGCCCCAGTCCGGGGACAGAGCCTGGCAAGGCCATAGAGGAAGGCCTCAGTTCCGGGCCTCCTGCAAAGCTCCCAGCCAAGGGGCCAGCTGGTGGAGGGTCCAGGCAGGGCTGGAGGCCGGGCAGTTCTGCAAGGCCAGGCAGGCCTCTGGTCTGGGCGGGGCCTGAGGGGACCAAGGGGAACCTCTTTCAGGGGCTGCCCTAGGGAGGGAGGGACGCCCGGCTCTACGGCTCCTATGTCTAACCCTGCAGAAAGGGGGGGGGGCGGGCAGACCTGGGGAAGGGGGCGCCCGGGGCTTTACGGCACAAGCTCCCAGGATGCTCAGGATCCCCCTGCCGGGGAGGCGCCGGAGGGGAAACTGAGGCAGGAAGAAGCGAAGCATACCCGCCGGTCACGTACCAGGCTGGATTTGACCTCGGGTCACCCAGCACAGAGCTGGGCGTGCATAGGGCGCTCCGGCGGGAGGTGGGGGAATTGGGGCACTCCCTGGCCCCTTCCGGATCCCGGGCCGGCCGGGTCTTGGTGAGGGTGCTGGGGCCGGCTCCTGCTTTCGGGGGGCGGGGTAGGGGACGGGAATCCTTGAGCCTCTGCGGACCCACTGTGTGCACCGCACAAAGGTCTCTATGCGGACAGGAAGAACGACCCTGCTCGGGCCAAGGATCAGGACCAGCTGTTCCCATGCCAGACCCCTCCTGGAGCCACCGGCAAGGGCCGCCTGCCTCGGTTTCCCCAGCTGTAAAATAGGGATCGGCGCGGCTCCTGGCGCGTAGTAGGAATCTTAAGAAATACTCCCTCCCTTGCCTCCTGGATGGGTCCCAGTGACCCCCGGCCCTTCCCCGCCCCCTCCCCCGCGGCCCTGCCCACTCCCCTCCCCCACCTTGCTGTGGCTGGCCGGCAGCCATGCAGAAAGCTCGTCCACGACCCGGCTCAGCGTGGCCTCGTCCAGCTCCGGCTCCGGGACCCCCGCGCCGGGCCCGGGTGCCCGCAGCCGCCGCAGCAGCTCGTGGCCCGCCAGGAGCCGGCCGCCCGCGTCCCGCGTCCGCAGCAGCTGCGCGCACAGCTCCGACAGGCTCGGGCCCCCAGGCTCCCCGCTCCCGCCGCCGTCCTCGGGGGCCTCCATGGCGGCCCGGAGGCGAGCACGGCCGCGGCCCGGTTCCGCTTCCGGCTCCGCTTCCGCTTCCGGCCGGACCGGCAGACGCCCGAGAGCCCACACTCAAAAGGGGCGCCCCGGCCCGGCGCGAGACACGCGACTGCGCCGCCACGCCCCGTGACGTCGGCGCAATGCCGCGTCCCCGCCCCCACGGCCCGGCGCAGGCGCGTAGTGGCAGGCCGCCCCGCCCTCTAAAGATGCCTCTCAGTTCCGCCTGAGGGCCCTAACGAGACCCGCCCTTGAATGGCGGTGCTCCGCCCCAGGCCCGCACAGGCGCACACCGTCCCTCCAGGACCCGCCCCCTGAAGGCGCTGCTCCCCACCCCTAGGCTCGCACAGGCGCACACTGCCCCGCCGGGACTCGCCCCCTGAAGGCGCTGCTCCCCACCCCTAGGCCCGCGCAGGCGCACACCGTCCCGCCGGGACCCGCCCCCTGAAGGCGCTGCCAGGCAGGCGCTCGCTGCTCACTGTGCTAACCGCCCCACCCTGCCCTCCGACCCCGAGTCAGGCTCTTGAGCCTGTAGGACACTGCCGCCTGCGGGGGGGTGGGGGGGGGGGGTGGGGGGGTGGGGCGGGGTCCAGCTTAGGAAACCAAGGCCTAGAGAGGCCAAGGGATCTGACCAGGCCCTGGTGCTGGGGAGTCTCCAAGACAAGAGGCGGCCGGACCCAGCCCCACTGATGGGGTGCTTGTGCTTGAACGCTAATTCTAATAGCCTCTGCTTGGGTGCCTGTGCCTGAACCCCAATACCAAAACCACATCCAGTTCTAAAATCACATCTGTCCCTAGCCTCAAAATATTGTCTGTCTGGCTCAAGGGTGGCATGGCCCAGCGGCACACTTCTCTATTACTTTCACCAGAGGCAGCCCTGTGTATTGATAACTGGCTGGGCCCTGGGGCATGACCATGTTTGCTACTTCCTGACCTTACTGATACGCATCCTTGATATAGTCAAACGTATACACCCTCTTACACTTATTTTGTCTAACAAGACATTTGATGAAAGCCACCTAGATATTCCCAGTCAGCCCTGACCCATAGTTAACTTAGTGATTTTCACAGTCAAAACCACACCTTCTAGTAGCACCCCTTCGGGCTGTTTCCAAGTGAAATCTGCCTGCGCAGCAGATACAAAAAGTGTATGTTCCTTTAAGAACTGACCACCCCTCAACCACTCCCTAATTCCACCCAAAACACCAAATTGACATGTTTCACCCCTAAATCTCTTATAAAAGCTCTTCCTGCACCTGTGAAAGGTTGCAGCTTCCCTAAGAACTCTTGCCGGCTGTAAAGCATAATAAATCTTTGCCTCCTTGACTTAAAGAATGCTTAAGATTGTGAATTCATTCAGGACAGCCCCAACCCTCTCCAGTACTCGGGTCCTTGAGGGGCACACCCCCTCAACTGGGAACCCCAGTCCTGGGAACTTTGGTTTTGGGATTCCTGAATCCCTGGGTTTTTTTTCACCCTCAACACCACCATCTGAGGAGAGGGAACTGGCACTTATTAAGCACCAACTGTGTACCTAGGGCTCCCCAGTTGTTCTCTGATTCTCCCAAAACAGTCCCTCCTCTTTTAGCAGAAGAAACTCTGGGAGGGGTCTGAGACTAGTTTGGAACCTGGGGCTTTCCCAAGCTCCTCCTCCTCCTCCTCCGGTGTCACCCGTGAGCGGGGGACCCTCCCCCTAAAAGAGCCAAGCTCCAGGTGAAGGGGGATCTGGGGAGTCTGCCCCTGCATTGGCCAGGCCATGACCTCCGGCGGCGGCCAAACAGCTGGTAACACTACCTGGAGGGACCCTCTCCATCTGTGGGACCCTTGGGGACAACGCCCAAGGGTCCCCCCAGCAAGGCCTCCATCTGGGCCTCGAGGCAGCCCCCTTGGTCCCCCTGTCCCCAGGTGGCCCCCAAAGGCCCCCCGGCAGAAGCTGGGAGACCTCGAACCCAGGAGCAGACTTGACATGGACACCCTAGGGAAACTGACAGAGCCCCCCCCCACTTCGCTTCGGGTGGGGGAGGGCGCCACCTCCCGGTCAGAAACTGCCTGGTGGAGGATCTGGCAGATTGGTTTTTTCTTTTAGCACAGACACAAGTCACTTAGAAAAGAAGTCCGTGTTTCCCATGCACCCAATCTAGGAGGGTAGGGGACAACATGCCAACACACACACAAAGCCAGACAGACACGTAAAAGGAGGAGATCGCACTGATGGAGGGAAGGGGTGGGAAGGCTTCCTGGGAGGCCGGTGGTCAGACAGGGCCGGGACAGCATGCCAGGCCTGGGGGAGCCAGAGATGGATGTGAATGCAGGAGGGGGGGGGGGTGAGGCAGAAGGGCACTGGAACCAAGGAGGGGCCTGGGGCACAAAAGGCTCTGAATGTGATAAACACCTGGCAGAAAGTGATCTTAGACCAACACCTTACGCCACACTCCAAGATGGATTCTACAGGGACGGGTGATCTCAGTGTTAACAATCAGACTATTAAACAAATGGGAAGAGAGATAGATCACACGCCTCTCACAGCTTAACCAAACAAGGGATCAAAGCCATTACAAGAGATAAAATGGATAACTTTGATTACATGAAGCTGAAAAGCTTCTGTACAGACAACATTAATGTTTATGGGAGTAAAAGGAAAGTGGTGGAATGGGGGGAAAATCTTTGTATCAGATTCCTCGGGTAAGGATTGGGTATGGCTGTGCTCATAAATGTTTAACAACTGGCTCTCCAGAAAGAAAGAAAAAAGGACATGTAACATACTCTTAAGCTTAATCTGCATTATTAAGATTTTTTCTCCATCATTTTAAGTCTAGACAATCCAAAAGGCAATAAATTAAGCTCTGATTTGTAGCATTTGCCAATTTTTAAAAGTGTTAATGCTCACCATTGTTGGGACTAAATTCAATAAAGGTAAACTGAGTACAACTACAGGCAAAATCAATTTATTAACAGTGCCACATTTAACTGTTAACAAAGCAGGTCAGACTTGTTACCTCAGTAAGGTCGGCAACCCCAGTGAGAAGGTGGAGACCCTCTTTATTGACATACAAGAAAGAAGGGGTTCTTGGTAGTCACAGAATATTGCTATACTAGGAAATTGGCTATAGTAGGAAAAGTGAGTGAAGCTGATCACGCCCCTTCTCTGGCAATTGAGGAATGTTAATTGTTTTATGGGACCCATCTGCCTCTTGTAATCTTTGCTAGGAGATCAGTACCACCAGACTTGCTGTCCCCTTAGAGGAGATCAAATCTCTCCTAAATGCCTAAGGACAGTTAAGAACAGAGGACATAACTTTTGGGGGATGGCACCAGGTTATGCTTTTTGGAGCTTAAAGACAAATAAATCGATGTCCCAGGGGCTAATAGGAGGAGTGATAACAACTTTCCTTTTAACTCAAGAACATAGAAATGCTGCTTAAGCGATCATACAAAATGGTTCAGTAATACAGGCCAGGATCAATTACAGAATAGACCCCATGATTAAATGATACAGAATCCACTTAATTTCTTCACAATGGGCCACTCACATGAGCCAGTTTGAGCTGCCTGCGGCACAAAGACCAAAAGTCATTCCCCAGTTTTTTTTAAAAAGTGGTTAACTAAGAGGAATGACCAGTTCTCGAAAGAAGACTTGTGAACTATTGACAACTATAAGAAAAGCCATTCTGAATGACAAATAATAAGAGAAATGCCCATCAAAGCAACCCTGAGGGTTCACCTCATACATCCCGCAAACTGGCAAAGATGATGAAAGATGGCAATAGTCAATTGTAGAGGGGTTGTGCAAAGATAGGCACGCTAGTGCATTGTTGGTGGAGCTGGGAATTGATACAGACGTTTTGGAAAGCAATTTGGAATTATAGAAATAAAATGACCAAAATTTCCATACCTTTGACCCAGAGATTCCGCTACTAGGTTTATACCTCCAAAAAAGCCATGGATAAGAAGGTCCCCATGTACACCAGAATTTTTATAGCAGAACTTTTTGTGGTAGCAAAAAATTAGAAACAAAGTAGATGCCCATTGATGAGGGAATGGTTTAAAAAAAGTGTGGCATACGAGTGTAACAGAATGGTTGTTGTCCTTTCTCGAAGAGGACCAAATTGACATCACTATGTTGGGGTCAAGGTACAGTATATCCACCTGTGGCTGACCAAACCAATTAAGTCTCTGCCATGAGTTGGGCACAAACAGTCCACATGACTGTGCTGTAAAAAATGACATCCCAGAGAAGCCTGGGAGGATCTATATGAACTGATGCAGAACCAAGAAAACAATCTATACCGTAACTACAGCCATGTTCACAGAAAGAGCAATCATACTCTAATCAAAAGCGAATGCTGCAAAATTACAAGGAACAAACATGGCCCCAAAGAAGAGACATGAGAAGACACCCCCACCCTACTCCACCCCTCATCCCTCCGCAGAGGTGGGAGGTCTATGGGTATGAGACATTGCACATATTTTCAAACTTTTTTGATAGTTGATCAGTTTCACTGGTTTTCTTTTTCCTTTAAATATGTTATTTTTTCATTTGGGGTGGCTCTCTGGGAGGGGAGGGATATTGGGAGAAATTTTGCTGATGTAAAAAACAAAAGATAGTCTTTTTTTTAAGTGTGTAAAAAGGTTAGGAATGAAAGCTGAGGTCCCAGGAAATGGAACAAGGCAGAACCAGACCAAGAATGAAAATATGTCCTTCTAGTTAAGGTTATTGTCCACCTCCAGGCCCTGAAGCGTTGGGGCCTTTGACTACTTTAACATAATGGAAATATTTCTTGATTTCAACTTTGATCATCTGGAAAGGAGAACCTTGAAGACAATGGTCAAAGCAAGACGATGCTTCTCCAAGGATGAGCCAGCAGTTCTAAAGCTCTTTCTGAGAAAATCAAACTCTTAGATGCTCTATTTGTTACCTAACCCAATCTTGGCTGTGGAATGGTCTTTGAATCCTATAAAATGTGAGGTCAAATGGAGCTGGCATCTCTTCAACTTCCCACAAGAAGAGCATGGGCTGCTTTATCTAAAGCTTTGGGAAAATCTGGGTAACTTACGTCTGCGTTGTTCTGATGTATCGGGTTAGCCCCTCCTGCCAAAAAAGAAACTTGGATCACTCTGCTGGCCATTTTGGTCACTGGACTTGTCCTTGAAAAAGCCCCGCTGGCTTTCTGCATGCACTGCTTCCTTTTCTCTGTATTCATCGACATTTATTTAATGAGGTTCTAGACTTTTGCCAAGAACAGAAATCGAGCACCCTGGCCCAAAGTTTTCCAAACCCCTTCTCTTCCATATCTGGAAGACTGGCCCATTTACCCTGTCCCTTCCTACAACACTCCTCCAGTTCTCCCAGACCATCCTCCACCAGCTGATTATCCATCTGAACGAGGTGACTTTACAGCTTCGTGCTTTCTTCCTATCTCCACACTGACCTTGGCAATCAGCACCCAATTACCATTTGGGTTCTGTCACTGCCATGGTAAAATCAATCTGCCTTCTGTTGGTCATCAGTCTTGACTTTCCCATCTGCCTCAGTAGACCAATCCCTTCTTTTACCCCAAACTGAAACATCCCTCGGCCCTTCCCCCAGCCTCAGCCCATTCTGGCCATCCCTGACACCACGCTTTGTAGCCCCATTTTGTCTTCATGCCATTATATGCCCTCACAATCTATTTCTATGCTTATCTTCTTTACACTTGGGCTCTTTGGTAGTTTCTTTATTCATCTTCATCGCTCTCTCCACATCCATTCCCTGCCCCCCATTGGAATTGTTTCGCTTCCCCCAGGCTGACCTAGAGGCTCACTCATCTCTCCTTCCTCTGTAGCCTTGGCATCTGATCTCCCCTGCCCCTTCCTCCTCAAATTTCTCATGGCTCTTGGTGAACCTGTCCTTTGAATTTATTTTACCTTGACCGCACAGGCCTCCTCCCAATATGGGGATGGAGGTCCCTGATTCCCAGTAGGCAGATGGCTGGACCTACTCTTAGAAGGACTTGATTCTACCTGCTTCAAGGCCCCAAGTGGGGCAGCTAGGTGACCCAGCGAGTAGAGCACTGGCCCTGGAGTCAGGAAGACCTGAGTTCAAATCCGACCTCAGACACTTGACGCACTTGCTAGCTGTGTGACCTTGGCCAAGTCACTTAACCCCGATTGCCCTGCCTTCCCCCCTCAACCAAAAAAAAAAGGCCCCAAGTGCCATCCACCATATTCAGGCCTGGGACAGAGACTACCAGTTGCATAGATGGAGCTCTTATCCTCACAGACCTGACTTTCTTGCCACTTGTATTTTGCATTATTAGGTTAGTGATGTTCCAAATTTCCTTTGGAAAAGGAAGGGGCTGAGGAGGGGCTTTTCTTCCTGCCCAGCAGGCTAGATGCTTTCATTGTAGAGAGCTGGGGCATTTCAAAAGAATTTCCCGAGCTGCAGAGGAAAGGAAAGGATTATTTCTCTGAGGAATTTTAAGGCTTATATTAGGTCCCACTTGGAACCTCAAGTGGGACATAGGAAGGAGGATTTGAAATATCCCACTATGTTAGAGGTGCTGGGGAGGGGGAAGGGACCTGGAAGGCATCTCTGGGAAGGATGTCCCTTTGAAATTGGCTAAAAGGTCAGAGTAAATTACAACTTGAGTTTTCTTTTGACCGGTCTGAATTCAAATTCTAAATTGGTTTTCAAATTTGTTTTTTTTTTTTTTTTATGTGTGCTCTCTTGTCAAATGTCTTGTCTAATGTCTTGTCTGTGTGCTTGAGAAATGTTTCATGGCTTATGGTGAGATATTTCTAAGGTCTGCAATGAGAGAAAGAGAATATTGGGAAAGAACTCCCACTTTTAGGCTTTCAGTGGGAGATCAAGATTCTTTTCGGTTCCAACACCGGCCAAATTGGAATACCAGATTAAAAATTAAATCATAAAAAGTTAGCAGTGTTTAGAACTGATAAGGAATCAGAGCCAAAGCAGCCCAGGAGAAGCAAGGGTTGTTAGGGAGAAGAAAGCTGAGGGTTTCTGAATTAAGGTTTAATTAGATCCTAAAGGTTAAAAATCTGTATGTTTGCATTAAATCATTGTATCTGATACCAAGCAAAGTGTTTCACAACTGCAGAAATGGGGGGATCTTCTATATGACAATGGGATGATCACTTTAGGGGTTCAGTGATCGGTTTAAAATGTGATTAAATTGTTAGACATTTAACTTCTAGTTTTTAAGGTACAGAAAAACTGGATGAAGTTGGTGAGTATAATTTTTTTATTTATTTGAAATATAGTGATTTAGATGGGATAGGGGCACAGCAAACCCTCATGCCCTTAAACACTCCCTTCCCCATTCTTCTTCATTCAGGTGATTGGGTATGTTAAAGAGTACAAGGAAATTTTGATGTTTTAAGGATCAGGGGCTGAAACTAAAAACTTGTAGCCTGACTGGAAAGTCAATAGACAAAAAGTTATGAAAGGTTTTATTGAATCTGGATATTGATTATGGTAAAGATATTGTTTTATACCATTAATTATTAAGCCTTGCTTGGGCCAGAGGCAATAGTTAGCTCAGAAAGAGTTATTCAGTGCTGGGGGTATACAGCTAAATAAAAACATATTTAAGGGAATATATAAATTTGTGGATATTTCCTTTTAAAAAGCCAGAGGCATTGGACTTAAAAAAAAGAATATCTAAATACGTAATTAAAATATTTGCATATTGTTATTTGGCAATGACTGGCCATACCTGATACCTTTGAAGGTGGTTTTTAAAATATCAAAAGTAACAGGATCAGTAATTTCTATATGTGATAATCTGGAAGTGTAACTGATGTCATCTTATTTCTAAATTGTATTTTCTGAGTTCTCTTAGATTGTAACATTTCAGAGACCATTGTTAGGTAGAAATGGTGTTAAAAGTAATTTTAATCTGGTTTTTGTTATATATGAATTGATCTTTTAAAAGTGTGCCAGCAGTGGCTTGAATATATAATGAAGTAATTGATACAAAAAGACAAAGACATGGGGCTAGGCGAGTCATATAGTCAAGCTATAGACTGATTTTAATGGAGTTACTGACAGTATTTTATACAGGTTAATCGCTAAGTTATCCTGACTTCAAAGAAGAGTACAAGAAAGCATTGATTAAGTGAGACACTATTTTTCCTCGAGGCTAACCAAATTGAAACATTTATGTTCTCTTGCATATAGGTAACCAGACTAAAACATTTCTGTCATCTCCCATATAGATAATCAGCTACAAAGGTGGGTTTTCTTTGCCAAGTCTTCTTATCCTAAAACTGGCCTTGCTGGTGCGTAGACCCATTGTCAATTGATCCTGCCTTGCAGAGGTCTAAGAGGCCTAAACAGGTTATAGCTGGCTCCCCACATCTCCCCGCTTTTTATTCTGTAATTTTAAGTGGCTTAAACATAGCGTTTATTATCCTAAGGACACAAGGTAGACAAAAAATTACCATGACCAAACAAAGAATATAAGGTAGTGTATGAAAAATAGTCAAAAATACATTATTAAATGGGTTAAATTTTTTGAAAATATCAATAATTGTTTTTGCTACCTGCTCTGGATCAATACCAGGAAGAGGGGCATTTCACTATTTCAGCATTCCAATCAATCCCCCTTTCTGTTTTGTAGATACTTCACCATTATAGATACATGTAAATTCTTCCCCTTAACCATCACCCATTTAAGTAAATATGGGAAGGATTGATCAATGCGTTGACAAATCAAAGGGGGCAGTCCCCTTTATGAACATAGATACATAGACTTAAAAAGAAATAAAAAATGCAATCATCTTTTTAAGATTCTAAAAGTCTTTTCTTATGCAGCTGTCTGGCAGGGAACATTGTCAATGCAATCTTCTGGTTGTTGGTATGTGTTTCAGCCATCTCCAGCACAGGCTCTTCTTCTTCTTGTCTTCTTATAGGAATCAGCTTTCTGTCCATTCTCCTACAAGAATGATCTTAGCACAATTTTAAATCACCATTTCTAATCCTTATAACCCTGATCATTTTTACAAAATCAAAATTTGAACCATGGCCAATTGTCATATTTAAGAAATTCACGTCAGAAGCCAGCATCTTACACTTTATATTCATCCATTATTAATTTCCTCACTAGGAGGATGAGATGTCACTTAAGGAATTAATAACAGGCTTCAGTACATACATAAATACATTAAATTGTCAATTTTTAACATAATGCATATAGAATCTTAACCTTTTAGTCATGCCATATTTCTTTGATGGCATTTGCAAAACAAACCACAAAACATTCTTCTTTTTAGCATCAATAATTGTAACAAAACTTTAGACAAGCATGATATTAATCAAATAACAAAATAACATTCTCACATTGCTTAAGGAACATTTACAAAGCGAGCCCTAAGTGGCTCATATGCATTTCTACCCTTGTTGATAAAACTTTACTAAGTTGGTGAAAAAGTCCTTAAGTAACTCTAAGTCCAGAGTACGTAACAAAGTTTATAGTTATTACAGAATTCTTAGATATCGCAAAGCTTCTTAGTCAAAAAGATGTTGTATACTGCTCTTAGAATCCTTTTTAAACAAAGGGAACATCTCAAGGTGAGTCTTAAGCAGGTTGTATAAGTTTCTGCACGTGTTCTAGTTCTAGATAATAATAAGATTAGATTGCCTAGTAAGATAACACAAAAGAGTTTATATCTTATACTAACGACTTGTTCTGATCACAGAAATTTGCTATAGAAGGTATGTGACATACCCAATATGACAGGATAAAACATCCTTGCTTTTTTTAAACTCAGATATAGTTACAGATCTTCAATGCAGATAACTATACCCAAATTCAAACTCAAAACAAAACTAGTTATGGTCCTAAGTGCCTTTTGCCTTAAACAGCAAGTTTCACCAGTCACAGCTTAGAGCCAGATACAGACCTGCAATAAGCAATAAAGATTTATCAGGACTCACATGCATAAGGGATTTCATTTAATATCTTTCCTTCTCAAATTTAAACTTGTCCTGGTGTAAAAGTCAGTTGTTAGAATCTTTTCTCTGTGTTGTACATAAACTTGCAGCTTCTCAGTAAGCCAAGTTCATTGTTTAGAATTTACATAACTCAAACAAGTTCTTTTTCTGGGGCTGATGACCTTGCCTGTGCAGATAGTTTCCAGAGGCCTTGGCAATTTTACAAAATAAGGAGAAGTAACATGGTCCCCAGGAAGGGGTGAATAGAAAAACCTTGGGCCTGTCTTCTATCTTTTGCCTTTTCTCTGAGCACACTTATTCAAGGTCGAGGCTTTCTAAAAATCATGCAAAGGATTTTACAAAACTTTTCTTCATAAACTTATTTCCCTTTCTCAGAAACAGCTTAAAATTTATCTTGATATTATCATTCATTCCTAAGTATTAAACAATTCTTAAATTTGATCACCAAACCTTTTCCACATAATTGGAGAGAAAAAAAAGAGAACTAAACATAGTTTTGTAAATCCTAGACTGAAGCTTAACTAACAATCTCACAAATTTCCTAAATGATAGTAAAACAATTAAAGACAAAATTTGGTAATTTATGAGTTCTTAAATTACAACACTACAAAATATTGTAAGACATGGTCAATTCGAATGATTTAAGTTTTCAAACTCAGTACAATTCTTAACCTAACAACATTTAGATTATAAAAGAAATTGCTTTTCTGACAACGCAGTCTCAGATTTTACATATTATATATATGTATATATATATTACTAGTATTTACATTAATGATAATTGTAATGGTCTCGATTAGGAAATCGCAATAGTTATGTCACAATCGGTAAGTCTCGATAGTTATGCCACAATCGGTGAGTCTCGATAGTTATGCCACAATCGGTGAGTCTCGATAGTTATGCCACAATCGGTGAGTCTCGATAGTTATGCCACAATCGGTGAGTCTCGATAGGCACCCAATATTACCACAATTAATCAGCACCAATGGAGGAATTATCTATATCTGGATCACACAGCTTGGGAGACCCAGGTCAGCCTCCAGAGTCCGGACAGGAAGGTCCTGGGTTATGCATAGGTCCCATGGAGGAGATTCCCAAATTGCCTTATACAGAGAGTCATTCATCTCATCACCATTAACATTAACCTCACGTTGAAGAAAATCCACACAAAATTAATGAATATGAAGCAATTATATTGAACTTAAAACAGTGTACATTCAAATAGCATTTATTTTATGCCACGCATTGTGCTCAGCACCTTTATAATCATGTGATCTTTGTAATATCCCTGGGAATGAATTCCACCACCATCCCCTCATTGAACAATAAACTACAGTAAATAGAATTTTCTTGGGGCTATACGGTTAATAAATTTCTCAGTGCCAAATAACAATATGCACCTTTTTTATTATTCAAATATACATTTCTAAGTTCCATTCACATTTTTCTTGGGAAAGTTTTACAAACAGTTTGGAATCACCTATTATAAGCAGGTCGGTTTAAAATGTGCTGGGCCAGTATTCTAACTACCTCTTAAATGGGCACAGAATAAAAAGGAAGCCTAAGGAATCTGAATCATTGCTAACAAGGTATGGTCAGTTTTTCCCCTCAGGCAGAGGAGTTTGATAATTAATTGAACAGTAATAATAATAACTCACAATAATCAACATCTTTACCCTAATCAACACCCATATAAGATTTAATAGAACCCACCCACGAATCTAGCCCCAAAGGTGGGAGGACATAATTCCTTCTAACTCTCTAGAACTGTATTGGTTTTTAACATGAAAACAGTAATCCCCAAAAAGCTAGTTAACAATCTTACAAGTTTCCTAAGTGCTGGCTGGATTGTTTTAGCTGTAACCTCCTATTAACTACAGGTAAAGGTTTTGTAAATGGCAATTATAAAACACGAGAAGACAGGGTTAGCAGGGCTGAGAAAGTGACTTAACCAGTTTGACACAATTGTTTTCATTTTTTACTTTCAACGAAATCCAGATTAAAAAATTGTTCGTCTAACACTATTTTTAGCTCACAACATTCACTCAGGTTTTACAATGTGAGAATTTTACTACAATTTAGAAGTATGATAATAGTAGAAACAGAAAAATTTTAGATGACATTAATTGCATTCCCAAATCATTACATATATTGGGCTTACCAAGCATAGAGGCTTTTCTTCTCTCCCCACAGTTGCAGAGCTTGGCTGCGGACTGGGGGTGGTCGAGCCAGGGATTTGGGAAAGGGGAGGAGGACTAAAGACTGGGGAGTGCTAGAAAGCTGTAGAGTCCAGCACCTGAATTAAAGGTCTGAGGAGTCATTGAGGAGGGTCCCTGAGGAACCTTTGCTTCCTAATAGGGGTTGCTGGGCTTTGGGAAACTTGGAGCAAAAGTTTCAGGTTCCGGTGGTGTGGGAGCAAGGACTTGGGGGCTTGAGAGGAGAGGTTCCTCTGCTTACCTAGAAGTGTGGGTGCCAGGGCCTCCAGGGGTCCAGGGCTGTTGTCAGTGGGGTATGAGAGGACAACAAAGTAGCAAAGTAGAGAACAGAGAGTAGAGCTTTTGTTGCAACGTGTATTTTAATTTTTGCACTTTCAATGTTATTATAGTTTAATTTACATTGAGACTTTAGGTGAAAAAAACATCAAAATAAAGGGCCTAAATAAGAAAAAGCAGCTAGTAAACAGGGCAATTATTTTGAAAAGGAGCCAACTCTTTATTGTATATTCACAGCTGAATCACTTTTTAAACTTTCCAAGTAGCAAATTTAGCAAGATCAGAGCAAGCTAGAAATGTAGTGATATAGATATAGATACAGATGATACAGATATAGATATAGATACAGATGTAAACATAGATAATTCCTATTCTAAGAAATATTTTTGTTTCTCAGGAATATAGTAACAGTCTTTTGGGTAAGATATGTTCAGATTGGCTCTCATTCTCTGCTTTTATTTCTCTATTTGGGAGGCTTTAAGCCACTTTTTTCAAACTCAAATAGGAACGAGGGTCACTAAATTGCACATAAGGATCTCTGTAGTTGTATATAAAAAACTGCTTATTAATGCTATTTATTTATTTAATACCTTTATGTTATTAAGTATTTTCCAATTCTGTTTATAGGATCATTACAAAAGTTCTTAATTCTAAAAATTGGGAAAGCACATTCTAGATTTTTTTAAAGTCCTTTTTCCAATTTTTTATTTATACTAGTCTCATGGTAATTCTTATTAACCACACATGAATTAAAACATCTTTGTATATACTTCTGACATTGAGCTGGAATTCTTAACCCCTCAAGGGGTCTGTAGATAGTTTGGATGGGGATATAGAAAAAATATATATCTTTTGTCATTTAAACTGATTTTTCTTCCCATTCATAAGTGTATTATTATTTTGAAAAGGTTTCACATATTTCACCAGATTATCTATGGTTAACAGAATCTGCTAAAGAATTTTTAGCTGCTCTAACATTTATTGCAGCCCTGAAAAGATCTTAATAATTCTAATTTTAACTCGAATAAATTTTACTTCTGTGTTCACTCCTTAAAAACTTTTTTTGAAAGTGAGAACCTTGAATCTTCCAGTCAAGGTGAGTGGGACTCTGGAAAAGATCCAGTGGCGCCTTGTCCCTTCTCCCCCACACTGGGAAATTCTAAGTGTCTCTTTTTCAGATCTAAGCATTTTTTTTTTGAAATTGCCTTAGTGCCAAATAGCATAATAAATTCTGACTTTTATCTTAAACATCAGATTTGGGAGTAACACATTTCACTTAACTTTAAGGGGAAAAGATCCCCATTTTCTTTCTTATCTCTCTTCACTTTCCAAATTTGGCCAGAATTGGAATGAAGGGAGAAAGAAAAAGCATTTTCTTATTTCAACAACTTTAACAACAAAGAGTCAGATAACATACTCTCTTCACATAGGGACACATAACACAAAACAGATACAGACAGAAAATGACAGGACGCACAAAAGGGATTTCTAGAAATCCAGCATTTTTCTTTTCCCTTTCTACTTTGATAATTCCCAATTAGCTAGTCTATCCCCTAGTGGGTTATTGTCATCCATCCCTAGGCTGAGGCTGACAAGATCTCTCCCCAATCTCAATATCATGCTTAATTGTTCTTTGTACCACAGGAACTTTTCCTTCTGGAGTAAGAAATATTTTTAAAATGTTCCATATGGAAAAGGCTGACATTGGGAAGTGTTCTGGTCCATCCTTCCTTAATCTTTTACTCATTTGTTTTCTGATAATCTCCCATCTTTCTAAATCAATTGTACCTTCTTGTTTTTGCTCTTCTGTTATACAAAAAACCTCTTTCTGTTACAATTTTTCTTAATACTTGCAGATACAGATCCCTATCTTTAAATTGTATCTGCCCCATAGTTAAATTTTCTAAATCTACTTTTCTAACTCTCAAAATCTCTAAAATTTCTACAATCCCCCAGTAAGCCTAGTTATAATTAACCTCTTACCTCTTATTTGCATATGCTCCAGAGCCTGTATTGGTAAGACATTATGCATCCCCATCAAGTCCCAGACTTGTGGTCCCTGTTCCGAGCGCCAACTGTGCCAGCAGTGGCATGAATATATGATGAAGTAATTGACACAAAAAGACAAAGACATGGGGCTAGGCGAGTCATATAGTCAGGCTATAGACTGATTTTAATGGAGTTACTGACAGTATTTTATACAGGTTAATTGCTGAGTTATCCTGACTTCAAAGAAGAGTATGATAAGGTATTGATTAAGTTTTTTATCAACTTGTTCCTGGGAGTGAGACATTATTTTTCCTCAAGGCTAACCAAATTGAAACATTTATGTTCTCTTGCATATAGGTAACCAGACTGAAACATTTCTGTCATCTCCCATATAGATAATCAGCTACAAAGGTGGATTTTCTTTGCCAAGTCTTCTTATCCTAAAACTGGCCTTGCTGGTGCATATACCCATTGTCAATTGACCCTGCCTTGCAGAGGTCTAAGAGGCCTAAACAGGATATAGCTGGCTCCCCACATAAAAGGGTGTGATAAAAATGTGATAATTTGAAACTGTTGTATTGGTTATAAACAAGTAATAATATACATAGCAGATTTTCAATTTGAAATCTTGGCATTTATGAAAATGTATATAGTGGTTTAGGGTGATAGTTTCCACGTGTTGGTGAGAAGATAAATGATTCTCTGTAAAAAATGATTTAGAAATGCATTCACCTAATTTGATAATGGATATATTCAAGTTTTAAATACATAATAATGTTTAGGGTATTATTACATTTCTATGGTCTAAATGTTGTTAGAATTGGGGGGCAGAACCAAGATGGGCGGCGGAGGGGGGTCCAAATGTTGTTAGAATTGGGGGGCAGAACCAAGATGGCGGCCGGAAAGCAGGGACTGGTGTGAGCTCCCTGCCAAGTCCCTCCAAATGTTGTTAGAATTGTACTATCAGAGAAAAATGATTAATGGGCTAAGAAGGTGGGCCATTTGCTGTAACTTGAAAAATTATAAACTACCAAGTTTTGTCTTTATTTAGAAGGAAGTTTCAGTTAAAATTGTTTTTTCCATAAATCAAGTATTTATGCAAAGACCTTTTGGTGATCTCCTCTTGTAATTTTTGTCAATTATGTACAAGAGGTTTTATGATCAGAAATTTTGGAAACTTTGTGATATCTAGAAATTCTGTAATAACCAGGAATTTAGTTTGTTAAAATACTTTGGGAATTTATGTTACTTAAAAATAAATTGTAAACTGTATTTTTTAAAGAAAAGGAAAATACTTTTTACAAAGAAATGTTTTATAAAAACTTTCATATGATTTCTAATTGGTTGTAATAACTTGATAGTGAAATTTATGTTCAAACCTACTGTGAATTTTCTGAAGTTTCTAGTTCAAGTGGATTGCAAACAGTCCTGGGGTTTTTCTATTTATCATAGATCAGATTAAGAAAAGAGAACAAATGGATGTGATGCCGTGTGTGGAAGGCTGAGATGCTTTCTTTTCCTTTTGGGGGCAGGTGTCTGTAATCAAAAGAAGTAGTTAGTGATAAAAGGAAAAGTATCTGTCTGAATCTGTTACTATTGTGAAGTGAAGTTGTGGCACCCAAAGACCTAGAAGGTTTTATGGGGAGAAATGGAAAATTTGATTAAGGCAAATATGTGAAATCTTGCCGTTTTCAATCAAATAATTGGGTAAATTGGTACTCTTGTATAATCATGTTATGAGGATAATTAGATAAAAGGAAAAAGAAATAAAGATACAAATGCAATGTTGATTCATTATCCCATAGACTAAGGCTGGGATTTAAAGTTACTGTATATCTATGTGGAATAAGGTCTTTACATGTTTCAAAAGGATGTAAGAGCAATTTGGTGTAGGGGGCTAGCTCTGAGATGGTCTGTGGTGAGGGAGGTAAATGACAGGTTTTCCCTTAAGCCTGAGCCTGTTCTAGCTACCCTTGAGGACGTGCAGAACAGCATGTGGAGATCCAACTATATCTTGGTAAGCCTCCTAGGCCTGTGCAAGGCAAGACCATACAAGATAAGAGGTCGTGGGTCCGGAACCACCCTCTTGGCTGTGATCCACATGGGAAAGAACAGAAATGTTTCAGTACGGGTATCTGCATGGGAATGATCAGGAATGTGGCAATATAGTGAGCATCTATGTATCGGAGCTACATGGGCTACGTGAGACACGAGGCAGGATGTCCCAGTAAAGTATCAAAGATGTTCCGGTAAAGTAACAAAGCAATGCATTGGGTAATGGTTAAGAAACAGTACAAAAGTCTGTTGCTTGCTTGAATAAAGTTGAGCTCTGATTCAGACTCTGCCCGACTCCTGTAATTTCTCCACGGAGCACCCGAAGCTGCTGGTCCTCTTCAATTGGGTATTAATATGAATGGTGTAATTAATTACTAGAACTAAATCAGAGACATCTTCAATTTGGGGAAAAGAATTTCAATGTAAGTTTCTTAGAGGGAGATAGCTTGTAGAATACTTTGCATTGATGGGAAAGTTAGATGTTTCTGTTTTGATTTGAATTCATTTCATGACCTAAAACATAAGATAAAGTTAGTGTTTGAACCTATCATATTTATATAGTTCAATTCTTAAAGTATATCTCATTCTTTCAGATTGGCAGTTAGAGGAGGATGGAAAAGCTTGGAGAAGCAGATGTGAATCTATTAGAGCAATAATTTATGGTCTTAATGGGAAAATTTTGTAAACAAGTGTGAAAGTGCATGCAAGCTACTTGAAGTTCACTTTAAAGATGTTCCTTAACCAATGTGAGATTATAGTCATATCTTAAACTGATTATTGGAACTTGCTATTCAAAGACTTAATGGGACTGTTAACTGACTTTTTCTGAGTCTGACTCCAGGTATAAATATCCAGAAAGGCTGTCTGAGCCACTGATCCATGATGCCAGCAACCTTGAGGGCCGGTATGAACTACAGGTATGATCTCATGGAAAGGCTGAGAGGGCAACTGTTCCACATGTGCTGAAGTGGGACTCCTCAGCTGCAACCTGGCAGACTTTAAGCCTGGCTCAATGCAATTTTCAGTTTGACATAACGTCTGCCTGGAGTTGACACGAAGTCAGGGAAATATTGTTCTTTTACTATAAGTTAAGTCCCTAATCTCTTAGTAGCAAATTTCTGTAATCAAAGGTTTCGTAAGCACAATAACCAATCTATTAAATAATTGATTCTGGTTAGGTTACTATAAGATTGAGCTATTAGGCTTAGGATTTTAGCCCAAACAACAACTATCTATTTAGACTCAATATCTGTTATTATATATATGTATGTGTATATATATATATATATATATATATATATATATATGCATGTATATGTATATACATATATAATATTATGTGAGAGATCAGTGAAAGTTAGGTTTCCACAGAATAATTAATGAAGTGTCAGTTTGAACAAAGAAGGGAATAAAAATTAACTAAGGCAGGTGAATCCAGCCAATCAGAGAATAGTTAGTGGTTTTCTGAAAGCTGCAAACCCAGGATATAGGGAAAATGGCCCAAACCAGTCAGATAACAGTCAGGGTTGAAGAGAGAACTGGTTCAAGTTGTTACTACACCTGCTTAATTGGCTATTTGAATATTGCCTTACACCCACAGGGAGGAGTTTTCTGCCATTTTTGAACATGGGATGTATGTTGGGGGGAGGGGACATACCAAGGAGAGGCATGTAAGGGGCATATAGGGAAGTTTGTAACTCAGAAGGGGAATGGACCAATCTCTTCTCTGAAGGGAGGTACTGTGCTGATGCTGAATTGGTCTAACAGAATAAAACTGGTATTGCTCCTGTATTCCCTGCTTCCTCTTCCCAAAGAAGAGTGAAGCCCACTCGTGGCCAGGAACATAAGCCCAACTTCCTTGGATTCCTCAATAATAAATTGTCCTTGATACCTAAATCTCCGTCCCAAGCATATTTCTAACAACTGTATATGTTACACACACACACACACACACACACACACACACACACACATGTTCCTGTATAAGTTAGGGTCCTTTAATTCTTTGTAATTGTATGGAGACAATTAGATTAAGAGCTTATGAGGATATTATTTTGTTACTCAGTTACTATCATGCTTGTCTCAAGTTTGTCACAATTAGTAATGTTAAAAGAAGAATGGCTTGTGGTTTATTTTGTAAATGCCTTAAAAGAAACATGGCATGACTAGGAGTCAGAATTTTATGATTTTATACGTATTGTGTTAAAAAATCTTTTATTTATTTTTATATAAATTTTATTTATGTGGATTATGTTAAAAATTGATTACTTAATGTATTTATGTATGTATTGGAACCTGTTATTAATTCCTTAGTGAAATCCCCCCCCCCGGTGGGGGAATTAATAATGTAAAGTATAAAAAAACTGGGTTCTGATGTGAATTTCTTAAACATGACAATTGGCCAAGGTTCCAATTTTGAATTTTTAAGAATGATCAGGGTATAAGGAATAGAAACGGTAACTTAAAATTGTGCTGAGGTCACTTTTGTAGAAGAATGGATGAAAGAGAGTTGGTTCTTACAACAAGAAGAAGATGCTGAGATTCTGTGCTGGAGATGGTTGGAACAGGCACCCAGACCAGAGGACTTCATCAGATGATCCCTACCAGACAGCTATAGGAGACAAGACTTCTGAATCTTAAAGGGACAACTGATTGAACATTATTATTTTCTTTTGGACTCTATCTCTGTATTTATAAAGGGGACTGCCCCCTTTTAAGTTGTCAGTGCACCGACTGACTTCTCCCCCTTCCCTTTCTCATATTTATTATGCCTACAAAAGGGGAGATGGATAAGGGGAAGAATTCATGTGGGAAAGAAAGTGAGGAAGGAAATTGAGACAAATGTGGAAACAAAACATTTTGATACAAAAAGGGAAGGGATTGTGAGGTATGATTGAATTTTATTTCCACAGAGATTATATGAAAATATGGTTTGAAGCCATGCTGGTGGCTAATTGTAGGATTTTGGCTGCTTAAAAATAGGCATATCTAAAAGGCAGACTCCTTTTTCTTCTAAGAAGGCCTGTCCCAATATCTCAAAGGAAATGCCAGGCCAGGAGTCAATCGCAAAAGGTTAAGACTCCATCCAGACTCAGTATTAGATAATGGGTCTTTTATCATTGATATCCTGGGTTTGAATCTCCAAACCCATGCTTTTGTCAATTCTCTTTAGCAATTGAGAGGGATCCTTTCTCATGTGGTCTAATGCAGACAAATGGAAAGGAAACTAAAAATATAAAGAATGGGGTGTGTATATGGATGAGAAGGGAGGTGGGGATTGAGGTGTGGAGGTGAAGGGATGTGATCAAGGGGTTGGGTTTAGTGAACCCTGAAATTCTGACCAATGAGGTTCAAGGCACAAAATTCAAACCTGTTTGCGTTATAAAAAGAGCTTTCTATCAAGCTGAGGGTGTGTTGTGCCAACTGAGAGGCCAAGCCACCCTGTCAAATAATGATGTGAAATAAAAATCTTTTTTTTTTCTAAATTCACACATGGCCACGTAAAATTCTTGGTATTTCTAACACTGCCATTTTGTTCTGTCCAGACTACTGAGATGAGAGTCTTCCATAACCTCTTTCCATTGAGGAAAAGTGGCCTGTCTCCTTTTTTTAATCAGCAGGTAACAGTGTATATTAAAGAGAAAAGTGAGGAAAGGGGGAAGGGTTTGGGATCTTCTGATCTGTTCCCACACATTCTTTTTGCCATTTACCAAGGCAGAACCCTGACATCCCTGGTTTCTGGGAAGGGCACTTCAGGCATAGAACATGAATGGAATGAAAGCCTGGGGCCTTTGTGGGTGTGGCGGAGACACCCTGTGCCTGGACTCATTTTCCCAGGACTTTAGTACTTGGCTAGCAGCCCATTGGAATAGTAGGAAAGGCAGGAGACTCCCTTCCACCTGGCTTTGACACCATTGATTCTAGCCCTTGGTGGCATGAGACCAAAGGGAGGAACATCTAGTTTCCCCAATCCATGGAATCTCTAAATTGGGAGGGATCTTATGAACAGGAACCAAAGAAGTGATCTGATGGTCAGGACAAGAACCTAAGGAGGGAGGAGAGGACAGAAAGAGAAAAAGACAGAGGAAAGAGGAAGGGAGAGGGTGAGTCAGAAGAGAGAGGGACGGAGGGGGAGAGAGAGTAACAGAAAGTGAGAGAGAGGTAGGGAAAGAAAGAGACAGAGGAGGGGAGAAGGGGAAGGAGGAAGGGAGAGGGAGGGAAGAAGAAGGAGGAGGTGGAGGAGAAAGAGGAGAAGGAGGAGGAGAAAGAAGAGAAAGAGGAGGTGGAAAAGAGAAGAGAGAGAAGCTGGTTAATGGAATGAGTTATTGGCAGAACCTAAAGGTAGCAGAGTAGAGGTCAGGGCTAGCCTTGGGCAGTAACCAGATTAACTCTTCCTAGAGACCTGAAGGAGTCAGAAATTCTGAGCTGAGGGTAGGGGAGCAGGACATATCAAAGACATCAGGGTTGATGGGGACTGAGGTCTGGACCAGTCCAGGGACCAGTTTAAGAGCTAGCAGGAAAGAATGTGAAGGGGCAAAAGGTGTGGCTGGGAACTTAGATCAGAGCAAACTTGGACTTCAATTAAGCCCTCGGTGGGGGATTGGCAGGATGTCATCCCTGGCCAAAGGGAGTCTTAGAAGGCTCTGAGAGGGAAGTCATCTCCTCCAACATGTCCTGCTCTTCTCTTTTTAGGGAGAGTGTGTGGTGTGGATTTGGGGGAGTCACAGGGATGGATGGGGGCATGGAATGGAGGCTGAAAGACTGACTGCTGGCTGTTACAGTGGTCTTGACGATGTCACTGTGGCGGCAGGGAGGGAAATGAAAGGGTGGGCGGAAGCAGAACTGATCAGGCTGGGCATCTGGTTGGGTGCAGGGGCAAGGACAAGGAAGAAAGTGATTCTGGGATCTGAAGTCTGGGTGTCTGAGAGCCTGGTGGGGCCACAGCCATCTTCAAGCACTGAAGACGTTTAACAGGGTGGGGAAGGAGCAACTACAGCTCCCTCTGTGAAGCAGGAACAAGGAGCCTGGGCAAGGGGGAGGTAGGCTCTGCCCTTTGGAAGGTTTCCAAAGGGATTCTCTCAGCTGTTGGCTGGCTGTGGCTTCAGCTGATCCCCATGGCCACGATGTCAGAAACATTCCAGTGTCATTAGCTTTCTTATAATTACCAGCACGTTATGCCTTCAAATATCAGTGGCCCTAAGAAGAGAACAGGGCTGAGCGTGCCTTGGATCCAGAGTTCAGGGGGTGAGAGATTGGCAGGGTGCCAGGGAGCAGGGAGGGGGCTGCTGCTGGGCTTCTCCATTCCTGTTTGATGTGTCTGCTCTAAGTGTTTGAGAGGATCAGAACTAGAATCCAGAGAATCAGGCCTCACTTTGGATGCCGATTGAAAAATACAAAAGCAAAAAAGAGGGGGCTGTCTATCCCACCCTATGCCTTGCCCTGGGATTGGTGATGCACCACTCAGCAAGGATCAGCAGAATGAAGTGAGGTATCATCTCTCACCTGTACTGTTCCAAGAGCTTCTGACCCAACTCTCTGCCTCCATCCCTACCTCTGAGTCATCTTCCATACAGCTACCAAGGGATATTTCGAAGACCAGGTTACTCATCTACAGAAGGAAGGAAGAGAGAAAGGTGTGAGGCATTTCACAAATATTGTCTCATTTGATCCCCACGACAACCCTGGGAGGTAGGTGCTGTGATTTATCTCCATTTTACAGTTGAGGCAACTGAGGCAGACAAGTGAAATGACTTAGCCAGGGTCACCCAGCTAGGCAGGCTAGATCCGAACTCAGGTGCTCCTGTCTCTAGGTCCAGCATCTGTCTCTGTGCAGCATGGCACTACCCAAATGTGTCAGAAGAGCCAGAGTGACTGCCTTCCAGATAAAATACAAACTCCTTCTTTCAGGTGAGGGGTATTTCAAGCCACTCAGTCCCTATCACTGTACATAACCAGATGTCTTGCTTTGATCTTTGTATCAGGCATTAGAAGAGCAAATTTGAGGTGATCCCTTGCTCCCATGGATGTGAAGAGGACTGCCCTTAGCAGTGTGCATGGGGCACTGAGCACCTCCACTCGGCCCTTGGTGTGCGCCCCAACGTGCAGAGTGAAGAGAAGCCTCATTCCAAATGTGCATGATGTGAGTCAGACCAAGAGGGGTTGGACTGGAGAGGCTTGCTCTGATTGCTGGAGGCCTCTCAGCCCTCACTCACAGAGAGGATGCTCCTGGAGGGGGCATCTGGAACATCCTTAGCCCTGAGTCTTGAAGCCTGGATGGCCAGTGTCCCCTAACCAGCTTCTCCTTCTTTAGAGGACAGCCCAGTGATGCCTGGATAGCCAGGGTTCCCTAGGCTGCCTCCCCCTTCTTCAGAGCAGAGGACAGCTCAGTGATGCCTGGAAGGCCAGGGTCCCCTAGGCCTCCTCTCCTTCTTCAGAACAGAGGATAGCCCAGTGATGCCTTGATGGCCAGCATCCCCTAGGCTGCCTCTCCCACTTCCCAAATCCTTATCAGTCTCTCCTACCTGAGATTACTTTGTAAGGGAGGGTTGGTGCATTGGGAAATGTAAGTGATATCTAAAAAAAATACCAATAACTTTTTAAATTTAGAAGAGAATTTACTTTGTAGGCATTTGGCATTCAGTTCTCCACATGCTGAATTACCATACTAGACTGTAATCTCCCCAAATCTCTATGCCTGGAAGGTGTCCCCAGGGGAACAGCTGCTTGGGTCCCTAGGAAATGGGGCTCAGTGTCCCAGAGGAACGGCAGCAGTGATGGGCACTGCCCAGAGCACTGAGTGACTGTCCTCTGCTCCACTTACAGGAAGAGTCTGGATGGGAAAGAATGAACCTCATGGACCCTGAGGTACCACCAGGATGTTTATTCCTGCTCCAGAAAATGGCAGTGTCTGAGAGCAAAGAGAATGAAAGATGGGAATATAACCAGGTCAGGGATCACCCTAGCCTGGTCATTGGAGATGGGTCTGGTGTGGGCTCAGGTCTTTAGCAACAATTTATGAATAAACTTCCTATAAATATCAGAGCAAATGCTCCTTGGAGTTGGGCCAATCTGTCCCTAAGCCAAAAAGAGGAGTCAACGTCTCTATGTGTAGCAGACAGGGCAATCTCTCTCTAAGCCTCACAGAAGGAAGAGGCATGGCAGGGAACGAAGGAGGGAAGGCCACTACCACAAACAGGAAGAGATGGGGTGGTCCAGGAGGATGCAGGCTTTTCCCCAAGAGGTGTGAAAGGCCTCCCCTGGCCACACCTGCCCTCCTA
This sequence comes from Trichosurus vulpecula, assembly GCF_011100635.1. Classification (NCBI taxonomy): domain Eukaryota; kingdom Metazoa; phylum Chordata; class Mammalia; order Diprotodontia; family Phalangeridae; genus Trichosurus; species Trichosurus vulpecula. The sequence goes on along the minus strand of NC_050581.1, from coordinate 207,001,081 downwards.
GGCTGCACCAGCCACTTCCGTTGTCTCTGATCCAGAGAGTTCAGGGCAGTGCCTGGCCTGGAGCAGGCACCTCATGCAGGGATCTGGTGAACTGAATGAGCAAAGACCTTTGATTGGCTGTCAGAAGAAAGGCCTGCACTAGGGCCATGTAAGATGAGGGAAGGGAAGCACTCTACAAACTTTAAAATGACCTGTTGCTCTTGGCCTCCAGTCTGGTGATGGCCCCCTCCACAGAGCTCAAGCAATGTTTATGGAGCAATACAGGGGTGGGAGGGGTGCTGGTAAATATTTAACAACTAGGCTTTGGGGGTGGGGTGGGTATAAAATGTATGCACACACAGTTTTCAGCTTAACAGGCATTATGAACACTCTAAACAATCAACAAAGTGGTAAATGAAAGCCTGATTGGTGGTAATTGCCCATTTCTGAGGTGTAACTTAACTTTCGAGGTAGAATTTAGCCATCAGTTGTTGGGAGATAGTTAGAGCTGGCTCCAGCACTTCCCTGACCTGGGTCCAAATCTGCTTTTTCTACTTACTATCTTGGTGACTTCGGCAGGTCACTTTACCTCTAATGACCTCAGTTTCCCTATCTGTAAAGTGAAGAACCTAGAGAAGATGGCCTAGGTAAGAAACAACCCTAGGTATCTTGAGTTAGCTGCAGAGTCAGTGCAAACCAGAGATGCAGTCTTTGGTGACTAGAGATTCTAGGTGAAATTCTGTGGGCATCAGGGCATGGGCTCCTTCTGGTCATTTCTGGCTGATGAGAAACTGGGATTGTGGCTCTGTGGTGCTGCCTTCAATGTTTCTGTGGCCACCATCATGTGGGATCTTTGGAAATCCCCATGTGGCAGAATTATAGTCTCGGTACTCACATACCCCAAGAGCCCATCTTTCATTTAGCAGTATCCTCCCACCATCTTGATCCCAGCCTGAGCCCAGGGAGGGTCTGCCCAATATGCTAGAGGCCTTCCTCACTTTCTGCAGATATTGAGTGGGGACCACGCAAACACTCATGCTCGCACTCACCCTCACCATGGGGACAATCCACTGTTCTTCCTGTCCTAGGCTGCTTTGATGATGTCCTTTCTGCCTTGGTTGCACATTGCAGCTGCTCACACCTACCATACACCTCTCCAATGCTCATCTTCAGCTCTTCAGAGTCAGGGGCTGTTGTATCAATTTGGCTAGCAGCTGCTGTGGGGGTGAAAGACCAACACAAGCCCAACAACAAGAATGCTGCCAGCACAGGTTCTTTTGATCTGCTTTACTAAAGAAAGCAATGTTAAGGGGTTAACAATCTTATTTCAATCCAACATACAAATATCATTCACTTAGTTCAGGGGGAAAAGCCAGTACCCTGAACTTCAGAGCAAACACAAACAAATTACGAACATACATTATTAACAGATCAAATACAATTCATAGTTACCAAGAAACCATCAACATCTGGGTTGAGCCGGGAGGCTCTTAGAGTGGCTTTCCAGAGTCCTGTGCCAGCACTACTGCAGGAGCGAGAGCCTCGAGGGAGAACGCCAGCCTCTGGGTTTATATATCTTGTTTAGGGTCAAAGGTGAGTCACACATGTGACTTACACAAGTGACTTAATAGCATCACAAAAATATGACTTAAACCCACGTGGTCTAAAAGCCTATGATGTCCCAAATGTGTCACTCAAACTCATGTGTAAACTAGGCCCTCCCCTGAGGCAAGGAGGCCACCAAGGACTGCCAAATCTAATCAAGGAAACAAAGGCCAAACTCTTCAAGGACACTCGGTTGAACTGAGTGCTAAGAGCCCATTTTGTTTACCAACAGACTGACTAACCCTAACTTTGGATGGGCTCCACAGGGCATCCATTCAAAGACGTGTTGAAACCTGGACAGTAGGCAGGAAGAATTAAGGCATCATTGAATTTATACTGGTGAATCTAGTCATCACAGTAGCTAGAAGCAAGCAAAACTGGTTTATCCAGGATTCTGCCCATGGCCCAGCTCCACTGATACTTGCTTTACTGGTACCACCATAATTAGTGGCTCTAAGGAACATAAGTCTTTGAAGAGCCCTCTGTATCATTACAGAAAAAATGTTCAGTTTGGCATCATTCTAGTATGAGAGGCACCAAAAAAGTGCCTCTATCTGGGTGGAAGCAGGAAGTCCTGGGTTCAAGCGCCTGCCCACATGCACCCTCATGAAGTGGCCATTCGACCTTGATATTCTCAGCAACTCTCTAAATCTATAGGGGAAAGAAAAGGTGCCAGCATGCATTAGGAAAGGGAGTTTCCACCTTTGGTGAAGTCCCAAATCCAGCCCCCAATCTCACACTTTATGGTGTTCTTCCTCTAATATAGATGAATGACTTGGTGTGATGGAAAGAGCACAGAAGTTAGGAAGACTTGGCTTCCAATGCCCTCCCAGTCACTTACTAATTGGGTGACCCTGGGCATTCAATTTTATGAACCTCAACATTCTCATCTGAAAACAAGCGCTTTGCAAACCTTAATGTGCTTTATAAAGCTCTTCTTGTTGGGGGTCAGCTGGGTGGTCCAGTGGATAGAGTGCTGGGCTTGGACTCAGGAAGACTCATCTTCCTGAGTTCAAATTTGGCCTCAGACACTTGCTAGTTGTGTGACCCTGGGCAAATCACTTTACCCTGTTTGCCTCAGTTTCCTCATCTGTAAAATGAGCTGGAGAAGGAAATGGCAAACGCCTCCAGTGTCTTTGCCAAGAAAACCCTAAATGGGATCACAAAGAGTCAGACATGACTGTGTGACAATAACAACAGCAAACCATTTGAGGAGACATACCAAGATCGTAGGGACAAGCCTCTCTGCCCAACACCGAGGGGTGCGCTCTCCCCTGCGCTACCTCAGTCCCTGGGGTGGGTGGACTCAAGCTTAAAGCTCTCTCTCCAAAGTATTTGCCTCTGCAAATCCCGGACAGACTGTACACTGCCTTCAGGAATGGAAGAGTCACGACCACCACAGAGACTCAGGCTGATGGGGAAGGAAACTGAGATGTCCGTCCAGCACAAGCAGAGACACTAGGAAGAAGAGGAGGGATTCAGCAAAGAGGGAGAACGGTGTTGCCAGTTCATTCACTGGCTCACTCAACAAGGACTGAGGAACTCAACACCACCAGATGATCACCTTCCCCAACTACCGGCTCTCCCGCTGTGCAAGGCATCCTGGCTGGATCCCTTGTTCTAGGCTACATTTATGGTTCAAGACTGAATAGGCAGCTTTGGAACCAAGCGCCTCCGCCACTCTTGGAGTATTGTTGGTGGCCACCATTGCCACAAGTATCGATCAAGCGCTTAGCAGGAGCAAGGTGTTTTGCCAGTGCTGAGGCTACCTGGACAAAAAAAAAAAGCCTCCAGTGCGAGGTGAGGATGGAGATGGGCAGGTAGGAGGTTCTCATGGCAAAGCCAGTCAGGATTCCCTCTCATCCTGATGTCCAATGTTGATCCAGGCGCTTTCCTCCCCTGCAGTGCTGAAAGATGATCATGTGTTCAGGGCAGAGCATGCATCTACTTGTCTGATGCGAGGATGCCTGGGTTTATTTTATCCTTCTAAAGCTGTTTGGGAGCTCAAGGTTCAATGTCACTCAAGTTTTGGGGAAATTGTTTTGAAAAGTGGGCCTGCAGCTTCTGGGCTAATAATTCACTATTTCACAAAAACTGCTGGGAAAATTGGAAAATGGTAGGGCAGAAACTGGGCATAGACCAATATCTTATACCATATACCAAAATAAAGTCAAAATGGGTTCATGATTTAGGAGTAAAGGCTGATACTATCAGTAATTTGGGAGAGCAAGGAATAGTTTACTTATCAGATTTATGGAAAAGAAAAGAATTCATGACCCAACAAGAGATAGAGAGCATTACAAAATACAAAATGGATAATTTTGATTATGTTAAATTGAAATGTTTTTGTACAAAAAAAGTCAATGCAACAAAAATTAGGAGGGAAGCAGAAAATTGGGAGAAAATCTTTACAACTAGTATCTCTGATAAAGGCCTCATTTCTAAAATATACAGGGAACTGAGCCAAATATATAGGAATACAAGCCATTCCCCAATAGAGAAATGGTCAAAGGATATGAACAGGCAGTTTTCAGAGGAAGAAATTAAAGCTATCTATAGGCATATGAAAAAATGCTGTAAATAACTACTGATTAGAGAAATGCAAATCAAAAGAACTCTTAGATACCACATCTCTCCTGTCAGATTGGCTAAAATAACAAAACAGGAAAACGATAAATGCTGGAGAAGATGTGAGAAAATTGGAACATCGTTACATTGCTGGTGGAGTTGTGAGATGATCCAGCCATTTTGGAGAGTAATTTGGAACTACGCCCAAAGGGCCACAGGAATGTTCATACCCTTTGACCCAGCAATATCACTTCTAGGGTTGTATCCCAAAGAAATCACACAAGCGGGAAAAGGACCCATATGTACAAGGATATTTATAGCGGCTCTTTTTGTGGTAGCCAAGAATTGGAAATCAAAGGGATGCCCATCAATTGGAGAATGGCTGAACAAGCTGTGGTATATGAAGGTAATGGAATACTATTGTGCCATAAGAAATGGGGATGATACGGACTTCATAACAACCTGGAAAAACCTACATGACATAATGCTGAGTGAGCGGAGCAGAGCCAGGAGAACATTGTACACAACCACAGATACATGGATTCTGTGAGGACCAACCCTGACAGACTTCGCTCTTCTTAGCAACACAAGGTGCAAGGACAACTCCAAAGGACTCACGATGGAGAATGCTATCTACATCCAGAGAAAGAACTATGAAGTATGAATGCAGATTGAGGCACACTACATGCTTGCCTTTTTCTCTTCTCTTTTGTTTTTGTTTTTGGGTTGGTTTTTTTTTGTTTGTTTTGGTTCTGTTTCTTCTTTCTCATGACTCATTCCATTGGTCATAATTCTTCTCCGCAACTTGACTAGTGTATAAATTAATTCAATGCGAAGGTATTCGTGGTAGTTATATGAGATTCCACGCTGTCTTGGGGAGGGAGGGGAGAAAATCTGGAACTCAAAATTATGTACACTAAAAATAAAAATAAATATTAAAAAAAAAGAAAAGTGGGCCTGCAGGGCCACCTTTGAGAACACCAAGAACACCAAGCTGTTCTTAGAAATTATGCCACTCCCAAGGCCTGGGGCAGCTGGCAGGTGGGGGGGGAGGGGGGGCTGGGGAGGGAAGGGCACCCAGAGGGACTGAAAGAAGTTGTGGCCGCTGATGCCTGTTCAGGGTGGCAGAGAACCTTTCCACAATGTGGACTGAGTCTTGAACAACAATGAATATGGAGACTAGCTTCTTAGAAACACAAGTTCAGGATGCAGGGCAAGGGAGGGAGTGGTGGGGTTTCCTGTGTTGATTTAATGTTTCAAGCTCTCTTGTCTGCTGTCTTGGGGTACCCTGGATGGCTGCTGTTCCCTTTTTGCTGCTGTTAATTTGTCCAACCCCAAGGTTTGGTTGAGATTGGGTTACTGTGTGAGGGTAATGTTGTGTAAGAATGAACTGTACATATGGAAGCCTAGGAAGGGCAGAGGAGGATAGCAAACTTTGGAAAGACTGGTCAAAAGCTCCCCAAATACAGAAGAGGGATTAGCACCTGGCTGTTCCACATTGCTCTGCAGCTGTGAACAAATTAGACCCATTCAAAAGGATGCAAGGAAGAAGACAGAGAACCAGCTGCGCAATCATGTCACTTGATATGTCTTGTGTTGAATTGTTGCAAATGATGGTGCTTGAGGAGAGTGCCGCCCCTGGGGTTCCCCTTTCTTTTGGCTCTTTGCATGTGATTCAGTTTTGACCTTGCTTTACATTAGGGCCAAGGCCCCTACTCAGGACCCAGCATCATGACTGTAGGGTCAGTTCACTGCTGGGTGGGGTCCCAGATGCTATAGGACTGTCCTGGTGGATTCCAGCCTCTGGTCTGGACCTCTGCTGGCCTGGTCTCCTGACAGTTCATAGCTCACAAAGTCACCTAAGAGCAGGAAAGGATAGAGCTGAAGCAGAAACAACTGCAGGGCTGCCACATGTTGGCCTGGGTGGGGAGGTAAAGGTCTGGGCCTTCTCTCACCCTGGGGCCCTACAGGATCCTTGCCTCTCACTCAAAGGCAGCAAGGAAAAAGTACCTAGATGTTTGATACCTTTTGAATGTGTTCTCAGCTCTGGCTCAGCTCTTTTTCCTTGGAAAGCAGGCCAGGAAACAACAGAATTCATGATCTCATGAGGCCTAGGCTCACGGGCCAGTCTGCCTCACTCAGGCTGGTACAGAATACATTGTAATGGCAGCACGGAGAGTAGCTGACAGTTAAGGAAATCAGGAAAGGCTCACTGACAGTGAAGAGGGAGACAGTTCCAGGCATTGGGGCTAAGCTGTGCTATGGCCCCAAGGCTGAACCTTTGGCTGGAGCACAGTGGGCAGGGTGTCCAGGTGGAATAGGTACCCAGTCTAGAAAGATGGGTGGGCCCAAAGGAAGGTGAAGGTAGGGATAGACAGGACCCTGGAGGTGGACGAAGCCCTTGGGAGCATTTAGGGGATGGGACCAGGGTAGGGGCTTTTCCTATTGGAATCATAGAGAAATCCTTTGATTTGGCAAGATGAGGGTGTTTGGGAGGAGTTGCTATATTAGGATGGCTGGCTGGAAGCTGGCTGGTCCTCCTATGTCTGGGGAGGGGCTGGCTATTTGAGGGACCCCAAGTGCCCTGGGGCAGGGAGCCCAATGGCTAGAACAGTTACCTCTACATCACAACCCTTCCAATGATAGAAGATGGCTATCACAGTCCTCCGTAACTCTCCTCCAATGCCATGGACTCCAGGCTCTTCACCATGCTGGTCACTCTCCTCTGGACTTCAGCTCATCAATGAGCTTACACCATAGTGACCAGAATAATGATAATGAATAATCATGATAAACATGGTGCCAAGAGCTTTATAAATATCATGTTGTTTGATCCTTACAACAAATGATCCTCATTTTACAGTTGAGGAGAATGAGGCAGACCAAGGTTGAGTGATCTGCCTAGGGTCTCACAGCTAGGGAGTGTCTGAGGTTGGATTTGAATTCAGGTCTTCTGACCCCAGTCCCAGCACTCTGTGCTGTGTGGCGCTGCCCCCTCACCCCTCCCCCCGACCCCCCCACCCGCTCCAGGTCTTCCAGAATTGAACATAATACTCCAGATGAGGCCTGAGCAGAACTGAGGGCAGCAGTAATTCAGCCCAAGATTGCATCAGGCTTCTCCAGTCTTAGGCTGCCTCGTGTGAAACTTGGATTTTTTAGAATGTTCTTTGTTAGAATGATTTCTCTCCATCCATGACTCCTTTACCTTAAACTTCCGAAGTTGATTTTTTGGTCCCCCCATTGGAGACTTTATGTTTATCCCTACTGAACTTCATCTGACCAAAGATTTAGCCTTTGGGATCCAGATTCTGTCATTGCCTGTGCTCTCTTCTTCCCAGTGTCTGCCAATGTGGTGAGCATGTTATCTCTGCCTTTATTCAAGTCCCTGGTAAAAACATTAAACAGCAGATTCCCTGGATTCCTCCTGCTACCCTGGTTTTGAACCACTAGCAAGTAGTCCTTGAGTTTAGCTTTCCTTAGATCTTCCTCACCAGAAGAGTGAGAAAAAAAATATTAAAAGCTGTGCTAAAATCTAGGTAAAATAAAGCCATAGCATTCTCCTCATTTACATGTTTAGTAATCCCCTTTAAAAAAAAGTGCATTCAGTCTGCTGTGACCTCCTGTCTCTGTCTATCTTCTCTCTGTCTCTTTTCTGTCTCTCCTATTTTTAACAATAGAATAATGACATATTGTGAGGATATAGCAAGGACAAACATTTTCCCCATCATCTGGGCAGCACACTCTCCCCATACCACCTTGGTGGCTCAGTGTGGGCACAGTTTCTACATAAGTTCCTGCCCAGTTGGCATGGTGGTCCAGAGGGTTCTTCTTTTCGGCTATCTCTGGGCTGACTTTTCTAAGGAGTCAGTGATGGAATGGTGTAAAGGCAATCAGTAAATGGGAAGATCTTTCCCACCCATTTGAATAGCCTTGGGGGGGGAGGGCTCTCAGGGTCCTAGGGGGAGTGGCTAAGACCGGAGCCAATGGTAGGCGTCTAAGTTCTGGTTGCTCAGATGACGTTCTAGTCGACGGGATGAGGTCTGGTGACTATATGAAAGGAGAGAACACAGCTTGGAGATTGAGACGTAGTGGAGGGAGGAGAAGGAAAAGTGGCGGCAGCAGAAGCAGCAGTGGTGGCAGCAAGTGCTACTAAAAGCAGGACTGACCCTCGAGCAGACTGGAGAGTGCTGAGCAAGGGCTTGAGGCCAGTGGGTAATCTTCTTACTGAAGGGCCCTAGCATTGGAGGGAAGCACCAGTATGGCTTGGCTCACTGCCATAATATTTTTCTGTAACCTCCTGGTCACTATTGTGAGATGGGCATATTAGTTTTGGAAGGTTCTTGCCAGGATATCAAATTGGGAACACTGGTCCATGGGTCTGCTATTTTGGAGCTTTAATAAATGCTTTAACTCCTCTGCCTTCTACTTAGAGAATTTCTTATATCCTGCAATTCTGGACCATTCAGGCATATTCATGATTTTCTTTGAAATCATGAATTCTGCCTTAATAATATAAATGACTGCAAAACCCAGCATGGATTCAACTCTTGAATTCCCGGACATTTGATGGCTTCCTCTTCTGATCTTTAGAAACTCACAAGTTCCCACTCTCTGACCCTGCCACATAAAATGAAATAACAAACGCTAGAGCAAAGGACTGAAACCCATTTTCCAGGAGTCACCTGACAGCCTGGGAGAAACACACAGGCCTAGGAAGGCCTCTCCTCTGACATCTCACTGAGCACTGCTAGGGCGGAGTCAAACCTGGAGCAGAAGTCTACTGAGAGAAAGGAATAATGAGACACTTCCATGAGACCCAAGATGAAAAATGCTCTCCACCTCTGCAGAGAGAACTGGGGAACTCTAAATGCAGATAGAGGCATTTTTAAAAAATTTATCTTTGTTATTTTGTTCATGTTTTCTTTTGCAACATGGCTAATATGGAAATGCAATTGGCATGAACTCATGTATGATTGAAATCAAATTGCTCAAGAGAATTTGGAAGTCAAAATTAAAAAAAAATGATTGTTAACACTTTAAAAATGTAATTGGGAAATATTTAATGAAATAGTAAAATGAGAGAGAAAGAGAGAAAGAGAAAGAGAAAGGGGGGGCGGGGCACTAGTTTCAGTGTGGCTAAAAAGGCTGCTGTCCACCACGTGGTAAACCAATCAGAATCAGTAATAGAGCATCCACACATGATCCAGCATTTCTCCAAGGCACACTCCATTCTACGATATCATGATTCAACTGGAAGCTGGCTCTATAGCCTCTTCCAGGTGGAGAACACACTAATGCCCTCTGGGCATGGTATGCTCTGTTCTGGACAAAGCCAGGCTGACATATGCATCACTGCTTCCTTTTTTGGCCAGATACTCTCTTAATGAGCCATTTCAGAATTTTGCCAGGAATCCAAGTCAAACTCACCGGTCCAGTTTGTGGATTCTGTTGTTCTTTTGTGGATTTTTGAAAATCAACACATCAGTTGTCCTCTTCCAATCTCATGTCACTGCTCAAATTTCCATGATCTTCCAAAGCTAGTGACTCCAGCCACATTCTTTTCAGTATCATTCATGGTGGCTCAGCAGTGGCCTTGGCCAGTTCTACTGCAGCCTCAGGCCACAGTTCTTCTGGGTTGGGTAACTTGAGTCTTGCCATGGCAGCTGGGAGTTCTCCTTACTTATCTTGGCCATGGATTCCACACTCGGTTTTTTCCTCTCATTTCTAGTGTCAAGGTCATTTTCCTTTGTAGACAAATGGGAAACAAGAGTTGAGTGGCTCTCTGTCTTCTCTCCCTTGTCCATCAGCAGTGTCTCAGCCAGCTCAATTCACCAAACCTCTTATTTCTCTATGTGTAGTTAAAATAACCTACTCTTCTTAGTTGTCCCTAGTCTCCCTTACCAGCCTTAGCTTATTCTGAGCATTCCTGGCCCTATTTTTGGGGAAGGAACAAGCATTTATATGGTACTTACTATGTGCCAGGCACTGTGCTTAGCAGTTTACAGATATTATTTCATTTGAACCTCTCAGCAGCCCTGCAAAGTTGGTGCTGTAATTATCCCTGTTTTACAAGAGGGTAAACTGAGGCAGAGGTTTAAAGTGACTTTACCAAGGTCACACAGGTAAGTGTCTGAAGTTGGATTTGAGCTCAGATCTTCCTGATTCCAGGTTCAGCGCTCCATCTGCTACACCGTAGCTGCCTTAAGCAAGGACTCAGTGACTTACACACGTCCTAGGTGGGGCTTTAGCAAGAGGGCAGGTCTGGGTTTGCTTTTCTACTTCATGGTTCCCAGGGGGACCCCTTTATTTGAACTCCACCATCATGCGCAGGCTGTTCTTTGCAGGTGCCATCAAGTCCCGGCACTCACTCCTGGTCCTGGGTCTCCTGCACTTTCTAAGGTACTTTGGCTCTCCAGCAGGTGGCGCTTGCTTCCTTCCTCAGGGGATCCGTTTCCTAGTGGCTGGTTTACCTAGGGCGAGTGTGCCAGCACCTCTTTCACTCCTGCTTCCTGCATTGGCAAGTGTGAGCCTTTCTGCTGGGGCAATGCTACCCTCCAAGGCTGGGGGGCGGGGCGAGCTCTTGCGCCACCTCCCCTCCTCCCACACCCTGACCGCCCCCCAGCACCAGTCTTCTCCAGGGCAGCTGGGCCAGCTGTTCCAAGGGTCTGGGACTGCTTGGAGAAGACCCTCCCAAAGAGGATGAACTTGCTCAGCCGCTTCGGCCTCGGGTGGCTCCGTGGTCGTCCCTGCGCCACGTAAAATGGGTGATCGCATTAGATGGTCAGCTCTAACGCGGGGCCCCAGCAGAGGCGGCTGAGGGCACTGGGGCAGAGACTTGAGTGCTGGACACCGCCTTCAACAAGGCATGCACTTATGAAGCATCTGCTGTGTGCAGACCTGCGACCTTACGCGGCTCTGGGATCTGGAAGCCCTGGGTTCAAGTGCCCGCCTCGGACCCTGGAGCTGGGTCACTTCGAGGGCTTTCGCCCAGGACCTGTGAACTAGGAGAGGCGGCATTGGTGGCAGCCCTTCCTATGTCTTCTGGTGACTCCCGGGCGGGGTCGACGCTGCGTATGCGCATGGGCGGCTTCAAGGACTTTCTCCTAGGATTTAGGAACTGGGAGAAGCTGCAAGAGGTCCGCGCAAGCGCATTGGTAGCAGCCCTTCCTGTAGCCAGAGGCCCATACACTTCTGGGGATTGCGGGATAGGGAGGAGTCCGCGCATGCGTTGTGGCGTCAGCCCCCTGTCGCTCGGATTTTTCCCCTAGTATTGTACAGTACATAAGAACTGGGGAGGGTGGGGTCGGGGGGAGACAAAAAAAAAAATTTAAGAAAAAAAAAAGTGCGCGCACGCGCACGGACTTCGCAAAGGACTCCCACGACGGGGGGGGTGGGGTGGGGTGGGGTAGCGTGAGGATGTGACGCACGCGCACTCGATTTGAGTCCTTTCCCCTTCTCGTTTCCGGGCTCTACCCTTTAAGAGGAAAGCCTGGGCGGGGAGAACCTTACGCACTCTCACATTCCTGGGGGCGGGCATCTAGAGGGGCAGAGATGTTTGCGCAGGCGCTGCTTCTCCGGGCCCCGCCCTCCCTTCGGTCGCACGTCATGGAGGGGCGGTGCCGGGCCTTGCCGGCCACGGGCGCATGCGCACGGCTTCGCGCCGCGCCGCCATGACGCAGCCTACGTGCGCGCCCGCGTGAGGCCGAGAGCGGAAGTGCCGGGCTGACTGACGGGGCCGGGGAGTGGGCGGCGGCGGAGGCTGTGGTGACGGCTGCTCGGGGTCGTCGCGATGGCGACGTTCGTGACGGTGCAGCTGAAGAAGGCTGCCGAGGTGGACGTGGCGCGGCCGCTGAGCAAGTTCATCCAGCAGACGTACCCGGCGGGCGGCGAGGAGGCGACGCAGTTCGGCAAGGCCGCCGAGGAGCTGAGCCGCCTGCGCCGGGCCGCGCTCGGCCGCCCGCTGGACCGCCACGACGCGGCGCTGGATACGCTGCTGCGGTGAGTGGGGAGGGGGGAGATGGGGAGCGCCTCCCGGCCCAGCCCGGCCGGGCTCCACCCCGCATTCCTGGCCCGCTCCCCGCCGTCGCGGGAGCCCAGCTGCTGGGGGGGCCGGTGACCCTGTGGCCGACCGTGGCTGGGGTTGGGGGCTCCGAGTGCTGGGGACTCTCCGGTGTGTGTGGGGGGGTGCGCTTAGGAAAGCCGCGCCGAGCCCCGCCTCGGTTCCCTCGATTGGACTGCGTGGGGGCGGGGCGGCTCGGGAGCTGGGCTAGGGTGGGGCGAGTGCCAGGGAGCCTCAGGTGTGCGGGCCTGCTCTTAGGAAACCTCTCGTTTGTCCTGAAAGGAAGGGGGGGCCGGGCTGGGCCGGGTTGGACCCCGAGGAGGGCGGTGGCGGGGCGACTCCAGGGAAGAGATGATGGGGGAGGGGCGGGGGAGGGACAGTCCGGCCTTGGCTCCTCTGGAGCCCCCACCCGTCGGGTGGCCTGGGGGGAGTCCCGGAGCACCCCGAGACCCCGATTCTGGCCGGGCACCACGGCCTTGCAGACGCTCCTCCCGCAGACGCGCCCTGTGCCCCGCAAGGGGCAGCTTCCTTCTCCCTCGCTGATGAGCCTCCCCACCTAGCTGCCCAAGGTTACCTCCATTAACGTGGGTTAACGTTTGACGCTGCGCAGTCCGGGAAGCGGCCGGAGCCGCGATGCAGCTTTTCTGGGGTTCGTGTCCTCCTCATTTGTTTCGCTGCCTTGCCGAAAGCGGAGACCTCGGCCCCCAGACCCGGGAGGGAGGCCGGTTCTGAAGGGATCTGTGAGGTCCGACCCTCCTTGGGCTGAATCTAGTACAAGGAAGCTCAGGAGTGGCGATAAATGGGAAGTCTGGGCCTGGTGACTTAAGAAGTGGACAGACAGAGAAAGAGCCGGAGGTCTTAATAGCCGGCAAGCACTCCAGAGTCAGACGTGGAATGTGGCTGCCTGAAGCTGATGAAGCCCAGGAGCAGGAAGGTCCCAGCCCTGCTGGCCCCTGTGCTGGTCAGGATGGGGTGAGGGGGGGGGAGGGCCTGAGTCCAACATGGGAGGATGTCTGGCCTGAAGAAGAGACTGGGAACAGGAGAGCAGTTTGGAGACTCTGTGAGAGGGTGGTGACTCAGGGTTAGCAGTTATTAGGGATTAGACTTGTTCTCTTTGCCCCAGAGGGCGGTCCCAGAGGCAGGGAGGGCAAGGAGCAAAGAGAGACATATATTTAAGCTTCCTCTTGATGTCAGGAAAAATTGGCAACAATTAGCACCGCCTAAACAGGAGTGAGCTCCCTCGCTGCAGGGCAGTGAGTCTGGGGGACCACTTGTCAGGCCTGTGAGAGTGGCTGGGGTGGTCTTTGGAAGAATTTTGGGAAGTAAGTACAGTCGGATCCACTGTGTATCTAAATACCTCCCATCCTTTATTTTGGAAGCTTGGACTTCCTGCTAAGCCGCATAGGGCAAAGTCCTGCTCTTCTCCGATGGCCACATACTCTTTGAGGGTGGTCCATATAGGCCCATAAGAGACCATATCGGACACGGTATTACCTGCTGCCTCAAGGTAGCTCCTTGAGACTGAGAACGTGCCATAGTCTGGCCAGCAGCTCCCTTGGAATCTTCCGTTCTAGAGTCCATTGTGTTGATGGCCATCGTCCTCCACCCTGGCACCTGCAGCAGGCCCAGGAGAAGGATTAACTTGGGCCTTCCTGGAGGAGACATGGACTTTCCCTCACTTTGAGCCTTCCCATCCAGACCAGGCTTGAACTGCTTTAAGAATGGGAGAAGAGAGAACCCTTTTTCCTTGGGTATCTGGTTACTTTCCATTTGGAAAAGCATCTTTTCTGAGATAACCTGTAGCCTTCTCCATGGGGATCCTCCTTCACCTATGAAGCTCTCTGTGATTTCACACCTTCTCATCTTGTTCTTTTCTTTCATTTAATCCCTTTGGAGCATTCACACAACGCCCTGGAAGCTGTTCTTGATTCTTCCAATATTTCACCAATAGCTGTCTACAGAGAGGGAGGAAAGCTGACCACATGCCCACATGCTCAACGCTGTGCATGCAATGCAGTGGCTCTGGAGAAAGGCCCCTCCCCATGTCCAAGGGGGCAGGTCCCTGGAGGGAGGGCAGGAATGGGCTGTGATCTCTGGCCCCCTAAGGATGTGTTAAGGTGTGGAGGGGTCACAGCTCACCTCTGTCTGTCTGTCTTAGAAGCCAGCCAAGCCCCTCCTGTCCTGGTCATAGTTCACTTGCTCACTGTCCTTGCCATCACCCACAGTTTTGAGCCTTTTGAGGTGATGATGTTTCATGATTAGTACTTATGTAGCATCCCAAGGGGATGACAGAATCGGCTTGGCAGCAGTGGGCAGTTTAGGATCCCGGGAGGGGATTGGGCCTGCTTTTACCTGCCTTGTCACCTCCTGGTCCATCTCCTTGCTGGTCTGTGGCACTTCTCTAAGCTATATATATTTGGCATACCTTGGCCCCGTGCTTCTTTCATTCACCTTGTTCTTCCAGGATGATTTTCCTAGAGGAAACTGTAGTGACTGATGGTTGTTTAAATGTTTCTCCAATTACCAGGGGTCTCTTAATGGCCACATTGGTTGGTCTTCTTTCAGTCCTCATCCTGCTCAGCTTCTCTGCAGCATTTGACCCTGTTGACCACCAGCCTATCCTCTGGATATTCTCCCTAGAACCTCAGTGCCCCAGAAGCCCCAGCTCCTCAAGAACAAGAAAAGGTTCTCAGCCCTGACAAAGGGTTTAGTGGAATAGACACTGAAAGTGGCTGCATCCCTAGCTTACCTGCCCCCTGAGGTCCAGCAGGACTTGCTCTCTGACTTGGAGCCAAAAATCTTCTCTGTGGTTCAGGGACCGCCCCCCTCCCCCGCCCCCAACGGGGCCTGTCTTGCTTTTCTCTGTCTCCCTAATACTTAAGCCCATGGTTCTGCACATGGTTCCTGCTTTTTCCTTTATTTTCTACTCTCTGGGTTTTCTATTTTTTGGGTTCTTTTTCATTCTCTCCCCTCAGGTTAAATATCTCCATGTTGGATTCCCAGATTTATATATCCAGCCCTAGGCTCTCTCCTGTCCTCCAGTCTCACTTCACCAACTGCCTCTTGGGCATTTTAATCTCATACTCAGCATGTCTAGAAAGGAACCTGTTCTCTTTTCCCCACACTCACCTCTCCTTTTCAACCTTCTTGTTTCTGTTGAGGGTATCACTATCCCTCTAGCCACTTGGTTCCACAATCTTGGGAGACCCACTCCCACATGTGTCGGATCTGTTGCCAAGTGTCGTTGGCATAACTCTCACAACATGCCTTGGGTGTATCTTCTTCCCAAGTCACGTGGGGACCAGCCTTGTTTAGGGCCTCCTCACATCTTGCCTG
The DNA here is from genome assembly GCF_011100635.1 of Trichosurus vulpecula. Classification (NCBI taxonomy): domain Eukaryota; kingdom Metazoa; phylum Chordata; class Mammalia; order Diprotodontia; family Phalangeridae; genus Trichosurus; species Trichosurus vulpecula. Next base: position 206,985,534 of record NC_050581.1, on the reverse strand, counting down.
GACTATTGCAGAGGTCTCCCCCCTGCCTCCAGTGTCTCCTCTCCAGTCTTAGACTATCTAGTTTATTTCAAAGGTAACTCAGGAGCCACCTTCTTTCTTTGTGGCCACAAGTGTTTGCCTTCCACCCCCAAATCATCTCCTACTTAGGTATTTATTTAGTCTTTGTCTATTTTTGTACATATTATTTACTCTGATGGAATGTAAGGTCCTGGACAGCAGGGAGCATTCTTTTTTTTTGTCTGTCTCCCATGTCCCTAACACAGGGCCTAGGCACTTAATAAATCCTTTATTGTCCTATACAAATAGGAGCATTGGGAAGACTTCACTGTCCCTGGGGAATCTTCTTATTTTCACCTTCTTTGAAATACTGCAAATACCTGAGGTGGACAGGCTTTTGTTTATTGCCTCCAGCTTCAACTCTTCAGTATTCCCTCCACCCGAGTGGTGACCCACCGCAGAGAGAGCTCAGACTAGGCCACTGCTCCCATCAATAAACTACCTGTTCCTTCTAGGGAAAAATAAAACTTTTTGACATTTTAAGTTTGAATCATTTTGTTGTCTCAGATTTCCAAAAACTAGACCTGTGATGTCATCAGCGTAGGTACGGATGTGAGAGATATCATGTTGTGAAGCTAGAAATGGTAATTTGACAACTGTTTGGCCGTGTGGGGTGAGGACAAGTGAGGAGTCTAGGCTGATGCTGAGGTTACAAATCGGGGAGATCGGGAGCATGATGGGGGTTCCTTCAGCAGAAGTTGGGCAGTTTGGAGGGAGGGGGAAGATGATGAGCTCAGTTTTGGATGTGCTGAGGTCTTGATGCCTTCAGGAATATGTAGTGTGATATCTTCATTAGATAGGCGGTGATGCAGGGGAGTTATGGGGGCTGAAAGGCAATATGATCTAGGGAAGAAGAAAAGAGGACCCAGGACTGTGTCCTGGGGTGGCTTGGGGCCAAAGAAGGAGAATTGCCTGCCTTTGGGGCTACTCCCTGTCCCCTATTACTGGGAACCACTCTTAAGTAGTCTGCAATACATGAATTTTTTTAGGGGGGAGGGGGACTATGAGATTGATTTTTACTTGTTCACATCAGTCACTTCAGGTGCCAGCTTAATTTAATTGATTCTGTTAACATCGTCTGTGGGATATTGCAGAGCTTTAATGGTTGACCTTATGCTGCCCCTGAAATCAAGACCCATCTGTCCATTGATTATCTGTGGTCTGCTGGGGATATGTGGTTATGAGTCATTGAACATGATAGTCTTCAAGGGATTATGATTGAATATGACTTAGTGGATTCTGAGTACGATAGAGAAGTACACAGTGGGTGTGAACGGCTTTGAACCCAGGACATACTAGGCCTTGCACAGAAGAATCTGAGCAAAGGCTGTCATTCAAGAAATTGATGATGGAGAAGAAAGATGCCTGTGGCATTGGCCGAGAGCTCCCTTGGGTATCCTTGGGATGTCAATGGAAACCAAAGGCATGCAGCTCTTTGAGTGGGACCTTCTTGGACAAGACAGTTGGGTTTGGTGGAACCCTTCCCTTTGGGAGATCATGGATCCCACCAGAGTTTTCTGTTAAGAGGGCCAAGGGTGAATTAACTGCCGAGGAATAAATTGGCTTTGAATTGTTCAGAATGGGTTGGAAATGATGTGCAGTATCTCACTGTAGTGGTTACTCATTTTGGTTTTGCTTTTTAGGTATTATGATCAGATTTGTTCCATCGAGCCAAAATTCCCGTTTTCTGAAAACCAGGTAAAGACTTATTTTATTTTGTTTAAAAACTACTGCATGTGAAATCATCCGCTCAGTTCTGCCTGTGAGCTAGAGAGCTGGAATTGGGGGCAGGTGTGTTATCACTAACGTTTTGTGTGAGGGAGCCATTATCAGGGATGCTTTTAAAGGGTGCCGATTTGATTTAAGCCTCCTTCCTCCTAGACATCTGTAATGGTGAAGCCTGGGGCCCCCTTGTGTCCCTTCTCTCTTGCCCATCCCAAGGAGTCTCTTAATTTCTTTCCTTAGCCCATAAGGAATTACAGAGCATGATTTCACATGGAGCGTAGATGTCTCCACCAAGTGTTTAGGCCAGTCTCTTTTTGTGTCTTAAGTATAAAAGAGAAGTAGAGTGAGTCATTTCAGACTCCATGCCAAGGGCTCGGCATTATTTCCTTCTCCAAGGGCCTCTTGGATGTTGACTGCATCATGCATTTTTATTCTTATGTTTTGGAGACTGGTTGAAAACGCTGCCTCAGGGTGTGACCAGTGTGGCTTAGTGCTGGGTTGAGTGTGGGTTTTTTTTCCAGGATTGGGGAGGAGGCCTCACTTGGAGGCCTGCTTTGGGCTGGTGGGCAGATGGGCATTTTTCTATTTGGATTTTGGGCCTGAGGATTTCTTTGTTTAAGACCCTGTCCTTTAACCCTTCCCTGCCAATGGGCCTCATCACCTTCAGGGATTGCTTTTCCGTTCTTCCTCAATATAGATCTGCTTGACCTTTACCTGGAAGGATGCTTTTGACAAAGGATCGCTTTTTGGAGGATCTGTAAAACTGGGTAGGTAATTTTTATAAAAATAAATCCTGGGAAATTTGGTCTAAACTCTTTATTTTTAACTTCTGTTACCTTCCAGACAGAGGCTGGTAGTAGGAATCCCTTGTTCATTGGGAAGCAGCCTCTCCATCTGTACATTAGGAGGTCTCACATCCTCAGGTTGTCTGAGACTCCGAAAGCTCTTGTGACTTGCCTAGTGAGTTTCTGAAGTGGGGCTTGAATGCAGGTCTAGCTCCTAATGCCTCTGTCTGTGTTTCCATGGTTCCTTCTCCACCTGTTTCACATCTGCTGCCTCTTGTAGCTAGCCTCCCTTTCTTTGGGCTGTTGCCCAAATTGCTTGCTTCTGCTGACTTTGCTTTCTGATGGCACTTTGTATCCTCTCTGCCTTCCTAGTATTGTCTGGGACTTTTCCATTGGTCCATCCCAGCAGCACTTAGCTGGTTATTGTTTTGGAAAAATAGCCAAGAGTGAGAGGGAATGCGTCCAGTTACCACCATTCCTCCAAACTATTTTCTAACGTATTAAAAAAAATTCCAATTCCTTTTTTTTCCCCAGAAGGTTCTTGTCCTCCAGGCCCAATAGAGGTTTTTTAAAAGTGGTATTTTTAATTAGTTTTATTTCCCAATATCCACTTCCCTCTTCCTCCACTGAGAGAACCATCTCCTGTAACAAAGAATGGAAAAGAGAAAGAAAGACACTGCTACAAGATTACCCAACCCCTCAGCTGAGTCTGGCATTATGTGCATTACTTTGCACCCTCAGCTCAGTAAAGAAGGAGCAATATGTATTTTTTCATCTCTCTTTCTGGGCCAAGTTTGGTCATTATAATTATCCAGTGGTCTGGTGGAGTGGGAGCTGGAGTGTCCCAGGCCCTTGGCACTGACCTGCATTGCTAGTGGGGGTTTCTTCTCCTGGGAATTCCAGTGAAATCACAGACTGTTCCCATCTCCTGCCCATTTAGAGTGTTTATTGAGTCTTGGTGAATGAAGTAGTTTTTCCTGAGTTGGCATCATTTCATCGTGGTCTTCCCATGCTTCTTGTTGTTCATTGCAGCTCAGAAATAGCCCAGTGCCTTCCTGGCCTGCAGCTTGGGTAGTCAGTGGGAGAAGTGGGTGTATAGGCCCCTTTGGAGCTGGATTTGGGAGGGCTGGGGTTTGGGTGTGTAACTTGTTCAGTTACTAGCCAGGGGTTCACAGAGCAGCCCTCTGATGGCCAGATGACAGGTACCACGTGCATATACAGCAGCTAATCCCTTTCCTGCCTTTTTGCTCTTGCTGCTCCTCCTGCTGCTGTGTCTGCTTGGATCTTTCTTCTCTGCCGCTTTCCCCTGCAACCCTCAGGTACCTTCTAGACCAGATCAAGTCTGGCCCAAGTGCTCTGTCCGACGTGGCTTTTTCCTTCCCCTGATCACCTCCAGCACTCACAGAGTGGGCCACATCTGCAGCACTTAATTCAGGAGCATTATTCATAGTATAATTAGGTAACGTTTATGTAATATGTGTGTATAGTTCTATAATTACAGTTATTAAACTTTCATTTTTGTGAGCTGAGCTGAACTGCCTCAGAGACAGCCTGTTGTAGTGGCTGGGCAGCTGGTCTTGGAGTTAGGAAGACTTGGCCTGGGCAGTCCCTGCCCCTCTCAGAGCTCTGTGCTAGGCAGCTCGCTAAGACTTGGAATGTGCAGAGGGGGTAACAACCTGTATCGGGAGAGGGTGGTTTCCTCTCTACCAGTGAAATCCCAGAACTCTGTCCCCCTCCGCCCCCTGCGCATTATACTGTATCTATGTGTGTGTGTGCATATGTGTAGAGTGTCACAGAAAGGGCAGGGCAGGTCATCTCCATGGTACAGAGCCTGGTTGTTGGGTTTTGTTGAATCTGAGTATTTGAGATTTGACTTTATCCCTGTTACTCAGCACAGTGTGCTAGCCTGACGACGATGCTCTTGGTATTTGGCTTTGCCTAGGCTGTGCAGTTGCTGAGCTGCTCTGCCCCTTCCAGCCCTTGGCTTCTTCCTTCTCTGGCCTGGTGTCCCCTCTGGCCTTGCTGTTCCTCCTTTGTATACCCCTGCCTGGTGGTGTCACACCTCGAGGACAGGGACTTGGCTTGTTTTCTTTGCTGAGTGGTGGCCCATCCCCAGTCAGCATTTGGCAAAGACTTTTTAGACTGACTGGTTTGCTAACCATCATTCCAGCTTTGGCTCATTTGCAAATTGGCTAGGAATGCTCTCTGTGTCATTGCATTGGGCCTATAGCAGCAGATCTTTTGGGCACTTCCCTGGAGACTTCCTGCCACTATGCCGTCTTGCTTCTAGCCATCCAGCCCTGTCAGAGTCCAGCCCACATTTATTTGTCTGTCTACATGAACGAGAGAGATTTGTCAGATGCATTGATAAATAAAAACTGTTTTCATTGGCGAAAGCAATGGGCTGAACTTTTTCTTCTCAATTATTATTTTTTTAAACAGCTCTTGCAAGCTTAGGCTATGAAAAGACATGTGTATTATTCAACTGTGCAGCATTAGCGAGCCAGATCGCAGCAGACCAGAATCTGGATAACGATGAAGGATTGAAAGTCGCTGCTAAGCATTATCAGGTAGGACGGATGTTTGCTAGCTGACTGTGACCACGGCATCTCAAAGTTTAGATGCTTCTGAGAACATTTTCCACCCCTTGTGTGACCTATGGCTCACCTCCATCAGATTTCTGTAAATATACTTATATCTGAAGTGCCCTTGGGGGAGGGGGTGTGCAGGGAGGCTGGGGAGAGGGGCAGGCTCTCCCTCACTGAAGGGACTTCAGAAGCCCCCCCAGTCAGCTCCTGCCTGAATAAGCACCTGTTCTGGCTGTCCCTGACAGATGGTTAGCCAGCCTTTCATTTGAAGACCTCTGGTAAGTGGGAACCCCCATCCCATTCTGTAACTAAGTACATGCAGGGTGTATTTGAGGGATGCCTGAGCCTGGACCCTTTGGGCTGAGGCTTTGGGGCTGGCTCCCCAAGAGCACCCCTCAGCTCACTGAGGTCACAAAGCCCTCGCCAGCCACTGCTGCCAGGGACATAGCTGTGGCCTCTCAGTCTCAGGGATGCAGCAGTGCTTCTCTTTTTTCAGTTTTGATTTTTAAAACGTTGATTTTTCTCTCTCCCTTCCTGCTTTGAGAAAATGAACAACAAAGCCTTAGTAGCAAATCTGCCTCTTCATGCTAAGCAGATTCCTCCCAAACGTGCACCTCCTGCTGCCCTCTCTGAGAAGGTGGGGAGCACACTTCCTCGCTGGTCCTCTGGCGGGGCTTGGTCATTGCGCTGATCTGGGTTCTGGCCACTGGTCATTTTTATGGTGTTATCTCAGTCGAGGTGGTTCTCCTGGTTCTGCTCCTTGAATTCTGCATCACTCGATACAAGTCTTCCCAGGCGTCTTCAACACCATCCCCTCTATCATTTCTCAAATGGGTCAGTTATTCCCCACCAGAGGGTTGATATCCCCTACAGAAAGCTGTTGCAAATATTTCTGTAGCTATGAGCTCTTTTCTAATGGGTCTCTGAGGAAGGGGTGGGAGAGGCCTAATAGTGGTATGATGAGGTCACAGGGCACAGTGACTTTGGAGGGGGAGTAGTTGTCCCGTCTCCCCGTCCCATTTCCACCTTGCAGCCTTTCACCTCCCACAGTTTGGCTCCTCCTTTGTTCTCTGAAAGCCCTGCTCTTGGCTTGACTTCCCTCCATCAGACTAGGCTGTCTTGACTTCGGTCTCCCATGCCATCTGTGGCCCCTTTGGGGCAGGAGGAGGCAGCTGGGCGGGATGGTCCTCGCTCTTTCTGGCTGCTTCTCCTTCAGACTCTAGATCCTCTGGCCTAGATTCTTGTCACAAGCATTGATGTGCCCCTAGGTCATCTTCTCTTTTTAAGGGAAATCTTCAGTGATTCCCGCCCCGCCCCCCGCCTCCCCTCCCCAGTCTGTTTGGGGTTATACTTTGTAACAAAAGAAAACCCAATAGAGCTCAGGAAAGAGCAGCTGAGGGAGTGCCCACAGCTCTCAGGGTGGTCCACCTTGTCCCCATTCCTTAGTTCTCTGTCAGGAGCAGGGAGGCCTCTTCCATCACTTCTCAGGGCCAGGGCTGCCTCTTTATTTACATCGTTGTGTTTGTGGCCTGTTGGTGCCTGCTTCTGCTTGTTTCATATCTTGTTCTTACAAATCTGCCCATGGTTATTTCTCACTGCAAGGTAATTAATAGTTTATCACGCTCTTTTGTCTCAAAATGTGCAGGGGACACAGGACCTTTCTGCCTTTGCCCTGCTGGGGGTCCATGCCCTTTAATGGCATTTCCTCCCTAGTGTTCTGCCCCGCTTGGGTGGACCACTTCCCAGCCCTGCCCCTTTGGTCATCTCGAGCAGTTGACTGGATGTGATTAGGCGTCATTTCGTTTCTCTTAGTAGGTTGGAGCCTTTTTTCATGTGGTCTGTGAAAGTTGCAATTTGTCTTTTGGAAACTGTGACTCGTTTGCCTACTGTAAACCACTGCTGGATCGGCTCTTGTGTCCATTCTCTGTGTCTGTTGGATGTCAGACTTTTCCTCAGAAATATTTGATGCATCAACTCTCTCTTCTCGCTCCGCCGCCCCCCCGCCCCCCCGGCCCACCGTTGACAGCCTCTTATCTTAGCTATATCGATAGCAGCAGTCTGCAGCTTTTAAATGGGATATAATTGAAACTATTGATCTTTTTAAAGATTCCAAGCTGGAAGAAGTCTGCTGCTACAATGCCTTCTTTTCACAGATGAAAATATGGAATTTCAGAGAAATTGCTGTTATTTTCCCACAGTCACAAAGTGGCAGAGATGGGAGGTGAGAATTTCTCCATTGTTGGGGAGCTCAGCTCTGGGGCATAATCTTCTTAAAACCCCTCAGCCCTCCCTTCACACTTGGGGACTTGACCCAAAGTCATGAAGTGGCTTCCCTGTGCCTCTGCCTCTTCAATTCCTTAACCTTCAGCTCCACCAGCTAAAGCTTAGCTTTGCATCAGTGCCACCCACAGTGACAGTCATGCTGGTGTCCAAGGGCCTGCCTTTGAGTCCAAGCTTGGCTGCTTACTCTCCACACAGTGCGACTTGGAGCCTCGGGATCCCTCATGCTTTAAATTTGTGTTTGCACCTTGGATCCATCCAGCCAGGTGCCCCACACTGCCCTAAGCACAGGGATACAACCCCTTTTTGCAAGGAATTTATCCTTTGTTGGGTGTGTGTGTACATACAGATCAGATAGAGAGAAGGCAGCTGCATCCTGTATGGTTAGGGATGGAGTGCACCAGCAGTTGGGACCAAGAATGGTGCCTTGTAAAAGGTGGTGCTTAGGCTGTGTCTTGAAGGAAGAGAGGGTGTCTGGCCTCTGGGCAGAGAGGAGGGACAGTGGGGGAGTCAGGAGTGTGAGGAAGTAGAGGAGATGGAGTGTTGGGCCAGGGGAGCAATGACCAAGAGGCTGGAGAGTTCGGCAGAGGCCGGGTCACAAAGGCCTTGGGAGGCCCCACACGGGAGCCTCGATTCTGCCTGTGTCCCCATTGATTGGACGAGGAGGTCACATTTTCAAATGGGCACCTAAGGAAAACAGCGTTGGCAGCAGCAGGCCATGGCAGTGATCTTGGTGAGAGATGATGAGGGCCTAGCCCAAGGTGTGAGAGCTGTGCAGAGTATGAACGAAGGGGTCAGGTTGGAGAGGTGTTAAGGGCAGTCTATTGGACCTGTGGGTGAGGGGGAGTGAGGAGACCAGACTAATATTAAGGTCCTGAACCTGTGAGACTGGGAGCAGAGTAATGCCTCAGGTAGAAGTGGCCTGGGTTGGTGAATGTATTGTGCTTGGGCCTTGGGCTGCTTGAACTGTCTAATAGTTGGTGATGCTGGCCTGGAGCTCAGGAGAGAGACTGGGATTGGATGGATAGATCTGGGAGTCACCTGCATAGAGATGATATTTAGACCTATGGGAACTTATAAAGAGAAGGGAACCAAGGACAGAACCTCAGGGGAGCCCCTAGTCAAGGGGTGTGGCCTGGGTGAAGATCCAGCAAAGGAGACTGAGAAAGAGTGGTCAGACAGTCAGGAGGAGAACCAGGTGAGAGCAGGTCCAGAAAACTGAGGAAGGGGGATGAGGGGGGAGGTCTTGATCCTGATGGCCCTTCTCACTCTCACATTGGGTCAGTCTTTGTCAGCATCAGAAGCTGCAGAGAGGTCGGGAAAGAAGGCTGAGCTTTGAGGAGAAGCCCATCAGATTTGTCAATTAAGAGACCACTAGTAGCTTTGGAGAGAACAGTTTCAGTTGTGATTTAACTGATGCTAAAGAACATAATTGATTTGACTGACTCGTATAATAAAACACACAACTTTATGTCTTCAGAAAAATTTTAATACTCACTGTGTCTTTTTGCTGAATCTGCTTGTTTCGATTTGGCATAGAATTCACAAGATTTTGACGTATTGTTGGTAATTCATCATCCTGAAATATCCAACTCCCATTACATCAGCACACCTCTGACAAATGGTCCCTTTTCCCAAGCCTGGCCTTGGTAGAGTGCCTACCTTTTTAGTGAGGTTTCCAGGCCACTGAAACATGTTTATCTCCATTTCTTAGATCCATTTCTTAACTGGGGGAGGCCGGTGTCCTGCTTTCCAGGACGTTGTTCTCTTGGTCAGAAACTGTCATTCTCTCAATGGGGACAAGACCCTTGGACCCATTGAAAGGGAGAATTTCCCCACGCCTTTTTGGGGGTGGCTGGGGCCCAGCTCTTCAGGGCTTACAGGGTTTGGTCTAGCTGCGTAGAAACTGCCTTCCTCGATGTTCAGTGTCCCAGTCTTTGTCTTGTCTTCCCTGTGGCATCAGTGGCAGCTCCTCTTCCTTTCTGTTCTCACTCTTCTTTCTGCTGCGAGGTGCCTTCCTCAGGCCCCTTTGCTTTGAGCAGCAGGGCTTGTTGGATGCGTCCACACTTGAACTGTGCTTGACCTGCCTGCCTTCCCGTCTCAGGTGAGTTCTTTCAGAGTTTGCTGGAGTGAGGACCAGGCTCTAGTACCACTCCAAAGGAAGAGCCAGGGCTGTGGAGCCTGACGTGGTACACCAGGGCCCCAATGAAGTGCCCACGTGGCCCCTTGTGGTCACCCGATGACGCCCTGCCCATGCTGGGAGGACAAGCTCCTGTGCTTTGTTCCTGAGCCTTGGTCTCCACCTTTCATATGCCTCTGGTTGCAGTGTTTGGCTTTTGCAATTAGGCTGCTCTCCCCACTAGAGTCTGCACACTCATGAAAGGCCTTCTTCTTTTGCAGTTTGCCAGTGGTGCCTTCTTGCACATCAAGGAGACTGTTTTGTCTGCATTGAATCGAGAACCTACTGCTGACATAGCTCCAGATACCACAGGCACCTTGAGTATCATCATGCTGGCCCAGGCCCAGGAAGTATTCTTCCTCAAGGCCACAAGAGGTGATTTAGAATTTAGTGTTGTGTATGTGTGTGTATGTGTATGTGTGTCTGTGTCTGTGTGTTTATTGTGTTGTGAAGTGCTGGGCATGGGGTGGCCGTGGTGCAGGGTAGGGTCATCAGTCAGTCTTCAGAGGTCTATCAGCCAGCTGCTGTGTGGGTGCCAGACACCAGAGGGGCCAAGGTAGATGGGGTCAGTTCCTGCCTTCAGTGAGCTCACAGTCTGGGTGAGAGGGACATGGACAGGGTTGGGGTCTGAAAGACCTCCTCAAAGAAATGGGATTCTGAAGTGGGGGATGAGCAGAGGCCTGTAGGATGGATCTTAGAGGGTGGGAAGCACACCTCAGAGGGAGAGAGTCTGACCAGGGCATGGGGTACTGCAGCAGGTGAGGATGGGGAGTGGAAGTTCTGGCAGGACAGTGGGTGGGGCTGGATGGGGGAGGGGAGAGTAGCTAGTCCAGGTGAGAGGCAGCAATGAGGGCTTGGTTTAGGGTGGAGGGAGTTGGAATGGGAGCCTAGAAGTTTGGGCTGCTGATACTGTAGGACAGCCAGGAATAACTGGAGGCTGGGGGGCGGGCAGGGCAAAGGCTGGGCCATCAGCCAGAATCAGAAGCTGGGGCAGCTGTGCCGGGGCCAAAGGTGGGCTTGGGGTTGGACTTACTGAGCACCATTTGGGCAGAGAGGCTCTGGTGGAGAAGAATGTGACACCATCGACTGGGGACCAACTTCCCGAACTGGGGAAGGGAGTAAGTCATGGGAGGGAAGGCAGGGAGCTCGCACACCTGTGTTTTAGCCAAGCCACCCTCTGAAGGCACCATCCAGTTGTCATTTGGAATGTGCACTGACTAGGCTCAGGACTGCCTTGATGTCAGTGTAAACCTCCCAAGTCATTTGACCTCTCCTCAGTAGGAGGTGGGCTCCCCCTCTTGGGAGGGCATCAGGGGAGATGGGGGTCCCTGCCAGCGCTGAGCAACAGTGACCACAGGGAGGAGGGAGGAAGAGGAGGAGGCAGAGAGCACTGAGCCCCACATGGATCCCAGCTGGAGAGAGTGGGATCCTGGCTGCCAAAGGCATGACATAAAGAAGGCCAGGGATGGTGAGGCCTAAAGCTTCAGATGGTGGAGGAGGAGGAGGGAAGTGGAGGAAGCAGATGGAGTGTAGCCTTTTTAGTAATTGAGCTCAGAGAGGGCATGGACAGTCCTTTGAGCTCCATGTTCTAAGCCCTTAGAACATGTCTAAATGGTACCTTTTACAGAGGTGTAGGAAGGAGGTACATGGGCTTGCTTAACTCATCTCCCACCTCAAAATCCCCTGTTTCCTTGAAGGCTCCCTTCAACAGGAGGCCTTTCAGACCCCAACCCCGTGCATGTCCCTGCACTCCAAGTGGGCAGGAAGGCGATGGGCACTTGGACCAATACAAAAAGCAGGATAATTACAGACTGTTCTCTTTCCTGAGTCCCCCTTGCCATTGAGGGAGGCCTTGGCCTCGGCTGATTCTGAGAGGCCCCTTTGGCAGCAGTGATGGGGTCAGGCTGAGGCCCTTTGTGTGGCTGCCTTGCTCTCCATGCTGTTGCTGACTCAGTGGGTCGCCTCGGTTGCCCCGTTGTGGCACTTAGGCTCAGTCAGCTCTGTCCTGTGTTCCCTTCACAGTGCTTATGGAATGGATTTCAGAACTCCATGTTCATGGGTTGCAGGTTAATTGCTCTCTTTTTACTAGTGGCTAATAGTGAATATTTGCCTGTTGATTTAAGATTTGCAGAGAGCTTTATATTATACCATTTGATCCTCACAACAAGCTTCTGGGGTGGGCATTCTATAAGGAAACTGAGGCTGAGAGGTCAAGTGAGTGAGTTACCTCCAGGGTCACATAGTGTCTAAGTGTCTGAATCAGGATTTGAACTCAGATATTCCTGCCTTGGGATTAGATCCAGCCTTCTCTCCACCACAGCAAGTTACTTCTTATGACCTTGCATACTGGGGCATGTTTCTAATGCTGCTTCTTTAATCTGGCAGGCATAGATTATCTTGATGAAGCAAAAAGGATATTAAATTTGAAGCCACAGGGTCTGAGTTGAAGTGTCAGCCAGCCTTAGACTGGGGTGGGACCCTACATCTGTGATGTCTCTTTTGAGTCAGCTTAGGGATCTCAATGCCTCCAGCAGCTGTGATAGGTAGGAAGGGGTCCACAAAGTCTGGGACAATCTTATAAGCTAGCCTTGTGTAAAGTAGCTGGAGAACTGCACCAACCACTGGCCTGCCATCTCTTGTAGTGACCTGCTCTGGTCTCTTTGTAGTGTCAGGGAGAGGCAGTGCGCCAGCTGAGGGTGTCTCTCTGCCAAGGAAACTTTGATGCTTCAGAAAGGAATAATTGGTGGTTGTGCAAAGCATTCTCAAGGCAGGATTATAGAGCCGTGTGTGTGTATGTACACGTGTGTGCATGTGGTCAAGGACACACTTGCTGAGGCACAGAATTGCTCTTAATTTGTTGGCCCCTTTGCTTCTTTATTTCAGATAAAATGAAAGATGCCATCATAGCAAAATTGGCCAATCAAGCTGCCGATTATTACGGGGATGCTTTCAAGCAATGTCAGTACAAGGATACCCTTCCCAAGGTCAGTTCTTTGGAACGGGAACAAGCCCTGCTTAATTTTTTCTAGCGTTGGAGTCATTGGCTGCTGCTTTGGTCTGCACATATCACTGAGCACTGGCTGAGGGCTGATTGGGAAGCCACCTTTGTCTTTATGGTTTTGGAGGATCTACAACTTAGACCATTTGGGCATGTTCAGAGAATTACTTTTTATTTGAGTGGGGATACCTTTGTCTTTGAACACTTTCCTAACCCTATTTTCTAAGTTTCCTGGAAACTTCTCTTTCTGTGTGTCTTACCATCTTGTCAAATCAAGGAATTGCAGGACTTTGGATCCCTAGGAGTTTGGCAAAAGCATGAATTCTTGGCATGCTGATTAATTCCTGTTTCCTTACATACTGAAATGCATCACGCCAGAACTTAAGCCCCAAAGAAAACCCAAAACCTCACCTTGCAGTGTCTTAATAATTGGACCATAATGAAGCATGAGACTTGCTTTTTAGGATGGTAAATTTATTGCTTAGATTCTTCCAAGCCATGTATCAGGAGATTTATTGTAATGTCATCGCACAGACATTGAGCTGTGGCCTCAATCTAGGGTCAAGGTGTTCTTGACCAGCTTTCGGTGCTTTTTTAGTTAGGATACTAAGATTTTCCTGACCTGAATACCAGACGTTTACATTTCAAAAAAATGCAAGGAACTTGTCCAAGAAAAACCTACAAACCCGTCATTCAGATCACAAGAGTTTTGGGGTCATCCTTAGGCTTTGTCGTATACAATAAAAATCACCGCATTTGTCCAGAAGTCTTGGGTAGGGATGTGAAGAGCAGCCCTTTGTATCCAGAGGGCCGATGTGAGGTGGCTGCATCGCTCTGTGCCAAGCACCGGGGAACCTCTCCCCGTGTACGAGCTTGATGACTGCAGCCAATCTGTGGGGGATGGGCAGCACTGAATGTTGTGCCTCAGGTTAGCCAGAAAGGAAGGAAGGAGGGATGCCGGGGAACTGATGCTGGGCAGGCTGCAGCCCTTAGGCCCCTGGCTCTGCCTTGTCTTGCCCAGGCAAGGTGCCCCTTGGGCTGGGCCTGGTGAGGGGCTGCCGTGTGCCCGGTGAGGGGCCATGCAGGGCTTTGGTCTCTGCTTGCCAGGCCCTTGAAACTTTTTCGTATTGTTGTGTCCAGGAAGCAAGGCAGAAGAGGGCCACGGCTGGCACAGCAGGTTTTTGTTATTTGGACGTAGTAGAGGTGGCTCTCTGTGGTACCATGTGAGAATGGTGACCTGGGACTTCAGGCCTGGACCTGCTCCCAGAGGGGCTTTTTCTTCCTGCGTCTCAGGGATGCCTTGGAGTCAGGCTTCTGGAGAGAGGGCCTCTCTTGGGAGCCTGGGAGCAGTTGTTTGTGTGCTGGGTGCATGTGTGTTTGTGCATGTGTGTATGTGTGCAGGTGTGTTGTGTATGTGAGAGAGTGAGAGAAGATTTTAGCTGGGTTCTTTCTACAGCCAGATCCCCGTGTGTGTGTGTGTGTGTGTGTGTGTGTGTGTGTGTGTGTGTGTGTGTATCTATCTGTGAATTGAGGTTTGAGTGACTTGCACAGGGTCACACAGCTAGTGTCTGAGGCCACATTTGAACTCAGGTCTTTCTGACTCCAGGCCCAGTGCTCTATGCATCATGGTGCCACCTTGCTGCCCCCTCACCCTCCTTTTTGAATTGCTTGGCAATGGAACCTCTAGCCGTGGTGGTGGGTCACAGCTGTCTCAGCTCCTGCAAGGTGTGGAGAGCCTTCCTTTCTCTTCTGGAGCACTTGAGTTTCTCCTTCATAAAGTGTCAGTTGCCCTTGTGGCTTGGTCACTGTGAGTTGTGAGGCCTAGACTGGCCCATGAGAACCATGGAAGAACTGCCTTCGCAGGAAGAAGAAAACTCTTGGATCCCTTGCCTTCAGTCCCTGTGCCATCACATCTGGGGCCGTTGTCGGTGACTTAGCAGCTCTGGTCACTTGTTGGCCCATGCTTATGTCTTTTTCTTCCTGTGTCCCGTGTTCTCTATGGTAACTTTTGTTGTTGGACTTTGCCCTGGTCAACATCTTTCTTTGCAGGAGGTGTTCCCTGTCCTGGCTGCAAAGCACTGCCTGATGCAGGCCCATGCCGAGTACCACCAGGCAGTGCTGGCCAAGCAGCAGAAGAGATTTGGGGAGGAAATCGCCAGGCTGCAGGTGAGCTGGCTGCCTGCGGGTTTGATGGTCCACATGCAGGGCCCTCACAGTGGCCTTTGGGTGGCTCTCTCTTGTCTTTTTTTATTTCCAAAATGCCTTTTACCCCTTCCCTGTCGAGCCATCTCCCTCCCTTGTTGTAAAGAATAAAAATGTGGATGAAGAAGCAGTTTGACTGAGCTGGACCCTATGTGCAGCATTCTGCTCCTGTGGTTCTTCTCCTCCCCCCCCCCCCCCCCCCCCCGGTGAAGAAGGGGAGGAAAGAGTGCATTTTCTCCTTTCTTCTTGGAGATCCAGCTTGGCCATTAGAATCCCAGCCTCTCCAGGCATTCTTATGTTTCTCTGATGACCTTGTGTTGTAGGGGCTACCTGTAATCCCCAACTCCAGTGTTCCAGAGAAGGGCACGGGGTCTACAGAGGTTAAGTGTCTTTGCTGGGGTCACACAGAAACTGTTATAGACTCCCAGGCCAGGGCACTTTGGTGGAGAGATTCCTGGTACAGTGGAGTCTAGGTGAGGGCCAAGGAGAGAGGCCAGGGGATTTCCCATGAAAGCAGCAGGTGGTTCATTGACTTCCCCTTCTTGAGTGGAGCTCAGGGGCTGGGTTTAAAGTTAGAAGGGAAGGGAACAGGCTTCAGGCCCTGGGCTAAGGAAGGGCTGGAGCAACGCTCTCCCTTCGTCCTTGTGTGACCTCTCTGGGGCTCGGCTTCTTCCTTGTAAAGGGTAGCAGGGGCTCCCATGATGTGTAGGGAACGAGACGCCTGTTTGCCTGTTGAAACAGGATGTAAGTGAGCTCAAATTTCCAAGCCAGTTCACAGATCAGCCTTTTTTTTCCCCACATCTTCCTTTCTCTCCTTTTTTGGACCCTTCCCTTGGTGGGGAGGACTCCCTCAGTCAGTATGGATCAGCAGCCCCTTCTCTGACCCTCATGGTCTTTGAGAGTTGTCTGGGGCCCTGAGTGACAGCTCTGGGCCCACGCAGACAAGACCTGTCAAAGTCCAGATCGGAATGAGGCTTGTCAAGGCGGTAAGCAGGTTGCCCTGACTGGGTGCCAGGCTAAGTCCTGGCAACAGCCAGTTCAGGGCCGCCCCTTGTGGTGAGAGAGGGATCAGACTTCCTCAGAGCCATGCTTCTGAGTGTTTCTGTGGACTGGGCACCAAACAAGATCCAAGAGCTCATAAATGGCCTGATTTAACAGGGACGTTTTCTTTACAGCATGCAGCAGAGTTGATTAAAACTGTGGCATCTCGGTATGATGAGTATATCAGTGTGAAGGATTTTTCTGACAAAATCAGCCGTGCCCTTACAGCAGCAAAGAAGGACAATGACTTCATTTATCATGATCGGGTTCCAGACCTTAAAGACCTGGAGCCTATTGGCAAAGCCACTCTTGTGAAACCTACACCCATCCGTGTGCCTCTTAGTCAGAAATTCACAGGTAAACCAATCTGTAGCCTCAATGGTCTCTTCTCCAGAGTTTGATTCTTATTTGCGTATTAGGTTATTACAGTCATCCCTTCCACATCACTGGGATTAGGGGCATGGTGCCCTCATAATCTGAAAAGTTCACATCCAATTTTTTGGTCCTCCCTTCATACCAGAGAAGTCTGAATTATTACGGTATTAAAAGATAAGCTATGTTGACATTATGTAATACTGTATAAATATCTTACACATTTTTGAATTTCTAAACTTTTTCTCTGTTGGCTTTTGTGTGTCATCTGTGGATTCTGCAGAACTCCCCCCAAATTCCCATTTAATTTCTTATGCCGACTCATATTGAAACCACAATGGGGAAAGTCACAACGTGGTAGGGACAACGGTTGTCTTAAACATTGACTTTTTTTGCATCTGTTACCCTCCTTTAGTATTTTGCAAGTTCTCCTGGAAAATAAATTTTAAAATATTAATTTTTAATTTTTAAAAAATGTTCTCGCTAAGAGCTTTTCTGGAAAGTCCCTCCCCATCACACACAAGTACATTATATGCAGAGGAGGGCATGTGAAGGATTTGGTTGAGTGGCTCCGAAGTGTGAGGTCTTACTGGTCTCTAGTAAAGCCGTGGGCAGAGGAGTGTGAAGCAGCCAGGGTGATGAGGTTTCAATAGGGCCTGTGTGTGCCTGCACATGCTCAGGCACGCACCTGCACGCACACGCACACACACACACAGAGCGACCCGAGAGCAGGGTTCTGAGGCTTGTCCTCTCTGGAGTATGCTTTGTACCAGGTCCCTTTCACATTTGGGGGGGGGGGGGGAATGGGTGGATGACGCTGTGGAGCTCATTCTTGGTTCCACTCATGGCCATCACCACTCTGGGTATCCTTCACCTCCCCCAACTCCCCCCCTCCCTGTGCTGACCAGCCAGATGTCTGGACCATTGGCGACTTTCACCCTCCTGCCATTATGTGGCTGCCGCATAGCTCTGCTCTGACCTCCTTCACTCCAGAGCTTATGAGCTCTCCAGAGAGGGGCAGGCAGGTTTGGGGAGCAGAGCCAGGCTTGGTCTCACTGATCATTCTATTGAAATGCTGCCTTCTGCTTACAGACCTGTTTGAGAAGATGGTCCCAGTGGCTGTGCAGCAGTCTGTGGCTTGCTCTAATCAGAGGAAGGCCGATCTGGTGAACAGGCTAATCGCCCAAATGAGAGAATCCACTAACTTGGCCAATGGGTGAGTGCAGTTTAGCCTGCTCTGACAGGATCACCTTGGTGCGCTGTACCCTGCCTCCGTGACCTGGTCTGGCCCTCCTGACCCTCTTCTTCTGCTCCTGGCACTGGGGGCCTGGGATCTCCCTTGGGTCCTCCCGTAGCCCCTTTGCTCTTCTGATTGCCCAGATAGGGTGCACCTCCCAGATCACTGCTCTTCTGTCCCGCTTGGCTGAGGGCCGCCCCACCCCCCGCTTTGGCCACATTCCAGATTTTCTCCCTCTTCCTCTTCTCCAGTCTCTGACGAAGAGCTATGTGGTTGCCCCCACTCTCTCTGGCCTTATGTCTTGTTCATCAGCTCCCGGGTCCTTCCTTGCCGCCCATATGTGGGCAAGTGTGCCCTAAAGAGCACTTGCTAGATGCTATTGCCTTCCATCTCTCCTCGGATCGACCGTGAGACTTCTCCCAAGTGACCATGTTTCCTAGTCTGCCTCGTCCTTGTTGTCCTGGTTTTTGTGCCACTCCCTCCTGTTCTCCTTCTGCCTTTGACTGCCAGTTCTCCATCCATGTCATGCCCTCAAGGCTCAGGCCTGACTCCCCGTGCTCTCCCTTGGCAAAAGATGACCCCAGGTCTGTCTCTCAGAGCTTCCTCTCACCCCATTTCGGCTGCCACTGGATCTTGTCCAGCCCAGAGTGTCCCAGACGGATCATTTTCTTTGCTCTCCAGCACCTTCTATGCAGTCATCCCGCTCTGCAGTCATTGGCTTCCCCTCTCCACGTAGCCAATTTGGCTCATCGTCCCACTTGCTGTTTGGGCATCCTCATCTCTGACCCAGGTTGCCTTGGCCTCCTCACTGCCTCTGGGCACGTCTTTTGGCCCTTCCCCCCCCATCGTGCCCGGATGCCCTCCCTTCACTCTTCCTGTGCCAATCTGCCAGCTTGGCTCATGGACCCTCCCAGGCAGAGAGGCCTTAGGTTTCCATGGATTTGGAGATTGAAGGGCCCTGTCTCCCATCCTCCAGCACAGGGCCCACCTGGCACCTGGAGGCGTTTGTAGGTTGGCTGCAGCCCTTGGAGCCAGGTGGGAGACCAAGGGAAGGAGAAGAGTGTTCCGGGCCTGACTTTGTCTTATTTGTTGGTGCCATGTCCAGCCCGGGAGCCCTGGCTGTGGCCCAGTGACTCCTGATTGCTCTCCGTTGGTGGTGTGGTTGATGCTCCCTGGGCTGATCCATCCCCGAGGAGGCAGGATTGATGAGAAACAGGCGTGTGGTCCTCCCCTGCTAGCTGTGTATATTCTGTGTGCCTGGCCTTAGGAGAGAGGGAGTGAAGATTCACCTCTGGGCGGCCGGGACCAGCAGGGGATGTCCCAGGTGCCAAGGAACGGCACGGCTGCGCCCCTGAAGTAGCAGGGTTTGGAGACTGATTTGGTATATAGGACCTGGTAACTAACTGACTTTCCTTCCTTTGCCACATCCCTTTTCCTCCGTCCTTGTCTGAGTCTGTCTGCAGAAATGGCCAAGTCGGGATGGTCCCACTGCATTTGTGTGCAGGTGTGAGCCCGGCTTTGGCAACGTATGGCAGTGCCTGAGCTTTCGATCAATATCTTTGCACTGTCATAAATGATTGTGCATGGAAGACGTGAGTCTCGTGATGAACCCTTTCATTGGGTGTACTTTTGCATCCCTTCTCTCTAGGGTCTTGGCTTCCCTCAATCTCCCTGCAGCAATCGAAGACATATCTGGGGACACTGTTCCTCAGTCTATTTTGGGGAAATCGGCCTCTGTGATTGAACAGGGAGGGATCCACACAGTTGACCAGTTGATCCGAGATCTGCCTGAACTGCTGCAGAGAAATCGAGAGATCCTGGATGAAGTGAGTCGGCACAAGCATCAAGATCCTTGTGCTTGAGACCTTGTGGGATGTGCGGATGAGGTGCTGGGGGCTGTAGCGGGCAGGGGGTGGTCCAAAGGGCCCTGAACCAGAAGCCAGGAGGACATAACATCCCTTAGCCTCTCAACTCAATGATGGAAATGATTGTAGGTTTTCAGGTGGAAGAGGCCTTACCTCAGACTCCATGGGCCCTTCCCCAATACTGGGCCTGGGGCCCTGCTGTACCCTCAAAGGACGGGGAGAGCCCCTGTCTCTGGTCACTTGCTCTGAGATCTGCCTGCTGGCTCCTGTGCCATGTGTCTCCATTCCCTTCATCCCAGGAGTCTCCCTCCCTGGCCAGGTCCAGTTCCCCAGCCCCTCAGCTTGTAGGCTGTGCCCAGTAGACCTTCCCCACCCTGGCTGCCCTCCTCTGCACACTCTGGCTGGTCTGAGACTGTGGCACCTGAGATAGGACCGCAGGCTCCAGGGCTGAGGATGGGCACTGCCCTCTCTGCCCCTGCCTGCCTGCAGCCTGCCTGTTGCCCTCGCAGCACTGTTGCCTGCCTGTAGACCTTGTTTGGAAGCTAGATTCTGTCATTTCATTTACCTCCTGCTCCAGTTCTCTGATCCCATGGGATCTGTCCCCCTCAGCCAGTCAACCACCTCACCGGCCAGCGGAGGGGCAGATTGAGGGGGTCAGGGGAGTCCTGGTAGCGTCATCATCAGGCAATAGACAAACAGAAAAGTGGCCTTGAGCCTGCCTCAGGGCTGCCGCTTCCTCCCCCGAGGACCTTGGTCAAGTCAGGGCCCCTTCCTGTGCCTCAGTGTCCTCCCTGATGGGGGGCTTTGGAATAGAGAGCCTGTAAGACCCTTCATGTCCTTTTCATGTCATGTCTCTTTGGACTGGGCCAGCACAAGAGTCTAGCCCATCCTTTTGGGTAAGCCTGCCAGCTAGGCCCTGGTCAGAGCCCTGAGGTCCTTCCCATTACAGGTGCTCACTGGTCTATTTGCAGGCTTCTCCCAGTACCCTGGGGCAGAGGAGACACCAAGGTTAGAGCAGAAATTGCTCCCTTGGCCTGCATGCTCAGCCACGGGTTTGGGCCTCAGGCAGAGTGGTCAGAGGCCTAGAATGGCACAATCTTGACTCAGAGAGCGTGAATCCCTATGAAGAATTCCCGTCTTTTATCAAATGATGGGGAGTTGTGACCCATGAGAAGGGGCAGGGGGTGGGCAGGACAGGGAGCGGATGGAGAGAGATGAGAAGCCTGGCTCTCAGCAGGGTGAAGAAGCCTAGCCTCTTGTAACAGTGGCTAATGCTTGTGTTGTCTGGGATTGGCTGGAGAGGGGCTAAGGGGTTAGATGCAGGGTCCAGAAGCCCCTACCTGGCAGTGTGACCCTGGGCAAATCACCTGGCCTCTGAACCTCAGTCAGCAAGGATCTGCTAAGCCTTAGCTGTGCTGGGTGTTGTGTGTGCTGAGGGCAGGGAGTGAGCCCAAGTCCCAGCTCTTGAGGAGCTCATGGTCAGAGACCACACCTAGGTGTCTGTCCAGGATGACTGGAAGGCCTGAGCACCAAAGGGACCAGGAAAGGGCAGAAGAGGGCATGGTCCTGGCCACTATCACTGCTTTTGTAAAGTGTGGGCCAGGGGAGGCTGGGAAGGAAAGCAGGGCCTTCCATGCTGGATCCTGCAGGTATCAGGAGCCCTGGGCATCCAAGTGGGCAGAGGTGATGAGGACCTGCCTAAAGGCAGTGGCCGCTGTGTGAGGGAGCTCATATACTGGGGGACTGTGGCCAACAAGAGGCAAAGTTGGGGGTTTCCAACGTCGGGGCACCATGTGTCAGCTCCTCCAGCTGAGGTGTCTGGTGGGATCAGCTCCTTGAGTGCCCCCCTCTTCATGGCCCTTCCTCCTGAAGGGGAGCTGCTTCTAGAACTTGGTCTTGGGCACCTCTGTGCCTGGCCAAACTGGGCCTCTCTTTGGGGGAGTGGTGCTTAAATGGAGGCTGCAGGGTCCAACAGAAGGATGATAGGTGCTCTCTTAGACCAGAACGTGACAGGTCTCATTTTTTCTCCAGTCGTTGAGATTGTTGAATGAAGAGGAAGCGACTGATAACGAGCTGAAAACCAAATTCAAGGAGCGCTGGCAGAGAACGCCATCCATTGAGCTCTACAAGCCTCTGAGGGCAGGTGAGGTGTCTTCTGTGGGATCCACTTGGCCTCTGCGTTTGGTGAACGTTGGGTCAAAGTAGGGGGAGGGGCTTTGTCTGGGAAACCTGGGGTGGAGCTGGTGCCCTTAGGGATGCTGCCTTTCTACGGTGGTTTGGAAAAGCTGCCTGGGGATGCGTGGCCCCCTTCAAATGGGATGTCCTGGCTGTGTTCTTGTGGAACCGAGGTCACTTTGAAAGTTGGAGGGTTTGTTGGAGGCTGGGAACAGTCCGAAATGTTTGTTGGCGCTGCTTCTCTCCTTGGACCCCAAGAGAGGAGGCCTCAGTGTTGGCCTGGCTGTGTCTGGATCTCGTTGGATGGGTTAGACTTTGTAGATGCCTGGCATGTTGTTGGCAGGTGCTGCATCAACGGGTGCCCCCTTGGCAGTTGGCAGAGAACAGCTTCTAGCAGCAGTGTGTACTCCAGTGGCAGTACCTGATCCCTTTCTGAGCCTGGGTTCCCCCTTTCCTTTCCCGCCAATCCACAGCCTCTGGGAGCAAAGGCAAGGGTGCCCAAGGCAGGACCTGGCATTCCAAGAACATGGTTCTTTGTTCCTCTCTTCAGAGGGAGCCAATTTCAAGGCTGTGCTGGACAAGGCTGTCCAGGCTGACGGACAAGTCAGAGAGCGCTATCAGTCTCACCGGGACACCATCGCTCTGCTGTGTAAGCCTGAGCCCGAGCTGAATGCGGCCATCCCCTCTGCCAACCCGGCTAAGACCATGCAGGGCAGCGAGGTGAGGCCGGCTAGGGTAGGACGTGGGAGGCCGCCACCCCTGGGGCGGGGTTGTGTGCCCACAGGTGGGCCCTGCCCTCACACACTCAGGTTCTCAGAGGACTGTGGTTGCTGGGGGTGGGGAGGGTTGCCTTGGAAAGAAACCCAAGGACAAGAGGCAAAAGGGGTATGTGGGGGTGAAGAGGTCTAGGGTGCTCTCACTGACCCCAGGCTGTCACTGGCAGAGCAGTGGGGGCAGCTGTGGGATGCCCCAGCTCAATTCAAGGTGGCCTCAAAGGCATCACTGGAAGCGTTGTGGAGGATTTGGCCACAGAGCTTAGCTTTGGCAGAAGTGGGGGGCCTCTTGGGGACTGGGGTACAGAAGGAGGAGGGCTGGATTGGGAGTGCTGAAGGCCGACCTCTAGCTGGGAGGAGGGAGCAGCTGGCTGGCTGGTCCTTGGCCGGCCCTTGGCTGGCTCTTGGCCAGGCGGCGCAGCTCCTGCCTCTTTTCTGTGGGTTGGTGGGCTCTTGTCCCTTGGTTGAGGCTCTGCCCTTCCCATCTCTCCCCTCCTCAGAAGCCCTCCTCCATGTGCAGAGTAAGCCAGTGGTCAGGCCCTGCAGCCAGGCTCTCCCTTCTCAAAGCCCACACACCCATTCCCCCGTGCTGGGGCCTTGCCCGAGTTATCTCCATGGATCCTTATCATCTCCTTGGGTCCTGATGACAACCCTGGGAGGTCAGTGCATTACTGTCATTGACCGGGTTACCCAGCTTAGAAGGTCTTGGTGCTGGATTTGAACTTGGGATTGCTGACTCCAAGCCCAGTGCTGTGTATCCTGGCCCCCACCCAGTTGCCTCTCTACAGGATTGTGTGCATGTGTTGTCGCTCCTGTTAGACTGGGACCTCCTGGAGGCCAGCGACTGGCTTTTGTCTTTTTTTGTATCTTCAGCCCCTAGCAAAGGGCCTGGCACAGGGTAGGTGTGTTATCAGTGCTCCTGGTGACTGACAAACAATGTAGCATAGATATATAGTGGGGTCTGGCCCTGCCAAGAGGGTCGGTCGGGCAGCAGGCACTTGGCCAGTGGACTGGACTGACACTCAGTAGTAGTAGACTGACACTTAGTTTGGGGTGACTTTTCCAGAAAAACCGCAGCAAGCACCGTTGCTGATGTCTGCGTGACCTTTGCTGCTGCTCCCTGTCAGCTGCACATCTGGTGGTGGGAGGGTCAGGCCCAGGCCTTGCCCTCGTTGTTCTGAAGGCCTCTCTTGAGTTTGCCCAGAAAAGGAGGTGATGTTGTGGTGGCGCTAGTGGAGGGGTCTTCCTGGCTGCCACAGGTACAGTGGGGCCGGGCTCTCCAGAGAACTTGTCCTGAACTGTCTCTGCTTCAGGCATTTGCTTCCAGTCAGACCAAAGGTTTGTGGACATGCAGGCTGCAGACTAAAGCCCCTGTCTTCTCCATGTGTCATCATCTCCTGGTCCTTCATGGTTCACACAAAGGCGTGCGTGCATGTGCGTGTGCGTGTTATGCTTTCAGTTATCTACATGAAATGAAACTCCTGGTGGGGGGGAGGTTCCCCAGAGGGGCCTGATGAAGTATAGAGTGGGGTCATTTCTCATCATTGGTACTTTCTCAGGTGGCAGACAGAAATGGTGCAGCTGTTGGGGAGGGGAGAGGGTCATCTTCAGGCCCTAAAGCTTCCAGAGCTCCTGTCCCAGGGTGCAGGACACCTGGGGAAGCAAGAGAGGGAGGTCTGAAGTAGTGGTCTCTGCAGGAGACTCTCGGTTGGCCGGAGATCTGGAATGTGTCTGGCACGCTTCTGATCCTTCCCTTAAATTTCATTCATCACCTGCCTGTTCAATGTCCCAGTGGCCGTCCTTCCCCTCCCTTCCCCCACGTGCCCCTCTGTGCTGTGGGAAGGTGGTTTAGGTGTCTGTCTCTCTTAGGTGGTGAATGTATTGAAGTCCCTGCTGGCCGGCCTGGATGAAGTGAAGAAGGACCGAGAGCATTTGGAAAACGATCTCAAGTCTGTGACCTTTGACATGAGAAGCAAGTTTCTGTCGGCCTTGGCGAAGGATGGTGCTATAAATGAAGAAGTCCTCTCTGTTACGGAATTGGACCGCGTCTATGGGGGCCTTACAAGCAAAGTTCAGGAATCGCTGAAGAAGCAGGAGGAGCTCCTGAAAAGTATTCAGGTGGGTTTCTGAGCTGAGCTGCTCTGCCCTGGCTTTCTGTAGGGGGCCATTGAATGGGTTTTAATGAGTGAGTTAACTGGAAACCAAAAAAGTAATAGAACGGAATTGAGCCAAAAGACCTGTGGCATACAAAATTTCTATTAAAAAAAGGGCTGCAGAAAGACCAAACCTTGTTCTGTGTCCTGTAGAGTGGGGATGCAGCAGTGATAGAAAAGCCTCTTGGTTTTTGGTTTTTTTTTTTGTAAAACCAAGTAAATAGCAAATCTGCAAGTATCTTAATTTGCAGATGGGAGGGGAAGGTTGGTGGCTGTTGACTGTAGGCTTCATGTGAATACGACCCAGAGACAAAGGTGTGAGTGAGAAGGGTGCAGTTACTTTGAGTTGTCAGCGTTTCTGCAGCTTTCTGGCCATGGCCTTTTTTACACACAGAAACAGGGAGAGTTGGGATGGTGGGAACCAGTGTCTGAAGAGCTCCACATGGGTTGGAAAGTCAGGCTTTATTTTGTAGAAGGGACACAGAACTACATTTACTGGAGTGATGGAAGTTGGGTTTTTAATGTGCATCAGGAGACGCCTGTTTGGTCCTGATGTAGTTTAACATACGTGTTAGATCCTTCCTTGGGCCTCCTGGCCCCGCGCGGCCCTCCCCTCCCTCCCCGCCAGCAGTATGGCTTTGGTGAAGGCTCACTGGAGGTGGTGTCCCTGAGGGGTGGTAGTTCCATCCCTTCTGCAGGGGCGCCGGGCCCTCACCACAGTCCTGGGGCTCCTCTCGCCGATGACCTGTGCCTTACCCCAGGTCAGTCACTAGGTGGGTGAGCGGGGCATGGACTCTGTCAGCCAGGCAGGCTTC
The DNA here is from genome assembly GCF_011100635.1 of Trichosurus vulpecula. NCBI lineage: Eukaryota > Metazoa > Chordata > Mammalia > Diprotodontia > Phalangeridae > Trichosurus > Trichosurus vulpecula. The sequence goes on along the minus strand of NC_050581.1, from coordinate 206,960,289 downwards.
TGAGGCTCACGGCAGGAACTGCACACAGCTGAGGCACATGGAAACACGTACTAACTGTTCTGTCTTTTGGCCAAGGTTTCACATCAGGAATTTTCCAAGATGAAACAGTCCAACAGTGAAGCCAATCTGCGAGAAGAGGTCCTGAAGAATCTGGCAGTAGCCTATGACAACTTTGTGGAGCTTGTCGCCAATTTGAAAGAAGGCACAAAGGTAGGGTGAGCCTAAGGGCCTGTATGGTTTGGGTTTGGCCCTCCTGAAGCTCTGGTAGATAGTGTGCAGTCACAGGCTCTCAGAGGTCTAGTCCAGCCTGGACCTCCTTTGGAGACTTGGCCTGTGGCCTATTCCATTCCTGGTCAAGCTCTCTTCTGACCCTTTCTTTTTGCTTCTTGCTTTGGCCCCCACCTTCTTGTGCAAGGTCCCCTCTCAGGGTGGGTGGCCTTCCCAAGGTTTCCCTTGGAGGTCTTGGTGATGCTGGACAGCTGGACAGGTGACCTGTCTGGCTTGGAAAGCAGGGAAATCAGAGGGGGCTCGACCCCCTCCCCCTGTGTGAGCTGGGGCTCTCGGTAAAGGGGGCCTTGGAGACCCTCTGGCTTTGGATTGAGGATCCAGGGGTGAGAGCTGCTCTCTCATCACATCTGAGGGCCTCTGGGGCAGAACCTTGTCAACAGAAGAGCCACATCAGTTTCAGTGTCAACTGGCACAGCCTTCGGACCCCCAGGCTTCCATGGCTGGCCTCAGGCGAGCTTGCCCAGCCCCCAGACATCACAGGGCTGGGCCTCTGCTCCTCAGCAGGTGTGATCACTCCTGCGCTCAGACCGGTTAACCTGGTGTCTGCCCTCTGCTCCTAGTTTTATAATGAGTTGACGGAGATCCTGGTGAAGTTCCAGAACAAATGCAGCGACATCGTGTTTGCCCGGAAGACAGAGAGGGATGAGCTCCTCAAGTACGTGGCCCTGGGATGCGCGGGTGTGTGTGTGTGCGTGCGTGCACGCAGGCGGGGGTATGTGTGTGTGTACCCGCAGTGGCGCGATTATATGGTGAAGTAGTTGACACAAAAAGACAAAGACATGGGGCTAGGTGAGTCGTATAGTCAAGCTGTAGATTAATTTTACTGGCATCACTGACAGTATTTTATACAGGTTAATTGCTGAGTCATCCTGACTTCTCAGAAGAGTACAATGGATCATTGGTTAATATTTTTTATCTCCTTGTTCCTGGGAACGAGATGCCAGTCTCCTACAGGCTAATAAATTGAAACATTTCTACTTCTTCCCATGTAGATAACCATACTGAAACGTTTCTGTTCTTTCCCATATGGGTAATCATACTGAAACATTTCAGTTCTTTCCCATGTGGATAATCAGCTGCGAAGGTGGGTTTTCTTTGCCACATCTTCTTATCCTAAACATGGCCTTTTGCCTTGCATAGACCCTTTCTCAACTGATCCTGCCGTGCCAAGATCTGAAAAGGCTGCTTTGCAGAGGTCTGATAAGGCCTAAGCAGGATATATGTGTGTTTGTGTAAGTGTGTGCATCTGTGCGCGCATACACGTGAGAGTGTGTGCGTGTGCATGTGTGCGTGTATGTGTGCCTGTGCACGTGTGAACACATGCGGGGGTGTGTGCTTGTGAGTGTGTGTGTGTGTATGTGCGCACGCACACATGTGGGAGTGTGAGTGTGCACACATGCGTGCTTCCCTTTGCTTGTCCCTTTGCATTCACATCCCTGACTGTTCTGCATTGCTCGGTCCAGGGGGCAGAACACCTGGCCAAGCCCATGCTGACTGCCTGCCCTGGCAAGGCCTTGTGGTAGGAGGGGCCCTCTCTGCTGCTGCTCCGCCTTGGAGATGGCCCCGTTCCACTTGGAGATGGCTCTGATGGTCAGAAAGTGAGACCTGGCTTCCATCCTTGGCCTCTTGTTCTTGGCTTTGCCCCCCACATGTCTTTTCCCTTTTCCTGTTACAACCCTTCCCACTCCCCTTGCTGTCCTGGTAACCCACCTGCTTTTCACAGTTCTTTCTAAAATGGGTCCGGAACAGCTGAGATTGGCCTGGGCAGAGGACAGTGGGTTCGGCCTGCCCCTCCCTGAGGCTGGGTACTCTGCTTCTCTTTTCACTTCTCATGGCTTCAGATTTTTTTGGCTGAAGCTGGCTGCCCCACTGAGACCTTCAAATTGTTTTTAGACACATTGCTGTCAAACTGTAACCCTGGGCTTCTACTTGGGTTAACATAAGTCAGCTTTGCATTTACCCTTGTTAGATGCCGTCATCTTAAATTGGTCTTCAGGTTGTAGCCAGGCTGTCCGTCTTCTTCAATTCTTTTAAACATGCCCCCATGCCTTTATTCAGTCAATGATGAGCGAGCACAGGCCGCCTCAGGGTACATGATTGGGGTGGGGGAGTCTCCTTTGGAGGTCCTCTTGTTGGTGGCCATGCTGTCTCTTAGAGGCTCGCCACCTTCTCGCCTCCTCCAGCCCTTTGGTATCCACAGGGAAAGGTCTCAGTTGGGCTGTAGGCTTTGTGGGAAAGGTCTACGTGGTGCCACACTTCTTATTTTGGGGTGTTTTAGACACATGGCGCAGGTTCCACTCATCAGGATGTTGTGTTTTTCTGACACTTTTCACGAAAGAACAGATGTCTCTCCAAGCACGTGGCGTCTCACCTCTTTCAGGGTCTGATCCTTTTTTGCTTTCAAAGGGATTTGCAGCAGAGCATTGCCCGGGAGCCCAGTGCCCCATCTCTCCCAGCCCCTGCCTATCAGACCTCTCCTGCAGCCGGGGGAAATGCACCACCTCCTACACCAGCGCCCAGGACCATGCTGGTGAGTGACCGCCTCCTGGGCCTGATGACCAATCTCTGCATTTCCATGTAGCTACTTTCCTTATAATCCTGTGCGTTTTTGTGCATTTAAAAACATAGTTCTGAGGAGGGGTCTGTCAGCTTCCCCAGGCAGCCAGCCAGATCTCCAATAAGGGCATCCAGGGGGCTGGCTCCTTTCTCCCTGGTTGGTCACGAGTAGGCTGGAGGAGGAAAGGTCCTTTCTTGTGCCTGATCGTTAGGGTGTTCACTTATGAGTGATTTGTGGTTTCTTGCAGCCTTCTAAGCCCCAGCCCCCAGCCCGCCCTCCACCACCAGTGATCTCAGCCAGTCGTACTGCATCTGCTTCTGCCGTATCTGGGACTTCTGCTTCAGCTCCAGCTCCGTCCCCGACACCTGGGCTCCCTGCATCTGGCACAGCCCCAAGTGTGACCCCGTCTCAAGCCCAGGGACCGCCATACCCCACCTATCCGGGATACCCAGGGTAATGCTCCCAGTATGCTTGGGGCTTGCTGAGTGTGGACTGCAGCACTTCCTTTTGGGGGAGCCTTAGGAGCCAGTCCTGGGCCTGCAGCTGCTCTATATGGGGGTGAAAGATTGGTGTCACCAGTGTCACATGTGTCAATGGCTCACTGATACCCTTTGATCTCCACAGGTACTGCCAGATGCCGATGCCCATGGGCTATAACCCTTACATGTATGGCCAGTACACCCTGCCTTATCCTCCCGTGTACCCTCAGAACCCTGGACAAGCGCCCTACCCAGGACCTCAGCAGCCTCAATACCCGTTCCCTCAGGCTCCCCAGCAGCCTCACTACCCCCAGCAGTAGGGTGGCGGAGAGGAGGCTCGGCTTAAGGTTAGGGGGAAACGCACAATAAGCCTCCTACAGATTAGCTCCCCTAACGTACCGTACTGTATCCTTTGGACCCGTCTGTGTTTGAAAGGCCCCGTCGGATTGCCCTGCTGGGGTCTGCAGCACAGGACAGAGGCTAGAGTTGATTGGCAATTTGTTGGTGGTGGAGGGAAAAAGGAATGGAGCTGGAAGTGTGGAGGTGTTCCAGCCACCTTCTCCAGGGAAGGGGTGATGCCAGGGCATGAGCTGGGCAGTGGAGAGGGGCGAAAACATGGGTCTCCTTCGGGTTTGCATTTTTGATTTAGTTTTCAATATGCTATTTTGTGAAATAATCAAAGGCTTGTAAATCTTATAACTTAAAAATAAATGACTTAACTGGGTTTTTATTATGCTTTGTCATTAATTCTCACCATGCTGTTATTCCTGGCCTTGGTCTGTTGTTTGGTAGGTTCCATGTTGGCCGTGCTGGGTTTCAGGCCCACTGCGAGTGGTGTGTGTAGTCCAGGGCCATTTGGGTAGAGTGTCGGTGGTGTTAGAATGAAGCATGTAGCCAGCAGAAGTCTTGGGGGCCGTGGCAGCAGAGTCCCAGAGAAAGGAGGAAAGGATAGGTACCTGCCTCCAAATAGAAGAAAAATTGTTAGTAGATTTTGACCAAAATACCTTCTTTGTTTAGCTCTTTTTCATTTAGTGTTTTCTATGACATATTGAAAAGCATTCCTTTCTTTGACTGGACTTTTAAATACAAAGGAATTACTTTTGAACATTTGGTTACTCCCTTTGACTCCATTTTTCTTTCTGTATGAGATCTTTCATTGTTCCCCCTCTTGGAAGATGGGACTAGGTGAGGGTGCAGGGAGCCTAGGAAACAGGTCCATGAGCACCTGCTGCCTCTGGGGCAGGCAGGTAGACAGGCTGGGCATTTGGCCTCTGTGTTGGGGAGCAGTCCAACAGGAAAGAGCCCTCAGTGTGGCCCAGAGAACAGGCCTTGGAAGGAAGAGGTAGTGCTTGGAAGTGAGGAGGGAGAGTCCTTCCAGGGACCTGCCCAAATGCTTTCATGCTAATCCCTCTTGGCAGGATGGATTTTATTCAAAAGCCCATGAGCGTATTTAATGTTTATTTTCTGTGACAGTACAGCCTAATCTCTTTTTGTAAAGGACTTGAATTGGTCGAAAATATTGTTTGTATCGACTCGACTGGGAAATGTGGAAAAATGTTGTGTCCCTGTAAATAACCTTGGATTGTGCGGAATTGTGAAATCATCTTGAGGTTGACCTGTGACTTGGCAGAAAGGTCTAAAGTCTTAGCTTCTGGCTTCTTTTAATCTGGCGTCAGCAAAGGGGGGCATCACGGTAGCGGGACTGTGCCAAATCCTTCCTTTGCTGAAATGTTCCATTGGGCCAGGCCAGCCCTCACAGTTATGGAAAGGGACTCCACACAGAGTTAGTCCATTCCTGTATCTCTCCCCCAAGAACGTTTCGGAAGGATATCCTGAAAAGAGGGAGTTCGTTGGTGGAGTGATGGCCCAACTCCTGCCAGTGCTGAGAGACTCCCAGGACCTACCTTTGTGAGGAGGGCCCACGGTCTGGTTTGAGCAGCATCTGCCTTTGCAAAGCCACCTCTTCTCCTTCTGGGTGAGGTTCTCTCTGGGTTCCCTGAGCTCATGGTGCTGGAGAGAAGTCTGGCTTAGGCAGAATACTGGTTAGACCTTCAAGGAATATTCATTAGGGACATGGGTGACGGCTGGACCCTTCTCAGCTGGAGACCCCCGATAACTGTAACCTCCCTCATTCCTCCAACAATGAATCCAGTCTTGACTCTTTGTTTCCCCACTAGATGTGCTTACTTATAGAAGAAAAGGGCAAGAGACCTGGAGGTAGGGCCAGGTTTGAGTCCTGAGTGGCCTTGCCATTTGTCTGGGTGACCTTGACCAAGTCATTATGTAACATGAGGGCATTGAACTTGATGCCTCCTACCTCTTTGCAGCTTGAAAGCTGTGACGTGTGAAAATGACACTGGAGTGGTTAGCCATTTCCTTCTCTGGTGTGCCCTCATTTCACATATGAGGAACTGAGGCAAATAGGAGTTAAATGACTTGTCCAGGGTCACACAGCTAGTAAGTGTTGAGGTCATATTTGAACCCGGGTCTTCCTGACTCCAGGCCCAGTGCTCTATCCATTGTACCACCTCATTACCCCCTTTTCTTTTAGGAGGGGACCCTAAATTCTGTACTTTCCCAGTCTTTGGGGATCTCACTAGTTCTCCAGGAGATCTCAAAGACAGTTGCTGGTAGTTCCTTGTGATTTCAACAGGGAAGCAACTTAGTTGCCTCTGTGATTCTTAAGTTGGTTTGCCCATTCTCGCCATGTCTCCATCTGTTGTTGGATCACAGCTGCCATCAGTTGGGATGAAGCCCCTAAACATGTTCTCCATCCACTCTGCCCCTCCGCTCCCAAACCCCCATATTAGACTTATCACTTCATTAATCTCAGTTCTTGTCACTAAAGGGGCAGAGTTTCTACTTATAGTATGTCCAGTATGTCCCAAAACATTTTTCTAATTCCTCTTCTAAGTTAAGACTATTTTAAGAATAAATTCATTTATTTGCTGTAATTGGTATTAAAATATAGTTAAATATATTACAAGATGCAAATGAAGGCGAGCACAATCTTGTAATTTGGAATTTATGCATAATCCCAGATACTAGTGCTGGTTGGGTAGTAGCCTTTAGATTGGGGCCAGATATAGCAGAGAGGTGAAGTTCACAGGGATGGATGGAAAAAGAATTATATTTTTAAAGAAAAAGAATGTTCAAGCTTTGTTGCTGGCTTGAAATTTATATTTTTGAAAAACAATCCTTTCTTACCACAGCAGGGACTCCAGATTCCTTTCTGAGCATAAGAAATTGTTGATGTTGGATTCTATTTTTATTGTGTATCTTTCTTTTAGGGAGATTATAAAGAAATAAAAATGTTGTGATGACTGTACCCTAAAAATAAAAGTTGGAAGATTCTTACTGATCTGTATGATGAATTCTTATTTCACGTTAACTTGGAGGCATTTTCTCTTTGTTCGTCCTTCAATTGCGTAGGTATTAGTCAATCATCAAGCATGTGCCAGGCACTGGGCTAAGCAGGGGGTGGGCAGGGTAGATCCAGTTCCTGCCCTCAAGGAGCTCACCTTCTAATGAAGAAGACACATACAAATAATTGTGTACTGTGGGAATTGAGTGACATCCTGTTTGACATCTGGGAAATTCCTGAAGCTCACTTTTCCTCTCCCAACTCAGAAAGTCCCTAATCTTTCTTCCAATAAGAAATTGGCAAATTTAGGGTATAAAAATCTTGGCAAAATGTGTTTGGGGTCCAGTGCCTACTGAGTGGCCTGGTCTGATTAGTTGTGCAGCTGCACATCTTGCCAATGAATCCATATGTTCAGAAGCTCAAACCTTTGTTTCCTCAGTTATTGCAGATTTCACCACCAACTATTTTCTTTGTTGGCAAGCCAACCAAGAGGAGGCATTTCATGAGCCCTGGAACAGCCTCTTAGAACTCCCTAGAGCAGCTTCAGTTGACTGAGGGACTTCTTTGCAGAACACTATCCTGGAAGTCAGAACTCCCTCTGGTTCTCAAATTCTCCCCAGCCAAGATAAGCCCTGACAGTGTTGGAGAAGTAGATAGCTCCGGGAAGTCCTTTTAAAGGGAACAAGGCAAGCCTCCTCACCTAGAAGTCAGTCCAGTTAAGGAAATAAACTAGGGTAAGCCTCTGCCTTTTTGTGGAAGTTCCCTCTGGAAATTATGGCATCTGTAGCAGCATACCAATGCAAACTCTCCTGGAAGAATTTCTTTTGGCCTGGGACCTAGGAAGTTCCTGCTTAGTCCAGGAATGGTGAAGGAGCATGCTATTGAATTATGTGAAATTTGATCTAAAACTATAAGAGATTCAACTGATAATTTGTTTTGGCCCCAATTTGGCACTTTTCATTATTGCAAATTGACAAATATTGAGGAAAAAAAGGACTTTCAATTACTGCAAACTTAAAGGCTTTCAAATGGCTTTTAGAAAATTGTGTGCATTAACCTTTTGATCCAACCTTCAGTAGGAGATAAGGCCAGCAAATATGGGTCTGTATTACTGTTTTGTCTGTGTTTTTGTGTCTCCGTAAAATGGCTAGATTAAGGAGGCAAGCTCCTACGTGATTAGCTAGGGTTTTGCTGTTTGTGTGCCAAATGCTCGTACCCAGGAGTAGGGAATCCTTACCCTCTCTATAAGCTTCTCAGGAAACTCCGTCTTCTGTCGGGTCTAGTGTCGTTTGTAGATTCTGCTACCTTGAAAGATTAGTAAGGGAAAGATGCAGCCAGCCAGAAAGACTGCTGTAAAAAGCAGCAGCCAGACAGTTTTCAGTGCTGGGGAAGATTCATAAAGTTTCCTACTTGAAATAATTCTCTCAGCTTTTTGTTAAAAACAGAATGCTAAACTCTGTCCCGGTAAGATACTTTCTTTCATATCAGCCTTGGCCAGGTAGGGTTTACAGTCAGATAATCAGCAACAGGTAAACTTTCCTGGTTTGTGGAAATGTATGGCGTTATAAACCAATTAAGAGACTAAATTTGTAATTGACATGTATGTAATATCCTTAAATTTCCAAATTACGGTAATTGCTAAAAAACTTCTTAATGTACTTTAGGGGTGGGTACATTAAGGGTAAGCACCTCTTATGGAAGGGAAGGATTTGGAAATGTGAAAGAGATCTGAGAAGGGTTGATTCCACTGAGATAAGCAGATATGAGGAACCCGACCCCTTCTCTTTGTCCCCTTTGGTAAGGCACTTAGCAGAAGCTTGACAAGTGCTGAAATATCTTAGTGAGTTTTGGGGCATCACCCTGGAATATGTTTTAAGGAAAAATAGGAATGCGAGTCCCCTGGCTCTGCTAGAGATACAGGAAACATCACTTAGACCTCCCTTGCACTAAAACAGTAGATTTGTTCCTTGGAAATTAGACCAGTTTGTTTTGGTGAAAAGGAGAAAGATGATTTATAGTTTGCAGTTTAAATTTACCTGATACTTAAGAACTGGCTGCTATTAACTTTTTTTCTAAACCATGAAAAAAGAAACACATGTTTAACTTAAAAATAAGTGAAGTTTAAATAAGGAATGGCAAGTGAGATTTAAAAAACCAAACAAAGAAGGGCCCCACTCCCACCGTTGCTAGGGCCCAGACCCTGTTATGGATAATGGGAATAGATATTCACAATATATATTGTGGGGAAGAAGTAACCAGGAACTAGTAATGTCTTTTGAGGAGGCTGAAGTAGAATTTGCAAAACCTTATTTAAAAGAATTAATTGTTTAGGTAAACTAGAAGCAAGGTCACCAAAGGAAATAGGAAAAGACCACGTATTTGTAAGCTCTTAAGAACCCAAAGAGATAATGGTATTGCAGATTGTGTAAAAACAAAACAAAAAACAAACTGGTAAGTTACAAAAGGAGTGAAGATTAGTTCTTTATGTAGTCTGGGATATGACTCCACCCTGAAAGACCATTTTAAAGCTGTCTCCCAGTCTTTGGAAATTTCCCAAGCTCCCCAGCAGGGGGTAAGAATTTGAGGCTGCCACTGAGCATTTCCCCATCTTTCACCCTGAGTTAAAACTGAAAAGCCTCAGGGAAAGGTGTGAGGGTGGGGCTAGGTTGTGAACACAAAAGGAATTAATTTGGCTTTTGGGTAGTTTAAAAGGAAATTTTAAAAAGTTATAGGGAGCTGGGAGTGCCACCATACTTATTTGAAAATGAGCTGAAATTTTGTTCTGAAACTGAATTGGGTAATCGCGGTAAATCAGAGACTAATACAAACTGTATTTGCTATTTGACATTAAGAAATGGATCACCTGTGTGACTTCACCTGTGCCTACCTCAGTTTCCTTATTTGTAAAGACAATAGAATAGCACCCACCTCCCAGGGTGGTTGTGAGGATCAAGTGATAGAAAGACTGTGAAGTGCTTTACTCAGTCCCCGGTATTTCTATTGTAAGCACTATGTGAATGTTGGCTATTATTGAGTAGAATTACTCTACTTGGGACTTTCTGTTCTGGGTTTTAGATGTGGCTAGTATAAAATGCCAAAAGTGGCAAAATAAATGATTTTCCATGTCAAGATAATTTGGAAATGCATTCAGCTGAATTCATGTCATCTGACTGGTAGTATTAGTTCATGTTTTAAATACATGGTGTTGTGTATGTTATTGTTGTGTTTCTGAATTTTTTAACTATTATATTTAATGGGGTCTGGATTGAAAGAGAAGTTACTTTTCTACATCAAAAAATGCTGTTAGAGAGGTGGCTTCTCTCTGGCCTGGATTCTCTTGGATTGTGAATCAAGCTGTTAAAAGCATGTCATAGAAAAGAGATATTTGAAAACTGTTCAATATTTATTTAATGGGGCATATTTTGTTTTCAGGTAAATGATAATTTTCTGTTTGTACAAAGCCTTTAAGATATCCTTATCTGTGAGGTCCCTTGAGACTTTATATTCAGACAGGATCATAAGATCTTACCTACTTTGCTGACTGCATATTGTAAAATTTTGATACATAAGCTTGAGAAACTTGTTCAGTTGTGTCCAACTCTTCGTGATGCCATTTGGAGTTTTCTTGGCAGATACTGGAGTCATTTGTCATTGCTTTCTCTAGCTTACTTTACTGATGAGGAAACTGAGGCACACAGGCTGAAGTGACTTGCCCAAGGTCACACAGCTAGTAAGTGGCTGAGGCCAGATTTGAATTCAGCAAGATGAGTCTTCCTGACTCTTGGCCTGGTACTCTATCCGCTGTGCAACGTAGCTGCTCCAAATTCACTTATTATTGCTAATCTTCAGAAAGAATTCCCACCCCAGGAATTTCCTTCACAGATCCATTTCATACTTGGGGATGTTTTGTGTTCCTTCTTGTTGTTTTGTCATTTTGCAGTCACGTCTGACTTTTTGTGACCCCATTTGAGGTTTTCTTGGCAAAGATACAGGAATGGTCTGCCATTTCCTTCTCCAGGTCGTTTTATAGATGAGGAAACTGAGGCAAACACAGTCAAATGACTTGCCCAGGGTCACATAGCTAGTGTCTGAGGCTGGATTTGAACTCAGGTCTTCCTTATGCCACATCTGGTGCTTTATCCATTCTGCCACCTAGCCGCTGAGAAAATAGGATCCCCTCTTGCACTTCTTGTCAGAGGGGGAATTTACAAGTTTACTGTAACAAGGAGTGGGTTTTCATCTGGAAATATTTGACTGTAACTTATAAAAATTATGAAACTGTATAAGGTGGTTTAAAGAGGTCACTACTATGTATTGAGGTTGCATTTTTGAATAAACTTAATTACAATAGATCTCAGATTCAAAGATTTCAATCTTGACTGAAGGGTGAATGGGCAATACAGGTTGGAGACTTACAGTAGCTAGAAGTCTTCTGGTGTTTTTGAGTCAACTCATGTATTCACCGTATGTGTGGAACCCCAAAATGTGATTATTTTTAATTTCTAAATGAAGTATAAATGAAATGTCCTTATATTTTTGTTCATTGTTAACTGTTACTTAAACAAAATAAAAATAATAACTTAGCCCTAAGCTGTGATTAGTGTAATTCTGCTATTTAAGGTAAAATCTCTTGGGGTTGTAATTTAATGTTATTCTGAGTTTGATTTCAGATATGGTTGTCCAAAGTGCCTATTAATACAATACTGCATCATTCAAGGAGACAATGGCACATGTTACAGTCTGAGAACTACTATGGGTGGATGTCTGTGCCTGGGAAAAGTTGAGGGGATGACCTTGGTATGAGTTAAGGTATGAGCTTCTTGGCTCAGTTTCACCATGGTGCTGTTCCTTTTTGAACAGGAAATTTTCCACCTGGCTAATCCTGAGCCTGGCTTTTGATAACCCTGTGAATAATGTGGAGCTTTACTACATGACTGCTGTTAAATATGATTCGTGTCTGAAATTAAACCGAACTAAGGGAGTTTTCTTTTATTATGGCTTCTGTCAGCTCAGTCTGTGTCCTTGAAGGATCGAGTCTTGATTTTGTCATGATCATGTTCCTCCTTTTCCTTTCATGGCAGACTTCTATAATCAGGCAGGTGATTGGATTTATAGAAGATTTTATTGTGGTACTGAATCTGTTGGTTAAATATAACATAAAGGGGGAATTAAACAAAGTTATCAAAGTTGTAATATAAAAGTTTTCTAATTAAATGGAGTAGCAAAATTTGAGAGGGCAACAGGATCAGACTTGTTTTCTCTAAGAATTAAGATACATATACATATATGTGTATGTATATGTATACACATACACATGCACACACATATATGATTGGCTTCCAAATGTTTCTGATGGTAAATTTAGACTTTGAGTATATTTTAGTAGTTAATTCTGAAAACTAGATTATTCTTATATATAAAATTGCATTGATAATTGTAAAGAAAATGAAATCACTTTGCTATTTTGGAGTATCTGTTTTAAGGGATAGAAGGGCTTATTTCCAAGTCAGGCCCTTATGGATTTTTTTTTTTAGATTATTCCTTCAACCTGTCGATAGTATTGTCCATATCGGGTACAGTTTTTAGGTCAAGATAGAAACAGCAAGGGGTATATAAAGCCTGAAATTCTCTGAAGTGTTGGGTAAAGTATGAGTTCCAAATTTGATGTTCTTTTTATAGCTCTGTTGTTAATAGGATCAGAACCATAAGGCTTGAGCTGGTCTTCACCCAATTATGGAGGTTGTACTGAATTGTATTGAGTCTTGTTACCATCAGATTTTAGCAGAATTACCTCGGAACCTCTCCAATGACTTGGAACTAGAGAACCATGGGACCTATTCCAGAACTTCCAGGAGAAGACCTTTCCAAGGACTGGATGGGGCTCAGGATGAAATGTGCTGACTCAAAGGATGCTGGGAGTGGGGTCCTAGGATACAAAGAGGCAGTGTTATTTAACGTTTGCACTCATTTCTGTTCTTGGGCTTTGGATTAGCTGTTGCACTAAACTGTGCGAGAGGGTCATTCCCCACGCTCCTTTCTTGGTGTGCACTGATGAGAGTGAGCAGGAGCATATTAGGAAAAAATCACCTTATAAATAGTGATCCATTGGCGGGGGGGCAGGTAAGGGCATACCCTACCCCTCTCCACCAAGGATCAAAAAGGGGAATTGTGGGAATTGAATGACATCCTGTTTCACATCTGGGAAAGTCCTCAAATCTGTCCTCCAATAAGAAATCAGATGACCTCATCTTACATTCTGGTTTCTGTCCTGTTTTTTGTTTTCATGTATTGTATAAAATCTGTGTAAGATCTGCATTCTGGGTCCAGTGCCTGCTGGGGAGGGAGGGGGGCCGGTCTGATTTGTTCTGCAGCTGAGCACCTTGCCAATAAATCAATGTGCTTACAAGTACAAACCTTTGTTGGCTTAGTTATTGTGAATCGCACCATCTACAATCCAAAGAGGCGCATACAGAGGAGGTGGAAGGTTCTCTCCCTAGCTGGAGAACCGAGTGTGGGCCATGAGCTTGAGTCTTGCAGGAAACCCCAGATTCTGAGGCCAAGGGGAGGGGGCAGCACTCTCTGAGCATGGGGGATGGGAGATAGGAGATGGAATGCCATGAGCAATGTCAAGCAGCTGATCTGGATGTCAAGGGGTAAGAAGAAGGCTGGGAAGGTAGGAAGGGCCCAAGTTCTGAAGTGTTTGGATTGAGTGCAGGGGTGACATGGTCAGAGCTGGCTGAAGAGCTGGCTGAGGTGGGGGAGACTGGAGGCCAGGATGCTCAGCAGAAGGTGGTGGGCAGGAAGGGCAGGAGGGCAAGCCCAGGGCAGTAGAGCCCCTGAAGCTTTTTGAGCAGAGAAGGGGTGTGAGTAGGGAGAGGGGACCAGGCAGAATGGATAAGCCAGGAGGGCCACTGGAGGGATGGTGTCCTTGACAGTGAGAAGAAAATGGCAGGTGGTGGGTGGGTGGGAGATGCCTACAGGGCATGGGGGAGCTATCTAGTAGGCTGGAGAGACTTGAGTATTCTGGAGAGATGAATAAGGAAGAGAGCCTGCCCACCTACCCCAGGACAAAGCCCTGGAGTCCATGCCTGTGGGGAGAGGGGGGACGCTGATGATGAACCTGCAAAGGGGGCCAATCTCCCACTCCCCAGCTTGTGTCCGGAGAAGGGGCCCCCAGAGTGGGGGTGCATGAGAAAAGCACTCAAACTCAGATCTTTTTCTGTCAAAAATGAGCATTACTAATACTTAGTATGCAGATTGACCCTGGTGCCTCTCACTCGGGCTGGAGTCAGATGGTTACGGTCTATACAAGTATCTTTAGGGAAGACAAAGCCCCCTGACCTTCATTTCTGAGTATTGTGATGTATTTACCTCGGGTTACCTGGATTCAGGGATTCACTTCGCTAGTTTTAGCTCAACCAAACTTCACACATGTTCAAGGGTCTTAAAAAGGTAGAAAAGAAATTGAGGATTGCATTAGTAGAGGGAGTCCACTCAAATCACAAGCAAGCAGCAGAAGCGGCTGAGTTGGTGCATTCACCAGTGTGTGTGCACTCTACTGAGGAGTTTGTGAAAATGGTGGTGGTCTAGTCAGATCTGGCAAGGAGTCGTTATTCGGAATAAGAACCACTCCTTGAGTGTACTTTGTGGAATGGATGGATGGAGGGAAGGAGGGATGGATGGAGGGAAAACCACTTATTAAGTGCTGTCTGCCCTGTGCAGATCACAGATACAAAAGAGGCCAGTCTTTGCCCTCGGGAGCTGACAGTCATAGTGGAGAAACAGCCCACATAGAGATAGACTAGGGATGATGGGAGAAGGGGCAGCTTTGGTGAGTTGAGGTTCATTGGAGAGATTGAGATGTTAGCTAACGATAGTTTGAGGTCATCACAATTAGCAAGACCCTTAGCTTTGGTTGCTGAAAATGATGTCATCTGTTAAAACAAACAAGCACCCAAACCTCTCATCTCTGCACACTTTAAGAAGAAGCTTGGAAATTCACTTTTCTAACAAACTATTTAAAGGTTTCCAAGTGAAGGGTTCCCCTGGGCTCTGGACCTATTTGTTAATATAAAAATGCAGCAGCAGCAGCTTTGATTAGTTTGCAAGAACAATTGATATTAGAGAAATTGTAAATCTACAGCCTGACTGTCAACAAAAAACCTATGCATGATTGGCAGATGGGATGATGGAGGAGCTCGGGGTGCATTTCTCCATAGCAAGTCCCAGGGTAGGGATGAGGGCTGACTGGGCTGGGGAGGGGCAGGGAAGGGTCCAATCTGTCAGGAACCTCCTTGCTCAGCAACTGACCCAGTTACTCTTTGGACTATGTGGGTGGTGGAATACAGGGCTCTGAACAGGGACAGGGACTGACTGAATGGGAGAGGTAGGACAGATCCCCAGGATCCAAACAAACTTGTTCCTTGAAGCATGGGCCTTCTCAGGCTCTCGGATCTGGCCTAAAGTTCAGAAAGCCAAAGGCAGAAAGGGGAACGTTTTCTGAGAAGTCTGCCTGGGATGACCCTTTGGACAATCGTCCAGGACTCTGGGGACCCTGCCCCTAATGGTGGGCAGCATTTTCTCCAGGCCCTAACTGAAGCTCATGGGTCACAACCCTGGGGTTACATCTCCCCAAGTTCCCATTTCAGCGATGGGAGGATGAGTACGTTGGGAGTGCTCACACAGCTGGGGGAGGGCTTCGACGATGCCCATTTCCTCGGGCCATGTCCTTGCTGTTGGGGAGTGGGCTGAGGTAAGCCCTCACCTCTTCCTCCCTTTATCTCTTACTCTGAGTTATTGGTGCTGGGGCCTCAGCGGGGCTGGCGATGGGAGGAGGGTCTGGAGCCCGGGGGGCCCATCTTAATTTGGGTGAGGATTGGTTTGGGTCCCAGCAGGGAGCTGGAGGAGTTCCTGGGAGGTCCTTGGCTTCTGAAGGTCAGCCTTGGGCTGGGGGTTCTCTGGGGCCTGAAGGGCTTGCTGCCCGGAGGGCTGGCCACTGGGTCAGGGGGAAGGGCTCAGTCAGTCCCCAAGGCCTGCCTTCTTGTCCTTCACTGTCTCCTTGGGTCAGCCCTTTCTGCCTTGGACTTGCAGGCTCACTGATTGGGAGCTGGGAGAGAACCCTCAGAATTCTGGAATCCCAGACTCGGAAGGGGCCTCAGAGGTGACTCGGCTAAGCCTCTGCCTCTGCCCGCAGCCTGGAGCCCGAGTGGATGCCCTCCAGCACCCAAGAGGTAGGTGCTGTCCTCATCTCCATTTCACAAAGGAGGAAACAGGCACAGAGAAGAGGGTAGCTTGATCAGGATTACACAGCTGGCGAGTGAGCACAGGCCTCGCTGCAGTTGGCACAGAGCAAGCCGTTGCAAGGGCTGTATTGGCAGTACCTGGTAGATAGATCCAGCTCAACGCACTTAATTCATTTCCTGTGTGTGTAAAGCTCAGTCGGGGCTCACCCCCAAGCCCAGGGAATCCGAGGGAGCGGAGGCATCATTTCACTGCAAGTCCAGAAGGTGGTGCCAGTATCCCACGTTCTGCCCAAGCAGCCCAGCTTTCTTGGGGCAGTCGACCCAAGCAAGAAGCTCTTGGGGAGAGAGGGAGGCCAGCCCAGGGTCTGTCTCTTTGGGGTCCCAGCTGGACATAGAGGCAGACCATCAGGCTGCAGGGCCACCTGAGACCTCTTCCTGACCTTTTCATAGTCTCCTTATTTGTAACCCAAAGGGGATGGATGAGGTGGCCTCCCAGCTGGCTGCTCTAAAGGAAGCTGGAGTGACCACTCAGGTCCTGGCCCTGGGGGGCCAGTTTGGCCAGTACTCCATTCCTGTGTGCCTGGGCTCTGAGCTGTCCAAGGTGAGACTACAATGTTGTGTGACCTAATGCTGTGCAATTTAAGTCTTCACAGGATCACGAGTCATCAGCGGCCACCTCATCCAACTTGGACCTGAAAGGAATGCCACTTTACGGGATGTGCGTGCCCTTGGCTAATCTCTGCTTGAAGACCTTTGAGGATGGGGAGCTTCGGAGCCTCTTGAGACAGCCCATCGCACTTGGGGACGTCTTTCTACCCCTTGCTCCTTGGCCCTCCTGCGTAGGACAGCCTTTCAAACCCTCGAAGACAGCTGTCCCGTGTTCCTCCCTAGTCTTGAATGTTCTTTGTGCCTCTGACAGAGGCCTGGACACATAGGAGCATGGTCCAGTGGGGCTGACTCAGGTGCGAGTGGCCCCTGGGTGTGTCCATCTGGCATGAGGGGTAAGAACCTGCTTGCCCACAGGGTTCCTCTGAAGGCTTTCCTCCCCATGCTTCTGCTTTGAGCCGATTCTGTGTCCTGGCTGGTGGTGAGAGGTAGGTGCAGGATCTGTAGTTTAGGGGATGCCCCGCTGGAGACTACCATGGCCTTGAGGGCACTGTCCATTGGGGAGCTGACCTTCAAATGCATGAAGAAAGTGTGGCTCCAGCGCAGAATCATTGGCAT
The DNA here is from genome assembly GCF_011100635.1 of Trichosurus vulpecula. Lineage (NCBI taxonomy): Eukaryota > Metazoa > Chordata > Mammalia > Diprotodontia > Phalangeridae > Trichosurus > Trichosurus vulpecula. The sequence goes on along the minus strand of NC_050581.1, from coordinate 206,943,135 downwards.
GCAGCTCTCTCCACAGCAGAGGGCCCCCTCCACCACCAAAATCCAGAGAGCTGTCAGCTGTGTTTGGCAAGCCAGGGAAGGTCCCAGAGATGGGGGGAGGGGTCACATGGTGCAGCTGGCACCCCAGTAAGACTCCCTGCTCCCACCTCATCCTAGACACGGGATCCCTTCAGCCAGGGAGAAGAAGCACATGGCCTCCTGACCCCTCCTCTTCCTCTTGGGGAGAGCTTGTCTTCCTTCCATCAAGTGTCCCCACAACATCTACTCCACGCCCTGTCTTCTCTCCCCAAGCTGCCTCCAGCCCTTCTACCTCTCCCTCACTTCATGCCTCTGTAAGGAGGAGCTCCACTCAGACCCCCTTGAAGGTCCCCAGCTGAGGATGATGTTTCACACTCAGGACCCATCTCCAAGTAGGCCCCTGAGGAGGGTCAGGAAGCTCATTGAGGGTCAGCAGCTGGCAGCAAGAGGGTTAAACTCCAGACAGCTGAAGAGGGGCCAGTTCTTGTCTCAGCCCGAGGACTGGCCTGGGGGCTTCAGGGAGAGGCTGGAAGCTTCTGGTGGGGTGGTCCATTGGGAAGTCCCAGGTGCAGGATGGAGACTTTGCCTAGGGTAGCAGGCAGGGGGCAGGTGGCCCTCTGGGAGCCCTATGGAGGAAACACCAGGTGCCTTACCTCCCTGAGCTGGGCACAGAGGGGTGGAACCCTCCCTCCCCCCAGTTTTACAACGCTGGATCCTGATTTCTGTGGAGTCTCAGGGGTGGCAGGGGGTCCTTCCCTGGCCTGAGCACCAGCCTCGGGTTGGTGCAGAGGACACATTTTGAGATTAAGAACGTTTGAGACTAAGGGGTCATTGTGGTGACAGTGCTGGAGCAGGAAGGGAGGGTCCCCGGGGTTACCTTGTCCAACCCCCTGTTTCACAGGTGAGGAAACTGAACCCTAGAAAGGTCACATGACTGGCAAGCCAGGATTTGAACCTGGATCCTTTCCCTCCAAGTCCACCATTCTCTCTGGGGCCGCCTGCCTTAGGAATCACGAAGGATGGGGTTCACTAGCCCTTTATTAGTGAGGTTCATAAAGCAAGTTTTGGATTCAGAAGCCCTTTGGTGTTCCTGGGCAAACGATGTGGCCAGGCCCTTGCTGGACAGAGGGACACAGGCTGTAAATGGCCAGGCTCCTGGCCCACCCACCCTGGGCCTGGAGAGACCCAGTCAAGGCCCTCCACTTGGCACTAGATGGCAATGCAGGGAAGCAGATGGATGGGGGAGACAGACGAGCGGGTAGCCACCTCCTGGGGTGAGCAGATTGGGGCCTGGAGGAGGGAGCCAGGGCCCCATGAGGTCATAGGGGCATGAGAGCCCTAACCCTAGGACAAGAGCCAGGGCTGGCTCTCTCTTCCCTCAGCTCTGAGGGGAGCAGGGTCTCATCACTGCGAAGGTGGGAGGGGCTTATGAGAAAACCGTCCCCCCTTTTCTTTTAGGGAATCCTGCAGGATACCACGGTCACTTCTAACAATGGACATTTGATTTCTTTTGTTTGAATGCCTCCTGGCATTCAAACTCCTGAGGTGGAAGACTCACTTCTGGGGAGCAGAGGGCTGCAGGACCCAGGGATTTTGGGGCAAACATCCGCAGACGTGGGCTTTTTGTTCCAAAAGGCTACAGACAGAGCTTGCGTCCACACTCCCTATGGCTTTCTGGATAGAAGAAACCCACCTTCCGCTGCCGATTGCAAATCCAAGACACTCCCTAGAACAGTGGCCTCTGAATGGGGCTCAGGGCCTTGGGGACCCGCCCTAACTCTAGGGAGGTCAGCTCAGCTCTGGGAGCTCATTCCTCTGGGGCAGAGCTTCCAGGTGGGAGGCAGGTGTGTGAAGGCAGTGGTGGCTCATGGTTAGAACCACACCTGTGTGCCCCTTGCTGAGATCCTCCACAGAACCCCCAAAACTTGTGCCAACTGGCCAAAGGTTGTTCCCTGGGCGCAGGTGGGGCAGTGTCCTGCCTCACTCACACTGTCTGGTGGGTGTGTCTGTAAAGCAGAACTCGACCTCTGCCTCATCAGGAGGCTGCTTGGGGGACCTCCACACCAGCCCTGCTGGCGTGGGGGGCACCTAGGTTAACTCAGGAACCTGTGGTGGGAACTCCTCAATGCCTCAAACTGCTGACTTTTAAAGTTCTTGGTGCTCCAGCTTCAGCCTACCTTCCCAGACACTCTGCCATCTACAGCTCTCCATCTCCCATTTCTGGACTTTTATCCGGGTTGTGCTCCATACCTGGAATGCTTTCCCTTCTCATCGGTACCTCTTAGAGTCCTTGGCTTCCTTCAAGCACTCCTCCTAGGAACACGAGGCTCCTTTCTGATCCCCAGCTCCGTGCTTCTCCTCAATCCTCTTGTTTTCTCTGCCATTTCTCCCCCAAATAAAGTGTAAGCCCCTTGAGTGCAGGCATCTGTTCATTTCTGTCTTTGCCTTCCACCTAAGGTAAGGCTGGATGCAGGGGAGGGGCTCAGGAAAGAAAGCTGGTTGCTTGACTAAATGATGGCTTGCTCAGCTGGTGCTGGCCTAGGCTGGACCCTGTTACACCCTTCCTGGCCCCCCTCCCCCCAGCAGCCTTCTCTCTCACAGGCACAGCCCTATGGGCTCTCAGCACCCACTGGAGGCCCACCTCCCCAGGCTGGGGTGGAAGGGGCTCCTCTGGAGAGGTGCTGGGGGGGCTCCTCCAGAGAGGCGAGGGGAGGGGCTCCTCTGGAGAGGGGAGGGTTGTTGCTGAGAAAATGAGGAGCTCTGGGTGGTCCTTGTCCATCAAGCCCCTGAGAATGGAAGGAGTCTCTCAGCCTCCCCCCTTTGCCTCCCTCCCTCCAGACCCCAACAAAGACCAAGCACCTTAGGACCCATGATTTTAGCAGGAAGAGAGGAGAGAGGCCTGGGGTGCTACACAGGCCTTAGCATCAGTGACTGTCCTCATGCGGTGATTCTGAGGTGCAGGGGGGCTCCCTGCCACAATCCATGCCCCCCAAAATGCCCCCCCTCCCAAGTCAGGGTCGACCACTTGGGGCTGTTAAAATGGGGAAGGCTCATTGCCTCAAGGGTCTGGGTTCATCTGCTGTGGTGGCTTATTTGTTCCATGTCATGTGTTCCAGTCATTTCCCCCTCCAGGCCTGGGGCGGTCTCACCCTTCTCTCCAAAGTGTGTCCAGCTCTCCTAGGCTCTGATTCTCTGTGTAGCCTGAGAACAAGGCCTGGAACCACTCAATCAGAAGTGGCTGCTCTGAGGCTCTGGGGTTCCTTGGCCTCTGCGGGGAGATTTGGGGGGAGGAGGGGAGGGAGAGAGAGACAGAGACAGAGGGGAGTGGAAGGAGGGACAAAGGGAGAGAGACAGAGACAGAGAGGGGGAAGGGAGGGAGAGACAGAGACAGAGGGGAGTGGAAGGGGGGACAAAGGGAGAGAGACAGAGACAGAGAGGAGGGAGGGAGGGAGAGACAGAGGCAGAGGGGAGTGGAAGGAGGGACAAAGGGAGAGAGACAGAGACAGAGGGGAGTGGAAGGGGGGACGAAGGAAGAGAGACAGAGACAGAGAGGGGGAGGGAGGGAGAGACAGAGACAGAGGGGAGTGGAAGGAGGGACAAAGGGAGAGAGACAGAGACAGAGGGGAGGGGAAGGGGGGACAAAGGGAGAGAGACAGAGACAGAGAGGGGGGAGGGAGGGAGAGACAGAGACAGAGGGGAGTGGAAGGAGGGACAAAGGGAGAGAGACGGAGACAGAGACAGAGGGGAGTGGAAGGGGGGACAAAGGGAGAGAGACAGACAGAGCTCCCACTGCCTCTGGAGCAGCGCAGACCATTAGGAATTGTCCTGACTTCCAGCCCGATTGTGCCTCTCCGACTTCCACCCTCAGGCTCTGTCTCTGCCCTCAGGGGCCAAACTGAACTGGACTAATTGGTCCTCCACCTGACTCTTGACCACAGCCTCCACGTCTCCTCTGAGTCTTTCCTTCAGGTGGAACAGGCCATGTTCCCGCATGTGATGAGTTTATGCGACTGAATGATGCGGGAAGTGTCAGTTGTTCTTAAATCTGATGGTTTCTCTCTGCTCATTAAAGAAGAAAGCCTCGATGGCTTGGTCCACCCCACTCTCACAAGTGAGTCCCCCACCACCTCACTGGGGGGTGCCTAGGAACAAAGGTGGGGTTCACTGGGAGCCTAGAAGGTCTCACGTCTTTGGCTCTCCAGAGCTGAAGGTGGGGTCCGTTAGAGAGGAAGCCCAGCAACAGCTCCTCCCTTGGGTCTGGACTCTCGGATTATGGGAAAGAAGCAGAGACAACCTGTAGGCTGTCCTAGGTTGGTCTAGAGTCTAGATGGTCTAGGCCAGTGAATCAGAGACCTTCTTCTGTCCAGTGATCAAAGCTTGGCAGCTGGCCAAAACCTCCCCTAATGCTGCCTTGCTTCTCTTGGTCTCACTGGGGCTTTCCAGACAGGACCTCCCCAAATCTTGCTCCTGGTCCTTCTCTTGACTGGTGAGTGAGGGAGCAAAAACTCCTCTGGATCACCCAATCTACCCAGGTCCAGACTGGCCGTGCTTCTCACACACATTCAGTCTCCACTGGTGCCATCTTGGCAGGGCACCTTGCTACCCCAAGCTGCTCCCCACTTTTTGCTCTGGGCACAGGGATCAAGTTGGCAGGAACATGGCTTTGGGCATGGCTGAGGCAGTCAGCTGTTCTTTGGATGAGGCCACCCTCCTGCCTAGACCTGCAGGGGGGGTGGGGTGGGGCGGCAGTCCCTGCAGGCTGCAGATTGAGTCAGAAAACTGCAGATTAGCTGTAGGGGTAATTGTATTTTCAATGACATTTTAATCTGGCTTTGGCTCCACTTGGGAGTGCTGTGGGCTGAATGTGGCCCTGGATTTGATCTCTTTGCCTAGACCACCCTGTGTGTGTTCTTTCCTCTATCTAGGATGTGTTGACCTGAAAGTTGGGTTAAAGGAGGCAAATGAGCTAGGTGATAGGCAAATTTATATTGTTTATTCCCTTAAAAGTGGCGGATACATACATGTATGGAGCCAGACAAAATCTGACTGTCTGAACAAAGGAATGAGAAGGTTTAAATACATTTTTAGAATAGTCACAACTCAGAATGTCTGTGTTACTCAATTTCATGATCTCCATGTATGTTTGACCATGATACAAGAAAGGATTTTCTAAATTGAATAGGTTTGTAAATACAATAAGATAAGAGAGTTGACAAGGGTCAGTTGAAACTACAACCCAGCGTTTCTGTGTGTAATTTACCATTAACATGCCCTAACATAGCATATGCCCATAAAAGAAAAGTCACATTATTAAAGATAGTGTCTCAGGTTAAGGGTCTCATCTTTAATGGCCAGAGACAGGAAAGAATGCTCTTAAGTCAGCCAGATCTGTCCTTGTTGACATAGGAAGAGGTATCCTCTGAGTTTACTCAGAGAACAAAGAGGTTGTTAGGTTTAGACTCTTCTTCTGGTTAATCAATTCAGGCTCTGGCCTTATTGAAGTTACTAAATTGATATTAAATGATTGTCAGATGTGAGCTCCTTGCAGGCAGGGGCTTCTCCACTTTTGTCTTTGCTTAGTACAGTGTCTGAGCTATAGAAATCACTTCTCTTTTTTCCTTCCTTGTTCCTTCCTTCCTTCCCTTTCTTTGCTTTCCTTTTTCTTTCTTTCCTTCTCCTCCCTTCCCTTCCCTTCCCTTCCCTTCCCTTCCCTTCCCTTCCCTTCCCTTCCCTTCCCTTCCCTTCCCTTCCCTTCCCTTCCCTTCCCTTCCCTTCCCTTCCCTTCCCTTTCCCTTTCCCATTACTTTCTTTTCCTTTCCTGTACTGTCCCGTCCTTCTTTCTTTCTTTCTTTCTTTCTTTCTTTCTTTCTTTCTTTCTTTCTTTCTTTCTTTCTCTCTCTCTCTCTCTCTTTCCCTACTCCACCCCCCATCTTCCTTGTAACCAATACTCACAGTCAAACAAAAGAAATCAAAGCATTAATGGTGTCTGCTAACTATCTCTTATTCTGCATCTTGAGCCCCTCCCACCTCTCCACTGAGAGGACCAAGGCATATGTTGTGGAATGAGGCCAATGTTAGTGTACTAAGGCACTGGCCACTGAGGGCCCAGCCCTTGGAGCATGCTCTGATTTGCTCTTCCCAGCAGCTCAGACAGAGCACGTCCAGCTAGTCTCTGCTTGGTTCCAGTCCCATGTGTGGATCAAGTGCAGAGCTAGAACTGATGATTTAGGAGGTCCTGAGCCAGGAGCCCTCAGGTTGCATACAAAGCAGATGACTTGCCAGCCCATCTCCCAGTCTCTTTTCCTTCCCGGCAGTGAGTAAGGCAAGAACACTGGGGAGCTGGGGGTGGGGGTGGGGAGGAGGAGGGGGAAGGATGGAGGCTCTCACACGAGCTGGAGCACAGGCACCTTTGTCCTTCTCTGGCCAGACAAAGTCCTGGAGCCAGAACACTCAACTGACAGAGAGGAGAAGGCCCTGGGAGTGCCAGGGGGGCATCCAAGGCCCTGCAACAGAGCCAGGCCTAGAACCCTAATCTTCCCAAGTATAACTCAGCCCTCTTTCCATGGTGACCTCTGTTTCCCATCTTGCTGAACATTCCTCCCTTTCATTCTCTATCTGTCCCATGGTCTGCTCACTGTTCCCCCTCCACAAAATTCCAGCTCTTCTCTCTGGGACTCTGCCCTGCCTGGCTCCCATAACTGGGATGCCTTCTCTCCTCCTCTTAGCCTCTTGCCTTAAGCACAGCTCAGGCATGGCCTCCTCCTCGAGGCCCACCCTAGTCCCCATCTTCTCTCCCCACAGCTGGACTTCTTGGGGCAAGGAGCAGTACTTTGCTCATAGCAGGAACTTAATAAATGCTTATCGAACTGAATTAAATATAATGCAACACGATGGACAACACCACACAGCACAATGCAATGCAACCCACAAGTGTGTCAGAATTGCAACATAATTTTCAGCTTTTTAGGGGCTGTATTTGCAAGGACCACACCAGAATGAATTAATGAGCATTGACTTAATTAAGGACTGCACTATTATGCTTGGGTAAATAAGACTATGAAGATGCTAAAAGGGTAGACGATTTGTTGAGTAAATTAAGTGGTCGTCTCGAGTCATCACACTTTCCGAATAAATGTGGGGCCCAAACTATCTTTTCATTTCAACATTACGACGCATGGATGTCTTGGTTTAAAAACAGCCAAACAGGGCATTAAGCCAATTACCCAAATTAGAGCAGGGCTCCCTCCTGGCACCCACTTCCACTCTCAGACCAGATCTGGGGGAGGTAGCTATCTACTGCTCTCTGGCCAAGAGGTTTGGTGCTATAGATCTGGGGCCCCCACTAGTGTGTTCCCCATTATCACTCAGAGGAACTCTATTAGCTTTCAGAAAAGGGACAAACTGAGCATATACAACAAGAAAGATGCACATTCTCCATGCACACGTCAAGTCCCTGGGTAGAGTGGGCTCAAACTTATAAATATGGTGGTAGGGAGGCACACATGTAGAAAACCAATGCCCCAGCTAAGTAACACTTTCCTCTGTGGGGCAGAGTAAAACCAGGGAAGCCTTCCTAGAGGAGGGGAGTTTTCCACTGGGCTTTGGAAAAAGGGTGTGCTGATATGCTGATGGAGGATACAGAAAAGGGGAGAGGCTGTTTCAGGTGGCAAGGATCCAAGCGAGGTGGTCTGGGTCACCAGAGAGGGTGGTGATGAAGAAGTGATCCCTACAGCCTATTGTAGTATAGGGTGGGTGGTTTCCAGGGTGGCGATGGGTGGGAATCAGGCCTGGGGGGAGGGACAAGGAGAGAGGGCATCCTGAGGGGTGAGCAGCTGATCCAGGAGGATTGCTTGGGGCTGGGGAGATGATGAGGGGGTCAGAAGTGCGCCAGGTATCAGCTGAGGTATCAGGACAGCAGGTGCTATCGGGTAGGGGACAGAACAACTGAGGGGCTGGGCCAGGAGCTAAGAGGAGCAAGGCTACTTATGCTCCCTCTTCTTGGATCTAGGGAGCAAGGACAAATGAGGTTCCCTAGAAGATACACAGAGGGTCCAACCCTTCTCAGTCCTGGCTAAACCACAGTCATGTGCAGGAGGTGAAGGAATGAGGGATTCTAAGAGGTAGAGGAGAGGAGGAAGAGTGAGGGAGGCATGGAAGACAGCTTGGGCAAAGGAGTGGAGGTGGGAGATCAGCAAGGATAATTTTTCTAGACTGTGGACTGAGGCACTGTGTAATAAGGCTTACTTGGTAAGATAGGTTGGAGCCAGGTTGCAAAAGTCTCAAAATGCCAAATATGTTTGTATTTTGTCCTAGAGGGGTTGGGGAGATACTGGACTTTACTGAGTGGGGTTGGTGATGCGATCAGAACCGCACTCTTCAGAATAATGCCCTTGGCAGCCAGTGGAGGCTGCACCAGGCTGTGGGCAGTGTCAGAGGGGAGAAGGGGGCATGTTGGAGGGATGCTACCAAAGAGAAAGTGAGAGGCCTTGGCGCCATGTTGGATATAGGGAGAGAAAGAGTGACCAGGTGGTCCAGGATGACTCTGACTCCAAGGTTGGGGGTCTGAGATGCTGCTGCCTCCACAGTAATAGGGAAAGCAGGAGTTGGGGAGGGCTTGGGAGGAAAGAGAATGGGCTCCATTCTGGACATACTGAGTTTAAGTTGTGTAGTGGACATCCAGTTTGAGATGTCTGAAAGGCAGATGGAGATCAGAGTCGGCAGAGAAATGGGGCAGAATGCTTTTCAGAACCATCAGCATAGAGATGGTCATTAAATCCATGGGAATTGATGAGATCCCCAAGTGAAGCAGGACAGAAGAAAAGAAGGGGGCCCAGAACAGAGCCCTGAGGGACACCTCCAATTAGAGGTTCACCTTGGTCTGGAGTCAGGCCACCTCATCATGCCAGATGGAGCTGAAGGAGGAGTGAGGGGCAGAAGGTGTCAGTGATGGGAAGTGAGGAGGGAGTGAGAAGGGGGAGCTCATGGAGAACAGCCCCCATAAAATAGGAGACAGGGTCTCAGCTGAGAGAGGAGGGGAAGGGGAAGCCCTGAGAGTTTTGAGGAGGTGAGAAGGTCTAGAAGAGCTGACAGGAGATGGGGAGAGGGGGCTGATGAGGGAGGCAGTGGGATTGCCTGGCAGTGGTGAGGGCCCAGTGGAGGCTGGGTCACACAGATTTGTAGTGGACCCATCAGACTGGGTTGGTGGTTTTCTCCACCTTTGTTCAGCTGCTCATGTATAGGAATGAAGGCGGTGAATGGTGGGGATGACAGAATAGCTATGTTTTAACTGGATGTGATATGGCACCCCCTCAGCCCCATGGACTCCACCCCTCTTTGGGGAGAACCCCAGCATCAGTGGGTTCTAAGCCTAGCATTGTTCCTAGTTCCCCCATGACATCTGGCAATTGCTTGGTCTTCCTCTAGCCAGGGCAGAACCAAGGATAGATCCTGCTGGAGGTAGATATTAGGGTTTGAAGCTTGGCCAAAGACATTCCCTACCCCAAGCCCCTGTGTGCACATGCAGCCTGCTGCCCTATCTTCTGGTCTCATGCTCCTCCACTGTGGGGGTTGTGGTTAGGTTTTGTGGGCTTTTCAAGGGTGGCCACAGCCCCTTAAGTCATGTGGTCCCAAGAAGTGGACTTGGGGTTTTGTTCTTGTTCAGTTTATCTAGGTCCATGGAATGGAGTTCTCAACTTGCGGACTCTAGTCACAGGGATCTGGGGCCCCAGGAATCCAGGCCAGATATCCTGGCCAGCTCAGCAGTGAAGCCCTGAAGAGAGAGGGTCCATCCAGAAAGCTAGCCCGGTGGGCTAGCCTTGGACTTGAACCTGACAGGACCAATGCCATGTAGGATCTGAGCTGCCCCATCAACTAAATCCTTCTCCATTTCTCAGAAACTAGTGGATTATGGGAGGATTGTTTGTATGTTTGTGCTGGCTATACTTCTGAAGTAAATATTCCTTGGTAAAAGAGATTTTAAGTGTAACTGGGGTACTCATCACTGGCCCCTAAAGGGGGAACACAATGGAGAGGGGTCCCTTCAAGGTCATGGAGAACCGGCCCTCAGACCTGTGTCCCCTAGGTCAGGGAAATCTTTATCTTTTCTTTAGTCCCTTTCCCTTTCTCACTTTATTCTATTTTAGACAGAAACAAAGCCCCTCATCATGGCCAATGAGGATACAAACAGCCCCAGTGACACCCTGGCCAAGAAGGAGCATCACATGGTGAGTCCTGAAATGAACCGAGACTCTACAAAGAACCAAATTCACCAGGCTCAAAGTCCTTGGGAAAGACTTCCCAGCCTCCTCCATCCACTCTTCGCTCACTTCCCTGCCTTGCTCTCTCTCCGTTTGAATCCTGGCATGAGGCAGCGTTTGATAAGCGTCCATTGATGACTGATGGTCAGTGTCTTGCTGCGCCAGCCCATCCATGGCCTTCCTGGTCACCTCCCTGCTGGAGAGGCCCCTATTGCCTATAAGGGGGATGACAGACTCCTCTCTCTGGCAGCTCAAAAAAGTCCTTTCTGGTCTGGCCTTTCCGGCCTTCCTGTTCTCCTTTCCAAGCTCTGACGCCCCCAGACTGGCCTTCCCGTTGTTCCACTTCCTGTCCCATTGACAGTGCCCTCCCTCTTCCCCTCTGTCCATTAGAGCCCCTTCAAGGGTGGGTGCAAAGGACATCCCTTCATGGGTAGGGTGCAGAGCAGGGAAAGATCATCATGTTCTTGGACCACGCCCTCCAAGCAGTCCCCATCTTGCCACCATCTCCATGGGTTCAGTCATTTTCAGTTACATCCGACTCTTTGTGACCCCATTTGGGGTTTTCTGGGCACTAGAGTGGTTTGGCATTTCCTTCTCCAGCTCATTTGACAGATGGGGAAACTGAGGCAGACAAGGTTAAGTGACTTGCCCAGGGTCACATAACTAGTGAGTGAGGCCAGATTGGAACTCAAGAACATGAGCCCTCCTGACTCCAGGCAGGGTGCTCTGTAATAAGCAATTCTTTATCCAAATCTTGGCTAAAACCCACGAGCTCTAGCCACAAGGCGTTGTCAGGTCACCGGGTAGGTGTGAGGAGCTAGAAAAGTGAGGGGTTCCCAAAGGGCCCCTCTGGGCCACCTCTCCCCACCTTTGAGACTTGGAGCACTGAGGAGGTTGTGGCCTGAGATGGCTGTTGGTGTGCCATTATCAGCTGAGACCCAGGGACAAACAGCGGCAGAGACCTCCTTAATTATGCACTGCTAATGACACACTGGGCAGCCAGAGGAATATCACAAATCTATTTCTTGCTTTAATTTTGTGCTGTGTTGTCTGAAATGCTAATGTAGCAAGAATCCTCAAAGGTCATCACTGAATCGTTTTTTCTTTTTCTGTGGGGGATGGGAGAGCAAGAAGTTGGGGGGGGGTTGTCAAACAACTAAAAATGAACTTCCCCCGTTGCCTGGCTGAACAATGCTCCCCATCCTCCTAATTACAGCATCAGGTGCTGGCCCGCTGGTCATTTGGCCAAGCCTGAATGGGCTTGGTTCTGAGCACAGCCTCACCTCGGAATCCCGCCACGCGCAGTAGGGTTCTCACAGCCGTCTCCCACTGATGATGAGAAATAAATGAAACCCCCGCAACATTCCCTCCAAACTCTCTCCTTACGAAAAGTGCAAATTTAGCAGAAGGAGCGTGAGATCTTCCCGGGAGTCATCTATCATCCTTAGAAAGTTTCGGTCATTCCCCATAACAAAGAGAAGGGGCTGGCTAGGCTGACGGATGTGCTGTGCTAATTGGCAGCGCAGAGCTCTGAGTGCCTGAGTTCGAGGCTGGGCACGGACCCGCAATGACATCCCAAGGTCGGCTGGATCCAGCGCTTCTTCACAGCCAAGTTAAGTCCTGGTTATTTCTCTCGGAAGGGAGAAAATGCTCTTCTGAGCTCTTGCTTTCTTGATCTGGCTCCCTCCCTCCCTGGCTATCATGGTGGGGAAGGTTTCTGGCTCCCCAGTGCCGCCACTTCGAGACCCTCCTTCTGCCAGCAGCCTCTCCTCCTCCGAGCCTCCCTCTGTGCACAATCAGCACAATCTGGTCCAGCACACCACGCCCCCTTCCTCCCTCTAGGACTTCTGTGCAGGCCTCCCCTCATTCTAGGGGACTCCAACGTAGATGCGAATGTTCCCTCGAATATCCTCACCTTCCAAGCTCCCATCTACTCAGCTCGCTTCATTCCACCTCAGACACACACAGACGTAGCTATACCCCGGAGCTTTAAAAATGTTTAAGTTTTTTAATAAACAAAAGTTCATTTTCTCTTCCTCCTACTTCCTCTGTCTCCATTGGAGGAAAAAAAGAAAGAAGAATGAAGTTCTCGTAATAAATATTCCCGGTCGAGCCAAACAAATTCCCACTGACTGCGTCCCAAGGCGCAGGTCTCATCTTTCGCCTGGAGCCCACTGGCTCCCTCTCTCAGGAGGTGGCAGCGCGCTTCGTCTTCTGTCCCCTGGAATCGTGACTGGTCTCTGGCTTGAACAGACTTCTTACGGCTTTCTCCGTTGAGTGTCTTATGATGTCGCTGTTATGAACTGCGCTGCCGCCTATAGGGGCTGATTCCACCTCCGTGTTTGTGAATCCTGAGGTTCCATTAGCTGATCAGAATCTGTTGTCATTACAACTGACTCCTGAGTGGGTTCTCCATCTTCGGCTCAACCTCCAGGGAATGGGTCCCTTACCTTGAGGTCACAAATGCCCCCAGTCTCTGGGCATCAGGCCCCTGGCTCCTGGACTGGTCCCCTCCTGGGAAGTGGCATGAAGAAGGTGTGGTCCCAGGTCAGACCAGAGTCATGGGAGAACATAGAAGAAATGGGGAAAGGATCCTTCCAGAAACTAAAACCCCAGAGAGGTCATTGGGCAGTGGGCCAGGACAGCCACCCCAGGAGGCTTTTCCAGGAGGTCTCATGCTGTCCGCTATGACTGGTGGCAAAGGTGCACCACCTGCTGACTCATAGCAAGCTTGTGGTCCACTCATCTCCCCAGGTCTCTTTCAGATAAACTGCTCTCAAATTATGCCATCTTGTGACCATCTTGTATTTCTTGTACTTACAAGAAATTCTTCTAACCCAAATGTAACATCTCTTCATTAGCTGAGCCCCTGGGACAATGGTGTCAGGCATTTCTGAGATAAAATGGTGTGCTTTGGCCCATCACAGTCTTTCTGGATTTTGACTCTCACCCAGGGTGTCTCACTCAGGGTCTTTGCAGGTTTCTGTAGTGACTGTACTTCTGGCCAAGTCATTGAAAAAATGTCAACTAGGAAAGGGCCAAACATAGATTCCTGCGGTACTCCACTGCAGACCTCTACTGCTGGCACCTGGCCATCCAATCAGTCTCAATTCTACTGAAAAGCCACAGATCCCACTTCTCTCTGCCTCATTTGCAAGGTTAGCACAAGAAACTTTGTCTAGGGCTTTGATGACAGCTAGAGAAGCCAATAGAGGCTAATCTAAGTTATCTGACTAACCCCAAAGGGAAGGGGGACAGTCTGACCATAGGCTCCTCCTCACTTTCCTCCTCTTCCTCCTCTCCCTCCCTCCTGGTCCTTAGACACGCAAGGGCAAGCCTGAACCCCCATTCTTGGTGACAGCATGCCAGCTATCTGTGATCCCTGCTTCCTTCTTTTTCCTTTCAGAGTGACCAGAGAGCTGCCCTCGAACCTGGGAAGATCCAGTCCCAGGTCCTTCCTCTGGGGGATTGTGTTGACAATCAAAATGGGCTCTTAAGCACTCAGTTCAACCAAGTGCCCTTGAAGAGTTTGGCCTTTGTTTCCTTGATTAGATTGAGAGTCCTTGGTGACCTCCTTGCCTCAGGGGAGGGCCTAGTTTACACATGAGTTTGAGTGACATGTCTGGGACATCAGAGGCTTTTAGACCATGTGGGTTTAAGTCTCCTCTTTGTGATGATTCTAGGTCACGTGGGTGAGTCGCATGTATGACTCACCCTTGACTGAAAAAGATATAAAACCAGGGGTTGGCTTTCTCTTTTTTGGAGCTCTTACCCACAGCTGTGATGTTGTGTATGACTCTGGGCCAGCCCTTGTTATGAGCTCCTGGGCTGAACCTAGATGTTGGTAACTATGAATTGTATTGGGTCTGTCTGTTTGTAATTTGTTTGTATTTGCTCTGAAGTTCAGGGTGCTGGCTTTTCCCCCTGAACTAAGTGAATGATATTTGTATGACGGATTGTAGTAAGCTTGTTAACCCCTTAATGTTGCTTTCCTTAGTAAAGCAGATGAAAAGGACCTGGGCTTGCAGCTTTCTGTGAACTGGTTATTGTTGGCCTTACACCCTCACAGCAGCTGCTAGCTGGATTGTTGAAACAGGGACCATCATCACCTGTGCATTGAGGTGCCTGGGAGGTGTGACTCTGAGCAAGTCAAGGGCCTCTCTGTGCCCAGGTATCCCCTTGGGACTCTCAGACGCAGGAAAGTTGCTGGCCTGGGTGGTCTGTTCTGTCCTTTTGGGGGCTCTCTTGGGCTGTTGCACTGAGGCTTGATGACCAGTCTTAAGGGGCCCAGGTGGAAGAGGCAGCCACCCCCCTCCCCCGCTCCAGTCAGCCCACTGGGCTCAATCTCCCCAAGGTTTGAGAGAAGCTTTTCATATCTCCTGGCAAGGACAGGTGTTTTTGAACATGTGAATGAGGGGAGCTGGGCAGTGGGAAGTGAGAGGGCATAGTTGGTCCAGCCAGCTGGCCCGTGGCCCAGGCCACCTTGTCTCAGGTTGGGGCAGTCCCTTATCACCAGGACTTAAAGGGAGAGAAGAAGGCCTCTCAGTGACTGTGTCTGAGAGGGTAAGCACTGTTCTGCATCCCCAAGCTCCCCACCTCTGCAGTGAAGGAAGAGAAGCTCATTTACTCAGCTCTTTTCTGCGGCCAACCTTGGTCATCACAGTGACTCCAAGGGTTCAGGTCCATTTGCATTGCTGTCATCATTGGGGACTGGTTCCAAAGGAAGATGTGCCACCTTACTGTTGCCTGTAGAAGACTAGAAGGGTGTTCCTAACAGTGCTCGGGGATAAAACTCAGAATACAATAACATGTGCCTGACCATTGAGCCTCTCTATCCTCCCTGGCTTCCTAGGTTCTACTGGCCTGCAGCAAATTCAGCAGAAAGCTTCAGAAGGAAGTCCCAGAGCCTTCTGGGAAACTGAGAATCAACATTTCAGAGCTGAAATCACCAGTGATCCCATAGCCAAAGCAAACTCTTGGGAGGGGGTAATGGCAACCACACTGGCACACCCAGGACGGCTGCTAGTGCAGGTTCTTTTATCTGCTTTACTAAGAAAGACAGTTGAGTCAGGGGTCAACAATCCTCTTTAATTAAACAGAAAAAATACAGAGAAGAGAAATAAAGACCAACAGACAGGGCTCTACTGCCTGAATAGCTATCTATCTATCTATCTATCTATCTATCTATCTATCTACTTTACATTCACCACTGGATCAAGAGAGCCTTTACCTCTGAGCAGTGGGGGACCTCTGTACATATGGCCACTCAGAGTCTTGACCAGGGAATCACAACATCTTTCTCATAAGCGAGCCCTCAAAACAAAAGCTCACCTCTCAATATATACTCACCACAATATATACTCTTTCAGCTAATAGGCTCAGTGCCTAATTAGAAATTAATGAAAGGTGCGTAAACCTTCCTACAAGCAAGCAAGCTTCCCTTAATGGGCTCCACATGAGGTCTACTGATGGGCAGGAAAGATTTTATTCCCCACTGACCTTATATTGGGCAGCAAGTTTTCTGACTAGGCGTTCTGAACCATCCTAAGTCCGTTCTTTTGGTCAGTGGTTCTGAGCAGGTCCCTACATATTCCACTTCCTGGAACTCTTAGAGTCATGAAATGTTAGAGGGGGGAGGGAACTCAGAGGTCATTGAGCCAAACCTCATCTGACAGTGGAGGAAAAATGAAGACATTTAATAAACAGAATTAATTAGCATAAATAAGTTAAAATGAATTGGAAAACAATCAAGGAATGGATAAACCCACCACACAATGCCAACTATTTTGAGTAACATCAGTAAAACGGGGGCTTTAGCCTTCACCCCACCATGGCCTGGGAGCTAGTCACAATCAGACCTGTTCCAGCCAATGATTCCAGGAGCCTCTGATTTTCGTTTCTAGAGCAGATGGTCCTTGGAAGTGATGTTGGCAATGAGCTAATGGAAGCCAGACCAAAGAGGGAAGTTGGTTAACACATGGTGTATGTATTGGGACAAGATTCTTCTGTGGTTTTAGGGCCATTTCACCCTAAGAGACATCTCTTTGTGTACCCAATTTTACTTCAGTACACAAAAAAATTATAGAAAATACCCTCATTTAGAGTCTCCATTAGCCACCATTTTGTTACAAGGCGGCAGCTTGAGCCATTAATTGAAATTTGAGCTGCAGTCTCTGGACTGCTTCCTGCTTCCCTTGAGTGGCCGTAGTTGGGTAAGGATATGCTGATCCCATGGTCCTTGCTGGCCACGGTCAGGCAGGTCTGTTCCAGACACAAGGTTGTGCAATTCCTTTCTGTTTCTGGCTCCTAGATTCTGAGAGCTGGGGTGCTTTTCTGTAAGGGGAAGAATGGGCTGGATGCTCTTTTATGAAGTTGAGGCCCTTGCACACCCAGGCATTATACCAGGGAGAAATATGGAGCTGCCTTTTCTCCATGATAATCTCTAAGTTTTCAGAGCTTTGGCCATGAAGGACCAAAAGGAGAATCCTTATCCCAAGAGTCTTGCAAGCCCTTTGCAACACAGAAGAACCATCCACCTCAGAAGTGGGGGCATTATGTTTATTTGTTGACCTGGACTTCCTCATCACCCAGGGCAAGGTCTTTGTCCCGAGTGTCCTCTGATATAGAGTTAGAAAGTAACTTCTGCTTAATTCCCTTGCAGAGACCCTGTGCCCAGCACAATTTTGGAGGGCGGGGCTCTGTCACAGAGCTGTGTGGGCCTGACTCTGTGAAGTCTTTCTGGGAGCATTTTCCTTATTCTGTTTTTACCTCTTGCCTGTTAGCAGTGAGGACCCCAGTGGCCTCTTGGTCAGCCAATACACTCCTGTGAGTGCCCGGTGTTAATAGGGCACATGGAGGGAGTCCTGGGCATGAGACATTTCCATTGCCCTAGACCTGAAACCTTGTAGAGAGAACTACATCTTGGTCCTGATGAGTGGGATAGGGAACCCCAACAAGGGGCAGCATTATTTGAATTTGCCCTTTTTCTGCACCAACTCTGGACAGTATTACTCTGACTCAGGGGCTGCTGCTCCTCCTGGCCTGGAGAACTCCCCCTCCTCACCTGGCCCTTTTGACTTTCCTGGCTTCCTTTGGAATTCTGAAAGGCTCCTCCCTGCTTGCGCCTTCCCTCAGAGATGACCCCTCACTTCTGTCATCAGTACCTTGGACGTTCACAGGTGTTGGTACGGGGAACTCCCTAAGGGCAGCCTTTTACCTCTCTACCCTTCAGGAGCTTGGCACATAGTAGGTGTTTTGTAACAGTCGGTGGGCATGAGCCAATGGAGAGGTGCCCATCACTGTCCTCTTTCTTCCCCAGCCTGCACACCTGCCTCCCTCTGCTTCCTGCTGATGCTGGAGGAGGGAGGAGCTGACCTCTGTCTCCTGAGTCTCCCTTCCTTCCTTTGAAAGTGGGCCTTGGAATTGGGGCAGCTTTAAATAGCGCTTGCTGTTAAAATGTGCTGACGCCAGCAGCCCTCGGCCAACCCGCAGACTCAGCAGGGTGCCTGCCTGCCTTAAGGAAGTTTCTACTGTCACCGTCACTCAGGGATCCCTATGAACTCCGGGCACTAAAAATAACCCTCCAAAGTGCTGAGCGAGGGGCCCCGAGCCCAGCTGACCTTCTGCTTCTCTGGATCAGGAGATAGCCCCGGTGCCCACTGGTTCTGCTGCCCGACTCTCGGAAAGGGCAGGGATTAGGGAGGCCCAGGCTCTCAGAGCACCAAGGAGGTGGCTGCATGAGGGAGCCCTCCACTCCTGATCCTTCAGAAGTGCAATGCTGGGCTGCGGTGGTGCTGGAGCTAGGGCAAGGCAAGGGAGCTCCTTTCTTGGGCACGCATCCTGTCCGGCAGCCCCACCATTAGCAGGGGGAGCACTAGGTGGACTTCTGGCCATCATGCTGCCTGGAGTCAAGGCCTGGGCTCTGGGCCAGCCTCTGCCACTATCTAGGTGACCTGGGACAATGGACTTCAGCTGTCCAGGGCCTCAGGACAGGACTGTGAAGGTGCCTCCTGGCTCCAACATCACTTCAGGTCAAGCGCGTGCCCTTACCTCTGAGAGTCCCCCCACCCCCGAAGTCTCCCCCTTTCTCGAGGAGCATTTGGTGTGTTGGGGGGCTCTGAGAGAGGACCCCCAGGTGTCTGAAATGCCTGCTGAGCCAGGGACCTCCTCCGACATGCCAAGCCCCAGAGTCCCCCTCCGCCCCTCAGTCACACTTGTCATCTCTGCCTCCACATCTCCTTCTCGATGTTCCCAGAGTTGCCCACCCTGACCCCACCATGGCCTTAGAGACTACCTACCGGGAGGACCAGCTGTTTGAACCTGGCCAAGTAACTTTACTTCTACCTGCGCAGGTTTCCTCTTCTGTAGACAGAGGATACTAATGATGCCTGTTCCCCAGGGTGGGGGGTGGGGCAGCTAGGTATCAAGTCCTGAAGACCTGAGTTCAAATACAGCCTCAGATACTTACCAGCTGTGTGACCCTGGGCAAGCCACTTCACCCTGCTTGCCTCAGTTTCCTCATCTGTAAAATGAGCTGGAGAAAGACATGGCAAACCGCTCCAGTATTTTTTGCCAAGAAAACAAGTGTGTCCTCTAATTGGCTTAGAAAAGGAGAGGGCACAGGTGGGAGTGTATGAACCTGGGGGGCATCTCCAGAGGCACAGAGTAGTTCTGCTGTCCAGGAGCCCAAAGGTGAGGGAATGGCCTCCTTTTGATGGCCAGAGGGAGGGTGTGACTGGGGAGATGGTGTGAAAAGGCCATTAGGTGAGGGGGCTGGCACTGGTGGTCACACAGCCCTAGCTGACATTCACACGGCATGTGCTTAATGGGGAGAGCATGACACCCACCCCCACCTCATTGTTCCCCAAGAAGGCAGCCTTGGCCCATCAGGCTAGACTTGCCTCCCCTGAGCTACTCAGCCTTGTAAAGCCTTTTTTGGATTTTCCAGTTAATTGGAATTCCAGGCCATTAGGTAACGACCTATTTTAAGGCCAGAGAGTGCTTTCACCAACTTTGCCATAGGTGAGATACCAACTGGGAGCTGGGAAGGGGCCTGACCCATGTCTGGGCTCCCGATGACCCACATTTGTGCTCTGAGAAGAGACAGGGCAGTCTGGCATCTTCCATCATTTGGCTGGTAAGGAGGAGAGTTCAGAGCCCTAGAGTGTTGGGAAAGGTGAGGGTCCCAACAGTGGATTCCAGCCCTGCTGGTTTAGAAGTCTGAAGGAGATCACACGTGCCCATTCCTCAGATTTTGTGGATCAAAGGAGAAAAGGATGTGCAATATACCGCTGACCTTAAGGCGTGTGTGAATTCTGGCTAGTTTTATCATCGGCAGGTGAAAACACTGAGGTCCAATCTGGCCCATTCTTCACTGTTGAAGGCAGACAGAGGGCTTCCCTCACAACAGCCCTGGAAGAGAGACGAGGGACATAGCACTGGCTACATTCTGCAGATGAGGGATTGGCCTCAGTCACCCAGCTGGTGGCACAACCCATGACTCCTGGTTCTGAGACCTGGCTAGGCCATGTCACCCTGTTCCACTGCTGGCCATGGCAGAGTTGGGGCTGGCAGTCTGGGTTCTTGCAGTGCCCCCTGCCCCCTGAAAAGAGCAAGGCACTGGATGCCAAGGCTCAACTGACTCTGAGAAAGCTTCCCTTTGGATTTAGGCTGACCTACATCTGAATTCTTGGGGAGATGTCATTGGGGAAGACTCGTTGAAGTAACCATCTGGTGAAGAGCTCCTTAACTTTTTAAGGAAAAGACATCTTACTGAGTGAACACCAATTTCCCCCCACCCCCACCCCCACCCCAAAATAGAAAAGAAAATGTTCAGAGGGAGATCCCAGCTGCTGATCTCATGTCGGACATCACTCCTGGCTCGGGTCCACAGGAAAGACATTTGGATTCAGACCCATCAGTCCAAGCCCTTCCTCATATATCCCAGAGGAAGAGGGCTCTGTAAGCAACCCCACCATGGTGGTTTCTCATCACCATCTTAAGGCTGAGGGTCACTCTGAGTTTCGTTTCTGACAGAGCTGGGGCCCTAGAGGACCCTGGGAAGGTATGGGCCCCGGGCCCCCTGGACCTCTGGGGCCAAAGGTCTCTGCCCTTAGATGCCTGGCACTGTGGCCTTTCACAATAGTTTTCCTGGGCCGCTGTCCTCAGGGGAATAGGGAAGGTTTGTCCCCAACCCCTCCCTTGGCTCCCAGAGACCCACCTGGGGGCCTGTGATGGCTATTTGCAGTTCTCCCTGTTTAATGATGCATAGGGAGCAAAGTGACTGCATTGCAGACAGAAGTGGGAACAGAAGGGAAAGGAAGAGGCTGCTCTTTCCCATCTGGCCCAGGGGGCTGCAGGGATTGCAGAGCATCACCACAGGGAAAGGAATGAAAGGACCTTTCTCCAAGTTGAGAGGGGTGGCTTTTCACCTGGCTCCCACTGAGCCCCTTGGTGGTCTGTAGCTGGCACTTAGGGGGCCCATGAACATTGGTGGGAAAAGCACCACAGCTTTGTTTTCACTAACCTTCCTTGGAAATCTCCTTCGACTGTGAATTTAGGCAACACCCCCTGATTCTGAGAATGGGCCTGTGGGCTTCACCAGACTGACAGGGGATCTGGGACTCAAAAAGGTCAAGACCCCCTAGTTTAGAATGAAATATTTCAAGCAGCTGCAGGAGAAAGGAAGCACAGAGGCAGGTTTACATGCCTAAGAAGGTATTTTTCCCACCTAGCTAGCTGGATGGTGGCTGGTGACTTGTATCTGACTCTCAAAGAGCAGAAATAGTGAGAGCTGGCGAGACCTGAGGCCCAAGGCGTGCAGACAACCTGGCTCAGCAGAGAAGCCACTTTGTAGCTCAGAGGGCAGTGGCAGGAGGCTGAGGAAGGTGCAGATGGTCAGGGGACCCCAGCAGCTCTCTGCTGTGGGGGGCAGGAGAGAGGAGCTTGGCCCCCTGCCTCTTCTCTGGCCAGGCATTCTTGGCAGGTACCCCTCCTTTCTTGGAGTCCTGGTAACTGTCTCGAGGAGCGCACTTTGTGTGGTCCTGTCTTGTCCTTATTTTGCTAAGCAGGACCCTGGCGTGAAGCAAGGGCAGAGGCAGAGACAAGGTGTGATAGGTGAGGGGGATGCTCTGGGCATGCTCCGTGCATCTTGCACAGCTTGTTCAAGGAGGGGCACCTCATGGTTCCTTCACAACAGTCTCCACTGGCCTGATTTCCCAGGAAAACTCTCATGGGATGTAGACTATCCCTTCGCTGATGGGTTCTAGGTTGTGGCCTTGTCTGGGGCTCTCAAGAGGTGGGAGCTGGCTTTGGCCCGCGTTAGCTGTAGGTGTGATGGACCCCATAGGATGAGAGGTACACAGATGAGAAGGAACCTGCAGTGAATGGCCGTGGGTACGGAATGTGTACGGGCCAAGCATGAAGCGATTTTGTGCGGGGTTTCCAAAGAGGGAGTTTTGGGCCCTGTTTCCAGAAAATTGGAGCCCAGGGTCAGACTTGGAGGAGGAAGGAGAGGGGGACCAGGAGAACACAGGCTGTTTTTTAAAAAAATATATATTTATTTATTTTTAGTTTTCAACATTCACTTTTATAAGATCTTAAGTTTTAAATTTTCTCCCCCTCCTTTCCCTCCCTCTCCCCAAGATGGCACCTAATCTTATACAGGCTATGCATGTCCAATCATATTAAGCATATTTCCATATTAATCATATTGCCTGGCCAGAAAAGAGGCAGAGGGCCAAGCTCCTCTCTCCTGCCCCCCACAGGAGAGAGCTGCTGGGGTCCCCTGACCATCTGCACCTTCCTCAGCCTCCTGCCACTGCCCTCTGAGCTACAAGGTGGCTTCTCTGCTGAGCCACGGTGTCTGCACACTTTGGGCCTCAGTCTGGCGAAGCCCACAGACCCATTCCACATAAAGAAGAATTAGAGCCAAAGGGAAAAACCATGAGGAAGGAAAAAAAGGGAAAATAGTCTGCTTTTGATCTGCATTCAAACTCCATATTCCTTCTCTGGATGTGGATGGCATTTTCCATCATGAGTCCTTTGGAGCTGTCTTAGATCCTTGTATTGCTGAGAAGAGCCAAGTCTATCAAAGTTAATCATCACATACTGTTCTCCTGGTTCTGCTCCCCTCACTCAGCAGCAGTTCATGGAAGTATTTCTAGGTTTTTCTGAAGTCTGCCAGCTCATCATTTCTTAATGGCACAATAGTAGTCCATTACATTCATGTATCACAACTTGTTCAGCCATTCCCCAATGGATGGGCATCCCCTCAATTTCCAGTTCTTGGCCACCACAAAAACAGCTGCTACAGAGATTTTTGTACAGGTGGGCCATTTTCCCATTTTTATGATCTCTTTGGGATACAGACCTAGTAGTGGTATTGCCCTGTCAAAGGGTACACATAATTTTGTAGCCCTTTGGGCATAGTTCCAAATTGCTCTTCAGAATGGTTGGATCAGTTTACAACTCTACCAACAATGCACTAGTGTTCCAATTTTCTCACATCTTCTCCAACATTTATCATTTTCCTGTTTTGTCATGTTAGCCAATCTGATAGGTGTGAGGTGGTATTTCAGAGTTGTTTTGATTTGCATTTCTCTGATCAATAGTAATTTAGTGCATTTTTTCATATAACTATAGATAGCTTTAATTTCTTCATCTGAAAATTGAATACAGGCTATTCTTGTGCATGGATGTCACCCCTCAGACTTCTGAGCCTCCAGGAGGTCCCTCAGTAGCCTTTAATCCAACCCACAAATGACAGGAGCCCCCACATTACATCCCTGATAAGGTGCTGTGGCTGCTCCTTCCAGAGACATGAACAGGTAAGGACCAGGGCCATGGGTGTGTGTGTGTGTGTGTGTGTGTGTGTGTGTGTGTGTGTGTGTTAGAGAGAGAGAGAAAGAGAGAGTGTGTGTGAGAGTGAGTGTGTGTGAGAGATAGAGAAAGAGAGTGTGTGTGTGAGAGTGTGTGTGTCTGTGTGTGTGTGTGAGAGTGTGAGTGTGTGTGTGAGAGAGAGGGTATGTGTGTGTGTGTGTGTGTGTGTGTGTGGACCACAACAATCTGAAGCTCCGGTGCCTTCAGGGCAAGAAGGCAGCTGCTGCAGCAGAGATCGGGATCCTGGAACAGAGGAGAGAAGGTCCTGGGGTGCCAAGTCTAGAGCTCTTGGGAATCATTTAGGCTGGCAAATTGGAGATCCAACTCTCCCCACCATCTCCTGTTTCCCTTGTTTCAAGTCAAGGATCTCAGGAAGGGCCTGGATGGCCCATTCCCTTGTTCCCTTCCCACAAGCCCAGAGGGGTCCCCAGCCACACCTGGAGGCCCCCTGCACACTTAGGAGGGCAGAACACAAACAATGGACGGTGCCAGAGGCCCTTGGGCCATCTCTTTCATGGTCACTAATTTCACTGATTGGAGAAAAGAGTGACCATGGCAACAACCCAAGGATGACTCCCCACTCCACTATCTCCCCCGCCGCTCCTGCCCAGGGTTTTGCAGAGGCAAAGATGGATGAAGGGAAGGTAGCTATCTGGGCATCGATGGGTTCTCCTGGCACTGGTGGTTCAGGCCTGACCCTTCTTTCGAATCTGGGGTCCTAGAACCAAGGCAAGGTTGGTTGGTGAATGCTGTAGTGGCAGCTGGGACCTCACAGACCAGCATGGAGCATCTGCCCTTTTCTGAAGAGAACTTTCTATGAGCCTCCCTTGGCCTTGTTTGAAATAAAATGTGTTTCTCTCCTCTGGGCTTCTTCCCTCCTTCTGCCCTTACCTCCCACACATCCCTCCTTCACTGAGTTCATTATCTTTGATTTATTAAAGTCAATTACATGCTGAGGAGCAACTTTAACCACTTCCTGACCACAGACTGATATCGGCTCTTTGCTGATGTGACTTTCCTCCAAAAGCCTGGTGGCTGAGATTAGACTGTCCCTCACCTCAGGGGTTCCTGCGGGAAAGGAGGGGGTTTTGTAAGAGAAGACCCTGGATTTTGGAGACACAGTCATGGCCTTGGAACTTTCTCCTGCTTAACCTGGGGTGGGCTTATCCAATGCGTGGGGTGAAGGGGCTACATCTTGGGCTGCTGTCTTCTAGGGCCTTGTGCTCTTGGCTTGGGGAGTCCCTGAAGAGGCAGGGGCCCTAGAAGTCTGAGGCCTCGAAGGGCCTGGGGAGCTCCTCAGACCTTCTGTGGTCCCAGTGCCCCTTGGGAGGGTCACCATCTGGGCCCCTCTAGGGGGCCTTTAATCTGAGTAAGCCCTGAAAGCCAGAATGTGACACCAAGCACCAGCCACAGGCCTGGATCCATTAATAATCTGATGCCAGGATGAAGTGAGAGTACTGGGCCTTAGTTTTTTTTTTAATTTAAATTTATTTATTTAACATATTTGGTTTTCAGCATTGATTTTCACAACAGTTTGAATTACAAATTTTCTCCCCATTTCTACCCTCCCCCTCACTCCAAGATGGCTTATATTCTGGTTGCCCTGTTCCCCAGTCAGCCCTTCCCTCCATCACCCCCCTCCCCTCTCATCACCTTTTCCCTTCCTTTCTTGCAGGGCAAGATAAATTTCTCCACCCCATTGCCTGTGTATCTTATTTTTTAGTTGCATGCAAAAACTTTTTTTGTTTTTGAACATCTGATTTTAAAACTTTGAGTTCCAAATTCTCTCCCCTCTTCCCTTCCCACCCACCCTCCCTAAGAAGTCGAGCAATTTAACCTAGAGAGAGCAGACACAGGGTGAGTTGACGATGAAGGGAAGATATCTAAAAGAAATAAAATGAAATTAAGGGATGAGAGAGCAACATACTGAGAGAGGGAGATAGGGAGAGATAGAATGGGGTGGATTATCTCGCATAAAGGTGGCAAGAGGAAGCAGTTCTTTGGGAGGAGGGGAGAGGGCAGGTGAGGGGGGAATGAGTGAACCTTGCTCTCATCAGATTTGGCCTGAGGGGGAATACCATACATACTTAGTTGGGTATCTTACCCCACAGGAAAGAAGAGGGAGGAAGATAAAAAAAATAAAAGGGGGGGGATGATGGAGGGGAGGGCAGATGGGGGTGGAGGTAATCAAAACAAACACTTTGGAAAGGGGACAGGGTCAAGGGAGAAAATTCAATAAAGGGGGATGGGTTGGGAAGGAGCAAAATGTAGTTAGCCTTTCACAACATGAGTATTGTGGAAGGGTTATACATAATGATACATGGGCCTTAGTTTTTAATGTCTTTGGAAAGTTTATTTAAAAACAGCTATTTGGTGAATCCCCATCCCTAAGTCCCCAGTGGAAGATGGGCTATGACTGCATTGCCCCTCCCCATTCCCAGAAGAGGGGGCTGAAGTCAGGTAATTCTTTCCAGCAGCAGGGCCTCTATGCCTGCCCAGGCCGATGCCAACCACCTGCCAAGTTGCTTGGCCCTCTCATTTCCTTGGAATGTTTGCCTACAATTAGAGGCTATTGTTATGGTGGGAGTGACCCAGTAAGGGAGGGTTAGAGAGGAAGAAAGAGGGGCAGAGACTCAGGCTTTCGGGGAGGGGACAGCGAGGGAGCCCCCTCTCCCAGAAGAGAGGACGGAGCTCTGTGGGGGGCAGGGCTGCAGGGTCTCTGCCCCCTTGGCCTTTTCCTAAGGACATCAGTCCCAACTTGGTGACTTGTGAAACACATTCATGGGTGGCCTGAGAGCAAGGATTGTTTATCGAAAGGAGTCTTCTGGCCCCAGAGAGTGAGCTCAGCTCCCCTAGAGAGAGGCATGCCCCCCTCCCTCAGGCACAGCTTAGGGGTGCTGCTGGGGGAGGGGATTAGGGTGAGATGACCCACTTTTAAAAGAGCTTGTCTTCAAGCAGGTGGTGGCTGGGGTCAGGGAAGGAAGGAAGAAAGTAAGTGTTGATTAACCTCCTACTATACTCTGGGCACTGGGCAAAGGCCCCCAAATGGTCTCTTCCCTCAAGGTGCTCATGGGCCTGGAGGAAGGGAGTTATGATTTTGGGATCCAGGCTGGTGAGGAACAGCAGTTGGGGTGGCTTGCTGAGAGAGTTTGTGGGGAGCAGGTTGGAGGTGGGGTGAGGTTGCGGTGGGGAGGATAAGGAAGCCCTAGGCACCCAGAGAAGCCCCAGGATGAGACATAGTGGGGACCAGGAGAGGAATGGGGCATCATCAGTGTCTGCGCTGGCTGGACTTGGAATTGGGGGACTTGGGTTCAGATCCTAACACTGATTACCACCCCCCATCCCCATGTGACCTGAAGCAAGTCACTCATCTGTAAAACCTCCTCTGTAAAACCCAAAGGGGTGAATCTGGACAATGGACATCTCTTCTTTTAGTCCATGGCCCTGGGAACCATAGGTGAAGGGAGTTTGGGGAGCCCTCGACTCCACCCTCACTTGTCTTTTTCTGCCCCTGCCAGGCATCTGTATGTACTTCCATCTCCAAACTCTGTTTTTAGAAAAGGACACAAAAAACCTCCTTCACACTTTGGTATAAGAGACTGATGAATCTGAAGGACACTTCCTCCCTAAGGTATTTACTTTTTAACAAATAGCAAAGCCTTAAAGACTGGAGAAGACCTTGCTGACCATTCCAGCTGGAATCAGAGTGGGGGTGGGGGGGCCTGTGTCTCTGAAACCCTGCAAAAATCCATTGGAAGATGTCTGCAGATGGGGAGGGAAGGGCACTTCTTCAGAGGTCACGCTCCCTGAGGGCAAAGGCTGCCTTTTGCCTCTATTTGTATCCCTAGTGCTTAGCACAAGGCCTGGAACACAGTAGGTGCTTAATAAATGTTTATCAACTGACTGACCTGGGGCAGAGGTTGATGCTTCTGCTGTTTTTCTCCTGGACTTTTGTTAATGCTCAGGGCTTCATTTATACAGTGCCTGGCACACAGTAGGCACTTAATAAATGTTGATTGATTGATATGTCACAAAGGGAGCCTCATGGTATGAGGGAAGCTTTGTTGTCTCAGGCCTCACCCAGCTCCTGTGGAATTCTTTTGGGGTAGAACCCCCGCCCCCATGGATTTTGGGGACAGACTTGCAATATGGGATTTAAAAAAGGGGTCTAGCTCTGAGAAGATTTCAGGCCAGGACTCACGTCAGGGTGACTGGGATGATGAGAGCTGGTGGCGGAGAGAAGGCAGGCTTTTGTTTGGCCCAATTTTCTACGCTGTGGAGAACATGGCTGGATGGGAAGTACCCAAGGGAAATATAGCCACAACAGGGGCCAAGATGGAGAGATGGTGAGGAGAAGGCAGGAGTAGCCCTGGCTGAGGTCTCACTGCAGGGTCCAGGGCAAGGGACCTGTGATGGCTGAGCCATGGTCAGGAATCTCCCGGAGATGGTAGAGAACAGGACTGGGAGACAGTGGAATCTGAGTGGTAGGCCAGCGACTTTGACTCTGTTCGCTGGGGACTCAGAGGGATGGCCAGTGACTATCTAGGGAAGGAATCACCCACCATAGAGAGCCAGCCCAGCTTCCTCGGGAGTGGTCCATCAGCACAGTCACCCACTTGCTTTGCCTTTGGATACTTTCAGCCTGCTGGGTCAGATGAAGGTGGGATAGCTCTTGGTTGGCCTAGGTTTCATCCAAATGTCTCACAAAGTCTCACGCTTTTTGAGGAAATGATGGAGGTTAGTTTTAGGTCTCGTTAAAGGCTGGATTACTCATCCTTGGTCTGTGACTTGCTGACTCTGCGCAGTCAGGCAAAACAGAGGGAGAAGACCTCATGAACTGAACTGGGTGCACCACATTCCTGAAATGGGCCAGAGGAGTCCGGGTCCATATCCCTCTGGCCAGAAGGCCCATGTAGGAAGCCAGCTGGAAGGATGTGACAGGTGATAATCCTTCCCACCTCAGAGGTGCTTTTGGTCATCCAAAGTTCCTTCTCATCTCTTTTAGCATCTGTGATTTGGAATGACCTTCTGGGAAGGAGATTCCCTGGCCTGGTTCTCCTGGTTCAGTGTCTAGCAGCTAGCCTCCTTTACTCTGAAGGGCCCAGGAAGGCTTTGCTCTTCTCCTGTGGGCCTGAGGTTTCCTCTTGAAGTTGAAACGTCAGTGGGAAGTAGCTTCTACACCAACAAAGCAAGCACAGAACAAGTCAGGGGATGTATTTATGTTTCTCCATTCCCACTGATTTAAATGGTTTGAGCTCATTCTTCAAAGGGGAAAGCCGGGAGATCAAGCAGCCCGGCTTTCTGGTTTTATGAGTGTGTGTATCTTTTAAAGAATTGCAAAGCCTTTGGTTGAGAAAAGGGAAGCGCCAGGCCACAAACGGGTCACTGTGGGAAGGATTTGAAGAATCCTCCTCCCCAGATTTATACATGGCCACGATAAAGTGGGTCGGGGGAGTGTCAGCGCACACACCAGGAACACATAGCAAGGCTGGTATTGTCTCCATCACATCATGGCGGGTCCCAGAGAGGCCTCCAGGCCACACTTTGAAGGGAAAGGAGCAAACCTTTAAAGTCTTCTGCAGGGATCTATGACCGACACTTTCCTGATGCTGCCATCACAGGCACAAGGGATGGCTTTGCCATCCCCAAGAGGGAGCAGCCTCTTTCCATTGGCTGTGTACCCAGAGCAGGTGACATCTTTAAGTCCACCTGACTAAGGAGGGACAAGCACTCTCTTCCCTCTTCTGCATTGCCCCCCAGGTTCCCCTCCTGACCCTCTGGCCTCTCTTTACCATGCATGCCACAGGCATCCCCTGGACTTATGACACCAGATGTCCCCTCTACTCCGATGCTTCCTTCTCTGATCCTTCCAGTCCCTCGATCTTAGGAACATGGCCAGGCCAGCCATGTCTTCATTTCTCCCCAGGCTTCCCATGACTCTCGGCCTTTCTCTGGATTAGCTTAGCCCAGGGAGCCCCAGAGTGTTCTGGGTTTCTTTCATTTATTTTGTCATTAAGGACATTCAGAATGAAAGACTCAGCAGAAAAATGATCCCTGGCTGCCCTTGGGTTGGCTGTTCCTTCCCAGGTCTATTGTGAGGTTTATTAGGTTTTCTGAGAATAGCTTCTCTGGGCCAGGACTGCTGGGAGCCTGGAGAAGGGTGGAGGAACTGTCATCTGGTCTAGTCCCA
The DNA here is from genome assembly GCF_011100635.1 of Trichosurus vulpecula. NCBI lineage: Eukaryota > Metazoa > Chordata > Mammalia > Diprotodontia > Phalangeridae > Trichosurus > Trichosurus vulpecula. The sequence continues at coordinate 206,913,792 of NC_050581.1, read as the reverse complement.
GGGTGATCCTGGCACTCTTGGTTAGGCCCCTTCTTCTCTGGGCTGGGCATCACGGATGCCCATTCATCCCCAGGTGCCCACCTCTTCTTATTCCTTTCTGCATGGCTGGACTGTCCCCACAGTCCCCCAGGCATGGTTATCCAGATCTTTCCAATGAGGGAGCTGAGGCTCGGAGAGGCTGCAGACTCCCTAGCGCATTTCATGCTCATTCATCCTGGAGCCAGGGTTCAGCCCAGGCCCTTGGCTCCATCCTCTCTGTTCTAGAGTGCTGTCATTAGCTCTGCAACTTGGGTTCTTGGGACTTCTGGGCCACAGGGAACATGGAAGCCCTTTGGGTGCTGCCCTAAGACAGACACACGGTGAAGACAAATTGATGTCTCTTTGATCTCTTGAGTTTGCTGCCTTGGAGGCGATGTTGCCGGTGGTGACCAGGGCAGAGGATTGGTCATTGAGCCACCCCAACACAGCAAACTCTTGAGTTCCATTTCTGTGCTCTGACTTCAAGGGCAGTTCATCTGGGGAAGATCCAAGAAAGAGAGACAATGAGAGGAGGAGGAGGAGGAGCAGAGAAAGGGGAGGGGAAGAGGGAGGAGGAAGAAGAGCAGGAGGAGGAGAGAGGCACATGACAGGGTGGGCAGCTGGGATGGGCAAAGCACTACCTGACATTTCCTCAGGACACAATCGTCATCATTATTCTGTAAGCATGAGCTCTGGAGCTCACAGGAAGTTGGAGGTATGCATGTTTAGTTAATTATTTCTGAGTTAACCTCCTGTAAATTGGACAAGGTGCTCACCAGGGCTGCAGTCTGAGAAGTGGGCGGGGAGGGGGAGACTCCTGGCTATGATTTCTTCAAGTATGGTGGCTGTTGGAGAGGAGAGGAGAACAGAGGAACGGGAGGGAGAGGAGAGGAGAGGAGAGAGAGGAGAGGAGGGGAAGGGAGGTTAGGGGAGAGGGGAGAAGAGAGGAGGGGAGAGGAGGGGAGGGGAGAGAAGCTAGCTTCAGTTCTGCTAATGTAGCCACTTTGCTCTAGCTTCTTACTTTAACTCTGTAATTATGTTTCAAGAGTTTTTCCTGTAAATGTAACACTGGTGAGCATGGGTGTTGATGTGGAGGGTACAATTCGCTGGTCCCTAGTCCATTCTTTCCTAGGTCTTCCTATCTCTTACCTGGGGGTGAGGGGTAGTTTAGGGAATGAGCTTTTCTTTGGTCACCATCCTCTCCTTCCTACCCCCTTTCTCTCAGGAGATCAAATCAGCCATACCCTATCACAACAGTGAGCTTGGTTTTTAGCTCAGACATTAGTAGTAGGGGAAACTAGAAAAGGCACCAGGTGTAGCCACCCAGCTGACTCACTCTTTCATTTGAGGCTGGTTATATCTCCTACCCTCGGGGTTCTGGACACCCCTGACAGGTCAAGGGGAGGATTGTTCTATTGCTATCAGCCCTAGGAGTTCAAGGATGCCTCTGTTGTCCATCTCTATAAAGGTAAAGGAAATAGATTGCCCTGTGACAATCACAGGGGGATCTCTGTTAGTCATTGCTGGCAAGATTCTTGTCAAAGTCCTCCTTGCTAGACTGATCCTTCACCTGGAAGGTGGTCATCTACCTGAGAGCCGGTGTGGCTTCAGAAAGGGCTGAGGAACAGTTGATATGGTGTTTGCTGCCTGACAACTCCGGGAGAAATGCCAGGAGTAGAACAGAGCTCTGCATACAACGTTTGTAGATCTGACCAAGGCCTTTGATACTGTTAGTCGTGATGGCTTATGAAAAACTGTCAAAATTTAGTTGCCTGGAGAAGTTCACCAATAAATGTACATCAATTTCATGATGGCATGCTGGCCTAGGATCTAGATAACGGACAATGCTCTCATGCTTTCTTTCTCATTTACTGATTGCCTTAACACTTTCCCAGTCACCAATGGAGTGAAACAAGGCTGTGTGCTTGCCAAGTTCACTTCCAAATGAGTGGGCCTGGGCTCGGTCCTGAGGGTCATTCCTGCTAGTGAGTCAGCCAGTGCCTACTATGTGCCAGGCACGATGCCAGTGCTAGGCATACAAAGAAAGGCAATAAATAGTTTGTGCTGTCAAGCAGCTTACAGCCCAAGGGAGGAGACAACATGCGAGCACCTCTGTACAAACATGCTGTAAACAGGACAAATCAGGGCCAGTGAGTGAGGGATCTGCGGAGAGAAGGCATTAATGTGAAGGGGCATCAGAAGAGGTTTTTTGCAGAAAGTAGGACTTTCTCTGAGATGTAAAGGAAGTCAGGGAGGGCTGGAGAAAAACAGAGGAGAGGAGGGAGAGCATGCCAGGCATGGGGGAAGTGCCCAGAGCTCAGAGATGGTGCCTTGGTGATGGAACAAGCTGGAGGCCTGGGGCCCTGGATCAAAGAGCCTGTGTAGGGGACTGAAGTGTAAGAGGACTAGAAGAGGAGGGGGAGGGGCTGGGCAAGGAAGGGCTTCGAATGCCATCTGGAGCATCATATTGGATCCTGGAGGGGATAGCAAGCTCCTGGAGCTTTCTGAGGAGGATGTGAGACAGGTGGACCTGTGCTAGGCAGACATTGATTCATTGCATCATTAGTCTTCTGCTCAGTCATTTGACCTTTTCAGAATTCACTAAACTAAACTGTCATTTAGCTCATCCTCAGAGAGATACGTCTCATACTCAGGAGAGGAAAAGAGTTCCTTGTATCTTGACTGATCAAGAAGTGGTTGTTAAATAGTACTTTGGGCTGAAGGATGGAATATTTGGTTCCCCACCTGCCTGTGGCTCAGCAGCAGCTGCTGCCCACACCACAGTAGTCCTACATTGTGGTCTGAAAAGAGAAAGATGGGTTGATTGGAGCATGGACATGTTTAGCTGTCCAAAACAAGAAGGGTAAGGGGCACACCTCTTCAGAGGTGATTGGGGCTTCATATGGGGACCATGCAGCCTGAAATAAGGAGCTTCATGTTATGCAAATCATTTCTTTGAATTCTATTCTCCAAAAATCAAGGGCATGCATCAGACCATCCTCCATGAAGTGGAGTGAAGATTATGGAAGGTTCTGTCCTGATGGAGAAGATTCGAGGAGGGTCCTGGCAACATACTGAGTCTATTTTTCAAGGACCAGCCTGGTTAAGGACAGGAGGCCAGCCACTCAGGGATGAATTTTTTTTGACCTTTTCAACCTAAGAAACAAAAAATGCAAGAAGGTCATCAGCCCTGTGTGACCCTCTTCCTCTTCTACCCTGATCATGGCAGAGGACTGGGAAAGAAGCTATCCACTTCTAGACCATCTACACACTCTAACAAGGCTAGTCTGAGAGCTGAAAGGAAGGCCATGCTGTGAGATGGAGTGACCCCTATCAATCTGGACATTCTACAATTGGGATCAGAAAGCAGGAGAACAGGAGAGTGGCCCACAGGGCATCTGGGAGGAAGCAGGTGAGGCATCAAAGACTATCCTTCGATGAGGTATTTGGTCATTCTGTATTGCAGAATAAATGATAAATATTTGAAAAAGGCGACCATGACAATAAATGTTGCTTGTGTGGAGAATCATTTCTGAATCAGCTGTTCATGCAAAGCAGCAGATTGTTAAAGCAAATCGATCAATGAGCAAGGAGAAGCATAAACTTCTGAGGAAGAATAAAAATGAGAAAACAGGTGCAGCATGCTCTGAAGCAGTGCAGTTCTTACCTATTTAAATAAATTATTGATGAAAAGTGAAGAAAGGATATGGTCCAGTTGATAATCACTTCTTCAGAAGCTTAACTTCTGCAAATCAACAGCTGCGAAGAGGAAGCCAGAGACCCCTCTAAAAGGCACACCCTTTACTCTCTTGTGGAGAGGAGATACTGCAGCCAAAAGCAGCTCTGGGTTGGAGTCAGGTCCTTTGTGAGACTGCATGGAGAAGGATGATGGAAGAGAAGATGTGCCATCATCCCAGAGAGAAAGCAGAAAGAGAGACAGTGGAGGGTGAACCTTGTTGAGAGAAAACTTGGTGAGAGACCCAGGCAAGTTAAGCCATCCCTCTGGCATTTAAGGAGGAAAATCCTTGGGAAGGAGAAGGAGAACACCAAGGAGAAAAATGGAAAAAATCTGCAAAAGTATCCAAAGCAAACTTTGTCACCACCAAGGGTAACAGGCTCATCAACTTCAGAGCCTAACATTACAGGCCTTGATGGGCTTGTGCAGGAAGCAGGAGCCACATTCAAAGGAACAAAGTTGGGAAATCAGCTGGCCAAGAGTAGATGCACATAGAGGACATCACACAGCTCTGTGCAGGTGACAAAATTATGCAGACATTGAAGAATCAGTGCACAGTGATCTGAAGGAGGGGGAGGAGAAGGTTGTGGAAAAGAGTCTGGGCAATGAATCACTTCAAAATGCACAGAATAAAGCTGAAGGAAGCTCAGAAAGGAATATAGACAAGCAGGGCAGTGGGGGAAATAGCTTTTAAAATGAAAAAAAAAAAACCACCTCCAGAGAGTGGAGACTCATGGTTTCATGTGCAGTCTTTTCTCTCTGTTCTTTGAATGGAGAAATGTTCATAGTTCTTGATATTTTTCAAGTTCATGATAATAAAAAGAAAATTTAAACAGTCTTGGACCTTCTTAATCCAGAGAATATCAGTAGCTACGGATCTATAAAAACCTGCTTTCCCATCTGTATTTATACATTTTTCATTAGAATCATCTGCACACAGACTGAGGACACCCTCAGTGAGGATTTTAGCGAGAAGCAGACTAGCTTTTACGAACTGTACTTCACAGCAAACCACGTCTTCACCATCAGCCAGCTGGCTGAAAAATACAGAGAATGCTCCTAGAAACAGAGACCAAAAAGATGACTTCTTAATACCAACGCTCTATCTGGGTTGTTACCTGACTGGGAGCCAGGGACCATTCTTGTCTCTGAAGACCTAAGGGTGACTGTCACACAGAGGGAGATGGAAAGGCACGTAGTGGGCGCAGGAGGGCTCTGAAGGCTCACCCCTAGTAACTGGGGAGGGGGAGGAGGGAGTAGAAGAAAGTGTCCTGAGGAAGTGTATGATCATGTGGAGGGAGCGAGGGATAACCTGTGCTCGCCTGGAGCCTCTCTAGTGTTGGGGGAAGTAAGGCGGGGCCAAGCTCTTTGGTGAGCTCATGGAATGAGAGCTCCTTTGGATGGGGAGGTGCTGATGGACTGGGGTCTGCATTGAATGAGGGCTTCAGCCAGGGCTCTTGGAGCACTTCTCAGAGAAGGCTGGCAAGCTCCCTGCCCCATCACACCCTGCCCATTGGCCTGATCTCCTTGTGGGACTTGCCACGTGGTCATTTGAGGCTGCCACGGGGCTTCTTTGCTGACTTTCCTGCGTTGTGGCCATGGGTGCCTGGCACGTGGGCCCAGCAGCTGCAGGAGCACGTGGGGCCATCTCTGACATTAGCCCGGAGTGCATTGTGCGGCATCTCTGTACCTGTGAGGACTCATCAATGGGACTCGAGAATTATCTGAAGGTGACAAAATTGTCGGAATCAAAGGGACAGGGATAATGAGGCCTCGTGTTAATCATCCATGGAACCTTCTCAATGGAATGAGAGGCACAGAGATTAATTACTCTGCGCTATAAATAGACTTGGATAAAAGTGAGTTGCATTGTTCAGGCTGAGGGGCCGTCATTTCATATAGCCCAGCGTCGCTGGCACCTGGTCTCTCTCTGCTGTTGCCATGGAAACCACTCTTTCTAAGAGAAGCTCCACATAATTAGCATGGATGGAGGTCTGTGTCAGTCAGAGTAATCTGGAGGAATGCTGAAAGCCCCAAGGAGCTGGCAGAGCATCAGTCCCCCTGTGTAGGCGGGTTGGTGGCCCTTGGCAGGTGGAGCATGAGGAGGCAGGTAGCACAGAAAATCAGCAGCCAAAGTGCATGGGGGTGGGATGAGATGGTGACCCCTCACCGGGCAGCCAACTTTATCTTGTGAACTTCTTTCTTAAAGCGCTGTTTAGAAAACACACCAGATGTGTGTCAAATGTTTCTAGTTGTCTTGGATGGCGAAACTCCTGGAGCTTCAGGAAGACTTTGCCCAACTTGAAGTCCCCAGAGTGGGAGTCGGTGAAGCTCCTGAGCAGGTCCATCGCTCACCTGGGACATTTGTGTGTGGTGAAGGTGCCCCACTGGTCTTGGTCCTGAAGGATACACTTCAAGGAATGGAAAGCTGGATCAGCTTGGGGTCTTGTCAGGGTGATGATCTCTCTCCAGATGTCAGCGTCAGTGTTGGGGGCTTTGCGCCTGCTGTCTGTCTGCCTTGTCTTCTGTCTTAAAGTGGAGGAACGTGGAAATGTTGAATGGGTCCTTGGCTCGAGTCCTGCCCATGGTGGCAGGAGGGAGGGCTTGGAGATCAGACCCCAGAAGACCCTTGCAAAGACCTTGTTGGTGAGGCTGGAAGGAGTGCTTTCTGGGGCAAAGACTGGGGTCTCAGCCTCTTGTCTGCCCCTTCCTGGCCATATTAGAGGAAGGTAGGGGCCAGAGCCCATTGCTGGGAAGGACTTCAGAAGCCTGGGATCTGAGGGGGAGGCTGGTGGAATTGTCCAGTGTCCTCTCCCATGGGCTATCTCAAGCTCACTCCTCCCAGGGCTGGCTCACTCACTCTTACCTGCTCTCACGCTCTCAGGTTGCAGTCCTCAGACCTAGACTGCTACCTTCTGGCCACACTCAATCTCTGTTAGGGTCCTGGGGTAAACCTGGTGAGGGGAGATCCATGCAGCCCTATCTCACCTGGGCCACTCACAAGGTAACACACTTATGTAAGCCTATTGACATAATCAGCCTCTCGTGATAAGGATACCTTTAGGGCACAACCACTTACTTAACAAATGACAAAAAAGGAGGGCAGCACAGTGGATAGAACATTCGGTTTAAAGTCAGAAGGACCGAGTTCTAATCTTGTCTTCGATTTTTACTAGCTGTGTGATCCTGGGAGAAGCGCTTTACCTCCATTTGCTTTGGTTTCCTCATCTGCAAAGTGCAGTTAACCATAACGCCAGTCTCTCGGAGTTGTGAGGTTAAGATGAGGCAATGTTTGTAAAGTACTTTGGAAACCTAAAGCGCCACAACAATGAGTGCTATTATTACGGGGGAGGGACCCAATGGACAAAATGTGACAACGAGAAGCGATCCTCCAGGAGCTAACAGAATCCAGATGGACTTTGTGGATGTTCTCAAGGCTGAGCAATGATGGGCGGTGATTTGTAAGCCTCTATACGTTATTATTGCAGACACTAGCATAGTCAAATCAATGCACAAATAGTAAACATATTACGGCACACACGTGCACTTGGACCACCCTCTGTGACGCGCTCAGTCTCTACGGTGACGTGAGGGTGCACGGTCACAGGAGCCGGAAGGCAGCACCAATGTCCCTGGGGCGGGGGGTGGGGGGCGCTTCCGGCTCTGATCTGCAGCCTTTAGTCCCTTCAGAAGGCTCACTACCTGGCTGTTGGTCCTCCCAGCTCTGCAGCTGGGAAACCCTCTTCTCTCTACTCAAAAGCAGCCTCCCCAAGTTCTTTGAATTCTTAATTACCCTCAAAGGCATGCTTAGCAAGTGTCAGCTCTTCATGTGAATAGCACTTCTCTTGAAGCCAGAGCCAAGCTCATCAGATTGGCCATCTCTGGGCTATTCAAACCAGCCCACCCAATTACTGGCTCACCCAGATGCTATGATGTCCAGTCAGAACGAAGCTCAAGATACAGAGCTCAGGTGGATTCTTGAGCCAGGCAAATAAACGTGATCCTGCTCTCCAGGATACGAAAGCCTCTTTTGTTTTTCCTTCCTTTAAAAAATATTTTATTTTCAGCTCCAAATTCTCTCCTTCCCTGCACCCCTCTCCCACCCATGGCAAAGGCATGAAATGCAATCTCATTAGACATATGAAGTCATGCAAAACATAGTTCTGTATTAACCATGTTCTGAAAAAATAAAAGAAAAAGAAAGAAAAAAGACTATGCCTTAGTCTGCACTCTGAGCCTATCTCTTTCTCTACGAAGGTGGGTAGCATTTTTCATCATGAACACTTTGGAATTGTGGTGAATCATTGTATTGATCAGAGTAATGAAGTCTTTCAAAGTTGATTATGGTTACAATGTTACTGTTACTGTGTACATTGGTTCCCTTGGTTCTGCTCACTTCCCTTTGTATCAGTTCATATAAGTCGTCTCCAAAGTCACCCCCCCTCACTGTTTCTTACAGCATAGAATATTCCTTCACAGTAATATACCACAGCTTGTTCAGCCATTTCACCATCTATGGGCATCTCCTCAATTTCCAGTTCTTTCCCACCACAAAACTGCACAACCACATCTTAAAGCTGTGCTTCTCCACGTGTGTGTGTGTATACATATACGTATGTATGTATGTATACATGCATGCGGTTTACAGTTTAAAGTTCTTTTCCTGCTCCTTTTGGGAATCAAAATGTCCACCTAGGACGATAGTTCTGCTTCTTTCTGGACTTGGCTGATGTCAGAACCTGCACTGGTACCTTCACATACCATTCTTTCCCCCTCTTTAGCTCCCTCTTATATGCACTGGCCATGTCCAGTCCAGCAGTGGCTGAACCAGGAGGCTCTGTGCAGCAAACCTCAGATGTCATGCCTCAGATTGGGTGGGGCAAGGCAGGTGCTGCTGCTGCTGCTGCCCCTGGGAGGGGCAGAGACAGGAGGCTAAGTCCCTGCTAGCACTGTCTCCCTCCTGTTCCCCTGCTGACCACGATGCCTGAGATCTGCCCTCTGGCATATTGACTTCTGTCTCAGCCCCTTGGGTTCCTGGACTGGCCTAGTCTGGCCTTTCCATCTTCTTAGCCCCTGACTTGGGTCCTTCCCTTCTTTCCCCAGGAAAGGGCCACTGTAGCCCGAATCCTGAGCACCTGTTAGCCCCCTGGGGGAGATAACAGACCCCCTCCCCCACCTGTCCACTCAGGTGTGGGCTCAGACACAGCTGCCCTCAGGCCTGGCCCGATGGAACTTTGATTCACTGCTTGTGGAGGGAGAGAAGTTCAGGCCTCCTACCTCACTCTCTGTCCCCTCTAGTCAGTGAAAGGGAAGGCTGCCTGTCTCCTTGTGAGCAGGTTCATTGGGGAGGGTGAAAAATGGGAAGTGGGAATTAGGGTCAGCTTTGGAACTGGGGCCACGTTCTGGGGATCAGAGGAACCCAGGAAGCCAGGCCAGGCTGCAGCCCCAGGCCCGGAGTTTGGGGTGGGGGGGCCTAGGGTTGCGGATCGCCAGCATATGGTGGAAGGCCGGGTCGATTTCATTGTTCCAGCAGTCCCTGGTTATCAATGACTGGGATGAAGGTCCTTTCCTAAAGCCTTCAGAGACTTCATCATGGTAGGAGGCTAACCCTGGGGCCTCCATGGCAGAACCAGTGGATCCCAAACTGTGTTAGGTCCCACCTCCAGAGAAAGAGCTGATATTGTCTGAATACAGAGTGAAACATGCTATTTTTCACTTTCTTTCTTTCATTTTTTCTTTCATTCAAGTCTTCTTATATAAAATGACTAATATGGAAATGTTTTACATGATTGCACATGCATAACCTATATCTGATTGCCTGCTCTCTGAGGGAGGGGGGAGGGAAAGGAGGGAGGAATAGAATTTAGAACTCAAAACTTTAAATGAAAAAGTTAAAAAATTGAAAACAAAAAACATGGGGGCACAGCCCTGGCAAAAGTATAGGATTTGGAGAGCAGAGAGTACATAGAGAGGAGCCAAGGGTGAGGCTTGCAAAGGTGGTACGTGTGTGTGTGTGTATGTGTGTGTGTGTGTATGTGGTGTGTGTATGGTGTGTGGTGTATGTATGTGTGTGTGGTGTATGTGTGTGTATGTGTGATGTGTGTGGTATATGTGTGTGTGTATGTGGTATATGTGTGAGTATATGTGTATGTGTGTGGTGTATGTGTGTGTGTGCGGTGTATATGTGTGTGTGGTATATGTACGTGTGTGTATGTGTGGTATGTGGTGTGTGTGTGTGTGTGTGTGTGTGGCTTTAGCTGCCAAATGGAGGATTTGTTGTTTTATCCTGGAGGTGACTGACAGGGAGCCCCTGGAGCTTAATGGGGCATGAGGTGGATGTGGTCTAAGTGGCCCTTGGGAGAATCCCTTTGGCAGTGGAGTGGAGGTTAGATTGGAGAGGGGAGAGACTGAGGTAGGGTCACCAGCTGGAGGGGAGGAGGGCCTGAAGATGGCTTCATGAGTGGAGGGATAGAGGCATCTGTGAGAAGAGTCCAATGAGCCAGTGTCGAGCCTGCTGGGGACAGGCCAGGAGGGAGGGCCGTAACTGGACAGTTACCATCAAACAGGGTGCCTAGCAACAAAGAAAACCAAAGTTCAGATGGGGGAGTGGTGTCAGCGTGGCTCCCGTGGCCAAAGAAAACATCAGGGTCAAGGAGAAGGGGAGCTAGGCTGGACACTCTTGTGAACTGAGGAGGCCAGGTTCGACTCTGACAGGGGGCATCCAGCTCGGCTCCCTCCTACAGCCGTGTGGTGGCTGACCTACTACGAGGCAGAGGCATCCAACAAACTCCTGAGGACTGGCTAATAACAATGTCCACATGCATCTGTTGTGGGTGAATGGCGAGACTTCGGAGGAGGAGTGCTTGCTTCCACTACTTTGAGCCCACACTCTCCCCTTGACCTTGCCCCAACATGGCCCCTCTGTTCGCTCTTCCAGGTGAGGAGTGGGAGCCTGCCTGAGCTCCTCACCTGCTGGGTCTTCTAACTAACCCCTCTGGACCCCTGCAGCGACACTTTTCTTTTGGCTTCTCTGACTCCAAAGCTAATTTCAGATGAATCTTCCCCAGGCTTCCAAAGGTGTCTGCCTGTGGCTTGTTTCTATGTTTTCCCCGGAGCACAAACAGGTATATTTTTAGAAAAGCGAGGGCGGTATCCAAGCAACTGTGTCCGCAGCAGCGTTCTAACCAGCTCTCCTCTCTAGACGAAAGCCTCCCTGTGGCGGGTGGGCAGGGGGCCGACGATGCCCAGGCCCATTCTGGGCTAGGTCCCTGCTCAGAGAGGAGAGAGCACAGCCCTGGCCTGCCCTCTGGGGGCCTATGGTCAAGGACGGGGAGGATCTGCCTGTACTGAGGGTATTCGAGGGAAACCCCTCCCCATGCTCTGCTTGGAGCATGGGGGGCTGGGGCCCCTCCAGCTAGCCACATCCCTGTGTTACACCAGTTTGCCTGTACTCCATACAGGTGTCTTACCTCTGATGCACTCTGGCTGGTCACCTCACTTCCAAGTTCCCCTGGACAGCTCCCTAGGACTGTAGGATACTGATCTGCACTTGTGTGGGGAGTTTCCTAACTCAGAAGTCCTACTACAAATGAAGCCACCGGAGTGTGACCTCCTAACACATTTAGAAAACAATTCAATTCAGAGGGGCCACATAAATGCTGGTCACTCTGCCCTGGGGACACAGAGGTGGCTGAGCTGCAGGCCCTGCTCCCTTTTGGGAGTTCACTTTCTATTTTTGTGGGGAGGGAAGAAGGGGTCACCATGCAGACAAATAAGCATGACAGCAGTGGGAGGGACAAAGCCCTGCAGTGTGTGAACAGTTAGGGGAACTTGGCAGATACCGGATGGTGCCCGGCCCTGGCTGGGCAAGGTGGCAGGCAGAAGCGAAGAGAGCTGAGGACAGACTACAATCCAGTTTGCCTGCAATGTGTGAGTATGCAAAGGGTTGTGCTGCACATGGAAAGGCAGCATAGAGGCAGAGTGTGCTGGGCCTTAAATGTCAGAAGCAGAGTCATAGGTATATTTTTAAAAAGTCAATTTTCTTCTATTTTCAGGTCTGCATTCTCTCCCTCCCATCCCCTTCTCTGTCACTGAGGAAGCTAGAAAAAAAAACAAACAAAAATCATTATGTTTATATATTCCCAAACTGACCATGTTATAAAAAGAAAATCTGTTTCCATGTGTTCTCTGGATCCTTTAGCTCTCTCTGGAAGTGGGCAGCAGGTGTCCTCCTGAGTCCTCTGCGCTTGTGATTGGTCTTTGTTTTGATCGTCTTTCAAAGGTATTTGTCTTGCAACACTGCAGAGAGGTCCATGGTCCTGCCTTTGGAAGCTGCCCAGCTGGCTTGTCTGAGGGCCCCCACAACACCTTGGACTCCTGACTAGGCAGCACTCTGGTGCAGAAGCTGAGTGTCTGCCTTTACCTGTGCATGTGTGCCTGGAGATGGGCTACTAGCTGAGAGAATGTTGGTGAAATCATCAGGGAGCTGGATGGATGAAGGTGCCTATAGGGAGAGCTTTCACGGAAGAAGAGTCACTGTTCTCAGTGAATCCATCACCAAACTTGAGACTATTGGTGTGACTCTCTATGTTTACAGACAGACAGAGCCCATCCCCAGCCCATTAGAGCTTATGCAGCATGGACGTGGTCCAAATGGCTCTTCAGGGAATTCCTTTGGCAGTGGAGTACAGGCTACATTGGAGAGGGGAGAAACTGAGGTAGGGGCCTTAGCTGAAGGGGAGGAGGGCCTGAAGATGGCTGCATGAGTGGAGGGATGGAGACAGCTGTGAGAAGGGTTCAATGTGAGAGAGTGCCCAGCACGCTGGGGACAGGCCAGGAGGGACAGCTGTAACTGGACAGAAGGGATTCTGAAGCCCCTTGCCCCATTGCCCAGCTCTCATTCACAGTAACATCCTCTTGGTGAGCCCATCCCTTCCTTAAACTAACCCAGTGAACTGTTCAAAAGTGCCCAAAGACTGCACTCGCCAGGGTCCAAGTGCCTGAGTTGACTTGGGAAGTCAAGGGTCACTGAAGATCCTCTAAGAAGGGCAATCTGGATGTTCCCAGGTTGGAATTCTAGTTCTTTCTTAGCAGAGCCACCAATGGGATCCCTCATCCTGGGACTTCAGTCCCTGGAAATTCCACCCTAAATAGCTCCCCCAGAAAGATGGTCTTTGTTCTGGCATTGTAGTGAAGGGAAACATAGTGTGCTGGAAAGGGGGCTAATGTGGAGTTGAATGATTGGGTTCATATCCTAGCTATTGACAGACTCCTTGCCGTGAATGAGTTACTTCCCATCTGGGAAATGAGAGCATTGGACTAGATGGTCTCTCAGACCCTTGCAGCTCTAAATCTGGGCTGCAAGGAAACTGCTTGTCTCTGCCCACCCCTAGATGTCTTGTTCTGATGCCTCATTTTGTACTGTTGGGGATTCTGGTCTCTTCATGGCTATGACAATGGACCAAGATACTGGAAAGGCTTTATTCACTGTCCCAACTCCAGATGGGGATTATGGCACAGCTACTTAGCAGATCTAGCCACCACAGGTAACCCTGGATCCAGGGTTCTCCATCAATGTGGCATGTAGAGCTCCCCAGAATTCCAGGTTCCTGAAAGAACGATGTAGGGAAGCCTGGTGGTCATGGAGAACTGTAGGAAAAAGCCAACAACTGTAGGATGTAGAGGAAGCATCAACATCAAATCATTGTGGCAGGTAAGGAGGTCAGGGAGCAAGGGGAGGATCCTGGAGGACACCCCATGTGCTTCTGCTGCCCTGGGCTCCCTCAATGCTGCAGCCTAGATGAAGCCTCCCAGGGTTCTGAGGCACGCCTCCAGGAGGACGCAAGAGTGGTCATGGACAAAGTTGCTTGGAATGGGAAGGCAGAGCACAGCTAGGCCCTGGGGGAATCACAAAACTTAGCGGAGATCTGTCCAGGGTGCTGGGGCTCTGTGTCTCACAAACATCGCTGCTGACCTGAGAGTGTCTGATTAATCAGAGTGGGAAAATCTTCTGGGGAACCCCCCTCCATCACGGCAGAAGAAGGAAGAAATGGCAGGCATCCTTCATATGGGGATTGGCAGTAAGAAACAGTCTGGGGCTGGCGAGTGAATAACCAGGTTGGACAGCCTCCTCAGGGAGGGAGATTCCATGTTGACTAATGGACAGAGAGGAGGCTCAGGTCCCTCTCTAGCTCCTGGCTCCATCATCCCCTAAAGCATGAGTGGCAATGGTGGCTCTGGTTAAGCCCTGGGCATCCCTGGTGAGCAGGGCCAGGCTGGGCCAGGTGCGTGCACAAGGAGGGCCGGCTGGGCATGCACGGTGATGCCTCTAGAGGCTGCTGGGGATGGGGAGACAGGAAGGTCCCTGGGGAGTGTACCGCTTGCAGCTGGCCTGGGGCCCGTCTGACCATGAAGAAGAGTGTTCCGGAAGCCTGCACATCAGGGGTGCCTCATTGCTTTGGGTCTCACCAGGCCCCCCGACGCGCCTCCCCCCCCCCCCAGCTGCTGGCTCTTTTCCTATCCCTGCCTCACAGGCTTCTAGCTCCATCCTAAATGCTGTTTGTAACTTTGCATCCATGAAAACTAGAGCCAAGTTCAGCTGTTGGCCCCACCTCCTCCCACCTCCTGATGCTAGAGAAAATGGCTTTGTCAGGAGGGGAGCTGCTTTCCCCAGCACCTGCCTGGTATGCCATCCAGTGAAGCATTGACCAATTAAAAATGGTGAGGACGAAGAGGCTTGGAGCCAGCCCCTGCCGATGGGGAGCTGCCTAGAAGATGGGGCTGTTGGCCGCTGGCCTTTGTCTGTACGGAAGGAGGCAGCAGATGCAGAAAGATGGGTTTGTGGGGTGGGTTTGGTGGAGACTGAGGGCCACCTGAGGGAGGAATCCTAAAGTAAAAAGCCCCTCAAACCTTAGCTCCAGGTCCAGCCCCCAACCCCAGGGGTCAGTGAGACTGCTTTTATCCCTTCCATGTGAATCTTTGCATCCATGGGACTCAAGGAATCTTGTTTATACAGGAGCTACTTGAGGACAGGGTCTATTTCCCCCTTTCTTTGTATCCCCAGCACTTAGCCCAGTGCCTGGCACTAACTGGTGCTTAAATAATGTGTATCGACTGATGAGTCTCCTCATTGGAGTCCACAACCTCTCAGTAGAGATTGGCTGGAAAAAGCCAAGGTGACAAGCAATGGCCACTACTCCCAATGTCCCAACCCCTCCCCCAATCTCGATTTAAACTCTCTGGAGTTCCTCGAGTCTTGTTATGCTTCTTAGCAGTATCATGCCCCACAGTCTCCCTCTCCCTCTCCCTTTCCTTCCCCCTCTCCCTCTCCACCTGACTCTCCTTGTTTCTCTCCCTCCCTCCCCCCTTCCTTCCTTCCTTCCTTCCTTCCTTCTGTCCTTCCTGCCTTCCTCCTCTCCCCTCTGTCTCTCTGTCTCTTTCTGTCTCTCTGTCTGTCTCTCTCCCTCCTTCCTTCCTTCCCTTCTTCCGCCTCCTCTCTCCATCTCTGTCTCTTCCCAGTCCCTGTCTTTGTCTTTTTTTCTGTCTCTGTCTTCTTTGTCTGCCTGTCTGTCTCTGTTTCTTTCCAGTCTCTCTCTAGCACATAGCACAGTGCCTGGCACATGACAAGCACTTATAAAGAAATGCTTATTGACCGGCCATGGACTGACTCTGAAGTCCTTGTCTGGCTTTTGACTTTCTTTGGGTGTTGGTCTCTCTTTGGTCCCTTCTGCCCCTTCCTGCCCCCAGGTGTGCTGGGTGGCTGGACAGCCTTATGACTCTGTACATGCACACGTGTATTTTTAGTGTCAATCACTAAGGGGCACTGTGCCCATGGCCCAGGCCCATTGCAGGGGTTTAATTATTGGAATGAAATACAATCAAAGAAATGTGTTGTTTTCTCTTTTCTTTCCACAACTCCACTTCAATTTGTATTTTCCCCCTTCTAATTGAAATTAATTTCCCTTGCTGTTTTATTTTATACAACACCTGGATAGGGTTATTATTCTAAAGAGGTAATTATAAAATTAGAAGGCTAACCAGGATACGATTTTCCTTAATTGCAGGAGGCAGCAGTGCCTGTGAAAAGGAAAAATGCTCCCAGACATACCCAGAGATGCCCGACAGCCACACCTGCCATGGCCCCATGGCTGAGGATCTTCGTGGGCTACCAGAGAGCTGGCCTCTGCCTGGCCTGTAGACCAGGTCCAGCATGGGACTTTTACATTCACTGTTCAGCTTGGGATAAAGTCAACATGAGGTCAAACAGCAGCCCCAGATTCTGGTCTTGAGGAGCCTTAGGCTTCTCGGAAAGGAGAAATTTTATGAACAATGTTGTGGTGGCTGATGGGTCTTCTTTTTGTCTGGACCAAGAGGCATCATTCTGGTGACTGTAGGAAAGGACACTTAGTCTTGTCTAGAAGGACCAGTCCTCTTATGCAAATGCCTGGTCTGGGGAGAGGGGGAGAGCGATTCCAGCTGGGAGGGGCAGGAACGGGTTTGAATTAGATCCCTATAGTGTAATCCAAGGACTAGGACTCACTCACATCGGGGTTTGTTCACAGGGCTAATCTCCAATAGCTGAATTGAGTAAAGAAGCAGGTGCTGAGATTCCTGCCAGGAGGCTGGGTGCCCAGGGTGTCAGGGGTGCTGACCATTTGTGGAATCAGACTGTTTTCCTGGAGTTCTGCCTTCATGCCTCACTCCTGTCTGGCTCTGGAGTGCTGGAGGGCCAATATTCCCAACTCAGCTGCATCAGTGTGGTCATGGGCATGGTGGGGTCTCCTGGGGGCTCTGGGCCTTGGCCTTTTGGTCAAAGGTCTCTCCTGACTCTGGGTTATGTGCAATGTGTTCTTCTGCCATCCATGTGTCCCTCTTCTTTGGCTGAGGTAAACCTGAAATAATGGGGGGCCACAGGGTAGAAACAGCAGGAAGATAATGCTACTATCATTATCAACCAGAATTTATTAGTGACGCAGGGATTAGAACAAGAAGATCCTCCTCAAGGAGCTCAGGTGAGATGGCAGGTGCACATGTAAGTGTGGGATACTGTCCTTTCAGAAAGTTGGTGCTCAAATAAGAGAAAAATTATGTTTGTATAAAAAAGAAGAATTGAATCAATGGGTAAATGGATGCTCTTTTCAGAGGCAAACAGGTCGATGCCTGGAAAAAGTAGAAAAAGAACTTTAGTTTAACAGAAACTTCTAAAATTGATGTATAAAGAAATAGTTTTCAAATTGGATGTGAGCAGTTTGGATCAGGAAATGAACTATGGTATAAATACAAAGGCTTAAATCACCATGCTGTAGATAGAGGATGATACTTTCTTTGATGTTTTAAAGGGGAGCCTCTTAAATGGGTGTCCTCTCTCTACATTTGGTCCAGTCAGACAGCTTTTCCCACCATTGATTCCCTTGATGTTTCCTTCATCTTCTATAAATACCTTTAAGACTATGATGTTGAGATCCTGTGTGGTGGTGCAATTGTCCTTGATGAAGAAAAGAGCTTGTTAACATGGTTTTTGCATCACTCTGTCCATTAAATGAACACTGAATTGCACTGAGTTTTATCTCCCACTCTCTCTGATTCAGCCTGGCCAGTTTCTTCCCTGTCTTTGAGCATGCCATATCCCTTCTCTTTTCCATGCATCAGTTGGGCTAGTCTCCCTTCTTCCTTCCCCAGCAGTTCCTGTTTTCTGCCAGGGCTCTCAGGCTATTTGAAGCCCAGCACTCAAGATTTCAGATGGGCCTCATTTAGTCATCTAAGCACATGCTGGCTTCCATGTTCACTTCGCTGATTCACTGATGCATGTCCCATATCACTAGTGTGCTTGTGGGCTCCTGCAGGAAGGACTTTTTCCTGAGAAACGGAAAAGTGCTTTCATGTCTCCCTCAGTAATAAGCCAATCACAATACACACAGGCCCTGGGTTCTGTTCCATTCCATTCACTGAGCACTAATTAATCACCTACTAGGTGCAAGTCACTGTGCAAGGTGCTGGTGAACCAGAGGCCAAAGTCATCACTCTCAGGGAGCTTACACTCTACTAGAGTAAAACTTGTACAGACAAATAAAGGGAATTTGAGGAGGGAGGGAGCACCAACATCCCAGGAGGATGAGGAAAGGTCTAGAGGAGGTGGCAGCTTGAAGTAAGACAAAGATTCTTCGGGGAAAGGAGACAAGGAAAGGATTTATGCCTGAATCCCAGAAGTGAAGAGAGCTCAGTGGAAGGGGAGGGGGCACATGGTCTCCTGGGAGGCAGAGGAGGAGCAGGCTCTGTGATGTACCCAAAGGGATCAGAGAACAGCCCTCTGTCAGATCAGCTGTTGTCTCACCTGGATCATAAGGAAAATAACCAAAAAAGACACTCACCAAAACAAGATGGTGCCTAGCTGAGTTGTACATGCCATCCTGGCAGCTGCAAAGGTGGGAGTAACTTCACAGGAGCCTCCAGGCCAAAGAGAGGAGTCTTTTCCTGGGCACCCATGGGGTGACCCACGGGGTGGGGTGACCCATGCCCACAGCCAGGCCCCCACATTCCATACACTGGGTGGCTTTGGCCGTGAAAGCTCAGTTGGGACTTGTGTCTTGTACCACTCCCTACATCAGAGTCCTGACAGTCATTTCAGAGATACTGACCCCGGGGGTGCCTGGCTCTTCCCAGATCCCCTTCCTACAAGACTGATGGCTCCATAACCACATTTTTGCTCCTGGTATCTCTTATCTTGGGGTATGGAGCTGATGGGCAGAGAGCCTGGGAGAGGCAGATTGGTGTAATAGTAATTAAGGTGAGACTTTTTGCTGTTGACCTTTAATGATTCTGGCCTTTGTCTGAACGGGGCAGATAAAGTGGGATGTTTTTCTATTTCTTAGCACTGAGACAAATGGGAGCCATTGATTTGTATCTGATGTGATATTAGGGGTAGGGAACTTCTCCACTCCCAGCCTGGGTGAGGTCAGGGCCCTCTGGCCCTGAACAGGATATACAAGCGCAAAGGTTAGTGTTCTCCCTCGGAGCTCTGAGCCACAGCAGGAGTGGCATGTGACTCTGGGCCAGCCATTCTAATGTGCTCTCTGGCTGTACACCCAGATGTTGATAACTACGAATTGTATTTGGTTTGTAATTCAGGGTGCTGGCTTTTTCCCCTGAACTAGGTGGATGTTATTTGTATGCTGGATTAAAGTAAGGTTGTTAACCCCTTAAAGTTAATTTCCTTTGTAAAGCAGATGAAAAGGACCTGGGCTTGCAGTGTTCTGTGAGCTGGTTGTTGTTGGCTTTACACCCCCACAACAGCTGCTAGCCAGATTGTTGAAACAGTTGGGGACAAAGGGAGATACATTGTCATTGTATTAACCAGGAGGGAATGCCTGTCCCAGAGGAGAGGGCAGCACATCAGGCTCCCTGTTCCTCCTCTGCTCTGCCCTTGCCCCCACCCTCATCCCTCACACCTGGACCACTGCTAGGTCTTCTTGACTCTAGAATGTCCCCTCTCCAGTCCTTAATACATACATGTTGATTGTTAACTGACTTTTCTTGAAGTAGTAGATGTAATGGAAGTGGTCTTTCATGACCCTTAACCCTGAACCGTATGAACTTATTTCCCAGGCCATTTCTCACCATCCTTACCCACTTTCACATTTGGGGCATTTTACTTGGAGTGACCCCTAGGGCCCCTTGACCTCTGTGCCCTTGGCTGCCAGTCTGGGCTCAGTCTCAGTGGGGGAAGGGACTTCCTCTTCATCCATGAGTGGGGCCATAGTTTGCTTCTCTCCAGACAAAAGTGACCAGATGAACTGGGCTAGTCTGAGTTTCTTCTCTAGGAATTTTGGTCAGTTCACCTGCAAGGAACAGTCCGTTTGTAAATATTCAAACACAAAGCACATTTAGTACAGGATGGACTAATAATTAGTATTTATAGGCACATGTTTGCTCATTCCTTCCTAGAACAGCCCGGGGAGGTGGGGGCTATTACGATGCCCACCTTACAGGGTCACTGGGCTAGGAAGTGTCTGAGGCTGCCTTTGAACTCAGGTCTTCCTGCCTCCAGGCCCAGCGCTCTGTGCCTTGGGCCACCAGATGCCTCTCACCGAAAGGACAGAAATGGGGGAATGGGGCCATCATCCTTCTCTTTAAAATACCGGCCCAGCCCTGTGCAGTTTCCAGCCATGCCCGAGCCCAGAGCCCTCTCTTCCAATCAGGGCCTCTGGGGCAGGCCTTCCTGGGAGGAGTTCCTTCTACCAGGACCCTGCCTGGGAGGCCCTGAGCATCATGGGAAAGGTCTCTTCCCCGGGTATCTCTTCACCATGTAGGGTCACTTCATTCTTGCTGGAGGATTAGCCTTTCCCTGTGCCCTAGCTGCAGCCCTCTCTCCTGCCTGGTCCTCCCTCCTGCCTGGGACCTCCTCCTTCCTCCTGCCTGGCCCCCCCTCCTCCCTCCTTCCTGGCCCTCCCTCCTCCCTCCTGCCTGGCCCTCCCTCCCTCCTTTCTTCTAGATCTGGAATCTTCATAGGTCCTCTGCTGATTGGTTTGTGACCTCAGAGGGGAGACTCCAGTAAAACCTGCCTGAGTTGGATTCATCTTCCTTCCCCTTGAAACATGGGAGGAAACACAACAGCTCAAATAAAGATGAACCCTGGGGTACCAGAGCCTGGGGGGAGGATAAATTCTGTCTGTGGAACATTCCCATGGCACACCAAAGGTTCCTTCTTCCTTCCCCAGCCTGAGGCTCACCCTGCCCAGAGCTCCCTGGTCATCCCTGTCCTCTATGGGAGGGGCCAGTCCTGGCTTTGTTGGGGGTCAGCTGCTGCCTCACTATTGTGGCTGGGTACCACCCCAGTGATCTTTTCTTGTGGGTCTTCAGGGAAGCCATGAGGCTTCTTCTATAACCTGGCATATCAAAGGGTGTCAGCACTGGCTGGCTCATCTGACTCTTCTGTAGAGCCCCTGAAGTCCCAGCCAGCAACCCCAACAACATGAACATGGATATATATTGCCCATGGAGTCCCATCTGCCCACCTCTACCAACTCCCCCAGACTTGTTAGTGATCCATGCCAGGTGCCAGGCACAGGCTGCTGTTGCTGGGGATCCCTGCAGTGTCGGCCTGTCTGCCTTCAGGGCTCTGGCAGCTTGGCTGCACAGGGGCAGATGAGGGAATGACCCTCAATCTGATGCTGTATGTGACAATGTGTCTTCTAGGAAAGACTTTGGTAGTAGGAAAGATTTCTGTGGGCTTCCTGGAGGAGGGGGCTTCAGCTGGCCCTTGAGGGACAATTGAAGCAGGAATGGTCAGTGATCTTCCACAGACAGTGAGAAGACCCAAGACCTAGCTGGAGGGAGGAGCGTGAAAGTACCACAGGGCCAGCTGGCAGGGGTGCATTTTCCTTAAGTTCAGGCTTAGTCTCAGTCTGTGCTGTAGGGCAGTGGGGGTTTCCTTCAGGGATGCCCAATATTCTCTGTTTGTTACTTGGCCACGTGGGGGGTAGTGAGACTACTTCCCAAAATGCAGGATGGAGGGGCTCTGATTTAGAGTATGGGTCTGTAGCCTGTGACTGATGTCTGATGGCTTAGCTTGTGGTGATGAAGAGCCTTATTGGGCTGGAGGCAAGAGCTTCGTGGGCTCTGAATGGGGGAGGGGCTTCAAGCCATGGCTCTCCCTGGCCACCGTGTGGCCATGAATACATGGTGCCAGTGTTTTGTGTCTGCATTATGCCGATTCTTTTTAAAAAATGGTTTTCTTTATTCTAAAATTTTAGTGTTGATTCTCTCTCCTACTCCCCCAATTAGTAATAGCTTCTAATAGCTAGTAATTATTTAGTGCCTACTGTGTGCCAGGTGCTGTGCCAAGCATTTGAGCTTCACAAAAGCTTTGGGGGAGAGGTGCTATTATCATCCCTGCTTTATATTTGAAGGAAATGAGGCAAACAGAAGTCAAGAGACTTGCTCAGAGTCACATGGCTAGTAGGTGTCTGAGCATTCAAACTCAGGTCCAGCGCTCTCTGTTCTGTGGTGCCTACCTGCCCCATGAAACAAGCAGACATAATTTGGGACTCATTTCTCCTTTCTTCCATCTCTTTGGGAGTATAGACCTAGCAGTGGCTGAAGATAATCACAGTTTAGTGACCTTGGGGCGTAGTTCTGAATGGCTTGCCAGAAAAGTCAGCTTTACCGACAGGGCATGCGCATTTATTTTCTGCATTCCTGCTGACATTTGCCATCTTTGCCATTCTGATGGGCACAAAGCTCATTGGAATTAATTTTGTCTTAGTTTGAATTTGTTTCATTATTGGTGATTTGGATTTTTTTCATATTATGGTTGACAACTTGGATTTTTTCCTTTGAAAACTGTTCCTTTCCTTTGCCCATTTATCTATTGGAGAATGTCTTTCACTGTAGAATCTAGTCTTCTTTATCTTAAATGAATGAGTGTGAGAGATAGACTGGGCCAGTTACAACTTCGTGAGCTTGAAAAGCTTGGTGGAGCCCCTGGAGGTGCCACAGGTGGAGCACTTGGCGGAGTCTGCCAGTTGTCCCTGGGGCCCTGTCCTCCCTCTAACTGGAGAGCATGGAGAGTGCCTGTCTCATCATCTACCATTTAGGGAGGGCTCTCAGGGGAGTTACCTCCTCATTTTCCACCTGGGTGACTTCATAGATTTCGTGTTTACTTATCATTCTGAGGGTGAAATAAATTCTGAAATGCTCACCTCCTCAGATGACTTCCTTTCCCAGATGCAGGACTTCCTCAGGCCCCACACCTGGGTTACCACTTCCCCCACATCCCCCACATTCCCCCACCCCCTAGCCCTTCAGTTTCTATGTAGATGTGAGCTTCTTGAGGGCAGAGACTGTCTTAAGCATGCCTTTCTTTGTATCCCCAGAGCTTAGCACAGTACCTGGCACATAGTAGGTTTTTAAATGTTTAGTGGCTCCAGCTCTGACTCAGAAAAGTAAGTGAGGAGCCAGCCCTGAGGCCTGACCCACCCAAGCAAGCCCAGAAATGGATTGAACTAGTGCCTGAGATGCTGCATCTTAGAAGTAAGTGAGCATTTCCTTTGGCATGTCTGCCACACCCAGGAGGGAAGTCAGTAAGGAGAATATTTGAGAGTCACCACTTAAGTTTGAATCCAGTCTGAGCAGGGCCAGTGTAGTAGAGAGGGATTGTTCCTGGTTTCAAGTTTTTTTATTTTGATTTTTAGTAAATTTGTTGTTCAGTTGTTTTCAGTTGTATTGGACTCTTCATAACCCAGTTAGGGTTTTCTTGGCAAAGACACTGGAATGGTTTGCCCTGTCCTTCTCCAGGATCCTCATTTTACAGATGAGGAAACAGAGGCAGACAGGGCCAAGTGACTTGCCCAAGATCACACAGCTACTAAATGTCTGAGGCCACATGTGAAATCGCGAAGATGAATTTTCCTGACTCCAGGCATGGCAAGCACTCTATCCACTGCACTGCTTAGCTGCCCCTTATTAGTAAATATCCTTTTGTAAAAGCTAATTAATATTAATTGTCTAATTGATTTTATGGAGAGATCAACTGTTATTAGGGTGGTAATCTCTAGTGATGGATGTCCAAACGTACCGGCTGGGGACTTGAACGCAACAGCATCAGACCTTCAGGGTTCCCCTGGTGGGAGCCCTGGTCTGGGGACAGAATCTGCCAGTGGAGCTCCGCAGGGAGTGGGAGGCCAGACCCTCCTCCTCCCCGAAGCCGGGGGTCTTCCCTCCACACTCTGGCGAGCCGTCCAGGAGCAGTGCACTGATGGTCGCAGCTGCTCACCGCTAGCTGCCCAGGAGGGGCGAGGTGACGGGCGAGGAAAAGTCAGCTGCCACAAAGCTTCCCTCTGCTTTGGCTGCAGGAGCCCCAAGCAGGTGATGGATTCGGCTTCCTTAGTGAGTTTCCAGCTTCCTGATGAGCACAGGAGACAAAAGCGAGAAACAAAGGCATGCAATTACCATGGAGATGCTTAACTGTGGCGGCTCTGCTGAGATGGATTAGCTCAGAGCGAGCAGAGGAGCGTCACTGGAGAGGCCAGGGCCAAGATAAAGAACTGTTCTCTTGTTTGCATGGTCGCGAACATCGCAGCTCGGCTCTGATTAGTCTCATTATTAATACCCGCAAATTAAATACTGTTGAATGGTGAAGAGAACACCACCTCCCCCCTCCGACCCCACCTCCCCCCACGCCATGCAAGGTTCCACCGTTGCCCAAGACGCTCTCCCAGGTCGCGGAAGAGAAGCACATCGTCCACTGTTTTGGCCCCGTATTGAGTCAGTCGAGTTTGTCTTGGGGCACCTACCCCCTTTCTCTAGGCCATTTTCTTCCACCACGCGCACTTGGGGTCTCCTCCAGGAGGTAAGAAAAGCCCCCTCCCCCAAAGTGTCATCACCAGGGCTGCCCTCCCAGACAACGGTCCTTCAGCAGGTATTTGTGGACTTCCTACCTGCCTGGAGGAAGGCAAAGGGACCAGCGGAGGCTGAAGGTGGTCTTTGCCTTCAAACAGCACTCCAGCACTCTGGACAGTGACCACTGGGGCAACTGGGAAGGAACAGGTGGGATCTTTCTCAAGTGCCGGCCCCCAAGGGGGATCCCTCCATAAAGATGTTCCCAAGACTTTCTTTTCCATAAAAAAGGACTCCAGCAGTGACGTTTGGGATCAGGACGATGAGATTTCTGGGAGAATTTGGGATGAACTGAGATTTTCTTTTAGAGTTTGTGACCATTTGCAGAGACCCAAGGGGCATCTGAGACCACACTGGTGGTATCCAGGATCACAGGAGACTCCGCAAAACAGGGCAGAAGTCACTGGGCAGTGGTGGGGCTTCAAGGCAATCCCAGCAGAGATGTAGAGGCTGTGAGGGTATGAGAAAGGAACTGGCCTGGTAGCCCAGTGGGCACACTCCCCAGGGTTTAGTAAGCTGTGGACTTTGTAAAGGGCAGAACCAAAGGCCCACAATAAACCAAAACAAAAAAAACAGCATGGGAGAGAAGATGAAGTTACCTGTTTAATGAAAAACAATTTAACACTTGGAGGTTATTTTGTTCAGTGAGTCTGCAAGCGAATTTCACTGATGTTGACACTCACTGCGGGCTGTTACGCTTCCCTTTGGCCGTGTGAGGCCCATGCACCTGCCTTCCCTGTTGGAGGACAGAGGCTGGAAGGACGTTTTCATTTCCCAAATCGCTCAAGTGGGAAGGGGATGAGCTCACTCTGGTTCAGCAATGTGTGCGCTCTGGCTTCCTCATTCCCATGCTGTTCCTTTCAGTTCCAGTTAAATGTTTTATGGTTTCAATTTGATTCTTTGTCTGGTCTGTTAGTAAGTAATTGGATATCTACACCTGAGAGGACTTTAGAAGTTCCCAGCCTTGAGATGGATGGGAGAAAATGAGAATTATCATGAAAAGAAGTGCTTGGAGTTTGAGCCTGTCTGGGTGGGGGCTGTGGGCTATTGGCTAGTCTGCGATTCTCTGGAAGTGGGCAAAGAGCATGTGTGGCTCCATGAGAAGACTGACAATGGAGGGTACATGCTGGGGAGGAAGAGAAATTTGGCAGGGCATGTGGACTTCTCTGCTTCTCAGAGGCTCTTTTGTGGAGTTGGGGTGATTATAGAATCTCAGAGTTGCAGAGCTGGAAGGAGTCTCAAAGGCCACCTAGTCTAATCCATGCCTGAAAAAGAATCCCTCCTTCACCATACTGACAAATGGTCATCCAGGCTGTACTCGAAGCCCTCTCATGATGGGGAGGCAACCTATTTTACTCCAGGATGGCTCTGACTATGAGGAGGATTTTCCTGACATCCAATCTGTATGTGCCTCTTTGCCACTTCCCCCATTGCTCTGAGTTCTGTCCTTGGGCTCTAAGGGGGACACATCAGACCCCTCCTTCTCATGATGGACAGCCCTCATGTCCTCCCAGAGGCTTCCCTCTACAAAGCTCAACATGTCTTGTTCTTCTGCTCATCATCATATGCTATGGACTCATGGCCCCTCTCTAATCTGGTCATCCTCTGGCATAGTCAAGGTCTGGGTTTCAAATCCTTCAAAGTTCGAGCTCTGTGCACAGACATTGGGCAGTCAGACCCCAGCACAGGGGAAGAAATAGGGGGAGTAGTACCCAGGCACTGACTATGGGAGAACAGTGAAGAGAATTCTACCTGGAAGGGGTCAGTGAGGACCCACGAGATCCTAAGCATGGCATAAGGCTGCTGGGGATGGGGAAGGAGCCCACCACCATTCTGTTAGTGCAGGACCTGCTGGGCTTTCTGCATGAGAAGGGAATTGGGAATAGTCTTGGCACAGGGTAGCCACACTCATGCAGCATTCTGGGGAATTGACCAGATGTCTTGTGGCTGAGTTGCTTTGGGAAAGTGGACTCTTTCAGTGCTGATGCTCATGCCTGGAACAGTGTAATGATGGGGAGAAAGACCAATGGGGAACAGTCTTCCAGGTTCACCTACCTGCTTAATGAAGCCCTCTCTCACTCATCTAGCCTGATGCTTTAGTCTCAGAGATGAGGAGACAGGCCCAGAGAAAGGAGTGACTCCCCCAAAGTCACACAAGTAGTCAGGGCTGGAGCTCATGTCAATTTTTTAAAAAGTTAAAATTTGCTTTTATAAATCACAAATTCAACAATCATTAACAATCACACACACCTCAAGCCATGAAGAACAGGGAAGAGGACTTCACAGATTGGAAGCCACGAACTTCTTCTGTGCAGGGAACTGAACCACCATCCTCGGTCTCGGGTCCAGTTCTGACCACTGGGCCACACTGAAGCCTCTGGCCTCGACAAGTTGGGCCTAGAATCCAGATCCAACATTATTTCCACTCTTTGGCACTACCTCTCATTGGAACCCAACTAGAACAAGCTGCTTATGTACCCCTGCTTGATGCCCATGACCACAATTCCCAGCTCACAGGAGTATCTGAGTGTCATGGAACTCTGCCACTACCCATGCCCTGCCTTCACTCTGCTAGCTCCACATGCTGAATGGGAGAGATGCTCAGACCCTTTGCTCATTGCTCCATGGTCTGGAGTGGGGTCCTGAGTGTCAGAAGGGAAACTTCTGTTCTGGTGGCTGAGCCATGGCCTAGCCTCTCTCTTGGAGCTCCCTTCCTGGACAAGGCATCCTGAGCCACAGTCTCTGTAATTACCATGTGAATGATAAATCATTAGAGAAGATCCTCCATATTACAGTGTAAGCTCTGCATGTATGTGTCAAGCTCCCTGCCCCCTTTTGCAGACTCTCCCGCTTGGAGACTGATAACAGGAAACTCCTAAGACAAAGGATAGGAAATAACTGCTCTCCCACTGGAGAAACTTTAACCTGGCTAGTTCTTAGGAATGAGGTGGGGGGAGGGTGGCTTCTCTCTCTAGTGGGAAAAACTTTCTTTGCTCAGGACCCTATAAAAGTCACCATGTGGGGCAGTTACATCGGAACCTCACCCATGGGGAGGACGCTTCGCCTGGGGCTACATTCAGAAGGGACTCATCAAAGTGGCTGTAAAAGACGGGGTTCTCCAGCTTAGGAAAAGCTTTGGTGTAGGTGGTGAACATATGTATGTTGTATGTTAAATGTGTGTCTTTTTGTCAGTATCTCTGCGTTTGTAGATGCCTCTGTGTGTCTGTATCTCTGCCTTGGCTGCTGCATTAACTGTGTTTGTTAGGAATTGTTGTGATTAATGTGGTTGTGGGTTTGGTAGAGTATCTTCCCTGTCTTTCAATAAAAACTTTGTTCTGTTGGGAGTGTGTCTTATTGCCAGCATGGATCCGAATCCGAACCTAACCTAGCTTAATCGAACACCATGGAAGAGGAGTTTTGGAATATCCAGGCTCCTCGACTCATTTCTCTGAGAAGGGTGAGGGGTTTTCCTGAAATGCTAATGACCGCAGACATTTGCATCCCTCCCTGTTGCTGAGCATTCCCAGAGGTTTGTTCCCTGGTCATCAGTCATTTCATTTTCTGAGCATCCTCCTGGGGCCCAGACCACATCAGCTTTTCAGAATGTCCCTTCTTTAATGCGCAAGAGTGGTGGCGTGTTCAGAATGGCCCACTACAACAATGTCTCCTCCAAATTCTCTGGGCAGTAGGTTACTTGGTACCCTCTGTGGCTCTACTGAAGACTACCCTCAGCATCCCATGGCTCACAGTTTTGTGTCCCCAAGGGTGAGGGAGGAATCAGAGGTAATGATCTGGTGATCAATACCCAATAGACACGCTCTAAATTGTAACAGGTACATTCACTTCCAATCTGAACCCTGCCTGGCTTTGAAGGAAAGGCCTGAGGAAGATTTAGATGTGAGCAGCTTGGTAGGGGACTGAAGTGGACCAGAAGAGGAGTTCATGACAGGGAAGGGGCCCTACGCTGAGGCAAAAGACCCAGCTCTTTCTGCTTCTCAGTGGAAAAATGTGTGTGTGTGTGTGTGTGTGTATGTGTGTGTACACATCTGTGTCTATGCCTAGCTACAGATCTAGGCACAGTGTGCCCACACCTCTCACATGGGCCCCCAGATTGACTATACCAAGTTCAAGTTGCTCTGTGGGTTTCCATTTACTCAAAGGCTGTCTTGCATGAGCCCCCACCTATGTGTTTACTTTTATGAGTCAGCCAGAGGTCACAATTCAAAGCAAAGCATTTTGTGAATCAGCCTGGTAAGAGAAGTAGCAACAGGAGATCACTCATCTTTTCAGTTCACCTGTTGAACGTACAAGTAGGAGGGGGTCCCACATAGGGAACATGCATAGTCAGGGCGAGTACAAGTCAGAGGAATGCAGCAGAGCTGCCTGGGTCTTTTGTGGATGTAATCAGGCTTCTCTGATTGGGCTGGGGTGGGGTGGGGTCCAGTCTCTGCCAGGCAGATGGTCTCTGATAGGTGTGTGGTGTGCCATGGAGTCAAAGCCAGGTTTGGTCCCTGTTGGTCCTACGTTGCTGTTGGTTCCTGCCCAGTAGGACTCCAGAGTATGGGGTTATAGAGTTCCTGGGTTCACTTAGAGCCTTCAGCTGAGGATTCTTCCCCATAAAAGAGAAAAGGGTGGCCTTATCCGTATCTATTTTACCTTAGAGGCTTACACATCAACACTTTCAGAAAGGCAAGTCTCTCGCAACTTGGTGGTGCAGTGGATAGATGGCTGGGCCTGGAGTTAAGAAGACCCGAGTTCAAAACTGGCCCTAGATTCAGTCTGGAATCAGGCTTCTTAACTGTATACCCCTGGTCGAAGCCACTTAATCTCTGTCTGCCTCAGTTTTCTCAACTATAAAACGGGAATGCTAATAACCCCCACCTCCCATAGCTGTTGGAGGGTCAAATGAGGTCATGTCTGTAAAGAACTTAGTCCGGAATCTGGCACACAGTAGGCGCTTTAATCAATGCTTATTTCTTTCCTATCAGAGTAGCTCCTTTTATCTCCACAGGAAAGCATGTTGGTTCATAAAACCTTGGCTGTCATAGGCTTTTCCTCCCCCAGAGGAGCACTTTACACAACAGCCATTAATCTAAGATACATCAACAGGTGTTGAGTATATTTTTTAAACCCTGAGTTCCTGGTTACCAAAAGCGGGGCCTCTGTCCCGATCCTATAGCTGACTTAGAAAGTCCTCTCATTCAGTGTCTGATTGCTAGTGTCTACCACCCTTCGGAGATGTTTTAGAGGTTCTTTCCCACAAACCACTTAGAGTCCTCTGGGCTTGAGGGTCTCTGGTTTTCTCAAATATTTTGGTCTTTTTGGTCTCCCAGGGGAATAAGTGGGGTGGCGGGGTGGGGGGGAAGGCCAAAGGAGCAAAACTTCCTTAGGCGGGACCACGTCAAGACATCTTTCTCCCTTATGATTTTGTATCTCCTTTTCCAATTGATTAACTCTCTTTTCATAATTTTCTAATTGCTCCATTTTTTTTCTATTTTTTCCTTGTTCTCTCTTACTTGATTTTTGAATTCCTTTTTAAGTTCTTTCAAGGTTTCTTTCTGGGCTTGTGATGATTTGACATTACTCTTTAGGGTAGGAGTGGCTTTTTTTTAACCTCATTGTCTTCCTCCAAATAAGAACTCTGGTCTTCTCACCAAAGTAGCTATCAATGGTCTTTTTCCTTTGCTTATTAACTTTGTCTTATTTTATTTTAAGCAGCTTAACATTATTATTAGGAAGTTTTAATCCTTAGTTGCATATAATGTTGCTGTACTTTAGTTTCCTCCATTCTTTATTCCCATTTCTGACCTTTATTATATGACAGACAAGTGTAAGCCTCAATCTTTGACTTCTGTCCTCAATATGGATGTGCCCTATCATATGCCAAAAATCTTGTGGCTAATAACATTGCAGTGGGTGTGGGGCCCTCTCTAGAGGGCATGGTTGATGGCTGTGTTAACTCTGTTGCTCCTCTCCGTCCTGGATGCTTTCTTGAGCCTTCTCTGAACCACAGGTCCAAAACTGGTAAGAAATGAACTGAGTTACCGGGGAGGAGATGATAGGTGTCAGGAAGATCACTATAAAGGGTTGTGAACATCGGCTCCCCAGCCCCAAAGGGTTCAATCGGGATTGGTGACCCTGGAGGGACCACACTGCCTGAGGCAGGGATTCTTTTGGCAGGAATAAATTCAGTCACATGAGAAAGGTGGGATGCTTTAACTGAGAAAAGCAAGTCAAGAGATGTGTGTAGCCACCCGAGGGGTCATTTTGTATGTTCCAGGAAGGTGTGTCATCCCCACAAAGGAGCTGAACATATGTTAATTAGCCCACAGGCTCACTGGTCCTGGATATCTTCTGGTAAGATTCCTAACACTTTCCTGAGGATGCAAAAAGGAACAGCAGAGAGCTGAGGCAGTGGACCTGGATGACAGCCAGAATAGAGAGCAGTTTCTGAGCCATATGGGGAAGTTCTGGAACCAAGGACCAAACACTAGGGTTCCAGGTTCAGGACAGGGGCAGGGGGAGCCCAGTTGAGAAACAATGAGGCATAGGGCTAAAATGTGTAGGTGTGAACCTGGATCTTGACTTTTCTTAGTCCTGTGAGTCAGGTGAACAGGGAGGTCCAGGGAGGGTGGGTGACCCTGAAGTCTCCCCTGGGGTACAGGTCCATGGAGGGCGGTCAGGAGTCTGGAGTGACTCTGGAGGTCTTTGGCGCAGGTAGGACTCACTGTGGGGGGGGGCTTGTAACCTGGCAACCTCTAGATGGAAACCCATCTGAGGAGGACCTCAAGCCTAGGGAACCTTCTAGTCTTTGTTGGGAATTACTATGTGGGTCCCTTTGCCAAACTCCTCATCCCACAACATTTAATTCTTGGTCAGCAGCACATCCACCCTTTGAAGGCTCCAGTGCTCTGCCAGGGATCAGCAGGAAGAGAAGGTCTTGCCTCTTCTTCTCTCCTTTCCCCTCTCCTCCCTTCTCCTCCCCTCTCCCCTTCTCCCCTCTTCTCCCTTCCCTTACCCTCCCCTTCCCTCCTCTCCCCCCACCCCTCCTTCTCACCTCTTCTGTTTCCAGCAAGTGAGAAAAACAAGGGCTTCAGAGGTCCTATTCTAGTAACGATCCCAATATGGCCAGAAATCCCAAGTCCTGTGTCAGTGGAATTCTGAAGGAACCCCTGTAGACCTTTGTATCCTATTTCAAACACCTCCTGGCAGTGAGACTCTGGTCAAGTCCCTTTACCTTCTGCAGCCTCAATTTCCTCATATGTAAATGGGCATCATAGCAGTCCTTGCTCACAGGATTCTTGGGCATCTCCAATAAGAATCCTTATATAAAGCATTTGGCAGACTCTGACTGGCCAGAGAGAGGTCAGTGTGGAGGAGACTGATGGAACGGTTTGATGTAGAGATTTACGAAGTCTAAGAAGCAGCCAGAAGCAAGGAGGGCTCATCTTCAGGCCCCTGCCGCACTTGGGCCCCTTCCCTGGACTGCACCAGTCTCTGCTTTTCCTGCGTTCCTTGTCCCGTTGAGCCCTTGTGTTGGCTGTGATTTATTCTGAGCAACTTAATGCTCTCTGGCGATGCCGATCCCCCCCGATTTCTGATTCCCTGGAGGTGTCCAAGTCCCAGGACGGCACACCTTTTTGGACCCTGTGTAATAAGAGGGCCG
Source organism: Trichosurus vulpecula (assembly GCF_011100635.1). Classification (NCBI taxonomy): domain Eukaryota; kingdom Metazoa; phylum Chordata; class Mammalia; order Diprotodontia; family Phalangeridae; genus Trichosurus; species Trichosurus vulpecula. The sequence continues at coordinate 206,881,981 of NC_050581.1, read as the reverse complement.
AGTTTATAATCTCAAAGAAGATCATAAACATGTCTGAAAGGTTCGGAATCGCCGGATAGAAGAAACTCTCAAAGTAGAAGGCAGAAGAATCAAAACATTTATTTAGGCTCCACAGTAACCAACCCATGAACCAGAAGCCCCATTTTGATATGTTGGTCATAATCTTCCAGGCCCAATAGGTACGCCTTGAAAGAGTAACCAGGAGGCTACAGAGAAACATGATTGCGTAAAGCAAAATCATGTTTCCCCCTTGATGGTAATAAGATTACCCACTGGACTGAAGTCTTTGTTCAGCTTCCTCCCGTAGATCAGCTCTGCTGCTGGCAGCTCCTGCCTCAGCTGTGTCTGTTTCTGAAACTGAAGCTGCAACTGAAACTGACGATGTAACGGTCGTAACTGCCTCTGTAACGGTCGTTGTAACTGCCTCTGGCTCCAACCGGAAAAGGAAAGAGAGAGAGAACTCTCCGAGCTGTCCTCTCCCCTCTTATAGGGTCTCTGACATCATCAAGCTCCGCCCAAATGACCAGGGCCGATTGGTTCTTGAGTTGGCCCCTCCCCCTAGCATAGACATCAACACCTCCCCTCAGCCAGCCCCATGACTCCTCACACAGGAAGCTGTCTGCTTCCCGGCATGCTCCCCGGGCCTCCTGCCCCGGAAGAGCAAGCCACAGTGTCCAGAGGCTCAATGAGGCAAGCTGAGCCATTCAAAGAAAACAAAAGCCATTATGGCTACACTCCACCCCTTGTTATAGGATACATAATCTAATCAGCCATGTATCCTAGAACATACATTGTGATCCAATTACAAAGGAAACTAAAACATATCATTCATTATAAAGCAAAACATATCATTCAGTGACATTCCCAAACATTGGTTAACGATTCAAATGCAATCCACCCCTAGATCCCAGCAAAATAATCTCTTCAATCAATCATCCCCAAAATAATTATTAATAATTCAAATGTCCACCCCTAAATCCTTGTATCCATTACATAGGATCAATAATATCATAACAATAAAACAACACAGCAAGGATAACACAAAATAAGTAAACAGAACACTATCATCATTTCCACCCCCCCCTTGAACGATTGGGGCTCAAAATCTTGGGGTGAGGGGTGAAGGTCTCATTTTCCATAGCTTCTTCATGCTGAAATTGGATGTAGAGATGGCCCTGCCCCCAAAAAGTCCCATTCCAGAGGTCATTTCTTTAACGAGCTGGCAGGAATTCCAAGAATGCTACATGCTTAGGCAGTCACCGGAAAGTGCAGGGTGCTTAAGCCTGAAGGAAACAAAACTAGCAACAAGGTTAGCCAAAACAAAGGACAAAAAGAATAGTCTGTGAATCTATTATTATAACCTATTCACGGTAAAATATATGGTTCAGGGGTACAATTTGGTAATTATTTTCCCCTGAATAGACAACTGTTACAGTGTTGTCCTTCCCATGGGCTATAACTTCTGCAGCCTTTGGAATATCATCTGGCTTCCGTTTTACCCATACCTTAGCTCCTGACTTTATTCTATCAATGGAGCAAGACCCTTTTGCCCCTCTAGTAGTTATTTTGGGAGGAGGGTCAGTTTTCACAAAGGGTATTTTTTCACAGGGGATAATAATGACTTGAACCATCCTATCATTTCTACAAAATTGTACAGGTTTTTTACCCATATTCTGGAGTGTCACAACAATTTCTTTTTGATAATTAGAATCTATCACTCCAGCCAATATATGTATTCCTTGAGCCGCTAATCCTGGTTTAGGTAATATCCATCCAAGATGATTCTTGGGGATTCTCATACATACTCCAGTAGGGGTTTTTCTTATCTCTTTCCTATTTAACCTAAAATTCTCTATACAATGTAAATCATATCCTGCTGAACCAGGTGTTCCTGGACTTGGTAGTGGGACATCTTCCCTCACAGTCCAAAATTCAATGTTTTGGATCTCACATGTTTGCTGTTCTCTGATCTGCAGATTTGGGGTCATCATTCTGGCTAGAGGTGTACTCCCCCCTAAGGGCCTATTATTCAAATTACGTAAGGCAATAGACAAATTATCCTTCCAATGTCGATATGAGTTATTTGAGCTTAATTTTCTCAGCTGTTCTTTCAACAATCCATTCATTCTTTCAATTAGCCCAGATGCTTGTGGGTAATATGGAATATGATATATCCATTCTATATTATTCAACACACAATATCTTTTCACTTCTTTGCCCTTGAAATGTGACCCATTGTCACTTTGAATCTGCATTGGGGTTCCATAATATAAACTTACAATATCTAAAGTTTTACAGGTGTTTTTCTGAGTTGCGTCTTTATAAGGACAAGCCACTAGTACACCTGAATAGGTGTCAACACACGTACATACATATTTACATCCTTTATCCTGGGGTAGTGGGCCAATATAATCTATCTGCCAAATTTGGGCTGGAACTTTTCCCCTTGCTATTTCTCCAGTAACTATCCTAGGAAGAGTTCGTTCTTTTTCTAGTTGGCATATACAACACTCCTCTGTTATTTGTTTTAACAACGCATGAGAAATACTGATACCTCGATCCTGTGCCCATCGATGGGTGGCCTGGACCCCTAAATGGCCAGCAGTCTGGTGGACCCATCTTGCTAAGGCTGGGTCATCAGTTGGAGTCGGAGTAGGGACAATACATTCAGTAGCAATCTTTGCTAGTCGATCCGCATGTGCATTGTACTCACGTTCTGGTGTGGTCAGGGTTGCATGAGCATCAACATGAAAAACTGACAGATCTGTAACCAAAGACATGTCCCATATATTTTCCCATAACTCTTTACCCCAAACTTGTTTGCCATGAATCTCCCAATTCTGATTCTTCCATATAGGCATCCACGTAGCTAATCCATTAGCTACCGCCCACGAGTCAGTAAATATATGACACTGTCCTCCTTTCTCTGCTCTGATGGCCTGATGCACTGCCATCAGTTCAGCATATTGGCTACTTCCACCTATCCCAGAACTTTCCAGAGTTCTCCTTGTACAGGGGTTATAGGCTACTGCTTTCCAATGTCTCTTCTGTCCTAAATATTTTGCTGTCCCATCAGTAAACCAAGCATGTTTCTTCTGTTCTTCATTTAGTCCGTCATATCCATTATTCCATTTCACTAAGGATGGTACCATCTGTTGCTTAGATTCAAGGGGCTTTTCATTGCTCTCAGTATCAATGTTCGCCACAGATTCATGTAGAGCAGAAACTCCATTTTTGCCTGCTCTGGACCTATTCTGAATATACCACTTCCATTTGATTATGCTTGCCTCTTGTGCATGTCCAATTCTGTGAGAAGCTGGGGTACTCATTACCCAAGTCATAATTGGAATTCCAGGCCTTAATACCACTTCATGACCCAGAGTTAGTTGCTCAGTTTCTACTAAAGCCCAATATGCAGCTAACAGCTGCTTCTCAAAAGGTGTATATTGCACTCCAGATGAGGGTAGTTTCCTTGACCAAAAGCCTAAAGGTACACTTCGGCTTTGTTGTTTTTGCCACAGACTCCAATTTGCATAGTCATCTTGTACAGTCACTTGTAACTCCACTGGCCCATTTTGCATAGGCCATAAGTCTAGAGCTAATTGAATAGCAGCCTTTGCTTCCTCAAAAGCTCTACTTTGTTCAAGTCCCCAGTCAAATTCATATTTCTTTCTGGTGACTTTATACAAGGGTTTTAAAATCTGTCCCAAATGTGGGATGTGGTGTCTCCAATAACCAAACAGCCCTATGAACTTTTGGGCCTCTTTCTTATTGGTAGGGGTGGGAAAATCCTGGATTTTTTGTCGAGCTTGTGGGAGAATTTCTCGCAGTCCTCTATTCCACTGTATCCCCAAGAATTTTACAGTTTGAGCTGGCCCTTGAACCTTTGCGGGGTTGATTTCCCATCCTTTGCTTTTCATATGGTCAATTAATAATGCTAAACTCTCCTCCACCTCCTTTATATTCTTTCCCTGTATCATGATGTCATCTATGTAATGTGTAAGCTGTACACCAGGTAACTTTAATTCATCCAAATGTTCAGCTACAATCCTGTGGCAAATAGTTGGGCTATGAATATATCCTTGCGGCAGGCGTGTAAATGTATACTGTCGGCCTTGCCAAGTAAAAGCAAACTGATTCCATTGCTTGTGGTCTATTGGGATTGTAAAGAAGGCATTGGCCAAATCAATAACTGCATACCAAGTCCCTTCATGTTTTTGTATTCTCTCTATTAAAGTAACCGTGTCTGGGACAGCAGCATACAAGGGAGGAGTCACTTTGTTCAGCTGTCTATAATCTACTGTCATCCTCCATGTTCCATCTGACTTTCGGACTGGCCAGACAGGGTTGTTCCATTGAGTAGTTGTAGGGACTAACACTCCTGCCTCAACACATTCTCTTATAGTGTTGGCAATTTCATCTTGCCCACCTGGCACACGATATTGCCTCAAAGTAATTACTTCAGAAGGTTCGGGCAAAGTGATTGGATCCATCTTGATTTTCCCCACTAAGACTGCATTAATGCCTATTTTCCTCACAGCAAATTGGTATTTCCCTTCAGGTAAATTTAAGGTCATACCCTTCAAAATGTCTATTCCAATGATGTATTCAGGAATAGGCACAATAACCACACTATATTCTTTCTTGGGCAACTGTCCAATTTTCATCATCAATTTAACTTGCCTGGCTGATATTTCAGTCCCTCCTAGTCCTGTGATGGTAATAGGAGTTCCATGGCTGAACTTGTCTGGATTTCCATAAATAAGGGTGGCCTCGGCCCCAGTATCTATTAATGCCTCAGTTACCGTACTTGACCCATTCTTCCAATATATGGTCAAGTTAATGTGAGGTCTGCAATCCAGCCTGTGTATTTCCTTAATTTGGACTGGGGCTCGGCCTGTTCCCTAGTATTCCCTTTCATATGATTCACTTGGGTTTGAAGGTTCAACATCTGTAGCATTTGCAGGAGCAGTTCTGATTTCCCTATCTCTCCTGTTATCAAGGCCTTTATCTCTGTACATTCTATATAATTCATTGGTTGGAATTCCATCTATCATTTCAAAACCTACCCCTGCTCTCAATAAAGTAGTAAACATTTCTTTCCTTGTTACTCTCCTTTGGCGCCAAGTTTGCTGGTTATACACTCTTCTCTCTCGAGGAGATCTATCCCTTCCCCAGTCACCTAAGTCATATAACTGTAAAATCTTATTTATCACTGTTGTAAGACGGCTCCCTACTTCTCCAAGTAATAAATTCAAAATTAGTTGTTTATAAGCAGGGGGAGCTGTCCTAATTATTAAATTCCTATGAGACAGTCCCATTGGATCATTGTAATATTTGTCTGCAGTTCCTGTCATAATGGCAGTCTTCATTACCTCCTCCTTTAGTCTCATGATACAATCTCTAAGTGAATACCAGGGTCTGTGCTCAGTGGGCCACATAGAATCAGTATCATATCTCTTATTGCATCCCACAGCGGCTAATGCCAACAGAGTAGTCCTGCTATCACCATCTCCTTGCTGATGATGTTCCCTAAAAGCTTGTTGAACTAGAGGATCATGGCTGATACCTATGAATCTCATGCAGTCTGTCCCATCTACTGATATTCCACCGGCCCCTTGATCACTGAGTCTTACCATCCAAGATATCAATGGTTCTCCTATTCTTTGGCTGAATCTACTCAAAATATCTGTGACCTCTTGCGGTGAGAAATCTTCCTGAATTTCCCTTGTAACTGAATCTTCACCTCGGGTTTCTGTCTTCCTCCTTTGTATGGGTCGAGCCCTTGTCTGATCATTTAACCATCTCCTATTCTCTATGTGAGGCACATCCTGAACCCCAGTAGTGTTTTGTGCCTCAGCCGGCTCTTTCTGGGCTGGGTTGAAATGCACTCTGGGCTTTTTTGGTCTCCTGTTGCTCTTAGCCACATTAATAGAAAAGTTCTCATTTGAGTCAGTTTGGTCTCCTGCTATCTGAGATTCCTCTTCTTCCTGTGGGGTAGGAGTGCCCCTATGTCTTTCACTTAATCTCAATCTTTCGTATACTAGCCGGTAGGCTGATAACACTATCCAGCTTTGCCTAGATAGTGATGCCCCTGACTGAATCCCAACTTCTCGTAAACACTTTTCCAAATCCCTAGGATCTCCTCTCCGTAGCCTTGGTTCCCAGTTTTCACAGGGTCCAGCTTTTTTAGCCAATTCTTTTGCTAGGGAGGAATAAAATGGATCCTCCCATCCTGGGATACTTCTCTCCTCCTCTGGAATTGTTCTGCTTCTAAATAGAGATCTTATACCTAGCGATCCTGTTCGTGACGCCAAATGTAATAAGAGGGCCGAGTTTATAATCTCAAAGAAGATCATAAACATGTCTGAAAGGTTCGGAATCGCCGGATAGAAGAAACTCTCAAAGTAGAAGGCAGAAGAATCAAAACATTTATTTAGGCTCCACAGTAACCAACCCATGAACCAGAAGCCCCATTTTGATATGTTGGTCATAATCTTCCAGGCCCAATAGGTACGCCTTGAAAGAGTAACCAGGAGGCTACAGAGAAACATGATTGCGTAAAGCAAAATCATGTTTCCCCCTTGATGGTAATAAGATTACCCACTGGACTGAAGTCTTTGTTCAGCTTCCTCCCGTAGATCAGCTCTGCTGCTGGCAGCTCCTGCCTCAGCTGTGTCTGTTTCTGAAACTGAAGCTGCAACTGAAACTGACGATGTAACGGTCGTAACTGCCTCTGTAACGGTCGTTGTAACTGCCTCTGGCTCCAACCGGAAAAGGAAAGAGAGAGAGAACTCTCCGAGCTGTCCTCTCCCCTCTTATAGGGTCTCTGACATCATCAAGCTCCGCCCAAATGACCAGGGCCGATTGGTTCTTGAGTTGGCCCCTCCCCCTAGCATAGACATCAACACCTCCCCTCAGCCAGCCCCATGACTCCTCACACAGGAAGCTGTCTGCTTCCCGGCATGCTCCCCGGGCCTCCTGCCCCGGAAGAGCAAGCCACAGTGTCCAGAGGCTCAATGAGGCAAGCTGAGCCATTCAAAGAAAACAAAAGCCATTATGGCTACACCCTGTGAGACATTAGCCTGGGCACAGTCACTTGGAGGGTTGGTGAGCACCTCTCGGGTTCCACCTTTTACCTCATTGCATGCAATGATTTCTTCTCCCTCAGTGGTTGTTTAATATAAATCCTTTAATTCTTTATGAAACTTCTTTTCCCTGGAGTGATTTCACTTTGGCTCCCATTCTGGGGCTGAACATATATGCCTGACTTTATACAAGACATTGTGAATACTTCTCTGTATTAGAATTTTTTACTTGGGCTGATGCAAAACTAATGATAGAAAAGCCACATATCAAAATGACCTTTGGAAAGGCAGCAAGGAGCTCAGTGAGTTCAGGGGTGGGGTGGGGAGACAGGTTTGCTTCCTGCCCTGAGCAGGCAGAGACTGAGAAAGCGCTGACTTGGCAGGTGGAGCAGGCAGATGGGCTTGGGCTTCAGGAGGCGGTGGTGGGCCCTCTGCTCAGGCAGGCAGGCGGCTGGCCCCCCCGTAGCAATGACTGATGAAGCCCTACCTGTGTTGGCTTCTAGCTTTTGGCCGTGGCAGTGTTACCTGCCATGACCTGGGGAGCAGGATGTGGGCTGGGGGGCGGATGACGTGGAAGCATGAAGGAAGAAGAGCCCACATGAAGGAGAGAAAGAAGTCTCGGGGCCCAGCTCCCACTAATCACCTCGTTCCCCCCTCCTGATCTCTTCTGCCTCTGAGGTCACTTTGCAAAGGTGGAGCTCTGGGGACATTCTTTTTTCTCCCTAGAGATGCCCTGTCACCATGCTCTAATGACTTCATTGCTGTCTGTGAGCTGGAGAGAAATCCCAGAATCCTCAGGCACAAGAACAGATGGCAGCATTAGGCATCTCTGCAAACTAGCTGGCAGATCGTGAATAAAGCCCTTTGCTTCCCCACGCTGGACCTGCCTTGGTTCAGCAGACAGCACTCCGTTAGGGAGATGGGCAGAGAGCAGAAGGCGGCCAGCCTCCCCTGAGAGCCTGAGCAGGGTGGGAGAGCTTTGCCTAAAGCTTCTCTTCTCAGCCTGTGATTGTCTTGTCCCTTTTCTGGGTCTGGTTTTGCTTCTCTGGACCTTCTCCCCTTCCTGGCTTCCTAGGGGCAGACACAGTGAGGAGAAGGAGGCGCTTCCAAGCAAGTGGAGATAAAATTTGTGGTCTCAGAAGCCCTTGTCACAGACCCCACCAGCCGAAGCCAGATGGAAAAGTGGAAGCCATTGGAGGGAAAGCTTCGGGCTGCCCTTAATCTGACCATCCTTGGCTGACAGCCTCCTTCCAACAAAAGCCAGAGATTTGAGGTCAAAGTCTCCCGCCTATAGTAGCAGCCATGGACGTAGGCCGAGCCCTTCTTGTCTCCTTAATGGAAGCCTGCTGCTTTGACCTCTTTGGTGGCAGCTCGGTCCCCCTGGTGGCCTAGAAATTCTAAACTGAAGACGGTGGAAGGAGGAGAGGAAGCCCCCTGGAAGGCTGTGGCTTCCTCTCTCCCCATAGCGTGACTCCTTATCGCTGCTAGTACTGTCACTGGGTGGGCAGGACAGAGGGTCCAGGAGCATGGGATGGTGGTAAGGAGGCACAGTCATGTCCTCTGGACCACCAGAAAGCTTTCTGCCAGTCTCCCCTTCCCTGAAGCACCCCTGCCCTGTCACCACCGGACCGGAGTAATTCACAGACAAAGGGCAAGGTGGGGCCACTGGTTAAAGGCCCTCCCTCCCAATTACCGTTCCATTCTCTTGTTTAAGAGGTCAGGGAACTGCCATAATGTTACCAAAATGAGAAGACAGAAGAAAGCTCGCCAGGACATGGGCCACTGCTCCAACCCAGAACTGCCCAGTCACGTGGTGCCTCCTTGACGCTTGTCCAAAAGGGCGGAGGGAGGAAGGTTCTGAGGCCAGGAGACAGGGCTCTGGTGCTGCCCTAAGGCTAACTTTGAGAATCACAGCTTCTTGGTCCTGACAATCTGGGTTCCCCTTTCCTAGCATCAAAAAGAATTAGAGAGAGAATAGGGTGGGGGGAACTTAGCCAGAAGACTAGTCAGGCAAAACCTAGCTATTAAAGGAATGACTCAATCAGTAAACATTAAGTTCCTCCTGTGTGCCAGGCACTGGAGATACAAAAAGAGGCTCCCCTCAGGGAGCTTGCAATCTAATGGGAAAGGGAGACATTAATGGAAGATTAGCTAAGAATGGTGAAACGTCCATTTGGAAGGTCTCCTGTGGAGTGCCCCAGGGATCTATGCTCATCTCTGCGCATGAATAAAGGCATAGAACAAGTTGAATTTGCACAGGACACTAAGCTGGGGGGATTGACTCACTGGTTGGGAGAGTCAGGCTCCAAAGAGATTGGATAACTGACAACACTGGGATGTATTGAATAAGATGGAATTCAATAGATGAATGTGAAGTCTTGGGTTCAAAAAAATCACCTTCCTAAGTAGTAGATGCTGGAGCTCTGCTCCATGGCAGGCCAGGAGTCTCAAAGAGGTTTGGCCCTTTTAGTGAATGGCAGGCTCTGTAAGAGGTGATAAGGCATCTACAGAGATGGAGGTGATCTCTGAAGAGTGTCCAGGACCCAGGAGGTGATGGGCTTGCTGTCCTTTGCCCTGGCCACGCCCCATCTGGACTGTTGGGCTCAGGTCTGAGAAGAACTGAAGAGCGGCAGAGTGTTCTGAGGAGGGCAATCAGAATGGGGAAGGGCCTTGCGCCCTTCATGAATGTATCTTCAGAAGATGGCTCATGTGAACTGAGAATGTTTGTCCTGGAGTAAAGAAGGCTCAGGGGAGACTCCAGGGCTTCTGAACTTCTCATATCTGAAAGGAGGAGGGGGGAGGAGGAGGGGAAAATCTTTAGAAATGAAAAGAAAGGAACAAAGGTGAAAGGGAGGTCACCTGGGTCCTGCTGGGCAGGTTTGTTCAAAGTACTCTCTAGTGGGAGACCAGCAAGATGACTGAGACCAAGTGCCCTTATCCTCCTGGTGTCCTAAGGTCTGCTCCATCCTGATGCTGGTGAGGCCATGCCCTCCCTAGCCACCAACGTGGAGCCTGGCAGCTGTCCTCAGAGGACTCCAGAAGAGAGCTCTGTAAGATTCCACGACTCTGGGGCCACCCATGCTCCTTATTGGTTAAGAGGACTGCTAAGGTACCCGCCCATACTCCCCCTAAGAAGACCCTCTCCAGTGAAGGCAGCTGCTTCTTTGGTGCAAAAGGAATGACTGCCACTGGAAGAAAGTTGTTGGTTGTATGGAATGAGGACATCCTGTCTTGGAGATCCTGGGACTAGCTGGGCCGAGGAGCAAAGAGGTAGTGGGCCATGAATTCTTCTCCAGAAATCATTCCAACTTAATTTCAACAAATATTGTCTTAATAGACATCTATTGAGTATCCGTTTTGTGTAAGCTGCTCTCTCTGTGCATGCATGCATGCGTGTGTGTGTGTGTGTGTGTGTGTGTGTGTGTGTGTGTGTGTGTGTGCACTCTTACTCACACTCACTGGGAGGACAGACATATTCCTCACACTCCCTCCCTGGTCCCCCACCCCCAATACCATGGCTGCTGCTTCCTTTTTGAAAATCTCCTGGCTCAGCCCCTGGATGCATCACTGCAGCTCTGGGTAGGCATTGGGCACCTCCGGTGCCCAGGGCTGGGCAGTGAGTTGGGCAGGGCAAGATAGGCTCTGAGGAGGCCTCCAGAGGTGCCCATCTTCCTACTGAAGCAGAGTCCATCTGCATTCTGTGTGAGTCGTGAGCATGGGTGAGGTTGGGCCAGGAGCCTTCTCGTGCAGTTAAATTTAACAAGATGCAGACATTTGCAGTGTTTGCAAAAGAGCTCTTTACTGACTTCTCTCCCTTTGCTGTGAAAGCAGCTGGCTTGCTCCCTGCCGAGGTGGGAAGGCACTCGCTCATTCCCTGTTCTCTCTGGCATTCCTTTTACCCCCCTGGTATCTTGCAGCCCAAACTGCTGTTTTGCTTTTTCCAGAGATTGCTTCCTTTGAGCCTCCAATCTTTCTAGTCACCGTCCTGAGTTAAAAGGAGACAGAGCCCACCTTGATTCTGGAGGGTATCTCAAGTGGTCCAAAGACAGGCCCGCAAGCCAGGAAAACAAGCCACGTGTGATGTGCTTGTGAGGCAGTAGGGGAGGGGAGAGGACACGGGGTGCTGGCTGTCATCACTGTTTTTTGTGCCCTGATTCTGGGCTGAAGCCAGGATTCCCAGATATACCTTGGGGGGACGCTTCCAAGCATTCCACCTGCCAGCATCCCAAATAGAGGACAAATCTGTCCTAACAAGGAAGGGGGCAGGTGCTACAGGATCATCCCATTTCCAGTTAGACAGAGCCTGGCAGCCCCTTTCTTGAAGTACTTGGAAAATGAAATTTCACAAGCAGACCTTGAGGGAGCAGGCAGCCAAGGCAGCAGCCCTTCTGGGAGACATCTGTGCACAGCTTCCCAAGGGCCACTGGCCAGCCTGCATGACTGGCCATCAGGGTGCCATGTTGAAATGGAAGTTTTCAGGGGTAGAGAGGTCCAGACACCACCCAGAGAGAGGCTGATTGAAGCAACATGGAAGAAGTGCACTCAAGGGGGGAGTGCCCACAAGCTTGCCCAGGTAGCTGTCCCTGCTTACCCCACAGCACAGCCAGGGATGTGCCCAAGCCTGAGAGAGCCTCCACTTAGTTGCACCTTTCAGGTCATGGTGTTGCTCTCTTTGCAAGGGCACAGGAAGGAGCAGGTCACACCCCCAAAGCTTGGCTCTGAATGGAGGCCCCACCCACCAGCACCATCCCCTCTGTAAGTGGTGAGGGGAGGTGGACACCTGAGGGTTGAGACCGTGTGGGTTGGCATACCTTCAATACTTGTCACACCCTGAAAAGGACCCAAAGGGTAAGGAGCTGCCCCCTGAATAGCCCATGAGGCTGCCTGTGCCAGGGGACATAGTCCCCAAGCTTTTCTGGTCAGCTTCACTCCCGGCAGGTTCTGATTTCCATGCAGGATTGACCTGGATTATTGGACTCTAGTCCTCTAGAGTCAGGGCAGGGGCTCCCAAAGCTGCCTGCACAGCCACAGAAACTGGGAAGGACTCTGGAGAGCAGCCAAGCCAATCCCTACCTGGGACATGCAACGAGAGATCCCTGGGGAAGCTGCATCCGGCCGTTGCTGAGGGACTCACCCCCTCCTCATTGCCCAGATGCTTGCTCCTCTGCCACTTCCCCCATGGCTCCTGGCTCAGCTGGCCTTTGAGGCCTGGAAAGCAGACCTTCCACTTTGTCTAACCCTAATTCTGAGGTAACCGGGGAGCCACAGAGTATAGTGCCCTGGACCTGGACTTAGAAAGACCCGAGTTTGAATATGGCCTAAGACAGTGGCCAGCTGTGAGACCCTGGACAAGTCACACGACTTCTGTCTGCCTCAGTTTCCTCAACTGTAAAATGGAGACAGTAACAGGACCTATCTCACAGGTTGTTGTGCTGATCAAATGGGATCATATTTGTAAAGCACTTCATACACCTGCCTATCATTATTAGTTGTTATTATCTGGCTCCTGATTGCCCGCCCTCCCCAGTGTGGCCCCAGCCCCCGTTGGGTCTGCTCCTTACCCAGCAACTCTGCAGCCCCCAGCCGTGCCAGCTTCTGGCCGAGGACACAATGGCCAACACGATGGGGCAGGCAGGTGTTTTTGGCCCTCAAGGCCTTTCCTCACCTCCATGTTTGTGAACTCAGCTGTTGGGGCCTCAGTGATTTAGAAAGAATAGTCTGAGGATTCACACAGACAAAAGACCTCCACCCAGTCATGGTCTCCAGGGCCTTAGGTCTCTGGGCTCTGGGGAGGAGCTGAGGCTAGGGCATGGCCCAGAGTCCTTGCTGCCTTTTCCAGGTGATGACTGTTGCTTTGGGCCCAGCTGCCTGTGGTTTTAGCGGGACCTTGGGGAGGGGGGCCTGGTAGAGAAGGTTAGTGAGACTGAGCTCCCAGCTCCAGGGAAGTTTACTTATTATTTATTCATAGTAAAACACAAACAAGTAATTTTATTTTAAAAATTTTAAAAATAAACAAGCAAACCCAGTGATAGATACCCACATGGGCAGAGAACAGAAGCCATACTCTTCATCGGCTCATCCTGGGAGAGCAACTCAAGCCCTGGGATTTAAGCTTCTAACAAATGGCCCCCTCTTTGCGCCCCTCCCTTGACTTGCCAAGGGTCCATCTGGCTTAGGAGCCCAGCCTATGGAGACCTCTGTCCTGGGGAGCCTCGTCCCCCCACTGCTGCCCTCTGCCTTTTAAAGGGGGAGGCTTACGATGGTCCCACAGCTGCTGCAACATTCTGACATTAACCCTCAGAGGGCATGAGTAATGTTGGTCGTTTTTTCTGACATCAACCCCTAATTCTCTGTGACTAACTTCAGTAGCCTGAGCTTCTGGGAGGACACATGCCATTTTACAAAACAGCCAGCACATGTTGACCTAAATTAATCCATCTATTGTCTAGTTATAAGACAAACAAAAAGATTTCTTTGTAGGAAACCTCAGACCTTGGCCAGATCATAGTCCTGCTGGAAAGCAGCTGGGGCATGGTGGGTAGGGAGGAGGCCAGGCTGCCCAGATCCCAGAGTTGGCATGGTCTCTCAGCTGCCTCACTAGAGCCCTGCCCCCAGACTCTTATTTGGGCTTTCCCAGGGTGGAGGCTCTCCTCCATTCTCTGGCCTCCCTCCCCCCAGTCTGGTTTTTCCAGCTGTCCTAGGATCCAACCATGGCAGTGACTTTTCTGGAGGAGGGGGATGGGGAAGTCCAACTAAAGGCAGGTTTGAATAGCAGAACCATCTTACTCCATTTGACTACACCAATGACCTTCATTTCTCTCCAAGGGATGGGCCCTTGGTACTTACCTCTGAGCAGGGACTTAGAGTGTGGGTCCAGCAGTGACCTTTGTGCCCAAAGAAGGAACCTGACATCGTTTGGGGTGTCCACTGTGGCCTTTCTGAAACACAGTAGGGAAAAGGAGGCTCCAGACTTGCCCTCGGTGAGGGGGAGGGACTCCTAGAGGGATTCAAGTCTTCAGAATCCTGCCTGGAAGAAGGGTAGGAGGGTGGGTGGATGGGGGGCAGCTTACTGCTCCCCATCTCCCAGATAACTCCTTTCTCCCCCTATTCTCCTGTATTTTAAAAAAGAAAACCACATCTCAGGAGATATCCTGTCCCCAAAAGTTCTTAAAGAAAATGTCAAAAAGGCAATGTTGTTTAGCGATCAGTGGAAAGGAGATGGAATTTAAATCTTTAGAGACAAGATCTCCCCTTCAGGTGAAGATGACGTTGGCGTAATGATGACCTTGATTTGCCAGCAGAGGGGGCTGACCACTCTCAGCCTGAAGAGTCAATCAGCAAGTACCTACTGTGTGCCAGGCACCAAGCTTAGGGATGTGTGTGCAGAGCAAGGCAAAAGGCCCTGGTGAGATCTAAGGCTCAGTATGACCCTGCAGTGGGCTGAGAAACAGCTTTGCCTGGTGAGGCTTCCTGCTTCTCTGGGCAGGTTCCTTTAGTGAGTGAACTAATGATTTATTAGGACATCTGGCCCTATGCTGGTGCCGGGGGCTGTTTGAGGATTAGACAAGGCAGGGTCCTTGGCAGTCTAGGGCATGCACTGTGAGGGGCATCCAGACCTGGGCAAGAAGACTGCAGGGCACAGCCTGGCTTGACTAAGCGTCAGGATGTAGGGGTTGCCAATGAAGGTGAGGGGTGTGAAGGGGCAGAATCTAGTCAGGAGCTCTCCTGGGAGAAGGAGGAGGAGCTTGGCCATCTGCAGGAAGAGCAGGCAGTGATGGGACATGGTCCTCTCATCTTGGTGGACCAGGCAGTGCTCCTCCAGGATCTGACGGGTGACCTGATCGGAAAGGGCTGAATATTCGTTGTTTCCTAAGGGCAGGGTCTAGAGGGTGAGGAGGGCCTCCAGAGACAGCTCTCAGGTCTGTTCTCACTTCCTGCTACTTATATGGGGACACATCAAATACAAAAAGGAACAGAGAAAGCAGTCCTTGAGATTAGGAAACCCTGGGCAAAAGATGCTGAGGAACAGGGGTGGTGTTTTCATCCCGGCTTCCCCTGCAGGGAATTAGAGGAGAAAGGTTTGGAAAGTGAAAGACAGATTCCCACTTAGGTAGACGGGAGAGGACACCAGGTGATGGTGCCCAGTAGACCAGATATTCTCTTTCTGCTTCCCAGGAGAGTGATCCTTGGAACAGCAATGACCAAAATGAAAATGGCGAATGGGCTGAAACCCAACGTAGTGAGTAGAGGACGGTAACCCCCTGAACACATACTCTACCCCATGAATTCATTTTGCCAAGTTAGTCAACAAACATTTGTTGAGCACCTACTGTGTGCCAGGCATGCTAAATGCAGTCTGGATGAATTACATGCCAGGGCATGGAAAGGAGCTTCAGAAATAATTAATTGTAAGTTGCTGCCTGTGATTGGTAAAGACATGTCAACACCCAGAGAGGTGCCATGAGATTGGATAAGGACAAGTTATTCCAATTGTCAGAAAAGCCCTCCTGCTCCTGCCCAGTCTTAGATCACGTCTTTCCAGAGATTTGAAAAGCAAGCCATTTGTGCCTTTCTGTCCAAGTCCTTGCTAAAAATGTGAAGCCCTGCTCCATGGACCCCACCCTCCCCCCACCCCAGGCTGATTCTGACCATTAGCCATTGTTCTCTGAGCCTGGGGCAGAGCCCTGTGGCCCTACTCCATGGACCACCTCCCAGGCTGACACTGGCATTAACCATTGCTCCTTGGGCTCACTCATTCACCCTGTTGGGAATCCTTGAATTCTCCTTATCCATCCCTCATTTCTCTACCTGGTCCACAGGGAAAGGTATGAGCTCAGCTTGGTCTTCAGCTGGGACTATGTGCAGACACCCTGCCTGCCATCTGCCACACCTTGTGAGTGACCCTATCAGGAAAGGTAATGAGCTTGGAGGATGCTGAAGGCAGGGATTCAGTCTCTGCAGCTCTGTGGTGCAGGGTTGGGGACTGAGTAAAATTAACTAAACAGATGTGATCCCTGCCTGCCCTAGGACCTCCAACCTAAACTCAGCGGTCCCCATGTGGGCAAAGCCTCCTTATTTCTGGGGCCTGCTTCTGACTTGGCCAGGAGAAGGCTTTCCATGCTAATGAGGCCTCTAGCTGCTTTTGGAGGCAGTAGGGCAGCAGAGAGGACGCTGTCCAGCTGGGCCAGTGTCTCCTCCCGGGGTGGGGAGGTCCTAGCCTGGCTCCTGGGTGCTTGATGTGATCAGGGCAGTCCAGGGCAATCTAATTCAATACAAGCCTTAGTGGGAGCATACAGTGAGCTGGGCACAGGGCTAAGGGCTGAGCATACAGAGCCAGACATCAAACAGTCCTGCCCTCCAGAGCTGACATCATTCTATTAGCCCGGCATTTCTGGCCATGCATCATTTGCGGGCCTATAAGCAGTCTGTAGGCCTATAAAAAAGAATAGAAAAGAAAAGAAAAAGGACCCTGAGATGGTGGGCCAGGGCTGATGGAGGAGCTGAGGCCAGAGCAGGCCCATCATTTAGGGCTGACCCGTACGCAGAGGGGGATTTATTGGGGGCTGTCTGGCCCTGGATCAGTGTTGGAAAGCATCTTGAACAGAATGTCCTAGAGAGAGAATCTTGGGGTGTCCTGCTGACTGAGTACAAGATGGGCAAGCTTGCCATCTGTCTGCAGGCTCTGGGCAGTAATTAGAGCAGAGCTGGGCAAGGAGCTGCAACAGAAATGTCAGATGCACTTGCCTGCCTTAGGAAGGTGATTTTCATTTTCTCAGCTCATTTGGAGCTTTGCAGCAGCATCATCAGCAGGTGGGAGGGGGAGAGGTATCCAGAGCCAGGGAAGAGTGGTGGTAGGGGAAGGGAGGATGGGAGAGATGGGAGAGAGCAAGAAGAGAGGCCAAAACTTCTGGGGGTAGGGGGCAGGGAGGATAAGGGAAGAGAAGAGGAGAGGAGAAGGGAGGGGAGGAGACAGGAGAGAATGGAGGAAAGGAGAGGAAAGAAGGAGAGGAGGGGAGGGGAGAGGAGAGGAGATGGGGGAAGAGAGGAGGGAAAGGACAGAAAGGAAGGGAGGAGAGGAGAAGAGAGAGAGGAGAGGAGAAGTGACAGGAAAGGAGGGGAGAGGAGAGGAGGGGAGAGGAGGAGACAAGGGAAGGTGGAGGAAAAGAGAGGAAAGGAGGAGAGGAGGGGAGGGGAGCAGAGGAGGAAAAGGAAAGAAAGGAGGGGAGAAAGGAGAGGAAACAGGAGAGAAAAAGAGAAGAGAGAGAGGAGAGGAGAGGAGGGGAGAGGAGGAGAGAGAAGAGGAGATGGGGGAGGAGGGGACAGGAGACTGGTGTGTTGGCAAACAAAATGGACTCTTAGCACTCAGTTCAACCAAGTGCCCTTGAAGAGTTTGGCCTTTGTTTCCTTGATTAGATTGGGAGTCCTTGGTGGCCTCCTTGCCTCGGGGGAGGGCTTAGTTCACACACGAGTTTGAGTGACATGTTTGGGACATCAGAGGCTTTTAGACCACGTGGGTTTAAGTCACCTCTTTGTGACGATTCTAGGTCACGTGGGTGAGTTGCATGTGTGACTCACCCTTGACTCTGAAAAAGATATAAAACCAGGGGTTGGCTTTCTCTATTTTGGAGCTCTTATCCACAGCCGTGGTAGCACGTGTGACTCTGGGCCAGCCCTTGTTCTGAGCTCCCAGGCTGAACCTAGATGTTGGTAACTATGAATTATATTTAGTCTGTCTGTCGATGTTTGTAATTTGTTTGTATTTGCCCCGAAGTTCAGGGTGCTGGCACTTTCCCCTGAACTAAGTGAATGGTATTTGTATGCTGAATTAAAGTAAACTTGTTAACCCCTTAACATTGCTTTCCTTAGTAAAGCAGACCAAAAGAACCTATGCTGGCAGCATGCTTGTTGCTGGGCTTGTGGTGATCTTTCACTCTCACAACTGCTGCTAGCTGGATTGTTGCAACACAGGAGAGGAGGGGAAGGGAGGAGAAGAGAGGAGAAGAGAAGAGAGGAGAGGAGGGAACAGGAGGGGAAGGAAGAGGAGAGGAGATAGGAGAGAAGGGGAGAGGAGGAGATGAGACTGGAGAGGAGGGGGGAGAGAGGAGAGGAGAGATGGGGAGAGGAGAGAGGGAGAAGAGGAGAGGAGTGGGTGGAGAGGAGAGGAGAGGAGGGCGGAGAGGAGGTAAAGGAAGGAAAGGAAGGAAGGAGAGGAAAAGAGAGAGGAGAGGTAGAGGTAGAGACAGGAGAGCGGAGGAAAGAAGGAGAGGAGGAGAGACAAAGGAGAAGAGGGGAGCATCAACACTCATTTTGGCAATTTGATTGGCAGTTTGCTTTCACTGGGCTGTACCTCCCTCTCCTCCCGAGGGTGCTCCACCTGTCTCAGGGCTTTCTGTTTTCTTTCCCTGCCAGTTTACCCCAGGTTAGCACAAGTGTTTTCTCAGTCTGCTAGAGCTCCCCTCCCACTCCCACCATCTTTTGGCTCCTGAAGAATTTGTACCCCTCCTTCCTCTGCCTGGCTGGTTTGGTCCCCCTCTGAGGGTGGGCAGGCTGCAGGCCGGCTCTCTCCACCATGCCCCACCCCCGGGTTCCCTCCTCTCCCCATCCTTTCTTCCTTAGACCCCACCCCGCCATCTTACTTTTGGCTTCCTGGCTGGAGGAGCCCACCTGCTTCTCTCTTTCTTTGTTCTCTTTGTCACTGCTTTGCCTTCTGCACATCCAGGAGTCTCAGCGTTGAGGGTGGGGTGGAGGGAGAATAGTGTGGATGGTGTGTGTGTGTGTGTGTGTGTGTGTGTGTGTGTGTTCATTTGTGCACATGAACCTACACACTTTTTCTACCTAACACATCAGGAAGTGAGAAGCCTTCTAAATTTCTGCCATCACAAGCCAGGACCTCAGAACTGTGAGATGTCCAATCAGCGCATGGAGTGGCTGTGAAATCATTCCAGTTGCTTAGACAACCAGCTTGGCTTCCATTTTCACTAGTTTTCACTTAAAATGAAGACAAAGCTTTCCCACTGGAGCTGCAGCTCCCCGGAGGCAGGCAGTGTGGGGTAGTGGACAGCTCCCATAGATAGTAGTCCCAGCCTCACCACTGACCTCTTTGCCTGTTTCCTCATTTGTCTAAGGAGACTCCTGGGGCTGGGGGCTATGGCTGCTCTTGGGGGTCCCCAGGGGCTAGGTGCTTTCTGTTCTGCATGCAGCATAGACTGAATTCAGTCCTGGGGGGAGCCTGTCTTCTAAGGAACAAGAGCAGGATTAGGTTCCCTTTTTTACCCTCTTCAGCTTATTAAACCCTGAGCCTGGAGCCCTGGGACAGATTACTTATAGCTAGAGTTATGGTGACCAACTAAAGTTTCCCCAAAAAGAGAGAAATAAAAAAGGTCTTCAATGTGCAATATAAATCAGGTATAGGACAGGTAACTTATTCCTGTGCACAAAAGGAAGCCTGAACACAAGACACACACAAAACTTAAAATGGGATTCAGTTACAGCTTAGAATTACTGTTACAACTTGCTGGCAGGCTGATACTTGACTCTCAGCCTTGCACAAAGAAGATTGTAGGATCAACCTTAGGCATCTGACATTTCACCTTGGCTCTGCACTGTACAAACAACTCTGCTTACAGTTTGCTGGTAAAAGGGCCAGGCCTGGACCACTACTGTTGCTGGTGGCTGTTCTCCACCAGCAGCATTGGGGTGGTTGCTGGGGACCCCTGCCCCTGTTGCCATTGGGATCTAGGGCCTCAAGATCTCTCAAATTCACAAGGTCACCTCTAATAAAGGACACATCCATGTAGGGAGATTTGTGTTCCCCTAAGACCAGGAAAGAACAGACATGTGGGTAGGAGAAGCAGCCATGGGTCCTGGTGCAAGGTTGTCTAATTCAGTCCTGTACTAGCTGTCCTATGGGGTGGTCACCAGGATGCTGGGAGTGAGGGAGGGGGCCAACCCTGTTCCACCCCTCGATGGAAGTCTTTCGAGCACCTGATGCCCTTGGATAATTGAAGGAAGAGAGTATCAGTCAGAAGCTGTTTCTTAGCTGACCCAGGCCCTGCCCCCTGCCCCTGTTACAAAGCAACTGGGCCAGATATTTTTAAAGCTTCTTCTAACGTTCAAAGTCAGTGACTCTGTTGGGGGAAGCTTTGCCATAAAATAATGAGACTGATTTAAAAACAAAACAAAACATGCATTTGGATGAGTGTTGCCCTTGCCAGGGGCCCCCTTGGGAGGTTATTATAGCAACAACACTGGAATGCCTAGTTTGGGAGTGACTCCCCTCAGGGCCTGGTTTTCAGAGCCACTTGACAAGTCAGGCAAGAAGCTCTTCCCTCAGAGTCGTACTGGACTATCTTCACCCCAAAGTTAATGACCCCAGCCTGATCACTCCCCTTATTCATGGCCCCAGTTTCTGTCCTGTGACAAAGGACCCGATGTGCCACCACTGGACAAGGGAAGGCACATCCTCCAGCCTCTGTCCGTTGCTTCCCGGAATGTTTGGGCAAACAGCTGTAGGAACAGACACTGGACGATTGTTAAAAAATCCATCAAATGCAGTCTTATTTATTTGTTTCTGTGTATTCTTCTCTGATGTTCATACTAAGGGGAATGATTTTCGCCTGAGTTCACGTGGCTATTTATCTCTGCAGAATCTCTGGCCTGTTTGAGGTTGAGACAAAATTCCAGTTCCCAGCCCCTATTTGGCTAAGGAAGCATCATGGGATGTTCTGGGGTCTATTAGAGGACGGAGCCTGGAATCAGGACCTGACCTCAAATCCCACCTTGGAGGCTTCTTAGCTATGTGACCTTGGGCCAGTCACTCCCTCTCTGTCTGCCTCAGCTTCCTCATTTGTAAAATGAAGACGGTAGCATCATTACCCCTCTGCTGGGGGTGCTGTGAGGGTCAAATGAGATTATCTTTGTAAAATGCTCTATAAATCCTCAAGTTCTACGTCAATGCTGGCTGTTATTAACAACGAACCAACGTCTTTGTTATGCTTTCTGTCTTTATTGTTGCTTATCACCACGTTATAGAAGAGGGGACTTCAACCGGGGTACAGCTGTGGTGCCAGCTGTGGATTCCTCCAGGGCCAGTGGTCCCCTGGATCTCTCTGTTCTCCCCAGCTTCGTCCTTTTTACTTTCTCTCCTTTTGGCCAGTTGCTTCAGGGCTGCTGATTTTTTCTGGCACAGTGATGTCTTCGCTCTCTTGCCAGACCTGGAAATCTCTCATGTAAAAGTAGCTATGTGGTGGACCGTGTCCCTCCACCAATCTGAACAGTCTTGGGGACACCCAGGCCTTGTTCACACCTAGTGAACAAATGAGGTGTGGTCTCTCTCCCCAGAGCGATGGATCAGGGCCCCATGGGGGACATCTTTACAGATAGTAACTGTAGGGCAGGGACGTGGGCTGCTGGAGAGAATTGCCCACAAAAGGTGGTCTCTTGCCTTTTCCTCTGCTTCAGGGTTAGCTAGTGTCATGTTAGCTGTGATTCCTTTACCCTTTGCCCTCTTTTCCTTTCCCCGATGCCATCCCTGCAGAACTTCCAGGCCATGGCAGGCTATTTGAGCACTTCCGGTCCTTTTCCCCTCCATACCATGACCAGAGATCAGAGGAGGAGGAGCTCAGTGGAGGTGACCCCTGGGAGGACCCTGTCTTGGGGGCATAGATCATCTCCTGGGGCAGGGCGGGGGTGGCAGCCTGGCTGGGAGGGACTCTCGCCCATCAGTCTTTCCATCTATCTTTGCCAGCTGCTCATCACCAAAGGTGTTTTAATATGCTCTCCCTCTATTTATATGGCCAGGAAATACACAGAATGAACTGCTTGACTCTGGGATGGAGCTTCCTCTCAGGAGAAATATCACAAGGACCTAGGGAAGAAGTCATAGCCAACACAATATATGCCAACACTTACATGGCTCTGCCTATGAGCCAGGCACTGGGCTGAGGGCTCTATAGCCATGGTCTGACTTGAGCCTCACAACAACCTGGGAGGAGGCACTATCTTCATTTCATAATTGAAAGAACTAAAGCAGAGGGAAAGTGTCACACAGCTAGCCAGTCTCTGAGGCTGGATTTGAACTCAGGTCTTCCTGACTCCTGGCACTCTAGCCACCGTGCCACCAAAGAGAACGTGGCAGAAGGAGCTGAAGGAACATGGTGGCAGGAGACCATCCAAGTAAGTCCAGGCCATGGGAGCCTTCTCACTGACCCAGGTCACATGATGGTGCTGAATGGCCATGGCCATTGGGCTGAGCTGAGGGCAGTCCCAGAACGAGGAGGGAGGGTGGCCTGAGGAGGCCAGACAGCAGCATTACCACTCCTGGGGGATGTCTGACTTTTGGGGGGGCAGCATCCTTGTGAGGTGTGGATAATCTCCAGTGAGAGGTAGTATGGCTCAATGAGGAGTGCTGAACAATGAGTCATAGAGACTGGACCCTCTGGCCTCACTCACTGAGTGCTGCAGGGCAAGTCACCAGTCTGATGGATGAAGCTACTCCATCACCCTCCCAGGGTTGCCTGGGGCTCCAATGAGGCAGTGCACTTAGAGAGCTCTGGAGAAGACTCAGGGTCTTTGACTTTCACAAGCTCTTACTGGCCACACTGGTGCCTCTGGCTCAGAGGGCACTGGCACCTTCCTTTGCAAATGAATTTGGGTCACTCTGTGGACCTCAGACTGGCTACTGACATTGCACCTCAAGATCCAGCCCTGGGCAGGCCTGGGCTCATGCTGCCTGTGATGTCACCATGAGTCCAGCTCAGAGGAAGGTGCTTGGCCTGCTCTGGCCCCAGCCCAGCTCCAGTGAGGGTTGGCATCAGTCCCGAAATGCCAAGTGACCAGAAAGGCTGGGAAGGTCCTGGCATAATTACGGACAATCCGTCTGTCAGACACCCCCCACCCCCGCCATGGGAGTCTGGGGGGTCCTGGGCTTTAGCAGGGTGTCTTGAACAGGTTGCCTCTGAAACAGATGGACTAAAGGGGAGTGTCCCTTTAGAGCGCCTTTCGGGCATGTCCTGAGTGGTCTGGGAAAGCCTAGGGAAACCTCACCATTGCGTTTTGCTGCCTACATTTGTAATAGAAGGAAATGTCAAATTTCAGGGTAGTGAGAGAAAGGTATCATTTTGATTCCCATCCAAATAAATTCACAGGCCCCTAAAATCTGTCAAGGGACTTGTGGACTCCAGGCTTTGACCCCCTGCCCCCAAGGCATGGTTTTGTCCAGTGATGTCTGCTCTTTTTCTGACCTCTCCTTCCTCACAAATTTTTATTGTGTACATGTGTGTGTTTTCCAGCATGGAGAAACCTGTTCTCTCCGATAGGTGATGCTGTTTTTTCATGGTTGGCTCATGCACACAATTCCTACTTGGAAATGTCAGAAGTGGAGGTGCAGAATCTGAGGTCAGAATCCTTTAACAGGCCAGTGGAAATTTTTCCTCCTCAAACTTTCTTTAGCAGGCTTCAAGATCTAATTAACATACAACCACACACAAATACACACATCTTCACATCCTCTCATACACACTCACACATTTACAAATACACACATCCACACACACACATTCACTCACACACATGCCGACACACACACACCCTACATATACATACTCACACTCACAATACACTCACACATATGCTCATACATACTCTCACATGCTCTCTCACACACACACATTCACTCACACACATGCCGACACACACCCCACATATACATACTCACACTCACAATACACTCACACATATGCTCATACATACTCTCACATGCTCTCACACACACACACACACACACACACACACACACAGTCGCCAACACCAACACTCCCAGGAGCCTGGGAAAGTAGGTTATGCGTCTCAGGCGGAAGCTGCTCCCTCCCTCCTTCCCTGCCCCCAGGCCGCCCCCCCCGCCCCCGGCCCCCACCATCCCCTCCGCTGCGGGGACAGCAGCAAATATCTCCCACATCTCCCGTGGTCTCCGAGTGCAGAAGTGTCAGCAAAAGTCTGGAATCGAAATTGGTGAGCTAATTTCTGGGCTCCGTCCGACTAAAGCTCAGGAAAGTAAATGAAGGCAGGAGATTGAAAACGCTTCTTTCTGCGGAGATGCTGCTCAAGCCTGAGCTCCCGAGTAAAATTCCAGAAAGGCTCTTCTCCTTTTAAATTAAGTGCAGAATAAATCGCTCCCGCATCCCTCCCGCATCCCTCCCCCATCCCTCCCCCATCCCTCCCCCATCCCCCTGCTCTGGAATCGGCAGCAGACGCCGGGGAGATAAGAAAGGCCCCAGCAGCTGGGGTTGGGGACATTCGGGCTGTCCTCTGGGGCGGCCCCCAGCGACGCGGCCCCCTCCCTCCCCGCCTTGTCCTGCTCTGCACGGCCTCGGAGCTTTGCCCCAGCGGGGCACCGCCAGAGGGAGCCGGTGATGCTTCAAACCATCCTCTGCCCTGTTCGAGCCTCAGTACCGGGGCCTGCCTTTTAGGAAGGACACGCACTGGAGAGTGAGAGAAGGCTCTCAGCACGGTGGGGTCTGGAGGTCACTGCCATCGTGACCATAGAGAAGTGGAAGGCTGGCAAAGCCCTTCACGTTTGTCCTGCAGTTTGAGCCTCACAACATCCCCTGGCAGGAGGTGCTATCATTATCTCCATTTTCAGATAAGGAAACTGAGGCAGGCAGTGCAGTGACTAGGCCATGGCCACCCAGCCGTAGAGGTCCAAGGCAGGACCTCTTGACTCAGGACTGGTTCTCTGTGCCCTGTGGGGCCTCCGAGATCAGTGCACCCAGTTCTATCCACTAATCACCAAAGCACTGATGATGTCCGGTATGGAAAGCACTTTGTTCAGAGCTGTGTGAGCCTGGGTGATCAAAGTCAGCTCCCATTAGGATTACTCAACCCGCCCTCACCCCGGACTGAGCAAAGTCAGGCAAATCCCTTCTGCCATGACAGGAACCCTGGGATGCCTGTGAGGGCAGAAGGTGGTCCAGAAGCGGGGAGGGGACTCGCCTGCCACGAACAGTCTTGGGATCCACCTGGGGCTCTAAGACAGCACATGCAGCTGCTCAGCATCCTGCAGCCAGCCAGAGAGTTCAGTCTATGAGAAGAGGCTGGAGGACCACTTATTAAGGCAGAAAAGGCAGTGGAGATTCCTGCCTAGGTGTAGGCTGGACCAGCCCCCACAGGGAGTACAAGCTCTGTCCTTCTCCTGATCCCGCAATTTAGTGATGCACAGTAGGTGCTTAAGAGGTTGTATTGGCAACCAAAAATGGGCTCCTTAGCACTTAGTCAACAAGTGCCCTTGACTAGTTTGGCTTTTTCCCCTGAACTGAATGCTGTTTGTATCTTGGACTGGAGTAAGCTTGTCGGCCCCTTCGCCTTGCTTCCCTTGCTTAAGCTGATGGAGGGGGCCTGTGCTTTTCTGGTCGACCCCTTCGCCTTGCTTGGGCAGATTGGGGGGGGCCTGTGCTTTCCCCGGCGTACCTTGCACCCCCGCAGAAGCTGGATGGTTAAAAGCAGCTCCCGTTGGAGCCAGAGGCAGTTACAGCTACAGTTACAGCTACAGTTACAGCTACAGTTACAGCTACAGTTACGGCTACAGTTACAGCTACAGTTACAGTTACAGTTACAGCTACAGTTACAGCCACAGCCACAGCCACAGACACAGCTGAAGCAGGAGCTGCCAGTAGCAGAGCTGACCTACGGGAGGAAGCTGAACAAAGACTTCAGGCCAGTGGGTAATCTTATTACCATAGAGGGGGAAGCATGATTTGCTTTACGCAATCATGCTTCTCTGTAGCCTCCTGGTTACTCTTTCAAGGCGTACTTATTGGGCCTGGAAGCCTTTGATCAATATATCAAAATGGGGTTGCTGGTTCATGGGTTGGTTACTGTGGAGCCTAAATATATGTTTTGGTTCTTTTGCCTTCTACTTTGAGAGTTTCTTATATCCGGCGGTTCCGAACGTTTCAGACATGTTTATGATCCTCTTTGAGATTATAAACTCTGCCCTCCTAATACATTTGGCGACGAGGATGGGATCGCTAGGTATAAGATCTCTATTTAGAAGCAGAACAATTCCAGAGGAAGAGATGAATATCCCAGGATGGGAGGATCCATTTTATTCCTCCCTAGCAAAAGAATTGGCTAAAAAAGCTGGACCCTGTGAAAACTGGGAACCAAGGCTATGGAGAGGAGATCCTAGGGATTTGGAAAAGTGTTTACGAGAAGTTGGGATTCAGTCAGGGGCATCACTATCTAGGCAAAGCTGGATAATGTTATCAGCCTACCGGCTAGTATACGAAAGATTGAGATTAAGTGAAAGACATGGGGGCACTCCTACCCCACAGGAAGAAGGGGAATCTCAGATAGCAGGAGACCAAACTGACTCAAATGAGAACTTTTCTATTAATGTGGCTAAGAGCAACAGGAGACCAAAAAAGCCCAGAGTGCATTTCAACCCAGCCCAGAAAGAGCCTGACTGCCTGCTTCGTCCTAGCCATGGTGGCAGAGGAAGTGAGTGGGAGGAAAATGAGACAATGTTAGGGGCTGAGGCACAAAACACTACTGGGGTTCAGGATGTGCCTCACACAGAGAATAGGAGATGGTTAAATGATCAGACAAGGGCTCGACCCATACAAAGGAGGAAGACAGAAACCCGAGGTGAAGATTCAGTTACAAGGGAAATTCAGGAAGATTTCTCACCACAAGAGGTCACAGATATTTTGAGTAGATTCAGCCAAAGAATAGGAGAACCATTGATATCTTGGATGGTAAGACTCAGTGATCAAGGGGCCAGTGGAATATCAGTAGATAGGACAGACTGCATGAGATTCATAGGTATCAGCCATGATCCTCTAGTTCAACAAGCTTTTAGGGAACATCATCAGCAAGGAGATGGTGATAGCAGGACTACTCTGTTGGCATTAGCCGCTGTGGGATGCAATAAGAGATATGCTACTGATTCTATGTGGCCCGCTGAGCACAGACCCTGGTATTCACTTAGAGATTGTATCATGAGACTAAAGGAGGAGGTAATGAAGACTGCCATTATGATAGGAACTGCAGACAAATATTACAACGATCCAATGGGACTGCCTCATAGGAATTTAATAATTAGGACAGCTCCCCCTGCTTATAAACAACTAATTTTGAATTTATTACTTGGAGAAGTAGGGAGCCGTCTTACAACAGTGATAAATAAGATTTTACAGTTACATGACTTAGGTGACTGGGGAAGGGATAGATCTCCTCGAGAGAGAAGGGTGAATAACCAGCAAACTTGGCGCCAAAGGAGAGTAACAAGGAAAGAAATGTTTACTGCTTTATTGAGAGCAGGGGTAGGTTTTGAAATGATAGATGGAATTCCAACCAATGAATTATATAGAATGTACAGAGATAAAGGCCTTGATAACAGGAGAGATAGGGAAATAAGAACTGCTCCTGCAAATACTACAGATGTTGAACCTTCAAACCCAAGTGAATCACATGAAAGGGAATACTAGGGAACAGGCCGAGCCCCAGTCCAAATTAAGGAAATACACAGGCTGGATTGCAGACCTCACATTAACTTGACCATATATTGGAAAAATGGGTCAAGTACGGTAACTGAGGCATTAATAGATACTGGGGCCGAGGCCACCCTTATTTATGGAAATCCAGACAAGTTCAGCCATGGAACTCCTATTACCATTACAGGACTAGGAGGGACTGAAATATCAGCCAGGCAAGTTAAATTAATGATGAAAATTGGACAGTTGCCCAAGAAAGAATATAGTGTGGTTATTGTGCCTATTCCCGAATACATCATTGGAATAGACATATTGAAGGGTATGACCTTAAATTTACCCGAAGGGAAATACCAATTTGCTGTGAGGAAAATGGGCATTAATGCAGTCTTAGTGGGGAAAATCAAGATGGATCCAATCACTTTGCCCGAACCTTCTAAAATAATTACTTTGAGGCAATATCGTGTGCCAGGTGGGCAAGATGAAATTGCCAACACTATAAGAGAATGTGTTGAGGCAGGAGTGTTAGTCCCTACAACTACTCAATGGAACAACCCTGTCTGGCCAGTCCGAAAGTCAGATGGAACATGGAGGATGACAGTAGATTATAGACAGCTGAACAAAGTGACTCCTCCCTTGTATGCTGCTGTCCCAGACACGGTTACTTTAATAGAGAAAATACAAAAACGTGAAGGGACTTGGTATGCAGTTATTGATTTGGCCAATGCCTTCTTTACAATCCCAATAGACCCCAAGCAATGGAATCTGTTTGCTTTTACTTGGCAAGGCCGACAGTATACATTTACACGCCTGCCGCAAGGATATATTCATAGCCCAACTATTTGCCACAGGATTGTAGCTGAACATTTGGATGAATTAAAGTTACCTGGTGTACAGCTTACACATTACATAGATGACATCATGATACAGGGAAAGAATATAAAGGAGGTGGAGGAGAGTTTAGCATTATTAATTGACCATATGAAAAGCAAAGGATGGGAAATCAACCCCGCAAAGGTTCAAGGGCCAGCTCAAACTGTAAAATTCTTGGGAATACAGTGGAATAGAGGACTGCGAGAAATTCTCCCACAAGCTCGACAAAAAATCCAGGATTTTCCCACCCCTACCAATAAGAAAGAGGCCCAAAAGTTCATAGGGCTGTTTGGTTATTGGAGACACCACATCCCACATTTGGGACAGATTTTAAAACCCTTGTATAAAGTCACCAGAAAGAAATATGAATTTGACTGGGGACTTGAACAAAGTAGAGCTTTTGAGGAAGCAAAGGCTGCTATTCAATTAGCTCTAGACTTATGGCCTATGCAAAATGGGCCAGTGGAGTTACAAGTGACTGTACAAGATGACTATGCAAATTGGAGTCTGTGGCAAAAACAACAAAGCCGAAGTGTACCTTTAGGCTTTTGGTCAAGGAAACTGCCCTCATCTGGAGTGCAATATACACCTTTTGAGAAGCAGCTGTTAGCTGCATATTGGGCTTTAGTAGAAACTGAGCAACTAACTCTGGGTCATGAAGTGGTATTAAGGCCTGGAATTCCAATTATGACTTGGGTAATGAGTACCCCAGCTTCTCACAGAATTGGACATGCACAAGAGGCAAGCATAATCAAATGGAAGTGGTATATTCAGAATAGGTCCAGAGCAGGCAAAAATGGAGTTTCTGCTCTACATGAATCTGTGGCGAACATTGATACTGAGAGCAATGAAAAGCCCCTTGAATCTAGGCAACAGATGGTACCATCCTTAGTGAAATGGAATAATGGATATGACGGACTAAATGAAGAACAGAAGAAACATGCTTGGTTTACTGATGGGACAGCAAAATATTTAGGACAGAAGAGACATTGGAAAGCAGTAGCCTATAACCCCTGTACAAGGAGAACTCTGGAAAGTTCTGGGATAGGTGGAAGTAGCCAATATGCTGAACTGATGGCAGTGCATCAGGCCATCAGAGCAGAGAAGGGAGGACAGTGTCATATATTTACTGACTCGTGGGCGGTAGCTAATGGATTAGCTACGTGGATGCCTATATGGAGGAATCAGAATTGGGAGATTCATGGCAAACAAGTTTGGGGTAAAGAGTTATGGGAAAATATATGGGACATGTCTTTGGTTACAGATCTGTCAGTTTTTCATGTTGATGCTCATGCAACCCTGACCACACCAGAACGTGAGTACAATGCACATGCGGATCGACTAGCAAAGATTGCTACTGAATGTATTGTCCCTACTCCGACTCCAACTGATGACCCAGCCTTAGCAAGATGGGTCCACCAGACCGCTGGCCATTTAGGGGTCCAGGCCACCCATCGATGGGCACAGGATCGAGGTATCAGTATTTCTCATGCGTTGTTAAAACAAATAACAGAGGAGTGTTGTATATGCCAATTAGAAAAAGAACGAACTCTTCCTAGGATAGTTACTGGAGAAATAGCAAGGGGAAAAGTTCCAGCCCAAATTTGGCAGATAGATTATATTGGCCCACTACCCCAGGATAAAGGATGTAAATATGTATGTACGTGTGTTGACACCTATTCAGGTGTACTAGTGGCTTGTCCTTATAAGACGCAACTCAGAAAAACACCTGTAAAACTTTAGATATTGTAAGTTTATATTATGGAACCCCAATGCAGATTCAAAGTGACAATGGGTCACATTTCAAGGGCAAAGAAGTGAAAAGATATTGTGTGTTGAATAATATAGAATGGATATATCATATTCCATATTACCCACAAGCATCTGGGCTAATTGAAAGAATGAATGGATTGTTGAAAGAACAGCTGAGAAAATTAAGCTCAAATAATTCATATCGACATTGGAAGGATAATTTGTCTATTGCCTTACGTAATTTGAATAATAGGCCCTTAGGGGGGAGTACACCTCTAGCCAGAATGATGACCCCAAATCTGCAGATCAGAGAACAGCAAACATGTGAGATCCAAAACATTGAATTTTGGACTGTGAGGGAAGATGTCCCACTACCAAGTCCAGGAACACCTGGTTCAGCAGGATATGATTTACATTGTATAGAGAATTTTAGGTTAAATAGGAAAGAGATAAGAAAAACCCCTACTGGAGTATGTATGAGAATCCCCAAGAATCATCTTGGACGGATATTACCTAAACCAGGATTAGCGGCTCAAGGAATACATGTATTGGCTGGAGTGATAGATTCTAATTATCAAAAAGAAATTGTTGTGACACTCCAGAATATGGGTAAAAAACCTGTACAATTTTGTAGAAATGATAGGATGGTTCAAGTCATTATTATCCCCTGTGAAAAAATACCCTTTGTGAAAACTGACCCTCCTCCCAAAATAACTACTAGAGGGGCAAAAGGGTCTTGCTCCATTGATAGAATAAAGTCAGGAGCTAAGGTATGGGTAAAACGGAAGCCAGATGATATTCCAAAGGCTGCAGAAGTTATAGCCCATGGGAAGGACAACACTGTAACAGTTGTCTATTCAGGGGAAAATAATTACCAAATCGTACCCCTGAACCATATATTTTACCGTGAATAGGTTATAATAATAGATTCACAGACTCCACAGGTATGGCTGATGCTGGTAAATGCCATAAGCCACTCAGAGGAAAGGTAACTTTGTGTGATTAACGGATGAAAACTTGTACATTTGGGGAAAGGCTGGGAGGACAATCTTAGTCTCTATCTAGGGTGGGATCCTCTTGGCTTCCTCATTATGTTCCTTTTGAAAAGAAACATTTCCCACCTGAGTTTGGCTCTGATGTTGGATCTTTGCATAACTGAAATCTCAACCAAACTTGAGATGATTTTATTTGAAGAATTATAGTCCATACTTGTCTATTCTTTTTGTCCTTTGTTTTGGCTAACCTTGTTGCTAGTTTTGTTTCCTTCAGGCTTAAGCACCCTGCACTTTCCGGTGACTGCCTAAGCATGTAGCATTCTTGGAATTCCTGCCAGCTCGTTAAAGAAATGACCTCTGGAATGGGACTTTTTGGGGGCAGGGCCATCTCTACATCCAATTTCAGCATGAAGAAGCTATGGAAAATGAGACCTTCACCCCTCACCCCAAGATTTTGAGCCCCAATCGTTCAAGGGGGGTGGAAATGATGATAGTGTTCTGTTTACTTATTTTGTGTTATCCTTGCTGTGTTGTTTTATTGTTATGATATTATTGATCCTATGTAATGGATACAAGGATTTAGGGGTGGACATTTGAATTATTAATAATTATTTTGGGGATGATTGATTGAAGAGATTATCTTGCTGGGATCTAGGGGTGGATCACATTTGAATCGTAAACCAATATTTAGGAATGTCACCAAATGATATGTTTTGCTTTATAATGAATGATATGTTTTAGTTTCCTTTGTAATTGGATCACAATGTATGTTCTAGGATACATGGCTGATTAGATTATGTATCCTATAACAAGGGGTGGAGTGTATTGGCAACCAAAAATGGGCTCCTTAGCACTTAGTCAACAAGTGCCCTTGACTAGTTTGGCTTTTTCCCCTGAACTGAATGCTGTTTGTATCTTGGACTGGAGTAAGCTTGTCGGCCCCTTCGCCTTGCTTCCCTTGCTTAAGCTGATGGAGGGGGCCTGTGCTTTTCTGGTCGACCCCTTCGCCTTGCTTGGGCAGATTGGGGGGGGCCTGTGCTTTCCCCGGCGTACCTTGCACCCCCGCAGAAGCTGGATGGTTAAAAGCAGCTCCCGTTGGAGCCAGAGGCAGTTACAGCTACAGTTACAGCTACAGTTACAGCTACAGTTACAGCTACAGTTACGGCTACAGTTACAGCTACAGTTACAGTTACAGTTACAGCTACAGTTACAGCCACAGCCACAGCCACAGACACAGCTGAAGCAGGAGCTGCCAGTAGCAGAGCTGACCTACGGGAGGAAGCTGAACAAAGACTTCAGGCCAGTGGGTAATCTTATTACCATAGAGGGGGAAGCATGATTTTGCTTTACGCAATCATGCTTCTCTGTAGCCTCCTGGTTACTCTTTCAAGGCGTACTTATTGGGCCTGGAAGCCTTTGATCAATATATCAAAATGGGGTTGCTGGTTCATGGGTTGGTTACTGTGGAGCCTAAATATATGTTTTGATTCTTTTGCCTTCTACTTTGAGAGTTTCTTATATCCGGCGGTTCCGAACGTTTCAGACATGTTTATGATCCTCTTTGAGATTATAAACTCTGCCCTCCTAATACAGAGGTGCTTGTTGATTGATTAATGTTTGTACTGGTCCTCCCTCGTTAAAATGGAAGCTCCTTGAGGGCAGGGGCTGCTTCACTGTTATCTTTGTCTCCCCAATGCTCAGCACAGTCCTTGGCACACAGTAGGGGCTTAATAAATGCTTGTTGATTGATTGGCTGACTGGTGACCTTTGAGTTCCTTCCAACTCTGAATTTTCTCTCTACAAGCTCAGTAGCCAGTCTTCAACCAGAGACCCTCTTTGAGTGTAGACAGTTATGTGGCCCAAGTAGACATTGTAGACCAGGCTGACCCAAAGGAGCCTTAGGTGGCCTTCTCTTGTTCCCATGGGCTGCTGTAGCCCTGCCCATCATGAAGAGGCACCTCTGGTACTTAGGTAGGATGGTCTTTGGAGCATGCACTCAGAGCTGTTCTGGCTTGGGAGAATTGGCCAGGACTGGTGTCCAGCTGTCCTAGCCCCTGGGGTTCTAGGGCCATTTGCCTGCACAGTGGAGGCATGCGAGTGGAACCTTGTGGAGGGCCCACATTGGATTGTCTGGGACCAGTGAGCATGAGCTGAGCCCAGAGCTGGTCAGGGGGAAAGCAGGTTGGGAGGCCCTTAGGCCAGAGCTGAGCTCTGCTGCTGACCCCAAGCTGCTCCCTGTTACAAAGGGCCATCTTTTATATACCAGAGTCCTGTCAGTGTCACCCTATGGCTACAAGACCTGGACCACCATGGCCCCCAAAGAACCAAGGACAAGCACCACCCAGAGGCGATAGGGAGGCACGTGGTACATGGGGGTGCTTCAGAGGGAACCTAAGGAATTGCACATGTGATGACTGGTGGATACCAGCGTGCAGGGCTTGAGCATGTTGGGGACCACATGGGAACACAAGGACCAGAGTCCCACAGGACGGCTGGGGGAACTGAATCTTTAAGCCTGTAGGAAGTTAGTGCTGCTCCTCCCCCTGCCCTGAGATCTCCCTTCCTTATGAAGGCTTTTGGGGTTAGGGGGAGCTCTGCCTGGGGACTCACTCCCATTTAAGGAATGGTCTGAAGATTATCAGCAGCAGAGAGTAGTGACAACTGCTGACTGTCCCAGTATCCGTGGGGAGGAGGCAGGGTCTGGTGAGACCCTTTGTCCATGTTTGGAGACTAGTCTCTCTGTCTCTCTGCCTCTGCCTCTGTCTCTGTTTCTCTGTCTCTGTCTCTCTCTCTCTCATACACACACACACACACACACACACACACACACACACGTACACATGTCCTCTTCCCCACATGCACAGACATACACACACACACACACACATCCTCCCCGCTACTCCCCCTCCCCCCCCCCCAGTGAGGGAGTCTAGGCTCTAAAGACTCGAGCAAAGTATGGTTTAGGCTGGAGGGGAAGAGAGAGAGCTGGCGGGAGTTCAGCAGCTTCACTCAGGAGACGCTCCCAACAGACACTGAAAAGCAGCCAGATTCCCTGCGCCCCAAGGTCGCTTTTTAGCTTTTCCTTCACAAGTTGTCCCCAAAGTCCTGGCTTTGAGGTCTTGGGGCACTTTCCTGCCCCCACCAGACTTTCCTTTCACACCCCAGCCCACCTGAAATGGCTTTTCTCTTACACTCTGCCCTCCCAGGTGTCCCCATCCCTCTGAGCCCACATCTGCTTCATCCTGTTCCTCCTGCAGTTAAAATGACAAAGAGCCCCGAGGATTCTACAAACCCAGTTCCTGGCCATGCTGCATCTGCAGTCTTATCACAGATCTGACCATGGCCCTCAGACACCTACACATAACTCGGACCCACCCAAATCCAAGAACTAGGTTCTTAATGGATGTTGCTGTGCCAGACACACAAACACCACATGATGTTAAATGAGAACCTTTCAAAGGTAGGCATTGAAATTGTGTGCTAGTGTGAAGAAGTCAGACCATCTCCCCTGGCTGAGATCAGCTCTAATCTGAAGTGAGAAAGAATTGATGCAGATGGAAGGGCAGAAGGGGCTTCCTGTTATCTCCTGGCTCTCCAAGCTGAAGTCACTTAGCCTTGAGTCCCCTCCTCCCAGGGTCGTAGTGAGGTGATACAGTGGCACTCTGAAAACTAGAAAGTGCCACATAAATGTTGGCCGAGAGAGCCCAAGTGACTTGCCTAGGATTACACAGCTAGGCAGTGTCTGAGGTGGCACTGGAATGTGGCTCTTGCTGACTACAAGTCCAGGGTTCTAGCCATTGAGCCCCCTAGAGCTGATTGTCCCAACTCTCCCTCCCGGGGCAGATGGAGGCCCCAGCAGAGTCCATGGGCAGTGTTGGGGGGCTGGTGGTGTCTTTTTGAAGCTGTGGCTACCGGTATACTTCTATACATGATTGTCAGTAGATGTCAATCAGTCAGCCAGACTTAGCTTTTAGAAATGAGTATTTACTAAAGCACTATAGTTGGTGCAACCCCTTCCCCCCAAATCCAGAGACCTTCTCTCACCAGCATACTAAGAGTTTGGGGAAATTGGGCTTAAGTTTAGCCAGCATATGTGACAATAGGAAGCTGCTGCATTTGATTGATTAAGGGAGTCATGTGCTGAGAGCTGGAAAATGGCAGAAGTGTGCCAATGGAATGGAGGAGTGAGAAACCAATTAAGGGGCTGTTAAGTGATCTAGATGAGAGGGGATGACGTCTTGAATGAAGATAGGAGCAGGGGAGGAGAGAGAGTAAGAACATCAGGACCCGGCAGATGATTGGATACGTGGGGGAAAGGCGAGGTTATGAAGCCAGGAGCCTGGGAAGACAGCTATGTCTGTGACTTTGGAAGAGAGGAGGGTGTGGGGAAAAGAGATTGAGTTCAGCTTTAGACCTCTGGAGTTTAAGATGAACTGTCCAAAGGACAATGGTTGATACGGAGCTGAGGCTCAGGAGAGAGAAGGGGCTGGATCCATAAGTCTGGGAGATGGAGCTGATGATGAGATTACTGAGGGACAGAGCATCAAGGGAGAAGAGCCCACAGCGAGGGGGGAATGAGATGGAGGATGAGCCAGCTAAAGAGACTGAGGAGTGGTCAGACTGGAGGTGAAGTAGCCGATAGCAGGGTCAGGGAAACCCAGGGAGGAGAGAGTGCCTAGGAAAAGAGAAGGGCCTGTGGAGAGGCCAAGAAGGACAGAGATTGAGGACCAGGTGTCTGATCTGGCAATGAAGAGATCAGTGACTTGGGATTGATAAAACCACTAAATCAACCCTAGAGGGCCAAGTGTGGAGCCGTGGTCCTCTCTCCTAGAAGGGAGGACATCGACCCGGGAATGAATCCTCTTTGAGTCTAGCCTTCCAGCCAGTTCTAAACCTCCTCATCTATACCATTGATTATCTCATCTTTTCTAATAGAGCAGAGGGAGAAGAGTAAACTCTCTTAAATGCTTCCCTGGGATCTAGGCAAATTGCAGCAAAATCCCCCGACGCACTGCCCATCTGAATAGAAGTCTCTGTGGTTTTGTTGGCATAGGAAATTCTTCATGTGGAACTACTTTCCCCCCGAACAAATCACAGATTGCAGACCGCCTCCCTCCCACTTAGTAGAGAAGGTCTGAGAGGTTAAGTGTCTTGGGTGGGCTTCTGCAATAACGTCACAATTAAGATGGGAGCTCAAGCATAGCTTAGGCTGGGACAAGCAGCTGCACCCTACTCTCTGAACACAGGACTCTACCTGACAAACTGTCTGGTGGAGCCTGGAGAGACTCACTGGCTGAAGGGCTCAGTCTCAAAGCCAAGGATGGCTAAGCATGGGACACACCTGGTCTCAGAAGGCTCTTTTCTGCCTTTGGGCTGTGCTGATGGAGATTTCATTTCCTAGTCCTTTGGCTGTGGTCAGGGATAGCGAAGGCCAGGAACAGAAGGATAAAGGGCACCTCCCTCTCCCACCAACTGGCACCTTCTGTTATAGATATAGAGCTGGGCTGGGGGGAGAGGCCTTTTGAGATAATATGACTTTCCTTCCTTCCTCCCTTTCTCCTTCCTTCTTTTGTTACTTTTTTCTTTCTTTCATACCTCCCTCCTTTCTTCCTTCCTTCCTTCTTCCTCCCTCATTCCTTTCCCCTTCCTTCATCTCTTCCTTCTTTCCTTCTCTCCTCCCTCCCTCCCTTTTTCCTTCCTTCCCTCTTCCTTCTTTCCTTCCTTCCTCCCTTCCTTCTTCCTCCCTTTCTTCCTTTCTTCCTTCCTTTCTTCCTTCCTATCCTTGTGCCTTTAATCTTTCCATAGGGGCATCACAGGACAGTGAAAAGGAGACCTGGGCTGGGAGTCCAGAAGGCTGGATTTGAGTCCCAGCTCTGCTTCCAGCTGTGTGTTGTGTGACCTGGGGTAAGTCACTTCCTCTCCTCTTGTCCTCATGAGATATAAGGGTTGGGTGAGATGCTCTCTGGGTCCTTTCTAGTCCTAACAATTCATGAGTCTATAAAGTACCCTCAGAGGGGGAGATGACCACATTGGCGGAGGGAGTGCCTTGATTTGTGCAGAGAAAGGCACCCACCACCAGGGTCTCGGACAGTGTTCTTGGACCCACTTGCTGATGCCTTTGTTCTCAGAAGACAGGCTTCCCCTTCCCCTTCTCCCCCCTCCCATGGACTTTGTCACTTTGTTTATTCAAACCCATATTTTTAGTAAACCTCAGAGAATTCTTCAGTGATGGTGTTTCAGGTCAAAGCTGTCAACTTCTAATGTTCTTGAACTTGGCAAGAAAAGAATCCTTCCTGTGGGAGAACAGTGCCCATGTGCGTGTAATTGGTGTGTCAAAGGATCCCAAGGGTCACTGACTTCAGAAGGCTCATGGGAAATAGTTGCTGTCGATTTCAGAACGGGCACACGTGCACCCAGCCTTGAGCAAACCCAGTGGCTACAGAAACTTGGATTTCCAAACAGGCAGGCTAGGAGGGGAACTGTTAGCTTGACCTTGGGATTCTTAGGTTTATGGGACTATTTAGTGACCCCCAATACATCAGTGAATCTGGGATGGTGTTGTGGTGGCAGCTGCACTATCCCCACCCCTTCCTGTTCCCAGAATCTTTCCCAGCCTCCCTGGAAGCCTGCATTCCTGGGGGCCTTTGGGGCAGGAGCAGCGTGCACACAGCCTGCCCATTGGCCATCCCTGACTCCCAATGCCATTTTTTGGAGTATGTGTTTGCCAGCATACTGCTGGTCTCACCAGAGTGGGCAGATTCTCTGGAATCACAGAATCTCAGAAATGGAAAAGCTCTTGGTGTCAAGTGAAGGCACTAGGGGTGCCACCAAGCATTGGGCCTAGAATTATGAAGACCAGAGTTCAGATTCAACCTCTGGCACTTCCTAGCTGGGTAACACTAGGCAAGTCCTTCACCTCTGCCTGCCTTAGTGTCCTCAACCTTACAATGAGGGCACTAATCCACACTTACCTTTCAGGATTGTTGTAAAGATAAAATGAGATAATATTTGTAAAGCCCTTAGTAAGGTGCATGGCATACAGTAGGTGTTTAATAAATGTTTGCTCCCTTCCTTTCCAACTCCTTGTCTGGACAGGAGTCTCCTCTCAGAGTCCATCTGACGAGCAGAATGGTTGTAATCCCTCTTCCACTTGACACTCCTCCAAACACCAGTCGAGGAGATGGGAGCCTGCTGAGACCCAGCACTGTCTGGTCTCCCTAAGAGGCTGCTGGTGCTGAAAGCATCTGGGAGCATCCCCGGCCCTGTACCCTTTCCTGAATCCAACCCCTTTGCTGTCTTCCTGCTGTGTGGTCCTGGTCCCAGTCACCGTCTGTGTTCAGTGCCTCATCTTTGCAAGTTGGCTGGTGCCCCACCAGAAGAGCCTGGTCTCCCCCTGCATGTCATGACCTGGACAACCCACAGGGCCATTCACGGGGCTTCCTTTCATTTGTGGTTGGGCAGTCTCTTTTACAGAGCTCATTGTTGGGGGCTGGATGGGATGTCTGTAGTTGTCCTGTATGTGCTAATCTGTGTATGGATGTCCTTGTTCTTTCTCTATTAGCAGATCAGCAGCTTGGAGAAGTCATTGTCTTCTTCTTCCTTTATCCCCAGGGCCACTCAGGACTTGGCACATTGAGGGTGCTTAAAAAAGCCTCGATGATTGTTCAAGTGGCTGCAAACAGGAGCCCCCGGAAGATCATGCATTCTGTAGGGGAGCCCTTTTCCATAAGAATGGGGAAATAGCCATGCAGGTCTGCAGTTATCGAGGCTCTTTTTCTCAGGTCCCCTTTTTGGAGGAAGCTTTTTGGAGGACTTTTTTTATTCCTTTGACATTTCCCTACCGTGAGATATCCTATAAAATGACCCATCAGTTGTACATCATGGATTTGGAGTTGGAAGGGACCATAAAGGCCATCTAGTCTAAGCCTCTGATGTAGCAGAGAAGGAACTATGGTCCAGAGTTGAAGTGAGTTGTCTAAGGTCATCCAGAAATTAAGAGGCAGAGACAGGATTCAAACCCAGGCTCTTTGACTCTGAACTCAGCCCACTTCCCTTGCCTCCTTATTGTTTCACCTGCACCTTGGGTTTTCTAGTCTGGTCCCCAGTTCTTTTCATCTTGGTCATCTCCAGTGGCATTTCAGCTCCTTCCTTGGTAGTACAGCCCCAATCTGATGTTCCTCTGTTATTTAGGGTAGAAACAACCTGTTACAGAAGTGTGGTGGATCTGTTGTTCTTCTCATCCATTTGTTCTCCTTCTCCTCATAGTTTCATCTGAGGATCATGCTGAGATGATGTGGCTTAGCTGCATATCACATAAGGATTTTTGCAGGATTATTTTGTCTGTACCTGCTTTTTACTGCTTATAATTTTCTGTCGTTTTCCTCTATAATAAAAAAAACCATTTTATTAGCTTCTATAAAAGGGATTTCCTGAGAAGGTGCACAGGAATAGTTAGTACAAAACATTCCCCCCAGACAGTGAGCACAGTCTCTCCTTTCACACATGAGGTGCCCCTGGGAAAGTGGACTCCAGCTTAGAACAATTGTTGGAAAAGAGCATCTCCCACTCCTGACGTTGGGAGTCCTTTACCTCCCTTTGTGGAGTGTTCATAGCACATCCCTCCATCATGAGAGTCACAATTCCTGAAGGTGCTGCTATCTTCAGGGGAGTGTCTTTGCACATCTGTCTGCAGACTCTTCTATTGCCATTGGCCACTCCCACTCTGGTGGGTCCTGTTACTACCTGCTGGTGGGATTTCTTTTTTTTTTAATTTTTTTTTATTTTTTTTATTAATAAATTTCTTTATTTATTTTTAGTTTACCACACATGGTTCTACATAGTTTTGAGTTCCAGTTTTTCTCCCCTCCCTCCCCCCTCCCTCCCCAAGACGGCATGAAGTCTCATATAACTGTCATGTATAACTTCATGTTGAATTAATTTATGCACTAGTCAAGTCGTGGAGAAGAATTTTGACCAATGGAATGAATCATGAGAAAGAAGAAACAGAACCAAAAAAAAAACCCCAAAAACAAAAACAAAAGAGAAGCAGAAAAGGCGAGCATGTAGTGTGCCTCAGTCTGTATTCAATCTTCGCAGTTCTTTGTCTCGATGAAGATAGCATTCTCCATCGTGAGTCCCCTGGAGTTGTCCTTGCCCCTTAGGTTGCTGAGAAAAGCGCAGTATGTCAGGGTTGGTCCTCACGGAATCCATATATCTGTGGCTGTGCACAACGTTCTCCTGGCTCTGCTCCGCTCACTCAGCATTATGTCGTGTAGGTTTTTCCAGGTTGTTATGAAGTCTGCATCATCCCCATTTCTTATGGCACAATAGTATTCCATCACCTTCATACACCACAGCTTGTTCAGCCATTCCCCAACCGATGGGCATCCCTTTGATTTCCAATTCTTGGCTACCACAAAGAGAGCTGCAATAAATATTCTTGTACATATGGGTCCTTTTCCCGCTTGCGTGATTTCTTTGGGATACAATGCTGGTGGGATTTCTAATGGAACCTCTGGGTCTCCCATACTTGGAAGGCTACCTGTATACTTCCATCTGAGTAATACTTGTTTTCCTAAGACCCAGAAAGAATAACTACAAAGAGATGGTGGCTATGTGCTCACAGATGCCATGCCTGGGTGGGAGACAGATAGGATAGCTCCCTTGACACTCACCCAGCTCTTAGAGGAAGCTTAAAGTAATTCTGCCTCTTGGCAGGCACACAATAAAGAAATCAACTTGCCATTCTTGTATATATGCTCAGTTCTTCTGACCTTGCAGCCAATTAGAAGACTTTATCACCGTAGGATACCAACCCCTGAGCTGGCGTGGCTGTTCTCAAGTTTCCACACAGTCACCTGGACTGAAACCAGTGGAGAAGGATCTGTACATGCTTCAAGGACCAGACACCCATCCATTGGCCAGTTCAACACTCTCATGCCCTTCTGGGCCACTAACTATTTTACGTCCTCAGAAAACTGGTGAGGGTTCATTTTGAACTTAATGTCCATATCTCCAATCCAGAAAGCTCTCTATGGTCTGGGGAAGCTTACTCTTTGTCTTCTCAAGTGCCTTCTACTTGTATTCAAACATCTCTGTCAGCTCTAAGCAGCCTAGATTTTATTCTGTCTCACATCAACAGGTAGAAATCACAATTATCTTCCACGATAGAGTTAGAGTCAACACAGAATGTTTTACAAAGCTCAGCAAAGGTTCCTACTTGCCTAGTACTTGGACAGTTCCTTCTGTGGTGCTTGCAAAGGCCTTCTTCAACTTGAAAGTGATCAGTAAAAGAAAAAATAGAAAAGAAAATCAATCCTCCCTTCTCAGAGGGAAAATCTGGCCCCTCTAAGGTTCCCAGAACATGAGGTCTCTCCCCATGGGGTTAAGGATGTGGGGTCAATACATCCTTCAGATGAGAAAACAAATTTATTTCACTTGGTGTTTGTAAAGCAACAGTGACTCATTGGTATGGGGGCAGGTAGGGCGTTCACCCTCTCTCTTCCACTGAGGGGCCCCTCTGCTCTGGATATAGTCAGGTATAAAATATTACAACAAACGAGCACTGAGTCCAAGGAGGGTCATTCACTACCTCCCTCTTCTACTAATGCCCCTTCCACTTCTGTTTTGGATCCATACTCACAAATTAGATTTAATCCCAGAAAATTTCTCTGGGTCCCTGCAACAACATCGGGCACCCAAAATCACTCCAAAGGATCCCTATCAAGACCCAGGGCAATCCAAATGGAGTTATAAGCCCATCTAACATCAGGATGAACAGGTTCAGTTCAAAAAGAAAGAGGACAGGGTCAGGTAAACCCTAAACTTGTGCGTGGCTCCCCAAAGGATTAAGCCCTTGGAGCTGATTACTCTGCTGGAAGAAAACCCTATGCTATAGGCCTGTAGTCCAAAAGTCTCTCATAATAAGGCAAGATATCTAAGTCTTGTTAAAAGAATAAATAACCTTTAGGGGCAATCAGAATGTGCTCTAGGTGAAATGCCAGTCACCTGTAATTTGGGAATGCAGAATCCACACTGCCTATATTGGCTGCAATGTGTGCGAAGTTGCTGGGACATCTTGACCACATGGGTGCAATCATACAACAGATGTGGAAACCTGAGCATTCATACAAACATAAGGGTTTTCAAAGGTACTGGTCTGGCTTGTGAAGGAAATGTACCAATGGTAATGTAAAAAAAAAAAGAGAACAAAATGCTGATTTTTCTCGACCTCACCCTTGAAAACTAGGGCATCTAGGAAGGGACTTCCAGGTGGTGTGTTGGCAAACAAAATGGGCTCTTAGCACTCAGTTCAACCAAGTGTCCTAGAAGAGTTTGGCCTTTGTTTCCTTGATTAGATTTGGGAGCCCTTGGTGGCCTCCTTGCCTCAGGGGAGGGCCTAGTTTACACATGAGTTTGAGTGACATGTTTGGGACATCAGAGGCTTTTAGACCATTCGGGTTTAAGTGGCCTCTTTGTGACAATTCTAGGTCACGTGGGTGAGTCGCATGTGTGACTCACCCCTGACCCTGAAAAAGATATAAAACCAGGGGTTGGCTTTCTCTTTCTTGGAGCTCTTACCCACAGCCATGGTGATGTGCATGACTCTGGACCAGCCCTTGTTATGAGCTCCTGGGCTGAACTCAGATGTTGGTAACTATGAATTGTATTTGGTCTGTCTGTCGATATCTGTAATTTGTTTGTATTTGCTCTGAAGTTCAGGGTGCTGGCTTTCCCCCCTGAACTAAGTGAACGGTATTTGTATGCTGGATTAAAGTAAGCTTGTCAGCCTCTTAATGTTGCTTTCCTTACTAAAGCAGATCAAAAGAATCTGGGCTTTTGCAGTGTGCTGGTAGCGTGCTTGTTGTTGGGCTTATGTTGGTCTTTCACCCCCACAACAGCTGCTAGCTGGATTGTTGAAACAGGTGGAGACTCTCTCCAGGTTCTCACAGACTGTTCTGAGGGCACCCTGCTATATCCCAGGTAAAAACCCCCCAAGTGGAGCCCCCCTCTCTAGAGACACACCCCCAAACCTTGGTGATGTTTTACAAAGAAGTTGGTGGGCTGAGCTGACGTTGCTGTTGTTGGCTGCTGTTTCCATTTCACAAGGGCATCAAGTATTTTCTAGCTAAGTTAGTTTCTGGGTCATTTGGCCTCCTCACTGTGGCAACTGTTTTTCAATGGCTAATGTTCTGCCAGAAGTGGTGATAATCATGGTCAATCAATATCTTTGCCTTTTTCCATTTCTCATTTTTCATCATTGATGGCTCAGGTAAGATTGACATATGAGGACTGGTCAAATGAAGTTGCCAAGCTGCCCTGAAGTGGAACAGGCTGCCTAGAAGATATTGGGTTCCCCTCTGTCCTTGGGAGTCTTCAAGCAGAGGACGGATAATCATTTGCTGGTATACTCTGGGTGGGATTCCTTTGTGTGTGAGTTGGACTAGATGGGCACTGAGGTCCCACCCCACTCTCAAATTCTGCCATTTGGTGAAGCTATTGTAACTTTGCTGTCTTCCTAGCTTTGCCATTCTTCCAATTTGATGTTTTTGACTTCTGCTCTAACTAGTAGGGAGTCTTCCCTCACAGAGAGATCATTCTACCACAATTCTTACATCAGTAAGTTGGTATTTTCTTTGTTGCTATATAGTCAAATTCAGTTTCTGTGATGTGTAGCACCTTCTTTTTTTTTGTTTTTTTTTTTTGTAATTAAAAAAATTTATTTTTAGTTTGTAACACTCAGTTCCACAAGTTTTTGAGTTCCAAATTTTCTCTCCCTCCCTCTCCTGTGT
Organism: Trichosurus vulpecula; assembly: GCF_011100635.1. Classification (NCBI taxonomy): domain Eukaryota; kingdom Metazoa; phylum Chordata; class Mammalia; order Diprotodontia; family Phalangeridae; genus Trichosurus; species Trichosurus vulpecula. Next base: position 206,837,996 of record NC_050581.1, on the reverse strand, counting down.
AGCACCTTCTTTCCAACTCTCTCCTTAAAGAAAATATTTGTCATCTATTCTCTACAGCAGATTAAATGCAGAGCTTCTGAATGATCTACAAGACTTTGGCCTCTTCTGTTTTTTATACCTGAATAATTTTCCCAACGGACTTTCTTGTCCTCCTTCCTGTGCCCAGGTGTAATATCAATTAAGTTGGGGCTTTCTTACTGTTTTAAAATGATTGTCTTTGAGTCATATTAGGTGCTAAGCCCCAGGCCCAAACCCCTATTAGGTGCTAAACCTATGTGGGTGTGAATTGGTAACTAAGGTGGGGCCCCAGGTGGGGCTAACTAAGGGAGGCCTGATTAGATCTTTGCTCCTAAGTTTGTCCCAAACCCCTAATTACTAGGTGCTAAGCCTATGTGGGTGTGAAGCTCCCAGGTTCGTAAGGGGAGGTGTTAACTCCAGAGACAATGGAAGGAGCCTAGGTTCTGGTGGTTCCGATGACGTTTGATGACATCTGAAACTGTATAAAAGGAGAAAGAGCTATTTGCTCAGGGCTCTCACTCTTGGTGGCACGCTGATGTGGAGACTCCTCGAAGCTGTAGCTACGAGCCCTCCAGCTTGTAACCTGGATGTTGGGACTTTGTTAAACTCTGGTAACTATGTACTGGGATTTAAAACAGAAAAGGTTTGTCTGTCGATGTTTGTACTTTGTATTTGCTCTGAAGTTCAGGGTGCTGGCTTTCACCCCTGAACTAAGTGAATGATGTCTGTATGCTGGATTAAAGTAAGCTTGTTAACCCCTTAAGGTTGCTTTCCTTAGTAAAGCAGATAAAAAGAACCTATGCTGGCAGCGTTCTTGTTGTTGGGCTTGTGTTGGTTTTTCACCCCCACAACAGCTGCTAGCCCGACTGTTGAAACACCAGGTCACCAAATATCAAGGAGTGCGGTCATTTGATTTGGAGGATCTTGTCAAGGTCTTTGTAGGATTGATTTGCCTCCTCATCTTCCACGTTGAGGCCAAGGCTTCAATGAGCTTCATGTGGTCAGTGTGTTTATGTTCATCCTGGGTACAGGTGGCCGAGGACCCCATGAAGCCATGTGATGTCTTGTCTTTGGGCTCCCCATAAAAGCAACGTTGCCAAGTCCATCTGCCTCTCCAAGAGGGAGCTGTGTGTCTATTTAGATGGAATCTCCTGATATCTTCAAGGTTCTTTTAGCATCAAAATTGATTCTGTTCAGTTCATTTAAGAGTGTTTTAATTCATTGGTTGTGGAACAAAGAGATTCTCCTATATTCAGAGGAACAACAGTCGTTAAGGCACAACACTGCATCCCGAATGGGCAAGTGGTAAATGGAATCCAGGGGCCATAACTAGGCTAGGAGCCAGGGCTACAGCCTGTTGGGAAGGGCAAGCCTGGAAGTCTCACGGCTGCCAGAGCAGGCCTTTTGGGTGCAGCCAGCTGGGGCCATGAGGCCCCCTACTAACAGAGCTGAACCTAGACAGAGTCACCTCACAGAATCTTCAACTAGATGGTTTTGCTCTAAAAGACTGATGAGCCTTCTGGGAAGCAACAGTCACCCAGACCTTGCTTTGGTGTATGGCAGCTTGAACACATCATAAGGCAGGGGTGGCCTTAGGGCTTCAACAAGAGCAGATATGGAGCCATTGGCTGGGGAATTCCTGGACTATGCCAAGGAGCTTCAGGTGTGGTGCTGGGAAGCAGGGGGCTTCACTCAGCTGCAGGCACACAAAGACTTTCAGCTGGGACAGAAAGTAAACAGCCCTGAGGCCTGAACTCTCCCTCTCTGGGCCATCCAAGGAGAGTGGAATACTCAGACCACACCACACACACTCCAGTCACATCACCACACCACACCACATCCCCACCCCACCCCCACATCACACCCACCACACCACACACCCCAGCCACAACACACCCTAGTCACACCACACCACACACATAGCACACCACACCCCCCACCCTCCCCACGCCACGCCACATACACATACACCACACTCCTCCCCCCTCCCACATCACACCCACACACCCACTACACCACACACACTCACCACACCACACACGCAGCCCAGTCACATCACCACACCACACACACACATACACACACCACACTCCTCCCCCTCCCACATCACACCCACACATCCAACACCTCCACACACACCACACCACACACACACCCCAGTCACACCACACCATGTACATACCACACCACACCCCCCCACCCTCCCTACACCGCCCCCACACCACACTCCTCCCCCTCCCACATCATACCCACACACCCACCACACACACACACATACCACGCAAACTCACACACACACATACACCCCCCCACACACATTATGTATGTGTTATAATGACCAGACAGAGTGGAGCAGAGAACAGAGTCTGGAAGACTGAGTTAGAGCCTGATTTGTGTGACCTTGGACTGATCACTTAACATTCTTGAGGTTCAGTTTCTCAGTTGTAAAATGCAGATGATGACATTCCTTCCTTCCAGGGTGGAGATGCCATTTGAAAAGTGCTTTGGGAACCTCAAAGGCCAATGTGGGTCAGCTGTTATTGTCATTTTTGTGGTTGACTGTTTCTTTAGAAAGGTTCTCCCCATTATAGAGAGAAGCACAGAAACACCATCATTTTTACAGGGGGAGCCGGCTAACCTTCCAAACAAGATATCTCTTCTGCTAAGATAGTTCCCTGACCTGGGCCAGCCTACATGGTCTCATCTACTAGACAATTAGAGTTCTGGACCTTGCTTTCCTTCTTGTTCTCTCCCTCGACTTTTTGGCAGGACTGAGAACTTAGCTGTCAATACCTGTCAGCGCCTGCCTGCCTTTCTCCAAAGCAGTCTGGACCGATGCTCAGGAGTGACACAGGGCCCCATTTGGAGAGAGAGAAAAGCAGGACGTCACAAAGGGGAAGCACCCTTGCCAAGAGCCAACTGCCATGAGATTCTCTCGCTGCTCTGAGCGTCTTCCAACAAGTCCTTTAAATGACCAAGGAATTGGCAGATACCCTGAAAATTATGTTTCTTCCTGAGGAGGTGGGTGGCTTGGAGCAAAGGTGGCTAGCCTGAACGCACTCTGCACATGGTGGGCAAAAGTGGGAAAGCCCTCACTGGAGGTGGCCTCAGTTTGTGGGCCTGAGATCCCCTGCCTCTCTCAACAGATGCCTGATTTTATATCTTGGTGCCTGTGAGCGGCCCACCCATGGAACCTCAGCCAGGCCAGGGGGGTGAGTGAGGGAGTTTGCATGCCCTTGGGCCCAGTGGATCAGTGGCTGATAGCTGCACCTGTTGTACATGGTGAGGCCCAAGGGGCTTCCCTGGCATGTGTCAAGGCCACTCCCTCTTCTGGATCCTGAGGGCCAGCCATTTTGGGGAATGTTTACTCTTCTGGAAGAGGCATGCTAAATGCGGGTTTGAGTTTTGTCTGGGCTAAGGATCAGCTGGGCCTGGGCAAAGATCCAGAGGTTGTGAAGATGAACTCTCAGACTGAGGTGTTTGGGTCTCTTCATGGGCAGCTCTGAGCCCGGCTCCTGGCCTTGGTGTTCAGGACCCAGGAGGTTTTCAATGATGTTTTCTACAGCTGACCCATCTCTGCGGCCCCACATATGATGGGCAAGGCCTAGAATAATAAGCCATCTCACAGGGGCTGCTCAGCTTCAGGCTGCCCCCAGGGAGATAATGTTGGTGACCCCCCCATTGGCCATATTGAGGGAGGCACCAAGGAGAGCCGGTCCCTCATGCCAGGGGATCCCTGGGGTTTGGGAGCATCTGCATTGTCCTGTCCATGCTCAGGTCCTTCCAGGGTCACATGATCTGTTTGGAAGTGGCCTCAGAGGGCAGACCAAAGACCCATCTCCCCAAACGATTCCTTCTAAACACGCTCATCATCCAGCTTTGGCACAGAGGACAGAGATGGGTTCCAATCCTGCCTTTGAGACTGACTTGGCATGGGACCCTGGGTAAATCCCTTCATGTCTCTGAGCCTCAGTTCCCCCATCTGTAAAACAGAGTGTGGTTTCAATGTCCTTTCAGGTTCCTTCTGGCTTTAACACCCATGTGGAAGGGAGAACCAGCCCATTCTTCTCTTGGACAGCCCGAAGGGTTAGGAAATTGTTCCTGACCTGAGCCTAACATGACCCCTTGGCCTCCTTCACGGGGCAGCCACTCCAGGCCTGGATGGCTGTATGTCCTGGGGGCTGTTCCTCCACTGTCCTGTTTGCCTGTTTTCTTCCTCATCAGTCTGTGAGGTCCTCCATGGCTTTGTCTTTTTTGTATCCCCTGCACTTGGCACAGGGCCTGGCACAGAGAAGGCACTTACATGCTTGTTGACATGACACCTCTGGATACTCTTTCCAACAGTGCCCTCAGAACTGCATCCAATAAACCAGATAGGGTAGGAGCAGACAAAGTTCTCCCTCCACCAAGGGGTTGCCTCGCCCACTTTCTAGTTGGCATTGACGGGTGGGACAGTGGGACCTTCTGTTCCTTGGCCCCTGAGTCACAAGATGCAGGGGCCGCCCGGGACGGGCCTTGTTCCAAAGCTTTGCCCCTGCTCCTCTCTTACTGCTGGCCCTGAGCTCCCTTCTCTCCTCACTTCATCGTTTCTTCCCCTTCCTTGCAGCTTCTCCTCCAGCTCGTTCCTCTCTGACACCTTACTGTGGTCTCTCTCTCAGTCCTATCCTTTACTTTCCCTCCCTCCCTTGCCTTTACTACCTGTCCCATCACCCTCCTTGAGCCTTTTCTCTGTCTCCCTGTAGATGAGAGAAACTGCCTTACCATACCTCCCAGGGCCGATCAGGAGCAGGCCCTGTGACTGCCCAAAGAACAGGATGCCAGGGCAGACTTTGGACAGCTGGCAGGGCCTCTGCCCTCTGATTCCTCCCTTTCCTCAACTACTAGAAGCTTCTGCCTTCTGGGGTTCTCAAAAGCCCCTAGTTTCCTCTCTGCAAAGGGTCCCCAGTCTAGTTCCTTCAATCCATCCCCCCAAAGACTCACTACTGATGACCTCTCCACCCAAGGGCAGCCCAGCCCAGCCTGGCACTGCCTGACTCAGCCTGCTTTTTTTTTCCCATCGCCAGGAAGGTTTTCGTTACATCCAGCATAAGCCCACCCCTGCATATTCGGCTGAAGAAACAAAAGGAAAAGGCCGGGGACGTAGGCAGAGGACTCTTGCTGTGACTGGGTGGTCTTTCTTCTGGGATTAAGGGGGTATACGCGCATGTGCTTCCGGTGAAGGCAGGCCCCACCTGCTGGGTCACCGATCTGGAAAACCATGAAAACTTGGACCAAGGAAGGGTCCCCAAAGCCTGCCAGTTCCGCCTGGGGCACCGAACTTCCCTGTCTTTTGGCCCTGTCATTCTCCAGGACCTCTCCAAGCGCTCCCTCCCTAGCCCCCAGCCTGCCCCCGTCTTTCTGGGACACCAATGCCGGTCACTCTAGCTCCACAGCAGGGCTCAGTCCAGGCGCAGGAGGGCGGCGGGACTCTTGCTCCCAAACCCTTCCCCACTCCTCCACACAGGGCTGGGCGAAGTGGGGGGCCAGGCAGGAGAGGGGCGCCAGCACCCTCTACCCCACTTCTCTTCCTGCCCGGGCAGCAGTCTCTTTGCCCCGGAGAAGGAGAGTGAAAGTGAAACAGAAAGTGCGGCCAGGGAGGCGAGAGAGAGAGGGGTGGGAGAGGGCAGGAGCCGGCGGGAGTGGGGGGCCGCGGGCCCAGACACGGGCAGATCGAGAGACCTACAGACAGACCGGCCACACTGTTAGACAGACGGGGACTGCCTGCTAGGAGCCCATGGGCACCCCGGGCCTGCGCGCCCTGCTTCTCCTCTGCTGGGCGGGGGCCACCTGGGCCGGTGAGCTCCAGGACCGGGAAGGGAAGAAGGTCCGGACGGGGGTTGGGTGGGGGGGGAGGGCGGGAGGTGGGGAAGACGGGGCCCTGGGAGGCAGAGCTGGGCAGTGTGTGCCTGTGTGTGTGCCTCTGTGTGTGTGTGCCTGTGTGCCTGTGTACTTGTGTGCCGGGTGTGCGCGTGAGTGCTTGGGGGAGGCAGGACCTCGGAGAGGTTGGACACGTTGCGGTGCAGAGAGCCCAGGGGGCCCCAGAGGCAGCAGATCAGGCGCTGAACCGATTTACTGGAAGCAGACCCGGACGGTGGAGAGAGTGGGGGTGGGGCCGCCGTCGCCTTCAGGTGACTGGGGCTTAGGGCAGGGCTGGGCTGAACGAACTAGCTACAGTTTGGCGGAGGGGGCCAGGAAGGCCACCTGTACCTGCCTTCCCGCAGCTTGCGGGTCAATGTCGGAGGAGGTCCAACACGCCCCTGGCCTTGGGAAGGACCATATTTCCAAGCTCCCCCTTTCCTCAGCCCTGTGACCCCCACACCCAGGACCTTTCTCACCTTGTTCTTCCCCTTTGGGATACCACTGAGACTCACTGCAGTCAACCAGGCCAACAACCCGAAGGTGGTGACGGAGCCCCAGCTCTGTGCTGGGGGTTAGGGGGTGAGGGTAGGGCTGTACTCTGGCGATACAGAGACAAAAGTGAACCAGGGCCTGCCCTCAAGGAGTTCCCATTCCAACCTGGGAGCCAACTCCAACATACATTTGTATATATGCGATCAGTACAAGATGATGGGGGCGGGGGTCCGAGGGCACCAGCCGCCGGGTCGGAAAAGGCCTCGGGTAGAAGTCGGGATTCAAGCTGAGTCTTGAAGGAAAAAGGCGGAGATGGGAAGGGGTGCATGCGGGCGGTGGGAGATGAGGGACGGGTGTGGAGGAATGTGAGTGAGCAGGTAGGGAAGCCTCACCAGTAGAGTCAAGAAGTAAAAAGTGAGACTGGGAAGACCCGAAGGGGCGAGGGGAGCGGGGCTTCAGATGCCAAAGCAGTGACCCTACAGGTAATAGGGAGCCACTAGAGTTTGTGGAGCTGGGGAGCAGCCCACGGGACAGCTGGTTTGGGGAGCCTGGGGACGGGGAGACCAGCTTGGAGGATGCTCACCTTTCTTTCCCCCTGCAGAGCTGGATGAGTCTGAGGGGCTCCACAGAGGGGTCGATCTGGTCCTGGACTGTGTCTTGGCCAAAGAGGATGGGTATGGCTGGGGCATCTCTGCCAGCCCGCTGAACGTGGCTCAGGCCACCCTGGTGCTGAAGCAAGTGCCAGTTCTGGATGATGGCACACTGGACAGCTTCACTGACTTCCCAGGGGTCCCTGCAGCCAAGGGAGACACCCCCATTGCTTTTGAGGCCTCTGGTGAGAGCTTCAGGACCCCCGCCCAACTCTGTTCCATCCTCGAATGCCCATGAGCCTAGTTACCTTGCCTCCCTACTAGCTCCTTACCCCTGGTATGCACCTTGGCCAAGTCCTGCTCAGGCTCCCAGCCTTTCCCCCACCTTCCCAGGTGCCCTGGCCCCAGTAACTGCATCTTGTTCTTCCTTCCTCACAGTGGATCAGGTGCAGCTTCCTCACGCTGAGGTCTTGCTCCATGCTGCCTGCCAAGGGAAGGTGGTGACCTGTGAGCTCACTCCCCTCAACCAGGCTGGAGAGGAGGCCACCTCTCCCGAGGCGGCCTATTTCATCAGCACCATCCAGGTGTCTGGGGGAGAGTTCAGTGTCTCCATGGTGATAAAGACCCTCGGAGGAACAGAGAAGGGGGCTCCTTTGCATCCGAAGCTGAACCTGCCCCTGACCCCCCAGGGGACAGTGCTGGCCTCAGGTGAGGAAGCTTTAGTTTGCAGGAGACAGTGGATTTCAAACCTGCCACCTCCCTCAGGGGCCTGTCTACTCCCCCTCCCTAGGCCAGGGGAGGGCCTCCCTTCATGGAATCTCAGCCCAGCCCTGCCAGTGTGAAGCCTGGCTTCAGGCTTACCCAGCTGCTGTTCTGAGAACCCTGAGCTCAGGACCCATCCTGGTCCTGTCCCAGGTGGGCTCTACACCTTCCTAGGCCTTCACTTGTGGGCCTTTGACTAGCAGAGTCTCAGACTTCCCTTTGTCAGTGCTTCAGGGCAGGGCACAGAGATGGAGGGCCAGTGTCCACTTTGTCAGGCCCCTGTCTCTACACAAGAAATCCCCTAGATAAGACTGGACCAGTAGGCCACCGTTCCCAGCAGGTCCCCAGAGGGAGGCCTGTGTCTCCTTCAGGCCTCCTTGACTTTTTTCTTCTGCAGTACCAGCTCATTTCCTCTTTTTGGTGCTGAATTCGAGCCCCTCCCCACCCTCACAGGCAGGAACCCCATCCTCCCTTCCCCCTCTCCACCCCCAGGCCCCCCCAGGAAGTGATTTCCCCTCACCCCTAGGCCGCCCCAGGCAGAATCCCCTCCTCACCCCCTCCTCAGCCCCCCTAGGTAGGGATCCTGGTCCCCCCTCCTCACCCACCCCCAGCCCCCCAGGCAGAGATTCCAGCCCCCCCTTCCCCTCCCCCCCCCAACCCCCCAAAGGCTGTGGCCACAGACACTCACAGATCCCTTTTTTCCCTCCCACAGTGGTGTTCCAGGTGATGACGCAGGCTCCGTCTGTGCAGTCTTCCCTTGGGGCCTCTCCCTCCTTGCTCTGCAGCTTCTCCATGGCCCCTGACTCGGGCCCATTTCAGCTTGAATGGAGGCGGCAGCACCAGGGTCAAGGCCAGAGGGTGTATGCCTGGACCGAAGGGCAGGGCCAGGCTCTTCGGGAGGGGGCCCGGCTGGAGTCCAGGGAGCTGCTGGAGGCTGGGAACGCTTCCCTCACCTTGCCAGGCCTGACCTTGAGGGATGAGGGAACCTACATTTGCCAAATCTCTACTCCCCAACACCAAGCTCAGCAGATCATTCACCTCAGCATCCTGGGTGAGGCTGGAGATGACTGGACGGGGGTGGGCTCGAGGTTCCTCTGTCTTCCAAGGCCTTGACCTCCCAACGTAGACTGGGAAATGCCTTTAAAATGTGCAGGTTATCAGCCCTCCCTCACTTCAATCCAATTTGCTTGCAAGTCACGGCATCACCTCCCAGATGTCATGGTCCTCTTCCAGAACCAAGGACAGCCAACCACAATAATGCCTAGGTGCCAGTAGACCACTCCCACACCTTCCAGTCATCTCTTTGTGGTTTCACTGCACCCCATACTAACAGGGAGAAGGCAGCATAGTTTAGTCTCCTCAAACCCCTTCCAGCATGGGGAGGGTGGATTCAGCCTCCTCAGACCTGTGTCCCCTTGTCTTCTTCCCTTCAGAGACCCCTAAAGTGCGGTTGAACTTGGTGAATGAGGACCAGCCCCCCACCCTCTTCTGCACCATCTCTGGCTACTACCCTTTAGACGTGGCTGTGACCTGGAGCCGGGAGGAGCCAGGCTGTGACCCTGCCCCAGCCTCTGGCGCCTACTTCTCCAGCCACCGGCAGGGGAGTGTAGGCACCTACAGCCTCTCCTCCTCTCTAAGGGTGGAACCTGGCCCCAAGGGGGCTACCTTCAGATGCCATGTCTCCCACATCTCCCTGACTGAGCCAATCATTTTGGAGATCTGGGTTGGCCCTCCAGGTACAGAAGCCTTCTAGTCTTCCTTTCTCCCCCTCCTGAGGTCTTCCCAGCCTGTGGTGCTTTGGCTCTCCTGGGGGCTCTTCTCAGCTCTGGCATCTTGGTTTTATTCCTCTTCTGGGACCCTCCTGTGTCATCTGCTGTTGTTTTCCCTGCAAGGCCCAGGAGTACATTGCATAAAGACTAGGCTTGGGGGACCAGGAAACTCTGAAGCCTTCTCCCCACAGCTTCCCTCAGAGATGATGGGGCAAGGAGGTACTCCAAGGGGGCTTTACCCAATCTGCTTTCCTCTATCTATAGAAAAAGGAGCATCCATAGGGTTCTTCATCGCCACTTTCCTGTTCCTTCTTGGCCTCTTGTTCCTGGGCCTCCGAAGAAAGGGAAGAAGCAGAGCCTCCCACTCTGTGTCCCGGTAAGCCTCCAACGGATCCCTGTCTAGTGACCAGACTCTTTCTTTCAGCAGCCCCCTGCCATTTGTGCTTGGCCCTCTAGGACAGGGGCAGCCTCCTCCAGCAGTCACCCAATCCCAGAGTGAGGTCAACCCCACTCCTCTCACTGTGTTTTTTTCTTCCTAGCCACCCATCTGGACCCCAGGAGTCATGGATTCCAGAACATGAAGTGATGACCAAAGCCACCTAGTCCTGAAGAGATTTCCTCCACAATAGAGCCAATCTTTGCTTAGAGACCTTCAGTGAGAGGGAACCCACTCCCTTCCAAGAGCCAGCGTGCTCCATGCTGGGACAGCTCTTATTGTCAGCAAGTTCTTCCACATCCTAAGCCTAGCTTTGACTTTTTGTCGCTTCCTTTAGTTGTGCCTGGTTCTGCCCTCCACGGCCATGCTGAATGGTCCTACTGCCCCTTCCACCTGGTAGTCCTTTAGATACTTGAAGGCAGCTCTCATATCCCCTCCCCCCAAGTTAGCTTCTTGGGTACTGAATGGGCAAGGCCCAGCTAGGTGGCAGGGGTCAGATTTGATGGCTTCTGAACTCCCTCTCAAATCTGAAATTCTCTCCTCTTCACTTGGCATCATCTCCAGGCTTTCTCCCATCCTGGCTGCCCTCCTCTGGCTACCATCTAGCCCATCAATGGCCTTCCTAAAACGTGGTGCCCAGAATGCCCTACAATGCTCTAGGGGAGGTCTGATGAGGGAAGGCAGAGCCTGGCTGGCCTGGCACCTCCCTCATCCTGGGTGCTTAGCGAGTGAGGCCCGAGATGGGATGGCGTTACCATTCTTTGACCACCATTTCACACACCTGACTCATATTGAGTTTTTAATTCACAAAAAAGCTCAGATTTGTTTCAGAGAAATAGCCCTTCTCCTCCCTCACTTGTAAAATTCATTTCTTGGACTCAATTGTAAAACTTTACATGGATGCTTACTAGGGTTCATTTAATTAATTTGGATTCCAAGCACCATTAGGAAAGTTCTCTGCATCCTGTTTGTAGAACTTACAAAGAACTGATTAGGGAGGGGTCCTGAAGAAGGGGCAGAGAAAAGCCACCAGACAGCTAGAGATTCTGAAATTCATCCTGAGACCTGCACTGCAGGTCCAAGAGACCGGCCAGTAGTGAGGGGAGGGACAGAGCGGATGTTAACAAAGGTGCCAAGTACAGGGAGAGGTGGTGGGAGCAGAGCCTGGAGAGCAGACAGGGAATGGGAGGGATGGGTCAGGAATGGAGGAAATGACTGGAACCATCCTCTCCACCAGCTCCAATCTATCTCAATAAAAATGGCTGTTCTACCCCAACTTTCTCGGTGTCCCTGTCACTGGTTATCTCATCCGAGTCTTCAGAGGGAAGGGACTAGGGACAAGCCCTTGCTCTTACCTCCTTTCTTCTGATTTTCTGATCTTCTCAACTGAGCTCCACAGTCGCAAGTGAAGCTTGGATCACAGCTGCCTTGCAGATGGCTTAAGGTAATAGAGTCTTGGACACTACATCTTGCAGTGAAAGCCCAAGATGGTGTTAGGGTTTTTTGGGCACTGGATCACAATGTAGATGCATGTTGAGTTTGCAGGCCATTAAAATCCCCAGATCTCTGTCAAGTTTAACCCTATCAATGCCTCCCCATCTTATAGTTGTGAAGTTGGACATTTAAACTCAATTATAAGGCTTTACCTTTCTTTTCATTCAGTTTCATCTGGGTGTCATTTGGGGTTTTGGAATGTTGTGCCCTCTTAGTTATCTGCCCTTACTGTCATCTGAAAATGCAGTTGGCATAACAGCTATGCCTATCCAAATCACTGCTAAACAGTTCGGGGTCAAGTATAGATCCCTGGGCTATTATTAAGCACTGACTATGTGCCAGGCACTGTGGACACACCTACCAAAGTGAGATGGTCCTTGCCTTCCAGAAGCTTATATTCAAATGGCAAGGCCTATACATATGGAGGGATGGTGGTGGTGGGGGTGGTGTTTGGGCTGGGAAGTCACAGAGATAGGAGCCATGTTGGACCTCTCCTTTCCAGAAGCAATGACAGTGTTGATTTAACGATTGTTTCCAGAGCAGGAGGTTGTGGGGGTTGGGGGTGGGGCAGGGGCAGGCGAGGTGGCTGGTGGGATGGCTGGTGTGAAGCATGTGCCGGGTCTGGAGCAGACACATTGGCCTATCCCAAATCAGGACAGCATGGCCTCCATGGTGGGAGTTCCAGCCTGAGTGTCTTGGCTCCTTCAGGACTTGGTCTTGGAAAGAATGCCTGAGAACTCTACTTGCTTGGTGACTTGGAACCACTCATGACAACTTTTGGGGTCCAGCCATTCAATCAGAACCAGTTTTCCCATCTCACCCAAGTCTTACCAGACTTCATTCTCTTGTCTTTTCTGAAAACCAGAGAAGTAGCTGCTCTTTTCCAGTCCTCCCACACCTCTCTAATTCTCAATAACCTTTCAAGGCCACTCTTGATGTATCGGCAATCCCATTGGCTAGTTCCTTCAGCTCATCCATTTCAGGGTGTCCAGTCCATCTGACTCAGACTCCTTAAAATAGCTAGATACTTTCATACCACCTCTGTGTTTCTAGGGCTGCCCAGATTACTTCGAAGAAGCAACGACATTGATATGGGGTCAGTTTGTGACAGCGATGGTGATATATATCTGCTTCTCCCACTTCAGGCTGACTCAGATCAGATGAAACTGGATTGGGTTGCTTTCCCCACCATTGGCTACTCCTCTTTCATGCCATATGCATGCACTTTTAATTTCTGTTTTGTTTCTAATCCTGTGATTTTTTTAAGATTGTGTATTACTTTAGGGAAATGTTGAAATGTTATAGCTCTTGAAAAGCTCAGTTCAATTGTTACACCCAAATTGAAATGATTAAGGATATTTCAGCATTGGTTGGTGTGTGTGTGTGTGTGTGTGTGTGTGTGTGTGTGTGTGGCCAAGCATTTCATGGATCATTAAAGCTCACAGTCAAACAGGAGGAGCCACGTCATAGCACAAAGAACACCAGGCTGAAAATGAAAAAGAACCATAAGAACAGACAACCCACTGCTTCAAACCGGGCTAATTAATGATAATACAAACAAATACCTTCAGACAGAACAGGCAACTGGAGGAGTTGGTGCTGATTCCTTCATAGTGTGGTATAAGTTTCTGGAAGTTGGAAGAACATTATGATGACAAACAACTGCTAACTGTTGCTAGGAAGAGAAAATATATGTCATGGTAAGACAATCTAAAGACTAGAGTACTGAAGATTGGAAAAAGATAATTTTACCAATGAAATGTACACCCAAACTGTTGTCTGGACCTAGAAGCCAGAGGCCAATGTATCCAAACCATCCTCTGCTATGTGTTTGAGGCAGCTGGGTGATACGGTGGATAAACCTGAGGACATTCTCCCTCCTCTGTTCTGACTCCTGACCACCCTGGCTTTCTCCAGGTCCTGATTAAAATTCCACCTTCTACAGAAAGCCTTTGCTAATCCCTCTTAATTCCATTGCATCCTCTCTGTTAATCTTTTCCCATTTATCCTGTAGATAAATGCGTTTTGTATTTATTTGTTTGTATGTTGTCTTCTCCATTAGGTTGTAAGTTTCTTGAGGACAGGGACTGTCTTTTGCCACTTTTTGTATCCCCAGTAATTAGCACAGTGCTTAGCATACAGCGAGTGCTTAATAAATGTTTATTGATTGAACTCTTACTACGGTTCCATACACACACCCTGATCGGAGTCCTGCCCCTTATTTGATCTTTCTCTCTCTCCTTTTCTTTATTTTTTTCTGCAAAATAATTAAAAACATGACTATTTCTTGTCCATAGCTTTCTTCACCAGCCTCAACTCATTTTGAGCTTTAGCTCTCCTTACACCATTAGTCAATAAACATTTATTAGGTGCCGACTATGTACCAGTGCCAGGGACTCTGCTCTCAAAATGGTGCCACATTGTGAGTGTGTATGTGTGTGCATATTCATGTTATGTGTGTCTTCCATTGTGTGTCCTTGCTTCCATCCTCTGTATGTGTCTTAAACCCTACATCAGTTGGTGATGGCCCTGTGCATGCACATCCATTTCTTTAGATGATTTCTTTCCTTTCCCTCAACCTTTGAAAATGACTCTTCTAAAATCCAGGGAGCATAAAAACTATGCTTAGCTTCTCTCTTCTTCTCTTTCTTCTGAAGTGGAACCATCATTTCCCTGCAAGGTTCTTACCATTTCCACCCTGGAAATCACTTCTTTCTTGTTGGTTAGATTCAATACCATAATCAGTTTCTGTGGTTGGAAAGAACCACTGTTCAAAGGATGAAATCGTTAACCATCTATTCAGCAAACTATTCCTTGTTCTACTTTGGGCAAATTCTAGAAGATGCTTCGATCATTGAAGCCCCTTTGTCATTCTACCATTGCTTCAAGCTAGGATTGTGGCACATTTCCCAAATTCTTCATCTCTTTCTTCTCTCTGACCAGGTGGGCTGTAGTATATTCTGATGATGGCATTGCTTCTGTTTCTGCCTCCCTCGATTTTTACCTAAATGCTTTGCCCCATGTGCCTTCTCTCTGTCTCCTGGATTTGCTCATATGAGTATACCTTCTTAATATACAGTACTGTCCCAATGGCACTCAGCCCTCCTGACCTTTTTCTTTTGAACAATGCATACCCTTCCAGAGCCACATTTTAGTTATGATCTCATTCCACCAAAACACAGGGTTATCCGCTGGATGAAGTCATATTTGCTGCCTTCCATTTGGCTATCTGATGCACTCATACTCTGTACATTTCTGGACACAGGAGGCCATTTGGGTGTTTTTGCTGGTTCCTCTTTTAGATTTTGCCCCTATAAATTTTGGGTGTCTCTACCACTTTTCTTCCTAGCTTGCAGCAATTCTCTGTGGTATTTAGGTAGGTAGTTTCCTGTTCAGTTAAAGGCTTTTAGATTAGACTTGCACAGTACTACACAAATCTATTCTTACCAGCCCTTGTTAGGTGCACCCCTGCCCTGGTCAAGAGGCTGCCATACCTGAATTTTAAGCAATGACCCTGACAGTGAAAGCCCGCTCTCAGGCACCATCTTCTTCACTTTTGAAATGAACCTTTCCCTTCTGAATTTCTTGTCTTTGATTGGCCACAGTAACAAAGACATCACCCCTAAGATCTTTAGTTTCTTGCCCAGCCTGTGGGAATGTTTAGCAATGCTTTCTAGCTTCCTTCTGGAAGTTATCATTTGCGGTCTTTCTATCTCCTGGCTTTGGAGTAGGAGGATGTAGGTTTGAATCCTGGCTCTCCTTTCCTTGTATACTGGTGGGTGAGTCCATTCCCCTCTCTTGGTCTCAAGTTTCCTCATCCGCAGAATGGGGGTTTGGGTAGATGATATCTAAGGTCCTTTCTAGCTCCCCAAACCCTACATACTCCTGCCGACCTTGTGAAGTAGGTAGAGCAGGTATAATCACCCTCATTTTGTTGATGAGACAATAAGGTGTGCTGTACTAGCCAAAATCGAAAGATTCTCCTGACTAAGACGGTATGTGTATTCACACAGAACGCTTGAGGCTCTTAGAAAGATATCACTGGTGCTGCTTGCTGCTGTGCTCATTAGCGGGGAGGAAATAGATGCAGTGTTACCTTTAGAGCTGGTCGTTAATGTGACTCAGCTTCCATGAAGTCATAAAACACCAGAGCATCTTGCGTTGACTCCTGAATGAGTTTGTGAGTGACTAAGTGCCTGGTGCTCTCAACAGGAAGCTGTCTCATCGGCCTCCCAAGAAAGAAGGTCAGGGATCTGTTTCTGCTACCTGCACAGGACTTCATGGCTGGGCTCCTAAGCCCCTGATGCCAACAAAATGTGGAGGAGGAACTTGTCTGAAAAAGCACCCATTGGCAATCGTCAATGTCTCTGACTGTGGAAGCAGTTCTCCCAGTATCCTTGGGGTCCTGAAGCTCCCCAAGGGGAAACTGCCTGCCTCAGAAGAAAAGGCGTTGGTGCTTGGTGGCTGCTTTACAGGAATGAAGAAGCCAAGAGCCTGATACTTCTTTTCTAGCTGTATATTCAGTGGGGCTCTAGAGGCTAGAACATAGATAGGTCTAACCCCAGCGACTATGACACCGTTAAGCTTCAGGTATGGGCTATACAGGGTGACCCTGAGGTCCCTTCTGGCTTGAGAAAGCTGTAATCCTGAGTACCCCCCTTCCCACATTTGAGAAGTAGGGAAACTGAGGACCAGAGAGGGGAAGTGACGTGGCCCAGTTCACTTAGATACTAGAAACTGGTTTCCTGTGCCTTGGTTTGTGCGTGTCCTACTGTACTTTGGATACCCCTGTTTTCATGGCATGGGCTTTTTTAGAGAGCACTAGATGGGTCTGTTCTTTTGCAATATGCCCATTCCCACTTTGCTACCCCTGCTAAGTTGGGATTTATTGAATCTAGGGAGACTGGCTCCACCTGAGCTTCTTTGGGGGTGGGGTGGGCTAAAGAAATGTGGTCAGGGGACAGAGGAGGGCTGGACTTGAAAAACAAATCACATTTGACTCCTTTAAAGCCTGGACCTCTTTCTAGCCTCTTACAGTGTATTCAATTCCACAAATGCTTATTAAGAGTCTTCTAGTATCTAGCAAAATACTAGGTAGTGATAGAGAAGCACAAAGGAAGCAAACCCTGCTTAGTAAATGTTTGATGATTGCATGGTGAGGACAAGGGAATCAACCAGGAGTTGGTGAGATCAAGAAGGCAGAGTGTAAAGAGAGAGAAGGGGAGAGAGCCCAGGGCCAAGCCCTGGGGAATGTTCACAGTTCTAAATCATGGTGGCATGGATAAAGATCCAGCAAAGGAGACTGAGGAGTAGCTAGATAGGAAGGAGGAGAACCAAGAGAGAGAACTGTCCCAGGAGAGGGTGGTCAATGGGGCCAGCACCTTCATGAGGATATTCAAGAAGGATGAATACTGAGAAGAAAGACACTGCATTTATCAATGAAGAGGCCACCGATCATCTTGTGGAGACAAGTTTTAGTCCTATTATGGGGTCAGAACTGCAAGAGTAGTAAAAGGGAGTGGGAGGTGAGGACATGAAGGCAAGTGCAGACATCCCTTTCTCGGAGTTTGTCTGGGATGGTGGGAAGGGATTTATTATATAAATGATAACTTGAGAGAATGACTGGATCAAGGCTAGGTTTAAGGGAGAGATCTGGGCATATTGGTCAGTGCATGTAAATGTAGGTATACATGTGTGTATGTTTATGTGTTTGTACATACATGTGTGTATATATGTGTACATGTGAAAGAGCCAGTGCTTAGAGACTGAAGAGGAAAGAAAGGGAATGACTGAGGGGTGGGGGTTTCCTTGAGAAGATTGGAAGGGAATGGAATCAGGACCACAAGTCAATCCCAAGGCCTTTCCTGCATCTAATTTACTCTGACTTTAAGTGAGTAGGAATTAGGTGATGATCCAGAATGGAGGAGGAGACATGTTTCCTACTTGGATAGGGAGACAAGTACAGCTGAATTTCAGCTACTTAAGGAGGTAGCCATCTGAGGACACCAAGAGAGCAGTGTCCTGTACTGGCCACTAGTAGCAATTATGAAATCTCCTATGGTCCCATTGGCGAAGGTTTGGACAGGGGAATGAAAGCTTGTTTATAGAGCCAGCTGATGGAGCCCACCCATGCAATCTGCCTGTGGAGCCCTCTTGTTGGCTTCCCTGGCTTCATGCTGGCTTGGGTTACTGGGGGTCATTGATTCCTCCCTGACTATGGATGAGCCTAGGCTCCCCTGAAGGAAGACCACTCAATCCTGTCTTAGACCAAATCTCCACATTTCTCTCCCTCTTCTGGGATGAAGCTTCAATTAGAACATCCTTTAAGACACTGTGCTGAAAAATCCTACAGCCCTATTGTTTCACATAGGAAAAGTCTTTAGGGTTTATTCTCCTAACATCTGAATTGTTGAGATTGCTTGGTTTATGTGGGGTTTGTTTTTCTTCACAGAAAGGAAGCTGGCTCAGTCATCCACTCGAAGTAAGTCAGATCTAAATATCATTAGAGGGAGGCTGAGCTGGCTGAAAAGAAGTTTGGTCCTTCAGGCAGTTGGCTGTGCCAGCCACCCCCGCGGAAGGCATCGGGACCTTGCCTGGCAATTCAGAGCACACCCCAGTGGAGTTGTTGTATTGTCCTCATTAAACCCATCATTGGCCACCAGCAGTGAAGCACCATTAAAACAACATGGAAATAGCAAGGTAGAACAACGGAATAGAGTAGACATGCGATTCACAGCAGCAAATAAATGTAAGAACCTTGTATTTGATAAGTGTCAAATACAGATTTGGAGATAAGAATTCATTATTTGGTAAAAATTGTTTGGAAATCTGGAAAGCAGTATGGCAAAAACTGGGCATGGACCAATATCTCACACCCTTTACCAAGATAAGGTAAAAATGGATACATGACCTAGATATAAAGAGAGATTTTATAAGGAAATTAGAAGAACATGGAACATATTGCTTATCAGACTTAAGGATAGGTGAACACTTTATGAATAAATGAGAGAGGGAGCAAAGTTAGGTGTAAAAGAGATAATTTTGATTACATTAAGTTAAAAAGCTTTTGTACAAATAAAACAAATATAGCCAAGATCAGAAGGAAAGGAGAAAATTGGGAAATAATTTTTATAGGCAGTTTATCAAATAAAGGTTTCATATCTAAAATAGATAAAGAACTTTGTCAAATTATAAAAATGTGAGTCATTCTTCAATTGATAAATGATCAAAGGATATGAACAGGCAGTTTTCCAATGAAGAAATCAAAACAATTTATTCTCATATAAAATGCTCTAAATCGTTATTGATTAGAGAAATTAAAATTAAAACAACCTTGAGATATCGTTTTACACCTATCAGATTGGCTAAAATGATAGAAGGGGAAAGTGACAAATATTGGAGGGGATGTAGAAAAATTGAGACCTTTGTTCGGATCATTGTTGGTGGAACTGTGAACTGATCCAACCATTTTGGAGAGCAATCTGAGATCATGCCCGAAGAGTTATCAAACGGTCTTTACCCTTTGACCCAGTAATACCAGTACTTCATCTATTTCCCAAGGTGATTAGGGAAAAAAGAAAAGAACCTCTATGTTCTAAAATGTTTATAGCAGCTCTGTTTGTGGTGGCAAAGAACTGGAAATTTCAGGAATGCCTATCAATTGAGAAATGGCTGAACAAGTTGTGGTATATGATTGTGATGGAGTACTGCTGTGCTATAAGAAATGATGAGCTCAATGATTTTAGAAGAACGTGGAAAGATTTGTATGAAATAATGAAGAGCAAAATGAGCAAAACCAAGAGAACATTGTATACAGTAACAGCAATACTGTTTTAAGAACGACTTTGAATGAATAAGTTATTTTGTCTATTATAAATACCCAAATTAACTATAAAGGACATACGAAGAAAGAAGCATCCAGAGAAAGAAATGACAAATACAAGTATGTTTAGAACAATTTACACACACATACATACACATACATGTATACACATATACACACGTGTATGTGTGAATACACATATTTACCTATTTGTGTCCAGTGGTAGCCATCTCTGGGGGGGAGAGAAGAAAAAAGAAGAAAAAAGAAAGTTACATAATTTTGTTGTATATTTTAAAGAAATAGCAAGTCATACATAGCAGATTTGCAGTTTCATGTACAATCATCTTTTTTATTGTACTATGTTATAGAAATGCTTGTTTTATTCTATAAATTAAAATGAAATTAAAAACAACATAGTATTAAGAGCTGGGATGGAGCAGGACCTTTGTCTGAGGCCTCATCTCCTTCTATGAGCCCTCCAGCACCCCTGGGTGCTAGCTAGGTGAATGGACAGACAAATATTTAGAAAGATAGCTAGAGAGAAGGATGGATAGACAGGTAGGTAGGCAGGTAGATAGATGGAGAGACAAACTGAGACAGGCAGGTATTAGAGAGAGCAATTGTTAGATAAATACAGTTATTTAGATTCATGGTTAGATGGGTGGATAGACAAGTCAAGAGATAGATAGATGGAGGTTAGATAGGATAGTATGGATGGATAGAGAACTAGACAGCCTGATGGGCAGAGAGATAAACAGATAGGTAAGGAGGGTTGGTGTATTCCCAGGCTTCCTAAGATAGCGTTACTCACATGAAATATTCTCAAAACCCCCATTACAGGTAGATAAGTATATATATGTAGATAGATAGATAAATAAATGAAGAGGTTCACAAACATATAAATAGGTGGATATATATATATATATGTAGAAGTATAAATAGATGTATAGCAATAGGGAGACGGACAGGCATCTAGATACATACATAAATAAATGGATAGATGGTGTGTTGGTAACCAAAAATGGGCTCCTTAGCACTTAGTCAACAAGTGCCCTTGACTAGTTTGGTTTTTCCCCTGAACTGAATGCTGTTTGTATGTCGGATTGGAGTAAGCTTGTTGGCCCCTTCACCTTGCTTCCCTTGCTTAAGCTGATTGAAAGAACCTGTGCTTTCCTGGTCAACCCCTTCACCTTGCTTAAGCAGATTGAAAGAACCTGTGCTTTCCCCGGCGTACCTTACTCCCCCGCAGAAGCCGGATGGTTAAAAACAGCTTCCGTTGGAGCCAGAGGCTGCTACAGCCACAGCCACAGCCACAGCCACAGCCGAAGCTGAAGCAGGAGCTGAAGCAGGAGCTGCCAGTAGCAGAGCTGACCTACGGGAGGAAGCTGAACAAGGACTTGAGGCCAGTGGGTAATCTTTTTACCATAGAGGGGGAAGAATGATTTTACTTTACACCATCATGCTTCTCTGTAGCCTCCTGGTTACTCTTGTAAGGAGTACTTATTGGGCCTGGAAGCTTTTGATCAATATGTCAAAATGGGGATGCTGGTTCATGGGTTGGTTACTGTGGAGCCTAAATATATGCTTTGATTCTTCTGCCTCCTACTTTGAGAGTTTCTTTTATCCGGTGGTTCTGAACCTTTCAGACATATATATGATCCTCTTTGAGATTATCAACTCTGCCCTCCTAATACATTTGGCGACGAGGATGGGATCGCTAGGTATAAGATCTCTATTTAGAAGCAGAACTTCAGAGGAAGAGATGAATATCCCAGGGTGGGAGGATCCATTTTATTCCTCCCTAACAAAAGAATTGGCTAAAAAAGCTGGACCCTGTGAAAACTGGGAACCAAGGCTACAGAGAGGAGATCCTAGGGATTTGGAAAGGTGTTTACAAGAGGTTGGGATTCAGTCAGGGGCATCACTATCTAGGCAAAGCTGGATAGTGTTATCAGCCTACCGGCTAGTATATGAAAGATTGAGATTAAGTGAAAGAGATGGGGCACTCCTACCCCACGGCAAGAAGGGGAATCTCAGATAGCAGGAGAACAAACTGACTCAAATGAGAACTTTTCTATTAATGTGGCTAGGAGCAACAGGAGACCAAATAAGCCCAGGGTGCATTCCAACCCAGCCCAGACTGAGCCTGACTGCCTGCTTTGTCCTTGCCATAGTGGCAGAGGAAGCAAGTGGGGGGAAAATGAGACAACGTTAGGGGCTGAGGCACAAAACACTACTAGGGTTCAGGACGTCCCTCACACAGAGAATGGGAGATGGTTAAATGATCAGACAAGGGCTCGACCCATACAAAGGAGGAAGACAGAAACCCGAGGTGAAGATTCAGTTACAAGGGAAATTCAGGAAGATTTCTCACCACAAGAGGTCACAGATATTTTGAGTAGATTCAGCCAAAGAATAGGAGAACCATTAATATCTTGGATGGTAAGACTCAGTGATCAAGGGGCCAGTGGAATATCAGTAGATAGGACAGACTGTATGAGATTCATAGGTATCAGCCATGATCCTCTAGTTCAACAAGCTTTTAGAGAACATCATCAGCAAGGAAATGGTGATAGCAGGACTACTCTGTTGGCGTTAGCCGCTGTGGGATGCAATAAGAGATATGCTACTGATTCTATGTGGCCCACTGAGCACAGACCCTGGTATTCACTTAGAGATTGTATCATGAGACTAAAGGAGGAGGTAATGAAGACTGCTATCATGATAGGAACTGCAGACAAATATTACAATGATCCAATGGGACTGCCTCATAGGAATTTAATAATTAGGACAGCTCCCCCTGCTTATAAACAACTAATTTTGAATTTGTTACTTGGGGAAGTAGGGAGCCGTCTTACAACAGTGATAAATAAGATTTTACAGTTACATGACTTAGGAGACTGGGGAAGGGATAGATCTCCTCGAGAGAGAAGGGTGAATAACCAGCAAACTTGGCGCCAAAAGAGAGTAACAAGAAAAGAAATGTTTACTGCTCTATTGAGAGCAGGGGTAGGTTTTGAAATGATAGATGGCATTCCAACCAATGAATTGTACAGAATGTACCAGGATAAAGGACTTGATAACAGGAGAGATAGGGAAATAAGAACTGCTCCTGCAAATGCTACAGACGTTGAACCTTCATACCCAAGTGAATCACATGAAAGGGAATACTAGGGAACAGGCCGAGCCCCAGTCCAAATTAAGGAAATACGCAGGCTGGATTGCAGATCTCACGTTAACTTGACCATATATTGGAAAAATGGGTCAAGTACGGTAACTGAGGCATTAATAGATACTGGGGCCGAGGCCACCCTTATTTATGGAAATCCAGACAAGTTCAGCCATGGAACTCCTATTACCATTACAGGACTAGGAGGGACTGAAATATCAGCCAGGCAAGTTAAATTAATGATGAAAATTGGACAGTTGCCCAAGAAAGAATATAGTGTGGTTATTGTGCCTATTCCCGAATACATCATTGGAATAGACATATTGAAGGGTATGAACTTAAATTTACCCGAAGGGAAATACCAATTTGCTGTGAGGAAAACGGGCATTAATGCAGTCTTAGCGGGGAAAATCAAGATGGATCCAATCACTTTGCCCGAATCTTCTAAAATAATTACTTTGAGGCAATATCGTGTGCCAGGTGGGCACACTCCTGTTGAGGCAGGAGTGTTAGTCCCTACAACTACTCAATGGAACAACCCTGTATGGCCAGTCCGAAAGTCAGATGGGACATGGAGGATGACAGTAGATTATAGACAGCTGAACAAAGTGACTCCTCCCTTGTATGCTGCTGTTCCAGACACGGTTACTTTAATAGAGAGAATACAAAAACATGAAGGGACTTGGTATGCAGTTATTGATTTGGCCAATGCCTTCTTTACGATCCCAATAGACCCCAAGCAATGGAACCAGTTTGCTTTTACTTGGCAAGGCTGACAGTATACATTTACACGCCTGCCACAAGGATATATTCATAGCCCAACTATTTGCCACAGGATTGTAGCTGAGCATTTGGATGAATTAAAGTTACCTGGCGTACAGCTTACATATTACATAGATGACATCATGATACAGGGAAAGAATATAAAGGAAGTGGAGGACAGTTTAGCATTATTAATTGACCATATGAAAAGCAAAGGATGGGAAATCAACCCCGCAAAGGTTCAAGGGCCAGCTCAAACTGTAAAATTCTTGGGAATACAGTGGAATAGAGGACTGCGAGAAATTCTCCCACAAGCTCGACAAAAAATCCAGGATTTTCCCACCCCTACTAATAAGAAAGAGGCCCAAAAGTTCATAGGGCTATTTGGTTATTGGAGACACCACATCCCACATTTGGGACAGATTTTAAAACCCTTGTATAAAGTCACTAGAAAGAAATATGAATTTGATTGGGGACTTGAACAAAGTAGAGCTTTTGAGGAAGCAAAGGCTGCTATACAATTAGCTCTGGACTTATGGCCTATGCAAAATGGGCCAGTGGAGTTACAAGTGACTGTACAAGATGACTATGCAAATTGGAGTCTGTGGCAAAAACAACAAAGCTGAAGTGTACCTTTAGGCTTTTGGTCAAGGAAACTGCCCTCATCTGGAGTGCAGTATACACCTTTTGAGAAGCAGCTGTTAGCTGCATATTGGGCTTTAGTAGAAACTGAGCAACTAACTCTGGGTCATGAAGTGGTATTAAGGCCTGGAATTCCAATTATGACTTGGGTAATGAGTACCCCAGCTTCTCACAGAATTGGACATGCACAAGAGGCAAGCATAATCAAATGGAAGTGGTATATTCAGAATAGGTCCAGAGCAGGCAAAAAATGGAGTTTCTGCTCTACATGAATCTGTGGCAAACATTGATACTGAGAGGAATGAAAAGCCCCTTGAATCTAAGCAACAGATGGTACCATCCTTAGTGAAATGGAATAATGGATATGACGGACTAAATGAAGAACAGAAGAAACATGCCTGGTTTACTGACGGGACAGCAAAATATTTAGGACAGAAGAGACATTGGAAAGCAGTAGCCTATAACCCCTGTACAAGGTGAACTCTGGAAAGTTCTGGGATAGGTGGAAGTAGCCAATATGCTGAACTGATGGTAGTGCATCAGGCCATCAGAGCAGAGAAAGGAGGGCAGTGTCATATATTTACTGACTTGTGGGCGGTAGCTAATGGATTAGCTACATGGATGCCTATATGGAGGAATCAGAATTGGGAGATTCATGGCAAACAAGTTTGGGGTAAAGAGTTATGGGAAAATATATGGGACATGTCTTTGGTTACAGATCTATCAGTTTTTCATGTTGATGCTCATGCGACCCTGACCACACCAGAACGTGAGTACAATGCACATGCGGATCGACTAGCAAAGATTGCTACTGAACGTATTGTCCCTACTCCGACTCCAACTGATGACCCAGCCTTACCAATATGGGTCCACCAGACCGCCAGCCATTTAGGGGTCCAGGCCACCCATCGATGGGCACAAGATCGAGGTATCAGTATCTCTCATACGTTGTTAAAACAAATAACAGAGAAGTGTTGTATATGCCAATTAGAAAAAGAACAAACTCTTCCTAGGATAGTAACTGGAGAAATAGCAAGGGGAAAAGTTCCAGCCCAAATTTGGCAGATAGATTATATTGGCCCACTACCCCAGGATAAAGGATGTAAATATGTATGTACGTGTGTTGACATATATTCAGGTGTACTAGTGGCTTGTCCTTATAAGGACGCAACTCAGAAAAACACCTGTAAAACTCTAGATATTGTAAGTTTATATTATGGAACCCCAATGCATATTCAAAGTGACAATGGGTCACATTTCAAGGGCAAAGAAGTGAAAAGATATTGTGTGTTGAATAATATAGAATGGATATATCATATTCCATATTACCCACAAGCATCTGGGCTAATTGAAAGAATGAATGGATTGTTGAAAGAACAGCTGAGAAAATTAAGCTCTAATAATTCATATCGACATTGGAAGGATAATTTGTCTATTGCCTTACGTAATTTGAATAATAGGCCCTTAGGGGGGCGTACACCTCTAGCCAGAATGATGACCCCAAATCTGCAGATCAGAGAACAGCAAACACGTGAGATCCAAAACATTGAATTTTGGACTGTGAGGGAAGATGTCCCACTATCAAGTCCAGGAACACCTGGTTCAGCAGGATATGATTTACATTGTATAGAGAATTTTAGGTTGAATAGGAAAGAGATAAGAAAAACCCCTGCTGGAGTATGTATGAGAATCCCCAAGAATCATTTTGGATGGATATTACCTAAACCGGGATTAGCAGCTCAAGGAATACATGTATTGGCTGGAGTGATAGATTTGAATTATCAAAAAGAAATTGTTGTGACTCTCCAGAATATGGGTAAAAAACCTGTACAATTTTGTAGAAATGATAGGATAGTTCAAGTGATTATCATCCCCTGTGAAAAAATATCCTTGTGAAAACTGACCCTCCTCCCAAAATAACTACTAGAGGGGCAAAAGGGTTTTGCTTCATTGATAGAATAAAGTCAGGAGCTGAGGTATGGGTAAAACGGAAGCCAGATGATATTCCAAAGGCTGCAGAAGTCATAGCCCATGGGAAGGACAACACTGTAACAGTTGTCTATTCAGGGGAAAATAATTACCAAATCGTACCCCTGAACCATATATTTTACTGTGAATAGGGTTATAATAATGGATTCACAGACTCCACAGGTGTGGCTGATGCTGGTAAATGCCATAAGCCACTCAGAGGGAAGGTGACCTTGTGTGATTAACGGATGAAAACTTGTACACCTGGGGAAAGGCTGGGAGGACAATCCTAGTCTCTACCTAGGATGGGATCCTCTTAGTTTAGTTTTCCCATTGTGTTTCCTTGTACATCTGGGGAAAGGCTGAGAGGACAATCTTAGTCTCTATCTAGGGTGGGATCCTCTTGGCTTCCTCATTATGTTCCTTTTGAAAAGAAACATTTCCCACCTGAGTTTGGCTCTGATGTTGGATCTTTGCATAACTGAAATCTCAACCAAACTTGAGATGATTTTATTTGAAGGATAATAGCCCATACTTGTCTACTCTTTTTGTCCTTTGTTTTGGCTAACATTGTTGCTAGTTCTGTTTCCTTTAGGCTTAAGCACCCTGCACTTTCTGGTGACTGCCTAAGCATGTAGCATTCTTGGAATTCCTGCCAGCTCGTTAAAGAACTGACCTCTAGAATGGGACTTTTTGGGGCAGGGACATCTCTACATCCAATTTCAGCAAGAAGAAGCTATGGAAAATGAGACCTTCACCCCTTACCCCAAGATTTTGAGCCCCAATCGTTCAAGGGGGGTGGGAATGATGATAGTATTCTGTGTACTTATTTTGTGTTATCCTTGTAATGTTGTTTTATTGTTATGATATTATTGATCCTATGCAATGGATACAAGGATCTAGGGGTGGCCATTTGAATTATTAATAATTATTTTGGGGATGATTGATTGAAGAGATTATCTTGCTGGGACCTAGGGGTGGATCACATTTGAATCATAAACCAATATTTAGGAATGTCACCAAATGATATGGTTTGCTTTATTATGAATGATATGTTTTAGTTTCCTTTGTAATTGGATCACAATGTATGTTCTAGAATACATGGCTGATTAGATGTATCCTAGAACAAGGGGTGGAGTGTGTTGGTAACCAAAAATGGGCTCCTTAGCACTTAGTCAACAAGTGCCCTTGACTAGTTTGGTTTTTTCCCCTGAACTGAATGCTGTTTGTATGTCGGACTGGAGTAAGCTTGTCGGCCCTTTCACCTTGCTTCCCTTGCTTAAGCTGATCGAAAGAACCTGTGCTTTCCTGGTCAACCTCTTCACCTTGCTTAAGCAGATTGAAAGAACCTGTGCTTTCCCTGGCGTACCTTACTCCCCTGCAGAAGCCGGATGGTTAAAAACAGCTTCCGTTGGAGCCAGAGGCTGCTACAGCTACAGCCACAGCTGAAACTGAAGCAGGAGCTGCCAGTAGCAGAGCTGACCTACGGGAGGAAGCTGAACAAGGACTTGAGGCCAGTGGGTAATCTTTTTCCATAGAGGGGGAAGAATGATTTTGCTTTACACCATCATGCTTCTCTGTAGCCTCCTGGTTACTCTTGTAAGGCGTATTTATTGGGCCTGGAAGCTTTTGATCAATATGTCAAAATGGGGATGCTGGTTCATGGGTTGGTTACTGTGGAGCCTAAATATATGCTTTGATTCTTCTGCCTCCTACTTTGAGAGTTTCTTTTATCCGGTGGTTCTGAACCTTTCAGACATATATATGATCCTCTTTGAGATTATAAACTCTGCCCTCCTAATACAGATGTATAGAGATAGTTTGATGGACAGAATGGATGGTTAGACAGGTAGATAGATGTGTGGTTAGATGGATGAATGGATGGAAAGACAGACAGACAGACAGACAGACAGACAGGTAAGCAAGTAGGCATCCCTGTGAGGGCACCCTTTTAGGAGTCAATCAGTCCAACTGCCAGATGTGTAGAGTGTAAAAGAGCAAGCAATGGGAATCCTCAAAGGAATGAAGAATATGTTGCTTTTTCCTTCTGCTTTCCTTCAAACCAGTTTCCATGGGGATGGAGGCCTGAGAGAGAACTCTGGTTCCCTGCTGCAGTCCCTGACAGGCATGTCAAGAGACATTGGTGCCATCTGTCTTTCCCCTCATCCATACTAAGGTATACATGAGTGCTAAATCCATCCTACTTCCACCCCAAGTATTCCTAGTGATGTTTACTTTTTCCAATCCCTTTTTCAATTGAATTTTTTCTCATATCACTCATTTTTGGCCCTTTCTTCTACCCAGCAAGTTTTCCCTTGTACCAGATTTAAAAATTAAAATATATAACCACCAAATTTAGGAAAACCAATGAACACATTACCTAGTTTTGGTGGTATATGTAATGTTCTAGGGTGGCCATAGTCCCCCACCTCCTCAGTGACGGGAAGATGGTAGATTTCCTCCATTCTTCTCAAGTCCCAAGATGGGCCATCATAGTAATTCAGTGTTTGTTTTGGTTGACATCATCATTGGGCATACTGTTTTTCCTTACTTCTCTCTGCATCAAATCACAGAAGTTTTCCAATGTTCCTCAGGAGGAATTTTTCAAATTTCAAATTCATCATTTCTTACAGCTCATTTCTTAAAAGCCCAGGAGTATTCCATTACACTCATGTATCACAGCTTGTTTAGTCATTCTGCAAAGGATGGGGACCTTCTTGGTTTCCAGTTCTCTGGTTACCAATTTACCAAGTTACCTATATTTTGGTATCTACGGAGACTTTCTACCTTTGACTTCCCTGGGGCACATGTTCATCATGGGTGCTTTGGATCAAAGGACATGGACTTTTTTTCTTAGGAATCATTTCAAGTTGCTTTTCAGAATGTTTGGACCAGATTCACAGCCACCCTGATGGTGGATTAGGGTCTGTCTCTGCAGCATTGCAGCTATTGTGATTATGCCCAATTTTTGCAATGTATTGAGTGGGAGGTAAAATGTAGCATTACAAACCCACCTAGATTTTCTAGCAGATGGGCTAGCCACGACTGCTATCATGTACTTGTGAAATTGACTTTTGGATCCAAGTGTGAGACGTCCCATTGATAGAACCATTAGAAAATCCCTTCTGATTTCATATTAGAATCAACCAATCTTCCAGCCTATGAATTCTGACTTTTTTGCGTAATGTGTCAGCTCTCTTTCTCAGCTTTGTATCAATTGCTAATTTCCTTAGTGTGTCATCCAAATCATTGATGGCAGTTTTAAACAGCCGGTCAAATATGGGGCTCTGAGACATTCCACTTCTAACCAACCAGCCAACCAACCAACCAACCAACCATAATTTCCAAACTGGCATTGAATTATTAGCAGATATTCTTTGGTCCAGCCATCCAAGTGGATATTAACTTAATTGTATTATCATTTAATTCACATCCCTATACCCACATCCCATATATAATGTGGATATATATGAAATACTTTATCAAAGACTTGGCTAAAAATCTAGGTAAATTAGATCTATAATCTTTTTCTTTTTTTTCAGTATTCCAAGGTACTTTATTTTTTTTTTAATTTATTTAATGTATTTAGTTTTCAGCATTGATTTTCACAAAAGTTTGAATTACAAATTTTTTCCCTGTTTCTACTCTCCCCCCACTCCAAGGTGGCGTATATTCTGGTTGCCCCTTTCCCCAGTCATCCCTCCCATCTGTCACCCCACTCCCCTCCCATCCCCCTTTCCCTTCTTCTCTTGTAGGGCAAGATAAATTTCTATGCCCCATTGCCTGTGTATCTTATTTGCTAGTTGCATGAAAAAACTTTTTTTTTTTGTTGTTGTTTTTGAACGTCTGTTTTTAAAACTTTGAGTTCCAAATTCTCTCCCCTCTTCCCTCCCCACCCACCCTCCCTAAGAAGGCAAGCAATTCAACATAAGCCACATGCGAATCATTATGTAAAACCCTTCCACAATACTCATGTTGTGAAAGATTAACTATGTTTTGCTCCTTCCTAACCTATCCCCCTTTATTGAATTTTCTCCCTTGACCGTGTCCCTTTTTGAAAATGTTTGTTTTTGATTACCTCCTCCCCCTGTCTGCCCTCTCTTCTATCACCCCCCCTTTTTTTATCTTCTTCCTCCTTCTTTCCTGTGGGGTAGGATACCCACTTGAGTGTGTATGGTATTCCCTCCTCAGGTCAAATCTGATGAGAGCAAGATTTACTCATTCCCCCTCACCTGCCCCTTCTTCCCTTCCTACAGAACCACTTTTTCTTGCTACTTTTATGTGAGATAATTTACCCCATTCTATCTCTCCCCTTCTCCGTCTCTCAATATATTCCTCTCTTATCCCTTAATTTGATTTTATTTTTTTAGATATCATCCCTTCATATTCAACTCACCCTGTGCCCTTTGTGTACATATACATATATATATATATATACATATATATATATACATACCCACATATATACATACATAGACACACATATGTATATATATATGTATACACATATATAAATATGCATATTCCTTTCAGCTACTATGATATTGAGGTCTCATGAATCATACACATCATCTTTCTATGTAGGAATGTAAACAAAACAGTTCAACTTTAGTAAGTCCCTTATGATTTCTCTTTCTTGTTTACCTTTTCATGCTGCTCTTGATTCTTGTGTTTGAAAGTCAAATTTTCTATTCAGCTCTGGTCTTTTCACTGAGAAAGCTTGAAAGTCCTCTATTTTATTGAAAATCCATATTTTGCCTTGGGGCATGATACTCAGTTTTGCTGGGTAGGTGATTCTAGGTTTTAATCCTAGCTCCATTGACCTCCAGAATATCATATTCCAAGCCCTTCAGTCCCTTATTGTGGAAGCTGCCAGATCCTGTGTTATGCTGATTATTTTTCCACAATACTCAAATTGTTTCTTTCTGGCTGCTTGCAATATTTTCTCCTTGACCTGGGAGCTCTGGAATTTGGCGACAATGTTCCTAGGAGTTTTCTTTTTGGGATCTATTCCAGGAGGCGATCGGTGGATTCTTTCAATTTCTATTTTACCCTCTGGCTCTAGAATATCAGGGCAATTCTCCTTGATAATTTCTTGAAAGATGATATCTAGGCTCTTTTTTTGATCATGGCTTTGAGGTATTTTTAATTTTTAAATTTTAAATTTTTAAATTTATCTCTCTTGGATCTATTTTCTAGGTCAGTGGTTTTTCCAATGAGATATTTGACATTGTCTTCCATTTTTTCATTCCTTTGGTTCTGTTTTATAATATCTTGTTTTCTCATAAAGTCACTAGCTTCCACTTGCTCCAGCCTAATTTTTAAGGTAGTATTTTCTTCAGTGGTCTTTTGGGCCTCCTTTTCCATTTGGCTAATTCTGCCTTTCAAGGCATTCTTCTCCTCATTGGCTTTTTGGAGCTCTTTTGCCATTTGAGTTAGTCTATTTTGTAAAGTGTTGTTTTCTTCAATATTTTTTTCAGTATATTTTTGGGTCTCCTTTAGCAAGTCAATGACTTGTTTTTCATGGTTTTATTGCATCATTCTCATTTCTCATCCCAATTTTTCCTCTACTTCTCTGACTTGCTTTTCCAACTCCTTTCTGAGCTCTTTCATGGCCTGGGACCAGTTCGTGTTTTTCTTGGAGGCTTTTGGTGTAGGCTCTTGGACTTTGTTGACTTCTTCAGGCCATATGTTTTGGTCTTCTTTGTCACCAAAGAAAGATTTCAAAGTCTGGGACTGAATCTGGATGTGTTTTTGCTGCCTGGCCATGTTGCCAGCCAACTTACCTGACCCTTGAGTTTTTCTGCGGGGTATGACTGCTTGTAGAGCAAAGAGTACTTTGTTCCAAGCTTGAGGGCATGCGCCATTGATTTCAGAGCTATTTCTATACAGCCAACTCTGCCACCCCAGCACTCCACCTTCCTCAAGAACCACCAACAAATGCAAATCTTCAGCAGGCTCTGCACTGCTCTGATCCTCACTTAATTCCTCCCACCAGGTGGGCCTGGGCCCAGAAGTAACTGCAGCTGTAGTTCTGTAGCTGCATCTCCCCCCTGCCCCTGGGGCGGTGGCCTAACTGTGAACTCTGTCCCCTGCAGCTTTTCCCACTAACCTTCTCTGTTGTCTTTGGTGTTTGTGGATTGAGAAGTCTGGTAACTGCCACAGCTCACTGATTCAGGGTGCTAGGGCCTGTCCTGCCCAGCTCCTGGTCTGGTTGGTCTTGTTGCCTCCCATGCTGCATGATAGACCTCATCCATTGACCATCCAGGCTGTCGTGGGCTGGATCCCTGCTTCCCTCTGCTATTTTGTGGGTTCTGCAGTTCTAGAATTTGTTCAGAGCCATTTTTAATAGGTTTTTGGAGGGACGTGGTGGGGAGCTCATGCAAGTCCCTGCTTTCCAGCTGCCATCCTGGCTCCACCCCTCTTCCAGTTTCTACAACCTTTTTCTATTCTCTCTCTCCTATTTCTCTCTCCCCCATCCTCTGTCTCCATCTCTCTCATCTTCAGTCTTTCCATACTGACCTTAAACATGCCTAACTTTTCTCTATCCCTAAAAAACATTTCACTAAGACCCCACCATCTCTTTGAGCTATAATCATAATTTCTCTCTTCCCTTTCTTAGAAAAAAATTTTGGGAAAAAACTGCTTATACTCATTGCCTTCCCTTCCCCTCCTCTTATTTACTCTTATACCCACAGCAGTTTGGCTTCTAACCTCACCGTACAACTGAATTGCTTTCAGCAGTTACCAATGATCATTTAATTGCCAAATTTATTAGGTTTTTTGGTATTTCTTATCCTTCTTGACCCATCTGCAGCATTGGACACTGTTGGCCATCTTTACCTCCTCAATGGCTTCTCCTCTGAGTTTTTATGATGCTGCTGTCTCCTGCTTTGTCTCCTCTCTTTCCACCCCATCTCAGTTTCCTTTTCTGGCTCATTATCCACTTCATGCCCCTAATCATGGGTCTTCTCCAAGGCTCTATCCTGGGCCCTCTTCTCTTTACTGTCTATACCCTCTCTCATGGTGACTTTATCATTTCCTATAGCTTGAACTTTTATCTTTCTGCAGGTAACTCCCAGATTTATATGTCTCTAGTCTATCCCCCAAGCTTTCATCCTGCCTGTTGGAAAATGAAAACCAGATTTCCTGGATTTCCATCTCAAAGGAATGTGTCCAAAGGTGAACTCATTATCTTTCACTGAAACACACCCCTATTCCACACTTGCTTATTTTTGTAGAAAGCATGCCATCCTTCTAGTCTCCAAAGCTCATAAGCTTGGCACCATTCTTTCAAAAATACATAATATTTTATTCCCCCAATTATATATTAAAACAATTTTTAACTTTTTTTAGAGTTTTCAGTTCCAAATTCTATCTCTCCCTCTATTTCTCCCCTCCCTACCCTGAGACAGTAAGCAATCTGATACAGATTATGTACATGTTCAATTATATAAAACATTTCCATAATAGTCATTTTGTATAAGGAGATAAATAAAAAAAATGAAACAAAGAAAGTGACAAATAGCTTGCTTCAGTCTGTATTCAGACAATATCAGTTCTTTCTCTGGAGACGGATAGTATGCTTCATCATGAGTCTTTTGGGACTGTCTTGGATCATTATATTGCTGAGAATAGCTAAATCATTCACACTTGTTCATTGTACAGTGTTGCTGTTACTGTGTGCAATGTTCTCCTGGTTCTGTTAGCTTTGCATCAGCTCATGTAAATCTTTCCAGGTTTTTCTGAAATAATCCTGCTTGTCATTTCTTACAGCACAACAGTCTTCTATTATAATCGTATGCCACAGCTCATTTAGCCATTCCCCGATTGATAGGCATCCCTTTGATTTCCAGTTCTGAGGCTTGGCACTATTCTTGACTCCTCACTCAGACTCATGTTATGTTTCTGATCTGATGTCAAATCTTGTTGTTTCTGCCTTCACAACATCATCACTGGTCTGTGTCCCCTTCTCTTCATTTCTACAACCACCATTCTAGGTCAATCTGCCCAAAGAGGGAACCTCAGAGTAGTTCTTTGTATCTTGGGGCAAACATGTTTAAATCATTCTTGAGCCTTCTCCCAGGAGAAACCTAACCTATGTCTAACTGGCATGAAAGGTCATATCCCGTATTTGGGAACAGGCCCAAGGGTGACAGGGACTTTCCCCATGCCCCTTAAATCCCATCCCATAGGAAGGTCAGCCAGTACTTCCTATGGTCAGGTCTAGATGGGGCTGTGAATACAGTGGACTGTGCAGGAAATGCTGGCTGAATGAATGAATCAATAGGAATGGATACTTCTACCAGATATGACAAAGAGAAAATGTCAGTCCCCCAGAGTCAGAGGGAGAACATCAGACTTGGACCCAGGCTTTACCTCTGTCATTGATTATCCATGTGACCTTGGGGAAATCTTGGCCCTCTATGACTTTAGTTTCCCCATCTGTAAATTGAGGGGGTTGAACTTAGAGAACTCTGAAGCCCCTTTGAGCTGTGGCAGTCTAGGAGTCTCATCATTTGGAAGAAGGTAGGGGATAGTGAGGAGGGAGAAATGGATGTGTATCTTTGTAGTGCCACTGAGTGAGTGTGCTCACCTTGGCACCAGCTTGACAGAGCTCCACCCAGCCCCTGGGCACAACATGGAGTCCTCTGAATGATGAGGTTCACCCATCTTCTGCATTTCAGGAAACTCAAAGATCCTCCTGCCCTGGAGGCACCGCCAGTGGTGGGGGGAACCAGTGTTCCATTTCAACTCTGCCTTTCATTCACATACTCAGAAATAGGTTTCCGTGGTATTCGACCTGTGCGTGAGCACCGCCCCACCCCACCACTCTCCTTTCCATTTCTGCCCTCACCTATCATCAGATCTACTGAAATGGGGCCAGTAAGTCTCTCCGGGCTTCTTTCTACCATCCCACTGCAGTCAGCCTTGTTAGCAATGACCTTGGAGACTTGCGTGCCCCAGAAAAGGGCTGCACTCACAACCCACAAAGGCCTATGGAAGAAACTGGCCATCAAGATGCTTGCTTTGAGTGAAGTGTGGCATGAACCAGGGTCCTGCACTGGACTATTAGATATATTTCAGTCAATCAACTGACCCCCACAGATTTATTAAGCACCTGCTATGTGGAGGCACTGAGCTATGTCCTGAAGATACAAAGACTACCCTTAGGCACTTACTGTCTCATGTTGGGGTGAGGAGGGGAGAGAGAGAGAGAGAGAGAGAGAGAGAGAGAGAGAGAGAGATTGTCTAGCAGACATTTTCATTTTCCATGTGTCACCTCCCACCTCAGGATGGCGTTGACTCCATTAGGGGCCATCTCATTTCTCAGGCTCCCAGTGCCCACCCTTTGGAAGCTTGGGGACTTCCGCATCTGGTCCTCCTCAACAAGTTACCCTTAGCTTCCCTTTAAATAACCCCCAAGCTCAAAAGGCTTTTGTTCCTCTAAATAATCCTAATACATAACAAAGCTACTTGGCATAGCACTTTCTGGTTAGCAAAGCTCCTTCTTCACCACAGCCCTGTGAGGGAGGCATTGAAGGTCTCATCACTGCCATTTTATAGATGAGGGAGCTGGGCTTCAGAGAGGTGATGTGATATTTCTAAGGCTGCTCCCTCACCTGTGTCAGAGCCAGGATTTAAGCACAGGCAGGACTCTCCTGAACTAGAATTTGGGTGAAGAATACAGAAAGGACTCCTATCTGAGGCCAGAGAGAGAGGAGATGAATTGGCCATCCCCTAGAGACTGGTGTAGTCTCTGAACTTAGAGTATTGACCCTATGTGGGGCCTCCATAGTGTGTGTGTGTGTGTGTGTGTGTGTGTGTGTGTGTGTGTGTGTCTACCTGCCCACCTTTGGGCTCCTCTCCAAGGGCCTGTGTTTGACCCACATCAGCTCTTCAGTATGAGGTTCTCCTCTCCTCCAGCCAGGTAACCAGGGTCTCTTACCTCAGTCGTCACTCAGCTCCTCATCTCCTCTGCTCTCGATCTCCTCAGGGGGCACAGCATCTTCATTCCAGAAGACAGACCCTTTGGGGGCTCGGCCAGAGAGAGGTTTGGAATGTTGCACCTCTTTTAGGCCTCTTCAAACCCTCTGTTCTCCCACCCAGGTCCCATCTTCCTCTGTCGCTGCAGGGATGTGGGGCCTCTTCTATGGGTCCCTACTTCCCTCTGTTTGACCCCCATTTATATAACACCTTCTGCCCACCTGGTGCTCTGTCAGGTCATTTTCTTGGTCCTTCCCCTCTGACCATCCTCTGGGGTGGCACTCTGGGTTACTCAAGAGTGAAGGGAAGGAGCTAAAGACACCTAGGGGAGGAGGATCATTCTTGCAGCCTCATTTTAGAGGTGAGGAAGCTGATGCCCAGAGAGAGAAGGTGATTGGCCTTGTACCCACTCAGCTTGGTGCGCTCTCCCCCTCCCCCACTGCAGTGGGTGGGGGACCGAGGCTTTGGTGTTTATACTGTCTATGTGTTTTGGTGCAGAGAGGCCTGTGGTCTCAGGGGCTACCCACTGAGGGCTTGTAACCAGCAATGAAATCAGTGCTAATAAATCCCTGGCACTTAAAAGAGAAAATTAAAACAAAGATAATCACAGCATTAGGAACAGAGAACCCAGGGGCTCAGAAACATCCGCAAGAACAGCTTTCTGAGGCATTTTGGTCTTGGGCAAAACACCTTTTTTTTCTCTTGTATCTAAACCCTTGTGAATTGGAAGAGAAATTTAATTAAAATCATGTGGTTTTAGATTTGTTTCTGGTAAGATGGAAACTGGAGGAGGATTAGCAGGAAGGAAGCCCAGGAAAGGCAAGGCTTTGGCTCAGTGACAATTGCAGCCATCACCATTGGCCTTGACCTTGGGGTCCTCGGGAAATGGGGAGGGAGGGGTTGGAGAGCTCAGGCCACCTGTGTTTGCATGCAGGTTAGAAGCTCGGGATGGTACCCACAGACAAATCCCAGTAACTTCTGAAGGATGCATCTGGGGCAGGGGCTGGATTCTAAACTCAGGTGAGGGGCGTGGGCATTACAGGTTACCATATCTCATTTCCTCTGGATATGAAGCCCCCAGTGATTTACATGATGTAACATGACAGATTGTCATACACAGGCCTGAAGGCAGTGAGTAATTTTTAAGCAGGGGAGGGAGGGATCTTCTTTCTCTATGTAGGTGTGACTGTCTTTCAGCCCCCTCCTCCCCCAGAAGCATGGACCTTCTTTTCCAGTCTAGCTGGCCTAGAGTGGTGGCCTCTGGTGAGGCTCCCTTGTGACCTGGCTCTCTCAGAGGCTTGCCCTTTATTTCTAGGAATAGCTGAATCTCTAATTCATATGGCAGGTTTGTACAGCTTAACACCATTCTATTTTTTTTCTTAATAGCTTCAAGCCCCCAGATCAGCTCCAACACACTAAATCTTTTGTCTCTCTAGAATAAGGAATGCTCTTTCCCTTTTCTTCCTCAGCTTAGACAGGTCGCTTCTTCTTCTGGCCACTCTGGGGTGAGGAAGCCTTGAGTCCAAATCTTGCCCCAGGTGCTTACAAACTATGAGGTCTTGGGCAAGTCACTTAACTTTTCTTAGCCTCAGTTCCCCTATCTGTAAAAATGGGGATAACAATAACCTCCGTTACAGGCGGAATCATATGAGATAATTCATGGGAAGAGCTTTGCAGACTCCACAGCACTGTACAATGTGAGTTATTGTTATTCGTGTGATTTCTTTATTACTATTGCAGTAGTAGGTAAAGTGATTCCTATTAACATGGGTCTATTAAGTAGCAGTCCCATTCCGGGCATAGTGATTAGTGCTAAAGACACAAAGAATAGGGAGACACAAGCATAAGCAGAAAACCACACGTAAGCCTAAAGTAGTTCATGATAGGATAGTTTGGGAGGAAGGACAACTAGCAGTTGGCAGGCTGAAAAAGGCTTCATGTAGTGGGGTCCTTGAGCTGCCTCTTGAAGGACTAGTGAGATCTAAATGGGAGCAACTGAAGGTACTAAACAAAGGCTGGCACCTGGGCTGACCAAAATGGATGAACAGTTGCTTTGCTAGAAGAGCTCCCTCTTACAATAATTAACTTATTTTGATCTAGGGTGCCAAACAGTGACCTCTGAGGTCTATTGGATTCCCTTCTCTTCAGCTTTAGGGAATTTATTTTAGTTAGAAAGTTCTGAGTACAGTTGAAAGTGCTCTGAGCTCCCAGTTAGGAAATAGTGTTCATACTTAGGCAGGGGTGGGCTCTCTGCTTACCTTTGTGTCTATCTCTAGTAAATCACTGACTACTTTGTGGTTTAGGCAAAATTCAGTTTACTGGAAACATTTGGGTAACAAAATACAAGATTTCATTACAGTGTCTATGGATAGATAGACCCTGGAAGGAGAAGTTGGGGAAAGACCTGCCTTTTTTTGGGCTATCTCTTAGATCCAGTCTCCCTCTCTGTCTTTTCTCTTCCACTGCTCAGTCCTCTATGGGCTTCATGCTTGCTCCAACCTCTCAAATCCAGATGCTCAGTTCAGTTCTGTGCACCTTCATCCAAGAAGGACATCTATATGTTGGAGAGTGTCAAGAGGATGGCGGGAACCTTAAGTCCATGATACGTGAAGATCCTTTGATGGAATCAGGCATGTTCTTGGAGAACCTACCCCACTTTACCCACATTTTGGAATGGCTTTTCCCTTTTATAAAAATTGCTTTGGGTGTGACCCAGTCTTTAACATGATGGATTTGATTGATTTGAGGAGGTAAACAGGCCCTGATTACACTGAGCTCTGATGGTTTGATTCAATCCAAAAGAATTTTAGTTACCACAGCCAAATGGGGGGTGGCTTTGCCTCCACCCTTATACCAGGGGCTTGGGGATCCCTGGGTGGGACCCACTCTCAGCACTGGGTGGGCCTGGTCTCAGCACCCCTGGTGTTGCCTCTCTGGCTCCCACTGTATTCCAACATGGCCTCAGTCCAGACCTTCTGACAGGCTCTATTCTAGTTTATCTCAGCATGCTCCATATTGGCTCTCTAGTCTCTTGTTCCTACTTGAGATTCAAGGTCAGTCCCTCCCCCAAGACCCTATGCCTGTTTATGCATCCATGTGTAAATGCACTTATTTAAGGAAATGGGCATGAAGATAGATGAAGAGGCTGAGCCCAAGAACAGACAGCTTGATTCAAGGATGGAAAAAGTGATGCTAATACAAAAACAAAGGCACATAAATGCTCCAGAAAAGTCTGAGTCTGATGCTTTTGCTGAGCTTGATAGTTTTTGGAATAGTCTCAGCAGTTTGGCTATAAGTGAGGAATTCCTTGGCAGCAGTGACCCATGCAACCAAGAGGTGCAAATGGCCACAGTCCTGTGGGACCTTGCCCTTCATCAGCCACCTGGTGGAAAGGGGGCAGGGTAGGTGAAGAATCCCTATTTTTTGGAGGCGGCAGCCACGTATGGAGAGGGGAGGACAACAGATGGATATTAGAGGGTGGCACCTTCATCCACATAATGAGGAAAAGTCTCCCAAGTCTTGGAGGAGCCTGTGGAGAGGATTTGTTGGAAGACACAGCAAGACTTGTCCAGGATGAGAACATGTGGGAGGGTCCTAGTCTGCACAGAGGAGGGCATGACCCACACCACCCCATGTGATCAGGACCCTTTGAAGCACCACAGCAAAACACTTTAAAGGGGGTTACAGAAAGGTCATAACAATTTAGAAACTCGTTAAATTAATATTGGGTTTCAGGTACAAAATAGGAATCCTAGTATCATTGATTTAGAGCTAGAAGGGACCTGGAACATTGAGTCCAACCTCTTCATTTGACAGATGAGGAAACTGAGGCAGAGGTGAAGTGACTTACCCAGGACCACACAGCTAATAACTTTCTGAGGTGGGATTTGAACCTAGACCTTCCTGATTCCAAGTCTACTATGCCACACTACCCCTCACTAGAGAATAGTTTGGAAAAGATGTGAGTTTTAGTGAATGAATGAAGAGCATTTATTAAACATCTACTATGTACAAACACTGTGGTAAGTGCTGGGGTTACAAATACAAGAGTGAGACAGCCTCTACACTTAAGGAGTTTGTAATCTAACAGGGGGACACAGAATCTTTAGGAGAATGGCCAAGTGGAGTCATGGTCTGGCAGCCACTGAGACAGTGGATAGAACAACAAAGCAGTCCCAAGACATACCTTTTCTAGAGACAATGATGGGGATGGTCTGATTAGTTCTCAGAGCAGGGGTAGGGAGGGGGAAAGCTTCTTTTGTGGTGTCCAGTCAGAAAGTGGCTGGGGTGAATATGGGGACTCGGTCCCAGGAGTGCAGAGCCTAGTGTCCTGCAAGCTCATTTTGAGTCAACGGGGTGATGTGGTCACCAAAAAAGCTTATGCAACCTTGAGCTAGATAAGAAGGGGACAGCTTCCAGGAAGGTGGAGGGGCTAGTCCCAGCACTCCTTGCTCTGCTCAGACCACAGACTGAGCCATGCTGAGTGCAGTTCTGAGCACCTTCGCCCAAGAAGGACATCCATATGTTGGAGAGTGTCCAGAGGATGGTGGGAGCCTTGAGTCCATGATACATGAAGCTCCATTGATGGAATCAGGCATGATCTTGGAGAAGAGAATGCTCAAGAGAAAGCTCAATAGAGCTTTCTTCTCTTTGACCCCTTGGAACAATGGACAGAAATTGCAGAGGAGAAGGAAAACTTATTGCTAAGAAAACCTTTCCAGCACTTGGCGCTGTCCAAGGTGGACAGTCTTTCTGGGGAGGTGGTGGGCTCCTTCTCCTGGGAGGGCTTCAGTCAGAGGCTGAGAGCCCATATCTAGGTGTGCTGTGGCAGGGATGCATTTCTGGGGATGAGTTGACCTAAATGGCTGCTGAGGTCTCTTCCAATTCTGAGGAAGGAATGAAGAAAGAAAGAAAGAAAGAAAGAAAGAAAAAGAAAGAAGGAAAAAGAATTCAATATAGTTAAAAGAAAGAAGTGTTATTTTTGAGCTGCTCCGATTTTCTCTGGAGCTAGGCAAGTCCTTCTGCGTCCTTTGCTGGCTTCCTTCTCCTTTCACTCGAGCTGTGATTGTTCCCCAAGGCTTAGAACTCAGCCATCTGTTTGCTTTCATACTCAGGGAGCTGATCCTGCCTCTCACTCTCTGCTTTCGTTTCCGTGTTCAAGACACTCACAGCCGCATTTCAGCTGAGCTCCCTCCCCTTCCTTGTCTTCATTTTCCCAAGACATCTTCCTATGTGGGCTGCCCACCTTCTCCTTTGATCTCCCCTGTCCCAAGCTGCGCTTCACTCTTCACAATGTCATCCAATGGGGCCCCTCCTGGTTTCCTCAGCAGGAAATTGTTCTTTGGCTCGCCCACAAATAAGTTTTGAGAGCCATGCCTCACTGGCCCTCCGTTCTGCCCAGCCATTCCCAAAGACCTGTTGATTTATGCATGTGATGTCTGTGCTCTCTCCACTCCCCACCCCATGCTCAGGGTAATATCATAGCCTCCTGGAATGCACATGACCAGTTTGTTGGCCATGCTGATCTCCCATGGTGAGCTCTCCAGGCTAGAGTTCACGTAGCACTTTAAGGGGAGCAAAATGCTTAGGAAATATCTTTTTGTCCTCACAACAGCCCTCCTAGATTGGTGCTATTATTATCCTTATTTTTACAAAGAAAGAAACTGAGGCAGGTAGTGGCTAAGTGACTTGCCCAGGGTCACAAAGCTCACAGAGGTCTGAGATAGAATTTGAACTTTGCTTTTGCTGATCCTAGGCTCCAGCTTCTATCCACTGCAGCACACAGCTGCCTTCTCCCCAGTGTGTTTGCCTTTCCACACTTTCTAAACTTTCCCTGATTCCTGGAGCTCAACTTGAGGCTCTGAGCCTCCTGACATTGCGGGTCCCCGAGTCTGCTCAGTTCCCTGGGCTTAGAGTCTGGCTATGCCCAGTCCTCTGAGATGGAACACAAGTAGTACAATGGGGGCTTTTCCCCAGGGTGCTGAACCTTGGAAGGTGTTGGTCATACTTGCACATCTGATAGCTAGAAACCCCTAAGTGTCAAAGATAAATAGTCAGATGGTGACATATCCCTGGTTAGCTTCCCCTCCTCCCCACTTCAAAGTGCTCCTGGGACCTTCCCCACCCCCACCCCTGCTGCTGAATTTACCCAAAACTTAAGCTTAAACATTTTGGAGCTTCATTTCTGGGTAGGGCAGGTTGGGGTGGGGCAAACATGGCTCCGCTGATTCCTAATTCCCCCAACCCCTCATCGCTGCTGTGCCTGCCAGCCTCTGGTGTATATGCCCTCTTTTCTTCCATGCCCAACTGTGTGCTTCCCAGAAGTTGTTCACAGGGAAAAGAGACTCACTCAATCAGTACATTAGGGCCAGGCACACAGGATTGATCTAGGATAAAGCTGCTTTGGTACAAGCCAGGCTTTTGGCGATTCTAGGTCAGTCTTTCTGGGCTTGGTTTGGCTCATAATGCCCACTGGGCCTGGCATACTGTCATGTTTCTTTAAGGTCACTGCAGGGCCAGAGCATCTCTCCCCAGGCTGGGGTGTCCCTACTCTCCTTCCACAATGCTGGGACCACTCACCTGAACAGGCAGCCCCCTCATTGAGGCGAGCACATGGTCTTACACCCTCAGTCTGTTATCCTGGCATTCAAGGCCCTCCCCCATCGAGCCTCACCTTCCTCACCGCTGGCCCTTCAGGCTTAGTCTCAGTACCCTCCAACACAAAATCCTTTTTTCTCCACTGTACTCCCCCCCCCCACCTATGCTGGTTCTTATTCCAAGCATCTGTTCCTGCTTTTTTCCCCTTCCCTTTGTCCCCACCTCACCACCCATTCTGCAGGTTTGAGGTGCAGTGCTATGACCGCTCATTGATGCTGGTTCTCATTCCAAGCATCTGCTCCTGCTTTTTCCCCTTCCCTTTGTCCCCACCTCACCACCCATTCTGCAGGTTTGAGGTGCAGTGCTATGACCGCTCATTGATGGTGGTTCTCCCTGCCTCCAGTGTGGTCTGGCAGCGCTGGTCCTCATCCCCTCCCTTTGGCACACCTCACAGGAGCTCAGGACCTGAGAACTGGGAGGGACCTCAGCAGCTTCTAGCCAGCCCAGCCTCAAACATAGATTATCTCTGACCTCCCTGACATGTGCCCACAGGAGGGGGAGGAGGCTGCCCAGCTGGCCTGCCTGCTTGGGGAGAGGACAGACATCTGCTATTACAGGGAGAGGGGAACTATGTGTCAAGTCCTAGCCACACCCTGCTCTGATATAGTGATAGCAGAGCCCAGGGAGTAGTGACAATCGAGCTTTCTCAGATTTCCTGCTGCTCGCCTGTTGGAATAGTGAGGTTTGAAGTTCCCTGAAGTCTTTTGATGGGAATAGAGAGTGCTTTGGGATGGGCTGAGGGGACACAAGGGGATCTGGAGCCTTGGGTGTGTGTAATGAATGAGATCCTAGACTCAGGATTGTAAATGACCTGAGTAGTCATCAATCATTTTACATCCGGGGAAAGAGGACCAGAGATCTGTCCATGGTTCCAAAGGCACTAAATGGCAGAGCTGGGCCTCAGGCTGTGGTCCCCTGGCTCTAGGTCCAGGACTTTCCCCAAAGGTTAGAGTTAGCTAAGGGCTAATGGTGAGAGAGGAAATCAGATTCTTCTCCTGTGCCCCAAATGGTTAAACTAGCCACATACATTGCTTTGGGCAGGGAAGTAGATCCTTGGCCCTGCTGCCCACAGTTCTGTTGGAGCCCAGTAGTGGACA
This sequence comes from Trichosurus vulpecula, assembly GCF_011100635.1. NCBI lineage: Eukaryota > Metazoa > Chordata > Mammalia > Diprotodontia > Phalangeridae > Trichosurus > Trichosurus vulpecula. Next base: position 206,794,433 of record NC_050581.1, on the reverse strand, counting down.
GGATGATGTTGGCTGTTAGAGGACCAGAGAGCTTCACCACTAAATGGGGGAGAAGGAATGACTTTGGCCCCAAGGAGTTTGTTCTGAAGGAGTGGGGACCTGCTTTGGTGGAGGGATCCTGTCCCCACACTATTGTTCATATAGATTCTTGCTGATCCCAAGGGAATTCATATATACAAGTATTTGATGTGTGTCTGCCAAACAGGCAGGAAACAAGCCTGGTTCTGTCCTGATGGTGCTCAGAACAGAGTCTAGAGTTTGAGATGATGCAGGCAGTCATTAACAACAAAAGGAGCACCACATAAAAGAGATGAAGCCTAAGTGATTGAGTCCAGTATTACGCTATTGGAAAAATGGTGGTGAGAACATATGAAGAGAAAACACAGGTCCATCCTGGTGGCTGCAAGTCACGTCAAGGCACAGAATGGGATTCAGAAACTGTGGAGGGCTGGGTGCCTGTTCCTGGTGCTTGGGGGCTTGGGGCAGGGGCTTAGAGTAGACTTTCCCAGAGAACTCAGGCATGACCCTGATGTCTCCAAGGAATGGCCCCACACCAGAGGAGGCTCTTGGGTCCAGGGTTGCTGACTGCCTGGCTGCTCTTCAAACAAGGCTCTCCATCCCCTGGCTCCAGGTATTCTTTCTGGCTGTTCCTTCACTCCCAGAACACTTTCCCTCTTTTCTCCACCTACTGACCTCCCTGGCTCCTTCAAGTTCTAACAAATCCCTTCTCCTCCAGGAAGCCTTCTCTCGCCCTTCCTAATTCCAGTTAATGACTAATTCTGTTAATGATTTCCTATTTGTACTGTATAGAGTTTGCTTGTATGTATCAAGCACATGGCAGGTGCTTAATAAATGTTTGGAGAGCACCTAAGGGGTGCAATGGATAAAGTGCTGGGCCAGGAGTCAGGAAGACTCATCTTCCCATGTTCCAATTCAGCCTCAGACAATTCCTAGCTGGGTGACCCTGGGCAGGTCACTTCACTCTGTTTGCCTCAGTTTCCTCATCTATCAAAAGAGCTGGAGGAGGAAATGGCAAACTCCAGTATCTTTGCCTAGAAAACCCCAAATGAGATTATGAAGACAGGGATGTGACTGAAAAATGACTGAACCATAAAACAATAAACTTTACTGACCTAGTGCAAAGAAAGTGCTAAAGGCTGGCATGCAGCTGTGACCAGAAAGGCCCATCAAAGGAAACTGGAAAGGACTGAGGGCACCTAGCTGAGAGAGTCTCTGAAGTCTGAAGGGGAGCCTGGAGGGGAAGCAAGGACAGGGCCCAAGTCCTTTGGGTGCTGCTCTTCTTGGCTGTGAGAGGTGACACAATGCCATCTTGGAAGGCCTCAGATTGGGAGTCATGCAGAGTTGAATGGTGTGTTGGTGGTAGCCTATGGAGAAATGGGCCTACAGGCCTAAGGCCTAAGGAGGGTCCTCAGACACCATTAAGGATATGGGTGATGGGCTGGAAAGGGTGAGATGGATGGACATCTGAAGGCCAGTCCTCAATGTAGCATTGGTGCCTGTGCGATGCTGCCAGTTCCAAGCAGAGTTGCAGTATGCTAGGAGGACAAGAAGGTGTGGACTGGATGAGTGTCCATCCTGAGTAGATCCAGGGTTCCTGGAAGGAAGGCCTTTCAAGAGACCAGCAGCCCTGAGCCCACCCTCAGCAGTGACTACCAAAGTCCTTCTGGGGCTTCCTTCCAGGGCCCAGGTGAATGGCCCTGATGCTGTCATAGAAGGAACCCATCCAGTGGCTTTCCCTTACCTTTGATCAAAGAAAACATGTCCTTGCTGTAGTCATGACAGCCGCCTGCCCTGAGGTCTCTGTCATTTCCTGGTAGGTCTCCTATCCACACGAGATCACTGAGAAGCGCTTGACCTTGACCTTGTCGCTTCCTGCCCCAGCCTAGATGGGGCTTGGCTCCACCCTGAGAGCCTCAGTCTCAGCAGCCATAGTGATGAGAGCTGTCTTTATGTGGTGCATAGAGGCTTAAAAAGCGCATCACAAATGAGGAGACAGGCAGGGGCTCAGGAGGCTCGATACTCTCTCTCCCACTGAAAGGGCCTGACTTCAGTGTGGAATTCTGACCTCCTAGATCCAGCCTGGACAGCATCCTGGACACTCCCTCCTCCACCTTCCCTCCATTTTATGGATGAGAACCCTGAGGCTTAGGGACGAGAAGTACCTCATGTTGGGCCCTGATGCTGAGGTCACTGCTCTTCCTACTGGGCTACCCTACCTTTGTGGGTGGTTTTTCCAAGATAGATATTCTTCTGACCTGAGCCAAACCCTCAATGTACTCTTGCCTAATTTCTCTTGTGACATAAAGCATGTATTGGAAAAGTGACCTGCTGGGGAATTGGCTTGTGGCTAATAATCAGGAGAAAGGTCACCTAGTTTCCCCAGGGCTGCCACCCCAACCTCAGGTTGAGTGCCTATTGATGCCCCCACATGGCACCAAATCAGACGTGTGAGCCAAGCCCTTTTCGTCTTCTTGGAGCTGGTGATGATGCAGATCAAGGCTCTTTGTAGAGGTTTGGAATCCAGGGGGGTCTCCAGAGTCAATGATCCTAGAGAATCTGATGTGGAAATGTTGGCTTTTCTGCCTGTCTTGTTATTCCCAGCACTCTGCACAGGGTCTGGCACACAGTAGGTGCTTAAGAAAGGCTTGTTGAGTGACTAGGCTGTGCTCTAGGACCCCTGGCCACTAGTGGGTATCCCTCCTTGGGGCCTGAATTCCCAGCCTGATGCAAAGTCTAAAGCAAAGGTTGTTGTTTCTTGCAGGGCCTTTCCTGTGACTTTTCCTCTCCAACAGCATTAGCTAAACCTGTCACAAGGTTTTTACCTTTGACACACTTCCAGATGCTCTCCATATTTTAAGGACTTGATGACATCAGTCACATCTCTACAGAATTATATATCCCTCACCTTAATTTTCCACGTGGAGATCTTTCACTGGGATTCAGCCTGGGTGGGATGCTCAGCACAGGACATGGATGGTCCATGGAGATCAGCCAACATTATTCACTGGGGTGGCTTTTGCCTTCTCAAAACTCACCCTCCATTTTGTTGAGCTCCTATCCCTGTGCCTGGGCTCTTCTGTCCTTGCCTCTGCCTTCCTTTCTAGGGGAGACTGGGCAAACCCTGGGGATTGTCTTTCTGAGGTCATACAGGCAAACTGGGTGCTTGTTGGCTGTGTGGCCAGTGGGACTGGCTGCAGCCCTGGCTAAGCAGAGATGGGAGCCAGAGCTCAGCAGAGGCGGGTGAGGCTCCATTCTAGCCAGGCAGTCTCTGCCACATTTTGCAGTACTGACTGTGAGAGCCTATACACCACATGCTCTGTCACATCTTGGTTCATAACCATAACTCAGAGATATGGGAGACCAAGATCTGCTTCCAGTGGCTTCCTAAGTCCCAATTACAGAGACAGCTGGAGGTCATTGCTGGGCCTGGTATCTGGTGTGAGTGGGCACAGCTGCCTGGGCTAGGCATCTGCCTGGCCAGCCCTTGGGAAGATAATTGTGGCGGAGAGCAGGAGGTTTTGGAGAGACTAAAAAGGAAGGGGCTTTAGGAACTGGCACTACCCCTAATATCTCCCCAGAGGAAGGTGCTTCTGGAGGAAGAACACACATGGAGGTAGGTGCCAGAATTGGATTGGCAGCAGAATTGACCTGGGTGATAGTGATGAAGGTGATAGGGCTGGTCTGAGCCCCAGAGAAGGGAGGTCTGCCAGAGCCTCCTGCACCTGTTTTTGGAGGGCCAGCTCACCTTTCCACCATTATTTCACACTCAGCATGTCTAAAACCCGTATCATCTTCTGGTCAGCCAATTAATCAATCAAAAAGCCCTGATTAAGCCTTTGGTATACAAGGTACTGCATTTGGACCTGGAGATACAAAGACAAAAGAGAAGCAAAACCTTACACTCTATCAGAATGTCCTTCAGACCAGTTGCCCTCTGTTATTTCTCTCTATTAATGATTTTCCTATCTCCTGACTATTCAGTATTATCTTTGAATTCTCTCTCCCTGATTCACTATGTCTAGTCAGCCAACATTTTTTCTTGACCATGATTTTGGCATTTATCCCTTCCTCTGCCATCTCACTCAGTGAGCGCGGTCTCTTCCCACCCCCCTCCCTGGTCCTGGCTGCTAGAGAGAGACTGGCCAGCAGTGCATTACAAGGTGGATCAAGGACACAGATTTAGAGCTGGAAGGAACCTTAGAGAACATTAAGGTCACCTTCCTAACTTTTACAGAAGAGGAAACTGAGGCCAGACAATTTGGTTTGTACAAGTCAGAAGCAGGATTTGAATGCAGGTTCTCTAACTCCAAATCCTGGATTCTTTCATTTGCACCTTGGTGGTGGAGCTATTTGCGGTCCAGAGTCTGGCCCAGGACTTGGCAGCTTCAGGAGCCCTACATTATCCAATCCATCAATCAAGCTCTGGGGGAAACATCGAGTGTGTTATTTTTTAAGTTAAGTAATTATTTATTTTTATATACATTTATTACCTCTCCCTCCTACAGTCCTCCCATTAAGTTTTTTTTAAAGAAAAAGAGAATGCTTGTAACAAATATTCTTAGTCAAACAAAACAAATTCCCACATGGACCATTTCCAAGAAGGTATTTTTCATTTTAAGTTCATCACTTACCAGCAGGAGATGGATATTATGCTTAATCTTCAGTCCTTGGGATTCATGGCTTAACATTGCATTGAACAGCTTTCTAAAGTCTTCCGAGGTTGTTTTCCCTTAAAATGTTGTCATTTTGTATATTGTTTTCTAGCTCTGCTTGCCTCACTCTGCCTCAGTTCTTAGAGGTTTCCCAGCTTCTTTTGAAACTATCCATTTTATCATTTCTTATGGCACAATAAGATTACGTTACATTCATATACCATCCTGTGTAATTGGCAGGCACCTTTGAGTTTCCAGTTTCTGCCTACTATGAAAAATCTTGCTATTTTTGCACGTATGGATTACCTTTTCTTCTTTCCTTGATCTCTTTGGAATATAGTCATGGCTCTACCAACAAGACATTAGTGTACCTGTTTTGCCTCCAACATTTGCCATTTTCTCCTTTTGTCATCTTTGCCAATCTGATGGGTGTGAGAAGGAACCTCAGAGTGGCTTTAATTTGCATTTTTCTAATTATTGGTGATTTGAAGCATTTTTTGTATGGTTGTCGATAGAATGGATTTCTTCCTTTGAGAATTGTCTATTCACATGGCTCTTAGTCTTAGAAATCTGACCTAGTTCTTCATATCTTGGATGTGAGACATTTATGAGAGAAACCTACAGTAAAGAAATTTCCCCAGGTACCTGTTTCCCTACTGATTTTAACTGTATTAGTTTTGTTTGTGCGAAATCTTTTACATTTTATACGATCAAACTTGTCTATTTTATCTTCTGTGGTCCTCTCTGGCTCCTAATTTCTTTTCTGCTCCTCATTTGCTTACAATGTCAACCTTTATATATAAGTGTATATTGCAATTAATCTTAGTGGTCAGTGTTGAGTCTGCACCCAAAGAAAGGGGTCTGGGCCTTCTTTGAGCCCCCTTTGGCTCCAAATTGAGCTAAACAAAGAGACAAAGCCAAACCTTTGCAGCCTTAGACTTCAGCAGCCTTACCTCATTATAAGATGTAGCATCTGACGTGATTTTTACAGGACTCTCTGCACTCTTGTAGTCATCTTCTGGTGCCTGGCCTCAGTTCCGTCTTCTGTAAATGCCTTCAGAAATCTAAATGGGTTGGGGAGTTTCCTGGCCATCCATATCCATCTCTTGAGACAGACCCCGACTGTGCTCCTTGTCGGTATTGTTTCCCTTTGTGCCTTCCTGAGCATCTGCTCTCCTTCCCGGGCTGACTTTCCCCAGAGGATTGTAATTTATTTTATATGGCCTGCATTTCTTCTGAACCTTTGAAAACTTGCCTTCCCCAGATCTGGGGTGCATGGCAGACTATGCCCAGATTTCCTCTCCTTTATCAGAAACACCAAGGGAATCATTATTTTCCTCCAAGTTTCCAATCATCACCACATCAGCAACAAGTCCCTACCTGATAGAATCACATCCAGAAGAGAATTGTCCTGTGATTGCTGCTCCACTCTTTGAAGTATGAAATTATCGCTAAGAAAAGTCAAGAGGTCATGCTGTGTGTGTGTGTGTGTGTGTGTGTGTGTGTGTGTGTGTGAGAGAGAGAGAGAGAGAGAGAGAGAGAGAGAGAGAGAGAGAGAGAGAGGAGACAGAGACAAAAGGATATAGAGAGAGACAGCGAGAAGGTGCTTCAGAAGATATGTGGATAACTGAAATCCTCCTTTGCTGCTTGATGGCACTTCTGTGCAGGCTTGTGATCTGTTTCCCAAATTCCTCATCTATTTCTTCTTTCTTCCTGGGTGGTCTGTAGTCTACTCCAAAGACGAAAATACTCCTGTTTTTTCCCTCTATTGACCATTTCACCACATGCTCCCAATTCCTCTATGTTTTCTGGCTTTCCTCACACGAAAATGAATCCTTAATATACAATTATACCCCATCAGCACCTCTCCCTTTTAATTTATTCTATTTCTTTTTAAAATACATTTTATTTTCCCCAAATTACATGTTAGAATAATTTTTAAACTTCTTTTAGGTTTTGAGTTCCAAATTCTCTCCTTCTTTCTCTCCCTCTCCAAGACAGTAAGCAATCTGATATAGGTTATACATATGCAATCATGTAAAACATTTCCATATCAGTCATTTTCTACAAGAAGACTTGAAAAAGATGGAAGGAAATGAAAAATAGCATGCTTTATTCTGTATTCAGACAATATCAGTTCTTTCTTTGGAGGTAGATAGCATTTTTCATCATTAGTCCTTTGGGATTGTCTTGGATCTTTCACTGTATTGCTGAGAATAGCCAAGTCATTTACACTTCTTCATCATACAGTATTGCTGTTACTGTGTACAATGTTCTCCAGGTTCTGCTCCCTTCACTATGCATCAGTTCCCAGGTCTTTCTGAAGTCATCCTGCTTGTCATTTCTTATAGCACAATAGTATTTCATTACAATTATATACCACAGCTCATTTTGCCATTCCCCAATTGATGGGCATCCTTTTGGTTTCCAATTCTTAGCCCCCATAAAAATATCTGCTATAAATGTTTTTTGGTACAGATAGGTCTTTTTCTCTCTCCTATTTCTTTTTAATAATATATACCCACCTAGGACCAAAGTGAAATAATAAGTTTCATCCCTTCAAGTCTCATAGATCCCTGTGAGAAATTTGCCTCCTTCTCTTAAGACTTACAGTTCTTCTTGCATGTTGCCTAAACTTTGGGGCTTTGTGTATGGACATTAGAGGTCATGGATTTTTACCATGGGCTCTTTTCTTGGATTTTGTCTTCTATGAACTTTTGGATGTCTCAACTATGATTTTATTTACTGCAGTTATTCTCTATGGTCTCTGACTTGGTGGATGTGGATAACCAGTCTTCTCCTTCCCCCATCCTTTTAAGTCCTTTTGACTGGATTATAAGACATGTGACGTGTACCTTTTGTGATAGGCAAAAGTACCACTGGGCAAATTTAAAACTAGCTGAATAATTGGACCTAATTTGTAGCCATTAACAGCTCTTTAGGAATTTGGAAGGAGGTCTCCAATAGAATGCCTCAGTGTCTGTACTTGATAACTTTGTTTTTAGAGAGGCAATGTGGCCTAATGTATAGAGAGACGGCCTAGGGGAGGGGTCAGAAATATGTGGATTCAAGTCCCACTTCTAATACTTACAAGGTCTTGGTCATGGTCAAGTATGACCAAATGGTCTAGCCACCTAACTTCTCTGTCCATGGTTTCTTTATCTGTAAAACTGGAAGAAGAATGATATCTATCATTAGCTATCTATAATTTTGTCATGAAGCTCAAGTGAGATAATTCATGTATGACACTTTGCAAGCCATGCAGTTCTATATAAAGGTCAACCATTATCATTTGTCACCTTTAATCAATGATTTGGATAAAAGCACAAATGTCCAGCTTGTCATATCTGTAGAAGAGCCAATATAGAGGACAACAAAGTTTGCATCTGAAAAGGTCTCAACAGAGTCAAAACACTAACTGAAACAAATCTAAGTAGATGAAAATTAATTGGGATGCTGTAGCCTTACAAGAATGTTCAAAATTGACCGAACAAATAAAAGATGAGGGACACAAGATTGGGTAGCAGTTTGTTTAGAAAACATTTGGGGGTTTTAGTGGATTGCAAGCTCAAACTGAGTCAATGGTGTGATAGAGTAGCTAAGTCATTGGTCCTCTTTGAAGATGAAGGATGAACAACAACAACAATCCAGGCAGCTCTGAGTGGCACTGCAACAGCTCATTAGGACCAGTGAGAGAATAGTCCTACTTCAGTATGCCCTGGTCAGACCATATCTGGAGTGTTGTACTCAGTCTTTGTCACCTCATCTTAGGAAAACATTGAGAAAGCAGAAAACTGTAATAAGAGGGCAGAGTTTATAATCTCAAAGAAGATCATAAACATGTCTGAAAGGTTCGGAATCGCCGGATAGAAGAAACTCTCATAGTAGAAGGCAGAAGAATCAAAACATTTATTTAGGCTCAACAGTAACCAACCCATGAACCAGCAACCCCATTTTGATATGTTGGTCATAATCTTCCAGGCCCAATAAGTACGCCTTGAAAGAGTAACCAGGAGGCTACAGAGAAACATGATTGCGTAAAGCAAAATCATGTTTCCCCCTTGATGGTAATAAGATTACCCACTGGACTGAAGTCTTTGTTCAGCTTCCTCCCGTAGATCAGCTCTGCTGCTGGCAGCTCCTGCCTCAGCTGTGTCTGTTTCTGAAACTGAAGCTGCAACTGTAACTGACGATGTAACTGTCGTAACTGCCTCTGGCTCCAACCGGAAAAGGAAAGAGAGAATCTTCAAGCTGTCCTCTCCCCTCTTATAGGGTTTCTGACATCATCAAGCTCCGCCCGAATGACCAGGGCTGATTGGTTCTTGAGTTGGCTCCTCCCCCTAGGGTAGACCAGGTTCTGGAGCTAACACCTCCCCTCAGCCAGCCCCATGACTCCCCACACAGGAAGCCGTCTGCCTCCCGGCATGCTCCCCGGGCCTCCTGCCCCGGAAGAGCAAGCCACAGTGTCCAGAGGCTCAATGAGGCAAGCTGAGCCATTCAAAGAAAACAAAAGCCATTATGGCTACATTCCACCCCTTGTTATAGGATACATAATCTAATCAGCCATGTATCCTAGAACATACATTGTGATTCAATTACAAAGGAAACTAAAACATATCATTCATTATAAAGCAAAACATATCATTTGGTGACATTCCTAAACATTGGTTTAACGATTCAAATGCGATCCACCCCTAGGTCCCAGCAAGATAATCTCTTCAATCAATCATCCCCAAAATAATTATTAATAATTCAAATGTCCACCCCTAAATCCTTGTATCCATTACATAGGATCAATAATATCATAACAATAAAACAACACAGCAAGGATAACACAAAATAAGTAAACAGAACACTATCATCATTTCCACCCCCCTTGAACGATTGGGGCTCAAAATCTTGGGGTGAGGGGTGAAGGTCTCATTTTCCATAGCTTCTTCATGCTGAAATTGGATGTAGAGATGGCCCTGCCCCCAAAAAGTCCCATTCCAGAGGTCATTTCTTTAACGAGCTGGCAGGAATTCCAAGAATGCTACATGCTTAGGCAGTCACCGGAAAGTGCAGGGTGCTTAAGCCTGAAGGAAACAAAACTAGCAACAAGGTTAGCCAAAACAAAGGACAAAAAGAATAGTCTGTGAATCTATTATTATAACCTATTCACGGTAAAATATATGGTTCAGGGGTACAATTTGGTAATTATTTTCCCCTGAATAGACAACTGTTACAGTGTTGTCCTTCCCATGGGCTATAACTTCTGCAGCCTTTGGAATATCATCTGGCTTCCGTTTTACCCATACCTTAGCTCCTGACTTTATTCTATCAATGGAGCAAGACCCTTTTGCCCCTCTAGTAGTTATTTTGGGAGGAGGGTCAGTTTTCACAAAGGGTATTTTTTCACAGGGGATAATAATGACTTGAACCATCCTATCATTTCTACAAAATTGTACAGGTTTTTTACCCATATTCTGGAGTGTCACAACAATTTCTTTTTGATAATTAGAATCTATCACTCCAGCCAATATATGTATTCCTTGAGCCGCTAATCCTGGTTTAGGTAATATCCATCCAAGATGATTCTTGGGGATTCTCATACACACTCCAGTAGGGGTTTTTCTTATCTCTTTCCTATTTAACCTAAAATTCTCTATACAATGTAAATCATATCCTGCTGAACCAGGTGTTCCTGGACTTGGTAGTGGGACATCTTCCCTCACAGTCCAAAATTCAATGTTTTGGATCTCACATGTTTGCTGTTCTCTGATCTGCAGATTTGGGGTCATCATTCTGGCTAGAGGTGTACTCCCCCCTAAGGGCCTATTATTCAAATTACGTAAGGCAATAGACAAATTATCCTTCCAATGTCGATATGAGTTATTTGAGCTTAATTTTCTCAGCTGTTCTTTCAACAATCCATTCATTCTTTCAATTAGCCCAGATGCTTGTGGGTAATATGGAATATGATATATCCATTCTATATTATTCAACACACAATATCTTTTCACTTCTTTGCCCTTGAAATGTGACCCATTGTCACTTTGAATCTGCATTGGGGTTCCATAATATAAACTTACAATATCTAGAGTTTTACAGGTGTTTTTCTGAGTTGCGTCTTTATAAGGACAAGCCACTAGTACACCTGAATAGGTGTCAACACACGTACATACATATTTACATCCTTTATCCTGGGGTAGTGGGCCAATATAATCTATCTGCCAAATTTGGGCTGGAACTTTTCCCCTTGCTATTTCTCCAGTAACTATCCTAGGAAGAGTTCGTTCTTTTTCTAATTGGCATATACAACACTCCTCTGTTATTTGTTTTAACAACGCATGAGAAATACTGATACCTCGATCCTGTGCCCATCGATGGGTGGCCTGGACCCCTAAATGGCCGGCAGTCTGGTGGACCCATCTTGCTAAGGCTGGGTCATCAGTTGGAGTCGGAGTAGGGACAATACATTCAGTAGCAATCTTTGCTAGTCGATCCGCATGTGCATTGTATTCACGTTCTGGTGTGGTCAGGGTTGCATGAGCATCAACATGAAAAACTGACAGATCTGTAACCAAAGACATGTCCCATATATTTTCCCATAACTCTTTACCCCAAACTTGTTTGCCATGAATCTCCCAATTCTGATTCTTCCATATAGGCATCCACGTAGCTAATCCATTAGCTACCGCCCACGAGTCAGTAAATATATGACACTGTCCTCCTTTCTCTGCTCTGATGGCCTGATGCACTGCCATCAGTTCAGCATATTGGCTACTTCCACCTATCCCAGAACTTTCCAGAGTTCTCCTTGTACAGGGGTTATAGGCTACTGCTTTCCAATGTCTCTTCTGTCCTAAATATTTTGCTGTCCCATCAGTAAACCAAGCATGTTTCTTCTGTTCTTCATTTAGTCCGTCATATCCATTATTCCATTTCACTAAGGATGGTACCATCTGTTGCTTAGATTCAAGGGGCTTTTCATTGCTCTCAGTATCAATGTTCGCCACAGATTCATGTAGAGCAGAAACTCCATTTTTGCCTGCTCTGGACCTATTCTGAATATACCACTTCCATTTGATTATGCTTGCCTCTTGTGCATGTCCAATTCTGTGAGAAGCTGGGGTACTCATTACCCAAGTCATAATTGGAATTCCAGGCCTTAATACCACTTCATGACCCAGAGTTAGTTGCTCAGTTTCTGCTAAAGCCCAATATGCAGCTAACAGCTGCTTCTCAAAAGGTGTATATTGCACTCCAGATGAGGGCAGTTTCCTTGACCAAAAGCCTAAAGGTACACTTCGGCTTTGTTGTTTTTGCCACAGACTCCAATTTGCATAGTCATCTTGTACAGTCACTTGTAACTCCACTGGCCCATTTTGCATAGGCCATAAGTCTAGAGCTAATTGAATAGCAGCCTTTGCTTCCTCAAAAGCTCTACTTTGTTCAAGTCCCCAGTCAAATTCATATTTCTTTCTGGTGACTTTATACAAGGGTTTTAAAATCTGTCCCAAATGTGGGATGTGGTGTCTCCAATAACCAAACAGCCCTATGAACTTTTGGGCCTCTTTCTTATTGGTAGGGGTGGGAAAATCCTGGATTTTTTGTCGAGCTTGTGGGAGAATTTCTCGCAGTCCTCTATTCCACTGTATCCCCAAGAATTTTACAGTTTGAGCTGGCCCTTGAACCTTTGCGGGGTTGATTTCCCATCCTTTGCTTTTCATATGGTCAATTAATAATGCTAAACTCTCCTCCACCTCCTTTATATTCTTTCCCTGTATCATGATGTCATCTATGTAATGTGTAAGCTGTACACCAGGTAACTTTAATTCATCCAAATGTTCAGCTACAATCCTGTGGCAAATAGTTGGGCTATGAATATATCCTTGCGGCAGGCGTGTAAATGTATACTGTCGGCCTTGCCAAGTAAAAGCAAACTGATTCCATTGCTTGGGGTCTATTGGGATTGTAAAGAAGGCATTGGCCAAATCAATAACTGCATACCAAGTCCCTTCACGTTTTTGTATTCTCTCTATTAAAGTAACTGTGTCTGGGACAGCAGCATACAAGGGAGGAGTCACTTTGTTCAGCTGTCTATAATCTACTGTCATCCTCCATGTTCCATCTGACTTTCGGACTGGCCAGACAGGGTTGTTCCATTGAGTAGTTGTAGGGACTAACACTCCTGCCTCAACACATTCTCTTATAGTGTTGGCAATTTCATCTTGCCCACCTGGCACACGATATTGCCTCAAAGTAATTACTTCAGAAGGTTCGGGCAAAGTGATTGGATCCATCTTGATTTTCCCCACTAAGACTGCATTAATGCCTATTTTCCTCACAGCAAATTGGTATTTCCCTTCAGGTAAATTTAAGGTCATACCCTTCAAAATGTCTATTCCAATGATGTATTCAGGAATAGGCACAATAACCACACTATATTCTTTCTTGGGCAACTGTCCAATTTTCATCATCAATTTAACTTGTCTGGCTGATATTTCAGTCCCTCCTAGTCCTGTGATGGTAATAGGAGTTCCATGGCTGAACTTGTCTGGATTTCCATAAATAAGGGTGGCCTCGGCCCCAGTATCTATTAATGCCTCAGTTACCGTACTTGACCCATTTTTCCAATATATGGTCAAGTTAATGTGAGGTCTACAATCCAGCCTGTGTATTTCCTTAATTTGGACTGGGGCTCGGCCTGTTCCCTAGTATTCCCTTTCATATGATTCACTTGGGTTTGAAGGTTCAACATCTGTAGCATTTGCAGGAGCAGTTCTGATTTCCCTATCTCTCGTGTTATCAAGTCCTCTATACATTCTGTATAATTCATTGGTTGGAATTCCATCTATCATTTCAAAACCTACCCCTGCTCTCAATAAAGTAGTAAACATTTCTTTCCTTGTTACTCTCCTTTGGCGCCAAGTTTGCTGGTTATTCACCCTTCTCTCTCGAGGAGATCTATCCCTTCCCCAGTCACCTAAGTCATATAACTGTAAAATCTTATTTATCACTGTTGTAAGACGGCTCCCTACTTCTCCAAGCAATAAATTCAAAATTAGTTGTTTATAAGCAGGGGGAGCTGTCTTAATTATTAAATTCCTATGAGACAGTCCCATTGGATCATTGTAATATTTGTCTGCAGTTCCTATCATAATGGCAGTCTTCATTACCTCCTCCTTTAGTCTCATGATACAATCTCTAAGTGAATACCAGGGTCTGTGCTCAGTGGGCCACATAGAATCAGTATCATATCTCTTATTGCATCCCACAGCGGCTAATGCCAACAGAGTAGTCCTGCTATCACCATCTCCTTGCTGATGATGTTCCCTAAAAGCTTGTTGAACTAGAGGATCATGGCTGATACCTATGAATCTCATGCAGTCTGTCCCATCTACTGATATTCCACCGGCCCCTTGATCACTGAGTCTTACCATCCAAGATATCAATGGTTCTCCTATTCTTTGGCTGAATCTACTCAAAATATCTGTGACCTCTTGCGGTGAGAAATCTTCCTGAATTTCCCTTGTAACTGAATCTTCACCTCGGGTTTCTGTCTTCCTCCTTTGTATGGGTCGAGCCCTTGTCTGATCATTTAACCATCTCCTATTCTCTGTGTGAGGCACATCCTGAACCCCAGTAGTGTTTTGTGCCTCAGCCGGCTCTTTCTGGGCTGGGTTGAAATGCACTCTGGGCTTTTTTGGTCTCCTGTTGCTCTTAGCCACATTAATAGGAAAGTTCTCATTTGAGTCAGTTTGGTCTCCTGCTATCTGAGATTCCTCTTCTTCCTGTGGGGTAGGAGTGCCCCCATGTCTTTCACTTAATCTCAATCTTTCGTATACTAGCCGGTAGGCTGATAACACTATCCAGCTTTGCCTAGATAGTGATGCCCCTGACTGAATCCCAACTTCTCGTAAACACTTTTCCAAATCCCTAGGATCTCCTCTCCGTAGCCTTGGTTCCCAGTTTTCACAGGGTCCAGCTTTTTTAGCCAATTCTTTTGCTAGGGAGGAATAAAATGGATCCTCCCATCCTGGGATATTTATCTCTTCCTCTGAAATTGTTCTGCTTCTAAATAGAGATCTTATACCTAGCGATCCTGTTCGTGACGCCAAATGTAATAAGAGGGCAGAGTTTATAATCTCAAAGAAGATCATAAACATGTCTGAAAGGTTCGGAATCGCCGGATAGAAGAAACTCTCATAGTAGAAGGCAGAAGAATCAAAACATTTATTTAGGCTCAACAGTAACCAACCCATGAACCAGCAACCCCATTTTGATATGTTGGTCATAATCTTCCAGGCCCAATAAGTACGCCTTGAAAGAGTAACCAGGAGGCTACAGAGAAACATGATTGCGTAAAGCAAAATCATGTTTCCCCCTTGATGGTAATAAGATTACCCACTGGACTGAAGTCTTTGTTCAGCTTCCTCCCGTAGATCAGCTCTGCTGCTGGCAGCTCCTGCCTCAGCTGTGTCTGTTTCTGAAACTGAAGCTGCAACTGTAACTGACGATGTAACTGTCGTAACTGCCTCTGGCTCCAACCGGAAAAGGAAAGAGAGAATCTTCAAGCTGTCCTCTCCCCTCTTATAGGGTTTCTGACATCATCAAGCTCCGCCCGAATGACCAGGGCTGATTGGTTCTTGAGTTGGCTCCTCCCCCTAGGGTAGACCAGGTTCTGGAGCTAACACCTCCCCTCAGCCAGCCCCATGACTCCCCACACAGGAAGCCGTCTGCCTCCCGGCATGCTCCCCGGGCCTCCTGCCCCGGAAGAGCAAGCCACAGTGTCCAGAGGCTCAATGAGGCAAGCTGAGCCATTCAAAGAAAACAAAAGCCATTATGGCTACAAAAACCTCCAGAGAAAGGTGACTTACATGGTGAGCACTCTTGAAAGCATGCCTTTGGGAGGAACTGGAGGAGACCAAGATGGGTATGGTCCTTGGGTCACAGGTCTAGAGTTGAAAGAGACCTTGGAAATCATTTAGCATCTGATTTGTAGTGCCCATCCTGTCTGTTAGTAGAGTAGACACTGGAGGGAGCCTGAGTTGTATATTATTCCTGCATCTAACCTGGAGCTCATAGGAGTTAAATGAGATGCCAAGATTCACTTCTTATTTCTGGAACATTCTGAGTAATCCTGTCTGTCTCTGATCTCTTTCAACAGGAAAGAGATCTTATCTCTCTCTGTCCTTCCTCATTGCCATGCCATCCTTAAGTCTTTTATTCCAATAGCAGAGTTCTGAGTGAAGATTCACTGGGTCTCCAACAGATGTGTCCTCTTTTCAGCGATCAGCTAGTCCCAGGCTCATCTCATAGAGCAGAAATGGCCCTGAAATCTTACATAAGTTCTTTGACATTTGGTTAGCTACTATAAATTGGCTTGTTCAATAAACTCTAGATTTATATGGGGATGTGAATGATGCATGTCTGTGTAAGAAATCTAATCTCTCTCATGAGGGGATAGTTGATGCCAGGACTCAATTGCACAGAGCCCACAAATGTCTCCTGATAACCTTGTAACTTTGTGTTTACTTGGATCATGGGGATCAGAGAGCAGCTGAGATGAGGCCCACAGAAGGGAGGGGCCTCTGGAAATTCCCCCATATGGTTAACCAAGTACATGAGCTGGACTGCATGAAGACAGAAGAGGAGATAACCTTTGCGTTGCAAGAAGATGCAACCATGAGTAATCCTGCCAGGATGAGTGAACCCTGGGCAAGAAGGGAGCACCGTGGGGCTGAAAAAGAGAATTGCATTCAGACATAAGCTCTCCCCTGCTGGGTCTGGAATTGCTCACTGCACCAAAAACCCCAGACTTAGTTTTCCTTGAATTTAAAAGACCTTCAGGAGCAGCTGCAGTTTAGATGCACTGAAAAACTTTCCAAAGAAAAACAAAACAAAACAAAAAAACCAGAACCCAGATCAGGTCTGCAGACACCTTAGTACACTATTATTGCCAAATTGTCATTCAGTCCTCATAAAGAACCTCAGAAAGAGTCTTAGAAAGCCCTGCTCTGTGCTGGCGTTTGAGAGCCATAATCATGACTATTACGGGACAATCCAAGGTTGGTCACTGATTGGGTCCTCTGTTACATTCTCCCAACTCTCTCCCCCATCCCATGACAGTCCTCTCCTCTCCTTCATGACTGCCCTTGATTCAATATTGTTCTAAGAGTATGGAAAGAGGAAATGCATCCTCCCTCTGAAATGCTGACAAATATCATAGGAATCCCAGTGGTTTACTTGGTGGTTCTTCCCTCATTCCACGCAGGGGAATCCTGAAGCATTAAGACAACCAACCTCCTCCATGAGACTCAGATGACTGACTTCTTGGTGGCCACAGGGTTTATTAAACTCAGTAAAGTGAAGAATTGTTGCCTCTCATAAAGGGAGGGGCTTGTGGACATCCTATCTGTGAGGAAATTGCTTCTCTGGATTATCTCCTGGATGGTCTGTAGCTCCTGGTTCCCTTTTTGTCTGATTGTTCCTTCTTAATCTCTGTTGCTGGAGGGTAATCCAGGTCACATGGATTATACATCTCCCTTAAGGCTCTGTCCTGCGCTGCCTTCTACTCATTCCAGTTACTCTCTCATTTGATGACTTCGTCAGTTCCCATGGACTTATAATCTCTATGATGAATCCATATCTTCAGGTCCAGTCTCTTTCCCAGCCTTCAAGCCCATACCATCAACTGCCTATTGGATGTTTCAAACTAAATATCTGGGACTCATCTTAAACTTGTTTAGTCATTTTCAGTTATTTCTGACTCTATGTGACCCCTTTTGGGGTTTTCTTGGCAAAGATACCAGAGCAGTTTGCCATTTTCAGCTCATTTTACAGATGAAGAAACTCAGACAAACAAGGTTAAATGACTTGTCTTGTCCAGGGTCACACAGCTAGTAAGTATTTGAGGCCAAATTTGAACTCAGATCTTCCTGAGTTCAGGCTCAGCACTTTATCCACCCATGCCACCTAGCTTCCCTCATCTTAAAAATCAACATGTCCAAAACAGAATTCACTATATTTTCACCAAACCCTCCTGTCTTCCTGGTTTCCCCCAAACCCCCATTACTCAGATTCACAAACTCAGTCATCCCTAACTCTTCACTTTCACACAACCTGCCCCCACCCATCCAATCAAATCTGCCTCCTTAAAATTCCTCCTATCAGTTCCCTTCTCCCTCAGCTACTCCTTGCCCCTCTCCTCCAAGTTCAATCCCTATTGGCATCTTCCCTGGACTACTGCAGGGGGTTCCTCACTGGTCCTCCTGCTTCTAGCCTCTCAGTTGCTGCTGCCAAAGAGATATTCCTGAAGCAAAGGTCTAGCCACATTCCACCCTACTTTGGAACTCCCACCACTGATCCAAACCACCCTGATTAGTGAGCAAGTGAGTGCCAACTAAACATCTAGCCAGTCCCAGCTTCTACTTCACATCTCATCCAGACACTTACTATCACCATCTTATTGCCACCCACCCCATCAGCATGGCCTTGTACTCCCTCTTCCCTCTCCTTCCATTTCTATCTCTTGCTCTGGAGACTGAAGTTGAAACCAAACCTACCATTGCCCTAGGAATGGTCAGGTCAACTGACTCCTCTGTGGCTCCCCTTGTGCTGCCCATGATGTATTCCCCAAAGAAAAGCACCCTTCATTGGCCACCAATCCCTTAGAGTGTATGTGATATTTCCACCCCCTCCCATTAGAATGCAAACTCCCAGAGGGCAAATGCTTCTGCATTTGCATTCCCAGTGCTTAGCACAGGGCTTGGAACCTAAAAAATCCTTGAGTATCTGCTTCACACTCATTCTTTCAAGCTGAATCAATGCTCGTTTCTTTCCTTCCTTCTCTATTGCCCCTGCCTTTGCAGACTGTCCCCTAGGCCTGGAATGCACTCCCTCTTCACTTCTGTCTCTTAGAATGCCAGGTTGTCCCCAAGACCAGCTTGTGTCACCTCAATAAGACTTTTCCTGGTCCCTCTAGCTGCTAGAGGTTTCTCCCAGGACATCACCCTGCATTTTGGGTACATATTCTGTATAGATTTATGGAGGTACATGGTGTTTGCTCCAGTAGAATCTCCTTGGGAGCAAGGGCTCAGTTTTGTGCCTGGCACAGAGGAACTTCTCTTTCTCCTCCCTCTCTTCTATCTCCTCTTCTTCCCCCTTTCCTTGGTCCACCTCCTCCTTTACTTGTTTAATCTCTTCCACTTCTCTTCTCTGTGTCTCTCTCTTTCTCTCATGAAAATCTTTGGTCCTGCAGATCCTTTCTCCCATTGATGAATTCCTCCCAGGGCCTCCATTTTGGAGAGGGTTCCAGGATGGTCATTCTTCATTAAAATGAAGGATAAACACAACCTATCCTGTGAGTAGTCCGAGCTGCTTGAATGGGGACTCAGCCAGTTGGGTAATTCGGCTTGTTCTCTCCCTCTCCCTTTCCTTCTCCTCTCCAAAGGAAGGTAAAATTTGATGGCCATAAGCTGCCCATTTAACTTGGGGTTTACTGACTAGATTCCTTCCTTCCTTCCTTCCTTCCTTCCTTCCTTCCTTCCTTCCTTCCTTCCTCCCTCCCTCCCTCCCTGCCTCTCTCCCTCTCTCTCTCCTTTTCTCTCTCCCTTCCTCTCTCTCTTTCTTTCTCTCTCTCTCTCTCTTTCTTTCTCTCTCTCTCTCTCTCTCTCTTTCTCTCTCTCTCTCTCTCTCTCTTTCTTTCTTTCTTTCTTTCTTTCTTTCTTTCTTTCTTTCTTTCTTTCTTTCCTTCTTTCCTATATTTTGGACCCTCCTGGCTCAGAGTGAATGTCAATAGTAACTGTTTCTCTTTTGACCAGAAACCTTGAGAGTCTTCCCCTCCCAGTTTAATTTTTTTCCTAATTAAAGGGGCCATCCTTTGACTCACTTCTTAAAGAGGCCTATTCACAGAATGGGCATTACCTCACTCAAAGTGAGAACCTAAAAGGGCCAGTGTCTCCCATTGCAATGTGAGCCATCTCCAGTCATCCTGAAGAATATCTGCCCCCTGGACCCAGATGCTTTGAAAGAGAAAGTGAAGCAGGTGATCTTGCACAGCCCTCCCTTACTTGAATCAAAGTCAACTGCAAGTCATGTCATCATTTCCCTGATGTCATGGTCCTCTTTGAAAATGAAGGACAAACACAACAACAACCCTTCTGATTCTTCATGACTCTCTGGGCTTCATCACCATTGGGTAACTTCTGACACCCCCAACTTTTTCATTTCTCCTATCGTGTGTTAGAAGGTAAGCTCCTTGAGGGACTATCTTTTTTCCCCTCATATTTGTGCTCCCAGACCTTAGCACAGTGCCTAGCTAGCACATAGTAAGTACTTAATGAATGTTTGTCACCCACCTGGGAAATAAATTCAGTTGAGCAAACATTTATTCATGCTTATTAATTTATTATGCCATTGAAAAAAGTGACTAGTGGGGAGAGGTGGTTAAATGGAAAGAGGTGTTGTCTTTGCAGCATTTCTAAAATCACCTGATCTGTTGGTCAGGGAGAAGAAATTTTTGAGTTGTCCAGAACACTGGCCAGAATCCAGGGCTTTTAGAGACTGATAAATATCTATTTTGAAGGTAGATCAAGAAGGATGGAAGCAGTGACCTGGTCTTCTTCATTTAGAATTTTTTTTGAGACTGGGTCTACTTATCTTGTCCAGACTTTGAATGTTAGTGCTTTCCATGGCCAGATACCTTCCTGATTGACTCAGGAGTTTTGACCTACCTATTTGTAACCTGAGCTTATTTGCCCCTCTTTAGACAGCCTGGTACCCATTCTGCCTGCTTTACTTCTGGGGGTAAATCATGTTAATGCCATATTTAATACAGATACCTAATCAGCATAGAGCATTACAGTTTAGAACTCTCAAACTCAAGAGATCTATCACGCTCAGCCTTCTCAGTAGGTGGGATTGCAAGAGTTGACCACCACGCTAAGCATAGCGCTTTTTTCTTGCTCGTATTCATTTGCCAGCCAATAAAAGAGGATTTGGGGACTTTCATTGGCCTAGAATCTAAAAATCTTGTGTGTGTGTGTGTGTGTGTGTGTGTGTGTGTATGCATATGTGTATGCTATGGCATAATCTTTGAAATGGATTGTTTGGGTTATAGGATCCCCATCACTGGCTTCATCTGGAGTTAGAAGGAATATTCTAGTCTTAAATTAAAATGTCATCTGGGACAACATTGAATCAGCATTAACAAAAGCAGGGAAAGGAATATACTTAATCCTAGCCTGCAGTTTTAATTATATTCAGGAGCCCTTAACTAAGTGTAGAGCTTCATATGCTGGTAGTCCAAACATGTCAGAGAGATACTTTCTAGTCACAACCCTACTAATATACAAGAGCTAAGATGACCCTGAAGTGATAAAGTCCCTGAGCAAGCTCGGCAATCACAAGCTCAGAGGGGCTAACCAGGAGAGATAAGATCAGAAGAATGATACACAGTAGAGATGATATGTCTAGAAAAAAGCACAGATGAAGTGCTCCACAGACAGGATGCCTGATAGTAACACCAGAGAACATGAGTCGCTCTGTGTAAGGTCAATGGAGAATAAGATCTTCCCTGCCCCTCAATAGGCCTTATGTGGAGCCCATTAAGGGAAGCTTGCTTGCTTGTAGGAAGGCTTATGCACCTTTTGTTAATCTCTAATTAGGCACTGAGCCTATTAGCTGAAAGATTATATATTGTGGGAGGTGAGCTTTTACTTTGGGGGCTCGCTTATGAGAAAGATGTTGTGATTCCCTGGTCATGGACTAAGTTCAGAGCTTCCTGACTCCTTAGAGGCAAAGACTCTCTCAATTCAGTGCTGGATGCAAAGCTTTTTGATTCATGCCGTAGAGCCCTGTCTGTTGGTCTTTATTTCTCTTCTCTGTATTTCCTGTGTTTATATTTTATGTTATTAAAAAAGAATATTGTTGACCCCTGAAACAGCTAACTTTCCTTAGTAAAGCAGATAAAAGAACCTGCACCAGCAGCCATCCTGGGTATGCCAGTGTGGTTGCCATTACACCCTGGAGTATCAAGTACGGCACACAGATCCCCATCTATGTGCCTTGGCTACATGGGTTCTCAATGTGTGCTTTTCCACAAATGTTATTTTCTTATTATTTCATTTACTACGTTGTTTGATTAAATGTTTTTGTTTTGAACTACTGCGTCCACCAGCTTGCTGTTCAAACTAAACACATCACTGGGGGCTCATGAGCCATGACTTTGAGTACCTCAGTCTTGGGGCACCCACATGTGAGAGAGTCCTAGGGTAGATGAATCCTTTAGTTACAGATATTTTCTCTTGTTCTTTAATCTTTTGTTTCTTGAATGCAAATTAATTGAAAATAGTTCTCTCCTCTGATGTCCCAGTGAGGAAAGTTTCCCTGTGTGGGTTAACACCAGATATCTCTCCTCATGTACACTCAGAGGGATAATAATGAGATGCAAATAATTGCAATTAAATGTACTCTATTAATCACCTACTATGTACAAGATCTTGTGGTTGGTGCTAAGGGAGGATGGAAATGAAAAAAAGAGAATTGTCTAACATGCCAGATTGTTACATAGAAGGCTTCAGGGCACGGTGGGCAGGGTGATGTTTTCTGGGCCATCTCCTAGGACCCTACTGCTAGGATGAGCTCTGTAATGACCCCTTTGTCTAGCTCTGTCATTCTTCCACAGACCTTGACCTGTGAGCCTGTGGGCTATCCACACCAGGCAGTGCCCAGATGTGACGTGGCTCAGCACAGGTCTCAGCAGGTCTGACTGAACGAAAGGCGAACCTTGCAGAGATCAAGCATGAGGCTTGAGGAATGCTCAGCCTGAAAGGCGATTGTTTGCTCCTGTCAATCTGCCTCAGGATTCCTCTTCAGGCTTCAGAGACAACAGCGACGGAAAATATCCAGCTCTTTTGAAGATGGTAACCCTTTCAGGGGAGAGAGAACGAGAGATAGGAAGAACAGCTAAGGCAAAAGCAGCAGTCATGGCGCCGAGATGACCCTATCTCTTATCAAGAATGTTGTTGGCTGGGAGATATGATAAACAGCAGAGAAAAGACTGGAGAATGTCACCAAGATAAGGGGACAGCAGGTGTAGGACTAACAATGAGGCCTGCAGATGATTTGCTGGACTTGGAGAGAGAAAGACATGGGTTTGAATCCCAGATAGGATACTCATTAGTTGTGTGACCTGGGACATTTCACTTAACCTTCCTGAGTCTCAGTTTCTTTACCCACAAAATGGGTACATGCATGCATTTCCCACTAGACAGGGTTATTGGGAGATTCTAATAAGGAAATGCTTATGTAGGGACCACAGACATTTTTGTGAGCAGGGAGGGCAGAGCTATTAAGGCCTTTACCAGCTGCATCTTGTCTTTGTCCTCCCAAGCTGATGGGCATGGCAAGTAGCTCTATCAAGCTTTTCTGGCAGTTTTTCTACAAGGAGGCCCAGGATAACTAGAAGGGGACCTGGGCTAGGGGTCCAGGGGTACAACTGGAATTAAATGGAATCTCAGAACTTAACTCCCTTGAAAATATAGATTGAGAGATGCTAAGTGGCATCAAAAGAGTTCAAAAGTGACTTCAAAATGCCCAAGGCTTTCTCTGACTAGCTCATTGGATGTGGCTGTCTGGGAGAGCTAAAGATTTCCCCCAGACTATAGACTAGAGAGCTGACAGGAAGGAAGCCTCATTGCAGTTGGGTAACAGCTGAAAGAAGGGCATGCCCATCAGAGAACAGCACCATATGCAGGCTGATGAAACTAGGGGTCTCTGCTGCATAGGAGATGCAAATTCTCTTGCAGGTGTGTTCTCAGCTGGTGAAGTGCTACTCTGGGGGAGAAAGTACTCTTGTGCATATGAAGTAATTTTTTGGGCTGTTCGGTTAAATAGTTTTTGCTTTAAGCTAATATGGCATCTGCTTGGTCCAGTAATAGGAAACACACAGATGGGGGCTTTGGGTGGATGATGACCAGCATCATGCTTTGGCTCTGACATAGCTTTCTGGGGGCCCCCTTATGGGGGGCACTGCAAATGTCAAGCATCTTGCCAATGTTAAAGTGCTATGAAAGTTTCAGCTACTGTTATGACAGTACCTCAGGCAGGCTCTGGTCCACATAGAGGAAGCACAATCAGAACTGGAGAGTAAGCTGGAGTCTGAAAAATGGATCTTGGAGCCACAAACAGAAAATGGGGGAGAGTATGGAGAGGAAGCTATTTTGCTTTAAAATCTCCCTGGCTCAGTGGTTGGGTTTTCTGGGGGACAGCAAAGTGGTGCTATGGATAAGGTGCTAGGTATGGAGTTAGGAAGACCTGAGTTCAAATCTGGCCTCAGATGCTTACTAACTGTATGATTCTGGACAAGTCATTTCACCTGTTTGTTGGCATTTCCTTAACTCTAAAATGGGCAGAATGAAGACATCTACTTCCCAGGGTTGTTCTGAGATTTCAAAAGGTAACTTTTGCAAAGTGTTTTATAAATGCCTGTTATGATTATCATTCTAGGATCCTGTTCCGTTTTCTGTGGGATAGTGCCTGGTGAGTCCTGGTGGTCTAATGCAGGCCTGGCATGGCTTGGGACCCTCATTCAAAACCCATTCTGGGGCTGTGTGGGGGGCACCAGCCACAGTAGGACTCTGATATGATGATGAATTCCTGGATGTCTTTTTTAACAATCCGGCTAGCAGCTCCTGTGGGGGTGTAAGATCCCTCCACAGCCAGCACCCAGGAGGCTGCTGGCATGCCGGGAAAGCACAGGTTCTTTTTATCTGCTTAAACAAGGAAAGCACGGTGAAGCGGTTGACCAGCTTACTTTAATCCAGAATTCAGTTAGCATACAGACAACATTCTTTTAGTTCAGGGGAAAAAAACGCCAGCATTCAGTTAGTTCAGGGGAGCATACAGGCAAGCATCAAGAGACAGACCAAATATAGATTACAGTCAGTTAGTTCAGGGGAACAAACAGCCAGCACCCTGGAGTTCAGAATATTCATTTAGTTCGGGGGAAAACAAAACCAGCACCCCGAACTTCAGAATAAAATACAAACAAATTACAAATATCAACAGACAGACTCAATACAGATTCATTCACTTACTTCAAGGGGAAAAAGCCAGCACCCTGAAGTTCAGAACATTCATTTAGTTCGGGGGAAAACAAAACCAGCACCATGAACTTCAGAACAAAATACAAACAAATTACAAATATGAACAGACAGACCCAATACAATTCATAGTTACCAACATCTAGGTTCAGCCTGGGAGCTCATAATGAGGGCTGGCCCAGAGTCATGCTTGCTGCTGCTCCCACACCAACCAGAAAAGGAAAGAGAGCTCTTCAAGCTGTCCTGTCCCCTCTTATAGAGTTCTTGACATCATCAAGTGCCGCCTGAATGACCAGGGCTGATTGGTTCTTGAGTTGGCCCCTCCCCCTAGCGTAGACTAAGTTAACACCCAACAGGGCATGGCTCTGGAGTTAACACCTCCCCTCAGCCAGTGCCGTGACTCATCACACAGGAAGTTCTCTGCTTCCTGGCATGGTGTCTGGGCTTCCTGTCCTGGAAGAGGAGCAATAGACCCAGCAATGCCCAATGAGGTAAACTGAGCCACCCAAAGAAAACAAAGGCCACTCTGGTCACAATGTCTGAATGAGCAGAGAAACATGGGGCCATAGGTCTGAATGGGGAAGCAAAGCTTGCTGCCTGGTGCCCTGGGCTCTCTTCCCCTCACATTAGGGATGCCCCTTGCTTTCTCCCTGGGCCTGGCTTCCTGTCTTTAGGTTCCCTGCCTCTGGGAGGCTGTGGCAGGGAGGGGGCCAAGTCTGAGAGCTGAACTCAGGAAACTGCCCTGAGATGCATTTGTGTGTGATTGTGGGCAGATCATTTGGCTACTTCGAGACTCAGTTTCCTCAGCAGTAGCTGAGGCATAATCATAGTTTGCCTAACTCAGAGAAAGTGCTCTGAAAATCTTCAAGCCTGTGCTGAGGCAAGCTGTTATTTCAGGAAAGGATCTGATAATGGAGGCAGAAATGACTCAGGAGGCTGATAAGGAAAAGGCTGATATGTTTCCATCACCTGACTCAGAGGAGCCTGGGTGCAGGGTCTGAAAGCCATGGGAGATGTAACTGCAGAGCCAGTACCAAGGATGTTTGGAAAATTGTGGAGAATGAGAGCTGTGCCCATAGTCCTGGGAAAGGGAAGGGCAGATACTCTGACTCTGAAAAAGACCTGGAGGCTGGTGGGCTTGACTAGGGCTTGTGGCCATGTGGGCATGCTGGGGAGTATCTAGGGGAGGGTGGCCAGGGTGCTGAAGGGCCCAGAGTCTAGGCCACATGAAGACCAGGTAAAGGAACCAGGATGTTCCCAACTTTGGCTGAGGCTGCTGTGTGCTAAATCACACTGGGCTTGGCACCCCTGCCCCCTCCAGCATTGACCCCCAGGGGAACAGGGACCCTGCCCTAGACTCATGCAAGTCAGAGGAAAGGGAAAGGAAAAGGGTTTGATCCTGAAGATTTAGGTGTGGGAGGGGCCTTTGAGGTCACCCTGCTCAATGCCCTCATTGTATAGAGGAAGAGCCACAGTCTTCTGGCCTTTGGCCACTGGAGTGCTCCCTCTGCCCCCCGAGGCTGCGGTGCCTTCCCCAACCCTGGGGGAGCAGGGCCCTCTTCCCCAAGGGCTGTCCTGGATGCCTCGCTTGCCACGATTTGGAAGGGGGACAGATGGTTTTGTCCTGGAAGTACAGTAACTTCTTCAATTGGGGATTTATTCAGCACCCATGACCTGCCAGTCACGGCTCTCTGAGAATTAACATTGAGTAGGGGGGTGGTAGGGCCTGAGCATGTGAAAGGTACTAAAGCCTCCATGCCACAGTGAACAAGGGCAGGATTCATGATGAAGAGTTGGGGGGGGGAATGACTTTCCCATTGGCCCCTGCTGGTGTGGAGAAGCTTGGCCTGTGATGGGCATGTTGGCAGATTCTATCATTAGACAAGATGACAAATGTCTTCTTCCTTTAGGCTGGCTGGTCTGTCAGGTTCTGAGCTGGAGGCTGAAATAGATGCTTGTGAGATAAGTCCTGTAGTCCTCCCCTGCTGGCCACACATCCAGAGGAGAAGACAGGGCTGCCATGGCACCACGACAAAGGACACAGAAGAAACAAGGCTGAGTCACCCAAGGTAAGGAGTTGGGGAGAGCAATGGACTCTTCCCAGGACTGCCAAAGCTGGGCTGGCCTGAAGAACAGGATCCAAAAGTAGCAGCTGAGTCAGAGAGACTCAGTCCTGAGGCTATGGCTGCCTCTGCCCCACCTCCATCCCTGCTTTGGCGCTGAGAGGCTGTAGCCCCCCATCTTTGGAAAACCCCAAGGAGGAGGAATCAGGGGCCTTCACAGTGATCTCTTCCACCTCCTTTGCTTTTCTGCAGAGGAGCTTGAGACCCAGAGAGAGGCTGCTGGTGGTGGAAGTCAGGTTTGAACTCATGTCCCTGTGCTTCCAGGTCCAGTACTCCTTTGCTATACCATCCCACTCCTTCCCAAGTGTTTTCCCTTAGCCAAGCCCATGAAGAATATTATGTAGGCATTCTCACCACTCCTTCTCACAGATGAGGAAACGGACTTGGAGCAGGTAAAGCCACACAGCTAGCTAGGATGGGAATAGACCACTTGACTTGGCATTTGAGGCTCCTCTCTCCACATTATACTGGATAACCCTACTCCTCTGGTGCTTGAGAAACACTGACTCCCCAGGGACTTTCTGTCCTGCTGCCCAGTGACTCCCGTGAGGTGTCCAGGGATAACTCAGCCTCTGGGAGTGACTCTAACAGGACCAATCTGCAGCCCACGTGGCTGGACTCCTGAGAAGTCATATCTCCTGAGGGTAAGTCCTTGGTCCTAGATTTGAACTCTTCAATTGGGTTTTCTCTCCCCATATCCATCATCCTGGGTGGCAGCTGCCTTATCTGGTACGGCAAGAACAGAGTGCGGGAGGCGGGAAGCAGCCAGAAGATGGCTTTGTTCTTGGTCCATTGGTGGGCATCCAGGAGCACCTGCAAATGATGGCACCAGCCAGGCCTCAGCCAACAGTCTCTGGGCCCTGGCACTCTGTGAATGCTTTGCTCCTTTTCTGTTTTCTGCTCAGTTCTGCCAGGGCTACATGCTGAGGCTCTGCACCTGGCCAGCCGGACCAGATGACTGCATGCTGTCACAAAGGCAGCTAGGCCAGCAGGAAGGCCAGGCACCAGCTGCCTGAGAGCCGGGCCTGGAAAGAAGGTCTATCATTGTGTCGCTGTCCATTCAGCACTATGCAAGGAGAAGCCTTGAACCTCCCCAGCTGGGGCCCAAGGCGGTGCATCTTCTGCCTTTGAGCCCTGGGGGAGGGGAAGTGGTGGGGCGCATGATGGGAGATGGGCCTGTCAGGGCCGAGACCAGAGCCATCTTCTCCTGGAATGGCATCGACATCTCTGCCTCTTCCCCATCGTTCCTCATCATTCCAGAGAAACAGCCCTGCAGAGAGAGATAAGAGGCTGCCCTCAACTATCCTGACATCTTTCTCTGGCCATTTTCCCACTCTGGCTCTTCTAGTCCATAGGCCTGTTTCTCTGCTCACACTCTGAGTTTCCTGTAGCCAGAATCAGGTCAGACAGCCACCCCTCAGACAGCATCTGTTTCCCTAGCACACCCATCCCTGTCCCAGGCAGCCAGTCCTGAAGCTTGTAGCCTGTCCTAACCAGGAGGGGAATGCCCTGATGCTCCCACCTTACAACCAGGCCTTTGGCCTTCAATGCCTGGAGGAAGTGCTGATAGCAGGGCCTGAGCTCCTCCACTGGCAGCACCCACCTGCCAGGGGTTTGTGAGAAGGGCTGGGCTTCTTTTCATTTGAGCTCTTTGTCGTGTGAGGATTTTACGCCCCTCTTTCAAGGCAAAGATCATGCATGGAACAGACGCTGGCTGACCCCCTCCCCCACTTCACTGCAGTCCTTCCCTCAGGCCGTCTGCTTGAGAGACGGACTTGGAAAGAAGGTCCTTTAACAGAAACTTTGCATCCATGATTCCATCTCTTTTCTCCGAGACTTTGCATAGATTGTCCTTCCTGCTGTCTGTGACCACCTGCTGACCACCTCCACCTGGATGGTATGTAGGCATCTCAAACTCAATATGTTTAAAGCAAAAATCATTATATTTCCCCCAGTCCTCCCACCTATGCCTAATTTTCCCTTCTAAGGTGACTTAGGTACATCTGATACTCTGTCTCCCTGAGGGGCAGAGACCAGAGAACTGCCCTAGGAGGAAGCCTTGTCTGGAGGCGCATGGAAATGGGTGTCATCCAAGAAGGAGTAACCCCCAGGCCCTGCTAGAACATTCTTCTAGAGACAGGGGATGGTGTATTGACTTGCCAATGTATGGGGATGGGGGACAGGCTGATGGGGCCATTCCTGGTGAGCCCAAGCAGAGGGCCTCTGATCCAACCCCAAGAGCCTGTGTAGATATTCTGTAAATGGGTCCAGTTGGTATTCCAAATGAGCAGACTGATTGGTACACAGAGGGGGAGGCTTTCCAAAGACCCTCGCTGACTGGTGCCTCACCCTTCTCTTGGTCTGAAGTCTTCCTGACAGTGTGAAGAGAGAAAATGGTGGGAAAAGGGAGGAACACCTCACCTGGGCTGTGCCTGTCTGGGGCCCACTTGGGAACCTTGAGGAGAGGCTTCAGTGCTTCTCTCTTAGGATTTGTCCTGAAGTTTCAGTTGAAGGACTTTAGAGCTGGGGACTACAAACTTTGAGAGGTCACGAGAGCGAGCCACCCAAGGCCCAGGAGATGTCCCACTGGGTTGTGCAGCTAGCTGGTCCAGAGTTGAAGCCCAAGACAAGGGCCCATCCGGGCACAACGCTGCATGATCTTGGTGGGACTAGTGCTATGTAGAAGCTGTGTGCAGTCTGAGCTCCCTCTCCCCAGGGACAAAGGTGGTATGGAGGGGAGGATGTTCCCAAAGTGCTGGGGGGCATGTTTCTACTTCTGTTCTTGTGGTGTCTTCCCCAATATTCCTTTGTAAAAGTTAATTGATGGTAATTGGGTAGATGAACATGCAGCACAGGTCACCGGTGGTTTGGCTGGGGAAGCATCATTGGGGCAGGGGTTTGAGCCGATTGCATGAAAAGATGATGCCCTGACTGGCAGAACAGGGACATAGCCAGCCTTGCTGGAAGAGGGAGCCAGACTGAACACTTGCAGGAGAATCTTAGCTCTTCGAGGGCAAGATCTGCTTTGCTTTTTTTGTCTTCCCATCCTCAGGGTTTAGTGTAGCATCACAATCTGTGTCCAGACCTAAATGCTTGTAGAGCGATTGAGTGATCTCCTTTGAGGAACCAAAAGAAAAGGGAGAAGGCAGGAGGGAAGGAAAGATAAGGGGAGCAAAGGGCAAGGTAGAGAAGAGGAGGGAAAGAAAAGGAAGGGGAGGGGAGGACACAAGAGGGGACAGGCTTCTTATGTGGTTGTCCCAGACCTGGGCTCTGAGCTGGGGTAACTCTGTCACCCCCATATCTGGTCATGGTGTACTGTCCCCCAGAAGCTCGGCCAGATTCTTAAGCCAATGAGGAGGCTTGGGACTACAGGGTGGTCTGAGGTCCCAATGGATGGGGTGCCATTTGTACATCATGCTATGGGTCGCTTTGAGTATACTCCCTCGGCCATAGGTTTCCTTAGGGTTCCCCCTGGGCTGGGGTCCATTCACTTTCCAAAAGCTTTCAGTAGCCTTTCCTCACCACCAAGATGCCCACAGGGAGCCTGCCCATTCCACCTTCTTGAGTCCTGCTCCGAATGTGGACATGGTCCTGTCGCAAAGTGACAGCAGCCTGGACTATCACTAGTGATTATCTTTAGTGTGGCCTCAGAATGATCCCCTTCCCTGCCAGGAGAGTCCCTGGGTTTGGAGCCACCTGCATGGCTGAAGCCCAGGCTTCCCCCTCCCTCTCCACTCCCTCCTCATTTTATTACTCTATTAGCTCATTCGGCTCTGGGTTTCCATAGTTCCCCAGAGTCCCTCCTACACAAAACCCCTTCTGGATGGGTGGGGGTGGGTGGGAGGAGGGGGAAGGATGATTCACTGACCATTAGGGAGGATATTTTCCAGGATTAGAGCAACACCTGGCTTTTCCTTGGCCTATCCTGGCCTGATGCTTTTTCTTCCCCAGCAGGTCTCTGTTTTCTCTTCCCCCTCCCTTTCCTGACTGATGCAGACACAGATCTCACCTCCAGATTCCTGCAATATCACACCATTGGTCCAGTGCAAGGTCTCTGTAGCTTGGTGACAAATGAGGCTTGGCTGGGGATGTGACCAGTCACTTTGGCCTCTCTTATCTGGGAGTTGCTGGAGACGGACATTTTTGACTTTTTTCTCTGCCGTGTTTTTTTCTGATTTTTCTTTGTGCTGTGTCTCTGGCTGGTGACAGACTCCCCTGAGCAGGTTTGCACCCTAGACTAGAGATTGTTCTTTCCCCTGAGGTGAGCTCCAGAGGAAATATGGGACTCAGGCTTGTCTTAAGCTTTCCACAAAATTCTCCCTATTCCCTGTGGATTCATTTGTACTTGCTGGATTCTTATACAATTATAGATTGTGAGCTGGAAGAAACTTTATAAGTCACCAAGTCCAACTTCATTTTACAGATGGGGGAGCTGAGGCTGGTAGAGGTGAAGTGACTTGGCCACAATCACAAAGCTAATAAGTGTCTGAGGCCGGCTTTGAGTCCAGATCTTCCCATGCTCTGCTCCCCAGACAAGCAGACAGCCACATAAATCCTTTGCTGAGGTACAAGCCACAGGGGGCAGGCTACAGGGAAGTGGAAGAGACCCCGGAGAGTGACTCTGTGTGCACCGCACTCACCCTCTGTCCTGGCACCATGCCCTTGGCTTGCATGGTAAATCCTAAACTGGGCTTGGAGTTAGGGTGAAACCCTGACTCAGAAACTTGCTAGCTTGCTGATCTCAGGCAAATAATTTCACCTCTCAAAGGCTCAGTTTTCTCATCAGTAAAATGGGAGTGGGAATCCTTGTGCTGGCAAGGCAGCCCTGGTGCAACTGGTTAAGAGTCAGAATGCCCTGGGCACAAGCAGTGCCTTTGACCCATTCTGGGGGAGGCGTAGGAGGGGGCAGTCCTCACTGCATAGCTTCCTATGCCAAAACACAGAAACCCAAACCATCCTTGGTTTGTCTAGCTCATGAAACAGTCCTGACCAGATGTGCAAAAGGGAAAGAGAGACAGACACAGAGAAGCAGTCACTGACTCTGAGCTTCAGCGCCTGAGAAAAGTGAGGCTCTGTCATCTCACACTGCAAGTTCTGAGTCACACATGTCCTTAAAGTCCCTTGAAGTTTCCAGGGAAGCTCCAGCACATACTGCCCGGGATCAAACTTCCAAATGAACCTGCTACATCCTCATCTTATGACTCCAGTGTCTTCCATCTGAGGCATTCATCTTCCTCTGCCCCTCTCCGAATGCCACTCAAACAAGGACCAGGATACCCTGCCCATGTTGTGGTTTTCCCTCCTTATGCCATCATTAATCTACCATGATGTCCTCTAGCATGTACCAGGCCACAATCTGGGTGGTGGATTGCTTGGCTGGATAATGGTCTCATTGCTCCTGCCTCCATTCACCCAAGAGTATGCTGACCTGGGCTTTGGATTTAATACACGAAGTCTCCCCTGAATATCCTAAATATTCATTTTCCTTGAGATACTCCTCCACAGCATATCAGCCACATAGGAAGACGGTCATACCCTGGATTTTGCTGTTACCCACAATAGTATCACTCTTATACTCAAGAATGCTGAAATTGCCTCACTCAACCATAATCCATTCGTTTTTCACCTCTCCCTCTGTCTTCTGATACATAACCCAACTCTTCATCTGCAGCATGACTCCAATATCTTGACCCCTCAGTTCTCTCCCAGGCCATCTCCCCTGCTCTATTTTCTCCTCTTCTCCCCATCTTAACTCCATATCGAATCAATTCAACTCTACATTGTCCTCCTCTCTTGAATCCCTAGCCCCTTATCATATTGCCAATTATACCCAGCCAAACCTCAGCCTGGGTGCACTGAATGAAGGTGATCTCCTCTTCTCTGTATATCTTACTTCACCTGGTGATCACATCAGCTTTCATGGATTTAATGACCATCTTTATCTGATGACTCTCAAATCTACCTGCCCTGCCTCAGTCTTTCTGCTGACCTCTGATCTCACATCTCCAATTGCCTTTCAGACATCTTGAACTGGATGTCTAGTAGATATCTTAAATTCCGTATGTCCAAAATGGAACTCATTAATCTTCTCCCTAAACCCTCTCCCCACTCCCACCTTCCCTATTACCATAGAGAGCATCACCGTCTTCCTCAAAGGCTCACAACCTAGGAGTCGTGCTGGATTCCTCACTATCTTCCCCCTCCCCATCCAGTATTATGCCAAGTCTTGAGGATTTCACCTTTGAAACATTTATCAACTATGCTCCCTTCCTCCCTCTGGGACTGCCACTCTTCTAGTACAAACCCCTATCACCTCATGCCTGGACTGTTGCAATAGCTTGCTGGGAAGTTTGCCTGCCACAAGTCTCCCCCCGTTCTGGCCCATCCTCCATTCACCCATAAAAGTGATTGTCTTAAAACTCATGTCTGAGGATATCACCTCACCCTCTTACTCAGTAAACTCCAGTAGCTCCCTGTCGCTTCTTGGAGCAAATACAAAACCCTCCGTTTGGCATTCAAAACCCTTTACAACCTGCTTCCTCTTACCTTTCCAGTCTTCTTACACCTTACTCCCCAACACATACTCTCAGTTCCAGTAACATTGGCTTCCTGGCTGTTCCAGAACAAGACTCTCCATCTCTTGGCTCCGGGCATTTTTTCTGGCTTTCCCCCCTGCCCGGAATGCTCTCCCTCCTCCACTCCGACTATTGATCTTTCTGTCATCCTGCAAATCTAAAATCCCATCTTCTACAGGAAGCCTTCCCCAGTTTCTCTTAATTCTAGTGCCTTCCTTTTTAAAATTCTTTCCTATTTATCATATATATGTATATATATATATATATATATATATGTGTGTGTGTCTATATATATATATATATGTATGTATGTATGTATGAGAGATCATAGGACCATGGATTTGAAGCTGAAAGTGACCAATATTGGAGAAAGAGTGCCCCGAGCACCCACCTAGCGTGTAAGGCATGGAGTTGATCCAGCCTTAAGGAGGAATAAGCCCTTCCTTTGTCTCCTTTCCCTGGGGCCAGATCACCCTCTTTGGGAAGCTGAAAGTCCGGGTAACGAGACCGGGTGAGCCTGGACTTTTCAGGCCTCTCAGAACACCCTCCAGTGGAGTAGGGAGCTGACACCTACACCCTCACAACTATCTGGAGGAGGCTTGGAAGAGCTTGTCAACATTTGAAAGTCCTTGGACAGCTCCTCTCTAACAACTCATGTCTGCAGGAATGTGGGAAGAGGTTCAGGAGGGACATGGGATGTAGGATGCACACAGGGAGCACAAGAAATGTAGCTGTGAGCCATGGCTAAGGGGACACGGGAGCATAAAGAATGGGGATGCCAGGGCAGAGGAACAGGGCTATAGGACATGGGGAGGGGGAAACGGAAGTGTGAAGAATGGGGCAATTGGAACTTGGGGCCACAGGGGATGAGGGACATATGGACATGAAGCCATAGGAACATGGAAGCTATGGAGGCATGGAGATGGAAGCGTAGGGGATGTGGGAGATGGTGGTATATGGACATAGGGAAGGGGGTTAGGTTCACGGTGGCACAGGGGATGGGACTGGCATTCGGGGCATGGTAGATGGAGGTAAAGGTAGTTTGGAAAAAGAACAGTGAAGAGGATAATGATGGAGATGCCTGTTATCTCACACTACCAGGCTCCCAGGGCCTGCCTGTCCCAAGGTGACACATGGCTGCACCCAGGAAGGGTTCTGAGGTCAGAGTATCCAGGGCTCAGTCTAACTCTCCTTTGAGCCTAGCCAAGGCTCTGCTCTCTAATGGGCCTCTGTCAAAAGAAGGGCTTGGAATAAATCGTCACTGGAGCTCTTGTCATAGGCCCTAATCCTCCCTGTGATTGGAGCCTCAGGAAAAAGGGGGAAATGGAATTGTTCTTTGTCTCAGAGATCTTAACTCTTTGTCATTTTGATTGTTACTGTATCAAAAACATAAGCAGAGGATCAATGAACCCTCATCTCCTGTGAGACTGACTTGGGTTAGAAGCAAACTTTTGTGACAATTTCTGCAGCTAGATGGCCACATAGGGAGATCTTTGTGGGGATGGGGATGGGAGAAGTGTTTTCCATGAGGACTTGGAGCTTAGGACAGAGAAGGGCTTGTGAGGACACAGCCTTTTTGCTTTGCTATAACAATGGACCATGTGCCTCCTTAGCCCTGTCCGCTGGGAAGGAAATGCCCTGAGACAATCCCACAACCTCTTTCCTGTCTGACCAGTGCACCTTTCCTAGGTATCCTTCTTCCACCCTCCAGCAAGTGCTGGGCTAATGATGAAGATTCTGTTCTGTTGAGAAAGTAGCTTTGCCAGAGTTGAGTTTCCATAACGACAGAATATGCATTTATATATATATATATATATGCATATGTATGTATATGTATATAAAAAGAAACAACACTTCCTTCTGTTCTCATCCTTTAGGGGAAAATAAAGCTATAAATCCATCCCTGGTGAATCAGGGTGAGCCCAGGAAGTGCCTAGGGCCTTGGAGTGAGGGAGATGCTTCAAATCGGCTGTCACAAGTATGCTGGGCATGTCATATGTCCTAGGGACACCATGGACTTTTGAAATTAAGAGCCTTAGGGATTCTTGAAATAAAAGCCTACAGTGGGGTGCAATATCCAGATGGGGCTATGACCTAGGGCCCCTGATATTGTTAATGGGACTCCAGTGACATCCCTCAGCACAAGGAAAGTTTTTGGTCATTTTTGCATTCTTCTCCCCTCCCCTCTCCTCTCCTCTCCTCCCCTCTCCTCCCCTCCCCTCCCTCTCCCTCCCCTCCTCTCCCCTGCCCTCTCCTGCCCTCCCCTCTCTTCTCTCCTCCTCCCCTCCCCTCCCCTCTCCTCCCCTCC
This sequence comes from Trichosurus vulpecula, assembly GCF_011100635.1. Taxonomy (NCBI): domain Eukaryota; kingdom Metazoa; phylum Chordata; class Mammalia; order Diprotodontia; family Phalangeridae; genus Trichosurus; species Trichosurus vulpecula. The sequence goes on along the minus strand of NC_050581.1, from coordinate 206,758,664 downwards.
CCTCTCTTCTCTTCTCCTCTCCTCCCCTCCCCTCCCACCCCTCTCCTCTCCTCCCCTCTCCTCTCCTCCCTTCTCTTCTCCTCCCCTCCCCATCCGTCTCCTCTCCTCTCCTCCCCTCTCTTCTCTTCTCCTCCCCTCCCCTCCCCTCTCCTCCCCTCCCCTCTCTTCTCTTCTCCTCCCCTCCCCTCTCCTCTCCTCCCCTCTCCTCTCCTCCCCTCTCCTTCCCTCCCCTCCCCTCTCCTCCCCTCCCCTCCACTCCACTCTCCTCCCCTCTCCTCCCCTCCCTTCTCTTCTCCTCCCCTCCCCTCTCCTCTCCTCCCCTCTCCTCCCCTCCCTTCTCTTCTCCTCCCCTCCCCTCTCCTCTCCTCCCCTCCCTCTCCTCCCTTCTCTTCTCCTCCCCTCCCCTCTCCTCTCCTCCCCTCTCCTCTCCTCCCCTCTCTTCCCCTCCCCTCCCCTCTCCTCCCCTCCCCTCTCCTCCCCTCCCCTTCCGTCCCTTCTCTTCTCCTCCCCTCCCCTCCCCTCCTCCTCCCTCTTCCCCTCCCCTCCCCTCCCCCGCCCTCTTCCCTCCCTCGCCTCCCCTCCCCTCCACTCCACTCTCCTCCCCTCTCCTCCCCTCCCCTCTCTTCTCTTCTCCTCCCCTCCCCTCCCCTCCCCTCTCTTCTCTTCTCCTCCCCTCCCCTCCCCTCCCCTCTCCTCCCCTCTCCTCTCTTCTCTTCTCCACCCCTCCCCTCTCCTCTCCTCCCCTCTCCTCCCCTCCCCTCTCTTCTCCTCTCCTCTCCTCCCCTCTCCTCCCCTCCCTTCTCTTCTCCTCCCCTCTCCTCTCCTCCCCTCTCCTCCCCTCCCTTCTCTTCTCCTCCTCTCCCCTCTCCTCTCCTCCCCTCTCCTCTCCTCCCTTCTCTTCTCCTCCCCTCCCCTCTCCTCTCCTCCCCTCTCCTCTCCTCCCCTCTCTTCTCCTCCCCTCTCCTCTCCTCTCCTCCCCTCTCCTCCCCTCCCCTTCCCTCCCTTCTCTTCTCCTCCCCTCCCCTCCCCTCCTCCTACCTCTTCCCCTACCCTCCCCTCCCTCCCTCGTCCCCTCCCCTCCCCTCCCCTCCCCTCTCCTCCCCTCCCCTCCCTTCTCCTCCCCTCCCTTCTCTTCTCCTCCCCTCCCCTCTCCTCTCCTCCCCTCTCCTCTCCTCCCTTCTCTTCTCCTCCCCTCCCCTTTCCTCTCCTCCCCTCCCCTCCCCTCCCCTCTCCTCCCCTCCCCTCCCCTCCCTTCCCCTCTCCTCTCCTCCCCTCTCCTCTCCTCTCCTCCCCTCTCCTCCCCTCCCCTCCCCTCTCCTCCCCTCCTCTCCCCTCCCCTCTCCTGCCCTCCCCTCTCTTCTCTTCTCCTCCCCTCCCCTCCCCTCTCCTCCCCTCCCCTCCCCTCGCCTCTCCTCCCCTCTCCTCTCCTCCCCTCTCCTCCCCTCCCTTCTCTTCTCCTCCCCTCCGCTTCCCTCTCCTCTCCTCCCCTCCCCTCTCTTCTCTTCTCCTCCCCTCCCCTCCCCTCTCCTCCCCTCCCCTCTCTTCTCTTCTCCTCCCCTCCCCTCCCCTCCCCTCTCCTCTCCTCCCCTCTCCTCTCCTCCCCTCTCCTTCCCTCCCCTCCCCTCTCCTCCCCTCCCCTCCACTCCACTCTCCTCCTCCTCTCCTCCCCTCCCCTCCCCTCTCCTCTCCTCTCCTCTCCTCCCCTCTCCTTCCCTCCCCTCCCCTCCCCTCTCCTCCCCTCCCCTCCACTCCACTCTCCTCCCCTCTCCTCCCCTCTCCTCTCTTCTCTTCTCCTCCCCTCCCCTCCCCTCCCCTCCCCTCTCTTCTCTTCTCCTCCCCTCCCCTCCCCTCCCCTCTCCTCCCCTCTCCTCTCTTCTCTTCTCCTCCCCTCCCCTCCCCTCCCCTCCCCTCCCCTCCCCTCTCTTCTCTTCTCCTCCCCTCTCCTCCCCTCCCCTCCCTTCTCCTCCCCTCCCTTCTCTTCTCCTCCCCTCCCCTCTCCTCTCCTCCCCTCTCCTCTCCTCCCTTCTTTTCTCCTCCCCTTCCCTCTCCTCTCCTCTCCTCCCCTCCCCTTCCCTTCTCTCCCCTCCCCTCCCCTCTCCTCTCCTCCCCCCTCCTCCCCTCCCCTCCCTTCTCTTCTCCTCCCCTCCCCTCTCTTCTCTTCTCCTCCCCTCCCCCCCTCCCCCCTCCCCTCTCTTCTCTTCCCTCTCCTCGCCCCCCTCCCCTCTCTTCTCCTCTCCTCCCCTCCCCTCTCCTCTCCTCCCCTCTCCTCCCCTCCCTTCTCTTCTCCTCCCCTCCCCTCTCCTCTCCTCCCCTCTCCTCCCCTCCCCTCTCCTCCCCTCCCCTCTCCTCTCCTCCCCTCCCCTCTCCTCCCCTCCCCTCTCCTCTCCTCCCCTCTCCTCTCCTCCCCTCTCCTCTCCTCCCCTCCTCCTCCCTCTTCCCCTCCCCTCTGCTCTCCTCCCCTCTCCTCCCCTCCCCTCCCTTCTCTTCTCCTCCCCTCCCCTCTCCTCCCTCCTCCCCTCCCCTCTCCTCCCCTCCCCTCTCCTCCCCTCCCCTCCCTTCTCTTCTCCTCCCCTCCCCTCTCCTCCCCTCCCCTCCCCTCCCCTCTCCTCTCCTTTCCTCCCCTCCCCTCCCCTCCTCTTCTCCCGTCCCCTCCCCTCCTCCTCCCTCCTCACCTTCCCTTCCCTCTCCTCTCCTCCCCTCCCCTCCCCTTCTCTCCCCTCCCCTCCCCTCCCCTCTCCTCGCCTCCCCCCCTCCTCCCCTCCCCTCCCTTCTCTTCTCCTCCCCTCCCCTCTCTTCTCCTCTCCTCCCCTCTCCTCCCTCCCCTCCCCTCCCCTCTCCTCCCCTCCCTCCCCTCTCCTCCCAACCCCTCCCTCTCCCTCCTCCCTCCTCCTCCCTCTTCCACTCTCCTCCCCTCTCCTCTCCTCCCCTCCCCTCCTCTCCTCTCCTCCCCTCCCTCCTCTCTTCCCCTCAAACCCAAATACCTCAATTCATCCCCCCCCACTCCTCTTCTCCCCTCGCCTCCCCTCCCCTTCCCTCCTCCCCTCCCTCTCTCCCCTCCCCTCTCCTCTCCTCCCCTCTATTCCCCTCCCCTCCCTTCTCTTCTCCTCCTCCCCTCCCTTCTCTTCTCCTCCCCTCCCCTCCCCTCTCCTCTCCTCCCCTCCCCTCCCCTCTCCTCTCCTCCCCTCCTCCTCCCTCTTCTCCTCCCCTCCCCTCTCCTCCCCTCCCCTCCCCTCCCCTCACCTCCCCTTCTCTTCCCTCCTCCCCTCCCTTCTCTTCTCCTCTCCTCAGTTGATTCAAACAATTTAAGTAAAAAATGATTTCAGGGCCAATTTGGGAACAGTGACAGTAATATACCACCACCTGAGATGATGGTTTTTATATACTGTATCACTGATTAGTATCACTGATCAAAGAGCTCATAAGTGTCTCCTCTAAGTTAGCAATGGAAGATGAATCTTGATATGAGAGAGGGAATACTTGATGCTCTTCAAGCTCCCTTCTCATCATAAGAGTCTATGATTCTACAACATAATAAAACAGAAAGACAGAGAGATAGAGGGAGCAAGGGGAGGAGAGGGGGGGGGAGGGGGGGAGGGGGAGAGGGAGGAGAAGGAGGAGAACAGAACAAAACAGTATTTTTTGAGCCATTCACAAATCAGGCATTGCTGTCATAATTTCAGATAAGGCAACAAAAATTCAAAATGTCAAGAGAGATAAACACTGAAACTACATTATGTTTAAAGTCATCATAGACAATAGAAAAATAATTTTACTGAGTATATATTTAATAAATGGCATAGCATCTAATTTTTTTAAAAAAGAAAACCTATATGAATTTCAAGAAGATATTTACAGTATCTCAGTAATAGTAGGAGCCTTTAATATTACTCTTTCAGGGATAGATAAATTCAGCAGAAATATAAGCCAGAAGAATAACAGAACTGAATATATTGTTGGAAAATTATATTTGAATGGCCTCTCCACAGTTTTTGAATCCCACTTTGTACAGAAAACCTTTTTCAATTTCTCTTACTTCCAGTGCCTCTGCTGTGTTATATCCTATCTATTCTATAAATAGCTTGTTTGTATATATTTGTTTGCACGCTGTCTCTGCCCTTAGGTTGTGAGCTCCCTGAGATCAGTGAATGTCCTTTGCCTTTCTCGGTATCTCCAGAGTTTATCACAGTGCCTGACATTGACTGACTGAATGGAAATGTTGAAGAATATACATATTCTTTACCTTATCATTGTCCATGTGCTATGGAATAAAGAAATCACAAACAATAGGCAGAAAAAACAGAAATAATAAACATATTCTTTATTCAACATAATGCAATAAAATAATATTCAGTGAAGGAAATAGAAACAAAACATACAGATCTATATGGAGACTAACATCTTGAATAATGAGTCAGTTTAAGAACAAATAATAGAAACAGTAATTATGTCGACAAAGATGATTAAAAAAGAGACCATATATTAAAACTTGTGGGTTGTAGCTAAAACGGTTCTCCAAAGAAAATATCTGTTTCTGAAAATTAATATTAACAAAACATCACAAAATGAGAAATGAAATAAGCATACAATTAAAAAACTCGAAAATAAACAAGTAGCAACTTTAAGACACCCACAAAAGAAGATGCTTGAGAACTAAAAAGAATCAAATAAATTAAAAATTAAGATCATGTATAGACCTGTTACAATGAAGAGGTCAGCAAAACCAAGCAGCAGTTAGCAACTCAGTATAAAAAGTGAGGGAAATAAAACAATGTTTGTAAGAAACTGGACAGAGGGAACTCAGAACAGAAAGGAAACCAAAAGAATTATCAGAAACTACTGAGAATTCGAAGGAAATGGATGACTTATCAACAAAAATGCAAACTATAGAATACAACAAAACAAGGGAAATCTTAATTGGTCCAATCTGAGAAAAAAATTCCATGCAGGCCATAAATGAACAACTACCATGCGATAGGGGATATGGTGGGGAAAATGGTCTGTATATATTTACAATTGAATTATATTAAATATTAAAAGAACGATTAATATCTATGTTGTAAAATTCTTATAACATAGGAAAAGGAACTCTATCAAACTTCTTTTATGAGAAAAATATGATCCTCATACTCAAAATATATAGAGAAAAAACAGATCAAGAGAACTACCAATAAATTTCACTAATGATCCTTGGCAACAATTTGAAATAAAATTTTACTAAAGAGACTACAGCAATATACCCTGCATCTGACTGCAGCTACATTGGAGTCATTATCAGGAATTCAAACAAAACAAAACAAAATGTGTCAGCACATAGGAGAAAAAACTTTTATAAAAACCAGCAATCATTTATATCCCAAACCATAAGAAGTATAAAAGGTGGGAAGAAGCAGTTGGGAAGGGGTTACTTTTCTTTGAAATGATTCAAAGCAAATATCTGGACCCAAACTCTAGCATTATTTATAATTTAAAAATATTGGAATTTTCCCTGGTATAAATAGGGGCAAAGCCAGTGTGGAAGAAATGAGGCTTCACTCTGGAATCTGGGCTTGGCAGTGACAAAGTCTGATTGATTTAGTACAAACAATTGCAAAGCACAATTTAGGGGAGTGCTAGCTGAGTAAACAAAAGGTCTGTGCATCTGTGCTACGCTATCAAGTGGAGATTTCGATCAGTTGGTTACAGGTGAAGAGAACAGTCCGTATAAGGAGTGATATTAACAGTCTACATTTTCCTAACCCACTGTAGTTATAGGTTTCAATATCTTGTAGCCCCTTCTGTGGCCTGACTCAAATTGGCAGGTTGGGTCCCTAGAGGCAGCTCATTATTCCTTCCCTCAGGCTTCTAGGGAGTAACTTTGAGGGGTTAGAACTCCTCATGCTGTCACTGATAAGCCCCCATCTGGTGTGCTCCCCACTGATTATGAACAAGTAGCTTTAATGAGATTTTAGCATTTACTGAGCTTGTAGGAAAAGAATACTTTTCCCAGAAATTTGGAGGCTATTTTCTCATAAATGCATACAGAGTCTCTTGAGAGAATGGTTACAAAGTGAAAATAAAGCACAGGTGAGGAGCACAGGTGGCCAAAAGGCAATGCGCAGCCTCTGGTCCCTGGAAGTTCTTTCTCCTGCTTATGGAGGATTCTCCCTTTGGTGTACCTCTTCCTTGAGCTCCTAGGATTAATTGTCCTTGGTGCCACTTTTGGTGCATCTAGTTTGTCCTCGGGGTGCCTCTCAGCTCCCACTGCAGGCACTCATACTGCATTCCGTAGCAGCCGGGACTTTTTGATGAGTCTGCTGGCTGGAGTAAGTCACAAGTGGCCTGGGCTATGGGGGGGTGGGAGATGTGGACTCTCCCTCTCTCTACCCCTGAGTGATTTCCTCTCAAAAGCTCTGCCACTAGACTGTTCCGTTGTTGGTGTGCTGCATGCCAAACCAGCTTGTTATCTTCTCCATCGCCCCACATGGCAGACTGATTTCATTTAACCAATACCAATACAGTTCCTGTGTGGGGTCATCTGCTCTCATTGATCAAGACACTTCACTCCTTCCAAATTGATTAAGGACTGGCTTGAACCTAGTTTACCACTCTGATTGATTGGAGATAGGATTTGAAGCCTTCTGTGGTTAATTGGGTGGAGTGGATTACAAACAAGTGCCACACAGTGGAATAATCCATTCTGAGGTAGGCACTCATTGTGTAACTACAGATTGACCCAGATACTTTGTCTGACTGACTGCCAGGAGTTCATATATGGACAAAAACGGTCTGATGCCTAGCATGCTTCCACTAAGGATGCCCACTTTCTCTCCAATTCTTTGCCATAGTCCTTGAAATTGTAGTGAAAGGAAGAAGACAAGACAACTAAATTAAAAGGATAAATGTTGGCAAAGAGGAGACAAAATTATGCCTATTTCCACATGATTTGATGGTTTACTTAACAAACCCCAGAGAATCAGTGAAGAAACTAATTGAGCTGATTAATGGCTTCAGTAAAATAGCAGGATACCAAAATAAATCCACAAAATCACTAGCATTTGTGCAAACCAAAAATACCAAGAGGATACAGTAACAAAAGTAATTCCCTTCAAAATAAGTACAAAATGCACAAAAAATCTGACTTCGCCTACCAAGACATATGACAGATTCATATAAATACAACTAAAAGATTCTTCATAAAACAAGACAAATAAATTGGAGAACTATTTATTACTCATGTAAAAATACCATCTAAAGTGATTCAGAGACTTAGTGCCATGCCATTCAAACGATCAAGGGAATACTTTATAGGATGAGATTAATAATAACAAGATTCATTAGGTGGAGTGAAAGGCCAATGATAGATAGTGAAAAGAGGAGGGAATGAACAAAATCTAGCACTTCTGGTTCTCAGACCATGCCATCAAGTAATTATTGTCAAATTATTTAGACCAAGTTAAAAACTAGCCGCGTTCACTGCTACTGAAAGAGATGAGGAAAACAGGAACCAGAGACGGCTGAAAACAGTAGATTGGTGTTTGACACATCAATCAATAATTAATGAAAATGCATTTATGAATTACCTACTGGGTAACAGGCATTGTACTAGGGAACCAAAGAGAAAAAACAAATAGTCCTTGTCCCCAAGGAGCTTACCTTCTGCCTGTGGTGGGGGGAGACAAGATCTATTTAACAATATCCTTCAAGGGGTGGTGGTGGTGGGAGAAATGCCGAGGACCTGCAAAGATTTTTGAGATTTGGAGTTTTCGCTTATCTTCTGGGCTAAAGAACTATTCCATGGGTTTGGTAAGGGCATGGGATTAGGAGACATCCCCAACCAATCAGAATACTTTTCCTTATCATGTGGTACTAGCTTCTCAGTTACTTATGACTAGAAACAGGCATCCGAAGTTCCAGGTGTTGGATTTGAACCAGTCAAGAAGTATTTGCCTGTGCTCTGTATAACCCATGAGGAAGGGCCAAGCCAAGCACCCAAAGCCTTCTTGGGGTTCTTCCAATAGTTTGTGAATTCTAGTGTCATGTCTAGGCTGGTCTCACTCTTACTGGGCCATGTCTGTTTTTGGCCGAACTCTCCCCATCCTTAAAAATCTTTCTCTAGACCATCCTCTCCAGCTGTCAGAACCATTGCTGAGACCCCAAGGAAGATCCTCAGAGAGCATTCTAATCTTTCTGCCATCTGCCACCTTCAGTGGAGATGCTTCTGCCCACTGCCACCTCCTATGGCTAGCAAACTTCCACCAGCTGTTACTCTGTGATCTCTGTGATACTGAATCACTGGCTGCCTCTGAGCAATGCCCTGCTATTTCAACAGCCACCTTCCATTCTCCCATCCCCATCCTCTTCAATTCTGCCCTTTCTAAGTTCTGCTCCCATCCTGATCATCCTCTGGAACTCCGGTTCCATAGCTACCAACTTCCCTTCATTTTGGACTTCTGCCTCTCAGGGTCCTTATGTCTTCTAGCACTCTCAGAGATTTGACTTCTCTCAGGTGACACTGAATCTCTAGTCAACATTTCCAACGTTGGCTTCCCATTCTTTCCTGCCCTTCCTTACACAGATCCAGGATAGACAATGAAAGCATTTCTGTCTTCATTGCTGCTTCCAGATGTTCTCTTGGCCTCCATCTCTCTGCAGTCTTTCCTTGGAATCTCATTCTACTGTCTTTCCCAATCCAGATCTTACCAACACCTCATCATTTTCCCTGCTTTCTCAAGTTGTTAAGAACCATCCTTACTGTCTTTTCATCTTCAATCACTGTGATCAGTCTGGAGGACCCTCAACTTATCATCCTTCACTCTCCTCAAATCTCTGAACCTACTCTTCTATGCCCCCTGAGCTGCCCCTGGGGTGGTTACATCCTAGACCTCACCATTAGCCACAAGATTTCCACTTTCTTAATATAAAACCTCTGACACTCTCTTATCTAATTGTATACCTTTATTGTTCCATCCCTGCCTAAAAGTATCCTTTGCATTTTAATCCCTTGACCCATGCCTGCTCTGACTCTACATTACTCTCTTTCCAATCTGGATCCTCTAGTTAGCCATTTCAACTCCATGCTGTTCTCTGTTCCCTAATCCCTTATTCCTTTGGCCCGTCACCAGTCAGGTCTTGCTGAACCACCAAACTGGATTGCTCTCACCATTTGGAATTGGGAATACACAGGTTTAAATCCTCCCAATCTGGTGCTCTTTCCACTGTCCTTACACAAGAAGGTCTGTTTTATCTACCATATATAAAGGGAGGAGCCATGGGAGGTTACTGGAGTTTCCCACAAACTGACCCTATAATTCCTTTGACACAGAATGAAAGAATACTGAGAAAAAGAAAGGACAAGAGAGCTTTCATTGGAGTGAGATAGGATGGGGCCAAAAAGGTTTGTGAATCTTCAGGTTCTTTCCTTTCTGTATAGATTTTTGTGTTCTACTGACGATTGCATTCTGACTGAGAGGCAAACAAGAGAGTGACTCATATGTACATTCCTGGTTCCAATTTATGTGCCTGTGATTTTGTTCAGGAGTGGCCTGGGGTCCCAGCATGCATAGCATTGAGAGGGGACAAGGCAATGACAGTTTGAACTGCACCTTATCTCAGCTCCTGGGACATCCCTGTTAGGATCACGTCAGTCTCTTGTCATTCTCTTAAGGCATACTTGAGGCAGAGTTTGTAAATCCTGCCATTTAAAATCTAGATCCTGCCCTGTGAGTACATTGAGACAAGGATCAACAGAAAATGGTTTGATGCCAACTTGAAATTCAATTCATTGTAATTTAATTCAATTCAAGATATATTTGCTATGCATTAGGTACCTGCTCTGTGTCAAGTACTGCGCTAGACACTTAGGAAACAAAGCCAAAACCAAAATAGCCCCTGCATTCAACGACCTTACATTTGACTGGGTGAGGGGGGAGCTATGCTTGGCTCTATGATGTTTCCTATTTCTGCCAGGAACTAGAATAAGGTATGAATGGCTAGAATGTCATCTGCTAATGACAGCAAACTGGGAGGTAAAACCACCAACCTTAGCAGGTTGGAAGAAAGAGTCAGAATGAAGAAATTCCTTGAGCAGCTAGGGGTAGATATAGCTTCCTAAAATTGGGTTTAAAAACAATTTTATGAATAGAAGACAGAGGAAGACATGACTAGATAGTCATTTGTTTGAAAAAGTCCTAGGGAGTTTAGCAGACTACAAGCTGAGTATTATTCAAAGAAAGTTAACAGGATCTTGTGGGTAGCCCCTCCACTGATCTAGACTGCAGCTCATCCATGTGTTATCATTCTAGGTAACTCTAGTTCATGTTCTTCTGTAAATCCTCCATGTGGGCTTCACCCAAAGTCTTGGGGCCCTCCTTTTGATCTCATCATGTTACATGGATACTAATACAGCAAGCAGCCATGCTATCTAGCTATCATGGTGTGACCATCCCACATTCCTTTCCATTCATATGTTTCTTTGTTGATATCTTTTTATGTCACTTTGTGGGTTATTAGTCTTATTTGGGAGTCCCTACAATATTCTTGGATTTGATGCAACCACCAAAATGTTGTCCACATGAGATGAAGCCTATCTTTTATAGGGAATCCTCCAATTCAGAATCCGTACTGAACATCCTCTGTGACAGTGGCCAATACCTAGGTGGACATATATGTTCATGCTTGATGCCTTGTTTTATAGTTGTCATGCAAAGTTCTCTTTCACAGAATCCCTGCATTTTTCAGAGTTTGAAGTGACTTTAGCTACCATCCAGTCTAACTGATATACACTTTTTTTTCTCTTTAAAACATACCCAACTATGCAACAAATGGCAATTCAGCGTTGTCTTGAAATGACCGATAAGAAGCAAGTTGTCCCCTTTCCCAACAACTTGAGGCAGCCCATTGCCCTTGGGATAGCTTTGAATGTCAGAAAGTTTTCATGACATCTAATCTAAGGTATCCTCTTTGCATCTTTTACCATCAGTCCTTGCTTCAGCCTTCCGTATCAAACAGAGCAAAAAGAGTCTCTCTACCACAGTAGAGCTCATCATACACGTGAAGATAGCTGTCATATCTTTGTTCCACATCTCTGCCACCCATACCATAACTAGGCAATAACACTTATTCCATAGTTACTAAGCAGTTCTAGTGACCAGAATTTCCCAGTCATTAACTTCAAAGTGGTCAAGTCTGCCACATTGCATGAGATTCTGGGAAACTGACCTCTTTAATCATATTGACTCTGAGTTAGTGCCTTTTCTTTGAGGTGCTATGTCTTCAGTGTTGCTCTCATAGCTGTCTTTGCTTGTGTCTCTTTTCATTAGGAAAAAAACTGTTCATATATGAAGTGACAGCTCCTTCCATCTGTCAAAATCAGTTGTAGAGAAGTAAAAGTTTATTCTGTAGAAAAAACAATGTGTGGTGGGGGGTGTGTTAGTTGTCTTCAAGTTTGGGAAGGACTGTCATGTGGAAGAGAGGTTAGACTCCTTCTTGGTCACTAGGGCATCTGTTTTATAGAGAAAAGAGCATTTTAAAAGATTAAAAAAGAGAAAAAGAAGGGAAAAATAAGTGTTACTGATGAATATATAGAAGTCTGAAAATATGTGCAATGGGCCATACTTGTGGACTTCCCACATCTACCCAAGGGGGTGATGGGAATATCTTTTTATATCTCATCTTTGTAGCCATGTTTGTTCTTTGTAATTTTGCAATTTCACCTTGCACGTTTCCTATTTTGTTTAGAGGCAGATAGGTAACGCAGTGGCTAGACTACTGGTCATGGAGTCAGGAAGACTTGAATTCAGATTCAGCCTCAGACACGTCCTAGCTCTGTAACCTGAGCAATTCAGCAAATCTCTGTCTGTCTCAGTCTCTTCATCTGTAAAACGAGAATGATAACCGTCTACCTCACAGGATGAGAAAATATTTGTAAAGCACTTAGCACATAGTAGGGACTTAATAAATATGTATTCCCCCTTCCATATTTTTTAAAACTTGATTGTTTTACCTTCTTTTTAATCAGATTAGTTGAAGGTTTATTAGTTTTGTTAGTCTTTTAAAGAACCAGCTTTTAGTTTTATCATTTCTATTTTTGTTTCCAATTTATCTATTTCTCTTCTAATTTTTAATATAACTTCCTTTGTGTTCATCCATTTGCTGCTTTCTAATTTTTAAAATGCATATTGAGTTCAACTTTTTTCTATTTTGCGAATGCATATTTGTTCCTTTTAATTTGGTAATACTCTTCTTTGATTTTTTTGTTCTTTCCACGTGTAGTTACTATGTATATTGTGTTCTTGGCTTTGCTGTCTTCCCTCTGCGTCAGTTCATGTAGATCTTTCCATGCTTTTCTGCATTCATTGTATCTGTCATTTCATACAGCACAGTTATATTCCATTACATTTATGTACCTTAATTTATGTAGCATCCCCTGATCGTATCACAAAAAGTTGCTATAAATATTTTGCTATGTATAGGCATTTTATGCCTCTCAATAACCTCTTTGCCATATAAGCCTAGTCATGGAACATCTGGGTCAAAGGGCAGGGGCATTTTAGTAACCCTATTTGCATAACTTCAAATAGTTTTCCAAAATGGTTGTACTGATTCACAGCTCCACCAATAATGCATTAATGCATTGTTTTTGCTACCCCCCCAACATTGGCCATTCTTCTCTTTTGTCATATTTGCCATATTTTGTCATCTACATGAGCTGATGCAGTGAAATCAGCAGGGCCAAGTAAACAACCCACACAGTGGAGAGAATGTAAATGCAAAGAGTGACCTCACACACACAAATGAAAAGTGAGTGTTGGGAAAATGATAAAGAACAAGCATGAGTTAAGAGAAGAGGTAAGAGAAGACACAGTCACTTCACCCTTTTGAAGCGGTGGGAGGTCTACAAAGGTCTACAAATCTGCTCACATGGAACAGATCTTCAGACTTTTCCAATGTATTGATCTATTAAGCTGATTTGTTTTCTTCTTCCTCCTTTCTCTCTCTCTCTCTCTCTCTCTCTCTCTCTCTCTCTCTCTCTCTCTCTCTCTCTCTGTCTCTCTCTCTCTCTGTCTCTCTGTCTCTCTCTCTCTCTCTCTCTCTGTCTCTCTCTCTGTCTGTCTCTCTCTCTCTCTCTCCTTTTTGTCTTTAAAAATACTATTTGTTATGTAGGACAGCTCTCTGGGAGGGTGAGAAGGAAGGTACTGGGAAAACTAGGGTGATATAAAAAAAAGACTTGAATGAAAACTTACTTTAAAATAAAAAGCCAAGGGAGGGGCGGAGCCAAGATGGCAGCTGGTAAGCAGGGACTGGAGTAAGCTCCGTACTGAGCCCCTCCAAAAACCTATAAAAAATGGCTCTGAACCAATTCTAGAATGGCAGAACCCACAGAACAGCAGAGGGAAGCAGGGCTCCAGCCCAGGACAGCCTGGATGGTCTCTGGGTGAGGTCTATCCCACACGGAGCTGGGAGCTGGGAACGGAGTGGAGCAGAGCCCAGCCTGAGCGGAGTGGAACATCCAGACCAGAAGCCGGGCGGAGGGGGCCCTAGCGCCCTGGATCAGTGAGCTGCGGCAGTTACCAGACCCCTTGACCCACAAACACCAAAGACTGCGGAGAAGGTTAGTGGGAAAAACTGTGGGAGTAGAAGGAGTTCGCGGTTTGGCTTCCAGCCCTGGGGGCAGCGGAGGTGGGGCAGCTACAGATGTTGTTACTTCTGGCTCCAGGCCCACCTGGTGGGAGGAATTAAGTGGCGGATCAGAGCAGGGGTGCACAGCCTGCCGAAGATCTAAGCCCAGTTCGGGTTGGGGGTTGGGGAAGGAGCAGTGCTGGTGTGGCAGAGCTGGCACCTCACCCCCAAACGTGGAACATAGAACTCTGTAGTCTACAAGCAGTCATACCCCACTGAAAAACTCAAAGGTCAAGTTAGTTGGCTGGGAATATGGCCAGGCAGCGAAAACGCACCGAGATTCAGTCTCACACTTTGCATTCTTTTTTTGCTGACAAAGAAGACCAAAACATACAGCCTAAAGAAGTCAATAAAGTGCAAGAGCCTACACCAAAAGCCTCCAAGAAAAACATGAACTGGTCCCAGGCCATGGAAGAGCTCAAAAAGGATTTGGAAAAGCAAGTTAGAGAAGTAGAGGAAAAATTGGGAAGAGAAATGAGAAGGATGCGAGAAAACCATGAAAAACAAGTCAATGACTTGCTAAGGAGACCCAAAAAAATACTGAAAAATACACTGAAGAAAACAACACCTTAAAAACAGACTAACTCAAATGGCAAAAGAGCTCCAAAAAGCCAATGAGGAGAAGAATGCCTTGAAAGGCAGAATTAGCCAAATGGAAAAGGAGGTCCAAAAGACCACTGAAGAAAATACTACTTTAAAAATTAGATTGGAGCAAGTGGAAGCTAGTGACTTTATAAGAAATCAGGATATTATAAAACAGAACCAAAGGAATGAAAAAATGGAAGACAATGTGAAATATCTCCTTGGAAAAACCACTGACCTAGAAAATAGATCCAGGAGAGATAATTTAAAAATTATTGGACTACCTGAAAGCCATGATCAAAAAAAGAGCCTAGATACCATCTTTCAAGAAATTATCAAGGAGAATTGCCCTGATATTCTAGAGCCACAGGGCAAAATAGAAATTGAAAGAATCCGCCGTTCGCCTCCTCAAATAGATCCCAAAAAGGAATCTCCTAGGAATATTGTCACCAAATTCCGGAGCTCCCAGATCAAGGAGAAAATACTGCAAGCAGCCAGGAAGAAACAATTTGAGTACTGTGGAAACCCAATCAGAATAACCCAAGACCTGGCAGCTTCTACATTAAGAGATCGAAGGGCTTGGAATGCGATATTCCGGAGGTCAATGGAGCTAGGATTAAAGCCTAGAATCACCTACCCAGCAAAACTGAGTATCATGTTCCAAGGCAAAATATGGATTTTCAATAAAATAGAGGACTTTCAAGCTTTCTCAGTGAAAAGACCAGAACTGAATAGAAAATTTGACTTTCAAACACAAGAATCAAGAGAAGCATGAAAAGGTAATCAAGAAACAGAAATTGCAAGGGACTTACTAAAGTTGAACTGTTTTGTTTACATTCCTACATGGAAAGATGATGTGTATGATTCATGAGACCTCAGTATTAGGGTAGTTGAAGGGAATACACATATATATGTGTATATATGTTTATGTATATATATAAGTGAATGTGTATGTATGTATATATCTATGTGTATATGTATGTATGCGTATGTATGTATATATAAATATGTGTATATACATACATACATACATATATATATATATATACATATATATATATATATGTAAAAGAGAGAGAGCAGACACAGGGTGAGTTGAAGATGAAGGGAAGATATCTAAAAGAAATAAAATGAAATTAAGGGATGAGAGAGCAACATACTGAGAGAGGGAGATAGGGAAAGATAGAATGGGGTGGATTATCTCGCATAAAGGTGGCAAGAGGAAGCAGCTCTGTGGGAGGAGGGGAGAGGGCAGGTGAGGGGGGAATGAGTGAACCTTGCTCTCATCAGATTTGGCCTGAGGGGGAATACCATACATACTCAGTTGGGTATCTTACCCCACAGGAAAGAAGAGGGAGGAAGATAAAAAAAATAAAAGCGGGGGGGATGATGGAGGGGAGGGCAGATGGGGGTGGAGGTAAACAAAACAAACACTTTGGAAAGGGGACAGGGTCAAGGGAGAAAATTCAATAAAGGGGGATGGGTTGGGAAGGAGCAAAATGTAGTTAGCCTTTCACAACATGAGTATTGTGGAAGGGTTATACATAATGATACATGTGTGGCCTAGGTTGAATTGCTCGACTTCTTAAGGAGGGTGGGTGGGAAGGGAAGAGGGGAGAGAATTTGGAACTCAAAGTTTTAAAAATAGATGTTCAAAAAAAAAGTTTTTGCATGCAACTAAAAAATTAAGATACACAGGCAATGGGGCATAGAAATTTATCTTGCCCTACAAGAAAGGAAGGGAAAAGGGGATGAGAGGGGAGGGGGGTGATAGAGGGGAGGGCTGACTGGGGAACAGGGCAACCAGAATATATGCCATCTTGGAGTGGGGGGGAGGGTAGAAATGGGGAGAAAATTTGTAATCCAAATTGTTGTGAAAATCAATGTTGAAAACCAAATATGTTAAATAAATAAATTTAAATTAAATCAAAACAAATAAACGTAAAATATAATTAAAACTTTAAAAAAAAATAAAAAGCCAAATACTGTAGAGGAGTCTCCATTTGATTCTGGTGATAATAGGGATCCCCTAGAGTTCATTGAGTAGGACGCTGACATGATCACACTTAGACTTTAGGAAAGTTCCTTTGTCTGCTATTTTGCATGTGTGAAGTCTCCCATCAGAATAGCCCATTGATAACATTGATGGTGCAGTAGACTAAGTAGAGGAACGGTGAAGACCAACACTGATTTGGATAAAACTATAATCGGGGGTGGCCAATCAGCCCAGGCCTTACAAGTGCATTCAGCTGATACGATCCCCATGTGCAGACATTCTGTCACTGGTTCTGGCCCACTAACCATGTGGCAAAGAGATGGATTTTTGATGGACTGTTGAACAAGAACTTGGTGTGTGTTCAAAAGGCACAAAGCAGCCAACATGGGTTTCTTTTCTTTTCTTTGGTTCTCTCTTCTTTCCTGCCTGGTTGTGTTTGAGTGAGAGATACACTCTAAGGCTCTGGATAAGGAGGGAATCTGTACCCTCACCACCAGGACTGACAGATGGCCTGTATTCTTTGCTTCTTTGCACTTTTTCTCCTTGCTGAAGGAGTATTTGAGACAGCATTGAGTTTCAGAATGGTGAGCCACCAGGGGTCTAGGAGATAGAATCCATGAAGGCGTTTGCAGCCCACCTTGAGAAGCAAAGCCTGTATGATCTAGCACAGATCAATGGTTGCCAAGAGGGAACAATGGCCATTTATCCCTTATCTATGTGGTATTTGGAAGTGAACATGGTAAGATGAATTCCCATAGAACGTCCATAGAAGCCGTATTAAGTGACTTTTGAACCCGCTCTCCGGGGACCAATATCACAAAAAGGTTAGAATGTGCCCCCAGGTGTAGGAGCTAAATGTCTGTAATATGTTTTTGCTTTATCTCCTCAGCAAATATCCTTTCATAAAAGTTAATTAATCAAATTAAGAGGCAGCTAGGTGGCTCAGTGGATAGAGCCCTGGGCCTAGAGTCAGGAAAACCCGAGTTCAAATTTGGTCTCAGACACTTACTGGCTGGGTGACCCTGTTTGCCTTAATCCACTGGACCAGGAAATGGCAAACCACTCCAGTATCGTTGCCAAGAAAACCCCATGGGTAGTATTAGTGTGCTATGGCCCACAGTGTCATGAAGAGTCCCTACATGACTGAATAAGTGAACAACAATAGTCAAATTAAATTGGGTGCTAATTGCTGGTTTCTGTCATGGGAGAATACACTGAAATGTGGGTTCAAGCTGATGGTGAATCACTCCCAGCCTCTTGGGGATACCCTCAGAACCCCGAGAGGGAGGCATAGCCTTGATCTGGGGCATCTGATTCATGGGGCAGCGTGAATTGGGATGAAGACCTTCAGAACTAATAAGAGCTATAAAAGGATAAAGCGAGAAGGCATCAGGATGAGCAATCACAGCAGCGCCAGCCTGACCTATTCAACAAACTGCTGATGCTGAGGATGGGGACTCAGTGCGGGAGCAGGAAGGCCTGGGAGTGGGAAGGGGCTCCAGATCCAGGTGGTGGGCACCATTATCCATTCTGAGAATAGAAGCAGCACACACAGCCCCGAGGGCCCAGGAGCCTCCATTAGCCCACTCTTCCTCGCTTCTGTCCTCACATCCACTGCCGCCTGGTGCTTTGGGACAGAGGCCGATTTGCAGCCTCAGCACAAGCTGGGGACTCAGGCTGAAGAGCTTCTTGGCTTTTAAAGCTGCTGAAGGGATTTATAGCTGGCAAATTACAAAAGCAGGTCTAATTAGCCCCAAGAGGCCCTTACATAAGCAGTGGGGAGAGAGATGCCAGGCGATTTGCTCCCTTCTCTGGGCTCCTCCATGAGAGTCTGGTAATGAATGTTCTTTAACCGCAGGAGCAGAGAGCCCCTGTGGCTAACTGCTCTCCAGAGTCAACAGTGATCTGGATTTGCAGCCATGCCCAGATGACCGGGCTATGCCCAGAGCCCCAGCAGTGCCCCTGATTGGCTTTAAGCTAGAAGAGCAGTGGTTTTTAGAACACAATCTCCATGGCAGCACAGGAATGTCAGTAGTTATTGGCACTAACTAGTTTAGGATGTAATCACATGCACCCATGTCAAGGTCTATTTTTAAGGATAGTTCATTGCTAAACATGAATGCCTGCTATTTCTCTCCTTCCTCTCCCCCAACTATACAAGTATCCTTGTATAAACGATTTCTTGGTCTCATGTTGCTGCTTGGTGTCTATTGGTTCATGAGCATTCAGGGGCTAAAGTCAGAGGCTTCTAGGCTGCGGAGAAACTACTGATATCCTTTCTCTTCTTCCTTAGGTCTCCAGGAAGAGAGGGCTATGGCTGCCCAGTGACTCTCTCTCTCTCTCTCTCTCTCTCTCTCTCTCTCTCTCTCCCCCTCCTCTCTGTCTGTCTCTCTCTGTCTCTCTGTTTCTGTCTCTCTCTCTCTCCCTCTCTCCCCCTCCTCTCTGTCTCTCTCTCTCTGTGTCTCTGTGTCTCTCCCCCTCCTCCTCTCTCTCCCTCCTCTCTCTCTGTCTCTGTCTGTCTCTGTATCTGTCTCTGTTTCTCTCTCTCTCTCCCCCTCCTCTCTCTCCCTCCTCTCTCTCTCTCTCTCTCTCTCTCTCTCTCTCTCTCTCTCTCACGCTCTCTGTCCCTCCTCTCTCTCTCTCTCTCTCTCTCTCTCTCTCTCTCTCTCTCTCTCTCTCTCTCTCATCTTTCTCCTCCTTTCCAATCCCCAGGGAGCTCTCTCTTAACTGGGGATTTCTGTCAGTCTCATGGTACTCACTGTCAGGACTAGGCTGCTCTGGGACTCCTCTAAGGGTGGGGAAAGCAAATCCCAGAATTTCCATTTTGGAAGGAGTCTTGGTGCTCATTTAGTCCTACCTGTACCAGAAAGCAATATCCTCTCTGCAATACCCCGGGCAAGTGGGCATCTAGCTTATGCTGGGAGACCTCTAGTCACAAGAAACCCACTGCCTTTCGAGGCAGAACATTCCATTTGGGGCTATTTCCAATTATTTGGAGATTTTTGGGGACCTCAAGCCTCAGTCTACGTCTTTGCATGTTACCCTCGTTGTTCCTGATTCCTGACTTGGAGCCAAGACAAACAAGAGCATGGCAGTCTAGTTGTGGCTTGTTAGGGAGGTGGGGGTCGGGGAAGGAGTGAGGCCTCCTCCATCTGCTTCATCCCAGAACTATCTCAGTAGCTCTGAGCTGGGCCAGACATCAGGAAGCTTTCTGGCTGGCTGTCCACAGGGCTTTGCACAGGCAGGCAGTTATGGCTTTTAAAAATGCCTGGGTTCTGTTCTCCCTAATTGGACCATTATCCTGCATTTTCAAAGCTGTGACATCTCTAATTTGCAGGATTTTTTCTCCTTTTTTCTTAGATTAATTTCCCATTATTCAGTGCCTGACTCTCCTCCCCCTCCTGCCTGCCTTCTTATTTCTGACATCTATTTTAATGGTATCACAGACAAAAGAGAACCATCACTCTTAAAATGCCCCAGAATCTGGAGAAATAACACTTTCCAATTCACATTCTTTGCTTGGCAGTCCAAGTTTGCTATTAAAGAGTTTGATTGGCTTTGGAAAGTTTCAAAATTAACATGCAACATAACAGAGACCCAGGGGCAAGACCTTCTGTAGAGTAGAGAGGAGAGGGGGTAAAACAAATGGAGAGGAGGAAAGCGCATGTGTTTCTGGAGAGGGGTGGCAAGGAGCACGTACCATGAGCCTTTACTTTCTTACAAATGATTTGGGGATGAGTTCTGTACAGGGATCTCTTCAGGCCTGGGGATTCTGGGAATCTGGGTGGGTACCTACTTGTCTTTTGTTCCAGTCTGGCAGACTCATTCTGAGCCTACCGGGGTCTTTTGGCATGCTTTCTTGAAACTCAAGGGGAAGGGTGGGGGTTGGGGGCCATAGATCTCCATCTATATACTGGCTCCACCCAACCACTTTTATTAGAGTAATCCAGGAATCCATGATCTGAAAGATTGTGGGCACTCCTTCCAGAATGGCAGATGGCATCTTACAGACAGATGGAGAGCCTCCATGACCTTGTGGTAGACTGTAGGGGAAGGCTTTGAGCAGGGACTCAGGGCTTGTGGTTTCCAGACAGGCTCTGCTCGTCTCAGAAAGGCTGCTCCCCAGAATGTGGCTTGGCTGCAGCCCCTCATGGATAGTCATTAAAAGTTGACAAGCCGGGGAAGTATCACATTCACACTGATAAGCAAATATACACTGATTTAAGGATGAGAATTGCACTAATTGGCTGGAGGAAGTCGTAATGGAGATGAGTGTGGAGAAGGAAGATGAGTGTGCTAAGAGGTGGCATCAAGGAGAAGAGGGTGGTTCAAGCATGGAAGTCAATCTGAACACAGGCATGGAGACAGAGGAATGGAAGGTGTGATTCTAAGAATGTTAGTAAGTGACAGCTAGATGACTCTACCATGCCTAGAGTGCTGGGCCTGGAGTCAGAAAGACCTGAGTTCGAATTTGAATTTGGAAACTTAGTAGATCTGTGACCCTGGACATGTCACTTAACAGCTGCCTGTCTCAGTTTCCTCAGCTGTAAAATGGGGACAATAGTAGCACCTGTCCCCCAGGGTGGTTGTGAGGATCCAATAGGATAATATTTGTAAAGCGCTCTATAAATGCTAGCTATTGTGAGGACCAGTGTCACAGGTGGGAAGGGGTCATATTCAAAAGATACTTCAGAGGTGAAACAGACAAGAGATGCTGCAGAGGTGAAGTTGACAAGAGGTGAGATGCTTCAGAGGTGAAACACACAAGAGATGCTGCAGAGGTGAAATGGACAAGAGGTGAGATGCTTCAGAGGTGAAACACACAAGAGATGCTGCAGAGGTGAAATGGACAAGAGGTGAGATGCTTCAGAGGTGAAACACACAAGAGATGCTGCAGAGGTGAAGTTGACAAGGGGTGAGATGCTTCAGAGGTGAAATGGACAAGAGGTGAGATGCTTCAGAGGTGAAACATGTAAGAGATGCTGCAGAGTTGAAGATGACAGGCTTTGACAACAGTTTGGACATGAGGGGATGCAGTGAGAGAGAGAGTGAGGAGTTCATTATAACACTTATGTTGTGAGCCTGGGGGACTGGGAGGATGGGGGTGCCCTCGACAGTGATAGGGAAGGTCAGGCCTCCTTTTCCCAGGGCCCTGTGTCAGGAGAGTGTAGTACCCTGCTCATTCCTTTCACTGGGACATCAGTTTTAATTCCCCAAAAAGTGCATACTGAGAATCTGCATGAATGGCCAATCCTGCCTGGGGCGGGGAATATTTTCAGAACCTTTCAGGTCCCAGAATCTTAGATCTTACTCTTTTAATGACTCCCCAAGAGATTATCTGGTTTAGTCCCCACCCCCCAGGGAAGTTATCACTATCCTCATTTTACAGATGAGATGAGGTGACTGAGGCCTAGAGAAGACAAGTGACTTATCCTCTAGTGTCCTCTAACTAGTGACTGTGTGTGTGCGTGCATGTGCGCGCATAGGGTTAGCTATCTACCAGGGTCAGGGCTTTTTCTCCTTCTCCTTGTAGATCCGGGGCTCAGGAGATGGACTTTTATGGCTTTGGGGACAGATTCTCCCTTCTCTATGGTACAATCCACAGCCAGTTCTGGGTCCAGGAAGCAGCCAAAGCAGGACCTTCTGTGCCTGGTGGGGCAGCTGAGCCAGTCAGGGAGAATCTCAAGGCTGCAGTCAGAGTGTGGGCGTGGCTGTCCATCATGGATGTGGGCCCCCACTAGCTTATGAAGAAGGGGGCCCCCACACTCCTAGGGAAGTTTTGGCCTATGAGCCCTGTAAAGAGGTTGGATGGAATTTGGCTGCACTTAGGGGAAGCGCTGATTGGGGGTAGCAGTGTGGGTCAGAAGCTCTGCCTCTGTGACCTGGGCTGAGCCTCTTCCCTTGTTTGGGCCTCAGCCGCCTCCTCTAGAACGGAGGGCCTGGTCTGCCCCGCTACCGCCAGTTCTGTGGTCTTCACTCTCCTTCACAAATAAACACCAGTTCCTAGAATCTGAAATCATTCCCACTATTTGGGAAGGCCTCTCAGGCATTTTAGCAGACACCCATGCAAAGGCAGCCTGTTAATTTGCCCTTATTGGAGCCAACAGTGACAAATGAACCACGGATTCTGCTAAAATACCAAGATGCGGGCACCACGGAGGCCTGGAATGGTGAACCCCAGGCAGGGTCGTGGAGGCCACCAGGAACAGAGGGAAGCTGGCTCAGGCCTGGGACACTGAGGGTAAGGTGGCTGTGACCCAGCAGAGGCCAAGTTTGGAAGCTGTGTCCCTTACAAAGACTGCACCTGTCACTGTCCTGGGGCAGGGGGATCTCCTCCTGGCAGAATCACAAAGTAAATGCCTATGTGGGATGCAGAGGTTGGTTTTCTACATCAAAAGAACCCTATTCCAGGTGTTTCTCATCCCACCCAGCAGGGGCTTGTGCCTCAACTTATCTTGGGTCCAGATTGCATGCAGGTGAGCAGATAGTGGGGGGAGCAGGGTGAGGACAAAGAATCAGAGGCATTGAACTGTCACATCTAAGGCTCTTATTGGTCTCCTGAGCACGGTCCACCCTTCAACTTTAAGGTCCCAGACTCTGGCTCAGGAGCATGAGGAGCAAAGAGCTGGGTGCCAGGGACCTGCGCTGGCAGCAGGAGACACAGGCCATACTCTCTGTGCACATGCACTTAAGAGTAAATGTTCCTTTTACTTTGTTTGAATTGTCTGCATTTATCTTCTGCTTATTGCCCACCATGACCTTCTTTCACACGTTTTGGTCCTTTGTTCACTTTGACTCCATCTCCCTTCCTCCCTTCCTCCCTTCCTCCTTTCCTTCCTTCCTTCCTTCCTTCCATTCCTCCCTTCCGTGTCTTGGCTAAACTGGATCATCTTCATTCTCATCCTCTTCTCTCTACACCTGGTATGAATCCCCTCCTCACCCCCGTATGTGACTCTTGATGCCCCTCCTTTCTTTCCAGACCCAGTACAGATGCCCCCTCCTCTGAGAAGTCTTCCTAACCTCACTCTTCTCAGATCTTTGTGGTCCTGAATCTGTTCCTTCCTTTGCTTATATGTCTCTCTCCCTTGTGTAGTATTTATCTGGGGGGAGGAGGGGATTGCTGAGGGTCACTGAGAAGTCCCCATAAAGGAAGCAGAATTGTGAGATACAGGCAGGGGAGATGATCTGTGAGGTCTGTGGGGGGTTCCCTTTTTCCTTCTCAGTTACCCATGAGAGAGATTGCCTGGTGACCATATGGAGGACAGAGTGGTTGGACAGAGTTCTTGAGATTCTGGCATCCTGATTGATCTATGGGGCACTGTAGGACCAGGTAGATGCCCATGGACTTGGGGTCTCTGATTGCTTTGGAAAAGAGTCAGCAGTGACTGACTTTGGAATCAGGACTATTGGACCAATTATGGTCATGAGCTGCTGCACCTGGAGACTTTGACTGGGGGTTAGGCTCAGAGAAGGAGGAGCTCCCCAAATCCATAAGACCCCAGAGACTGAGGAGGGAGGGGTCAGCACAGCAGAGGAAAATCTAGAAGGGCAGGGGCTGGCAGTATTTGAAAACCCCATTAGGTGGAAACCATTCCTGGATCAGGTAGAAACCAATCCTTCTCTTGGATTTCCACAGATATCATCTCTGACCCTGAGAAAGAGGTCATGTACTCAACACCTGGATGAATCTTTCTGATGACCTGGAGGATCAGGTGAATTTGAACCGTTCCCCCATCACCCCAAAATTCTGGGAGAAGTGGGAGGAGTCTCGGGGGATGGTAGAGGAGGAAGGCCTTATGTAGTAGTGCTGAACCATTTTTCCTTCATTTTCAGCATTTAATAAACTATATGCATGCAGTATGGTGGGCTTCTGTCCTGTGAATGTAGGGAATGGGTCTTGGAGTATTCTGGATTTGGGCTGGAGCCATAGATTTCCCAATTTTTATATTTTGGAGTAATAGTTCAAGCTGAAGAGCAGTATGGCATAGTGGGCAGAAAGCTGCCCTCAAGTCAGGAAAACCCAGATTCGAGTACTGCTTCTGACATGTCTTGGCTGTGTGACTTGGGGTGACTCGCTGGACCTCTCGGTGCCCTGGACATTTCTCTAACACTGGAAGTTGCAGAGAAGGTGCCAACATGAATTGGTAGAATGAGTTTGCCACTGGGAGGGAGTTTCATATACCAAAGCAATCACAAAGTTGTTCAACATTTAAAAAAATGTATCATCCCTTGAGTTCCAGGCAAAATGTGAGTGGTGCTGCCATTTGGAATATCATGGCTTACTGGAGGTGGAAAGAGGAGGAGTCTGAGTGTTTCCAAGCTTCAGCAGCGGTCCTGCTGCATCTGTGCCAGAGCAACTGAAGTGGCTTCTGGGCCATGGCAGACAACTCAGACAGATTCCCTTGCTGGATAATTAACCTAGTGATGTGCTACCTTTCTGTAGGCTGAAGGACAGCACCTTTGGGCCCCTTGGGATCATGGCTATGACTTCATTGCGCCAAGTGTGGCTGGCATACACACAGCTCTCACAAATGCCTAACTCTCATGTACATACGCTCATCCTGACCTCTGGAAGTGTAAGCTTTTGGAGGGCCAGACTAACATGGTTCTGTGATGAATGAATGCTAATGGAATTAAATTGCACCAAGTAAGGAAGGTTGCTGTACTTGTCTGACCCAATAGTGGGGTGTTTGGCTGGCTGTCTAGGACTGGCAAAGCCCAACTGGCTCCCTGTGTCCTTCCGTATGCAGAGTAGACTGACCACAATCTCCCTCGTTTCCTGATGGCTCTAGTTATTCTGATAATCATTAGAAATCACCCTGGGCATGAGGCCCCCATCATGAGGCTCTTTGCCTATAGGCCAAATGGCTCCCAGCAATTCTATTGATTTGTATGTCATTACTTCTTCCGTCTCCTTCTTCAGCTCTTAGGCATGCTTTCATCATTCGAGGCCACATGATTTCCCCTGTGTGTGCAGACAGCAGCCCTCTCAGGTTCCCATAGATAGTTTCCCTGAGCTGTTGGGGCCAACCTTCTAGAATTGAGTGTCTCCTCACTTCCCTTAACTGCTTCTGGGAGGACATGACCAGACACTTTTCCAGCTTCAGAGGGCCTGCCAGAGAACGTGTCCCAGTGCCTCAGAGGCCGAGAGATGGCAAGTCTGGAGTCCCAGGGCCTGGATTCAAGACCACTGGCTAAGGCTACCTGGGCTTGGCTCAGGGTATTGAGGGTCTGTTTCCCCAGCAAGGCCCCATCCTGAGCAGCTTTGGAGCCCCAGACCCTAATGCACTTCTAAGCTAGTTCTCAGGAAAGCTAGAGGTGGTTCTCCTTTTAATAACTGAATTTGTGGGCACACAGACCTTTTACAGGCAGGGATGGGAGAGGTGAAGGAAGTGGGGCTCTGACCACCCCTCTCACTGTCTATTCTTCCACTTTGATTGGCACACGATCCAGATATACTTCTCGTTGGTCTTCCAGAACCAGCTATAAAGTCTGTCCAGGGCAGTGCCTGCTCTGGCTTGACACAATTCTTGATCCCATTGTAGGCACTCAATCTTGTCCCTACATCTACGGGCAAGCTGCTCCCCAGCTCCGGTCGGCCCTGATTCCTTCCAGAGCCTCGTCTGGAGTGACCTCTGAAGATGGACCCTGGGAAGGCAGATCTGCGATGACTTTACTCAAAGGGGCTTTGACTGTGATTCCACCAGGCCTTGCGAGCTGGAATAGGACTCCAGAAACTTCTCCTCTTTGCTATACCTGGCTGTGCATCATCTTTGGCTGGGGTGGTGATGATGGAGGAAGTCCAAACTCCCCTGGATTTGTTGGTCTATTTCACTTCTGACTTTCCATAGAAGCCTCATGGGAAGAGGGTCTGGGGCCAGAATTTGGGGTCATTCCGCACAATATTATATGAGTGGTAGAGGAAGCCTCTTCCAACATGGCTGCAGGCTAGGAGCCCAGAGGACTCCATCTGGGAAGCACATCCCCACACAGGAAGGGAGGCTGGAGTCAGGCAGTGGGAAAGCCTTCTAACAGAGGAGGACAGTGGGTGGCGGTAGAAGCGGGAGGTGGAGAACCCTGGTGCTCTTGGGAAAGTGAAGGAGGGAGTGAAGACAAAGGCGCAGGATCCCAGACCTAGAGCTGGGAGGCACCTTGGTAGGTCAGCAGGCTCTTCTGCCTGATCTGACGGGCACACAGAGGAGCAGTGAGTTGCCAAGATTCAAACCCAGGTCCTGGGACTCCTCCCCCTCCAGCACACTTTCTTTGGTATCATTTCCCTGATGAGGAAGCTGGGGGCCTGATGGGCCAAGGTCCTGACTGAGCCAGAGCTGTAAGCCAGGCCTCACTTCCAGCCCTGAAGCTTCTCCTCTGTCTGGGCTCATCTCACATTGTGGTTGCCACCTGGCTCGCCTCCATGGGATCCCTTCAAGTTTACAATGTGCTTGAGTCATGCACTCCCATTGGATCCTCCCAGTATCTCTGGGAAGAAAGCAGGTCCCCAGTGGGCCTTTTACAGGCACAGAAAGAGGCTCAGAGGGGCAAAGGGACACCAGGCCAGGGACAGTCAGGGTCACTGGGGAGCCAGCACTTGAATACAGATCCCATCATGTATGGGATTCCCAGGGCTCAGCTCCCTGTGTCTCTCACAAAAGTCTGTGGTGGCTGAGCCAACATGCCTCAGACCCTGCTTCATAGACCATGAAGAGTGGTGGGATCAGCCCCAGGGAAGGGGCAGCAGTGGTTATGGCAGGTGTCTAAGAAGAGCCAGCTGGGGCAGAGTGCAGAGTAGGGCTGAAGGGGCCCCGGCCTCACCTGTCCTTCCTGCAGCAGGATGTGATAGAGAAGCAGGAGGCAGAAGGTCAGGCCCAGATGATGCTTCTCTCACTAAGGAGGTGACTATGAGAAGGTCCTTCATCTGTAAGATGAGGGTGGTGGCCCTTGCCTGGCTGAGGAAAGCCCAGCTGAATGATTTCTCATTCTGAGAAGCAGCAAGAAGAGCAAGGGAGAAAGCACTTTAGATATGTTTTCT
This sequence comes from Trichosurus vulpecula, assembly GCF_011100635.1. NCBI lineage: Eukaryota > Metazoa > Chordata > Mammalia > Diprotodontia > Phalangeridae > Trichosurus > Trichosurus vulpecula. The sequence continues at coordinate 206,731,401 of NC_050581.1, read as the reverse complement.
CCTGTGAAATGTTTGAAACTAGAAGAGAATTTTGGACCTAGAACCAGGACATATCTAGGGTCCAATCCTGCCCAGATATTTACCAGGCCTGGGGTGGAGGGGAATTGACCTTCCGATCCTCAGTTTCTTCATCTGTGAAGTACGTATGATCACAGCCCTGGGTACCTAGGTTTGTGGTGAGGGTCACAGGGTTTCTGTAAATGCATGCTTTCAGTATTAAAATGGTATCTGTGTGTGAACTATGACCAAGATTGTTCTTTTTGGTTTTAGAAGTGTTGGTGTCTTCCAGAACATGGTAGGAGAACATTCTTCCCCTCCTTCCCCCTGCCTCCATATTAGAAGGGTCCTCAGGGGCTTAATTGAGTCCAATCCTTACTTACCCAAAGCCTTACTTTGAAACATGTTGAATAGTCATCCATTTTCCACCAAAAGTCCTCAGATGACAGGGAGCCTGCCATCTTGAAAGAGCACATTTCACTTCTGGGCTGTTCTGGTTGTGTGGAAGGTTTTCCTGACACCAAACCTAAATGGCACTTTGTGCTTTCCTGCCATTGCTCCTGGCTCTGCCCTCTGGATGAGTCTAATCTCTCTTCTATGTGATGGCCCTTCAAACGCCCCCCCTTCTATAGGATAAACCACCTCTGTTCCATCGAATGACTTTCCAGTGATGTGTCTGTGGCTGCTCTCTTCTGGACCCTTCCCAGTTTATCCATGTCCTTCTTGAGCTGCAGTGCCCAGAATAGAGTCTGAGACCTTACCTGACCTGGTCAGGGCAGAGGACGGGGCTACTGCTATCAGGCTTCTCTGAATGCCCCATCCTGACTGAACTGACTTCCTTGGCCCATCACACCATAGACTCATATGGAGCTTCCAGTCCATTAAAAATCAGGCTGCTGCTGCCTAGCCATGTCTGTGCCATCTTGAACTTGTGAAGTTGTTTTTTACAACTGAGGTATAAGGTGCTACCTTTATATCTCCTAAATTTCATCTTATTCCCTTTGGCCCAATGCTCCAGCCTGTCAAGATTTGCTTTTGAATCCCGGGTGTCATCTGGGGGCTAGCTATGCCTCTCAGCTTTGTGTCATCTGCAAATTTGAAAAAGCAACTTTTTATATATTTTTTATACTTTTGTCCAAGTCATAGGTAAGAATGTTCAAGAGCTAGAGCTCTGGGGCACTCCACTGGTGACCTGCTTCCAAGTTGGCATCCATCTTTGAGTCCACTTCTCAGAGACACATTTAGAGTAGTGATGGAGTGGGGAGGGCCAGGAAAAGAAAAGGAGCAGTAACTAGGGGGAGGTTAGAGGGCTCTGGAGGTGGTTCCCAATGGCCCCCTTCCAGGAACCTGGCTGCTGCTCCTCTTTCAATAATTGTCATCTGATTGCACTGTCAGAGGACAGATAAAGACAAAACCAGCAAGGAATCTCATTTCCAGCTGATCTCAGCAACCACTTGCTATGCTCGAGTTACTTGTTTCAGGTACCTAACAGCCAAAAGCATAGACCTTTGGCCATCTGGAAGGAGGTCTCCAGTGGGGCTTCCCAGGGACCTGTGCTCAGCCCTGTGCTTTTTACCTATGTTTGTACAAAGGTGCAGATGGCATGCTTATTACATAACTCTCAAATTGGGTGATAAAATGAAAACAAAAACCCTTCATTGTGTAGCAGCAAACAAATGGCAAGACTGGAGGAAGCTCCTAAAATATGAATGGACAGAGAAGCTGGAGATAGGGACAGACAGGAAGAGATTGGCAGGGACTACAGTCCAGTCTCCCTCTCACAAAGCACTCTCATTCATCTTGTTTGTACTGAGGTTTTCTTTGGAAGTTACCAGTTGTTAGTCAAAACAGACAGGCAAATTAGCTTCATCTGGGTAGAAAACGTAGAAAGACCGCTCAATATATAGAGACACAAGGTTGTGATTTGTTGCTGGAAGAAGGTCACTAATCTTTTCATTCTTCTCTCTCTAGTCCAGCCTATGTGATTTGCATGGAACAAAGGTTCATGAAGTAGATGGGGAAGTGTTGCAACAATTTGGCTAGCAGCTGCTGTGGGGGCAAAAGACCAACACAAGCCCAACAACAAGAAAGCTGCTAGCACAGGTTCTTTTGATGTGCTTTACTAAGGAAAGCAATGTTAAGGGGTTAACAATCTTATTTCAATCCAACATACAAATGTCATTCACTTAGTTCAGGGGAAAAAGCCAGCACCCTGAACTTCAGAGCAAATACAAACAACTTACAAACATACATTATAAACAGACCAAATATAATTCATAGTTACCAAGAAACCATCAACATTTGAGTTGATGAGCCCAGAGACTCTTAGAGTGCTGCCCAGAGTCCCATGCCAACACTCCTCCAGGAGTGAGAGCCTCAAACAAATAGCTCTGCTCTCTCTTTTTATACAGTCTTTGGATGTCACCAAATGTTATCTGAGCCACCAGAACTTAAGTGCTTACTATTGGCTCTGGTCTTAGCAACTCCCCTTAGGGCCCTGGGGGCTTCATGCCCACATGGGCTTAGCACCTAGTAATTAGGGGTTTGGGCCTGGGGTTTAGCACCTAGTTAGACTCAATCAAAGAGACTCAATTCATTTATCATTCTAAAATGGTAAAAAAGTCCCATCTTAATTGATATTACAGAAAGGGGTTGGGAAGAACTGAAACACAATTTCCTTATATAGTTTTACTCAAAATTGTATGAGGAATTAGAGCCCTGGGAAAGATTTGTTTGCTCCATTTGTCTGAGAAGAACTAAGAACTAAAACCAGTTTCTATCATAAATTAGGTGAGAGTCTAGCAAAAGACTGAAGAGACAGATATTCCACCCTGTAGTTCTCCTTGTGTGTGTGGGGGTGCCTAACTAGTCACCATATTCTCAGTGAGTATTGGATGGAGAATTATGTGATGTACCTGAAAGTACCTGAATTCAAGGTGGAGTGGAGATGGGATGTCTCAGCAGGGGAAGCCTTGCTCAGGAGCCACCACTCATGGAAACAGGCATGACCAAGAGGCTGTTTGCCTCAGGAAGTCATTAGGGAAGGTGGCTACTAGGCTCAGAGGATGAAGAGACTTTTGCAGTGGCCAGCAGAGAGTGAGTGATATTTGTACTTCTGTTACTGCTAAGTAGCTATTCACATAAAATGAAACATCTTTCTGAAATGCAAGATGAAGCAACTCAAGGAATCGAAGGTATATTTCATGAAAAAAAAACTTCCAGGCAAAAACCCCCAAAGGATGAGACTCTGAAGAGGCAGACAGGAGCTATGGAAGGAGATGGCACCTGAGAGAAAAGAAGGAGAGCTGAACACATGGGCCCAAGACAAAAGGTCAGAAGAAGAAGAGATGAATAGTGATGGTTGACAGCTCTCTGCTAAGACGACTTGAGAGCCAGTTTGTTTACCTGATGACAAGGCTGAGTGCAGGTTCTATTTTCAATGACATGGGTTGTGACAGAGAAACCTTGTCAAACCTCACAAGTAATACACACTCCTGGTGACCATGGGAAACCAAAGGATATCACCAAAATAAACTGAGGATGCATTTATAGGGATTACAAAATCCTGGGGAAGAAACTGAAGACTTTAGGGGCACAGAAGGGGTTTTCATTACTGCTGATGGTTGAAAGTGGGGATTAAGAAGGGAAAGGGAGATTTTGGAAGCAAGCCATTGGTAAGAAAATTGTATTTGAAAAAAATAATTTGGATTTCCATCCCATGATTTAGAATATAAAAATGATTGGCTCTAAGCCATGGTTGGAGTACACCTAATGAGAGCCAGTAAGGTACCTATTTGCTTAGAGCTTGAGCTGGTTAAGAGCCGTTTAAACTGAAAAGTGGGAGAAAAAGAAAGCTACATCTCTGAGGCTTGGCATCAGGAAGTAGGGATTATGTCACAGGTAGATGACTCACAGAAAGGTGACCTAGTGATTCTCAAGAGATAAAATCCAAGAAAAGAATCGGCAATAAAAGGAATGGTCTCAGATGTCTATAAAGACACAGATCATGGGAAATACGGCAAAGATGACTTTCTAGATATTCTAATGTGAGAAGAGGGCTCTAACCTCATGTCACTGTGTCTTCATCGAAGGATCCGTGACTCAACTATGGCTCTGGGAGGTGTCACCTGTGCTGACTACTTCTTATATTGTGGCCCTCAACATACAGGGCCAGGAAATGGAATCCACATACTCCTTGATCCTCTCTGCCACTTACAGTTACTCTGTCACATCATTCTTCAACCTCTTTTGGGTTCACGTCATTCATCTATAGATACCCAAATCTCTAATGAGCCAGTTATTCCTTGCTTTCCAGTACACATGGTGTTCCTACTCAGAATTCAGATCCCAAAGTGATGCCGCAGTTTATCTTTCCAGCAATACCCAGGTTATCCCTCATCCCTGTGTCTTCTGACCTCCTTCTCTGGCTGTCATACACCCAGTATGGGTATTTCTCTCGTATGTCACTGAGGCAGCAGGCTTGAGACTGTTATGTTCCATGGTTGTCTGCATTTACTACCATTGAGGTTTTTTAGAAGATTGGAATTAATTGTAAGCCTATTGACAGACTCCTATATTATACCCCAGGAGCCCATCTCAAATCAATTAAGATCAATTAATCACAGTGTGATTAACTTAATTGTGTGAAGTTCTAAACAACCAGAAAACAACATTCACACGTGTTTCAATTAATGGCCCTTATTTTTGCATCCCTGCCCCACCCCTTTGCTTGTTTATTGCCTACAGTATTTAAGATTCATTGTTAGTTTGGTCTTAATTAGCAGTGCATGGACGACAAAAGAGCTTTTGATGGTGAGCGACAGATCTGACATTCTTTTGTCTTGTACAAATACAGAATCCCTGAAGTTCTGACTGGAAGGAACTTCAGTGACCATCTGGTCCAATCAGACCTGAAAAGGTATCCCCCTGCTGACATTCTCCAGCTAGTCTCTGCTTGAAGATGTCTAGGGGAAAGCCCACCACACTTTGGACAGCTCTCGTTGCCTGGTGCTTTTTTCCCAACATCAAGTCTAACTTGGTCTCTCAGCAGCTTCCCTCCATTGCTTTTGGTTCTGCCCTTGAGTGACAACCAGCTCAATTCCTTTTCCACATAGAAATGCTTTCCATATGTGAAGACACCTATGATGTCTTGCCCAAGTCTTCTCTTCTCCATTCTGAAAATCCCCACTTCCTTCAACTGACACCCTTATAGCATGAACTTGAGGCATTTCACTGTCCCAGCTGTCCCCACATGGACACTCGCCAGACTATTGTCTCCCTTGAAGCATAGTGCCTAGAAATGAGAGCAATGCTCCAAGTGTGGTCTGACCAGGGCATAGGCAGGGGCCCTATTACTTCCTTTGTTTTTTGACATTATGGCTGTTCTTAGTACAGCCCAAGACTGCCATTGACCTTGTTTGGCTGTTATAACCCACAGTTGGCTCATATGGAGCTTGCTGTCCACCCAAACCCCCAGATCTTTTTCAAATGACTTTCAATGCATAAAATGTCCACAAAGTTTGATTTTGATATCTCATCATGGAAGGAAGGTAGCTCTGGGTTCTCAAAGGTTCTTGAGAAAGCAAAGGAAGGTCCCATTGTGCCAAAAGGGCTTTTATATGACCCCAACAACAGACCAAGTCCACTTTCCAAGGACCAGCCCAGCTTTGCACAGAATGACTTCTTGCCAGCATGTTAGCCACTTGGCGATAATTCTTCTCATCTAAGAGAACCCATGAAACAAAGGAAAATGCCACTGGGCCTTCAGTCTTGTGTGGCCCCTTCTGCTAACATAGTGATGGTGACAGATTGGCAGCAAAGGGACAGAGGGTAAAAACTCACCCAATTCTTACACCTGGGTTCTCCCTCTGACATTGCAGAGGGTCAGACTCCTTCCTGATGGGGAGGAGAAAGACACATGCAGAAATATGAGTGATGCTCTGGGTTTTTGAGGCATTTATGGTTTTCCTGAGGACACACTTGGCTGATGGATAGCTTTTTCACTTTTTATAAGCAATTTGGATCATTTTTTCCAAGTGTTTTTGAGTGTACTGAATTAGACACAAATAAAAGGATACATCCAATGGCCTTGGGGAGTTTGCCTCTCCAAGTAACATCAGTAACTGCACAGAATTCTCCAAGTGCTGAGGGCCTTGGGGGATGTACTCAGTATGCTCTTCATTAAATTATAATCAGCACCATATGCTGCCTTGTAAATGACATTGTAACTTGACATCTTTGTTCTCATGTCAAGTTCCACCCCCCCACTTCATTATTGGTTGTTCATGAGTAAGGGACACTCTTAGAAGCCAGAGCGTTGATCACAAAGAATTCTTGAGAATTAGAGGTAAAGTCGGAGGCATTTACTGGAAAGGTCACTAGGTGGGAATAAAGCCCAATCCCCTCATTTGATGACTTAGGAAATTGGAGCACAGAGAGGTTGTGAGTATTCCCATGTGAAACAGGTGGTTAAATGGAAGAGCTGGAATTCAAACCCATCTCTTCTGACTCCATATCTGGTCCACAGCTGCATCCAGTCTAAGCTCACCATGACATCTTGTCTTTATCCACAACAAGAGATAATCTGGTCTGCCTGAAACTTTCTCATGACAGAGAGTTCTGGTAGCTGGGTCTTACATATGGCAAAGGATTATGTTATCTAATGCCAACTAGATCCTCACTGTGAGAAGGCAGTTCTTCTATACTTCCTTACTAGATTCACTATGCCACTCACCATATTGACTGTTCCTAAGCTTTCAACTCCTCAAGATTCCCATGGCACTCCCTCTCCTAACCTTTCTAGCCAAGGATCTCATTTCATGCTTTAACCAAAAAATTAATGAGGCCATTTTCCAGGAGCTCTCTCTTTTCCCCTTATTCTTATTTTACATCACTCAGACATCTTCCTCCATAGTCCGCCTTCACTGCAGTCTCTGATGATAAGGTGGCCCTTCTCCTTGCCAAGGTGAAACCCGCTATATGTACTCTTGATTCCACTCCTCCTGTCATCTCCAACAGGTGGTCCCCACCGTTGTTCCCACTCTTTTCCTAAACTTCAGTCTCTACATAGCCACTTATTTATTCACTACTGTTTTCTTTTTTATATTTTAAAAACATTTCATTTAAAGTTTTGAGTTCCAATTCTATCCCTCTCTCCCCTCCCCTCTCCCTGAGATGGTAAGCAATGAGATATAGGTTATGCATGTGCACTTATGTAAAACATTTCTAGATTAGTCATTTTGTATAAGAAGACTCAAATAAAAGAAAAAAGAAAGAAAGAAAGTGAAAGACAGCCTGCTTCAGTCTGTATTCAATCAATACCAGGTCTTTCTCTAGAGGCAAATAGCATGCTTCATCATTAGTCCTTTGGGATTGTCTTGGATCATTGTATTGCTGAGAAGAGCTAAGTCATTCACAGTTCTTCATTGTACAATATTGCTGTGACTGTTAAAACATTCTCCTGGTTCTGTTCACTCTGCATCAGCTCATGTAAGTCTTTACAGGTTTTTCTGAAATCATCCTGCTTGTTATTTCTTACAGCACAATAATTCCATTACTGTTTTCAAAGATGCCTGAGTCTCCCTTACCCTTAACACTTCCATTAGATCCTTCCACACCTCCCAGCTAGCATCCTCCAGCCTTCCTCCTCTTCTCAGCTAAACTCCTAGAAATAGCTAAATGGTGCCTTCACTTCCTCTCCTCTCTCTTTTAAACTCTCTGTAGTCTGCCTTCCAAAATAATCATCATTTGATTCTGCCTCTCTCTCCAAATTTATCAGTGATCTTCTAATTGTCAGATCCAATGACCTCTTCTCCACCCTCATCCTTCTTGACCTCTCTGAAGCCTCTGTGACTGTTGACCATCATCTCCTCCTGGAGACTTCTCTCTGTGTTTTCCTGACCTGCTTTCTCCAGGTTCTCCTCCCACCTGTCTGACTTCTCAATCTCCTTTGCTAGAGCTTTGTCCACGTCCCACCCACTGGCTGTTGTCCTTGAAGGCTGTTTTTTTCCTCTATATATTTTCTCACTTGGTGACCTCATCAGCTCCATTGGGTTAAATCATCATCTCCAGGAAGATGATTCTGGAGCTATATATCTAGCCCTAAGGTCTCTCCTGAATGTCAATCTTATTTCAGCAACAGAAGGAATAAATGGATGAACAGAGCATTTATTGAGCGCTTGTTATGCACAAAATGCTGTGCTAAGGGCTGGGGATAAAAATAGCAAAGTCAGACAGTCAGTGCCTGCTCACCTGGAGTTCTCTGTGGTGAGACAACACACAGGGAAGGCTTCAGCTAGAAGTCAGATGGAAAGGTCCCATGGTCCTCACAGCACAACAGACATGCAGATGCTCATGCCTCTCCTCTTCTTTTTTTTCCTTTTCAATTATTTATTTATTTAATATTTTTAGTTTTCAGCATTAATTTTCACGAGAGTTTGAATTACAAAATTTCTCCCCATTTCTACCCTCCCCTACTCCAAGATGGCATATATTCTGATTGCCCCATTCCCCAGTCAACCCTCCCTTCTGTCACCCCACTCCCCCCGCCCCCTTTTCCCTTACTTTCTTGTAGGGCAAGATAGATTTTTATGCCCCATTGCCTGTATGTTTTATTTCCTAGTTGCATGCAAAAACTTTTTTTTTGAATATCTGTTTTTAAAACTTTGAGTTCCAAATTCTCTCCCTTCTTCCCTCCCCACCCACCCTCCCTAAGAAGGCAAGCAATTCAACATTGGCCACATGTGTATCATCATGCAAAACCCTTCCACATGTTCTGAAAGACTAACTATATTTTGCTCTTTCCTATCCTATCCCCCTTTATCCAATTTTCTCCCTTGACCTTGTCCCTTTTCAAAAGTGTTTGCTTTTGATTACCTCCTCCCCCTAGCTGCCCTCCCTTCTATCATCCCCCCCTTTTTTATCCCCTTCCTCCTTCTTTCCTGTGGGGTAAGATACCCAATTGAGTGTGTATGTTATTCCCTCCTCAGGTCAAATCCAATGAGAGCAAGATTCACTCATTCCCCGTCACTTGCCCCATCTTCCTTCCCAACAGAACTGCTTTTTTCTTGCCACTTTTATGTGAGATAATTTACCCCATTTTATCTCTCCCTTTCTCCATCTCTCAATATATTCCTCTCTCATCCCTTAATTTTATTTTATTTTTTAGATATCATCCCTTCATATTCAACTCATCCTGTGTCCTCTCTCTCTCCCTCTCTCTCTCTCTCCCTCTCCCTCCCTCCCTCTCTCTCTGTATATATATATATATATATATATATATATATATATATATATATACATACACACACACACACACACACACACACACACACACACATATATGTATATTCCCTTCAGCTACCCTAATACTGAGGTCTATTATACACATCATCTTTCCATGTAGGAGTGTAAACAAAACATTTCAAGTTTAGTAAGGCCCTTATGATTTCTTTTTCTTGTTTACCTTTTCATGCTTCTTTTGATTCTTGTGTTTGAAAGTCAAAATTTCTATTCAGCTCTGGTCTTTTCACTGAGAAAGCTTGAAAGTCCTCTATTTTATTGAAAGTCCATATTTCGCCTTGGAGCATGATACTCAGTTTTGCTGGGTTGGTAATTCTTGGTTTTAATCCTAGCTCCATTGACCTCCGGAATATCATATTCCAAGCCTTTTGATCCCTTAATGTAGAAGCTGCTAGATCTTTTGTTATTCTGATTGTGTTTCCACAATACTCAAATTGTTTCTTTCTGACTGCTTGCAGTATTTTCTCCTTGATCTGGGAGTTCTGGAATTTGGCAGCAATGTTCCTAGGAGTCTTCTTTTTGGGATCTTTTTCAGGAGGCAATCTGTGGATTCTTTCAATTTCTATTTTACTCTCTGGTTCTAGAATATCAGGGCAGTTCTTCTTGATAATTTCTTGAAAGATGATATCTAGGCTCTTTTTTTATCATGGCTTTCAGGTAGTCCAATAATATTTAAATTCTCTCTTCTGGATCTATTTTCCAGGTCAGTGGTTTTTCCAATGAGATATTTCACATTGTCTTCCATTTTTTCATTCCTTTGGTTCTGTTTTATAATTTCTTGGTTTCTTATAAAGTCACTAGTTTCCACTTGCTCCAGTCTAATTTTTAAGGTAGTATTTTCTTCATGGACCTTCTTTTCCATTTGGCTAATTCTGTCTTTCAAGGCATTTTTCTCCTCATTGACTTTTTGGAGCTGTCTTGCCATTTGAGTTAGTCTATTTTTTAAAGTGTTGTTTTCTTCAGTATTTTTTTGGTCTCCTTTAGCAAGTCATTGACTTGTTTTTCATGGTTTTCTCGCATCACTCTCATTTCTCTTCCCATTTTTTCCTCTGCTTCTCTAATTTGCTTTTCCAAATCCTTTTTGAGCTCTCTCATGACCTGAGACCAGTTCATGTTTTACTTGGAGGTTTTTGATATAGGCTCTTTGACTTTGTTGACTTCTTCTGCTTTATGTTTTGGTTTTCTTTGTCACCAAAGAAAGATTTCAAAGTCTGAGTTTAAATCTGAGTCTGTTTTCCCTGCCTGGCCATGTTCCCAGCCAACCAGTTGACCCTTGAGTTTTTTGTCAGGGTATGACTGCTTGCAGAGTAGGGAGTATTTTGTTCCAAGTTTGAGGGGTTGTGCTGTTGTTTTCAGAGCTATTTCTACACAGCAAACTGCCATACCAGAGCTCCTCCTCCCCCAAGAACCACCTGCTCTGATCTGCTACTTAATTCCCCTCACAAGGAGGCCTGGGGCCGGAAGCAACTGCAGCTGTAGTTCTGTCCTCAGAGCTGCACCATGTCTGCTGCCCAGAGGAGGTGACCAAAACACAAATTCCTTTCACTGTCCCTTTGGCTTTTCCCACTAACCTTCTCTGTTGTCTTTGGTGTTTGTGGGTTGAGAGGTCTGGTAATTGCCACAGCTTACTGATTCAGGGAGCTAGGGCCTGTTCCGCCCTGGCTCCAGGTCTGGTTGGTCTGGGAGCGGCCCATGCTGGGCTCTGCTCCACTTCCCAGCTCCATGCGAAACACCTTACCCAGCGACCATCCAGGCTGTTCTGGGCTGGAGGCCTGCTTCTCTCTGCTATTTTGTGGGTTCTGCAGCTCTAGAATTTGTTCAGAGCCATTTTGTATAGGTTTTTTGGAGGGACCTGGGGGGAGCTTATGCAAGTCCCTGCTTTCCAGCTGCCATTTTGGCTCCTTTCTCCTCTTCTTCAATGTAATTTCTACTGATAAAATCCTATCAGTTTCTGGTGTTCATCCATTTGACAGTGCTAGTAACTATGCTGGCAAGAACTTCCTTTGCTGGCTCCTTAGCAACTATGACTGCAACCCCTGCAGGGTCAGAGCCAAGGCCAGGACCAAGCTGTATCCCCATGAGGATGGCTTCCCATGATGATGGCAGAGGGTTCTAGGCTGGAAGCCTTGCTGTTCCTAGGCTCTTGAGTTCAGGGTCCTGGGTCATCTCCATTGGGGCTTGAGTAGAGCTGGTGGTTCACATGGTAGTTTGGCTTGCCTGGCGCATGCCACTTCCTGTCTTTGTCTCAGAGGGCCTGGCTGCTTTAGCTAGGTTGGCTTGCCTGCCCTGCATATGACATTTTGTTGGCAGTTAGTGAGGATGGCTGGGACCTTCTTCACAGGAGCAGTGTACCTTCTCACATTAGGACTGTGAGGTCTGGGCTAGACACAGGACTATGGTCTGGGAGATGTTGTAACTCCCGGGCACCTCTATTCCTCTGCCCATTGGTGGCAGCTGCTGGTAGTGATAAGGGAGATGGAGCCCCTTGCTGTAATCATTTCTCTCTTATTGGTGGCTGTGGGGACTTGGCAGGCAGCAGATTTGGTGATTTGAGGGCACTGCTACTCCCAAGGCTTTTGGGCTCAGGATTCTGACTTGTCTTACAACTGCCTCTTGGACGTTTTAAACTGGATGTCTCATAGAAAACTTCATCTCAATGTGTCCAAAGCTGGACTTTGCCCTCCAATGACTTCCCTCCAAACCTTCCCCTCTTCACCTGTAGGCAATCAGTAAGTAAGATCTTCCCCCCTACCCACCCATTTGAATAGACTTCAGGTGGGGCTCCAGGTGCTGCCAGGCCAATGAAGGGAGGTCTGATTAGATCTTTGTTCCTAAGTAGGCCCAGGTGCTAAACCAATGTGGGTGTGAAGCCCTCAGGGCCCTAAGGGGAGTTGCTAATACCAAAGTATGTGCTTAACTCCTGGTCGCTCAGATGCCTTCTAGTCCATTGGATGATATCTAAGGACTAGATAAAAAGAGCAGAACTTGGAGAGGCAGACGTGGTGGAAGCAGAACCAGCAGAAGCCAGAGCTGCAGAAGCTGGAGGAGTAGAGGCTGGAGAAACTGAGGATTAGGAGGAGCTGTGAGTGATCTTACCGGAGGGCCCTAGCATTGGGGGAACCATTCAGGCATGCTCATGGTTTTCTTTCAAGTCATGAATTCTGCCTTAATGCTATATCCCTCTATCCTCCTCCTAATTATCTGGCCTTGAAGCCACAGCGTCCTCCTTCTCTCACTTCACTTTCATTGTCCATTACCAAACCTTGTTGTTTCTTCCTTCACAACAATTCTCCATTGACTTGGTTACCACCCCAGTTCAGGGCCTCATTGCCTTAGGCCAGGACCACCACAGGGGCCCAATTGTTGGTCTGCCGGTCTGAGGTCTCTCCCTACTCCATCCCACTGTCCATTCAGCTGTCAAATGGAGCTCCCTAAAGTGCAGGTTGGATCGTGTCACTCCCCCGATAAATAACCTTCAGGGGCCCCCAGCACCTACCAGATCAAGCATAAGCATCTTGGTTTGGGCTTTCAGCCTGTTCCCATGTGGGCCCCTCCTGCCCTTCTGTCTGCTCTGCCGTTCTTCCCCTTCTTGTTCACAAGGGCCCAGCAGCAGTGGGCTGCTTATTGTACCTCACCCAGGGGCTCCGTCTCTGATCTCTGTGTCTTTGTCCAGGCTGTTCCTCACACCTAAAGGACTCCCTTTCCTCACCTCCACCTCTCTGAATCCCTGCCTTCCTTCAAGACTCAGCTCAGGTGGCTCCTTCTGAAGGAGATCACTCGACCGACCAGCTCCTGGGGCCTTCCTTGCTGAGGTTCCCTTCTGTCCACCCTGTGGCCATCTTATATGTCTAATTTATGTGTGTGGCTTCTCTCCCACTGGAAAGCCAGCTCCTTGAAGGCAAGGATTGTTCCATTTTTGTCCTTGTCCCCTTGACTCTTAACACAATATCTGGCACATGGTGGCTGCTTCAGAAATACTTGGTGATTGATGAGTGGCAGGACCGAGGCAGTCCCTTTCAACTTTGGGAGAGTGAGGTACCCATTGGGTCTTACTGCCCTCGGAGCTATGTTTACTTGGCCAATATTTGTTCTTTCCCAATCACCTCATTTCTAAAAAGGAAGCCTGAGAGCATATAAAGTGCCCTGGGCTTTGAGTTGGGAGAGATCTGGGTCTAAGCCCAGACTCTGACATTTACTTATTGTGGGGCCTTGAGCAGGTCACATTACCACTATGAGCCTCAGTTTCCCTTCCTGAAAGACAGAGCAATCATACTTTCAGTGCCTACTCTCTAGGGCTGGTGGGAGGATTTCGTGAGGTCTGACTTTGCAATGTCTGTAACTCAAAAATTGAGGGAAACGACAGTGAATCTTACAGTAAAAATGAGCAGGTGCTGCATGACACAGCAGAGAGATCAGAATTGTGTCTCTTCATAGTCTTGGACAAGACCCTGAATTCTCTGACTTTGTTTTACCACCTGAAAAGTGAGAGTAGTCAAAATCCCTGCCTTTCCTACCTCTAAGAACTCTTGGGAAGGTCAGATAAGGTCACTTGCAAAAATCAAATTGTATAGTATGTCAATGAGAGCAAATGACCAGGTCGGTCACCAAGGGGGTCCCACCACCTGCCACAGCTCTCCTCATGGCTCCTGCCATTTCCAGAAGCTCTCCTTCCAGTCTATCCAAAAATACTACACTGTCATTTAAGCACAGTTGGGTCCAAAATCTCTCAGTTTTAGTTTAAACTCCTGCATGAATATTTCTACTTTGAGGAGAGAAATAAATATTTCAAAACAGTAAACAGTTGAAAAATTAGGATATAAATATTTTAGAAGTCAATTGTCAGTTATTGGGCTGATTTCTAAATTATGTGTTCTCTCTGTGCTGACTGCATTTATATGCCTCCTTCCCCAGTGCTGCCAGGGGAGTGGATTTCGTTACCTGATGTCATGCATTTATTTGGGGCCTGAATTCTGGCTTATTATTGTAGGCAGTTTTCAGGGCTGTTTTGCCTCTGAAACTGCCTCATGAAAGTAAAGCAGCCCTTCTCCAAAGAGCTTGGAGAAGAAAAAAAAAACACAGGAAGGAGGGAGCTGGAGAGTCAGGTCCAGACTCTGGCTCTGGTTCAGGGCTGGCCTCCTGGCTGCAAATGCCTCCTGCAGTCTGTGATCCAGCTCTTCGTTTTCCTCTTATGGCTGAAAAGGCCAGTCTGAGGATTGTTTCATACTTTCAGCACATCTCCTAGTATCTAAAAGGTCAGAACCCACACATTGGCATCGGTACCTAAAGTGAGCCATGTCACCATGGCCAGGCTTCCTGACTCCAAGCATGTTCCTTTCTCTACTGGATTCACAGTGTTCTAAGGGAAAGTCTGAGGTGGAGCTGTCTCCTTGAAATACCGGCCTTGTTTCTCTTTGTGGAGGTTTGGAGATTTATGGAAGAACATGTTGCAAAACTCATTACTCAAAACTAACTAAGGTGCCACAAAAATGAAGACAGTAAAACTGGTGGAAGAGTTAAGGCCAGAGTTTAAAAAAAGCTAAAAAACCAAATGAGAGTGATGTGTCAGTAATTAAGGTGGGCTTTTAGCACTTCTTTAATCATTTGGCCTTGAAGAGTTTGGCCTTTGTTTCTTTGGAAGTCTTTGATGACCTCCTTGCCTCAAGGGAAAGCCTGGTTAGTGATATGTTTGTGATGCCAGAGGCTTTTAGTCGTGGGTTTAAGTCACATGTTTGTGAAACTTTTAGGTCATGTGGGTGAGTCTCATGTGGTGACGCCTGGAACAGAATACATAAACCCAGAGGCTGGTGTTCTCCCATGGGGCTCTCAGCCACTGGAAGAGTGGCATAGGGCTCTGGGCAGTTGCTCTAAGAGCCTCCCAGTTTGTGAACCCAGATGTTGATGCTTTCCTGGTAACTATGAATTGTGATTTTGTCTGTTTCTAATGTGTGTTTGTAATTTGTTTGTATTTGCTCTGAAGTTCAGGTTGCTGGCTTTTCCTCCTGAACTAAGTGAATGATATTTGTATGTCAGATTAAAGTAAGATTGTTAACCCCTTAACATTGCTTTTCTTAGTAAAGCAGATCAAAGAACCTGTGTTAGTGGCCTTATGTGTGCTGATTGTTGTTGGTTTTACATAGCCACAGGAGCTATTAGCAGATTGTTGCTACAAGTGGTGAGGAAAAATGAGGGAGAAGAAGAGCTATAAGAAAAATATCTGTAAAGAAATTAACAGCTTGGAACAAAAGGTAAAAAACCAACAACCCTAAAACCTTGCCCATGGAAATAACTCCCCCCCAATGAGAATTGTTCAATTAGAAGCTAATGATTCCATGAAATGTCAAGAAGACTAGAAGAACAAAGCCAAAAGACTGGCACAATGAAGAAGATATAAGGCATCTCCTAGCAAAAGCAACTGGCCTGGAAAACAGATAGAGGAAATAAAATTTAAGAATCATTGGACTACTTGAAATCCACAAACAAAAAATAGATCCTAGATATCATATGAACAAAAATCATAAATGAAAACTAGCCAGATCTCTTAGAACAGTAGGGCAAAGTAGAAATTGGAAAAATCAACTGGTCTTCTCCTGAAAGAAACCCCAAAATGGAAACTACCAGGATTATTATAGTCAAAATCTAGAGCACCTGGGTCAAAGAAGATACTACAATAATCCAGAAAAAAAATAATTCAAGTACTGAGTAGCCATAATCAGCATTGCACAAGATTTATCAGCCATCAACATAAACGAATGGAGAGCTTTGGATATGCTATTTCAGAAGGCAAAAGTTTAGACTTTTAACCAAAAACACCTTATCTGCCAAACTGAGTATAATTATATAGAGGAAAAATGGATCTTTAATGAAATAGAGGTCTTCTAAGCATTCTTGGTGAAAATACTACAACTGAGTAGAAAATTTGAATGCAAAAACAGGAAAACGTCAGTAAGAAATCATAAGGGACTACACAAAGTTGAACTATTTACATTCATGTGTGGGGAGGTGATACATGTAGCCCCTCATGTATCTACCATCATCAGAATTCATAGAGGGATTCTAAATATATAAAGAACCTGGGAGTAATTCTATTATGTCTTGATGATCTCAAGAGAAGAATGGAAAGATTGAGGGAGAGGAATACACTATGTTGGGGTAGGGGAGGGAAAGGAAAGTTAGGGAAAAGTCACCATGTAAAATTGAGGTATGCAAGTAGAACTAAATGTAAATAATGAGAAGGGAGCTGGTGGGGGAAGTGGATGACATTTGACCTTCATTCTCATCTGAACTGGTCAAAGAAGGGAAGAATACATTTGCAGTTGGGTTCAGAAGTACATCCCACTTAATAGGAAACTAGGAAGGAAAGATGAGAAGAGAGAAGGGGGGATTAGAGGGTGAGTAGATCAAGGGAAGGATTAGTTAGTCTTAAGCAAAACAAACTCTAAGGGTATAATAAAACATTTTAACTCTTTTTGAGGTGGCAAAAAATGGGAAATCTGGTGGGGCTTGCCCATAAATTAGGGAATGGATCAACAAGTTATGGAATATAAATTAAATGTTATGTAATAATTTTGTGCCACAAGAAATCATGAAAGGGATAGTTTCAGAGAAACCTAGGAAGACTTGGATGAAATAATGCAAAAAGAAGTTAATAGAATCAGGAGAATTCATATAATGACAATATGACAAAGGAAAACAATTTCTAAAGAATTAGGCATTCTGACCAGTCATGATTCCAGAGGAATCTAGCACAGTGCTAACACATAGAAAGGGCTTAACAAATTCTTATTGATTGAGTCATTGCATGCTTCATGATCAGATATGAAGCTTTTCAGATATGGCGGCTAGATACAGCACTGGGCCCAGAGTCAGGAAGATCAGAGTTCAAATCTGTCCTTAGAAACTTAAGAACTGTATAATCCTGGTCAAGTAACTTAACTGTTGTCTGCCTCAGTTTTCTCATCTGTGAAATGGAGATCATAGCAGCATTTACCTTCCACGGTTGTTGTGAGAATCAAATAGGCACATAGTAAGCACTAAATAAATGATCATTACCTTCTGTTTCCTTTCAATGAGCTCCACCTACTATATGTCTGCCTCTTGTTCATAAATACACCCTACAATATTGGTAAAATGTGGTGCTGAAATCTACATATACTAAGTAAATCCGCAGCATCCCTCAACATATTAGGCTAACAATCTATCAGAAAAAGGCACAGGTTTAGATGGAATGCCATGCTTTTAATGAATCCAAGCTGACTTTTTATTTTCCTTTTGCTTGTTAGATTAGCCTGGGTTGAAACACTCACAAATACATCCATGAAATAATTGAGATTATACTTATCACTGTCATTCCACATTTTATTCCTACCTTCAAGAACTGGAGAAATATTTTCCCCCAATCTCCTATAAAATGGGGTATCCCCTGTCGTCTGTAAGTCTTCCAAGGTTCAGTTTAGGTACTCATTGCCCCTTTGTGGCATCATAGACACACCTCACTGTTCTTGGACTTCTCCATTGATTAATGGATAATATCCATTATGTTCTGACTTCACTATGGTCCTTTCGATGTCACATTGTGGCTTGGAGGTTATTCTGGGCTCCAGAAGGTATTGACAGCAGAGCACCTCCTCAGGCCTACCCTCCCCAGCTGTCAGACCTGGAGTGCAAGCCTCATGATAGACTGTTAGTCTTGGTGAATTCTCAAAAACTCATCATCAGGGGAGGTTCTTGCCAGACCCAGCAGCTCACATTCCAAATATATGGTGCTGGCCATAAAGCTAAACAAGTCAGACTATTTTCACACTGCATTAGGTTGATGGAAGCCAAGAATTCAGGCCTCAGCATTGATGCAGACTCTCTTTTGAGTTTTCTTCTCTTCTCTCTCCCTTGGAGACCTCATAAGAATGTTATAATGTAGTGCTAGTCTTGATTAAAGAGCTTCTTTGCCCATTCATCTCCTTAATAGGCCTTAGGTGGAGCTAGTTAAGGGAAGCTTGGTTGGGGAGGCTTGTTTGTAGGAAGGCCCACACCCTTTTGCTAAGTAGTTAAGCCCCAGGCCCATACCCTTTTGCTGATTAGGTGTAAAGCCCTAGGGCCCTAAATAGGGTATACACATACATACATACATACATACATATATATGTATATATATACATATACATACATACATACATACATATATATGTATATATACATATACATATACATATACATATATATATATATATATATATATATATCTCCTGAGGGCAGCCATTAAGCTCAGAGTAGAGAGAGCTGGGAAGAAGACAGAACTGAGGAAGAAGAGAGAACTTCAAAAGAGACAGAGAACTGGAAGGGCTCTGAGAACTGCAAGAGCTTTCAAAATTGTGGGAGGAGAGGACACAGGCAAGCAGACAGGCTTCATGAGTGAGTGTTTATGGGCAGGCCCTGTTAGAGGGGAAGGTTCCAGAATGGCTTGGCTCCTTACTTTTATATTATGTTTTAATTTCCTTGCTGTCATAATGAAATGGACTTACTGGTTTTGGTATACAATTACTGCCATGTCGAATTGGAGTTGCTGGTTTTGGGATTTGATCCTCTGGTATCTGAATACCTGTTTTACTTGTTCTGCCTTCTGTATAGAGAGTCTCTTATATTTTGTGATTCTGAACTATACAGGCATATTCATGGTCACCATCGATATCATGAATCTTGCCTTATTGATACACATCTCTATGTGAATGACTTCCAAGTCTATACAATTAACTATAATATCTCTCCTTAGTTCACATATCTTGTTCTATCTTCTGGATATCTTATTTTGGATTTTTCATAGGTATCTCAAGCTCAACCTGTCTCATTCATTTTCCCTAGACTCATTTATTCTATTAAATACCCCTATTATTGTTGAAGGCATCACCATCGTTTCCACAATCTGGCTAGCAGCTGCTGTGGGGGTGTAAGATCCACTCACAACCAGCACCCGGAAAGCTGCCAACACTCTGCGAAAGCACAGGTTCTCTTGATCTGCTTTAATAAGGAAAGCAAGGTGAAGGGGTTGACAAGCTTACTTTAATTCAGCACATAAATATCATTCACTTAGTTCAGGGGAAGAGACCAGCACACTGAACTTCGGAGCAAATTACAAACAAATTACGAACATCGACAGACAGACCAAATACAGATTCATAGTTACCAACATCTAGGTTCAGTCCGGGAGCTCAGAACAAGGGCTGGCCCAGAGTCACATGCCACCACTGCTGTGGGTAAGAGAGCTCCAAAGAAAAGACAGCCAACCCCTGGTTTTATATCTTTTTCAGGGTCAGGGGTGAGTCACACATGCGACTCACCCACGTGACCTAGAATCGTCACAAGGAGGCGACTTAAACCCACATGGTCTAAAAGCCTCTGCTCTCCCAGACATGTAAACTAGGCCCTCCCTGGAGTTAGCCCCACCTTGGGCCCCACCTTAGTTGCCAATCCACACCCACATAGGTTTTACACCTAATAGAGGTTTGGGCCTGGGGCTTAGCACTTAGTAAGACTCAATGAAATACTCTGAATTACTCAAAGCAAACAAAAGCCAAACTCTTCAAGGGCACTTGTTGAACTAAGTGCTAAGGAGCCCATTTTGCCTACCAACACAACCATACTTCCCAGTATCCTGCTTCCCAACTTTGAAATCATGCTCAACTCCTCATTCTCCTTCAATCTCCATATCCAACCAAGAGAAGCCTTGTCATGTCTATTTCTAAAATATCTATGTGTGTCACCTTCACTTCGATAGCCTCTGCCCTCATCACCTCTCATATGGACTATCATAGTAGCGCTCTAATTCAGCTCTTCCCTCTAGTATGTGATTTTCTAATCCATCCTATAAATAGTCTTAAAGTAGATCTGACCATGTTGCACCCCACCCCCACTCAGAAATGTTCAATGGCTTTTTATTGCCTTCAGAACAAAAAACAATATGAAAGTCCTCAGCCTGGCATGCTATTCACAATCTGGCTTCCTTCCACCTGTATATTGTTGTTTCACATGATTTCCTTTCATACATTCTCCATTCCAGTCCAACTAGCCTGCTACCTGTTCCTTTGATAAAACGTTTTATTTCTCACCTCCATGCCCTTGTACAAGTAATCTACCACTTCCTTCCTTCCTCACTTCTACCTCACTGAATTATTAGCTTCTTTTATAGAACAGATCAGGTGCAGTCTCCTACAAGAGACATTTCTTTGCCACCCCAGTTATTCACCAACCTTCCCTTCTGAACTTACTTTGTACTATGTTGTAATAACTTGTGTTCATATGATATCCCCTCAATATAATGTAATCTTGAGCACAGGAATGATTTTATTTTTGTCTTTGTGTCCCCAGAACCATGCACAATTCAGTGCACAAAACAGATATCTAATAAATGCTTGTTAAATTGAATTGAGCTACATGTCAAATGTTCAACATTTCTTTGATCAGTCTTTTCAGTTCCAACTTCTCCCCTCATATTAGGGGAATTCAGCCTCAGTGTTGATGTTCCCTCAGACATATTAACCAGTCTACTCACTTCTCATTATATAATCCTCCAATTTACTTCAGTCATTCATAGGAGCTGTCCCACTTCTGTTTTTACTATCTATCCCAAGTATTCCATAGTCATGATCAAGAATTCGGCTATTTCCTTATCTGATCATATTCTCCTACTATTTCTCTTTCTTTATTGATTATATCTCTTAAACCTATTCTTTCTCTGTACTAACATTGAATCCCTCCAGCCCTTCCTTAGCATTTTCTCAGTATCATCTCTTCTTTGGCTACATTCTCCTCCCTTCCTAATCCCTTTCCTTTTAGGAAGCCAGTTCAACTAAGCACTGCCCTCTGCTCTTGAACCTCGTGTTCTGATGCCCCAGTAATGCTTACCCCTCACCAAACCCCATCCCTGAATTACTCCCAGCATCCACTTCTTCTGTTCTTAGTCATGTGCTGCTGAATGGAGCTGGAGGAAGGCTTGCAAATGAACTTACTGTTGTTGCTGAGTCATTTTTTGGTCATGTCTGACTCTGTGACCCCATTTGGCAAAGATACTGGAGTGGATTTATCATTTCCTTCTCCAGCTCATTTTTTAGATGAGAAACTGAGGCAAACAAGGCAAAGTGACTTGCCTAGGGTCACAGAGCTGGTAAGTGTCTGAGGATGGATTTGAACTCATGAAGATGAGTCTTCCTGATTCCAAGCCCAGTGCACCATCAGTACTCAGTATCCATTGTACCACCTAGCACGCTTACTGCTTCTATGGCAAATTGATATTTTCAAGGATTCCCTGGGCCTTCACTATAGCAAGGCAATCCATTTGCTCCTTTCTAATTGATTCTCTATTGCCTTCCCACAAAGGTTTTTCCAAACCTACTCTTTATTCCTTAAATTTTCCATGGCTCCCTTCTTCCACCTTCTGAGCTGGGACTTCATAGTTTACTGAAAAATTGAGGCCATTTTCGATGAACTCCCTCTTCTCTTTTTTGACATATCTCAGCCCATCAACATCATGCTCTCCCTCCCTCCTCTTTGATTCCAGTTTCTGATAAAGAAGCCCCCCTTCTTCTTGTCAAGATAGGCCCTTCTACCTGCACCCTTGGCTCCACCTACTTCTATGTTTTCTAGCATATTGCTATACTTATATACCTCCCTTTACTGTAATTTTCAGTCCTCAAATGTATGCTGGTTCCTTCACATATACCCACGCCTTCCCCATCCTTTAAAAAACTTCCCTAGCCTTACCACACCCACAGAATATTCTCTTCTGTGTCTCTTACCTTATTCTACCAGACAATTAAATAAGCCATCTACACTAATTGCCTCTACTCCCTCCCTTCTCACCCTCTTCTGCCTCCCAATTGATCTGGCTGCCCTAAGTCTCCCCTGTTCCCATCTATACTCCACACAACTGTCCAAATAATTTTCCCTGTTGCCTCCAGGATAAAATATAAAGTCCTTTGTCAGTCATAGAGAGCTCTTCACAACCTGGCACCACCCTACTTTTCCAGCCTGATACATTTTATTCTCTCTGTGTATCGTACAATTCAAATTGTGCTTCTTGCTGTTCCTTAGACACCACACTCCATTTTCCACCTCTGTGCATTTGTATTGGATGAGACCAATGCCTGGAGTGTTCTCCCTCCACCTATTGGAATCCTTGACATATTAAAGACTCAGTTCAGGGAAGAACCAAGACAGCATCGTATACAGTAATAATGATATTGTTTTAAGAGCTATGTGGGACTATAAAGGACACACTAAGAAAGACGCTCTCTGCATTCAGAGAAAGAACTGATAAAAAGAAGTATGCATAGAATGATTTTACATATGTACCTATTCAGACCTAATGGTAGTCATCTCTAGGGTGGGAGGAGGGAAGAAATCAGATAAGTACATAACAATTTTGTTCTGTATTCGAGAGGGATAGCTTTTGTGCATAGTAGATTCGCAGTTTCATGTGCAATCATGGAAATGCTTGTTTTATTCCATAGATTAAAAAATATGAAAAAGGCTTGGTTCAGGTTTCATCTTCTACATGAACTGTTTCCTGATCTCCCCAGCTGCTGCTTCATTTCCCCCAAGGTTAATGGCAGTTGCTGTGTGCCCAAGGCTTCTCCCATTACAGTACAAGCTCCTTGAGGGCAGAGACTATTTAATTTTTGTCTTAGTACATAGTAAGTGCTTATTAAATGTCTGTTAATTGGCAGAGCATGGCATAAAGACATGGCTCTAGACCTTGCAGAGCTCAGAGTCCAGAAGAAGATGTACTATATTCTCCAAAAATTATTTGTTATCCAAGAGCGGATGTAAATGATAGGCATGAGATGCTTTGGAGGACAGAGGAGAGAAGAAACTCCTCCTGGCTGGAGGAGGAGCTGTGGGAGGAGGAGGTATTTCATGGAAGAGGCTACACTTATGTTGGATCTAGGAACAACTTCCCAAGGAATAAGATGTGGGCAATATAGCTATATAATTATTCAACTGAAAAATATCTGGGGATCTTAGTGGATTGCACATGCTGTATGCACATACTGAATTGTGAAGCAGAGTAGCCAGGATGAGAGAGATAGCAATCCAGCTATCCTCTGCTCTGCTAAGAGTTCACCTGGAGGATTATATTCAGCTGTGAGCACTGAACTGCTAAGCTGATTTGGAGAAAGGCAATCAGCACAGTGAAGGGCCTGGATTCCTTGTCCTTTAGAGCTGAAAAACTAGGGATGTTTATCTTGAAGAAGAGAAGGTTTAGATGTGTGTGTGTATGTGTGTGTGTGTGTGTTTGGATGTGTGCATGTGTTGCACATGTGTGTGCAAACGGTAGGTGCTTAATAAATGCTAGTTGACTAACTAATAGCTTTCCTCAACTGTTCCCACAGTGCTTAGATTTGTTCCATCTGGCTTCTGGAGCACAACTAGGGACATGAATAGAAATTGTAAATGGGCTAGCTTAGACTTTAGGGAATGAAGAGCTTCCCCTCACTTAGAGCCATTGCTGCTTGGAGAGGAGATGGGGCCCCTTTCTTTGAGGATCTTAGAAAAAGACAGGTGACCACTTGTTGGGTCCATGGACCGGAAGATGCTTATTCAGGTAAGAAGTGGTTGGTCTAGCCTGGGAGGCCCTTTTCACTCTCTGAGTAGGAGATTCAGACCAACCAGCCCCAGGAAGGGATGGATACCATATGCTCTCATCTAACTCCTTTGTTATCCACTGGCATTCCTTGGTTCAGTCCCAGAACTGGTCATATGCAGCTTGCTTTACGTTAGAACATGACAACTCTCACAGAAAGCACCCAGACACGGTTCATCTAGAGCTGTGGGCAGCTCAGTTCTTCCTTTCCTCATTTCAGGACCAAAATAGTGGTGTTAATGAAGGACAATGAGGCAGGGGTAATTGCATTTAACCTTGAACAAGAAAGTCAAGAGCTAGTCTATATCCCTTTAGGAAGATGGAGGGAGAGGCAAATGACAAGGGAGAGCTTTCCAATGGGATGCTCATTAGCTCAGGGTTTTCCCTGGGCTGTCTGAAGATGGAAACACCAGAGTGCACTGTGAGGACACACAAAGACTGCTCAGGACTGTGGTATCAGAGGACCTGGCTTTGATTCCTGGCTCTAACACCTACTTTTCCATGACCTTGAGCAAGTAATTAATGTGGCTGCCCAGGGACTTTTCCTGGCTTCTCCTGGGCCTGTTGCTGTCTATTCTGGAGGATAAGAAGAGACCTACATATAGCATGTGGAGAGTTTCACAGAATTTCAAGTTTATTTCCCAAAATGCTGTGGGCTGAAGACAGGCAGCCAGCCAATCAACAAGAAAATCCAAAGTGTCGTGCACTGTGCCCAGTCTTGGGCATACAAAGACCAGAGTGAAGCAATCCCTGTGCTTGAGGAGTTTACCACATATTGGGTGGGGTGGGATACAATGTGTGCTTATAGGCATACATATCGAAATAGGTAGAAATTTCATACAAAAAGATTTAAGGTGATTTTTTTCTGGGGGGAGAGGCTAGACACTAGTAGGTGGGGGGACTGGGAAAGGCATGGTGTGAAGGAGTTCTGGGAGGAAAGGAGTCAAAGGCAGAAATGAAGAGGGAAGCCACATCATACAGCGGGGAGATGACTTAGGGCCTCCGTTCTCCCCCTGAGCTTCTTTCTCTCCTCCCTTCTCTTCCCCATAGTGTAGGGCAGGGCTGTCTAACCTTAGGTTATCTTATTGCCCCATTAAAATAAAATAATTATTCGAAGGCTGTGCTCAGAATAAAAAATACAGTACTTTAATAGAAAGTGGGAGAACATGTGTCATCAATATGACAGGCAAAGGCACGAAATGGGAAAGCAAACACAAAACAACAAAGTGACAACACAACAGTATAAAGGTAGGTGCATACTGACTAGTCTGCCTTGTACAGATGGAACCATCCCACAGATCGATTGAAAATTCCATGAGATATGTTCTGTCCATAATACTGCTTAAAAACACCAAAGAAAATTAACATCAATGAGATTATTTGTTAGTGATGGAATTAAAAAATCTAATATGCATTCTGTGCAAATTATTATTTTATTTTTTTTGCTCATGAAAATTAAAACCCACAGGCGGGCCACATAAAATCACACTGTGGGCCCCATGGCCCTCGGGCTGTATTTTGGACAGCCCTGGTGTAGGGGATAGGGTACAGGACTTGGAATCATGAAGAGCTGGGTTCAAATCTCACCTCAGACATCACTAGCTATGGGATTCTAAGCATTGTTTATGCTGAACCCATGGATGGTGGAGGGGAATAGCTTTGGTTGCAGGCCCTTGCTATCTACTGAACAAGGAACAGGTTCAGAAGCAAACAGTAGCTTATGTGGCTCTAATTCTAGGATCATACCTCAGAATTATTTTAATCTATATTTCTCGTATTAGCAATTTAGAACATTCTTTCATTTTGTTGCAATAATTGACAATTCTTTTGAGATCTATTCATTCATATTCTTTTACTATTTACCTAATGTGGAATGGTTTTTGGTAATATATTTCTGTTAGTTGTCTATATATTTTGGATATCAGGCCCTTATCAGAAAAACCTGATTCAAAGACTTTTCCTTTAGTTAGTTGCTTCCCTTCTTATGTTAGTTGCATTAACTTTGTTCATGCAAGAGTTCTCCAGCTTTGTGAAATTGAAATTATTTATTTTATGTTTTGTACTTGAAGCATCTGTGTCCACTGACTATCTCCCTATTTAAATTGTTCTTTTTTTAAGGAACATTTTCTAATTACATCTAAAATGTATTGAGTGTGTTGAATATGAACTTTTTTAATGGTGTAAGATTATGAGCAATATAGCCTCAGACTACAGAGAAAAGCAATTAAGGAGAAAAAACAGTCTAAAGAAAGTTTAGAGACCCAATTAAGCAAAATTACATATATTATATATAATATACATTGAGGTTATCTGTGATGGAAAGTAGGCAGATTTTTCCAGTGATAGGTCACAATAGGACTCCATCTTTGCCACCACAAAGTTGGTTAAAAGATGTGGAAAATCCAAGATTTTATTGTATATTTTGTTTGTTTACTATATGAAAAGCAAAACAATCCTTTTGATTCTATGAACCAAACTACTGCCTTAATGACTTTCCTCTAACAAAGTATCTTCCATGTATAAATCAAAATTATACAAGATTTCCTGAAAGATATAACAACAGAGATAACCATGTTTGATGATCTTAAGATCATTAATATCCTGATCCTTGATCCAGCATACTCTTGATCCAGCAATACCACTTCTAGGTCTACATCCCAAAGACATCCAAAAAAGGGAAAAGGACCTATTTGTACACAAATATTTATAGCATCTCTTTTTATGGTGGCTAAGAATAGGAAATCAAAGGGATGCCAATCAATTGGTGAATGGCTAAAGAAGCTATGGCATATTATTGTAATGGAATATTATTGCGTTATAAGAAATGACAAGCTCTGGATGATTTCAGTAAAGCCTGGAAAGACTTACATGAATTGATGCATAGTGAAGTGAACAGAACCAGGAGAATGCTGTACAGAGTAACAGCAATACTGTTTGACAAAGAACTATGAATCTTATCTCTTCTCAGCAATACAATGATCAAAGACAATCCCAAAGGACTAATGATGAAGCATACTATCTGCCTCCAGAGAAAGAGCTGATATTGTCTGACTACAGCCTAAGCAGGCTATTTTCCACTTTCTTTCTTTCATTTTTTTTCTTTTATTCAAGTGTTCTTGTACAAAATGACTAATACGGAAATGTTTTACACGATTGTACGTGCATAACCTATATCTGATTGCTTACTATCTCAGGGATGAAGGAGGTGGGAGAGAGAGAGAGCGAGGAATGACTAGAATTTGGAACTCAAAACTTTAAATAAGAATGTTAAAAAAATCTGAAAAAGATAATTAATATCGGGTGTGGCATAAGAGAGAGAGACAGATGATTGCCAACAGCATTTGATGCTGTCAAGGAGGAGATCTCACACAGAATTCAAGCTGAAGAAATATTCCCTATAAGGAATATGTTCCTATATGGGGTACCCACGTGGGAAGAATGACATGGTGTATTTACCACTTTTACAATTTGGAAGTCCACAACTACAAGCCTTCCAGTGAGAGGGAGGATCACCAGATCTTGCACTAAGACCATCTGCCTGGTTCTCTAGGCCTTGCAATCTCTTCTGTTCCTATGGCTTTCAGACCCCTGGCACTGTTAGCTAATTGAGTGGCATACCTTAAACACACTTGGGCCTTGCCATTAACCCTACAACACCACCTTCATTACTTTCCATTTTCTTTCCAGCTAAATCCTTTAAATGAATGTTTCTCTCAATTGAGAACAGTAACTGTCTCTCTTTTTGTATCTGTATTTCAAATATTAGCAGAGTTCTTGGCACATAGTAGGCACTTCATCAATGTTTTTTCACTTATTCTTTCATTTATACATGGCCAGGTCTCCCTGATACTCATGGCTGTGAATGATGTCGTCCTGGTTGAGTCAAGACTTAGAACACTGTTGAGCTTCCAAGAAAACATCCAAAATCGCTCAAAAAGTTTTGTTCTAGCCATTCATACAGGAAAAATTAAGTGGATGAACAATGGATGGGCTATGTATAGGACTCATCCAGCAGAATATGTGCCTTTGGCAAACATTTCAAATAGATAAATTGGGTCCAGAATTTCACAGGGAGAGGAAAATGGGCAGGATTGCCTAGGGAGAATTGCAGAACTATTTTAATAACTCTAAACTTCTCCATGAAATCAAGACCCATCCTTGGAATATTGATATTATACCACTGTTGTTATATGGCTACGGAATACCCCAGCATCTAAGGAATTAAAATTGAGTTACACTCACAGGGCAAAAAGTGCCTAGTGAGAATACGCTGGCTGCACTAGATAGCAAATGTAAATGTATAATGAGCTGGAGAAGGAAAGGGCAAACCATGCTAGTGTCTTTGCCAAGAAAACCCAAATGGGGTCATGAAGAGTTGGACATGATTGAGATAACTGAACACCAACAAAAATCAATAGCAACTGAGAAACTCTGAAGAAGTGGAATAAGGATGCCAGCAGTTTATCATCAAAAGAAGTGGGTTGGTTACCATACCAGGTAAGAGTGGAGGACTTCCAATGAGCACTGGAAGATTTGTGCAGTTCACTTGACATACTCACAATGTTGAGAGAGGAATTGAGGAGAGAGGAGAGAGAGACAGAGAGACAGAGGGACAGAGAGATATGCTTTTAGTATGTCAGATGGACCTCATGTGTTGAACTTTTGGGAAGTCACGGACAAGAATTGTACTCGATGGGTTGGCATGATTGAGGTGCAAACTGCCTCACTGTAGGGATGAGGTCACATGTCCATTTGATTGGTGAATAACTGAAGCACTGTTCTCAGTCTCAGAGCTGTAACTAACCAGTTCACTTCTCTGTCCTCTCACCCTCATTCACTTGCTTTTTATCGTTTCATTCCAGGCCGTTCATCCTGTAAAAATCCCAGGGCTTCTCCCTCCCTACCAGCCACCATCTGCATTTTCTGTTCCTACTCCTGAACCACTGGGTGTTACTTGAGAAAGTCACCAAACTGTTCTGTCTGAAGCCACTACAAATTCTGAGGGCTGCCTATAGAGGAAGAAAAACCTGAGTTCAAGTCCTGTTCTAGAACATATGAGCCGTCTGACTATGGGCAAATAACAAACTCTCAGTGCCCCAGGAAACTGCTTAAGCTGAGTACCTGATCTGCTTCCAGGGAGGCTGTGCCCATACCTGGAATTCCCTACACTGATGAAATCATGGGTCTGGTTACACCAAAGTTCAACACACACACACACACACACACACACATGGATTACACTGATTTCTCCAAAGGTATGGCAGCCTCCCTTATGCTGTGATTGTGGGGAAATCTGCTGAATGGCCATTCATAAAGAGACATCATTAATGGGTGGGTGGATGACAATGCAGAGGGAGGTCTCTACTGAAAAGCCTCAGAATGCTGTTCTTGGCTTTGTGGAATTCAATCTTTTTTGTCGGTGACTTGGATGAGAGCATTGGTCTCATGCTTATCAAATTTGCAAATGGTACTCCTCTATAGAGTAGTCTGGATTCACACATGATCCTGGTGGGTCAGATAGAGCCTTGGACAGAATCCAAAGAAGAGAAATTAACTGGACTCAATGTTAGTGATTCAGAAAACTAATTTCCCAAGTAGAAGATGGAGGCACAGCCCAATGGTGACCTAGAGGGCTGCAGGGCAGTGCAGGCCCAACTTGAATCACCAATGGGCTATGTATGGCAGCCAGAGAAGCTCATGGAACCTTGTATTTCTCAGAGAAATTCCATGCATCAGGGAAGGTGATGCTGCCACTGTTTCAAAGAGGCAAGTTTGGATTCGATGTACAGGTAACCCTCTATTGAAGGAACTTGAATTCCTTGTAATGAAACATGCTCCTCCAGGAGGTGGCAGCCTGCCCCTTGGGCTCGAGGCCTTCAAGCAAAGCCTGAGTGGCAAGGTCTCAGGTGACACATGGTGGAGTCCCTGGGCAGGATTTCTAGGATGGCATCTGTGCCTTCTTCAGACTCTAGGACTCAGTGACTTGCCCCAAGGCTCGTGTAGTCAGTAAGAGGCAAATGAACGGACCACTCTTGCATCCTCACTGGAGGGCCTTGACATCCCTGGAGGAAGGTACTTGGTGAATAAACAGGAAGGGAACCTCTGATTGCCCCAGGTGGGTGCCCTGATACTTCTCATAAGACAGGAATCTTAGGGGCTCATGATTCCTGTGTTCACTTTTCTGTCAGTTCAACCAACTTGTAATTATGTTCTGTTTAGCATAATATTTGTCTCTGGCTTGAAAAAAGGAGAAAGGAAGGGAGGATTGGCTGAATGGATGGAGAGAGGAAGAAATACAGAAAGAAGGTAAGAAAAAGAGAAGGAAAAAGAAGATGAGGGGGAGGGGAAAGAGCAATGAAGAAATGCAGAAAGAAGGGAAGAAAAAGAAAAGGAAAAAGAAGATGAGGGGGAGGGGAAAGGTAGCACAGCAAAGACCCCCCCCCCTGCCACATTGGCCCTGAGCCCATTGTATATCTTCTCTTTGTGAGGCTTGAATCAATCCAGGCATTCCCTTGGCATCTGTCCTGGGTGCAAGGCCCCCATACAATGCCATTGGACTCAGGCACTCTATTATCTTTGAATTCTTATTCTAGTGATGGAAACACTTGTCCTAGATACACAATATTAACCCCTGCCTGGACCTATCTCTTTGCTGTCTGCTGCACTGGCCCCATGACCTGCTGCCTCCTCCCTCCCAGGGTCTCCACACCACACTCCGCCTCCTCCCCACTCTTTCGAGGGTCAGCTCCATGCCCCAGGAGCCAGGTTCTCCAGGAGTTGTCCCTCACCGTTCAAGTTCACAATCATCCACCTTCTGATGATCTTGGGCCCCTTTCCTGACTTTGTTCTGCCCCTTCCCCCACACATGCACATACATATGCACACACATGCACACACATATGTGCACACACACTAGAAGGAGGTGTGGTGGAATGAGTAGGGCACTAGGCATGGAGGCATATGAAGATCTAACTTCTGATCCCACCTTGGTCTCTTACTGGCTTTTTCATCCTGGATGAGTCACTTCATCTCTGAGCCTCAGTTTCTTCATCTGTAAAACAGAGATTGTAACTAACCTACCTTACAGGGTTGTTATGAGAATCGAGTGAAAGAAGATATGTAAATCGCTTTGCAAATTGTAAAGCATCATGTAGGTGGTGGCTATCGTTACTCCTCCCCACACCCTACAATGATTCTTTTTGCCGATGAGAGTCCAAGGAGCTAATGATCATGGGGTTTACCCATGGGGCTCTGGGTCCTGGAGGAACCATGCCTGAAGCCCTCTTGCCCTCTACTTCTCCTTTCTGGGAGTTGCTGTTTTCACTTCATACACCTTCACTTGTAGACATGGGCTGTGGATCTGATTGATATCTCCTGAGATCCCTAGAATTCAGATGGGAATATCAGCGTGCTGGACCCAGATGACGCTGGAGGAGAAAGTGAGGCCGGTGACCTTGCATAGCCCCCCTCACTCAAATCAAAGTCAACTGCAAGTCATGGCATCATTTCCCTGATGCCAAGATCCCCTTTGAAGGGCAAACTTCTAGAAGGAGTCAATGCCACAGTAGCCCACCCTCTTCACTGGTGACATTGCTTTAAAAATATCCATCTGCCTATAGTCCATCTTTTTTTTCAGGAGAGAAAAATTAATGACGTTCAGTCATACTCAGCTGTTTCTGACTCTTTGTGACTCCAGTTGGGATTTTCTTGGCAGAGATACTGGAGTGGTTTGCCATTTCCTTTTCCAGCCCATTTTATAGATGAGGAAACTGAGGCAAACAGGATTCAGTGACTTGTCCAAGGTCACACAGCTAGGAAGTGTCTGGGGCCAGATTCAAACTCAGGAAGATGAGTCTTCCTGACTCCAGGCCTGCTGCTCTATCCACTGTGTCACCACCTACCTCTGGGAAGAGATAAAGAATGTTTCAAATAAGACCACGAGAAGCTTTGTGGATGGTACCTCTCCACTCTAATCCACTTTCCCCTTTTTCTTTAGCTTTACTGAAAGAAATACAGAGCACACGAGTCAGAATTCTAAGACCTGTAGGATTATTTGAGCCCAATGGATTACTCTACAGACACAGTCAGGGGACCATTTCCCTAATTAGGGCCAAACTCACTCTGACTCAGCAGTGACAGGCCCAGTGGGATAGAATGCTACGGCAGGCCACCTCTGCCCTTGCCAAGCCTTCCTCAGTTAGGATCTTTCCACTGGCACACCGCAGATGATAGCCAGACAGTAGACAACCCTTTGTAATGAAGTCATCTGGTATTGCCCAGTGCCCTCACCACCTTCCACTGGGCTACCAAGGACCTGGGCATTACAGACATAATTAATGAACTGGCCATAGCTCAATCTCCTCACTCCCTGTGAGAGTGGCTGAGAAATGTACTGAGGACTTCCTGCCAACTGATGACACCAACCTCTTGCCTCAGAAATTGATGGAGGGCCACCGAGGGCCCAGAGCAGGGTGCCTGCCCCAGGTCTGTGTCCAGGGAACATCCTTCCTCCTCCTTTAAAAGTGATTCCATCTAGAATACAATGTAGTCTGCTCCATCTGGCGTTTACGGCCTTCCATAACCAGGTTCCAACCTCCATTTCCAGACTGATTCCACAGGACTTCCTTATTTAATGGAGCAACGTTATGGTCCATCTTCCCCTCCCATGCACTTACATCATGCCGTCCAAGAACCATTTATGAGTACTTATCACATGCCAGATTCTGAGCTAGGTGACAGGGATATAAAGGCAAAACAATCCTATTCCTGCCCTGTGGAGTTTACATTTTGGGTAGCATTTATACAACATTCACCAAGTATCTTGGGGAGGCGCTAATCACTGGGAAGATCAGGAAGGGCCTCCTTAGGAGCTGAGCAATGGACAGATCTCTAGAGGTTCCATGAGGCTGAGGTGAGGAGGAAGCCAGTTCAGGCATGAGGTGGGAAATGGGCTGCTGCATAGAGGAACATCAAGACAGCCATTTTACCTGGAACACAGGACAGTCTAATGTTCTAGGTTGAAGCCAGAGCATGAAAGGCTTTACAAGTCAAACTGAGGAGGTGTCAATCCTCAGAAATAGGAAACTAAGGATACATCATAAACAGGGTGTGATGTGGTCAGAATATGAGGAAAGTATAGTTAGAGAGCAGCTTTTTGGGAAGATCTGAGGGTTTTAGGAACATGAAAACAAGCTCACCAGGCACAGCATTGTGATGTAGCAGCCATGGAAGGTACCGAGATCTTGGGCTGTGTAAGAGGGGCAGAGAACTTCACTGTCCTTTGCCCTGGTCCAGGCAGACCTAGAGTACCTTGGTCAGTTCTGGGTACCAAGGTCTAAGAAAGACATTGTTACCTGAAGAGCATCCAGAGAAGGGTGACCACATTGGTGAAGGGCCTTGAATCCATATCGAATGAGCATTAATTGGAAGAAGAGGCCATACTTAGCCTGTTGTTGTTTGTCCTTCATTTCAATCATGGGGAGATGTCTTGACTTGTGCATGAATTGGTTCAAGTGAGGCTGAGTTGCATGAAATCAGCACCCTCTCTCTTCCAGAGTCATCAAAGTCCAGCATCAAGGCAAAAGTCAAAATGACTGGCGATGGCCCATGATGTCTTCAGTGTCTGAGCAGGCTCTGTGCTGCACAGCACCCGCTTTGGCCATCTTCATGGCTATTGAAACAACTTGTTCTCATCCACCCATCCTGCCAGGGAGAGTCTTCACATGCTTGGGGTAGACACACCCCTAACTCACCAATAGGTTTGAAATCTGTTGGTTACCCTCAACCTGGTTTAGCCCATCTACCAAGATGGGTTTGAACCAGGATGCACCCACTGTATATGCTACAGTTTCTTGGAGCCGCGGGTGAGAGCTGTGTGGCAAGTGGACACCGAAGATGGATGGGCAGAGCTCACATCGGTAGTGCCAGTCCTCACTGAGGACCATACCCTGAGTCCTCCCTGAACACCCCATGCACCTCCCAAAGATGAATGAGCAGCCCTGACCCCAGAGGTGCTCATCCTCCTGAACACCTGTTTACCCCATTTAGCCTAGAGATGATTCAGAAGGGACCCAAGAGCTGTATTCTAGTGTTTTAAGGGCTGCTGTGTGAAAGAGGGATTAGGCTTGTTCTTCTCTGGCCCTGAGGACTAAGTTAGGAGAAATGAGTACAAGCTTTTTTTCTAGCCTGGCACGGGAAGTTCTTTCCAAGCACTGATGTCTCCATTGACAGGGGAGGTCAGGGCTCACAGGCTCAGTCTGCCCTCGAATTCCGAATGCTCCTGAGCTGGACAGCTCCCAACCCTTAGCCGGCAGGCCCCAGAGGTGGGCAGGCTTTCCTCACCTCCTGTCCAAAGGCCATGGGCTAATGGCACCTTGACTCATTAGCTTGGCCCTTGACATCACCTCTTTAGCCATCCTGGGGCAGGGCCCAGCCCAGAAGCCTTTTTGTGGCTTCTTAGACAGTGGCCACGACTGGGCTCTGGCAGCCAGGCCTGGAAAGGATGCCTCTTTCCTTCCTTCCATTCCCCATCTGTCTCCCTGCTTTCTGGTGGTTCTCACTTATTTTTAATCTCCTTTTCCCCAACTACAATGAGAAAAGGCCCCTAGCCCTCCCCATCCCCCTTCCTACTGAGTCTGCTTTGGAGAACAGACTGGCCGACATCTGCCTCTCACTGGCTTCGAGAACGGCTCCATCTCCACCCGGCCCGGAACAAACCAAATGGTGGCTCTTGGCAGAGCCTTGACAGCTTGTTAATGAAGGGATTCTTGACAACATGACAACCAGTGTGGGAGGGAAGCTGCGGGAAGCAAATCCACCCACCCACCAACCAACCAACCAACCAACCAAACAACCCAGAGTAATTAGCAGGTGGCGAAAATAGCATCTTGGCTGCTGCTGCTGCTTCTCCAGGAGGAAGAGGAAGAGAAGGAGGAGGAGGAGGAGAGGGAAGGTGCCTCTTCCCAGGGTGGGGGGAGGCCTTGTCCTTCTCCCCAGACCCAGGATCATGCTGGCAGGGCAGGCCTTTGCTTCTCTGCTCTCTGAAGGGCTTGATTGAGTGATGGCCACTGAGGAGGAAAATCCACTTCTGGGGGAGGGTGTGGAGCTGTGAACTTCACTGAAGGAGCTGGACATTTAGTAATGATGATGAGTGCTTATGCCTAGTGGGGTGTGTGTGTGTGTGCATGCCTCAGTTTCCCCTTTAGGTCCTCATCCAGGCTTCTCAAGTGATGGTTTAGTCCATTGTAGCTGTTCAGTTGTTTCAGTCATGCCCAACTCTTTGTGAACCATTTGGGGTTTTCTTGGCAAAGATACCGGAGTGGCTTGTGATTTCCTTCTCCAGCTCATTTGACAAATGAGGAAACTGAGGCAAACGGGGTGAAGTAACTTGCCCAGGGTCACCCAGGTAGTAAGTATCTGAGGCCAGATTTGGACTAAGGAGGATGGGTCTTCCTGACCTCAGGCCTGGCACTCTGTCCACTGTGCCACCTAACTGTCCCACTTGGTCCATTGGGCAAAAGGAGAGCCACCAGCTGTTCTCACATGAACTCTTTTGCTTGAAGAATAGGTGAGCAGGTCTTTCATGGGGTGCGTGTTCAGTTCGGGATCAGCCCCTAATTTCAACACCCCCCCCAACACTCACACACACATACACACATACACACATGCATGCACACCCCTTGCTGGCTTCCCTCAAGGCTCAGTTCAAGACCCACCCAGAACCAGCCCTTCCCTATTAAGAGCCTTCCTGTCTCAATTCCCTTCATATACTCTGCATCTATCTTGTATGTAACTGGATTCTTCCACATCATCCCCCTTACTAAAAGGGCAGTTTCTTGAAGGCAGGGGCTGTGCTTGCACTTTAACACCTGGCATGGCACCTGCCAGATCCATACTAAGTGTTTGATGAATGCTTGTTGTTTGATTGAGTCATGTATTAAAAGCCCATCAGATGCCAGGCACTGGGCTAGATGCTTCCCTGATGGAGCTGCCCAAAGCCCAGAGATTTCACTGTGTCCTGGGCTTTTCCTTGTCCAGCCCTCCCTTGATGAAGAAAGGCAGACCAGCCTTCTGAAAGACTGGTCCATTGCTTAGAGGCCAGGGAAATGGAGGTCTGATTCTGAGGACTCGACCCCTGAGAGGACCCATTTCTGAGGTGGTAGACTGCCATTCAGCTAGAGCTGCTTTATTTCAAATCCCTTTCAGGACTTCTCCAGAATGCCAGGGATGTGAGCCCTGGATTGTCAGGAAAGTGGCCTGGGCTTGTCTTCCTGTTAGCCTCAGTCTTCGTGGCTGCTCCTAACCCTAATCCTGAGGTGGAAGGTGAACCCGAGTGGCAGCTTCTGCAGTCTGACTGGGAGTTGGCAGATGCACAATGTCTTTTAAAGCTGGAAGAGACCTGGGCTAGCATCTGGCTTGAGACTTTCCTTTTATAGAAGGCTGAGACACGGAGGACAGAGAGTGGTGACTTGCTGAAGGTCACCCAGCTAGTTAGAGCCAGGGGCTGTCCTCGAACCCAGCTCTCTTGAATCCTGGGTTGGTGCTTGTTCCACAAGGCTCCTGAAGCCGCTGTTAGAGGTTATTCTTCCCTCCAGTCTCACTGACTTCTAACTGTCATATAAAACTTTTAATGCCTGAGCTCTCTTTAAGGCCAGGGGAACAGAACTAGTTAAAGGAGAAAAATGGTGAATGTCTGAGCTTTGTCATGTGGGAGATGAGACACGTTTTTCTGGTTTTGCTGGGAGAGGAAAATCACCTTCAGTTTATATTATATTTATTATTAAGAGGCCCTGGTGGAATGGATTTTTTTTAAACTGAGTTACAGCCTAATGGGGAAAAGAAGATCTCCAAGCCTTTCAGACAGGCCTTTAGTCAATGCCTACGTGCTCATGAGTTCAACGTTCCCCACTCGGCAGGTAATGAGCCCCCTCCCATCAAAGTCCCTGCTATTCCCCCACTCAGGGGTGTCAGAGATGTGTGTTTTTTCCTGGTAAAATATCTCAGGAGGGGCCTGCAAAAAGACCCCTGGATACTGAGGACATTGTGGATTGGACACACTATCAATGCCCAACTTTTGAGGTGTAATAGCTCTTAGAGCTCACCTTTCCCTTCGGCCTGAATGAATAAGAGTCCATCTTTCTCTCTTGGCTCTCAGAGTCATTAGGCATGACGGGGAGAGCCAATCAACACTGTGCTCATATAAATGTCAGCCTGAAAGGTTTCTCATTTAGGGGAATTGCCAAGAGGACCCAATTTCCATAACTTGCTTCATTACTGAGAAGTAACAAACAACCACTGACTCAAGACTAGAACACATCCCCCTTCCTCCCAGGGTTCATTAAGGGCAGGTGGAGGGGAGGGGGTGCACAGCAGCTGAGTGCCTTTGTGTTACAGGAGGGAAAGCTCATTCCTTAGCAGAAAAGGTTGATATTTAGAGGAGGCTAGT
This sequence comes from Trichosurus vulpecula, assembly GCF_011100635.1. Classification (NCBI taxonomy): domain Eukaryota; kingdom Metazoa; phylum Chordata; class Mammalia; order Diprotodontia; family Phalangeridae; genus Trichosurus; species Trichosurus vulpecula. The sequence continues at coordinate 206,694,031 of NC_050581.1, read as the reverse complement.
TGGGATAAGTGGAGGCTGGACTCCTCATCCTCAGCACTTACTTTTAACTCTCAGCTGCTGCTCACGTGGCCTCTCTGGTGTGGCCACTCTGGGTGCTTAAGTGGTCATTGATTTAAGTGGAATTGACTTGGGGTCTCCCGTGCCATGCTCCCTAATGAGGTGATCAGGAATTTGAACTGGCCCACAGATATCTTTAAGAGGCAGTGATGCTGGCAGCCTGTCTGGGCATGAGAGAGATGATGCTCCCACCAGTTCTTGCCAGAGGCAGAGAGTTCTAGGCATTTCTCTTTCAGTCTACCCTTCCTCTTGTATCTCCTGGATCTAGCAAGAATTCTCTAGGGTTAGCATGAATTCTCTTTGTTTTGGGTACTATGTTTGGGCTCTGACTCACACGCCTGGGTGGGCCTTTAAAAGGGTAAGACAGAGGAATGATGAGAGAGGTCAGAGGCCAGACACTAGAAATTCAGGTTCCCTGCAGGGAACATGGTACACCCATAATGCCCCTCTAGGGAACTGCATACATTACAGAAGCAGAGTTGGGAATGTAGAGTGATGGAGAGTTAGAGATTCATACCAGTGTAGGATCAGAAGAAAACACTTTAGAATCTGTCCAGAAGGTGCTAGGAGAGGCAAGTCCTTAATGAGGGCAGCAGGAAGAGGAGGCAGGGAAGCCAGTGCCTCTCTTCCTCTCAATGGCCTCAAGCAGTGGACAGTGAAGTGTTGGGGTGACCCATATCTCTTTGTTGGTGTTGGGTGGAATGTGGACTGTGTAAGTTCTAAGAAAAAATGGGGCCCAGTAGGGGAAAGTCACTCATCTCGACCATAATCTCAAATTCTTTCCCTGTGTGGTGGAGGTGCTTCAAGTTGACATGAGTTATACAGGCCCTTTGAGGAAAAGGAGTGGACCAAAAGGAAAAATCACCATAACTTTTTATGAGCCTGGGCACAAGTCTTTTACATTTTTGGCCAGATTAAGTAAAATCTGTTCTACAGTTGATATTTTCTAAGTCTGAGTTAGGGTGTATGGGGTGTTTAGGGAAGACTGGTACCTCTGATGGCTGCTCATCCACCTCTGGTGCCTACCTGGCACTCACCTCTCACCTGTGGATCCAAGAAGCTGGAGCATGTACGGTGGCCGCATCCCAATAAACCATCCCTGCAGGTGGGCTAAACTGGGTGAGGGTAACCACCAGGCTTCAGACCTGTTGTTAAGGTAGGGGGCGATTTCTGACCCAAGCATGTGAAGACTTCTATGGTGGAATAGCTGAATGAGAGCAGTTTGTTTCAACAGCCAAGAAGGTGGCTGAAGTAGGTGCTGTGGAGAGCTTAGAGCTTGTTCAGATGTTGAAGATGTTAAGGTCATCCACTGGATCCTGCCCCTCATACTTCGTGTCTCCCCCTACCTGTGAGCCCTTGCAAGTACTCTTGGGGAAGAAGCCCTTGTTTGCAGAAGTTTAGGGATCAGCTGAAAAAAAATTCAAATGTTATCATGGTGATAATTGTTAAGTAACCACTGTTGGATTTCTCCTCCATTTTGGGGTCCTTCTATGGAGGCACCTTCTCTATCTTGCCTCCTGGGTTCAGTCCAACAGCTTTTCCTTTTCTCAACTCAGGTGTAGGTTTCCCTCATGTTTGTAAGAAAGGTGCAAGAAAGGGAGGTAGGGGGTATGGAGTTTGGGAGGGGCCAAGCTCTAGAAAGTGTCTGGGGTAGGGGAAGGAGGGAGCCATCTCTTGGCTTCCTAGAGCAAGAGTAGAATGGCCATGAGGAGAATGGCTTTGCTTTTGTAAGATGGGGAACCATCACCTGCCCAACTGAGGAAGGGTCCATCTCTGCTTCTTGGCTGGCTGGCTTCTCGCCACATGGAATTGAGAATCAGCCTGCAGAATGTGAGGTATTTTAGTTACTAGTTTTAAATTGTCAGCAACCTTTTCTAGTCAAGTCAACCTCTGATAGCCTTGCCCGAGTACTATGAATAATACAAGAGACCATAATGTGTTTTCCTAGGGATGGGGAGAAAATGCCTGTGAAAGGCTGATGTCAGGCCCAGCAAAGCCCACAGAAATGCAGGAGGAGTTTTCTTCTATGAAGAACAGAACTCCAATGCCCAGGAGAGGGAACAGGCCATAGGCGGAGGAAAGGGCTCCTCGACTGTGAAACAAAGTTGATGCTCCCAGAGTAAAAAACCTTCCTCCAAACAGCTCAATGATAGAGAGAGGGAAAACAAAACCTGAGAAATGAGCTGATGCTGGAGAAAGTGGTGATTGTGCTGAGGTCTGGACCTGGGTCTCCTTGGCTCTGAGTGCTGTCTATGCTGAGGAAACAAACAACTGTGAGGGGGAGGGAGAGGCATTTGAGATCACTTAATCCAAATCTCTCGTTTTACAGATGTGGCTGAAAGAGCTTTAATGGCTCGCTCATTTGTGATAGAATTGGGATAGGAGTGAGGCGGCTGTAGTGCCTCAGTGGCGCTGATGCCATGAAGTGCCTTTGCCATACCGCCCAGCAGGCTGGGTTTTTTATATTGTTTAGCTGAACTTAACAAATGTTTGCTTCCTCTTGGTTTTCCCTCTGGCCCTGATTCCCTGTCCCTAGGCTCCCTCCAGGACTCCTTCCTTGTTTCTGCCCCTCTGTGGTGTCAAGTGGCTCTACTCCTGGAAAAGACAGAAACAGAGTGTTAGCTAGAATGGCTCGATTTCAGCGGGTTCTTTCAGTGAGATTAGAGAATCCCAAAGAGCAAAGACTCTTCTCTTTTTCTTTCTTTCTTTTTTACTGCTTCTATATCTCCCCATGACATTTCCTCTGCTACAGAGAGTGCACATCACTCTATGCTAATTTCTCAGGTCATGATTTGGCACTAACTCCTGATACCAATGGAAAATCAGAATCTCCTCTGTCATCCTAAGAACGGTCTTAGAAACGGTGAGGTTATTCCAAGAAATAAGCAGAGGAGGGTGGGCGTTAGTGCCCCCACCACTGGTTGGGCCAAGGGGACCAGAATCATGAAGGAGATGTGGAATGAACTGGCAAGTTCAGGCTATCCTGGTAAAAGAGGCAATTGAAGTGGGGTGGGGCACGACAGGTGTTTTCAGTTCTCTGAAGGATGTCATGTGGACCTAGGTGAGAACAGCTTCTGCGACTCAGAATGGCCTGAAGCCTGGGGGCGGGAGGGGGGGAAGCTAATGACAAAAATGGAAGATTTTAAAAGCTTTCTTAGGAAGAAAATACAAAGCAGAGAAGGGAAAAGAAGACTACTCAATACCAATGGGATGATGGTAACAGGCAACAGGGAGAAGATTGCTGTTGTTCAATGGCTTCCATGGTATCTGACTCTTCATGGCCCCATTTGGGGTTTTCTGGGCAGAGACACTGGGGCAGTTTGCCACTTCCTTCTCCAGATCATTTTACAGATGAAGAAACTGAGGCACACAGGATGAAGTGACTTGCCCTGGGTCACATAGCTAGTGAGTGTCTGAGGTCTGATTGGAACTCAGGAAGATGAGTCTTCCTGATTCCAGGTCCGGCACTCCTTCCACTGAACCACCCAGGGATATGTTGAAGCTTCTTAATTCATATTTGGCTTTTGTTTTCTCTGTTCAGGAGAGCAACTTTTGGATGGGAAACAAGATGAGAAAAATAGGGACATGAGCGTTGAGGGCCAAGAGAAGCATACCTTGAATAAATAAGCTACTAAGCAGCTAGCCTTGCTAACTGAGTCACTTGGCCCAGATGGACTGCATCCTAGGACAGGCAAAGAAATAGTACATGTGATTGCTGACCCACACTCCATCATATCTGAAAAGTCCTGGAGAGCAGCAAACACATCACGCCACTACAGAACCATATGTGTGGTCCCACTTTTGTTTATAGAAGGAAGAGAACAGGCTGGGCAAACTAAATGCCAGCGAGTTTGACTCTAATTCCTAAGAAAATCCTAGAACTGTTATCAAGAAATGAAGTAGTGAGAAGTACCTGCTACATGAAAAATAGAACTATTATCATTTTGCAAGTATACATGTCCTCCAAAGCTGGAGAAGGAAATGGCAAACCACTCCAGTGTCTTTGCCAAGAAAAGCCCAACTGGGGTCACAGAGAGTCAGGCATGACTGAGATGGCTGAACAACAAAGTCCTCCAAAGATCTACAAAGCCATGTGAGGATCTTAAAAACTAGCTCGTGGCAGTCTGCTTAACTAGCTGGTGGTTTCCTGTCATCCCTGGGTCACCCACAGGCTGAATGTGTCCCCTCTTTGGCAACCATTCCAGGGATCTATGATCCATTTTTACATTGTGTTCTTGGTGTCCCTGGGAGAAAATTCAGAACATGAGGAGGCTTAAGGGTCATTGAGAAGGTAAATTTTCAAGTTATTGTCATGTGGAGGAAATTTCCATTTCATTCCCAGGGTAAGTAGCCTTCAGTTCTCCCACTGCAAGAGAGACCACATGTGCCAAGGTTCAGCTAGCCTCATGAATATTCATGATTCCAAATAAATCGCCTTTCTCACTAAAAGTCCCAGGGAAGTTCTAGTGCTTGAATATGTCTGAAGCACAAAACTGAGTCAAGTTTAACCACAACAACCCTAAAGTCAAAGTAAAACAAAAACAAAAACAAAAACAGGGCCAAAGTAAAGGGAGGTGGCATCTTTCCCTTTCCCCCCTTACAGAGACAGTCAGCCTCCAGGGACATTTGGAAGTAGGTAGACATGTCTCTCCTTCTCCCTTGGCACCCCTTCTGGCCCTCTTGCCACATCTTTCTCTTTCATACCTTCTACCACACCCTGTGTTGCCATTCCCTCCCTTCCCCCCACTGTCTGGTGCCCTCATGATCCAACAATTCAGAAAAGCATTAAGCACACTCACTGTCCTGTGCTGGATGCTAAGAACACAAAAGGGGAAACAGGGCTTGCCCCTAAGGAACTTCCATCTTATTGAGATAATACAACAGAAAGAGGTCGGTGTCTGGAGGATAGTTGGAAAAGCAGGAGAGTAAGTAAGCAAGGAATGAGTATTACAAATGGAAGGGAAGGCTGGACCTACAGGAAGCTGAGAACTCTAAAAGGTAGAGGGTGTTTCTGCCTTCTCAACATCTCTCCAATTCATTCCCTTCTCTCCTCCGACTCTGCTCCAACCCTGGGTGCAGCCCCTCAGCACCTCATACCTGGACTCTTGCAATAGCTGCTGGGGTCTGCCGCTTTTAGTCTCTTTCTGTCCCAGTCTATTCTCCTTTCAGCCATTAAAGTGATTTCCCTAAATCACAGGTCCAATGATCTCATCCTCCTAGTCAACTACCTCCAGTGGCTTCCTATCACCTCCAGAGACAAATATAAATCTCCTGCTACTTAAAGTACCCACCCCAACCTTTTCAGCTTTGGACTGTGCAGCTCTGTCTCACTTAAATCCAATTTAAGCATAAGTCAAGACATCACTATGTGGTGTCATTGGTCCACTTCAAAAAGAAAGGATCAGCAACGATGGCAACAACCACAACAACCACCACAACAACATTCTCCCCACTGTGATCCAGTGGCACTGGCTTCCTGGACATTCCATTCACAAGACACCCGGACTCTCAGCTCTGGGCATTTTCTCTGGCTGTTCCCCATGCCTGGAATGCTCTCCCTCCTCATCTCTGCCTCCTGGCTTCCCTGGCTTCCTTCAGGGACTGGCTAAAATTTCCTCTTCTGTGGTCTAACTGTACAAGATGTCAAACTGTATTGTAAAGTGGCAATTATCAAAACAATATGGTACTGGATAAGAAATGGAGTGGTGGATCAGTGCAGTACATTAGGTACAGATTACATTATAGTAGATGACCATATTAATCTAGCATATAATAAAACCAAAGATCCAAGCTTTTGGAACAAAAGCTCATTATTTGATAAAAAAAACCTGTTGGGAAAACTAGAAGAAAGCAGAAATCAGGTATAGATCAACATCTCACACCATATGCCAAGATAAGCTCAAATTGGGTACGTGATTTACACATACAGGGTGATATCTTAAGTGAATTAAGAGAGCATGGAATAGCTTACCTGTCAGATTTATGGATAAAGGAAGAACTTAGGATCACAGATGATATAGAGAATATTATAAAATGTAAAATAGATATTTTGATTGTATAAATTAAAAAGGTTTTGCACAAACAAAACCAATACAACCAAAATTATAAGGAAAGCAGAAAACTGGGGGAAATTTTTTTGCAACAGTATCACTGATAAAAGCATCATTTCTCAAGTATATAGCAAAATGAGTCAAATCTATAAAAAGAAAATCCATTCTCCAATTAGTAAATGGCCAAAGGACATAAACAGGCAACTTTTAGACAAAGAAATCTAAGCTATCTATAGTCATATGAAAACAACGCTCTAAATCACTATTAATCAGAGACATGCAAATTAAAACAACTCTCAGGTACTACCTCACACCCATCAGGTTGGCTAATATGACAAAAAAAGGAAAATGCTGAATGTTGGAGGGGATGTGGGAAAACTGGGACACTGTTGGTGGAGTTGTGAACTAATCCAACCATTCTGGAGAACACTTTGGAAATCTGCCCAAAGGGTTATAAAACTGTGCATACCCTTTGATCCAGCAATACCACTGCTAAGTCTGTATCCCAAAGACATCCATAAAAAGAGAAAAGGACATATTTGTACAAAAATATTTATAGTAGCTCTTTTTGTGGTGGCTAAGAATTGAAAATCAAAGAGATGCAAATCAATTGGGGAATGGCTAAACAAGCTGTGGTATATGATTTTAATGGAATATTATTGTGCTATAAGAAATGACAAGCAGGATGATTTCAGAAAAAAAACATGGAAAGACTTATGTGAACTGATGCATAATGAAGTGAACAGAACCAGCACTACGCCGTACACAGTAACAGCAATATTGTTTAATGAAGGACTGTGAATGACTTAGCTATTCTCAACCAAGACAATCCAAAGGACTAATGATGAAGCACATGATCCACCTCCAGAGAAAGAACTGATACTGATTGAATACGCTATTTTCACTTTCTTTCATTTTTTCTTTTGTTCATTTCTTCTTGTACAAAATGACTAATGTGGAAATGTTTTACATAGTTGCACATGTATAACCTATATCTGATTGCTTGCCATCTCATGGATGGGGGAGGGGAAGGAGGGAAGGATAGAATTTGGAGCTCAAAACTTTAAATAAAAATGTTAAGAAAAGAAATGATAGGGATAAAAATAAATGGGATCGGGATAACTACAAAAAATGAAAAATAAAACACACAACAAAAAAGAGAGAGATTATGTACTTTTTTGTATATGGTGGGGAGTATGGTATTTTTTTCCTTTTTGTTTACTTTGCTATTCTGTCCTAATTAAAAGCTTTGCTATTTGAAAAAAATAAAGCAACCCCTTCTACTGGAAGCCTTTCCTAATACTTCTTAATGCCAATGCCTTCCCTCCAAGGATTATGTTCAGTTTATCCTGTCTGTATCTTGTTTGTACATAATTTTTACATTCCCATTAGACTGTGAGCTCTTTGATAGAAGGGACATCCCCCTATGCCACTTCCATATCCCCAGCACTTAGAACAGTTCCTGGCACATAGTAGGTAATTGATAAACATTAATTGACTTGATAACTTGAATTCTAGGTATGGGGTATGGCCTGGGTAAAGGATTAGAGGTGGGAGGTGGCATACAAAATTCAAGGTATAGCAAATAGAACCACCTGGATGGATCTGGAGGGTCTGAGGTGGGTCTGTGTTGTCAGAGCTTGGAAAGGGAGGTTGGGGCCAGATCCTGAAGGACATCCAATGCCAGACTGAGGAATGGGCATTTTACCTCAGAAGCGATGCAAGTAAGGGAGTGACACACTTGTGCTTTTGGAAGATGGTTCTGTCCTCTGTGCAGAGGGTGGCTTGAGGAGCAGACTGGAGGCAGGGAGACCAGTTCAGAAGGCATCACTCTAGTCTGGCTGAGAAGGGTGGAAGGCCCAAACTAGGGAAGTGCCTGAATGAGTAGAGAAGAGGGGATGCTGCAAAGGCAGACTTAGCAGCTGCCTGAATGGAGGGTATAGGGTTGGGTTCATAGACACGGTCAAGTCGAAGGTTTTCTCTAATCAATCAAGTCTTCTTGCTGGCATGATGCCCTGGCTCTGGCCACAGCCCTCTCCTCACTAATCATGACCCAGATTCTTGCATTCTAGTCTTCTAGTCTCTTATCCACATGCATGGCAGTGGACCCAATGACCCCTGGCATTTAGGGTTAATCACTAGCCCACGAGAGCATCTTTGGTGCTTGCTGTTGTCCTGGAGAATCCAGCCTGGAGGAATGACCCTCCTACTGGTGGGAATGGAGAGCACTGTGGCTGCCCAAGGGGAAGGGTGTTGGATTTTTGTGAAGGGAGTCTTTTCAAGCCTAATCCCTCGTTGTATGTGGAACCGTCTCCTCTCTCTATACATCAAAACCTAGGGCCTCAGACAAATTCTTGCTCTAGTAAAAACCAGTCTTTGGGTCCAAGTCTGAGAAGGGTGTTGGCAGGTTCAGGGGCTGGGGAGAGGAGTCTTGGCCTGCTTAGAGGCAGGAGGACCATCATCCTATCTCTCATCCTAGAGGCTGAAGGGGAGTCTTTGACCTGGGTGATTTCTCTGATGCTAGCATTTGGCCATGTTTCTGGAGCACCTCACTAGCCTGGGTTGAGATGCCATGAAAAACTGGAATGCCCAAGCTGGGCTGGGTGGTACACTGGGCAGGCCAGAAGGTGCCTGGGTTGGAAGCCAACACCTCATGTGTATTTCATGGAACATTGTGTGTGTGTGTGTGGGGGGGGGTCAGGAATCATGCAGGCCTTAGCTGAGTGAGGTGAGCTCTGCTAGGCTTCAGGTGTGGGCCCCTGGGATTCACAGTCCAGGCGTAGGGCTCAGCCATCACAGGAGAGGTCACAGACAATCACACACAGGATATATCTGATGCCTGTTTGTGCACAACTCGTCTTTTGTTTTTATACATATCTATATGTGTAGGTGTGCACGTATGTATTCATATATCACATCTGCTTTTTCCATTTTTGGGAGCCCAGTTCCTTCCTGATATACTTCCTACCTCTTAAACCCTCTTTGGTAACAAAGGAGAACACTTAAGAAAAAATAAGTAGCCCAGCCAGGTCCTGTGCCCATTTCGGCAATGTTCTGGCCCCTGGGGTCCTGAGTGTTGGGGCAGCTGGTGCGTGTTCTCTGTGTGCCAGGGCTGGGACTCACCATCCCCCTTGACCTGTGCTGGGTTCTCTCCCTGGGCATCAGCACCATCACTGGGTCTGTCATTGTGGGCCTTCCTCACCTGCCTCTCCTTCATTTTACACCAGTCTTTTCTGACTTCCTCATGGTCATCATTTCTTACAGGAAAATGCAATGATATTCCATCCCTGAACCATGTGTCCAGCCATTCCCTATCCATGGGCATATTTGTAGCCTCAAGGGGCTGCTGGGAATGTTTCATTTCAGATAAGACCTCTCTCTGACACGAACTCAGGCACACACTTACTTCTCCCATTGAAATCTGGACTTGGGTCTGGTTCTAGTGAGAGAAAGTATTTATAAGCACAGCAACACAGTGCTAGACCTGGAGTTAGGAAGACCTGAGTTTGGACTCTAACTAGCTGTATGACCCTGGGCAAGTCACTTAACCTCTGTTTGCCTCAGTCTCCTCACCTGTAAAACGGGGATGATAATAGCACCTCCATCCCAGGACCAAATGAGATCAGAATTGTAGAAGGCGCTTGTCACAGTACCTGGAACATAGCAGGTGTTGTATCAGTGTTAACTAGTATTATCTACAGGAATCCCTGCAGAGTGTTCAAGAACAGAAGCTCTTCCTTGGGAGCACCCCTCCCCCATTTATTAAGTGCTTATTTGCCCAGCATTGTGCCAAGCCCTGGAGAGGCAAGCAGGACCCTCAGATGTCAGAGAGTGGACACTAGCACCTTGGGAAGCAAGGACCAGGAGGATGGTTCTGGTTTGAAAAGCCTAATTGTTGAGTGAAAACAGTGGGGGAGGTGGAAATTAGGAAATTTCTGTGATATAAAGCTGCCCTTTCAGAAGGCCAAGCTGGTGACTGGGAACAAAGGACCTCGAAACCGTGACACCAAGGGTTCCAAGGCTGGGGCATCAGTGCCCCCAGCCCCAGCCCCCAGGGCTTTCCGGCCAGTGTTTATTTGGGGTATGGAAAGCTCAGGCTGACTCTGTAACCATGAGCAATGTCCTGCTGTAGAAGAGCTCCTTACTGATGGGCAGCATGCAGGGCTGGAGTTGTGTCTCCTACCCCGGGAGGGGTGGTTTGCCCTGAAGCCTTTTCTCTCTCCCACTAGGCTTCTGGATGGACATCTTTCAGACACTGTTTGACCAGAGTTACAGATGGAAGCTGTGGTCATGAAACAGGCTTACTGGGACAAGCCTTGATGGTGGGGACCAGACCCCTTGACCTTGGCGGCATCAAGCCAATAAGCAGATAGTGCTAGCCCTGAGGTGGGAGGAAGACAGATGGCGATGTGATGAGTGTGTCCCTGCCTCAGTGACTCAGCCTCACTCATTATTTTAGCATTATGACTTGGTCTCTGCCTTGCTGAGCCAGCCTGAGTCATCAGGACTGCTTGGGATAGCCATACTGGCCAGGATCCCACTCAGCAGCTGGCCCAAGAAACAGCCTCAGGTTTCAAGTTTTGCTCCTTTGCAGGTGTTTGTTGGCAGCCAGCCAAACAAGGTAATAGCAAGAAGGGTGAGCTGACCTTAGTTCCCTCTGCATAGGAAAGGGAGCTGCTCAGTGTGCCAGAGGTTGGGGAGGAGGTGACTTATGGAAGCCATTATCAGTTCCCTCACCTCCTACAGTCCTTCCTTGATAGTTCAACGTACCTAACACCAAAATGTCATGGCCAATGAATAGATCTCCCTCAGTGATGCTGACAAATGAGCATCATACAAGTGGGGGAAGGAGCCAGGCTCTGTCTTGCCCAGTTCTGCAAAGCAGCCTGGCAGTGCTAGACTGTCCACCTAGAGCAGCCAGGGACATTCTCCTCCTACAGACATAGGGAAGATAATCACAAAGGGGCTATAAACTGCTCCCCTGCAGGCAACCCCTGCCTCTGCCTTTCTACCTCAGCCCCCAGCAATGCTGGCCCAATGGGGCCTAGAGCCCTGGCAGTCTTGGTCCTGTCCATACCCTGCTCCTGCTCCTTACTCCAAGAATGGTCCCTGTTCCTCCTTGGGCTTGGGTCCCTCATTCCCTTCTCACTCACTGCCAGGGCCTTCTGCAGACTTAGTCTCAGAAGGGCCTCCCCTTTAGAGACAGGAATGTATAGAGAACATTCATTCTCTTCTTCCCTTTATTAAGTACTGTGACTATTTTGTAGGGCAAGGGAGTCTGGACCTTCCTCCAAACTAGTGGAGGAATCCCACTTGCCTGAGCTTTCTTAGACTTCTCTTGATCTATTTTGTCTCATTCATGGGAGGCATGGGATGTTGAAATCAAAGCAATTCCAGATTTTTCACTCTTCAGTTGGATGGCCTGGTCACTCCTACTTCAGCTCAGGGCAGTGGGAAGGGGGCATTTATAGGTGATGGGCTGTGGCTAACTGCCAATGAACACTTAGCACAGAATTTCTGAGGTGGAAGGAGGGAACTATCAAAGCCAGATCTTCATGATGTCTTTGATGGGGGAGAGAGGAAAGGAAGAAGGAAAAACTCAGAAATCTCATGATTTTCATTAAGAAACTATAGGAATACTGAACTTTGGAGATCATGGTTTTTCCTTCGGAGCTAGACGATTCTTCCTGTAACTACTGTGGTCAACCTTCCTGGACTGTGCCTACATCCATCATCTCAGTGACAGAGCCTTAATTGAAATGACATCTAAAAATTATTTCTTTAAAATTCATTGTTAAATTCAGTAAATTTAGTATTAATTAAAGCCAGCAGTCCTGGTCTTTCTGTTATCCATTTTTCATTCTCTGAGCCCTGGGAACTGTCCAGGAAATAATAGCTCTATTTTTTTTATCCCAGGGCTCATTTCTCTTTACAACAGGGGTTCACTCTGGTGTCTGGGATGGGAATACAGTCTCTGATAGTATTTTCACATTGATCTAGCACTGACTTGGGAGAGGCTCAACAGAAGATTGGGAGAAAGGTAAAAAGGAGTTGTTATGATAGAGGAGGGACAGAAAGAAAAGGAATAAGAGGAGAATGAGAGTAGGAGGAAGAAGAGGAGCTGGCCTGGTTGAGAATGAGGAGGGAAAGGGGGGATGTGGTAGCAAAAGAGGAGGAAGAAAAAGGGGATGATGAGAAGGTGACAGAGGAGAAAGAAGACAATGAGCTGGCCTGGCTTTGGAGAAAGCTGAAGAGCGAGGAGGAGGGAGAGAAAGAGGTGGTTTGGTGAAAAAAGGGCAGGGGGAGGAAAGGAAAGAAGGAGTGGATTGTGAGGCGGTCTGGCAAAGAAGGAGGTGCAAAAGGAAATGGTGGAATGGTGCTGAAAGAAGAGGAAAAGAAAAAGGGAGCCTGTGGCAGACAAGACAAGGACCATGTAGTACAGATAGAATCCAACTGCTGCAAACATGGCCCCATCTCTTTTCTTCTACCTGGCTGGATAGGACTGGGTACTGAGAGAAAAGACATTCTTCCTCCTAGGGAGTTACCATCATATTGTAGACTTAGGGCCATTGTGTGATAGATGAGGAAACTGAAGTCCAAAGGGGAGCCCTGCCCAGTTCAAGGGAGATGGCAGAGCCAAGATTCAAACCCAGGTCTTCTGACTGCAGATTCAATGCCCCATATGGTCTCTGAGTCACCTCTAGTGCCTCTTGGGAAGCTGAAGTGTAAGCTCTGGTAGATCTAACCAAGCCAAGGAAGCTTTAATGACAGGGCCAATGATGTTCAGTGTGTTCTCTGAGGACTAGCCTGCATCAGTGGGTAGAGCGTTAGCACCATCAATCAGCTCCTGCTTCCTACAAAGCCAGGTTGGGGTTAGGAGATTTATCATTGAGGGGATTATGAAACCATCCATTGGTGGGAGGAGAGATCTTACAAGGATTGGGGAATATGATAGGGTGGCATTCACAGAGTGCTTGGATACCACTGGCCACTCCTCCAATCTTGAATGAAGGCGCTGAGTTACCTGGCTGGGCTCTGGGGCCCTCAGGAGCCTTAGTTCTCACTGCCTTGTAGGTGTGTAGATGTGGCTCTTCAGAGATGGTTGTGCTTAATGAGGGCAGGCCAGGTGAGACAACAAGCATTTGGGATTTTAAAATTTTAATTTATGGAATAAAATGAGCATTTCCATAACACAGTACAATAAAAAGATGATTGAACATGATACTGCAAACCTACTATGCACAGCTTGCTATTCCTTTCGAATGTATGACAGAATGAGCATGTACATTTCTTGGCTCCAGGAGTCCCTCACTGAGGATTTTAGGGTTATCAAGGTGGTGGCTTTTCTTCAAGCATGATTATCTGCTTTGACCATTTCTGTACCAACCCAGGTTTGAGTCACCCCCTCTCAGTCATAAAGAAGGGAGGCATTTCTATTCCTGATGTCACTTCCTGGAGCCCTGAGTGTGTTCCCTAGAATCACTGTGGGCTCTTTAGGTTAATTCATGGTACAAGGAGGTCCCCAAGCATGGGTCTGCAGGGGCCAGCTTGAACTTGCTAGGGAGAGCTGATTGTTAAAGCTTCAGTGAGCATTTATACCTCAGAAATAAGCAAATGCTACAAATCACAGCTTAATTTGTTGGTTTATTGATTGTCTAGGCTTAAGAAAATGGTGTAAACAGTAACGCTGATTAAACTTGTGTGTTCTGCCTACAGTTTTTTTTTGGGAATCAGTGGTTAAGAAGTTAACTATTTACCGACACATCCCCACCCTCCTGGGTTCACCAGGCACCCTGGCCCATTTGGGGAAGGCACTTAAGAAAATGCCAGGATTTCTAACAAGCTTGAATCTGCTTCCATATAATCTACCTGGGACAACTCCCCACGGTCTGCCCCGAGGGCTGAGCAGAAGAAGCTGGATCCTTCCTCCTTGGTAAGGGCCCTTCAGATGCACGAAGACAGTTATGTTCCCTATCTCTTCACCCCCAAACCAAACCCATTTTCTCTTTTCCAGGCCATGCACCCCCAGCTCCTTTCATTGTCCCTCAAGGAGAATAAGCAGTGAACTGCTATGGACCACCAGCCTGTGACTCAGCCCTATGCCCAGCTTCCCACCAAGGTGTCGCTGTCTAATCAGGGACATTCAGACCACCCTTGGATTTCTGATGCTCTTTGGAGTTTTGTGTCTGGGCCTCAGCTGGCACCAATACACAAAGCTGTGGTGTCCGTGGTCAGGGGAGCAGAGGTGACCAGATTGACTTGCCAGGCCTCAGCTGCTTTGTTTGTACATCCGTGGGATGTGTTTGCATCGGGGACAGAAATCACTTTCCTCCCATTACAATTATTTAGAAAAACTGTCACTCTCTACTTGCCTGGGATCATTTCCACTCCCTCCCTCTTTTTGGGCTGATTATATTGGCCAGAGGAAAAGGGAGGAAAAAATACTGTCCCCATTTGTTCAGCAGTGAGTAATGAGAAGAGACAGGGTTGGGGCTGGTGGCCTGGTGAGAGCAGAGGCAAGCTGAGCAGGTCTCCACAGAGGTTTTCATTATCCTTATCCCTGAGGGAATGCGGAGGGTTGGTGGTTGGGCAGAGCAAGCTTTGGTGGGAGCCAGGGCTTCCTTCCTTGTTTCAGACCCTCTGATTCCCGGATTTCATGCTGGTGATGATGGGTAAGAAAGTCCGGCTGCTGGGGTGCATTAAGATTGTGAGGCATCATCTTTCTTTTTTAGGCTCAGGGCAGTAGGGGGGTGGGGGCTTTTCTTGAGCCCAGTTGCCCTCTTCAATACAAATAAAAGAGCCCAATCTTCCTTTCCACAATCTAAGGCATTAAGGAAGAAGGCATTACCCATGCCTTTGCCAGAGACTCACCCTAGGGTCACTGCCTGAGGGCCCACTATGGCTGTGTGAAAGCCTTAGTGACTGCCTGAGGGATGGCAAGGTGGGGAGTGGGGGGACATAGTACAAGATGCTTCTCTCAACTGCAGAAAAGGCCCTGGCACATTTTCAGAAAATGGAGTTGTGGTCCTGGACTCAAGGCTTCTCAATCACCCAAGCAGCTGAAGTATAGATATCAGGTCCCTTGGAAGCAAGAGAAGACTGGAATTCAAGCTGGAATCCTGCTTCTTCCACTAACTAGCAGTGGGACCTTGGGAAAGGATTTGTTGCTATTGCGTTCAGTTGTGTCTGACTCTTCATGGCCCCATTTGAGGTTTTCTTGACAAAGACTTGGGAGTGGTTTGCCATTTCCTTCTCCAGCTCATTTTACAGATGAGGAAACTGAGGCAAACAGAGTAAGTGACTTGTCCAGGGTCACACAGCTAGGAAGTGTCTGAGGCCAGATTTGAGCTTAGGAAGATGAGTCTTGCTGACTGAAGGTCTGGAGCTCTATCCACTGCACCCCCTAGCTCCCCAGTTGAGCCTCAGTATCCAGAAGAGTAAAACCAATGGTGTGGAGTTGGTGGTCTTCCAGGTCCTTTAAGGCTGGTTATGCTAATTTATGATTTGATGAGTCTGTGTTTTCTGGCTGGCCAGGGAGGTTCTCCTAATTCAGTCCCCCATTGCCTCCCATGTGGTCTACAGCAGTGGTCTTCCTGTGTCCAATCTTTCTTATCTCTGATTCATATTCCGCACAGATGCCAAAGGGATACTCCTAAAGTGTTGGGCTGACCATGCTACTCCCCCAGAAAATCAGGGGCTTCCCAATACTTCTAGAATTAAATATAAAATGATTTTGGCAATGAAGGCCATTCACAGACTATCCCCAACCCACCTGTCAAGTTTGTTATGCATTACTTCCTTGTGCCCATTCTCTGGTTCAGCCAAACTGATCTTGCTGCCACTCTCCCACCTTCATGCCCTTGGCATGCTTGACATGTTTGGCGTAGTCTTCCTCCTTGTCAATGCATCTTTGATCTCTAGTTTCCCTTTACCTTAGCTCCAATCCCACTTTCTACATCAGACCTTTTCTGACCCCCAGCTGCAGCACCCTCTGTTACTTCACTCTTAATTCATCCTTCCATATGTGTATGTTTCCTCCCCCAGCAGCAAATGCACTTCTTGGGTCCGGGGTTGCTTTCCATTTTGGGTGCAGAGGAGATATCTAAGTGCTTGTTGGTTCGTAAGGCAGTGTCTTAGGTCAGGATGACTTCTCAGTCTGGCCACTACACAGTCTACCTCTCTCACACATGCATGGAAAAGCCCAGAGAAGAAAGCTTCTATGTTGTCTGAGTGAATCTGGGCAGGTGTTAGTGTGCTGGCAACTGGGCAAAGACGGGCACATGCAAGGGCTGCTCCTGGCCAGCCAGGCAAACCCACTTTGGGACTAAATGAGCCCTTCCTGCCCATTCCAGGCTATGAGTGAGGGAGCATCTTTTCACATCTCCTTAGTTCCTTTGCAGGAGCCTCCTTTTTTTTTCTTCCAATGCACCAAATGTTACTCTACTTACACAAAAAGTAATTGGGCTCATGGTTTTTACCTACTTTTGGTAGCTTTGCCCCAAGCTGGAACCCTGCCCACCCCATGAGTGTTGGCCATGAGCAAGTGCCCGAGCCCTCAAAAGACCTCTCCAAGCTTGTTCTTAGGAAGCTATTCTGGCTGCCAGTCAGTGAGCAGTTGACAAAGGCTATGAGGACAGGATTTGAGCTCAGCCTAGCTCCTTCTGGATTTCCATGATGGTTGGTCCCTCAATTCATCTCCAGGCTTAGTCTGAGACAAATGTTGCTACCACCAGAGGAGATTTTGATACAAGAAGATGACCATGGTTTTCTATTCTGAATGGAACATTGCAGCATTTGTTTGGGACCGTGGATAGCTTCTCCTGGGTTTTAGGGGCAGCAAGGCATGGTGGAAAGTATGTGAGACCTAGGGTCTGGAGGGACCTGGGTTCAAGCATCACATCTGACACTTACTAGCTTGTGATTTTAGGGACAAGACATATAACTGCTCTCAGTCTCAGTTTCTTCAGCTTTGAAATGGGAAATAGCACCTAACTTACAGAATGGGAGGATGAAATGAGAGAATGAGTTGAGAGCACTTTATAACCCTGAACATTGATGGAGAAGGTCAGCTATGATCATTACTGTTCCTTTGACCATCGATGCTCTTCACCTCAAAGCCTCCCTGAGTCTTCTAGATGAGATTCTGTCTATTTGGATAGTCTACAAGGAGCATATCCCCATTTGTCCTCCCCAGCAGAAATGTTGTTTACTCTTACATGGGCTTTGGACTCTGGGTTTCTTTCTCAGGTTGTATTTGTTTGGCCTGGGGAAATTTGGGTATTAAAAAACATTTTATCCAAGGCCTTGCCATTCATCATTGTCTTTATCAAGTTGTACCCACAGTGAGTCCCTTTGGTCATATGTAGGCTGCCTGAGACAAGACTTTACTGGACCTTCTGGTAGGAGGAGGCCACTTGTGATCTGATTTAGAAAAACTACCATCATTGGTTTTTCATTGCAGTTCTTGTCTTCAGGGGCAAAGATTCTGGCTGAGGTTTAGGGGATACTGGCAGTGACAGGGTCAATGCCTTATTGCGTGTGTCTTTCCAGCAGCACCCTCAATATCCAGCTGATGTCACTTGTGAGAACTAGGGGAACGAAGTCAAAAGAAACAATTTGTACAAATGATGGCACAGAGGACCTTCCTATCCATCAGAAGAATTGCCTCATGCCTGATTTCAGACTGGAAGGATCCAGAGAGACAATTGGAGTTGAGGTGAGGGGCTTCTGGGTGGGCAGGTTTCCCTCTGCCCTTCTTGTAGATGGCATCAGTGGCATGGTGAATGTCTAGTGGGAAGGAAGACTGGAGGGCTGGAGTTAGCCAGGTGAGAGTCTGCCTGTGAAGAATTTGTAAAGATGTTTTAAAAAATCCTGTAAAGCTTATTGCATTAGTTGATAAATGTAATTATTTTACTTCATCCAAAATAATTGGAGTGGTAAGGCAGGAGCAGCCAGTGAGTAGAGTCCAAAGCATTAGCCAGAGACACTGCCCAAGGCTGAGCTAGGGTTCAAAGATACCATGTGTCTGGTGAGGCCTGAGCTTCTGCAGAGTTCACACAGGACGAATGTATCCCAGTGCCTCCCATAGATCTAGGGGGTGGCCTACACACCCTGCCCTCTGTTTTTCCTAAGGGATGTCAGCCTTGGACAGCTCTGGCTGCTAGAGAATTGCTGGCCTTGTCATCGGTTGTATGAGAGCAGTGGTAGATAGTCAGTGTGGCCCCAGAAAACACCTCATGAGTCTACAAGGAAGTTTGGGAGGGTCTGCTGGAATTTAGGAATATTGACATATAGTATGGGGGCCTTCTGGGGACAGTACACTGCTTCACCAATACAGAGAGGTGTAGTTTGAGGTGGCTTACAGGGAGGATTGGGAGCCAATAGGATGTGAGGGTCTACAGGATCACTACCTTGATAAGCTCGAAACCATGAACAATAGGTCTCAGGGCAGACACTTAGGACATTGGCCATCCCTGGAAGGGCTCCTTTGTGAGGGCAGAATGAAATACTTGGCTTCTTTCCTCCTGGATGTCCCTTCCCTCACCCTGCCCCACCAACCACAGGCGGTCATCTCAAGTGTTGATGGTCAGGATCCAGCCCGGGAGCCAGACCACAGAGGATCTAGCATGGGTCTCAGCTGTTTTGTTTCCTAGTAAAAACATCTTTATTATAGAGCAAAAATATTGTTGAAATGCATGTTCCTCCTCTTGGACAATAAAAGTTACACCGAGCAGGGCTTCAAGGCTTAAGGCTATAGTGTTGTGTTAGAAGCCTGTGAGTTGCCTTCACCCATTGCAGGAGTGACCAGACAGCTGTTTGAGGTGTGGCTTGGCCCCTCTCTGCTGTGACCTTGGACAAGGCTTTTTGGAGGTCAGGTTCCTTCTCTATACAATGAGGGCTTCTGTTTGAGACCAGGTCTCTAATTTAGCTTGGACATCCTCTGTCTCTTCCTTCCTCCTTCCTCCCCTCACAGCTGGACTACGGCAGTGGCTGCTGGGGCTCTGCCTTCCTCCAGTCTCTCCCCACTCCAGTCCAGCCTCCATTCAGCCATTAGAGATATTGATAAAACACAGCTCTGGCCATGCAACCCCTTACTCAATAAACTCCAGGGGCTCCTTATTTTCTCTAAGAGTAAACATGAAGTGCTCTATTTGGCATTCGAAGCCTCCTTCCCTTCCCATGCCTTGCTGCCCTACATGCACCCTTTGATCCAGGAACACCAGCCTCCTGGCTGTTCCACAAACAAGACCCTCTGCCTCTGAGCTCTGGGCATTTTCTCTGACTGCTTTCCCATGCCTCAGATGTGCTTCCTTCTCACCTTGGCCTGACAGCTTTCCGTGGCTTAAGCCGCATTTAAAATTCCACTTCCTACAGGAAGCCTTCCCTCACCCCTCTTAATCCTAGGGTCCTTCCTCTGTTCATTCTTTCCTAGTGATCTTGTCTAAAACCCAGTTACGCGTATTTGTTTGCACTCTGTCTCCTTCACTGAACTGTGAGCTCCTTCAGGGCAGGAGCTGTCTTTTGCCTCCCCAGAACTTTAGTGCAGTGCCTGGCCCATAGTAGGAGCTTAATAAATGTTTACTGATTGACTGATTGACTGCGGATTAGAGGACTCAGAGGCTCAGAGACTGAGGGCTGGAAGGGACATGACTCATCATCCAGATCGGCTCCCTCATTTTGTAGATCAAGAAACTGAAGCTCAGAGATAGGGCTGTCCCAGGGTTACAGAGGCAGTAAGTAGCAGAGAATCAAACTCTGGCCCCCATGTCCACTCCCTGCCTACTTCTCTAAATGGAATCTTCAGCCCTCAGCTCTGCCCTGGCCCTGGATTCCTGGGTCCTGACTCAGGGCCTCCCGGGCTGCCAGCTTCCCAGCCTGCTCCCACTGCCCAGCTCACTGCCCAGCCTGCTCTCACTGCCCAGCCTGCTCCCACTGCCCAGCTCATTGCCCAGCCTGTTCCCACTGTCCAGCCTGCTCCTATTGCCCAGCTCACTGCCCAGCCTGCTCTCGCTGCCCAGCCTGCTCTCACTGCCCAGCCTGCTCCCACTGCCCAGACTGCTCTCACTGCCCAGCCTGCTCCCACTGCCCAGCTCACTGCCCAGCCTGCTCCCATTGTCCAGCCTTCTCCTATTGCCCAGCTCACTGCCCAGCCTGCTCTCGCTGCCCAGCCTGCTCTCACTGCCCTGGTGTAGACATTGTCTTAGAGGAATTCCTGCCCTCTTCCCCCAGCTCTGGAACTCGGACTATTTAGCCCCTTCTAATCAGAATATTGGCTTGGCACAGCCAGGTAGGGATACAGAGAGAAATTACGGTGATAACGACATACTCTTCTATCCTGAGTCCCATAACTGACTCTTTGCTCGCCCTCCCTTCACATCCCATCAGGAGACGGTTCCCTTGGCAACAAAGTTCCTCCTAGGAGTCATTCTAAACTTGTTCTTGCCCTGGTTCATAGTGAATATGACATTAGTGGGGTTCCTGTATTTAGATCTGCAGCTTCAGCATTTGACAGCCAGCTTCAGCTAGGTCCTGTCTGTTTCTTACAGTGCTTTCCCCCTTCCTTCCTTCAGGAGTTGTAACAGCACGTTGGCATGGTGTGGTTTTCTGTCAGACATGAAACAGTCACCTAACCAGCAGTTGTTAAAAGCCTACTGTGTGCGAGGCCCCATGCTAGGTGCTAGGCATACATCTACACAGAACAGGACAGAAGCTACTCACAAGCTGACATTCTAATCAGGAAGAGAAGAATGTCTTTCTTCTTCCCTGGGCTCAGGAAATAAACACTTACCATCCGATGGAACATTTATGGGCGCTCCCAGACAGGGAATAGATTCGGCAGGTTTCCTGTGAGATCCTGTGTATAAAGCAGTCTGCACACTTCAAAGCTCTTTCCATTCCCAGGCCCAATCTGGCTCTGTCAGCCCCTAAAGGACTGCCCTACAGCTGAGACCTCCTCCCTTCTGAGGAGGATCATGAGGAAGCATGGGTGACCTGCCTCTAGAGGGAGTCAGCTACAGTGGACGGACACTCTCCTGTATGCTCAAATCGGTCTCCCCCTTGCCCCATCAGGGAGGACACCTTGCCCAGCTCCAACCAAGATTCTATCCACCGTCTACCTCCTGCACTTCCATTTGTGGCTGGCTAAGGGGAGGTGGAGGAAGTCATGCTAGGGTGCTGACTAGGTACACTACAGGTTTGTGTTTTCTAATCCTTCACTGCAGCAAAGCAGTGCCTTTACTCTTCCCTAATTGAGTCTCTTTGGCATTTCCCACAACTGCTTTTCTAAGCCTTTACTTCTTCCCTCAAGCCTTCCCTGGTACCCCTCCCTCTTCTCTTGTCACAGAGGACCTCACCTACACTTTCCTAAGAAAATCAAACTCATCCCCTGCTAGCTTCTCCATCCCTCCATGCCATCTCAAGCCCTCTCTCCTCTCTGGTGATTAGGTGAGCCTCCTCTTCCTGAAGGCCAACTGCTCTACATGTGCCTTTGATCCCTTACCCTGCCATCTTTTCCATCAGTTTGCCTCCATAATCTTCCCCACTTTCCCCATCTTCTCTTTGTTCCCTACAAATATTCTTAGGCTTTCTAAACCCTAAACTTTTTTTAAACCAAATGTCCTTCAAATTATCCTCCTTTATTTTGCCATCCTTTTCTGACAAAGATGTCTATACTTGTAACTTCTATTTTTCTTCCCATTAACTTCACAATCCTCTGCAATCTGATTTCTGACTTTGTCATTCAATTGAAATGCACTCTTTAGTGTTACTAATCATCTCTTGATCCCCAGATCCTCTGGTCTTTTCTTAGCCCATCTTCTTGGCCTCAGCAGCATTTGCATTTGCCATTTGCCATTTGCCATTACCCTGTCATCTTGGGTGCTCTCTCTTCTCTGGGTTGTGTTCTCCTACATGTCTGACTGTTCTTTCTCAGTCTCCTTTGCTCATCAAGGTCATTGTTGTTCAGTCATTCAGTTGTGTCTGACTCTTTGTGACCCCAAGGACCATAGCACACCAATACTGTTTGAATGGTTTTTTGAATAGGGTTGTCTTGGCAAAGACACTGGAGTAGTTGGCCATTTCTTTCTCCAATGGATTAAGGCAAACAGAGGTTAAATAACTTGTCCAGTTTACATAGCTAGTAAGTGTCTTGGACTGGATTTGAATTCAGGTTTTCCTGACTCCAGACCATTAACCCTGTATTCAGATGTCTACATTCAGCCCTGGCATCTCTTCTCTACTACAATTCCACAACATGAGCTGCCTAGTTGACATATTGGACTGGCTGTCTATAGACATTGGAGCATCTCTGATAGGTTCTAGAACAGCAGTTATGGTATATACCTTGTCATGTTCCTCTATAGTCTTAATTTCTTCCCCAGCTCTCTATTTTGAAAGCTTTTCATTCCATGTACTTTGGTGATTATGAGTATTTGGCAAAGTCACATCTATTAAAATGTTGCTCTTGGATTTTTATGGATCAGTGTTATAGTTATAGGAAACTAAACTAGGAAAGTGAGATAATTGAAGAGCACCGAAATGACTTCTTGGGAGTGCTGGGCTGGGGGTCAGGAAGATCTGAGTTTGAATTTTGCTTCAGACACATTTCAGCTGTGTGACACTGGGTAATGAGCCAGTCAATAAGCACTAATTAGACAACTACTGTGTGTCAGGTAATGGGTAAGCATTGGGAATGCAAAGAAAGGCAAAAGACAGTCCCTGCTTTCAAAGAGCTTATAGTCTATTGGGGGGGCAACTAAAGACAAGCAAGGTATGTACAACATCAACTGGAGAAGATAAACAGGAAAAAGGTACTAGAGTTGGGGAGGAATCAAGGAAGGCTTCTTGTAGAAGGTGGAATTTTAGTTGGGACTTGAGGGAAACCAGAGAAGCAAAGAGGCAAAAATGAGAAGAATGGTCAGGCATGGGCAACAGCCAAGGAAAATGCCCAGAAAACTTACTCAGCCTCTCTGGGCTGAAGCCTCAGCCTTCAGTTTCTTCATCTGTAAAATAGAAATTATAGCACCTATCCCATAAGGTTGTTGTGAGATTTAAATAAGCCATGTCTAAAGCACTTTTCAAACCTTAAAGAACCATCGAACTATTATTGTTGTTTCTTGATGTCATTGAACCTTACAACATTTCCATCTTAAACCTTTTAGACGTGGAATATATCCGATTTGGGTTACCTCATTTGGTATTGAGTCTCTAAGATTTTGACACACGTTCTTTAGTTTTTCCGAATGACGCCACACTTTGATTAAAATGGATATTAGCGTGTCTGATGAACTGATCATTTCTACAAGTCTAGCCTTGATTATGACCCATAAGTTTCCTTTTCTTGTGAAAAACTTTTCATGATGAACTTAACACCAAACAAAATGGGCATTTGCATATACAAATAGAACATACCATGAGTTTGCTTCTCTGAACATCAAGGGATCTTTTAGAATTCATCTGACCTTCAATAGGAATGTGACTTCTGGAGACACTGCAATGAAAAAACTTCCCCAATACATTTTTTGGTTGTCTCATATCAGAAGATCAGAGATATTCCCCCCTCAAATCCCACTTTCCATCTGGAATTTCTTGTTGAGTTAATGTCACAGATCAGCTGTGGAGTGAAGTCCTTCAAATGAGAGAAAGAAATTGTGCTTCCCACAGTCATTCTGTGGTAACAGGCAGGACTGATCTGCTTATCGTCAGACTGGTGGTCAGGTGGCCTCCTGCTCGCCTCCAGATTTCCCTGCTCAGTCCAAAATGGGGGTTCATCTCCTGCTTCTCTCCTATCCACTTGGAAAAGCCTCACATTAGGGTTGGTACCTAGCTAGAGCCACCTTCTTGTAGCTCCTCAGGTGAAGGAACTAGATGGCTACTCACCAAGTGGGCTGTGGTGGAGGGTTGGGGGATCCACTTTAGACTTAGTGGCCATGAACATCCCTTACAACTCTGTAAATCTCTGACACTCCCCTTCTGACCTTGGAATGCTGAAGCCAACAGTGAGGATTCTGAAAAGCTCATCTTTTACTAGGCCATGTTTGCTCCAGTTCTATAAGCTAGGAGATGTCAAATGGCCAAGCTTCTTATTACCATTCCAGGGGTCTCTTCAGGAATCTGCCATGACACTGATTTTCACATCCCTAGGAGTTGAGCCAAAGGTCTCTGAGAACTACCCAAGCCATTGGGGCTGACCAGCCTTACTTGAAAAATGTCTCCCAGTGCACACTCCTGTAAACTCCATGGGAGATACACATGTCCTGACACATTTCTTAGGGAAAAAGGGGGATGTTCATGCAAATGAGATCTGGGATATTTCTCCAAAGTCTCGATGCCAACAGTGAAAACACCCTTGTGCTCACCCTGATGGCTAGAAAACCATGGAAAGTCACAGCCAACATTGTTCTGAAAATATGCAGTGAGGAAGCCCCCCCATGTGGTTTCTCTCTCTCTTTGTCTCTGTGTGTACATATATGTCATGTAAAAACAGGAAAGACAAAATAGACAGTCTCCAGTGAAGATCTCACTGAAAGAAAGGAAAGTCTTTCCTACTTGGGTCTATGTGGATCCTGGCAGCTACTTTTTTGTAGGCTTGTTGGTTAAAAAGGGATGCCATACTAGTTGAGGGAGAGAAGAACAATGAAAACTCTCATGGCAGAATCTCTGAGCTTCTCTGAGTCATTGCCTCATTAGCAACTTTGCTAAATGGACCAATCAATAGCCTGTCCATTCCACAAAATTCATATACACAGAGAACATGGATGGATCTTTCCTCTTGCCAAATAAACAGACATGTCGCCATTTTATGAGAACAATTATTCTCTGCTTCAATGGCAATGTTTATATACAATTGATGAGATCATCTTTAATGCTTAACTGATTATATCTGTTAAATGTATTCATGCACACACAACATTCAGGTCAGAGGGATCATGCATTTTTCTTGTTGTGGTCATAGAACCATATGGTGGAAAACCAAGCTTTGTTTTTGTTTTTACTGTCTAACATGAAAGAGTATTAGCCCTGCCAAGTCCATGGAAACAGGGGCAATGCACTCATCCCCTCTCCCCACAGTGCCTCTTTGCTCTGCATACATAAATGTGGTTTGACCAGGTTAAGTCCGGGGGTGCCTGAATCTCAAAGGGGAGGGGATTAACTTCCATTCATTAGTCTTGTTAAGTCTCCCATCATAGTGCTCTGGGCTCTTGTTTTGGTCTCCCCAAAGAGAGGAGTAAAAAAAGGGAGTCAATGTTCAAAGTAAATCAGGTGTGGAATAGATATGCATTTTCTGCATACTAAATAAATGCTATAATGTACTAATTACTCACAGGGAGTATTGATAGAATTACTTAAAAAAGGACCAGTAACTTATATTTACCATAACCATTTCTGGAGGTTGATACCTCATTGCTATTGGAGGGTTACACTTCATTGGAACACGAAGCAGCTTTCAGGATTGCTTAATCGGTGTTGTTACATTTCACCTTGGTTCTGTACTGCCCTAATGGGCCAGATTGGGGCCCATCCTCTTGGTGGTTTTCTTCTCCAAAAGCAGTGGAAGAGTTTCCCAAAACAACTCCCAGGCTGCTGGACAGCTCCATTCGAAAGGACACAAGATCTGTGACCTCTTGAATTCATATGGTCATCTCCAGGCCTGAACATGTACATCTTGGGATAGATATTTGTCTAGATAAGCTCAGGAAAGAAAAAATACACAAATGATGCAGCCTACATCCTAGGCTCAGACTTTCCTAAGTAGCCCGTGTGCTTTCAATGCCACATAATTATGGTCACCTGGGATTGAGGCTATGGAAAGCTGTCAAAAAAACAGTCCTGGGAGCATCCAAACCTAAAAGAGAAGAAAATACTGAGGCTAAGGTTAATCCCTTTTAAGTATCCTCTGAATCCTCAGCTCCTGCTGAGCAGACAACAAGAGGACTGCCTCAACATCTCAAAGATCCAAGGCACAGTGAATCAGCATGTTGCCAAGTAGCCAGGAAGATTCCCAAAGGGCCCAAGTATGGGATCTCCATGTCCCCGGAGTCACTGAAAGTTTCCAGGGAAGCTCTGGACACACACTCCGTGGGATGATCCCTACAGGCCAATTTAATTCCTACTACAACTATATGCTAGCTCCTGTTTAAAAACTATTTATCTTCACTTTGAAGTATACTAATAAGAAGTCCTCAGATCTGGTTTGTTGGTTTTGTCCTAACCAGCAGAAGTGGTAGGAGGGGAATTCATCCTAGAAGGATGGAAACCTCAATAGAAAGAAAGTCCGAAGACTCAAATGGGGTGATTCCCATGAAAAGGAAGAAGGTGAGCTGCCTGCCCAAGGAGGATGACTAATTCCTCACTTCAGAGCTTTTATTCCCCTTTTTTATCTCTTGCTCCATTTTGTCCAGGTATTTGTGTAATGCTTGCGGAAAATCAGGTTGTTCTTTTGAGTCTCTGCTTCCAGCTGTTAGGAGGTTATTCTCTTCTTTTAGGGAATCTCGAGATCTATGATAATTTTTTTCTTTTTTTAAATTATTTTTTTCTCTTTTTTTTGGAGGGGGGAAGGCAGGGCAGTTGGGGTTAAGTGATTTGCCCAAGGTCACACAGCTAGTAAGTGTGTCAAGTGTCTGAGGTCGGATTTGAACTCAGGTCCTCCTGACTCCAGGGCCAGTGCTCTATCATTGTGCCATCTAGCTGCCCCACTATGATAATTTTTATATGGGTCAGTGTCTTGTTTGTTTTGTCCATCTCCTACTTTTGTTCCTCATGTGTCTTTGTCCCAGGACCATGTTCAGCCTCTTTTTCTGTTTTTGGGTGGGGAAATAGGACCTGCTTGTTCTTGCTCTGTTTCCCTTCAGTTCTTTCATGCTGATCTCTGTCTCCAGGAGTTCAGTTCCACTGATTTGTAAAGTTCTGAGTGCTGAATTTTCAGGGACTGGAGCTCCTTGTTGCCTTGGCTGTTTCAGTAAGAGTGACAAGTGCTAAACTTTTGGCTGTTGCTTTCCAGGGGTTTTCAAAATCTCTATTTTGTGTTTTGCAGAAAGCAAAAAATGAAAGTTTCACAGTATAAAGAGAGATTATCAGGCAAACTATGTTATGCTTAAGGGAACTATAGAGAATGAACCAATATCAATAGTAAAGCTATACAAAATAGCAAAGCATATAAATTCATAAATCAAAAGTGAACTGAATTTTAAGAAGTCACAGATGTTAATATGCAGTTGTAGGAGACTTTAATTTTCCTCATATACCTAGGTAAATCTAACAGAAATATTTTAAAAAGAAAATATTGAACTGATAAAATCTTGAAGAATTTAGATTAAAAAAATTATGTCATCTTCTGAATGAGAACATTAAAGAATATCCATGTTTTTGGGCACTGTACATTATCATTACAAAAATGTAACATGTTCAAGGGCACAGAGAAATTATAAACAGTGAAAAAGAACACAGATTTTTTAGGGTTAGCCTTAGGCTTGGTCCACTTTGCATCTACTGCTCTCCCTGGTTTCAACTGGCACGTTAAGCCTGTCACCCCTAATCTCATCAACTGCTTCTAACTTAGGCCTTGATTGACACCAACTCCCTCAGCCTTCTCTCCTTTCTGATTGGAGGGCTGGAGGGTAGAGTATAAAACTTACCATTGCCTTTCTTTATAGAGTGAAGAAACTAGACTTTTTGGTATACCCCACTCTGCATTTGCTGTTCTGCCTGGTTTCATTTCCATGGAACAAGATGTTCCCATGCCAGGCAAATCCTAGTTTCCTTTCTCCTTCCCTCTTTCCTGCCTCCTTTCGTATGTTATCTCCACCCATTAGATTATAAGCTCCTTAAGGGTAGGGATGGTCTTTCTTTTTATTAATTTTATCCTCAGTGCTTAGCACAGGGCCTAGCACATAATAGGCACTTACTAAGTATTTATTGTATTGTATTAGAAAAAGCAGAACTACTAAATGCATGCTTCATAGGTCTGAATAATGCTACATGAAGCATTTCAGCACACAGAAATTATGTTCAAGCACAATACAAGCTCCCAGACCCATACTGGGGGATGATGACTACATGAAATGTTTGTGAATAAGTGCCAATTCTCAGCCTTTCCACCCATTAACCAGTTCTGGGTCACAGACTTTGTACAGGACCAGACTACTTCAGGAGCATTGAAATCTTGCTGGCTCTAAGTCTAACATTCCCCAAGAGCCTGAAATAACAAGACATAAAATTCCAAAAAGCAGTCACAGGACCAGACCAAACATTCCCTCCAGAAGTGTTCATTGAAGATGGTGGCTGGAAAGCAGGGACTAGCGTGAGCTCCCTGCCAAGTCCTTCCAAAAACCTATAGAAATGGCTCTGAACCAATTTTAGAACTGCAGAACCCAAAAAAATAGCAGAGGGAAGCAGGGCGCCAGCCCAGGACAGCCTGGATGGTCTCTGGGTGAGGTCTATCCCGCATGGAGCTGGGAGTGGAGCGGAGCAGACCCCAGCATGGGCGATGCGGAACAACCAGATCAGGAGCCGGGCGGAGCATGCCCTAGCGCCCTGAATCAGTGAGCTGTGTCAGTAACCAGACTTCTCAACCCACAAACACCAAAGACAACAGAGAAGGTTAGTAGGAAAAGCTGCTGGGGACAGAATGAGAAAAGGAGTTCGTGGTTCAGCTACCGCCCCAGGAGCAGCGGAGGTAGGGCAGCTACAGAACTACAGCTGCAGTTGCTTC
This sequence comes from Trichosurus vulpecula, assembly GCF_011100635.1. Taxonomy (NCBI): domain Eukaryota; kingdom Metazoa; phylum Chordata; class Mammalia; order Diprotodontia; family Phalangeridae; genus Trichosurus; species Trichosurus vulpecula. Next base: position 206,665,216 of record NC_050581.1, on the reverse strand, counting down.
TGGCCCCAGGCCCACCTGGTGGGAGGAATTAAGTGGCAGGCAGATCAGAGCAGGCGTGAAGAGCCTCCTGAAGATCTAAGTCCAGTCCGGGTTGGGGCTTCTTGGGGAAGGAGGAGTGCTGGTGTGGCAGAGCTGGCGTATGCCTCCAAGCTTGGAACATAGTTCTCTTAACTCTACAAGCAGTCATACCCCACTGAAAAACTCAAGGGTCAAGTTAGTTGACCGGGAATATGGCCAGGCATCGAAAACGCACCCAGATTCAGTCTCAGACTTTGGAAGCTTTCTTTAGTGACAAAGAAGACCAAAACATAGAGCCAAAAGAAGTCAACAAAGTCAAAGAGCCTACATCAAAGGCCTCCAAGAAAAACATGAACTGGTCTCAGGCCATGGAAGAGCTCAAAAAGGATTTGGAAAAGCAAGTTAGAGAAGTAGAGGAAAAATTGGGAAGAGAAATGAGAAGGATGCGAGAAAACCATGAAAAACAAGTCATTGACTTGCTAAAGGAGACCCAAAAATATACTGAAAAAAAATATTGAAGAAAACAACACTTTACAAAATAGACTAACTCAAATGGCAAAAGAGCTCCAAAAAGCCAATGAGGAGAAGAATGCCTTGAAAGGCAGAATTAGCCAAATGGAAAAGGAGGTCCAAAAGACCACTGAAGAAAATACTACTTTAAAAATTAGATTGGAGAAAGTGGAAGGTAGTGACTTGATGAGAAATCAAGATATTATAAAACAGAACCAAAGGAATAAAAAAATGGAACACAATGTCAAATATCTCATTGGAAAAACCACTGACCTGGAAAATAGATCCAGGAGAGATAATTTAAAAATTATTGGACTACCTGAAAGCCATGATCAAAAAAAGAGCCTAGATGTCATCTTTCAAGAAATTATCAAGGAAAACTGCCCTGATATTCTAGAGCCACAGGGCAAAATAGAAATTGAAAGAATCCATCGATCACCTCCTCAAATAGATCCCAAAAAGAAAACTCCTAAGAATATTGTTGCCAAATTCCAGAGCTCCCAGGTCAAGGAGAAAATATTGCAAGCAGCCATAAAGAAACAATTTGAGTATTGTGGACACACAAACAGAATAACCCCAGATTTGGCAGCTTCTACATTTAGAGATCGAAGGGCTTGGAATATGATATTCTGGAGGTCAATGGAGCTAGGATTAAAACCAAGAATCACCAACCCAGCAAAACTGAGTATCATGCTCCAAGGCAAAATATGGATTTTCAATAAAATAGAGGACTTTCAAGCTTTCTCATTGAAAAGACCAGAGCTGAATAGAAAATTTGACTTTCAAACACAAGAATCAAGAGAAGCATGAAAAGGTAATCAAGACAAAGAACAAGAAAAAGAAATTGCAAGGGACTTACTAAAGTTGAACTGTTTTGTTTACATTCCTACATGGAAAGATGATGTGTATGATTCATGAGACCTCAGTATTAGGGTAGCTGAAGGGAATATGCATATATATATGTTTATGTATATATATGTATATGTGAGTGTGTATGTATGTATATATGTATGTGTGTGTGTATGTATGTATATATATATGTGTACATATATATATATATATATATATATATACATATAAAGAGAGAGAGAGAGAGAGAGAGAGAGAGAGAGAGAGAGAGAGAGAGCAGGCACAGGGTGAGTTGAAGATGAAGGGAAGATATCTAAAAGAAATAAAATCAAATTAAGGGATGAGAGAGGAATATAGTGAGAGAGGGAGATAGGGAGAGATAGAATGGGGTAAATTATCTCACATAGAAGTGGCAAGAAAAAGCAGTTCTGTAGGAAGAGAAGAGAAGGCAGGTGAGGGGGGAATGAGTGAATCTTGCTGTCATCAGATTTGACCTGAGGAGGGGAATACCATACATACTGAATACCCCACAGGAAAGAAGAAGGAAGAAGATAAAAAAGGGGGGATGATAGAAGGGAGGGCAGATGGGGGTGGAGGTAATCAAAAACAAACACTTTTGAAAGGGAACAGTGTCAAGGGAGAAAATTCAGTAAAGGGAGATAGGCTAGGAAGGAGCAAAATATAGTCCATCTTTCACAACATGAGTATTGTGGAAGGGTTATACATAATGATACGCATGTGGCCTATGTTGAATTGCTTGACTTCTTAGGGAGGGTGGGTGGGAAGGGAAGAGGGGAGAGAATTTGGAACTCAAAGTTTTAAAAACAGATGTTCAAAAACAAAAAAAAAAGTTTTTGCATGCAACTAGAAAATAAGATACACAGGCAATGGGGCGTAGAAATTTATCTTGCCCTACAAGAAAGGAAGGGAGAAGGGGATGGGAGGGGAGTGGGGTGACAGAAGGGAGGGCTGACTGGGGAACAGGGCAACCAGAATATATGCCATCTTGGGGTTTGGGGGAGGGTAGAAATGGGGAGAAAATTTGTAATTCAAACTCTTGTGAAAATCAATGCTGAAAAGTAAATATATTAAAAAAAAGTAACAAAAAAAGAAGTGTTTATTGCCCAGCCCTGGCATAAAGTTCAAAGTCAGAAAGTAGTAGGAAGAATGAGCAAACAAAAAGGAAGCCCACCACTAAAAGCTCTTATGGTGACAAGAATACTCAATATATAACCCCAAAGAAGATAATGATTTCAAACACCTACAAGCAAAACCTCAAAGAAACATGTGGCTTGGACACAAATTGAACTAGAATTCTTAGAAGAGGTTAAATTAAGAAGTTAAAAATAGAATTTAAAAATCTTCTTATAAATAAAATGAGAGTGCTAGATGAAAAAAATGGAAAAGAAATGAGAGCCATGGGAGTAAGAATTCTAAAGGGAAATAACAGCTTGAATCAAAAGCCGCAAAATTTTGCCCAAGCAATGAATGGACCAAAGAGAAGGCAATGACACCTTGAGACAACAAGAAACATTAAAACAATGTTAAAACACTGAAGAAAATAGAAGAAAATGTAAGGTATCATAGCAAAAACCACAGACCTGGAGAATAGATTGAGGGAAAATTTTTTTCTATTCAAATCATTTTGAATTAGTGAAAACATGAGCACTGAAAGTCTTAGCTCTTGCCTTCAAAAATGCCATGGAACCTAGAGATACAACTAGAAACAAGTCCTATTTAAATTTCTGTGGATACTTCATAAATGGATGGTATTCAGAGCAGACACACTAACATTAGACTATTTCAAGAATTGAAATCAGAGTTAATAAGCAAGAATAATGGTAGTATCAACAAGCTGGGTAATAATATAAGACACCAAATTCATTAGAAAAAATAAAGATTAATAAGTTTTGATTGTATTAAACATGGCATGACAAAGTTTTGCTTAATATAAAGTTATACCCCGTCCCATCGGGGGGCGGAGCCAAGATGGCCACATGAAAACAGAGTCTTACCGGAGCTCTCTCACAAGGTCTGTCAGATTCCTATAAAAAAGTGAATTTGAGCAGATTTGAGAGAGTTAGAAACTGCGAGCAGTCTGAGTGGGACAAATTTCCTAGCCCGGAGAGTCTGAAAGGCCAAAGGCACGAATCTGTAGGCTCGGAGAGTGCTTGGCGTGGGCAGCTGCTCCAGACCAAAGCGGAAGTGGCCAGCCAGGCAACCCACGTGGGAGACAGACTGGGAGAAAGCTGGGCGCCTGAAACCGGCGGAGATCCCCAGGCCTCCCAACACAGGGTGGAAGTCTGTGGAAGCAACGAGAGGCAGCACAATGCCACCGGCAGTGAAAACACCTACTCCTGAGGCTTGCAGCCCAAACGTATGAAACGTGGCTTCTTTAACTTCCGGGAGACATAATGGCCAGGTAAATGGCTCTAATCCCTCCCCCCCACCCCAAGAATTCCTCGGGATAAAATAAAACAAAACAAAAACTCTGGAACAGAGGAGAAAAAAGTGGGGCTTAAGTGGTCAAATAGTAGAAGTTCATGAGTCCCAGAGGGGCAGAGCCGGCAGGGGTCAACACCAGGAGCCCAGATGTACTCTTGCTCCCCCAGGGGAAGTGCCAGACATCAGCTAAAACAATAAAGAGCTGAGACCATTGCTGAAGAGCAACAGTGCTGGAGAGCACCCCTAAGGAAAGAGATATCAGGGAGCCAGACCCCTCCCCCACACCTCAGGAAACTGAAGGCTATAATTTATAAAGACAACAACTAGACTCCCAGAAAAATAAAGGTGGGACAGAGAGCCCTGAGCCCCAAAGGCAGAAATTTGTTGTAAAGCCAGGAAAAGGCTAACCACCATAAAGAAGAACACAAAAAAAGGAGGACCATAGATTCTTTTTGTGGAGACAGGCACGATCAAAATACCAATTTGGAAGAGGACAGCAATGACACTATAGATACACCTGATACCTCAAAAGATAATGTGAACTGGTCTCCAGCCCAAAAAGCATTGCTGGAAGAGCTAAAGGAGGATTTTAAAAACTAAATTAGGGAAGTATATTAGGAAGGCAGAATTTATGATTTCAAAGAGAATCTCATATGTGCCTAAAAGGTCCGGAACCGCAGGATATAAGGAATTCTCTAGGCAGAAGGCAGGAGAACTAAAGTATGTATTTACACTCCACGATAACAAGCCCACAAACCAGCGTCCCCATTTTGATATTTTCATCAAAAGCTTCCAGGCCCAATAAGTCCGCCTTATAAGAGTAACGAGGAGGCCACAGAGAAGCGAGGTGGTATAAGGCAAAATCGTATACATGCTTCCCCTCTACGGTAAGAAGATTACCCACTAGCCTCTAGTCAGCTCTGCTACCGGCAGCTCAGCTTCGGCTGTAGGTGTCTCTGGCTCCAACCGGAAAAGGAAAGGAGGATCTTCAAGCCGTCCTCTCCCCTCTTATAGAGTTTTTGACATCATCAAGCGCCGCATGAATGACCAGGGCCGATTGGTTCTTGACTTGGCCCCTCCCCCAGCGTAGACCACGTTAACACACCTCCCCTCAGCCAGCGCCACGACTCATCACACAGGAAGCTCTGGTCCTGCCCCGGAAGAGCAAGCCCCAGCGTCCAGGGAAGCTCAACGAGGCGAGCTGAGTCATTCAAAGAAAACAAAGTCCATTCTGGCTACAGGAAGTAAAAGAAAAAATGGAAAAGTCCCTAAAGAATAAGATTGGTGAAATGGCCACAGAGATTCAGAATCTAAATAGAGAAAATGACACCCTGAGAGGTAAAATCAACCAATTGGAAAAGGAGACTCAAAAGCAAACTGAAAACACTAACTCATTGAATATTAGAGTTGAGCAAGTGGAAGCTAATGAATCTATGAGGCACCAAGAAATAGTAAAACAAAATGTAAAGAATGAAAAAATAGAAAAAATGTGAAATATCTGATTTGGAAAACAACTGACCTGGAAAATAGATCCAGGAGAGACAATCTAAGAGTTATTGGTCTACCGGAAATCCACGATGAAAAACAGTATCTTCGAAGAAATTATCAAAGACAATTGCCCAGAGGTCCTAGAACCAGAGGGCAAAATCGTCGTTGAAAGAATTCACCAATCACCTCCTGAAAGATATCCCAAACTGAAAACACCAAGAAATATTATAGCCAAATTTCAGAACTACAAACTCAAGGGGAAAATACTGCAAGCAGCCAAAAAGAAACAATTCAAATATCGTGGAACTACAGTCAGGATCACACAGGAAATTGGAATATGATATTCCGAAGGGCAAAGGAGCTGGGACTACAACCAAGGATCAACTACCCAGCAAAACTAAGCATAATTTTTCAGGCAAGGAGATGGACATTCAACGAAATAAGGGAATTCCAGACCTTCTTGATGAAAAGGTCAGAACTCAATGGAAAATGTGATCTCCAAATACAAAACTCAAGAGAGACATAAAAAAGGTAACCAGGGGGAAAACCCCCCACAAACCTTATTAACCAATAAGGGAAAATTATTTGCATCTTTATATAGGATTCTATCATCTTTTGTATGTTTTATGTATATACATATGTGTGTCAGTCTTGAGAACAGTACAGCTACTATGACAATTGAAAGGGATACACATACATTGTGAATGCCTGTATAAATTTACTGATGTAAGGATAAAAAACATAAGTAAGAGATGTAAAGGGAGGGCTATGAGAGAAGAGGTAAGGAGGTAGTAGAAAATGATAGATTACACCAAATGAAGAGGCACAAAAACATATTATAGTAGTGGGAAAGAAGGGAGGGAGAAGAGCAGTATTTGAGCTTTACTGTCATCTGATCTGGTTCAAGAAGGGAATAATAAACCCTGATAAGTATAGAAATCTAACTTGTCCTATGGGAAGTAGGAAGGGAAGGTTGGGAAAAGGGAGGGGGGTGGTCAGAAGGGAGGGGAGAAGTAGCAAGTGGGAAATGGTAAGATAAGGGAGGGGAATAAAGAGGGAGGGTAAACTGAGGAAGGCAGCGGTCAAAAGCAAAACTTTGTTGAAGAGGGGAAGGGGAAAGGGAGAAATAAAAGCATAAACAGGGGGAAATAGGATGGAGAAAAAGACACAGATAGAAATCATAACTGTGTACATGAATGGGATGAATTCTCCCATAAAACGGAAATGGATAGCAGAATGGATTAAAAACCATAATCCTACAATATGCTGTTTACAAGAAACACATTTGAAACAGGGGGATACACACAGGGTAAAGGTAAAAGGCTGGAGTAAAATATACTGCGCCTCAGCTAAAGTAAAAAAAGCAGGTGTAGCAATCCTAATCTCTGACAAAACAAAAGTAAAGATAGATTTAATTAAAAGAGGTAAGGAAGGACACTATATCCTGCTAAAAGGCACCATAAACAATGAAGCAATATCATTGTTTAACATATATGCACCAAGTGGTATGGCATACAAATTCTTAGAGGAGAGGTTAAGGGAGTTACAGGAAGAAATAGACAGAAAAACTATAATATTGGGAAACCTCAACCTTCCCCTTTCTAAACTTGATAAATCTAACCTCAAAATAAATAAGAAAGAAGTTAAGGAGGTAAACAGAATTTGAGAAAAGGCAGATATGATAGACCTCTGGAGAAAACTGAATGGGGATAAAAAGGAATATACTTTCTTCACAGCAGCACATGGCACATACTCAGAAATTGACCATGTACTAGGGCATAAAAACCTCACAATCCAGCACAGAAAGGCAGAAGTAGTCAAAGCATACTTTTCAGATCATGATGCAATAAGAATTATTTGTAATAAAGAACCATGGAAAAATAAGCTGAAATTAATTGGAAACTAAATAATCTAATTCTAAAGAATGAGTGGGCCAAAGAACAAATCATAGAAACAATTAATAACTTCATTCAAGAGAATGACAATAATGAAACAACATACCAAAACTTATGGGATACAGCAAAAGCAGTTCTTAGGGGAAGTTTTATATCCCTAAATGCTTACATGAATAAAATGGGGAAAAAGGAGATCAATGATCTGGGCATACAGCTGAAAAAGCTAGAAAAAGAGCAAATTGAAAATCCCCAATTAAATACCAAATTAGAAATACTGAAAATCAAAGGAGAGATTAATAAAATTGAAATCAAGAAAACTATTGAATTAATAAAGAGCTGGTTTTATGAAAAAACCAATAAAATTGATAAACCTTTGTTCAATTTGATTAAAAAAAAGAAAGAAGAAAATCAAATTACCAGTATCAAAAATGAAAAGGGTGAGTTCACCTCTAATGAAGAGGAAATCAAAACAATAATTAGGAATTATTTTGCCCAATTGTATGCCCATAAATTTGACAACCTTAGAGATATGGATGAATATCTACAAAAACATAAACTGCACAGGTTAGCAGAAAAGGAAGTAAAATTTCTAAATAACCCCATCTCAGAAAAAGAAATTGAGCATGCCATCAATGAACTCCCTAGGAAAAAATCTCCAGGGCCTGATGGTTTTACATGTGAATTCTATCAAACATTTAAAGAACAACTAATTCCTATACTTTGTAGACTATTTGGGAAAATAGGTGAAGAAGGAGTCCTACCAAATTCTTTTTCTGACACAAATATGGTACTAATACCCAAACCAGGTAGAGTCAAAACAGAGAAAGAAAATTATAGACCAATTTCTCTAATGAATATTGATGCAAAATTTTTAAATAAAATATTGTATTGGCAACCAAAAATGGGCTCCTTAGCACTTAGTCAACAAGTGCCCTTGACTAGTTTGGCTTTTTCCCCTGAACTGAATGCTGTTTGTATGTTGGACTGGAGTAAGCTTGTCGGCCCCTTCACCTTGCTTCCCTTGCTTAAGCTGATGGAAAGAACCTGTGCTTTCCCGGTCAACCCCTTCACCTTGCTTAAGCAGATTGAAAGAACCTGTGCTTTCCCCGGCGTACCTTACACCCCCGCAGAAGCTGGATGGTTAAAAGCAGCTCCCGTTGGAGCCAGAGGCTGCTACAGCTACAGCTACAGCTACAGCCACAGCCACAGCCACAGCCACAGCCACAGCCACAGCCACAGCTGAAGCAGGAGCTGCCAGTAGCAGAGCTGACCTACGGGAGGAAGCTGAACAAAGACTTCAGGCCAGTGGGTAATCTTTTTACCATAGAGGGGGAAGCATGATTTTGCTTTACGCAATCATGCTTCTCTGTAGCCTCCTGGTTACTCTTTCAAGGCGTACTTATTGGGCCTGGAAGCTTTTGATCAATATATCAAAATGGGGTTGCTGGTTCATGGGTTGGTTACTGTGGAGCCTAAATATATGTTTTGATTCTTCTACCTTCTACTTTGAGAGTTTCTTATATCCGGCGGTTCCGAACCTTTCAGACATGTTTATGATCCTCTTTGAGATTATAAACTCTGCCCTCCTAATACATTTGGCGACGAAGTGGATGGGATCGCTAGGTATAAGATCTCTATTTAGAAGCAGAACAATTCCAGAGGAAGAGATGAATATCCCAGGATGGGAGGATCCATTTTATTCCTCCCTAGCAAAAGAATTGGCTAAAAAAGCTGGACCCTGTGAAAACTGGGAACCAAGGCTACGGAGAGGAGATCCTAGGGATTTGGAAAAGTGTTTATGAGAAGTTGGGATTCAGTCAGGGGCATCACTATCTAGGCAAAGCTGGATAGTGTTATCAGCCTACCGGCTAGTATACGAAAGATTGAGATTAAGTGAAAGACATGGGGGCACTCCTACCCCACAGGAAGAAGGGGAATCTCAGATAGCAGGAGACCAAACTGACTCAAATGAGAACTTTTCTATTAATGTGGCTAAGAGCAACAGGAGACCAAAAAAGCCCAGAGTGCATTTCAACCCAGCCCAGAAAGAGCCTGACTGCCTGCTTCGTCCTAGCCATGGTGGCAGAGGAAGTGAGTGGGGGGAAAATGAGACAATGTTAGGGGCTGAGGCACAAAATACTACTGGGGTTCAGGATGTGCCTCACACAGAGAATAGGAGATGGTTAAATGATCAGACAAGGGCTCGACCCATACAAAGGAGGAAGACAGAAACCCGAGGTGAAGATTCATTTACAAGGGAAATTCAGGAAGATTTCTCACCGCAAGAGGTCACAGATATTTTGAGTAGATTCAGCCAAAGAATAGGAGAACCATTGATATCTTGGATGGTAAGACTCAGTGATCAGGGTGCCAGTGGAATATCAGTAGATAGGACAGACTGTATGAGATTCATAGGTATCAGCCATGATCCTCTAGTTCAACAAGCTTTTAGGGAACATCATCAGCAAGGAGATGGTGATAGCAGGACTACTCTGTTGGCATTAGCCGCTGTGGGATGCAATAAGAGATATGCTACTGATTCTATGTGGCCCACTGAGCACAGACCCTGGTATTCACTTAGAGATTGTATCATGAGACTAAAGGAGGAGGTGATGAAGACTGCCATTATGATAGGAACCGCAGACAAATATTACAATGATCCAATGGGACTGCCTCATAGGAATTTAATAATTAGGACTGCTCCCCCTGCTTATAAACAACTAATTTTGAATTTATTACTTGGAGAAGTAGGGAGCCGTCTTACAACAGTGATAAATAAGATTTTACAGTTACATGACTTAGGTGACTGGGGAAGGGATAGATCTCCTCGAGAGAGAAGGGTGAATAACCAGCAAACTTGGCGCCAAAGGAGAGTAACAAGGAAAGAAATGTTTACTGCTCTATTGAGAGCAGGGGTAGGTTTTGAAATGATAGATGGAATTCCAACCAATGAATTATATAGAATGTATAGAGATAAAGGACTTGATAACAGGAGAACTAGGGAAATAAGAACTGCTCCTGCAAGCCCACAAGCCACTCAGACTGAAGGTGACCTTGTGTGATTAACGGATGAAAACTTGTACATTTGGGGAAAGGCTGGGAGGACAACCCTAGTCTCTATCTAGGATGGGATCCTCTTAGTTTAATTTTCCCATTGTGTTTCCTTGTACATTTGGGGAAAGGCTGGGAGGACAACCCTAGTCTCTATCTAGGATGGGATCCTCTTAGTTTAATTTTCCCATTGTGTTTCCTTGTACATTTGGGGAAAGGCTGGGAGGACAATCCTAGTCTCTATCTAGGATGGGATCCTCTTAGTTTAATTTTCCCATTGTGTTTCCTTGTACATTTGGGGAAAGGCTGGGAGGACAATCCTAGTCTCTATCTAGGGTGGGATCCTCTTGGCTTCCTCATTATGTTCCTTTTGAAAAGAAACATTTCCCACCTGAGTTTGGCTCTGATGTTGGATCTTTGCATAACTGAAATCTCAACCAAACTTGAGATGATTTTATTTGAAGAATAATAGTCCATACTTGTCTACTCTTTTTGTCCTTTGTTTTGGCTAATGTTGTTGCTAGTTTTGTTTCCTTTAGGCTTAAGCACCCTGCACTTTCTGGTGACTGCCTAAGCACATAGCATTCTTGGAATTCCTGCCAGCTAGTTAAAGAACTGACCTCTGGAATGGGACTTTTTGGGGCAGGGCCATCTCTACATCCAATTTCAGCATGAAGGAGCTATGGAAAATGAGACCTTCACCCCCTACCCCAAGATTTTGAGCCCCAATCGTTCAAGGGGGGTGGGAATGATGAGTGTTCTGTTTACTTATTTTGTGTTATCCTTGCTGTGTTGTTTTATTGTTATGATATTATTGATCCTATGTAATGGACACAAGGATCTAGGGGTGGACATTTGAATTATTAATAATTATTTTGGGATGATTGATTGAAGAGATTATCTTGCTGGGACCTAGGGGTGGATCACATTTGAATCATAAACCAATATTTAGGAATGTCACCAAATGATATGTTTTGCTTTATAATGAATGATATGTTTTAGTTTCCTTTGTAATTGGATCACAATGTATGTTCCAGGATACATGGCTGATTAGATTATGTATCCTATAACAAGGGGTGGAGTGTATTGGCAACCAAAAATGGGCTCCTTAGCACTTAGTCAACAAGTGCCCTTGACTAGTTTGGCTTTTTCCCCTGAACTGAATGCTGTTTGTATGTTGGACTGGAGTAAGCTTGTCGGCCCCTTCACCTTGCTTCCCTTGCTTAAGCTGATGGAAAGAACCTGTGCTTTCCCGGTCAACCCCTTCACCTTGCTTAAGCAGATTGAAAGAACCTGTGCTTTCCCCGGCGTACCTTACACCCCCGCAGAAGCTGGATGGTTAAAAGCAGCTCCCGTTGGAGCCAGAGGCTGCTACAGCTACAGCTACAGCTACAGCCACAGCCACAGCCACAGCCACAGCCACAGCCACAGCCACAGCCACAGCCACAGCTGAAGCAGGAGCTGCCAGTAGCAGAGCTGACCTACGGGAGGAAGCTGAACAAAGACTTCAGGCCAGTGGGTAATCTTTTTACCATAGAGGGGGAAGCATGATTTTGCTTTACGCAATCATGCTTCTCTGTAGCCTCCTGGTTACTCTTTCAAGGCGTACTTATTGGGCCTGGAAGCTTTTGATCAATATATCAAAATGGGGTTGCTGGTTCATGGGTTGGTTACTGTGGAGCCTAAATATATGTTTTGATTCTTCTACCTTCTACTTTGAGAGTTTCTTATATCCGGTGGTTCCGAACCTTTCAGACATGTTTATGATCCTCTTTGAGATTATAAACTCTGCCCTCCTAATACAAATATTGGCAAAAAGATTGCAGCAATTTATGGTGAGAATAATACACTATGACCAGGTAGGATTTATTCCAGGAATGCAAAGCTGGTTCAATATTAGGATAACTATTAGCATAATTGGCCATATCAACAACAAAACTAGCAGAAACCGTATGATCATCTCAATAGACGCAGAAAAAGCCTTTGACAAAATACAACACCCACTCCTATTAAAAACACTAGAAAGCACAGGAATAAATGGAACCTTCCTTAAAAATAATAAATAGCATCTACCTAAAACCATCAACAAGCATTATTTATAATGGGGATAAGCTAGATGCATTACCAATAAGATCAGGGGTGAAACAAGGATGTCCATTATCACCGCACTATTCAATTTGGTACTAGAAACGTTAGCTGTAGTGATAAGAGAAGAAAAAGAAATTGAAAGAGTTAGAATAGGAAAAGAAGAAACTAAATTATCACTTTTTGCAGATGATATGATGATTTATTTAGAGAATCCTAGAGAATCAAGTAAAAAACTACTTGAAATAATAAACAACTTTAGCAAAGTTGCAGGATATAAAATACACCCACATAAATCCTTGGCATTCCTATACATTACTAACAAAGCCCAACAGCAAGAGATAGAAAGAGAAATTCCATTCAAAGTTACTGTAGACACTATAAAATATTTGGGAGTCTATCTGCCAAGACAAACCCAGGGCCCATATGAACATAATTATGAAACACTTTTCATGTGAATAAAGTCAGATCTAAATAAATGGAAAAAATATCAGTTGCTCATAGTTAGGCTGAGCTAATATAATAAAAATGACAATTTTACCTAAATTAATTTATCTATTCTGTGCCATACCAATTGAACTACCAAAAATTATTTTACTGAGCTGGACAAAATAATAACAAAATTCATCTGGAAGAACAAGAGGTCTAGAATATCTAGGGTATTAATGAAAAGAAATGCTAGATAAGGTGGCCTAGCCATACCAGATATTAAACTGTACTATAGAGCAGCAGTCATCAAAACTACCTGGTACTGGCTAAGAAACAGAGTTGTGGATCAGTGGAATAGGATAGGAACACAAGATGGTGAAGTCAACAACTATAGTAATCTACTCTTTGATAAACCCAAAGAGGCCAGCTTCTAGGCTAATAATTCACTATTTCACAAAAACTGTCAGGAAAATTGGAGAATGGTAGGGCAGAAACTGGGCATAGACCAATATCTTGCACCATATACCAAAATAAAGTCAAAATGGGTTCATGATTTAGGAGTAAAGGCTGATACTAGCAGTAATTTGGGAGAGCAAGGAATAGTTTACTTATCAGATTTATGGAAAAGAAAAGGATTCATGACGCAACAAGAGATAGAGAGCATTACAAAATGCAAAATGGATAATTTTGATTATGTTAAATTGAAATGTTTTTGTACAAAAAAGCCAATGCCACAAAAATTAGGATTGAAGCAGAAAATTGGGAGAAAATCTTTACAACTAGTGTATCTGATAAAGGCCTCATTTCTAAAATATACAGGGAACTGAGCCAAATATATAGGAATACAAGCCACTACCTAATAGAGAAATGGTCAAAGGATATGAACAGGCAGTTTTCAGAGGAAGAAATTAAAGCTATCTACAGGCATATGAAAAAATGCTCTGGATCACTACTGATTAGAGAAATGCAAATCAAAAGAACTCTTAGATACCACATCTTTCCTGTTAGATTGGCTAAAATAACAAAACAGGAAAATGATAAATGCTGGAGAGGATGTGGAAAAATTGGAACATTGTTACATTGCTGGTGGAGTTGTGAGATGATCCAGCCATTTTGGAGAGTAATTTGGAACTACGCTCAAAGGGTTATAAAAATGTTCATACCCTTTGACCCAGCAATACCACTTCTAGGGTTGTATCCCAAAGAAATCACACAAGCGGGAAAAGGACGCATATGTACAAGGATATTTATAGCGGCTCTTTTTGTGGTAGCCAATTATTGGAAATCAAAGGGATGCCCATCAATTGGGGAATGGCTGAACAAGCTGTGGTATATGAAGGTAATGGAATACTATTGTGCCATAAGAAATGGGGATGATACGGACTTCATAATAACCTGGAAAAACCTACACGACATAATGCTGAGTGAGCAGAGCAGAGCCAGGAGAACATTATACACAACCACAGATATATGGATTCTGTGAGGACCAACCCTGACAGACTTCACTCTTCTCAGCAACACAAGGTACAAAGACAACTCCAAAGGACTCACAATGGAGAATGCTATCTACATCCAGAGAAAGAACTATGAAGTATGAATGCAGATTGAGGCACACTTCATGCTAGCCTTCCCCCCCCCCCCATTTTTTTTCCTTTTCTCTCTTTTGTTTTTGTTTTTGGGTAGGTTTTTTTTTTGGTCCTGTTTCTTCTCCCTCATGATTAATTTCATTGATCACAGTTCTTCTCCATAACTTGACTAGTGTGTAAATTAATTCAATGCGAAGTTATACATGGAAGCTATATGGGATTCCATGCCATCTGGGCAGGGAGGCGGGGAGGGAGGGAAGAAAATCTGGAACTCAAAACTATGTAGAATCGAATGTTGTAAACTAATAATAATAATAATAATAATAATAATAATAATAATAATAATAATAATGTTATACCCCTCCAAAAAGTTTAAAATTTCTTAAGTGCAGAGTACTGGATGTTGGGTCTGGAAGATATGAGTTCAAATTCTGCCTTTAAGAATTAAGTATAATAGCTGTGTGATCCTGGGAAAATCACTTAACCTCTCTGAGACTCCGGTGTCCCATTTATAAAGCAAGGGAGTTTGACTAAATGGACTTTAAGTTCTGAGGAGAAACATGTTAGGCATTTTTGGACCACTTGAAAGCCATGATTATATAAAGAGCCTCAAGAGGTGATTTGAACAAACCTTCAAGGCAAACTGCCCAGATCTCTCAGATCCAGAGGGTGAACTGCAAATAGGACCCACCCTTCGCTTTCAGAAATAAACCATAAAATGAAAATTCTGAGAACATCGTAGACAAGGAAGGAGACAAGGAGGATTTCTGATTGAAAAAAATTCATTTAGAAATGACAAAAATACAACTAAGAATGTGAGCTCTGGGCCAGTGGAAGGTGGAGCACTCCAGGGACTGTGAAAAAGGCTTTATTGGGGGGAGGTGGGAAGAACATATTAGATGCTATTTATACTTGATTATTTTAAAAAGAAATGAACATAACTTTACCAGTAGTTAATGTTCAAATGAACATGAAATCCCTTACTTGTTTTCTCTGCAGATGGCCACCTGACATCTATGGTAAAAAAGGCATTGATTGGGAAAGAAAAAAGGAGAATTAGAGGTTATAGCTTTTGATTATAGGGAGAGGGGCGTTCCTGGTTGTTCCCTTTCAGCATATTAGGATATATTGCAGTTTGCGTATGTTTGGGCCAGTGTGTTTATGGATAACATTACCTAGTCTTACCTAAACCAGCCCTTCCAAGACAGAGAAGTGGGTTAAAGAGACTCCTGCAATGGAAGCACAGATTGCAGGTAATTCTAATAATAGGAGCATCAGTGAACAAGGAAATGGCAGAAGTGACCTTTTTTCTACTCTTAATAAAGCACTTTGTCAGTCACTTCACAAGGGAAAATCAATGATGTTCTAATTACATCTGACAAACAGTCAGACAAAAAACGTAAAATTATCAAGATGATTATTTGAAGTGTGAATCTACATCTACTGTTATTAGCAATGAACCTCACCTTAAATGTATATCTTGCCTTGAGTTATTAGCTCAAGGGAGTATGAAACAATTGTGATAAGGAAGATATTTCAAAAGAAAGTTTTTGTGGCTAAAATGATATAAGTGTGTCACCTATAAAAAGCCTTCTGGCTTTACACTTAAAGTCCTTGAAATAGAATTTTCTAACCTGTTTGAAAATTTTCCAAATGAATCAGTGGTTATTGAAATCATTTCTTAAAAACGTAAAATGCAACACCTTCTAGTTGGTTTGAAAGAGCTGATTGGCATTGGGGAAAATGGAAATTTACTAGATAAATTTCAACCAAAAGCCTTGTGTAATTGAGGCATGGGATTGAACGAGAGATGTCGGGATTTATTAACTCGTTATTACCCGCCCCCAATACTTCTTACACTTGAATCTACAGATCATTATGAGGGATCTTCCAGGGATGATAGCCATTAAACGGTGCATTAACGTAACATCAACTGAGAATCAGATCTTGGAAGCTCCACATCACAAAGAGGGAAGCCAAAAATTTCCAGAAATAATGAACCCTATTTAATCACATCGTTCTCCCTAATGAGGCACAGAAGTAGCCTTATCTCATAGTTTCATTTCTATTTGTTGCATGTTTTATCACCTGCATAATCTATTAATATAATTGTATATGTACATAATTTATTAAACAGATGCACACATATTGGGGAGCGCGTGCTCAAAAGGCTACATAATCAAAGTAATCTGGAGACAAGTACTAGAGACCGAAATCAGTAATGAATAATGATTCAAGAAATTAAAATAAAATCTTAGCAAAAAGACTCCATCATTACATGAGCACCGACACACACACAAATTCACTATGACTTATTTTGGATTTATACCAGAGATACAAAGAAGGTCCAACATTAGGAGAACTAGTAACAGAATTCATCATATTAAAAACATCCAAACTATGTGATTTAAGAATAAAGTTTTGGACAAAGTCATTCTATCCCTTATGCTAAGAATCTCTACATCCATGCAAAGCATGGACACATAAAGGCTCTTGTGCAACATGGTAAAACTCTATTGAAAACCACGAGCAATCATTCTTTGAAATGGGGAGTCACTAACCTTGTCTAATAGATATAAGAGGGAAAAGCAAGGATTCCCCTTGTCTCCACCATTTTGTGACATACTTCTGGTAATGCTCTCAATAGTAGTAAGAGAAGAGAAAGAAACTCAAGGCAAATAGAGAGGCAAAGAGGAGACAAAACTATCCCCATTGATACACATCATGTTGGCTTACTTAGGAAACCTGGGAGAATCAGCAAAGAAGCAAATCAACATAGTTAATACCTTTAGGACAACAGCAAAATAGAAAGTAAATCAATAAAAATCACCCACTTTTCTATGTGGCAGGAACAAAAAACAGGCCAAAATTGCTGGAAAAGGCTGATTGTGATGGCAAATGCCTGTTGTCCCTGTGAGACTGGAGGCCCACCTTAGCTCAGGAATCCTGGTCTGTATTGTGTTCACATGAAGCTTAGTACTGATATGGCACGTGTGAGTGGCTGGGGGACTGAAGAAAATCTTGGTGATGTGACAGTCCCTACCTTCGAGAATGGGTAAGAGAGGAGGGGAGCTGGTCAACGTATGCGGGGGAGGGAGTGCAGAAGTCTGCAGGGTGAGAGACAGAGCTGGCAGAGAAGTCAACAAGGCCTGGGCAGCTCATGAAGTGCAGGGCCAGGCTAGGGACTCATGAGTTACAGGGAGGATCCCATGCTGCAAACATTGCCGGGGTGAGAGGGCTGCCAATGAGGAGGTGGGAAAGATGGAAGACTCCTCTGTGGGCTCCTAAGTTTCCCTGGGTTCTTTCTTTGGACATAGGGAGTCATTTTAGACAAACAATCAGTGCGGCCACAAGCCCCCCAAATTCCAAGTATTTGGCCTAAAGTTGGGATCTTGGCTTCCTTACGTTTTGAGTTATTTCTAGTAAAATTCTGGTATCACTGTGGTTGAGGAAAAATTCAGTTTACTGGAAATGTTTGGGTAACAAAACAGCAGATTATCTTATAATGTCTGTGGATAGAGTGGCACCACAGGAAAAGTTGGGCAAAGAGCTGACCTTTCTTGGGTCCCCCTTCAGCCTGGGTTCTCTGCCCCAAGATGCCTAAAGATCTCATACCTCCCCTTAATACCTCCCTTCTCTGTTACAGCTCAGTCCTTCCTTTACTCCTCTGAGATGAAGTTCTCAAATCCAGACCATCAAAATGTCTCCCTCACATTCTGAAACAGCTTCTTTTTTAAATACAGTTTCTTAGGGCATAACCCAACCTCTCATACAATGGCTTTCATTGACTCAAGGAGGTATACAGGCCCTGTTTACACTAGGTCCTAATTATTTGGTTCAATAAAAAAGTGCTCTTACCTAATAGGTAATTACTTTGAAGTGAATGGGAAAATTGATGGAGTCCTACCCTTACACAGCACCTCTGGTCTTAGCACCTTAGTGCGTAGTACACAGGAAATGTTTAATAAGCTCTCGTGTTTAACTAATCGATCAGAGGATACTGAGAAACACAGGGAGACACATGAGGTGACATCTCAGTGAAGTAAGCAGACCTAGAGAAACATCATGGGCAGAGCTTGAAACAATACAAATGAAAGAACACAAACACAACTCCCCTCCCCCAAACTGAATTGTGTGTCATCATAATGACAGAGTTGATCCCCGAAGAACAGATGAAAAAATCAAACCCCTTCTCTTCTCAGCTTAAATGGGAGACTATTGGTGAGGAGCATTGCATACGCTGTCCTATGTGGTTGGTATGCAGCTTAGCTTTGCTGAATTACTTCCCTCTTTTTGATTCTTCTCTACAGGAGATGGATCATGGGGTGGAGGGCAGGGACATATTTGGAAATTAAGGTGATTGTGACAGAACCATTATCTTCCAGAGTGAGTCCCCACTATCCCTCCACCATGGGTAAGGCCAGTTTTCTTCTCCAGGCCTTCCCCTACACCATCCCCAAATGGGCCAAAGTTGTCTTCAGTACTCATCTGGCTCAGGAGATCAAGACTTAAGCTGTGCCTCCTTTGACTTCAGCTTCCTGGTCCTACCAACACTATTGATGTGGCTTTCTGTCACCTAAGGGCATAAAAGGGTCCTCCATTTGGCCTTGGGGCCCAGAAGAATTGGAAGATGTCTCAGGGCCCCATGAGTCACCACCTTGCCCTGCTGAAGAGAGACATTTTTTACGGAGGCCAGGGGTCCACATTTACTCAGGCTAAGTGCTGAAGCATGCTTGTTGAACATCCTTTCTATATTATGTCTAAACAAACCTCCTTTTGTTAACTGTTGAATGACCTGCAAAGATCTCATTTTGTTCTCACACCAAATGTAAAGTGAAAGGGTGCCAGCTTAAGTCAAGCTGCTCATTACAGGGATACAAAAGATAGCAATGATTTTTTAAAAAATAGCAGAATAGTTCTGTGAGAATTGTGTCAGGACTAACACTATATAAAAAAGAGAGGAGGCTGGCAATGAATTCTAAAGCCAACTAAAAGGTGGCAGTTTCTGTTTCTCCTTTTGGCTATCTTGGGGATGAGAGGATGAGAAAGGGAAGTATCCTCGTTTCAGGAGGGTAGGAATATGGTAGCGAATGATGCTAAGAAGAGTGTACTATTCAACCCGTGTCATCTCTGCTTTCTCTTCCAAGGGGAATGATTTGGGGATTGAAAGGATAGAACAAAGTTTAGCAGGTTAGCAGGGAATAAAAGTGACAATGGAAGGATTGGGGAGGAGACATACGGAATCCTGCTGCCCTCAATGGGTCCAGGTCACCCAGCACAGACTCACTCTATCCCAGTGGGATGAAGGGAGCAGGTGGAGTGATAGCTGAGTTTTTGCTGGCAATTTTCAAATGATCTTGGAAAATGAGAAAGCAAAAGGATTGGAGAAGGTCAAGAGTTGTTCCATTTTTTAAAGGGAAGAATGAATAGAGGCCATATGTGTTAAATCTGTGAGTTTGATTTCTGTTCCTGGAATAAAAACTTCTAGAACACTTTCTTAAAGAAACAATTTCTGTTGAAAGGGAGTATAAAAACACTGAATCATGGCCTGCTCAACCAGGGCCTGAGGGCATTCATTCGCTTTATGGACAAGCTTCCTGCTAGCTGATAGGTGCTCTCTAGAGAGAGTATAAAGGAGCACCTCAGACGTGGCATCCTTCGATTTCTGTGCTGGTCACATCTCACAGTGTGGACCATGTTGTGCTTCAATATCACAAGGAGAAGTCTGCTTAAGAGGAGACTTAGGTCTGGTGAAATGACTAGCCTCACTCCTCCTACCCCTAAATAGTAAAGGATTGATGACATATTGGAGGCCCATGTCCTTAATGTTGCTAGTGTTTGCCTGACCAGACAACTACCCCAGTCATGAGAGAAAATCTGCCCAGCAGGGCTTCAGAAGTCACAGATGGCATAGAAATGATCCAACAGTGGGATGCTCTTGACCTATGAGCATGAGAGGCTCTGAACAGCATCTCATTCAGATGAGACAATTTCAAGTGATTAGAATGTGGAAGAGAAGGGAGTAGGCAGTGGCCCAGACCCAACTCCCACCTGATTATTTGATATGAAAGGTGTCCAACGGCGCAATGAAAAAGAAACAACAGGATGATTAAAAAGGAAAGCTCATCACAGGCAATGCTTATAGAATTACATATTTGTATGCATATGTACATATATTTTCACACATGTCTGAAATATATCAGATACGATCTATCTACATATTCATATATGTATATCCATTAGAAGGTCCAGAAAGTGGCTTCCCTGGCATACTTCTCCCAACTGCTCCTTCAGTTAGCCTGGCTGTTTCTGCCCAGTGCCATGAACCCCTTCACATTATGGCTATTCCAATGTAGCACTATGTCAACTGACCATATCCCCACTTACTAGCTCTGTGACCCTGGGAAAATCCCTTGGCTTCTCTGTGTCTCAACTTCCTCATCTGTAAAATGAGGATAATAATAGGTTGTTGTGAGGACCAAATAGATAAGTATTTTGCAAGCTTTAAAACCCTAGGTAAGTGCTGGTTATTATTGACAAATGGATATTTTTGGTAGGTGTGTCTTGCAAAGGCATATGATGATATTTAGGTTAAGATGTATGAGTTAGAGCAGGATTCAGATGGAAGAAAAAATGTGTCTACAGAGCAGTGCGTTTAGAGGGTGCATCCTGAAATTTCATCCAGCGTAATGTAAGAGAAAACAACATATCACCTGGAGAGCCAATGCCAGTTGGAGTAGGCTCTGCAAATTATTCCATTAATCCACTGCTTTTAAATTGACTCCAAGGTCCAAATAGTATGCCGGGTACTAGACAAAGACAAGAAAAAAGATTTCTGTCCTCCAGAAGCATATAGTCTATCAGGGGAAAGTACATGCACTCACAAGTAGAAGAAAAACACATAGAGAAGGTAAAACCAAAGGAGTATGGCATTGGGCACCAGTGATACAGAGGCCAAGAAAAGCATCTCTTAGAAGGTGGTTCTTGAGCTGAGTCTTGAAGGAGGCTGAGATTCTAATAGGCAGTTGGAGAGGGAGAGTACATTCTAGACACAGGGTGTAGCCTGTGCAAAGGTTTGGAGAGAGAAGGTAGAATGCCACGGGTGAGGGACAGAAATAAGGTCATGAAAACCAAAAGGAAAATTGAAATATATTTCAAAAAGCAAAAGAGAATGGTTTGTACCCCCAAATTACATGGCTTACAAAGCTGAGTCTAATCATTAATGATAGAAACTAGGTATTCAGCACAAAGGAATTTGCCATTTTTTTTCTGAGTAAGGTATTTAACATTGAAATTCATCAAATAGAAGAAAGATAAATAGGATCAGATAACAGTGAAAAACTAAATAAGAAAATGCATCCTTTTACGAATTCAGGGCTAGACAAGTCTAATTCTTCTTATTGACTGACTTTTTTTTAAACTTACATTATATGGGAGAGACACTGAGAGACCAAAGAAGGAACATCTATGGTCAAAATAATTTAAAGACCAAAAGAACTAAATACATTAGAAAAAGGAAAGGGAAGAAAAAGGAATGAATAATAATATTTCAGAGATAAACTCCAGATCACCAAACACCATCATTAATGTAATGTGTATTCATGCAATAGATAGGGTCCTGGTCTTGGAGTCAAGAAGATCTGAATTCGAATCTAGACTCAGAATTTACCAGCTGTGTGACTTTGAAGAAATCCCTTAACCTCTTTGTGCCTCAGTTTCCTCATCTGTAAAATGAGGATAATAATAGCTCCTACCTTCCAAGACTGTGAGAACCAAATGAAATAACATACGCAAAGTGCTTTGCAAACTTTCAAGTTCTACCTAAATACTGGTTCTTTTTTAACAAATTACAATTTCTATAGTTGTGTATCATAAAGGAAATTCTCTTGGATGGGGAAGGAGAGGTAATGAGTAGATTGTTGGAAAAATTAGACCTGAAAGGGTTCCCAGAGAAGCACTATCACCATGTCAAGACTTGAGAGATGTGAATGGAAGACTTTTAATTTCCCTACTCCCGCCTTGGGAACTGTGGAAGAATAATGAGAGAACACCAAATGAGTTTAATGCTCATTTTTTTTGTTCTTTGGATAAATGATGCAAATGCCCTTCTTCTCTTGAAAGACCATCTATTTTCATTGATGATTACTTTTAGCATTAGTGATTAGTTCCTTTAGCATATATCATCTTGGGATGTATTCCATCTCCTTTATTATTTAGAATTTTTGATTACCTTTTTCTCTGATTTCTTCTTGGTGAGCAATACCCTTGAGCTATTTGAATTGACTCCATCTTGTATCTAAAGTCTTTTTCCTTGGTTGCTTGCAATGCTTACTATTTGGCATGGGAATTTGGAAACTTTGCTACTAGATATCTCTGAGTTTTTAATTTGGATATTGGATTTTGTATATTGGATATTGGATATAACTTGGATTTCTGGATTTAGCAATCAGTAACTTGGTAACTTGGTATTATAAAACCTTTTGGATAACTTCCTTGTATTTTTCTCATAACATGTTATTATTCAGGATTTATAATTCATTGTGATAGACCTATGTTCCCTGGGTTTTAGCTGTGTGCCTTCTTTTTAGTGTCAGTTGCTTTGATTTATATAGAACTGTTGTGTTCAAGTTTTCTTTCTTATCTGCCAAATTTTCTTTCATTTCTGTATTTTTGAGTTCCAAAGCTATTATTCTCTCATAAGGAGCCTGGTATTTTGGAGAGTATTTGTTGTATTCTGAGTTTTCTACTCTTATGTTTGTTTTATATATTTCTCAGAAATCTCTGATTTCTGACTTCATTTCTATCTTAATCTCTTCATTTAAATACATTTTTTCTCCTTTGAACAATTCCAGAGTTTCTTGCTGTTGTTTCATTATCTTTGGAGAATCCAAAGAATTCATTGTGTTTTTCATTAGTGTCATTTTCCCTTAAAGTTCATATACTGGGCTTCTTCTATGGATAGGGTGTGAAGGAAGAGCAAATGACTGTGTTGGTCAATGACACATGGGCTCTTACTTTGGAATGCTCAAGTTAATTTAAACGGGATGGGGGCTATGGGCTGGAGTTGTGGGCTCATTGGTATAAGAAACCCCACAGAAAGAAACTACATCTACCAACACAGATTGGCACCTTCCCCAAATTTAGAGTTGTCTAAAAGAATGAGAGGTTCAGTGGCTTGCCTAGGATCACACAGCTAGCGTCTGAGGCCAGATTTCAACTCAGGAAGATGAGTCTTCCCAGCTTCTGGCCCAGCCCACTATGCAATATGTTGCCACCTAGCTGCCCCTATGGAGAGCTGGTTATTAGAATATAAACTCCCTGATGCCAAGAGCTCTTTCCTTTTGCTTTCATTTGTGTCCCATCACTAAGCACTTGGCACAGTGCCTTGCCCATAGTGAGCACTTAATAAAAGCTTGCTACCTGACTGCCTGTCTATCTGCTAGGCCATGCTTAAACAAGGGGAGACACTGTCTCAAGCTTTAGTAGCTAAAACCTACACTAAGACTTTTGGGACATTCAAATTCATCAGGGATATTTGTGGCTGAGGCAGCTTGTGAGATGTGGCTCAGAAGATGGCTCCCTAATGTCAGAGCCAGAGGAAGACCTTGGTGCAGAACTTGCACCAGATACTCCAAACCTGCCTCCTCCACCTGCTCTCTTCTCATTCCCTTCTAACCTACTGCACTCTGACTTTTGTCCTCAGTTTTCAATGGCACTACCTCTTCAAAATGTCCAGTGCCGTCTTACCTGCCCAACCTCATGACCTTTTCCAGTCACTGTCCTTCCTGACTTCACTGTAGCATTTGATGTGGCTCCTCATTTTATCTTCCTGGGGATTCTCTGCTTTCCAGATTCTCATGACATTACTCTCTTCTGCTTCTTCCCCTACCTCTCTAACTACTCCTTCTTTGTCTCCTTTGCTGGACCTTTATCCAACTCACGTTGTTCATGAACAATGCTTTGCCCTTTCTTACTTCTGGTGATTTCATCAGCTCTCATGGGTTCAATGATCATTTCTATACAGAGGCTTCTCAGATCTGTATATCCAGAACTCATTTTTCTCAAGCTTTTTGTGGTAGTAAACTACCAACTTCCCCTAAGAACTAGATGCCCTAGAGGCATCTTCAACCCAACATGTCCAAAAGGAAACTTTTCTCCCTCAACTCTTCCCTCCCCAGAACTTCTTTATTAATGCCAAAAACATCAGCATCCTTCCAGGCATCCAGGCACACAGCTCTGGTGTCAATGTTAACTCTTTAACTTATGTCAATGTCAACTCTTTAAGCAAATATAATACAGTCCTGAGGTAGGGGAGGCCATTGTTGGGTAAGGGGGTGGGTCAGGAAAGTCCTTGGGAATAAGGTGATATCTGAACTGAATTTTCAAGAAAGGAAACTATGGATTCTCTAAAATTGACATTCAGTGCAAAAATGAGGTGGTAGAAATTTGAATATGGAGAACAGTCTTGTTTGACTGGAGCTGGAAGTAAACCACTGAAGAATAAATCTAGAAAGACAAACAATAAATGGATTGTGAAGGAATTTAAATTCAAAGCAGAGAATGTTGTTCTTTGCCCTAGAGAGAACAGAGAGCCATTGAAGCTTCTTAAAGATTAGAGTGATGTCATCAGACCTGGGTTTTTGGACTCTGCACATATGGCAGCTGTGGGGACAAGGGGAGAGAGAGAGAGAGAGAGAGAGAGAGAGAGAGAGAGAGAGAGAGAGAGAGAATGAGGGAGCATAACTAGGAAGCTATTGCAATAGTCCGAGTAAGAGGTAATAGGGCCTGCACCAGGGTGCTGGCAATTTGAATACTAATAAAGGGATAGATTTGTAAGATGTTGTGAAGGCATAATTAAAATTAAGTAAATAAGATAACTAATTAGACATGGTGGGGGAGGGATACTAAAGAGTTGGGGATAACTGTGTCCTTGCCATCTTGGCTCTTGACAGAAATAAGGGATTTGGGAGAAGTGGAAGATATGAAGGGAAAATAAGTTTTCTTTTGGATATTTTGAGTTTGACATATTTGGACCTATGAAAGAGAGTGGAGAACTAAATATGTAAATTCTGGAATCATCTACACTTGCACTCATGGGAGCTGAGGAAGTTACCAAGTTAAAGGGTAGAGATGGAGGAGAGGATTCAGAACATAGCCTTGGGGGAGGGAGGGACACATAGTAGATGCTGCATGGATGACAGTCCAGCAAACGAGACTGAAAAGGAGAGGCCAGATAGGTAAAAGAATCAGTGTCACAAAAACACAAGGAGAGGGGAAGGTTATGTTTAGGGGAGAAGAGGAGGGTTAGGAGTGTCACAATTGTCAGAAGGGTCAAGAAGTCCAGAGAAATACAACATGGTGGGAAATGAAGAAATGGCTGTCCTGGGCATCCTCCTTAAATGGAGGATGGGAGGGAGGATCCCTGGGAGCATCCTTCCACCCTCCAACCAGGCAGAGGGACCCCAGAGGCAGAGAGTACTTGTGAGGTGAGTTTAAGGCTGAAAAGGTTTCTGAGGCATTATGGACAAGTCCGAAGAAATGTAAACCGGTGAAGTTCCTTTCAATGCTTAGGGAACACATAGAGGAGGAGATTCCTGAGGCTCTGGTTTGGATTAAAACAGCCTGGTGCTGTCTTCCATCTCTGAGGAACACAGAGATAAAAAAGGGCAGTCAGTACCTCCTCCCACCTCCTCTTGGCACCACTTTCCTTGTCCAATTACTTCCGTAAGGCGTCCTCATTACTGAGCCAAATTGATGACGTTGTTCTGTTTCCTCTCGCCTCCACTCCCTCCAAATAAAACTTTGATCCCATAAAAATGTTCCTAGAAAAGGTTTCCCATGGGAGCCACCTCCAGACACTTCCTTCCTCAATCCTTGCTGCCATCACCACTGGCAGAAGCCCAGTGGATGAAGACAGCCTCCACTGAGAGTTTCTTTTGTGCCTTTCCTTTGTTGAGGAGGTCTAGAAGCTTCTGAATGATAACGATTCTGATTTTAATCCAGAACTAGACCTGAATGGTCCCTACATCCTGTATTACATACTGAGTCATTTCTGAGAGTCCTAGATCTCCTAAGGCCCCTGAGTGAGATATCTAAGAACAAGTCTGTGGCCTGAAAACAAAAGTTAGCACCTCCAAGAGTCACTCTCTTATTTTTTGACCAGGCCTGGGGCTGGTGGAACGGGGTATAGCTGGATGCCCAGTATTTTTGAGATGCCTTCTCTGTCCCTGTCTTCTTTCCTTCAGGCCAGCCACCCCAGTTCTGCTACTTGTTACTTGAGTGATCTTTGATAAGCCACTGCCTCTTTGGACCTTAGACTCCTCATCCACACTGCTTTCAGTGTCAAACTGTGATCCTGACATACTGCTTTTTCAGCCCATCAGCATAGAAAACGTCTACCATGCACAATTAGGTTTTTTTTTTACAAGTTAGCACTTTGTGATGGAAGGACTTGAAAGTGAATAATAATGAGCAAAGCTCACACTTATGAAGCCTCTTGGGGTTTCCAAAGTTCCTTCCTTATGTCACCCAGGAGCAGGCGGAGGTGGTTCAGAGTGTACATACCCCAGATGGAGACTCCAACTTCTTCTGAGAAATTAGATGGGATGCTCCCAGGCTTGGAGACTCTCCTTTAATTTGCTGGTGTACCTGGTCAGGTCTTCCTCCTTCCTCACTAATCCTTGTGTGGAGAAGAATTGACTCCAGGGATCAAGAATTCTGCCTTCTGGAATTTAATCAATTTCTTAGAACACAACTCTGTATTTCTTTTCAGGCTCCATTGATTCCAGCTATGGCTGGTGCACTATTGCCCACAATGCAATGTTGAGGTCTTTTCTTGGAAATTCTAAGGGCATTTCCCTTGGACATTCCTCCCCTGGACCCACAGGGAAGGTTAGGAAGAGGGAGGGTCTAAGTAGGCAAATTCTATCTTCCCTGATCAGAGCCTCAGACAGGGTGGAGTGTGAGCCTGAGCTGGCAGCCCCAATAAGCAGTTTCACTTAGAGAGCACCTACAGAGCAGAAGTAGCCCCGTTGACATTTCCAAGAAGGTAATCCTCTGGGACAGGTTCACATTTAATTAAATGACAGTGGAAACTGGCTATAGGAATTATATTTTAAGTGGAAGCTCTGATGGGGAGGGTGAGCTGCTGTTCATAGGTAAATGAGCTGTGATTTCCCTCAGAAAAGCAGTCACAGAGTTAGAGCTGGAAGGGACCTCAGAGGGAAGCTGGCCAACACCCTCTGGCTCACAGATGAGCAAACTAAGACCCAGAGAGGTGATGCACACATAGAGTGAGTGACGGAGTTAAGATTCAAGACCAGCTCCTATGGCTCAAAATCCTGCACATTTCTCACAGCACTACATGGGATTCACTACAATCATCCTGACCAAGGGGAGAACAGACCAGGCCCTGCCCTCAAAGAACTTGCATTTTTTTCTAGGGCTTCCAGTATTTATCACCTAGTAAGTGCTTTGTAAATGTTTATTGACTGACTCTTGACTAAGTGAGGAGGTAGCCATATGTAGTACTTGGATAACCCTGGGGTGGAATCAGTTCCCTTACACAGGGAGCACTCCTGGGCTGACTGTGCATTGGTCCACTGCACACCCTCTGTGCCAACTAAATTAGTCCAGTTATTGCTTCTTGTGCAGCTTCATTTTCCCTCTTGGAACCTTGGCATAGGTGGTCCCCCAACCCTGAAGTGCACTCTATCCTTATTTCTGGCCCTTGGAATCCATGGCTCCCTTCCTTCCACCAAGACCTACCTCCTTCACCTGGACTTTATGGATTCCCTCTTGTTAGTGTGCCCATCCCCAAGTCACTTCAAATTATTTTGTAGAAATTCTTTATTTACTTAATAGGAAGCATTGTGGCAACCTCTTAGGAGACTGTAAGCTCCTTGTGGGCAGGGCCCATTTCATTTTGGTCTTCCTATATTCCCTGTGCTTAGCACACAGCAGGTGCTTAATAAATGCTTGTTGGTTGACAGCTGCTGAAGTTCTTTAGCTCTGACACTCTTGTGATTTTCTTGCTTCAAAATCAAAACAAATAATGCCATGTCCAAGGAATAAGTGACTGTCTCAAACAGGAATGAGCTGGTAGATGGCAAATTAGAAGGAAACAGATACCTTTGGCACCTTCACACTATCTCGTCTCAAAAGAGAGGGGTTGGGAGTAGCAAGATTTACCTGTTTCCTTCAGCTTCCACTCCTTGTATCAGAGACTGGATCCCAAGGTAGTGCTGCTCTGGTATTCAGATGTCTCTATGTGTGTGGCTTTCTTCCCTGCTTTCCATATGCATTTTGAATAGGGCAAAGCTTTCTTCTTGGTTCTTGCTCCTGGACAGGAGCAAGCAATCCCATCAAAATGTTTGTTGAGACTCACTCAAGCCATTTGCTCATTTTCTTTGGTGTCAATTTTTTACTTCGTTATTCTAAACCAGAAAGGAATCCAACAAATGTCATGAATAATCTTTTTTAGATTGGAGCCAGGAGAAAGGAACAGGGTTAATGAGTTTGTGTCCATGATGCCTTTTCTAAGTGTGTGTAGAAAGGAGGTTTGTATGTCCAATCAGTATTCATACTAATGCAAGCCTGGTGTCTGACCTCTGGAAAAAAATGTGAAAGTAAGGTCAGATTCGAAGATGGAGAAATTCAGAGAAGGGAAAAGCAGTTTTCCTCTTTTAAACAAAATGCTAGCCTAAGTATAGCATTGAGGGAATTGGAGGATCTTGAATGTACTCTGCTACCCCATCTTTGGGTTCTACACAGAGGACAAAAGAGATGCTTCTGTGTAGACTCTGTGCAAAGGTATTCTGTTCAGTTCAACGAATAGGTCATGCTGTGAGCTGGCAGGAAAACCGGACTTTGAGTCAGAGAACAAAGTGGGTTCAAATCAGATCTCTTCTTTCCCAACTTGCTACCTACATGACCTTGGGCAAGTCATTCACCCCTCAGTTTCCTTACCTATTGAGCAAGGTTATTGGAATATGGGACTACCACCTTCTATCCAGCTCCAGAATTGAGCCCATAAACATTGATTTAGAACCTGCAATGTGGAGGGCTCTCTACTAGGCTCTGGAGATGCAGAGATGAGAAATGACCCAGCATTTATCCTTAGGGAAATTGCATTCTACTGGGGATGAGGATGGGAATTGGGTGGCGGAAGGGTCAGCAATTTTACAGGGCTCCAATCAAATCTCCCACAAGTTAGAATGTGATAAGTTGTGGGGAGAGACAGAAAAGGGAGGGATGGCTTCACTCTTTCCTCCCCCTTCTCTTCTGTTCTTTCTTTTCCTTCAATTTCCTTCAGTTTAGTTTGATTCAACAACACATTACCCTTCCACACCTATTTCTCATTTTTCTATTTTTCCTTTCTTTTGTCCATTCTTCCTACTCTTTTCTATTTCTTTTTGTTTCCTTTTTTCTCAGTCATGGGTTGGGTAAAATGTTTTCCTCAAATAGTCCATTTGCACAGTGTCAGACACCTACTAAGAGCTCAGTATCTGTTTGTGGATTGATTGGTGAAAATTGGCTCTCTTAGACACAGAATTTACAGCTAGATGGACCTTTTGAAGTTCTCACATTCTACACAGAGGGAGACTGAGGCCTAGAAGAAGAAATTGGCTTTCCTGGGGTCACCCAGCTCCCTAGCTAGAAGCCACGAATTCTGACTCCCAGCTCCAAGACTTTTCTACTATGCCGTGTAGACATCTTCTTATTGAGGCACAGCTGACTCTTATTGCCTGTTTCTTTGCTTACATGTATATATATGTATTTATGATGTAAGGATATCTACCAGCCTAGTAAACCTTGTTTCTCTGATTTTTAAAGTAGAGTCTTCTGTGTCTGAGAGTGAAGGTTGGAGCCACATGCTTCTGCCCTGTGGATTAGCAGAGGCGTGGAGCCCAGCAGTAGCCAAGAAACCTCTGCATTACAGCTAGTGGTGTCTGCTTAAACAACCCCCACCCTTGCTCTTCCACCAGCCCAACATTTGGAGAACATTTCAGGACTGCTATCTCTTCCAAGGCTCCACACAGTATGTAGCTTTCTCCAGCAAATAAGAAGGGGTCAGAGACAAAGGGGGGTCTTGGTTGGTCAACCCCAGGAGCTGTTGCTAGGAAAATGCCAACTTGGTCTGGCCCTCCCAATACAGAGAAAAATGCTAATTGTTTTCATGTTTCCACCTGCCATGAGCCCCAGTCCTTCCTTGGTGCTCTTCTATCACAGCCAAAGAATAAACCCTCATTAATGTGCCACAAGGGTATCCTCATCTTGAACAGGATGGCCAGAACATTGTTTTCTTCCTGGGATATTACTCCTTATTGAGCCAAGCTGCTATTAAAAACAACCAGGAAAAATCATCCATCTCTTCCAATTTAAGGAAAACAGTTGAGGTGAAGGTATTATGAACTGTCTCCTACAGGCAAGCTGCCATGCTCTAGGGACCCATGCTCTAGGGACTCCCTCTCCCTCAGGCCATCTGCTGACCCAGGGAGCTCAGAAAGGATTAGAGTAGCTATGCTAGAGCTGCCAGTGCAGCTTGGGCACTTCGTTATGGCTTCTCCAGGTTGTGAAAACTCCAAGAGGTGGGGAGGCACTTGGACACAGAACCCAACTCTATCCCCCCCCACTATCAGATCACCCACAATGATGTCCTCTTATAAATCCCTTGGGCCTTGAAGCTCACAGCACTCCTTCAAACATCTCATTGCTTACATACTCTGCTACTCTTGAAAACACCATCACTCCCTGCAGGAACTCCCAGGACCACATCTCTTATCCAGAGACCACATACTCCATTCCTTATTTCTCCCCCACACAGACTTCTTTGGTAGACCCTTGAAATCTTGGCCAGTGGCCCACCAATGAAGTATAGATTCCCAACTGATTCTAATTTCAAAATGAGCCTCCCCAGACTGGAATGTTAGGCTTAAGGTCTACCAAAGAAAGAATATGACCCTCTGAGAGCCATCCTCCTGTTCTTAGTTTCTGTTTTGACGTTGGTGAAGATGGTCACTTGTCAATAGGAAGGCAGCAAGCCTGCTCACTGGCCAGCCAGAAAACTCTAAACCAACTTATGTCTCCTGCATAGTCACCCTGGGATCTAGCCATGGTGCTGAAGCTACTTGAGGAAGAGGTGCTAGTTGGCTCCAGAAGTGCCCCTCTGCCACACTAGGGCAATTTTTTACTGACCCGTCCACCAGCTTCATCATGATACACAGGGGACCCTTCACTCTAGAAGGGGATGCTGACCTATGGAGCTGCAGTTCTAGCAGGCACCTTGAAACTGGACAGCATATGAGCAGATCCTGGTGAGACCTTCTTTCTTGAGGACCAGTCATAGGAGCATGTTCAGAAGCACTCTTCCCCAGACCTGCTCTGCTTTGGCCACAGGAACTCCCAAAGACTGTCCATAGAGACACAGATACGATTTGATAGAATACTGATGAAATCACAGGACTTTGGAAACAGAAGCGTAAGAAATCTCAGTGTGAACAACCTCCCTTCTCTAATCATGCTGGATAGCTCAACTTTTACTAGAATAATGTTTGTGTATTTTTAAAGCATCATCCAGCCATGGCTCTACTTCTCATTAACAAAAACCAATCAATCAACCATGGAGCATTTATTAGGCACCTACTAAGTGCTAGGAACTGGGGATATAGACACAAAAGTGAAACACTTCCTGACCTTCAGGAGATGACATTATCAGGGGAGAGAACACATGCAAATATGAACAAAGACATATATATCCTAAGTGCCTCCAGGTGCCAGATATTGGTGAGGGCTTGCCCATCATATTCTCTTCCTGATAAACTCTTTGTGAGATACAGAAGAGGCAGGTAGAAGTACATACATTTAAATGAGAAAACTAAGATGTGTGTGGTATCTATGTGTTGTGAATGAACTTTTTTCTGGTTCTCTCCAGGGTCAGACAAATAAAACAGGTCCTGCTAATTGCCCAGCAGCTACATGCCCCATTACTATAATTCACTGGGTGTTTTGTTGACCCTCAGTGATTACATTTTGTAGATTGTTCATTGGCCCGATCCTTTAATCAGTGACCAAGTTCGGAATCACTGACCCTGGAAGGCAGGCGGTTATTTGACTCATGGAAAAATTAGACCATCAATGGGAGGTTGAATCAGCCACTAGTTCTCTCAATTTCCAAACAGTGTCTTTCCTAGACTTTCAATGTGAAAGCAGTATAACAATGTGGGTAATAAAGTTTGCACAAGGTGGATGCTGAGGGCACTAGAAGGAGTCCTCCCCTTCCACCTTTCACACGAATTGGTCAGGTCCCTTCTTGCTTATTAAGCAAACCTATCAAGTCAAAATCAAGCTTCTTAGCTTGGCTTTCAAGGGCATTCTCAGCCTGCCCCCTTTCTTTCCTTTCAGTTTTACTTCATGTTACTCCTTACCCCTGAGGAGTAACACACAAACACATGCACATACATGTATACACACACATACCCAGCCATGCTGGATTGCTTCCTTGCCTTCATACACATTCTATGTGCTTTTACTCATTCCATCCTCTATGGCTCGAATCTACCTGCCTATCTAACTCTACCTGTTAAGTTGCTACTTAGCCTTAAAGTCCTGCCACAATTTCTTCTCCTTCAGGCAAATTTCCTGTGGATGACTTCTCAGACCACTTGGCTTGCCTCACTCTGATACATAGATTCTATTTTATTTGGGTTGCAGTTATCTGGACCAGTCCTGAGTGCTCTACCTGCTTTGCTGCCTCGATGCCTTCAGCAGCTGCTCAATGTATGTTTTTCCAACTGAATCTAATCTTTCATTTTCAACCAGTAAGCATTCAACTGCACTTATGGGTCTGGCAGGGCCAGTTAGTCACAGAAAAAAACCTGAGCTGGGGCTCTAAAGTGACTAGATGTGTGTGTGTGTGTGTGTGTGTGTGTGTGTGTGTGTTGAATGTATCCCGACTTCTGCCTCCAAATGAGGTCCCATCAGAAAAGACATTTTGCACATAGCTTTGGAGTCATGCATTCCTTTGAAGGCTCACCTGATTCTTGGTGCCATTCCTCCCATCTGTAGATTTGGTTCTCAATACCTTTGGAGTCTTTCCAAAAATCAAATTCACTTGGGCAGCATAAAGACTTGCCATCACTGAGGATATTTGGAAAATGTGCCACAGGCCCCAAAGTCCATTTTACTTTTCTATTTAATATTTTATTTGTCCCCAAATTGCATCTAAAACCAGGAAATATGGAAAAGTTTCTAGGGAATGCTGCAGAGTGACAGAAAATGGAAGCTAAAGAACAAAGCACATCCTAATTGCATCGATGTGATTAAAGACAACAGTGATAGCAACAGATTCATGTTTTACTTCTACAAGAAAAGGTCTAAAACAGGGCTTTTTAAGCTAAGGTCCATGGAATTTAAAAGAATTTTGATAACTGTATTTCAAAAGAATTAGTTTCTTTTGTAATGATGGTAGAAGTGATATTTTAACCATTGTCACCCCTTTCCTTGAGCCCTGACCCTCCCCGCTCCACGAGTTAGGCTAATTTTTCCTTAAAAGTTATTGTGACATTCCTTTAATCTAGGCTGGCTCAGGGGACAAAATTTCTTGTTGTTGTTTAGTTGTTTTCAGTCAAGTCTGACTTTTCATGACCCCTTGGGGGTTTTCTTGGCAAAGATATTGGAGTGGTTTGAAGATGATGATCTTCTCCAGCTTGTTTACATATGAGGAAACTGAGGCAAACAGGGTTAAATGACTTGCCCAGGGTCACACAGCTATTAAACGTTTGTTTCAACAATCCAGCTAGCAGCTTCTGTGGGGGTGTAAGATCCACCCACAACCAGCACCCAGAAAACTGCCAACACGCTGCAAAAGCACAGGTTCTTTTGATCTGCTTTAGTAAGGAAAGCAGCATTAAGAGGTTGACAAGCTTACTTTAATTCAGCATACAAATACCATTCACTTAGTTCAGGGGAAAAAGCCAGCACCCTGAACTTCAGAGCAAAATACAAACAAATTACAAACATCAACAGACAGACCAAATACAATTCATAGTTACCAACATCTAGGTTCAGCCCAGGAACTCATAACGAGGGCCGGCCCAGAATCACTCGAGCCACCACAGCTGTGACTAAGAGCTCCGGGGAATAGAAAGCCAACCCCTGGTTTTATATCTTTTTCAGCGTCAAGGGTGAGTCACACATGTGACTCACTCACGTGACTTAAAATTGTCACAAAGAGGCAACTTAAACCCACGTGGTCTAAGAGCCTCTGATGTCCCAAACCTATCACTCAAACTCATGTGTAAACTAGGCCCTCCCTTAGTTAGCCCCACCTGGGGCCCCACCTTGGTTACCAATTCACACCCACATAGGTTTAGCACCTAATTGGGGTTTGGGCTTGGGGCTTAGCACCTAGTAAGACTCAAAGACACTTTATTAATCATTTTAAAACAGTAAGAAAAGTCCCAATTCAATTGATATTACAATGTTTTAACATTCATTTAAAAAATTTGCATTGTAAATTCTCTCCTTTCCTCCCCTGGCCTCCCTCCCCCATTGAGAAGGGAAGCAATTTGATACAGGTTCTGTGTGTGTAGTTAAACAAAACATATTTTGGTGTTATTTATGTTGTGAAAGAAAACACAGAAACCCTGCCCCTGCCAAGAAAAATAAAGAAAAAATATGTTTTGACATCGATTCAGATCCTATCAGTTCTTTTTCTGGAGATGGATAACATTTTTCATTATAAGTCCTTTAGAATTGTCTGGGGTCATTGTATTGCTGAGAATAGCTAAACCATTCACAGCTGATCATCACACAATATTGCTGTTACTGTATAAAACGTTCTTCTGGTTCTGCTCATTTCACTTTGTATCAATTCATGTAAGTCTTCTCAGGTTTTCCAGAAGTCCATTTTAAAAAGGATTAAAAGATGCACCATGAAAACAAGGGTGCATTGGGCTCTGGAGCCCACTCTGGATGGGATGGCATTTTGGGGTGGTACATTTTGGTGTGTTCATTATTTTAAAAGTCTCATTAAATTAACTTATATCCATCAATCTGGAGAAAGCATAAGTTAGCAAAAAGAGCTCTTGGATTCTTGCTCTAACTACCTCATGTGAACTATGAGCCATGGTGGTTTGAGAAATTGCATTTCTTGAGCCTCAGTTTCTACATCTGTAAATGGACATGATCTTTGCCTTCATTAGGGGTTTGTTATAAGGATGACATAAGAACATAAACACACTTTGGAAAAAGGCATATGACTATCTATGCTTTGCCTCGGGTTACCATCTGAGGATCATTTAATACCATTTTATATCATTTTTGTAATTTCAATAAGACCCAGAGCCTTTCATTAATGATCAACTAGAAGAAGAGCTGAACCCAAGCTTCTTTGTTCTCTGAAGTTCGCTCAGAGAATACTTTTTTCTCTGTCAACAAGGCCAGATCGGGCTGACCTGAGAACATTCTTCCTCCTGTTAACCAGTAAAGGATGAGACCCTAATCCTGAGAAACTACCTTGTTTAATATTTTATGGGCATATACTATGTTATGGAATGTTAATGGTAAATTAAACACAGAAATGCTAGGCTGTAGTTTCAACTGACACTTGTCAACACTCTTATCTTATTGTATTTACAACCTATTCCATTAAGGAAAATCCTTGTCTTGTATCATGGTTAAACATACATGGGGATCATAAAATTGAGTAACCCAGATATGCTGAGTTATGACTGTTCTGAAAATGTATATAAGCTTTCTCACTCTTTTGTTGAGCAGTCAGACTTGATCTGGCTCCATACCTGTATGTCTGTCCACTATGTTTAAGGGAATAAATGAATAAGTAATATAAATTTTTTCTATCACCTAGCTTGTTTGCCTCCTTTAACCAAATTTTCAGGTCAACACATCCTAAAAAATTTCTGGGCAGAAATAGAGTTTTTACAGTTACAGTATAGAACTATATTATTCCATTACTGGAAAAATTGCTCATTCCACTCTGAGATGATGCTGGCTGAAGTCAGAATCAAGGAGGACTGCACGCTCATAACTTCATACTCAAGTGCCAGTTGTAGTTTCGTGTATGTTTCTGAAAATGTCCCACATCTTCAAATGTTCAGATCCCTAGTTAAACGTGAAGTTATCCCCACACAAGACAAGGAGCCAAAACTCCAGGGAGTTAATTAATGAGCAGCCAATTTTGAATGCAGGTCAGAGCTGTAATCCTGCACTCAGATCCACTGCTGTTGGAGGTTCTCACTAACAAGAGAACAAAGGATGGGGGAGCAGCCAGGGCACATGAGACTGAACAAAATGGACTCACTTCTGAATAGAGATTAGAAGAACTGGCCTGGGCATTGGTTTTAGGGACTGGCCCCGAAGAGCACCACTCTCTTGTTGGAAGCATCTGCCACTACTCTAGAGCTGTCCCCTCACTTAGCTGGGCTATACCTTAAGCCCACAGAATGGAGGGATTCCAGTGTCATCTTGTCCACCTTTACATTCTACATATGTGGAAACTGAGACCCATGCAAACCAAAGGATTTGTCCAAAGTCATATAGGCAGGACATACCAATATCAAGATTTGAACCAAAGTTGTCTGATTCCAAATCCAGTGTTCTATCCACAAGCTTCAGTTGCCTGGCACTAATGTAGAGTAGGCTGAGGGTGGGGGGTTATGGAATGAGAGATATCCCTGTGGACAAAAGGTGAGTCTTCCATGACAGCTGGCTGGGAGTGGGCATCAGGTGTCTACCTTGTCCTCGTACTTAAATGTTCCAGTTGCAGCCACCTGCAGTGGCTGACTTGCCCATTGCCTGCCACTTTCCTTGTCTGCTGACTGCCTTCATCCTTTGTCATTCATCCTTCATGCTGTTTACTGCATTCTGTCAGTCATTGGGATGGCCCCAAATGATAGGCTTTGATCATTAGATCATGGGGTCCTGACAATATCCCCAGCAACATTCCTTTTCTGTTTCCAGATGATAGATACTCCCATCACATTACAGGTTGATCTCATGCTTAATGTACACAGTTTCATTTCTTTCGTCTAGGAAATGGAGAAATAACTATGCATCCAGAACCAACCCTTGTGGGACACTTTTTAGGGTGGGCCATCTCATGAACAGTGACACTTGTAGTGACTGTTTCAGAGTCACTGCCCTGGCAGCCATGTTCACAATGAAACAGACAAAGCAGCTTGTAGGGCATTGAACATACAACCCCTCTTCCCTGGCAGCCCAGTATTCACCAGGATGCTCCTTTATTGTTGGTGTTTAATAGAAATCAGGTGGAGGATTTTTTTGAAGCCTGAACTGGGACACATGGGCTGAGAAAGGAAATTTCTTTTGTAAAACTTCATGAAACGTACATTTTTTGGTTTCCAAAAATCATCATTGTACTGAAAAAATTCATGGTGTTTTTGGATAAGCGTTGCCCCAGTGATGTAGTATAGAGACTTCCCAAATGGAGAAACTCATTCTTAGTACACCTTCTCTATAATTTAGTCTTAAAGAGCTGTCTATAATATAGAGAGTAAAAGTGACTTGTGCAGTATGTGTCAGAGGTGGCACTTGAATGGAGTTATTGAGCTAGACAGATGATAGAGAGATAGATGAGATAAGGAAGGATAGATAACAGCCATCAAGGTCTGCATGGGGGAATACAAATGGGGGAACTTAGGAGAAGTTACTTATGGGGAAAAAGGAGTATGGGGAGGTGTTGGAAGTGGCGTTGGGGGACAAGAGGTGAGTAGCAACTCCAGAGTGGAGTGAGGAGGATAATTGGTGAATCCCATTCTGGAGAGGATGGCTAGGCATGATGTGTCTTCTGGAGAGAGTGAGGATGTGGGAGGAAGAGATTCAGTGCTAAAAGCAGATGGTTAATGATTGAATATGGCCTAAGGGGTCCAATGGAAAAGGAGGTTGGTGGGACTAGGGACATGGAATAGAGAGGCCATGGGCTTTCCCTAGTCATCTGTCACCACTTTGGCCCCTCTTTGGGAGATCAGCAGGATGCTTGGTGTGTGGGGAACCTCAGGGTTTGAGGGCCAATCAATGACTATGGGACAGAACTTTTTTCAGAGATGACTGCCTCTTGCGTGCTCCATGTAGCTCCACTGAGCCCATGGCAGAAGGGGGACATGTCTTTGGAGCCAGAAGAACTGAATTGAATCCCAGCTCCATTGTTTTATAAACTATGGCAGTGACTTCTATGGGTCACTCACTTCCCCTGTTAAACTTTCATTAATTCATTTGTAAGTGTGGCTGAGAGTGTTTCCCTTCCCTTTCCCCACCCTTCTGGGGTGGTTGTGAGGAAGATCCTTAGTGAACCTAGAAGGTCCAGAGAAGGAAGAGGGCATTTAACAATGAGGATTCTGAGTTCTGGGGGCACCTGGGAGCCCAAGACTGATTCAGGTGAATGTTCCAGGAGATGGTTCCTTCCTCTTACTTTAGTTTCAGCCAGAATAAGCATTGGAGGCCATGCTATAAGAGGATACTGCTCTTGAAATAATGTGACAGAACTCAGTGTATATGGACACAGAAGCCCCCAAACCTAATTCACCTCAAGTGCTACAGGGAAATCCCCAGGTTCCCATGCCTTGCACCCTTCTAAGTTTCAGCCATAATTCAGCTCTTCCCATCCTAATTCTTCTCCCTAGACATCTATTTCTTTGAAGGATGCAAAGTTAAATCCAATAGGTTTTCAAAGAATCAGATAATAGATGTAGGGTCGGACTGTTGACCTTCATGAACAAAGACAAACCATTAGTCACAGTGACATGAGCAAACACATGAGGAAACTATCTCAGTGTGCATAAGTTAGGAGAAAGGAAGTGTGGGGGTGGGGCGGCACTGTAGCATTCCAGCATCTGGCTCTGACTCTTTTGAGTATGATGGGTTTCAGAGCCCAATGCATAGTGGCTTGTCTGAGGAGGCATCAGATGCTGTGCTGCTGCTTGTGAGGAAGGTGAGAAAAGGAAAGTCATTAGTTCTGCTTAGATATTAAAATATTCCCCATTAGAGAGACAGCATGGTCTATTAGCATTCTGCACTCCCACCTTTTGCATTTAACAGATGAGTGACCCTGAGAAAGTACTATGACATCTCAGAACAATAAATTCTTCCTTTGTAAAGTGGGATTGACCATATCAATAGTATCTACCTCATAGGGTTTTTGGGTAATTTAACTGAGATAAAGATGCAAAGTGCCAGAGAAATCAATGTCAGGTTCCTTTACTCCAGGCTTGCTGAAATATGTCCAAGAAGGTTTGAAGTTCCTTAAGGTGTTGGGAATTGTTTAATTTGTGAGGAAAAAGATTCTAGCTTCTAATCTCTATGCTTATCTGGGAACTCAACAGCCTCTTCTCCTTGAGTCTCCTCTGAGATAGGAGGAGACTTGGTGACTGACCAGTCCAATAAAGGCCTGAAAAAAAGTGAAAAAAGGGGACAGGCTAGCACACCAGATCTCCAATTAAGCCACAAAGCAGTGATTTCTGAAACAATTTGGTTCTGGTTAAAAAAGAGAGAGCTGTCTTCTCCGGGAGAAGGATCTGGGTGCCAACACCTGCTGCCCTCTTTATCAGTTCAGAGCCAGGAACCCTTCCAGCCCCCAGTTAGAGAAGGGTCAGCATGAGCGTCTCTTTATGGAAGGACGTGCAGCTGTGCATGCTCAGCAAGAGACTCAGGAAAGATGGCAGAACCTGAGCCCAGAAAAAAGATTCCTTTGGTTCCAGAGAACCTCCTGAAGGAAAGGAAAGCTTACCGAGCACTCAAAGCAACTCAGGCCAAGCAAGCTCTTTTGGAAAAGAGGAAGCAAAAGAAAGGGAGTCAGCTCAAATTCAGGTGCCTCGAATCATTTGTCCATGAATCCCATCGGATCGTCTGTGATGTAGTTGGTCTCAAGCACCTGGATTCGAAGCCTGAGCGTTATGTGCTAAAGGATGCAAATCGTCTGGCCTTTGTGGTCTGTATGGAAAGGGTTAATGGTGTGAGTAACCAGGTGACAAAGACAATAGAGGAACTTCATCTGAAGAAAATTTATAGTGGCGTCTTCATTAAAATGACCCCAACTTCCTTAAAGAAACTTAGAATTATAAAGCCTTATGTAACTTGGGGATATCCTAACCTAAAATCTGTCCGTGAGCTCATTCTGAAACGGAGACAAGCCAGGATAAATAATAAGAAAGTCTCTCTAACAGATAATACTCTGATTGAGGAGCGTCTAGGGAAATTCGGCGTCATTTGCCTGGAAGATATAATCCATGAAATCTGCTCAGTTGGGGAACATTTCTCTAAGGTCTTGAGGTTCCTGTGTCCTTTCCCCTTTCCCCCTGTCGGTGGCCTGCCATGCTGCCAAGAACAGAGTGGGCTTTCTCGAGAAAATGGGCAAACCTGGCTACCGCGGTGAAAGCATCAATCACATCATTCGGCAGCTGAACTAGGCCCAGGATCTCAGAAGATTTATATCTTTTCTGAGTTTATACCCAGTATCTTCAAAGAAGATTTCTTTTCTGCTGGAACTTTGTCTGGACACTAACGAGACAGGAAGAAAAGAGGATCACCTATATAGAAGGAATTTTTCCACCTTGTATACTTTTCCTCAAGGAAGAAACCATATTGGTTTATCCAGCTGGCTTCATCTTGGATTAAAGTCTCATGATCACCAAAGAGGAGTGGCTATACTTCATATTCCGGGATTGGAAGCTAGATTCAACCCGTCCTAGTTTTTTCATGGTGGCCTCCCATCCAGAGAGCAGTCAATGGTTAGCCATGTGTGGTTCTCTACTCCCAGGGTTGAATGTTGTGAAATACACTTTGTCATTCTGCTCTTCACTTGAACAAGACAATGGGACCTGATATGGGTTTTGAAATGACTTTCAAATATAGTGGGCCATCATCTCAAAAAAAAAAAGAGAGAGCTTAGTCTATGAAACATATTAGATATACAGCATATGGAAGCAAAAGAACACAGAAGCATCCTGTTCAATAAACACAAAGGCCCCAGTTACTGGGAGTAAGGATTTATTTAGTGATAAAAACTGCTGGGAAAACTGGAAAGCGGTCTGTCAGAAACGAGGTATAAGCTGACATCTCACACCGTATACCAAGAAAAACTCCAGGTGGATTTTTGATTAAGACATGTTAGGTGGCATCACAAACAAATGAGAAGAACAAGGAAGAAATTGTCTTTCATATCTATAGATGGGGAAGAGTTTATGACCAAGAAAGAGATAGGGAGGATCACAGAAGATATAACAAATAATTTCTATTATGTAAAATTAAAGAATTTTTTCACAAACAAAACTAATGCAGTTAAAATTGGAGAGAAAACAGTTATTTGAGAAATACAATATTTCTTTGAAAAAAGGTATCAGATCTAAGATATATAAGGAATTGGTTGGGATTTATAATAGTACTAATATTCATTCCCCAATAGATAAATGATCAAAGAATATGAGTAAAGAGTTTTCCAAGGAAGAAATCCAAGCTTTTAGCAATCATATAAAATACCTCCCAATCAGCAATAATTGGAGAAATGCAAAGTAAAGTAGTTCTGAAGTTCTACCTTATACACATTAGATTGGCAAAGATGACCAAAGGGGATAATAGATGTGGAAGACTTGTGGGAAAATAGGTAAGTAATGCATAGCTGGTGTGAATTGGTTCAACCATTCTGGAAAACAATTTGGAACTATGTCCAATCTATGCATGCACTTTGACCCAATGAAACCACTTTGTTGTTGTTGTTAGTCAGTTGTTTCAGCCATGTCTGACTCTTTGTGACCCAATTTAGATACTGAAGTGGTTTGCCATTTTCTTCTCCAGCTCATTTTACAGATGAGGAAACTGAAGCAAATAATAGGGTTAAGTGACTTGCTGAAGGTCACACAACTAGTAATACTTCAAAGAGGTCAAAGGAAGAGGAAAAGGTAACCACATATGTAAAAATATTTATGATACGTTTTTGTAGTAGCCCCAAACTGTAAACAAAGGAGTATGCCCATCAATTGTATTTGAATATAATGGAATATTATGTTACATATGGATGTAGTTGAATATTATTTTTCCATAAGAAAGGACAAAATTCAATAGTTCCAGAGGCATTTGGGAGACTTGTATGAACTGTTGGAGAATGAAGTGAGTAGAACTAGGAATATAATTTATACAGTGACATCAACATTATGAAAAACCCAGAACTGTGAAAGACTTTAGAACTCTGCTCAATGTAATGATAAATTGTGACTCTAGAGGACTAGAGATGAATCCTACTTCCCACTCCCTCCTTCCAGGCAAGAAGGAAGGAGAATAAAAGAGACTTAAAGGTATAGGTCTATGTATTTT
The DNA here is from genome assembly GCF_011100635.1 of Trichosurus vulpecula. Lineage (NCBI taxonomy): Eukaryota > Metazoa > Chordata > Mammalia > Diprotodontia > Phalangeridae > Trichosurus > Trichosurus vulpecula. Next base: position 206,622,519 of record NC_050581.1, on the reverse strand, counting down.
CTTTTTAGTTTTGGTACAATTCTTCATGACATTATTAAAGGTTTACATTTTTTTAGGAGCAATGATCACTGAGACCTCGTATGGCTTAGCAAGAAGAGTCTGTGCCAGACTAACCTTATTTTATTTCTGGCCAGGGTTAATAAACCAGTAGATATGATGACTACTACAGACATTTTCCCTTTATTATTATTATAATTTAGCAAATCATTGGAAAAAAACTTATCCAATTGTTAAGGAAGAGATAGTGAAATATGGGCTAGATGAAAATATAATTAAATGGATTTGGGGCGAACAGCCAGACTCAGATTAATCATTAATAGCAAAACACCAACAGAATACAGTCTTCAGTGGAGTCGCCAAGACGTGTTTTTGGCCCTGGGCTCTGGAACACTCTAAACGTTGACTTGGCTTTAGCCATAGATGGCATGGTGATTCCATTTTCAGTTGTCTCAGAGATGAGAGTAGCTAATGCAGTGGATAGTAAGGTCAGGATTAAAACAATATCTTGCCTCCCTAGAGCTGTGGCCTGAATCAAGTAACTGGAAATGAAACAAAGAAAGATACCCTCTTACTGTTGGGTTAAACAAATCAACTTCAGTAGGACAATATGGAGGAGACAGAGCTATATAACAGTCTATTTGACAATATTTGGGGTTTTTCTAGAGTTTGATCTAAGTAATTTTCCAGAGGCAATCCAGCCACCTGTACTCCTCCTATTCAGTTTTTTGCATTGTTCATAAGCTATTGGAAGTTTCCGCCCAAGGTATTGACCCTAGTGGATTAACCGTAGAAGTTGTTTGTTCAACTACATATCATAGATTGGAAATCAGGCTTTTGTCCTCCTTTTTCCTTCCTTTATGTACAGGGTTAGTCCAAATTCTTCTGATGGATAGTATCCCTCACTAAATACACTTTGCAGTGCTTCTGGGCTGAAGATAATCATCTCCGCACCATCAGGCATCCAAGGAGCACCTGGAACATCACAAGGGATCTCCTCTTGCACTTGGACTTTGTTCATGATGTCCTCCAGGTGGGCATCTTTGGCCATCTGATGTCTCCCTGCCTTAGGCCTCTCATGATAGTCATGGTCAGAGGGTTATTAGACACGGTCATCTCAGTGATGGAGTTCAAGGAATCTTGCATAATTTTGACATACGCCTAGGAATGCCCTATTGGAGAAGGGCCCTTGAGGCAGCATGCATTCAGACAAATGACAAAAACCCAAGCCCTTCCTATGTGACAAACATTGTGCTAAATGCTAGGTCATGAATACAAAACAGCAGCCCCTGTCCTCAGGGAGCTCCCATTCTAGTGCCTTTCCTCCATGGATTAGCTCCAATGTATTCTGTCTACAGATTGTATGTAGGTAACTGTTTTCATGTTGGCTCCTCCATTAGACTGTGAGCTCCTTGAGAGTGGGAACTGTTTGGGGCATTTCTTTTTTTATTTATTTGATATTTTTTAGTTTTCAGCATTGATTTCCACAAGATTTTGAGTTCCAAATTTTCTCCCCATTTCTACCCTCCTCCCACTCCAAGATGGCATATATTCTGATTGCCCCATTCCCCAGTCAGCCCTCCCTTCTGTCATCCCACCTCCTTCCCAATTCCCTTTCCCATTACTTTCTTGTAAGGCAAGATAGATTTCTATACCCCGTGTCCTGTATATCTTATTTCCCAGTCGCATGCAAAGACAACTTTTTTTTTGAGCACCTGCTTTTAGAACGCTGAGTTCCAAATTCTCTCCCCTCTTTCCTTCCTACAGAACTGCTTTTTCTTGCCACTTTTATGCGAGATAATTTACCCCATTCTGTCTCTCCCTTTCTCCCTCTCTCAATATATTTCTCTATCACCCCTTAAATTTATTTCATTTTTTTAGATATCATCCCTTCATATTCAACTCATCCTGTGCCCTCCGACTACATATATGTATATTCCCTTCAACTCCCCTAAGACTGAGAAACGTCTCACGAATTACACACATCCTCTTTCCATGTAGGAATGTAAACAAAACAGTTCAACTTTAGTAAGTCCCTTATGAATTCTCTTTGTTGTTTATCTTCTCATGCTTCTCTTGATTCTTGTACTTGAAAGTCAGATTTTCTATTCAGCTCTGGTTTTTTCACTGAGAAAGCTTGAAAGTCCTCTATTTTATTGAAAATCTATATTTTGCCTTGGAGCATTATACTCAGTTTTGTTGGGTAGGTGATTCTTGGTTTTAATCCTAGCTCCATTGACCTTCGGAATATCATATTCCAAGCCCTTCGATCCCTTAATGTGGAAGCTGCTAGATCTTGTGTTATCCTGATTGTATTTTCACAATACTCAAATTGTTTCTTTCTGGCTGCTTGCAGTATTTTCTCCTTGATCTGGGAGCTCTGGAATTTAGCAACAATATTCCTAGGAGTTTTCTTTTTGGGATCTTTTTCAGGAGGTGATCAGTGGATTCTTTCAATTTCTATTTTACCCTCTGATTCTGAAATATCAGGCAGTTCTCCTTCATAATTTCTTGAAAGATGATATCTAGGCTCTTTTTTTGATCATGGCTTTCAGGTAGTCCAATAATTTTTAAATTATCTCTCCTGGATCTATTTTCCAGGTCAGTGGTTTTTCCAAGGAGATATTTCACATTGTCTTCCACCTTTTCATTCCTTTGATTCTGTTTTATAATATCTTGATTTATCATCAAGTCACTAGCTTCCACTTGCTCCAATGTAATTTTTAAGATAGTATTTTCTTCAGTGGTCTTTTGAACCTCCTTTTCCATTTGGGTAATTCTGCCTTTCAAGGCATTCTTCTCCACATTGGCTTTTTGGAGCTCTTTTGCCATTTGAGTTAGTCTATTTTTTAAGGTGTTATTTTCTCCAGTATTTTTTTCGGGTCTCCTTTAGCAAGTCATTGACTTGTTTTTCATGGTTTTCTTGCATCACTCTGATTTCTCTTCCCAATTTTTTCTCTACTTCTCTTACTTGCTTTTCCAAATCCTTTTTGAGCTCTTCCATGGCCTGAGACCATTTCATATTTTTCTTGGAAGCTTTTGATGTATGCTCTTTGACTTTGTTGACTTCTTCTGGCTGTATGCTTTGGTCTTCTTTGTCACCAAAAAAGATTTCAAAGTCTGAGTCTGAATCTGAGTCTATTTTCACTGCCTGGCTATGTTCCCAGCCAACTAGCTGACCCTTGAGTTTTTCGTCCGGGACATTACTGCTTGTGGAGTAGAGAGTACTTTGTTCCAAGCTTTAGGGGCCTTGTGCTGCTGTTTTCAGAGCTATTTCTATACAACAGGGTCTGCCACACCAACGCTCCTCCTCCCGCAAAACCGCCAACCCGGACCGCCACTCAGATCCAAGTAGGCTCTGCACTCCCGCTCTGATCTGCCACTTAATTCCTCCCACTTGGTGGGCCTGGGGCTGGAAGCAACTGCAGCTGGAAGCTGCCCCAGAGCTGCACCACTTCTGCGCCCCTGGGGCTGGGGCTGACTAAGCACAAATTTCTCTCCATTGTAGCAGCTATACCCACTAACCTTCTCTGTTATCTTTGGCATTTGTGGGTTGAGAAGTCTGGCAACTGCCACAGCTCAATGATTCAGGGCCCTACCACCTATTCCACCTGACTCCCGGTCTGTTTGGTCCTGGCGCGGCTCACACTAGGCTCTGCTCCACTCACCTCCCAGCTCTGTGTGATAGTCCTTTCCCTGTGACCATCCAGGCTTTCCTGGGCTGGAGTCCTGTTTCTCTCTGGTATTTTGTGGGTTCTGCAGCTCTAGAATTTGTTCAGAGCCATTTTTATAGGTGTTTAGATCTGGGGGAGAGCTCACACAAGTCCTTACTTTCCAGCAGCTATCTGGGGCATTTTTTTTTGATCCTTAGCACAGTGGGTAGTGCATAGTGAGAACTTAACAAATACTTAATCTCTAAGAAGGGAAATGACATACCTGGAGGGGGTGTTATGGACAAATAGGGCACTTGGGTTACAAAGATGGTGAGTGGGACATAGGGGAGCATATTGAAATATGTCATCGAGGACAATGGCAATTTTTTTCAGAATTTATCAAGACCTGGAGAAGAGAGAGGAGGAAGGAAAGAGAACCCTGAAGTTTTTCCAAGATATGGCCTCAGGCATGGGCTACAAGTAGCAGTATGCTGGTAAATGCTTAACAGACTTCTGGAAATTTTTTTTTTACCTGTGACACACTTTTAAGTTTAGTCTGCATTTTAAAGATTTTCTCCATGACTTTCTTAAGTCTAGGCAATCAAAAATAATAAATCCAGCCCTTATTTGTAGCATTTGCTGATTTCTTAGGTGTCAATGCTCACGCTAAAAATTTAACAACCACATTTCTAAAGTCTGTATAAGTTGGCTCCCGCACATCCCTGTGACAAGCTAGTTGGAGTGAAGGCGATAGAAGAGGTGGCTTAGAGGATCATATGCTTTTATAAAATCCATTCAACTTATTAGCAGAGGCTGTCATGTATTCTCTGTGTCTGTTATGATTATGTGATGGCAAAGATTCAGTTGTAGTGTAATCTCACTTGAGAAAATTTACCTGTTTCTCCCTCATTAGAGATGCTCCTGATTTATGTGGAGTCTAGTCTCATAAAAACTTTTATAAAGGTGTGGACTCAGGCCTATGGGTCAGACCTGCACTTCAGGAAACTCCCATGGGTAGCTGAATGGGGAATGGACTGGGGTGGGAGGAGGCTGGAAGCAGGTAGATCCCAGCAGCTACTGCTGTAGTCCAGGAGTGAGGAGATGAGGGAGGGCACCACCAGGTGGGTGGCTATGATAAATAGAAAGCAGCATCTGTGCGAGATGCTGTGGAGACAGAAATGGAGGCGATCTCTGGCAATGGAGTGGATGGGTTGAGTGGAAGAGAGCAAAGAGTAGAAAGGGAAAAATCAAGGATCAGAGTGACTGAGAGGATGGGTGGCCCCCAGCCAGAACAAGGAGCTTCAGAAGAGGGGCAGGCTTAGAGGGGAAGGTAACAATTTTTGTCTGGGATGAGGCAATATGGAATGGAGGGTTAGGGCTCAAGTCAGAGGCATTGAGGGTTAGGGTTAGGGTTCGAATCATCAGTGTGGAAAGAGAGCCGACTTCGGAGTTCCATAGCTTTACTCTCAATCCTGCCTTTCATACCTGGATGATCTTGGGTGAGTCTATTCCACTGTCTGGGCTTCAGCTTTCTTAGCTGTAAAACAAAGAGGCTGAATTGGATGGCCTCCATGGTCTTTTCAGTTGTTGAGCCTCTGACACATCCTAGGAGACACCTGGCTCTGAAGATCAGAGGTTCCCCCTGCTCCACACACAGGGGACAGTGTAAGCTGGGGACCACCTGTGGGGGAGGAGCCTGAGTTTGGAACAAAGCCACACATTCCCCTCCCTTGAAGCAGGTAACACAAAGCCACTGCTTATGGGGTCTCCAGCTGAACCCTAAGAAAACAGTCTTCCTCCTTTCCCTGGGGACCTTTGAGCCAGAGATTTCCAAGAGCTCTGTGTGAATCAGCAGGTGTCCCATTTCCTAGACAAGAAGGCATTTTAGGAGATAGGACTTGGACCCAGAGGAAGAAGTTGTTAAAAACTCAGAAAGGCAGAGTCAAATTCTGACCATGTCATTTACTAGCTGTGTGACCTTGGGCAAGTCACTTAACCTCTCTGCCTGCCTCAGTTTCTACTGTTATTTTCTCTAAAGTAGTTACAGGTTTTTGTTTCTTGTCTCTGACTTCAACCATGGCAGAAATGACTGCCAAAGAAGAACTTATTCTTCCTTAGTATCTCACTTCATTATTTCAGCAGACTGAGTGAGTACCGACAACACTGACCTTTCAGATCATTAATCTGGGATGGGTGGGTATACCCCACTCAATTGGAAAATATGCCTGCTGCTTTATTTAAGGCAAAAGTATTAGGGAACACCCAAATCTTGGAGGCTGGTTACTCTCAAGGAGATTAACTCAGTGCCTCTTTGGGACTGCTACCTTGTAGTATCCTAAGGAACCTGGACTGGGCTAAACTGGTTGGGATTTACATAGGAATTCACCTGGCCTTTGTAATTTTCACACTCACTTGGAGCTGGGAGAGGAATCCTGGACAGGGCCCTTGTTCACCAACAATGCCGGAAGAATCCCAATTTGAGCTGGGGAGGGAGCTTGAGTCTGAATGGTTTCCTGACCTCAACACATATGGGTGTTCCTTGGGAGAGGCGGGGAGGATTCTGGGACCCCACAACACTTCCCAAAGAGACTCCAAGTTTAGTTTTCCTCAGTCTGGCATTAGGAAGAACAGGCAATGCAATATATTCACATGTTGTCAGAATTGGCACCATCAGGTAGATTGGCAATTTTGCCATTGTTCCAGTTGGTGCTTTTTAATATTGCTTGGATAAAGCCTGAGTCCCTGCTCCCCTCTCCCCTGCTTCCTCCTGTTCAGTCTGCTTATGCTGCTGCTGCCTCCAAGGTAAATCTTCCCACCTCTTGGATCGATAGGCTACTGGGCCTTAATTAAAGCTGCGGGAAGAAATTGATGCTGGAAATTAAACTCCTCCAGTGTCTGGAAGCAAAGGGACTCTTGGGTTTGTCATGTGGGAATTTCCATTCTGTTTGAATAAATATTAAAAAGACCCAGCCTCCCTCCCAACAGGCTACAAGCTCTGAAGCTCCCCCACTAAAAGGAAGCCCCACGTGGTGACATTGTGGGGTCTCTGTGAATGTTAATATCAGCTCACTGTAGCTGGGCACAGCCTGGGAGGGGAGAAGTGAACCCACTGTTCTTTCTTAGTGATTCTGGAGGACAGGTGCCATGGAGAGTTGAAATTCAATCCCCAACCTAAGGATTGGCCAATCATTTCAATCTGTGTCCCTTTTGTAGGCAACCCTAAATCAGAATTCAAGAGGTAGAAAAGTCCTCAGTGGCCCTCTGATCTAGTCCATACCTGAAAAGTAATCCTTTCTAGAACATACGCAACAAGTAAGCATTCTGCTTTGCTCAAAGTTCTCCAATGAGGAGGAACCCAACAACTTCCATGGCTACCCTTTCAAAATTTGTCTTCACCTCAAACCTAAATTTGCTCTCTGTAAGCTCTACTCATTACTCCTATTTCTGCCTCCTGGGACTGAGTACTGACTTTGAAGTCAGAGGACCTAGGTTCAAATCTCACCAGTACGACTTTAGGCAATTTTTGTCCCTCCCTCCCGGATTCCTCCTCTATAAAATGACTTGATGGTCTCTGGAGTTCCTCTGAACTCAAGAGGTAATTTCCTATGATCCTAAGTCTAGCCCCTCTTTCCACTGGAAAGCACTTTGGATACCTGAAGACAGCGTCTAGGTATCTCCTAAGTCTCTTCTCCAGAGTAAGGTCCTCAGCTTCCTATGTTGTTAACATGACCCCCAAGGGAGGAAGGAGAGATGCTATTCTTTTCATCCTCTCTTCAAGCAGAGCACTGTGCAGGGATTATGTGCCCCCCCCCCCACTGTGGGGGGAAGGAGAAGGAAGGGATGAAAACATAGATTACTTTTTAATAGTTGTTCAACATGGAGTGGGCTGCCCAGAGATGTAATGAGCTTCCTGTCACAGGATGGAATTAAACAGAGGCTAAACTTTTCTTTCTTGGGTGCTGTGGAAAGACATCCTCATTGGAAGGGAATTTGGACTTGACTTACCTGGTCTGCTGAGTAGGGACAACTATATGCTTCCCCTTGGAAAGAGTGCAGGGAGTGACGGCCTCATTAACCCAGGTTTCCCTATAATGTGAAGGAGTGGGCTGCAATAACTTTGACAGAAATTGGAGGGATGTTAGTTGTGGGCATAAACAGAGATTGAGAGATAACACAACTGGGTTTTGAGCCACAAAATGTGGGAGCTAGAATGCTCCCCACCCCCAACATACCTGGCCCCCATGCCTCCTTGGCCAGGCCTCTCAGAATTGGGAGCTTCCTTTAAGGGCCAATCCCAGCCTTCCTTGGTCCTGCTCAGATGTTAGGGCTATCTCCCTCAAAAGTGCCTCCTCTTCTCTCAACCTTTCTATTGCTGCCCAGTAGAATTTAAGGTCATGGACAGGCAACAGTCTAATTTTTGCCCTTGTCTGGCAAGTGCTTAGATCCCAGCCCATATTAAGTCTTTTATAAACCCTTATTGACTGGAATTGAGCCAAGACCTGAATTGAGAGTGATCAGTGTGGACAAGAGAAGGCAGAGGTCGGAAGCAAGACACAAAGCAGTGAAGCTGAGGAAACCAATATGAAATTCCTGCCCCTTTACCATGGTCATGATTGCAGTCATTGTCCCTGACCTTTCTTCCTACCCTGATATGATTTATAGAATCTTGGTCCCTTGTCCCTGCACTCCAACCTCACTTAAGCTCTATCCCCTTGATCTTGTTGGACTACTCCCACTAGACAGGGTCCACATGACTACCCCTCCTAAGGTATTGCTCTTGCTAACAGGCTTTAGAGCTGGAGTTCTGGAGTCTTTTGGTATCCTGGTAACCCCTTTGGTAGTCAGCCTGGGGAAGCCAAAGGATCCCCTCCTCTTCAATGTATGTGACAAAATAGAGAGTTACCAATGAAACCAAGTATGTAGAAATACAGTGGTCAAAATATGAAAAAGTTCATAGACTCTGGGTAAGAATCTCTGCTTTAAAGAGACTTCTTCTTGTCTAGCAGGGCCAGCTTCTCTCCCTCCTTCCCTCTCTCTCCTTGTTGCTTTGTCTCTCTCCTTCCTCCTCCATGCCAACTTCAGGGCAGCTACCTGTCTGCTGCTCCAGAACCCTTGCTGCCCCTCCTCCCTTCAGTTCTGGAACCTTGATCCAATCAGCTTTGCCTCTGCTCCTACAAAGAATGTGCCAGTCTATTCTTCTAAGGACCATCTCTAGGCCAAAGTTTTCTTCACTAGTCACTGCTCCACTCCTTGCGGTGTCTCCCCCATTACACTGAAAGTTCCAAATCATAGTTTTGAGAACAGGAAAAGACCTTAGAGATCAACCTGGAGCAAAGAGAGACCCAGAAAAGATCTATTGATTTGTCTGAGGTCACAGATATAGTAGGTGGCAAAGTCAGGATTTAAACTCAGATTCTTGATTCTAAAGCTAATAGTCTGGAGTGGATCTTCCTATTAGATTCTCTCTCTCTCTCTCTCTCTCTCTCTCTCTCTCCTCTCTGTCTCTGTCTCTCTGTATTTGTACCCTACCAATGCTCATCATGCTGCTTGGAACATAGTAAGCATTTAACAAGTGCCATCTATCTATCTATCTATCTATCTATCTATCTATCTATCTATCTATGTTTCTATCTACTGATTTGTTTATTCATTCATTTTTTGTTTCTCATTGCCTCTCCCCCTTGACCTACCTGTCCATATCAATGAACACAACACATACAACTGAATTATTAGGACAAGTTCTTATCAAGGCCCTTAATACAGGGAAGGGAGAAAGAAATACACATTTATTAAGCCCCCATTGTGTTATTTTGAGGAAACTGAGGCAAACAGTGTTAAGTGACTTTCCTAGGGTAACACAGCTAGTAAATGTCTGAGGCCAGATTTGAACCCAGCTCTTCCTGAACCCAAGCCCAGCCTATCCACTGGGGCCACCTAGCTGCCTCCTATAGCTGGTAGCTCCAGTACATAAATTCTATCTGTAATTCCCTCAGTGGAACAATCCTTCGAATAGAACATATTTCAGGCTGTCTGTAGTTTCCTGGATGGTCAGCATGGTTTTCTGTATCTGAAAACCCTTTGCCTGGCATCCAACCAGCCAGTGACTGTCACTCACACACTTAGGCAGAAAAACACTCTCTGTTCTCAGGCTTATTGTTAGAGCTTGAAGCAGAGCTTTCATGAGAGGGGACACTCTACTTGTCCTTTAGTTTCAGATGGACTATCACTTGGAGAGGGATCAGACTTATTCTGCTTGGTCCCAGGGGCCAGAACTAAGAATACTGGCAGGAGATGTAAAGTATCAGGTTCAAGATAGGTATCAGGAAATCCTTCCTCAGAATCAGAGTTGGCTCATCATGGAGAGGGCTGTCTCAGGAGATGGCAGACTTTCTCTCCTTGGAGGTCTTCAGGCAGAGAAACTGGGACACACATTAGCTATGTCACTACAGACTTTCCTTTGGGGCATGGGTTCGACTAGAGGCCATGGAGGTCTCATCCATCTGACATTCTGCGATTTTGCTTCCTAGCTTAGTGTGACTTGCTGGAGAGGTCACTCCCCTGGTCCCACCTTCAAGGGCCATGAATTCACTAGTCTTTGGAGAGGTGGGGCTTCTGTGGAGGTAATTCAAATAAGGCACTGACCTCCCACAAACTTGATAAAATGATAGAATTCCATTAGACCTCTGAGCTTTTCAGGGATTTCCAGTTTACCCAGGCTTTCCAATGCCCTGGATACTTGAAGGTTTAATCTGTATCTTCAGGTGCCTGGCTCACCTCAGCCACAATCCCAAGCCCAGGCTACCATCTGCCCTTGCTTGAGAAACAGTAACCAGGAAGAAGAGTCTTGCTTTTTTCTTACTCACAGAATCTTCCTTCCTCCCTTCCTTCCTTCCTTCCTTCCTTCCTTCCTTCCTTCCTTCCATATAGCCCTAAATCAAGATCAAGTCAAGACATCACCCTGGGATGTCATTAGTCCTCTTTGAAAACAAAGGACAAACAACAACAAATCAAGATCCTGCCCTGACCTTAAAAAATCTCTGAAAGAATTACATTGTAAGAATGGTCTGAGGCCAGGTATCTCTTTTACTTGGGGGGCTGGGGCTGGTGGATCTCTTGAGCTCGGGGATTTGGACTTCATTGAATTAAGCTAATTGGATATCTACAATAAATTTGGCACTGATATGTTAAATCCTTGGGGGAAGGGAATGAGAGGCTGCCTGAGGAGGATCAAAAGGTCAATGCTTCAGTGTAGTTCAGTGTAGATCAGCAAGTCAGTGTTCTTTGTACTTCTAGCCTGTGAGAGATGGGAAGAGCCAGTCTCAAATAAAAGAATGACCTCACTTTGTTTGCAGATACCCCAACTCCAAATGAAAATCAAATGCAAAGAGGGCTGGAAGAGTAACACACTGGTGTGCATCCTCCCTCTTACATTATACTGCTAATATAAATGGGCAGCTCCTGGGGAGACTCTTCTGATCACTTTGTGCTCCTCTGGTTGGAAAGGCTAGGTCTACATGAACAGGAGTTTCCCCCCTCATTTGACCCAAAGGAATGAACATCTTCTGCCCTTGGCTGAGGTTATCTATCCATCCATTCTGGCTGCATGAATGCTTGTGAGCAATATACAGAGAACCACTGGAAACAGATGTGAAGCCAGCCAGGCTTCAGAGAGGGGGGGGATGGAGAGTCGGACCAGATTGGGAATTGATTTCAAAGTAATGAACCTTTGTTTCATCCTGCTCTTTCAAAAGAGTTTGCAGAGTCAATAGGTGATGGTACTTTAATTAAAACAGCAGAATACATTGAATACAAGAAATTAAACACTTGACTCTAGCATCTGAAAAGAAAGAAGACCTTGGGGATCAGTAGAAATATTGCCTGAATCCCAAGGCAGAAAGAACTGTTTATATGAACTAAAAGTGTGTGTGTGTGTGTGTGTGTGTGTGTGTGTGTATGTGTGTATGGGGGGGAGGAGAAAGAGAGGAGGGATAGAGAGTATGAGAGAGAGAGAAAGAGGGAGAGAGGGAGAGAGAGAGAGAGAGAGAGAGAGAGAGAGAGAGAGAGAGAGAGAGAGAGAGAGAGAGAGAGAGAGAGAGAAGCACCTGCAAGTTTACTTTGGAGACTATGAGGTCACCCTACTTGTTGGTCAGACCCAGTGAAAGTCAGTAGGGGCAAAGTGGTGTAAAGGCATCTGTAGAAATACCTGACTGTCATCCCAGATACTGGAGACCTTCTGGGTTGGTAGCAGTAGCTGCTGTCCATCATACTACATCCAAATGATTTTCTGAGAGTGTGGCTAAGAATAGGGTGCTAGAATAGTCTTGAAATGAAGGGGCATCAGAGAGACCAGGCATATAGGCTTCCCCTAACAATTGAGGTCCCACAGGACACTATCCTGGACTCTTTTTCTTTTACTCTATTTTACTTGGGGATCTCCTCAGCTCCCATAGATTCAAAGACCATCCCAGTGCTGATGATTCTCAGATCTGCTTGTCTAGCCTACACTCTCTGCTGGACTCCAATCTCACATCTTTACCTCTAAGACATCTCAAACTGGATGTCCTTTAAACATTTGAAATTCAACATGTCCCCAACTGAACCTACTGGCTTTCCCTCCAAAGCCTCCCATCATCCTGACTTCCATATTATTGTTGAATATACCACTACCTTCCCAGTCACCCAAGCTCAGCAAAAATGCATGTAATAGGATCTTGTATTCTCTACCTCTTTCAGTTAATTGAGTGGTGGCTCCATGGTCATTAATAGAGAAAAGAGTTTGTTCTCAAAATCTTTCCCATTTATTATCTATTTGTTGTCTGCCTTCAGATTCCATCCTGCTGTGTCTGGACCCTGGCCCTACATCAGGATGGGTTGGGAGGTGGGCAGGATGAAGGGAGGCAGGGCACTTGATGGTTCCAGGCATCAGGTCCTCTAGTCATTTGTCATTGTTCATTTTCACTTACCAGCAAAATCGTTTGGGCGACCTCAGACAACAGGTGCTTGGCATGAAACATTTCTTAATTTTCTAGGATGCTCCAAATGAAAAGAGAAACTCGGTATTTACCATAGCTCTGATCTTCTTCTCTAGCTTAAGCTTTGGCTCTCCATTGGCATTCCCTCCTCATTCCCTACTGCACACAGACACTGAATATGCATTTGAGAATAATAGCATGAACCAGAGAGAATAATTTTTGTACTCTGTTTACATAGTAGTTTAGAACAGAAAACATGACTCACAGGCTGATTTTCTATTCAAACCATGTCATCTCTACTCAGGGCCATGTCTGGACAACCAGCCCATTTAGATTCAATCTGATGCTTATGCTTTTTCTGAATCACTTGACAATAAAAGTTGTTTTAAACATCATTTTCAAAGTTGTAATTGTTGGGTTGAAATACTCAATAAAACAATCATTATTTCCCGATGAATGTTTTTAAAGCCAAGTATTGGGTGGAGAGGCAGTGACAGCTAGGGGGTGGGGGGAGAGTGGTTTGCCTTCTCTGCTGTTCTGCAATTGAATCTGGTACCTTTGTTCCTAATGCCATCTAACAAAGGCTATTTCTCAACATTTAGCTCCAGTCATCATGTTCCCCACTGGAGAGAGAGTGGAGGCAACTGAGCCTCAAACATCTGGTGGCAATGAACAACCACACACACACACACACACACACACACACACACACACACACACCATGTACTGAAAAGGCTTCTGGTGTGGTTAGAATTATTGCTGTGATGGTCCAGGAATGACTGTGTGGCTTCTGTATTCAGGGCATGACACTATCTGTCCTTCTATTTCCAGAGCAAGAACTCAGTCCCCCAAACACCCAGATGGCAGAAAGCTGATTATCCTCTTAGCCCTGTTCAGCCACAGGAGCCTAACCAGAACAAATATCCTCTTGCCCTATGAGCCATACCAAGAATGGCCACCATGTTCAGCCTTCTCAAGATCTTTGTCTGTGAAGTCTCAATCCTTTGCTTTCATAAATTTCTGACTACAACACAAAACGGTTAGAGTCCGTGAAGAGGATGGAAGAGGGAGGGAGACATAGTGGGTGGCCCCTGGCCAAGGGATTCTCCTTGTGATTTTACATTCTGGCCAGCAAAGAGCCAGTAGGGAATGCTGTCATTTCTGCTGCCCTCTTCTTCAGTTCCTGGTCCACTTCCTTCCCCTTTAAGGCATGTAGTGAGCCTCACAACTACAGCTTGAAGCTGCTTTGCTTCCAATTCCCCTTGAGTCATGGTGATGACAAGGGCGGGGGGTGGTCACCAATAACTTCCTAGTCACTGTGCTATGAAATGGTTGCAGATCTGTGGAGGCTCTTAGAAGACACTATGTATATAGTTAACTGTCCCAGATGGTATACGCTGGCTGGGGGCTGGTGGGTTAGTAAGTTATTCGTAAAGAGGAAGATCCCTATCAATCAGTCATTGAACCAACAAGCATTCATCCAGTGCCTACTATGTGCTAGACACTGTGCTTCATGCTAGAAATATAAAGACAACTTTTGTTGGGGGAAGGAAGCAACATGTGCATTTTAAAGTATGGCGACACATATGGAAAGTCAATCTGAGCTTGTTTATGTATGTGTGGGAGCCCTGGGAAGAGGAGGGGATTCAGAAAATGTCTCCTGGAGAAGGTAGTGCATGAGAATCAGGTGTTCTGAGGTGGGGAGCTGAGCAAAGAAGGCTTCCAGTGTGGTTTGTTCCCTTCCTCCTTCTGAACAAGCTTTCTTGGTGAAAGTGAAAATAAGTTTCATAGCAATTCTTGGGAAATAATATTACCAAAACTAGGCTCAGGTGGGACTCTAGCATTTTGTATAGAACTTTGCCTTTCTACTCCCTAGAGAATAATCTTTAGGAGGTGCAGCAGTAGAAAAATAAAATCCATCCCAGGTGGTCAGCTTTCTAGCCTGGGGCCTCTTTGAACTAAGAGGTCTGAATGAGACTTCGGACAATGGCTCCAGAGCACATCGCAGACCTGTGTTCAAAATCTTTCGAGTCTGCCAGGACCTCTCCATCATGCCCTCTTCTCCCACTCCAAGCCTGTCATCATCCCTTTTGTATAGCAAGACTTCAGTAGGGGATGGTTCCAGACTCTGTGGTACCTAGGGCATTGATGCAATGAATGATGTTGGGCTTGGGAGGAGAAACATGGGTGGCCATTCCCTTAGCCTGAACAAGCCACACCAAGGGCTAGAATCCCCAGCTGCCTCTTCAGTGAAATTCCATTCAGGAACAGGCCCTTTGCCCAATGCTGGGGGACACAAAGACGAACCCTGAGAATTTTGCCCCATTACTTAGGCATTTGTTTCTCCACCTTGGACTAAAAACCATGATGCTTCTCAAAACATTTTAGAAGCATTGTAGCAATGTCATAATCTACAATTCTGTCCATGTACGAGAACTCTGACTTGATCCTGAAACTGGGCTCAGGTTACCCCAAATAACCTGTGTAACCAGTTGTAATGAAGATGAGGGCAAGTTCTCCTTCATTTCAGGTCCTCAGGGAGGGGCAGGATAATCACTTGCTGGGTGCAGGGATTTTGTTGCAAGGAGCATTCTTGTTCACATCAAGTTGGACTTAACTTTGAGGTTCCCTTTATTCTGTGATACCCTAATGGGTGTGAGAATGAGAGTTGTGGACTCTCAGAGCCATTAGAGATAACCTGCTCCTATCCCCTCATCTGCTAGAAGAGGGAACTGATGTCTAAGAAAATGACACCTTTGTTCCAAGGTCACTTGACTAGTTAGAGGACTGTTGACTCTTAAGAGATTTAGGTTATTATGGCTTTATTGAACAGTTCCTAGTGGAAGGGTGTGGGTTGCCAGATAATTTGTGGAGAAAATGAATTAGTTTCACTGGAGATACTTTCGAACTCTAAGATAGTGAGATTGAATTATTACAAGATTCTCTCATTGGGTGATTCTAGAAATCTGAGATTCCCAGATTCTATGATTCTATGAACTCTCTTTGGTACAGCGACACTGGCCTACTGGTCAATCCATAGACAAGACTCCCCATCTCTCCATTCTGGGCATTCTCTTAGTCTGCCTCCATACCTGGAATGCTCTCCCTCTTCTGTTCTGCCTATAAACCTCCCTGGCTTCCTTTAACTTCCAACTAACATCCCACCTTCTACAGAAAGCCTTCCCTACCCCACTTTAATTTTATTGTCTTCCTTTTACCAATTATTTTCTATTTGTTCTGTATATAACTTGCTTTCTTTGGTATCTATTTGTATCCCCAGCACTTAGCACAGTGCCTGGCACATAGCAGCTGCATAATAAACGTTGAGTGTTTGTTTGACTTATACAGTTTCCCTGGGGTAGGGTTGGACAGCCCCTAAGGTCCCTCAGACTCCAAATCTATGTCTATATAGGTATCTATATCTATTTTTGGGCAAGCTTATTTTGATATGTCTATCTGTGGGGTCACAATTTCATCCACTCTGGTGCTCCTCCATGGCTCCTTGGGCTCCAGGATTTTTGTGCATGGTTCTCCATAACTCCTCCAATGTGGATTTGTGAGATGCTCCTCAGGCCCTCTTCTGGGTCTTTTAGTGCTTCCTGGGTACAAGTGCTTGGCTTGGCTTGTCCCTCAATTCTTTCTAGATGACAGGTTTACCCAACTTTCAGCTTCTCCACTTTTGGGGAGGAAGTTTTCATGCCGAGATGATGCATTCTGTGCATGCCCACCATACCTCTTTCTATTTTCACATACAAGTCCTCACTGGAGCAATCTCTGCAGAAGTTTTTGAAGTGTGCCAGTTAACATTTAATATTAATAATTTTCTGACAGCTTCAGGAAATCCACAGAAAGCTGTGATGGATTTTGTGTAATAGAATGTCCCAGAGACATAGCTCCAAGATTAGTGAAGAGATGAAGAACCTAAAAGATCTGCTCAGAAATCTAGTCCAAGTAGACTGGCTCTGTATCCCAGCTTGTGCTAGACACACCAGTCTCAGAAATGCAGATGTCATGGGACTAAAAAAAGAAAACAAAACAGGAGGTGAATTTTCAGCACGTCCTGGGCTGCTTTATTTGTCCAAGGCCGCCTTTAAGAGTCATGTTCTCAAAAAGGGCAGAGCCAAGATGGCAGCTGGAAAGCAAGGACTTGCGTGAGCTCCTTGCCAGGTCCCTCCAAAAACCTATAAAAATGTCTCTGAACCAATTCTAGAACTGCAGAACCCACAAAATAGCAGAGGGAAGCAGGGCTCCAGCCCAGGACAGCCTGGATGGTCACTGGGTAAGGTCTATTGCTCACGGAGCTGGGAGTAGAGGGGAGCAGAGCCCAGCATGGGTGGCAGCAGGGCCAACCAGACCAGGAGCCTGGCAGAATAGGCCGTAGTGCTCTGAATCAGTGAGCTGTGTCAGTTACCAGACTTCTCAACCCACAAACACCAAAGACAACAGAGAAGCTTAGTGGGAAAAGCTGTGGAGAGTGAAAGGAGTTTATGGTTGGGACACTGCTGCTGGGGCAGCAGAGGTGGTGCAGCTACAGAACTACAGCTGCATTTGCTTCTGGCCCCAGGCCCACGTGGTGGGAGGAATTAAGTGGTGGATCAGAGCAGGAGTGCAGAGCCTGCTTAAGATCTGAATCCAGCCTGGGTTGGAGGTTCTTGGGGAAGAAGGAGTGCTGGTGTGACAGAGCTGGCTGTATAGAAATAGCTCTGAAAACAACAGCTCATCCCCTCAAGCTTGAAACAAAGTATTCTTTACTCTACAAGCAGTCATACCCTGATGAAAAACCCAAGGGTCAAGTAAGTTGTCTGGGAACATGTCCAGGCAGCGAAAACGGATTCAGATTCAGTCTCAGACTTTGGAATCTTTCTTTGGTGACAAAGAAGACCAAAGCATACAGCCAGAGGAAGTCAACAAAGTCAAAGAGCCTACATCAAAAGCCTCCAAGGAAAGCATGAATTGGTCTCAGGCCATGGAAGAGCTCAAAAAGGATTTGGAAAAGCAAGTTAGAGAAGTAGAGGAAAAATTGGGAAGAGAAATGAGAGTGACGCGAGAAAACCATGAAAAACAAGTCAATGACTTGTTAAAGGAGACCCAAAAAATACTGGAGAAAATAACACCTTAAAAAATAGACTAACCCAAATGGCAAAAGAGCTCCAAAAAGCCAATGAGGAGAAGAATGCCTTGAAAGGCAGAATTAGCCAAATGGAAAAGGAGGTCCAAAAGATCACTGAAGAAAATACTACCTTAAAAATTAGATTGGGGCAAGTGGAAGCTAGCGACTTGATGAGAAATCAAGTTATTATAAAACAGAACCAAAGGAATGAAAAAGTGGAAGACAACGTGAAATATGTTATTGGAAGAGTCACGTTCTCTAGGGATGGGCTGCATTTCCTCTTCCACAACTCCCAGTAATCCAGAGCCTATTAAAAAGGATGAGCTTTAGCTGCTTCTCTCTAACTCAAACCACAGTCTGGGAAGACTCAGTAATGACCCAGACCTGAATGGAGCAGTGTGAGCTGAAGTCCCTGATTTAATCTGACCACATCCCTGGGCACCCAGCACCTGTGTAGGATGTAGGAACACAAGACCAAGTGGGTGCTTCATGAAATAACCAGAAAACTTCTGTGCTGCGGAAAGGAGCATCAACAACGGCCTCTTTGCATTTCTTTATTTTAACCCATTCAAAAAAATAAGAGAAATCTCTTCCCACTCTCTGTGTTCCAATGGTAATTAAAACAGAGTTTAAAAACTTTTGTTGTAATAAACACAGTTAAGGCAAAAGGCAAAACAGCAGAAATGGGTCTGTAACAGAGTTTTCCCCCAAATTCTTACTGTCCTTAATGTCATTCTGAACTTTTCTAATGTTTCCAAGCATTCACAAAACAAATTCCAGTGGCTCTTTTTTAAATTAACAGTTTGTCTGAATTCAAACCTGTGAAATAAAGTGCTACTTCTTTGACAAATCTGGGATTTCCACAGTGTGTGCACTCCTTTCCATGGTGCAGATCTCAACCCCTCAATGACTTTCTGTCTCGTGCTACTGTTATCCATCTCTTTCCACCAGGAGGATTTCCCCGGTGTAGTGGAATGTGAGAAGTACTTGATTGTCCTTCTGGATCCCTATGTGACTAGATTACCTTCCTTTGGGGGTCAAACATAAAACCCAAAGGATTGGGCAGCTAGGTGGTGCAGTGAGTACAGCACTGGCCCTGGAGTCAGCAGGACCTGAGTTCAAATCAGGCCTCAGACACTTGACACATGTACTGTGTGACCTTGGGCAAGTCACTTAACACCAATTGCCCTGCCAAAAAGCAAAAAAAGACCCCAAACCTCAAGGATTTCTTCAGCCCACTTCTCAAGTGCCAAACATTGCTAACATGTGACTGGTCTCCAGCTCCTATTTCTCCTTTTGGTGCATCAGCAATTTGGATTCTTTGGGGACTGGTGTATAGCCGTATAATATCACTGGGAAAGAACTCACAGAAAATAAGAGTCAGAAAGAGCTCAATGGCCAGTCTATACCAGAAGAAAATGTTCTCTCTCACATACTTAGAATGTGGTCTTCCTGCCTTGGCTTGAGGTCTTTCAGGGACAGAGCACCCACTACCTCCAGGGCACCTCCCATCCAGCCTTTGGAGACTTCTCCCTCATAGGACATTATCCTACAGCACAACAAAGCTTTCTTCTTCTCTATTTCCTCCCATTATTCCCAGTCCTCTACTCTACACTCAAGCAGAGTCAAGTCTTGCTCGTAATAGTCATCCAAATACTTGAAGACATCCATCTCTCATGTTTCCTGAGTCTTCTCTTCTCCAGGGTAAATGCCCTCAGTTCTTTACTGTAGTCTATAATGTCATGACCTTGAGGCCCTTTCCCATCCTGCTTGTCCCAAACACTTTTCATTCTCTGAATGGCTTTCCTAAAACATGGTACCCGCTATGTATTAGACCCCAGATGGTGTCTGACAAGATCAGAGCACTGCATAGCCAGTTATTACCTCCTTTCCTCTTGATTTCTTCACCAGGAAGCCCAAGATCCCTTGTGGTCTAGCCTCTCCAGCTGCTATATTGTACTATTGGCTCACGTTGACTGTACATAGCTCACCAAAGCCCTCAGATAATTGTCTGGTTCAGTTTTGCCTATGTCAGAAACCACCTAGCCCAACCCAAACTTTAAAATCAAAAACCCCTCCCCCAACATACTTGGAAACTGGCCATCCAGCTTACCCCAGTCAGCCCTTTCCACTTGAGGAGAGTTTTCATTATCCGTGACTTTTCTGGACATTGACCCTTACTTATTAAGCCTCTGCAATATATAACCATCGTTTCTGGTTCTGCCCTCTGGGGCCAGATAAAACAAGTCTCATACCCTTTTATATCCAAGCCCTTTAAATATTTGAAGTCAGTTATCATGAATCCTCACCCCTCCTTAAGTCTTCTCTTCTCCAGGCTAAATATACCCAATTGGGCCAGCTCATAGATGATCCTTACGTGACTCGGTCTTGAGGCCCTTCAGTATACTAGTTGTCCTCTTCTAGGTGCTGTCCAGTTTATCAATACACTTCCTCAAATGTGGTGCTCCAAACGGAACACAAGACTCTTGGTGTGCTCTGGCCAGGAGACAGTTGTTAGCTCCCTCTTCCAGCTAAGGCTCATCCTTTTTATTGTTTTTTTTATTTTTTTAAGGTTTTATTTTATTTAATATTTTAGTTTTCAACATTGATTTCCACAAGATTTTGAGTTACAAATTTTATCCCCATTTCTACCCTCCCTCCCATTCCAATATGGCATATATTCTGATAGCCTCGTTCCCCAGTCAGCCCTCCCCTCTTTCACCCCACTCCCCCTATCCCCTTTCCCCTTACTTTCTTGTAGGGCAGGATAGATTTCCATGCCCCATTCCCTATATAACTTGTTTCCCAGCTGCATGCAAAAAAACAACAACTTTTTTTAAGGCATGTGCTTTTAAAACTTTGAGTTGCAAATTCTTTCCCCTCTTCCCTTCCCACCCACCCTCCCTAGGAAGGCAAGCAATTAAACATAGATCACACATGCATCATTATGTAAAACACTTCCACAATGCTCATGTTGTGAAAGGCTAACTGAATTTCCTTCCATCCTATCCTGTTCCCCTTTATTCATTTTTCTCCCTTGACTCTGTCCCTTTTCAAAGGTGTTTGCTTTTGATTACCTCTTCCCCCTGTGTGCCCTCCCTTCTATCATTCTCCACCCCCCTTTTTAATCCCCTTCCCCTTATTTTCCTGTGGAGTAAGATACCCAGTTGAGTGTGTATGTTTTTCCCTCCTCAAGTTGAATCTGTTGAGAGTAAGATTCACTCATTCCCTCTCAGCTGCCCCCTCTTGCCTTCCAACAGAATTGCTTTTACTTCTCACTTTTATGTGAGATAATTTACCCCATTCTATCTCTCTCTTTCTCCCTCCCTCAGTATATTTCTCTATCACCCCTTAAATTTATTTCAGTTTATTAGATATCATCCCTTCATATTCAACTCATCCTGTCCCCTCTGACTATATATATATATATTCCCTTCAACTCCCCTAAGACTGAGAAAGGTCTCATGAATTACACACATCCTCTTTCCATGTAGGAATGTAAACAAAACAGTTTAACTTTAGTAAGTCCCTTATGAATTCTCTTTGTTGTTTACCTTTTCATACTTCTCTTGATTTTTGTATTTGAAAGTCAGATTTTCTATTCAGTTCTGGTCTTTTCATTGAGAAAGCTTGAAAGTCCTCTATTTTATTGAAAATCTATATTTTGCCTTGGAGCATGATACTCAGTTTTGTTGGGTAGGTGATTCTTGGTTTTAATCCTAGCTCCTTTGACCTCTAGAATATCATATTCCAAGCCCTTTGATACCTTATGTAGAAGCTGCTAGATCTTGTGTTATCCTGATTGTATTTTCACAATATTCAAATTGTTTCTTTCTGGCTGCTTGCAGTATTTTCTCCATGACCTGGAAACTCTGGAATTTGGTGACAATATTCCTAGGAGTTTTCTTTTTGAGATCTTTTCAAGAGGTGACCAGTAGATTCTTTCAATTTCTATTTTACCCTCTGATTCTGAAATATCAGGCAGTTCTCCTTCATAATTTCTTGAAAGATGATATCTAGGCTCTTTTTTTGATCATGGCTTTCAGGTAGTCCAATAATTTTTAAATTATCTTTCCTGGATCTATTTTCCAGGTCAGTGGTTTTTCCAATGATATATTTCACATTGTCTTCCATTTTTTCATTCCTTTGGTTCTGTTTTATAATATCTTGGTTTCTCATAAAGTCACTAGCCTCCACCTGCTCCAATCTAATTTTTAAGGTGGTATTATCTTCAGTGGTCTTTTGGACCTCCTTTTCCTTTTGGCTCATTCTGCCTTTCAAGGCATTCTTCTCCTCATTGGCTTTTTGGAGCTCTTTTGCCATTTGAGTTAGTCTATTTTTAAGGTTTTGTTTTCTTCAGTATTTTTTGTCTCCTTTAGCAAGTCATTGACTTGTTTTCCATGGTTTTCTCACATCATTCTCATTTCTCTTCCCAATTTTTCCTCTACTTCTCTTACTTGCTTTTCCAACTCCTTTTTGAGCTCTTCCATGGCCTGAGACAAGTTCATGTTTTTCTTGGAGGCTTTTGATATAGGCTCTTTTACTTTGTTGACCTCTTCTGGCTGTGTGTTTTGGTGTTCTTTGTCACCAAAAAAGGAATCTAGAGTTTGAGTTTGAGTCTGAGTTCATTTTCACTGCCTGTTCATGTTGCCAGCCAACTAATTGACCCTTGAGCTTTTTGTCAGGATATGACTGCTTGTAGAGTAGAGATTACTTTGTCCCAAGCTTTAGGGTCCAAGCACTGCTGTTTTCAGAGCTACTTCTACTCCACCGTCACCCCAGGCTCTGTCACAGCAGCCCTCCTCCTCCCCCAAGACCCACCAACCAGGACCGTAATACAGATCTGAGCAGGGCACTGCAAGAGAATCTGTTTTTGTGCCCACCAAGCGCTCCTGGCATTCCCACTCTGATCTGCTGCTAGATTCCTCCCACAGTGTGAGCCGGGGACTTGGGAAGCTGCCGACACTGGTGCTCTGGAGGCAGCGTCAAGAGCTTCCTGTTGCTGCTATGGCCACCACGGCACCACTTCCTCCACCCCCAGAGCTGGTGGCTGGATCACTCTGAACTTGATCCTGCAGTTTCCCCCAACCTGCTCTTTGGCATTTGTGGGTTGAGAAGTCTGGTAACTTCCACAGCTCACTGTTTCATGGCCCCAAGGCCTGTTCCGGCTGGCTGACTCAGGGTCTGGTCTGTCATGGCATGGCCCACGCTGGGCTCTGCTCTGCTCTCAGCACCATGTGATAGACCTTTCCCGGTGACCATCCAGGCTCTCCTTGGCTGGAGACCTGCTTTCCTCTGCTATTTCGTGGGTTCCACCGCTCTAGAATTTGTTCAGAGTCACTTTTTACAAGTGTTTGGAGGGATTTGGGGGAGAGCTTAGGGAAGTCCCTGCTTTCCAGCCTCCATCTTGGCTCTGCCACCCAGGCTCATCCTTTTTAATAGGCTCTGGATTACTGGGATTTTGAGGAAAAGGAGAACAGTGGGAAAAAATCAAAGTCCAGAGTGCAAAACTTGATGACGTACTCATGAGCAAATGAGCTTGGGATAATGATTAAAATCTATCAATTTCAAGCAGGCTCCAGGCTTTGTTAAAATGGGCCAACTAATCTGTGTTGGGTAAGAATTCTTTCCATCTTTTTTTTAGGCACCTTCTCATTAGGTGCTGCTTTGCCTGGTATCTGAGGCTCCCATGGTCCCACCAGAGATATTCTTTTCTCATAGTGCAGTGCATTGACAAAGGCTCACTTCTCCTCATGACTTTATCTTCTTCCTCCTCCCTTTTCTTCATGGCTCCATTTTTCCAAGCCCCAAAGGCAGCTCGTAGGTCTCTAAGTTTCCTGTTTCAAGCAGATATTCTGGATTTCAGGGATCCCACAGAAGAGTCAGTTCTAACAGAAAGTTTGCTGTGGTGGAGGCACCTGCTGGGGCTTGTGTGGTCCTTATTGAAACTTCCAACCTCCAAGCTTAGCAACCTTCTATTTTCATCTTCCTTTACTCTTTTTGCACAGTTGAGGCTTCAGAAGCAGAGATACAAATTGCCCTGCCTACATGTTAACATGGCTAGGACTCACCTCAGGGGGATATGATCATAGACTCACATTTGTTGTCCTTTAGTCATTTCAGTTATATCTGACTCTTTGTGACCTCTTTTGGAGTTTTCTTGACAAAGTTCCTGGAGTGGTTTACCATTTCCTTCTCCAGCTGATTTTACAGATGAGGAAACTGAAGTAAATAGGGTTAAATGACTTGCCCAAGGTCAAACAGGAAGTATCTGAGTCAGGAGATGAGTCTTCCCGATTTCAGGCCGGACACTTTATCCACTGCACCATTGAGCTACCCAATGGACTCACATAACCTTGATTTACTCCTGGAATGTTGATGGAAGGGGAAGTAGGCTAGGGTAATGACAGTGAAGACTCTTTTCACATATGGTTTTGACCAGATGACAGCTGAAATCCCAATTAAATTCTGTGATTCTAAGATTTATCTCCTTCTTTTAGCACCAAATAAAAATAAAGGTATCTAACAATGTAACAAAAACAATGAAGACATAGAGAAGTAATGAAACAAACCATCACAAGATATATTCTATAGGACCCTCCCCCAACAAAAACAGGCCACCCACCACTGAGCAGTACTGGTGTGGAGCATTGGAGAAACTGCCAGAGTTCAGAGCTACAGGTTCAGCGTACATTTTCAGGGTCAAGCCCTTGAATGTGTCCAGGGATTTCTGCATTTCCTGGGGGGAGGCTGATAAATTGGACCAGTACAAAGAATTGGTGGATACAGGGAGAAGAACTTTCCACCTAGTTAGCATATTGGCTAGGCTTTCAGTGAGTTGGGGTCCATAATTCTAACCAGCCCCTGAGGTGAGCCTAGGGGAGCCAAGAAGAAAATTGGCTGAGAGGAAGGTAACATTTAGAACAGTAGAGCTGGTGAAAGGTGGAGAACAAGTCTGGATTCTGGGGCCTTTTAGAGTCTCCCTGTAGCACTTATGCAATGGGACAATCCCAACCCTTGAGAAACATAGGTCCCATGGACTTCTAATTTTCTTGTAATCTCTCCTTTATATCTAAGTCATGTATCAATTTTGACCCTATATTGGGAAATGGTATAAGATATTGGTCTATACAAACCCAGGAACTATATAAGCAAAATTATTTAAAAATTATACAAATAAAATCAGATTTAAGTAATTGTAGAATGGTCAAAGGCTATGAAAAGGCAGTTTTACAATGAAAAAATTAAAAAAAAACAGTTTATGGGCATATAAAAATGCTCTAAATCATTATTGATAAGAAAAATGCAAATTAAAACAACCTTGAAATATCATTTTATACCTACCAGATTGGCTAAAATGATTGAAGGGGAAAGTGACAAATGTTGGATAGGATGTGGAAAAATTGAGACACTAATTCATTGTTGATGAAATTGTGAACTGATCCAACCATTTTGGAGGGCAATCTAGCATTATGTGCAAAGAGGTATTAAACTGCCTATATATAAACTGTCTTTGATGCAGCAATACCACTACTCAGTGTGTTTCCAAAGATAATTAGGGAAAAGAGGAAAAGAACATCTTTGTTCCAAAATGTTTATAGCAGCTCTCTTTGTGGTGGAAAAGAGCTGGCAATGACAAGGATGTCTATCAGTTGGGGAATGACTGAACAAGTTATGGCATATGTGATACAGTACTGCTGTGCTATAAAAAATAATGAACTCAATGATCTTAGAAAAACATGGAAAAACTTGCATGAAATAATGAAGAGTGAAATGAGCAGAACTAAGAAAACATTAATAAAGTAACAGCAATCTTGTTTTAAGAATGACTTTGAGAGAATAAGTCACTTTGACTATTATAAATATCCAAACTAACTGTAAAGGACATATGAAGAAAGGTGCTATCTGCATCCAGAGAAAGAACTTATAAAGAGTAGTATGTATAGAATAATTCCATATATAATTTGTGGCTAATGGTAGCCATCTCTAGGGTGGGAGGAAGGAAGAAAAAAGAAAAAATGAAATTTACATGATAACTTTATTATATATTTAAAAGGAATAGCAAGTTCTACATAGATTTGCAGTTTCATGTGCAATCATCTTTTTTTTATTTTATTATGCTACAGCAAAGCTTGTTTTATTCCATAAATTAAAAATAAAATAAATACAGAACAGAAGCATAGAAAAAACATGTAACATAGAATATAGAAAAAAATAAACTCCAGCCTCAGTAAACTGAAAAGGCCGAGGTAGCCAATAGAGTTATCCTTTCCACATCATGGGGGTTAAGTCTGTGGTACCCCTGTGATCTGGAAAATCCAAGTAAATTATTTTGGTCCTTTCTCTCATAACAGAGGAAAAGTCTGAATTTTTTCTTTTTCTTTTATATCTTATTGCAAAATTTGGGATGATATTATACAATACTGTATATATACATATGCATACACATATATGCACATATATATATATATATATTGTATTTCTGAGTTTCTAAACTTTTCTGTGTCATCTAGTGGCCTTCACGTATTGCCTGTGGCTCCACAAAACTCCTTCTTATGCTGATGTACAATGTATTGAAACCACGATGGAGAAAGTTGCAATGTGTAAGGGATAACTGTACTGCCTGTCTCAAATATATGTAGTGCAAATTAGAAGAGATTGACATTAAGAAGTTCAGTTATAACAAGGACAATGTAGACCAAACCTCAAGGAAAATGATAAATAATGGTGTAAAAGGCCTATAGAGGAAAAGTGAGCAAACGACTTAAGATATGATAACCTTCAGGGGATGCTGAAAGTGCTATAATAAATTTGGTATGATCTCCAGAAATGACCATAGGGACAGCACTGTGATCCTTCAAAATGTTTCCAAAGAGAAATACAAAAATTAAGAGAAGAGATCAAAGAAATGAGGAAAGCAATTAGCATTCTTTTTTTTTTAAATTGTTATTTAAAGTGAATTCCAAATTCTTCCTCCTCTCCTTTCCTCCTCTCCCCCCTCCCTGAGATGGTAAGCAATCATATATACGTTATACATGTGCAATCATGTAAAACATTTCTATATCTGTCATTTCATACAAGAATACTAGAATAAAAGAAAAAAAGATAGAAGAAAGGAAGTGAAAATAGTATGTTTCAGTTTCTATTCAGTCAATATCAGTTCTTTCTCCAGTTTAACCTCATGAATTTCTTATATTTTCTCCTTCTTGTTTCTTTTTTACCTTTTTATGTTTTCTTGGAGTCTTATATTTGGAGGTCAATTTTTCATTCAGCAAAGGTCTTTTAATTGGAGGTCCTTGGAAGTCCTCTATTTTGTTAAATATCCATTTTTCCCCCTGAAAAATTATATTCAGTTTTGCTGGGTTGGTGTTTCTTGGCTGTAATCCTAATTCCTTTTGTATTCTAGTATATCACATTCCAAGCCCTCTGGTTCTTTAATGTGGAAGCTGCCAAATCCTGTGTAATTGTGACTGTAGCACCATGATATTTGAATTGTTTCTTTTTGGATGCTTGCAGTATTTTCTCCCTCATTTGTGAGCTATGGAATTTGGTTATGATGTTCCTGGGAGTTTTCATTTTGGAATTTCTATCGGGCAGTGATTGGTGGATTCTTCCAATTTCTATTTTACCCTCTAGTTCTAATACATCAGGACAGGGTTTTTTTTTTTGATAACTTGGAAGATGTTATGGAGGCTTTTTTTGAATCATGGCTTTCAGGTAGTCCAATAATTCTTATATTATTTCTCCTGGATCTATTTTCTAAGGCAGTTGTTTTTCCAATAAGAAATGTCGTGTCTTCTTCTAGTGTTTTGCTTTTATTTTATTGTATCTTGATGTCTCATAGAGTCATTACTTTCTACTTGTTCAATTCTAATTTTTGAGGAATTATTTTTTTCAATGAGATTTTGTACTTCCTTTTCCATTTTGCCAATTCTATTTTTTAGGGAGTTTTTTCCTTGGTAAATTTTTGTGTATCTTTCCCCATGCTATGACACTTTTTTCATGGTTCTTTTGAATTACTCTCATTTCTTTTCCCTATTTTTCTTCTATTACTCTTATTTGATTTTTAAATCATTTTAAGCTCTCCCAGGAGTTCTTTTTGCGCCTGAGACCAAACTACATTTTTCTTTCAGGCTTCACATGTAGCCATTTTTACACTATTATTTTCTTTTAAGTTTATGTCTTTGTTTTTTTTTTTAGTGTTTTGGTCCTTTAAAAATATTAAATAATTTTTAGTTTTTAACATTCACTTCCAGAATATTTTGAGTTTTGAATTTTCTCACCTACTTTCTCCTCCCCCTCCCCAAGACAGCATGAAATCTGATGTAGGCTCTACCTATACATTCATATTAAACATATTTTCACATTAGTCATAATGTAAAGACAAGTCAGAACTAATGGGAAGAATCACAAGAAAGAAGAAACAAAATAACAAAATAAAAGGAGAGCAAATAGTATACTTCCATCTGCATTCAGATTCCAAAGTTCTTTATCTGGATGTAGATAGCATTTACTATTGTTAGTCTTTTGGAGTTGTCTTAGATCCTTGCATTGCTGAGAGTCTGTTAAGATCAGTCCAGTCATCACATAATGTGGCTGTTACTGTATACAATGTTCTCCTGGTTCTGCTCGTTTCACTCTACATCAGTTCACATAAATCTTTCCAGGTTTTTCTGAAGTCCGCCTGCTCATCATTTCTTATAGCACAATAGTACTCCATTACATTCATATACCACAACTTGTTCAGCCATTCCCCAATTGATGGGCATCCCCTCAGTTTCTAATTCTTGGCCACCACAAAAAGAGACGCTATAAATATTTTTGTACATGTGGGTCCTTTTCCCATTTTATGATCTCTTTGGGACACAGACCTAGAAGTGGTATTGCTGGGTCAAAAGGGTATACATAATTTTATAGCTCTTTGGACCTAGTTCCAAATTGCTCTCCAGAATGGTTGGATCAATTCACAACTCCACCAACAATGCATTAATGTCCTAATTTTCCCACATCTTCTCCAACATTTACCATTTTCCTGTTTTGTCATGCTAGCCATCTGATAGGTGTGATGTGGTATCTCAGAGTTGTTTTGATTTGCATTTCTCTAATCAATAGTGATTTATAGCATTTTTTATGTGACTATAGGTAGCTATGATTTCTCCTCTAAAAACTGCCTGTTCATATTCTTTGACCATTTATCTATTATGGAGTGACTTGTATTCTTATAGACTCAGTTCTCTATATATTTTAGAAATGAGGCCTTTATCAGATACCCTGGCTATAGAATTTTTTTCCTAGCTTTCTGCTTCCCTTCTTATCTTGGTTGCATTGGCTTTGTTTGTGCAAAACCTTTTCAATTTAATGTAATCAAAATCATCATTTTGCATTTCCTAATGCTCTCTAACTCTTGTTTGGACATAAATTCTTCTCTTCTCCATAGACATGACAGGTAAACTATTCCTTGCTCTCCTAGTTTGCTTATGGTATCAGTCTTTATATCTAAATCATGTACTCATTTTGACTTTATCTTGATATAGGGTGTAAGATGTTAGTCTATGCCTAGTTTCTGCCATATTATTTTTGAGTTTTCCCACTAGTTTTGTTAAATAGAAAGTTCTTATGCCAGAAGCTGGAGTCTTTGGGTTTATCAAAGAATAGATTGCTATAGTCATTGACTATTGTGTCTTGTGTACCTAACCTATAACATTGATCCACCATTCTATTTCTTAGCCAGTACCAAGTAGTTTTGATGATTACTGCTTTACAATACAATTTAAGATCTGGTATAGCTAAGCCACCTCCTCTTGCATTTCTTTTCATTAATTCCCTTGATATTCTGGACCTTTTGTTCTTCCAGATGAATTTTGTTACTGTTCTTTCTAGCTCTGTGAAATAATTTTTGGTAGTTTGATTGGTATGGCACTGAATAAGTAAATTAATTTAGGTAGAATTGTCATTTTTATTATATTAACTTGGCTTACCCTTGAGTAACTGATACCTTTCCAACTGTTTAGATCTGACTTTATTCATGTGAAAAGTGTTTTGTGATTGTGTTCATATAGTTTGTGGGTTTGTTTTGGCAGGTGAACTCCCCAAATATTTTATAATGTCTACAGTAACTTTAAATGGAATTTCTCTTTCTATCCCTTGCTGTGGGGCTGTGTTAGTAATATGTAGAAATGCCAGTGATTTACACGGGTTTATTTCATATCCTGCAACTTTGCTAAATTTGTTATTTTAAGTAATTTTTTACTTGATTCTCTAAGTATACCATCATATCATCTGCAAAGAGTGATAGCTTAGTTTCTTCTTTGCCTATTCTAATTCCTTCAATTTTTTTCTTCTGTTATTGCTAAAGCTAATGTTTCTAAGTACCATATTGAATAATAATGGTGATAATGGACATCCTTGTTTCAACCCTGATCTTATTATAAATGCTTTCTAGCTTATCCCCTTTACATATAATGCTTACTGATGGTTTTAGATAGATGCTACCTATCATTTTTAAAAAGACTCCATTTATTTCTATGCTCTCTAGTGTTTTTAATAGGAATGGGTGTTGTATTTTCTTAAATGACTTTTCTGCATCTATTGAGATAATCATGATTTCTGTTTGTTTTGTTGTTGATATGATTAATGATGCTGATAGTTTTTTTAAAATATCGAACCAGTCCTGCATTCTTGGTATGAATCCTATCTGATCATAGCGTATTATCCTTGAGATAAGTTGCTGTAATCTCTTTGCTAATATTTTATTTAAATTTTTTGTCTTTATATTCTAAATATACATGCATGTCTATCTATCTATCTATCTATCTATCTATCTATCTATATCTATAT
This sequence comes from Trichosurus vulpecula, assembly GCF_011100635.1. Lineage (NCBI taxonomy): Eukaryota > Metazoa > Chordata > Mammalia > Diprotodontia > Phalangeridae > Trichosurus > Trichosurus vulpecula. The sequence goes on along the minus strand of NC_050581.1, from coordinate 206,591,950 downwards.
ATATATATAGATAGATATGGCAATTGGTGTATAATTTTCTTTCTTTGTTTTGGCTCTTCCCAGTTTAGGTATTAGCACCATATTTGTATCATAGAATTTGGTGGGACTCTTTCTTTGCCTATTTTCCCAAATAGTTTATGTAATATTGGAATTGGATGTTCTTCAAATGTTTGATAGAATTCACTTGTAAATCCATCTGGCTCTGACAATTTTTTCTTAGGGAGTTCATTGATGGTTTGTTCAATTTCTTTTTTCTGAAATGGGGTTAAGTATTTTATTTCCTCTTCTGTTAATCTGGGCAATTTGTATTTTTGCAAATATCCATTTCACTAAGATTGTCATATTTATTGGTATACAGTCATGCAAAATAGCTCCTAATTATTGTTTCGATTTCTTCTTCCTTGGTGGTGAATCCACCTTTTTCATTTTTGATGCTGGCAATTTGGTTTTCTTCTTTCTTTTTCAAATCAAATTAGCCAAAGGTTTATCTATTTTATGGTTTTTTTCATAAAACCAGCTCTTAGTTTTATTTATTAGTTCAATAGTTTTCTTAATTTCAGTTTTATTAATCTCTCCTTCAGTTTTTAGAATTTCCAATTTGTTATTTAGTTGGAGATTTAAAATTTGTTCTTTTTATAGATTTTTTAGTTACATGCCCAATTCATTTATCTCTTCTTTTGTTATTTTATTCATGTAAGCATTTAGAGATACAAAACTTCCCCTAAGAACCACTTTCGTTGCATCCCATTAGTTTCGGTATGTTGTCTTGTTATTGTCATTCTCTTAGACGAAGTTATTGATTGTTTCTATGATTTGTTTTTTGGCCCATTCATTCTTTAGGATTAGATTATTTAGTTTCCAATTAATTTTTAGCCTATCTTTCATAGCCTTTTATTACATGAAATTTTTATTGCATCATCATCTGAAAAGGATGCATTTAATATTTCTGCCTTTCTGCATTGGATTTTGAAGTCTTTATGCCCTAATACATGGTCAATTTTTGTGTAAGTACCATGTACCAGTGAGAAAAAGGTATATTCCTTTCTACCTTTATTCAATTTTCTCCAGATGTCCACCATATCTAACTTTTTAAAAATTGTAGTCAGCTCCTTAACTTCTTTCTTGTTTATTTTGTGGTTCATTTTATCTAGTTCTGAGAGGGGGATGTTGAGGTCCCCTACTACTATAGTTTTGTTATCTATTTTTAAATTTATGTCTGAATGATCCCTGTCACCATATTATCCCTTCTATAGTCACATTCATTTTTTGATTGTTTTATTTCTCATTTTTCTCCCTTTTTTGTGACTTGGTGTTTTTATGTGTCATTTGGGCTCTGATTCTGCACTGTCCCAGGCTTTCTGTGCTGGGGCTCAAGGTCTTACTTCTGACTTTTGCTGAGCTTCAGGGCTTATCTTCTTGCTTTCACTGGAGGATAGGTTACCCTTCTGGCTTGTACTGGGGGTTGGAGCCTCTCTGTTGGCCTCCCTTGAGTGTAAGGTTTAAATGCTGGCCTGCCCCAGGGGTGGGGCCTTTCTGCTGGGTTGCTGTTATCACAGAGTCTTTCTGGTGGCTGGCCCTGGAGAAGGGATCTTGTTGCTGGTCTGCCCCATGCTGGGGGCTTGCTGTTAGGTTGCTACAGAAACAGTCTCTTTACTGGCAGACCCCAGAGCCAGGGTCTCATTGTTGGCCCGCCCTAGAGTGGGCCATCACTACTGGTCAGCAATGGGGTCAAGGCCTCTCTGGTGACTTGGGCTTGGGATGGGTTCGTGGGGGTGGGTGCTTGCTGTACTGCACTGGCCCTTCACTTGCTTAGGGTGCTGCTGGTTTGCAGGAGGGTGGATCCTCCCTGATGGATTGCCCCAGGCTTGGAAGTTTCCTGCAGCCTCCTTCTGGGAGGCTGGCTGTTGTTGCTGCTGCTGCTTTTGGACCTTGATCCCCTCTCACCCAAGTGAGATAGGCCTTTCCTGTTGTGCTGGTAATCTGCTTCTCTGCTCCTAGAGCAATTCTGAGGTGGTTTTCTAGTTGTTTGGAAGGGAATTTGGGAGGGCTTTAGAGGATTCCTTCCTTACTCCACCATCTTGGCACCAGAAGTCAATTAGCACTCTTAAGGAGGGAAATTACAGGATTATCCATCAGTCTAACAAGAGAAGAGATAATAGTGAGCAAAGAGTAGTGATACTCTCCCAATTAGATGATTCTCTGAAAAAGAGAAGAACTGACTTGGGATGCTAGAATGTAGAGGGAGAAGGAAAATTAATTGAACAAAATCAAAAGACAATAATATTGATTTATCTAGATTGTGTACTAGATAGAATGTTGGACTTGGAATCAGGAAGATTAGAGCATGAAACCTGTTTCAGACACTTTCTATCTGTGGCCATTGAGGAGTTACAACCTCACTTACCCTCAGTTTCCTCATCTGTGAAATGGGGATAAACATAGCACCTATAGCTGAGCATTATTACAAGGAAAAATAAAAATACATAAATTTCATTGCAAGCTTGAAAAAAATTATATTAATGTTATCTGTTATTATTTGAAGACTTAATGAAATTTCTGCAAAACTTGAACATTGAATGTGAAGATAGGCTGTGAAGTAATAATGTAGAGCTATATCTTCTAGAAAATGATGATTAAAAAAGTATTCTATATGCCAGGAAATCACACTGGAAAATTGCTCAAAAATGTTGATAGCAGATTTTCAAGTACAGATAAACAGAATCCAGAAAACACAAATAGAAACAAACCCCAGGTTTGATTCTCTGAGACAGTATTATCAATCTTTAGAATTACATGGAATAACAGGTTTTGCAGGTAGCCAGAAAAACAAAGAAATAAACAAAAAAGATTTTGCATTCCAAGGAATTAAATCAGAATAGCACATCCTTACCTATAAATCACAAAATAACAGAATTTAAAAGTTGGAAGGAACTTCAGACATCATATAGTCCAACCATCACATGAAAGGAATCTTCACTATAACCTACACAAAGATATTTATCCGTACTCTGACCAAAGTACTCCAAGGACAAGAAACCTTCCACCTCTCCAGGCAGCCCATTCTATGTTTAGACAGCTACAATTTTGAGGAAGTTTTTTCCTGACATGAAGTTTAAATTGATCTCTTTAAACGTCTACCTTTTGCTAGTGGTTCTTTTCTCCTCGAGGCCAAATGGAACACATTTAATCTCTTTTCTACATTAATAGACCTTCAAATGCTTCAACACAGTTAACATGTTCTCCCTGAGTCTTCTCCAACCTAAATACATCCAGTTTCTTTGACTGATAATCATGGACTCTGAGCCTTTCACCATCCTGGTTGATCTTGAAAAATAAAAGGAAAAACTTGGAATAGTATATTCTACAAATACCAGTGTAAATTCCAAACAGCATATTGCAAAGCTGAACCTAATCATCAGGGGGAAAAAGAAAAGAATTTTAGCCATTCTTCAAAAGAAGCTAGATGATAGCAGGGTATTTGATGTGCAAATGCTGTAAACAGAGGAAAGAGAAATAGATTCATATGACAATCAAAGTCTAAATAATGAAATGAATATTTTAATGCATCTAGGCTACATAAGACTATGAGTGTGGGGTGGTAAGAATTTTTCAAAAATTCTCTTTAAAAATTGTATATTACCTGAGAGATATTCATAGAAGTGAGGAACTGAAAAAAATAAGGAATGAATGATATAAATGAAGGAAAATAGGAAGAATAACTAAATCATTAGATCACAGATTAAAGAAGAACCCCATCCCTTCATTAGTAAATTGATATTATTGATGGATAGATGGTACAGAATAATTCCTCCCTATAAGAGAGAGGGGAAGGCTGAGACAAAATGGTCCAAGAGAAGAATGCTCAAGAGTGGAGAGCTGCAGACCAAAGATTTATTATTTAGCTTTGCAGTTGTGAGAGAATAATGATAGAAAATTGGGAATAAGCAGGCCATGGAGGGGAGAGTTGTAGTTGTGTCCTGCATAGAAAGGGAACAGTAGGACTGTGTCATCACTTTGTATTCCTATAGAGATTTGTGTATGTCCGTATATCTGTATGCATGTGTGTGTATGTGTGTGTAGTCAGTTGGATGACTTGTATGAACTCTTTTGGATAGAGATGGGATACTCGAGGAGAGCAGCTTTTTAAAAATGTATTTGTTTAAGTAACAAGCTTTTATTTCTCTTCATGACCCAATCAACAGAGAGAGAGAGAGAGAGAGAGAGAGAAAGAGAGAGAGACAGAGACAGAGAGACAGAGAGACAGAGACAGAGACAGAGAAAGAGACAGAGAGGGAGAAATGGGTTCATGGTAATATGTATGTATGTATGTATGCATGTATGTATGTATGTATGTGTATATGTATACACACACACACACACACACACACACACACACACAAAGACTTCCCATATTGGCCATAGCTAAAAACATGGAAAAATATATTTCTCATTCTGACTCTTAAGTCTATCACCTCTCCATTTGGATGTGCGCAGTATTCTTCATCATTGGTCATTTGGATTATTCATTACATTGATCAAAACTCTCCAGTTTTCCTACTGTTGTTGTTACAATGTTGTTGTTATTGTGGAAACCATTTTCCTGGTTATGTTTACTCTGCTTTGTATCAGTTCATGTGAGTCTTCCCAGTTTCACAGAAATTGTTCTTTTTGTCACTTAATCTCTCTTAGCCTTAGTTTTCTAATATGTGAAATAGTGATAACACAGCTAGGTGGCACAGTGAATACAGCACCGGCCCTGGAGTCAGGAGGACCTGAGTTCAAATCCAGCCTCAGACACTTGACACACTTACTAGCTGTGTGACCTTGGGCAAGTCACTTAACCCCAATTGCCCTGCCTTCCCCATCTAAAAAAAAGGAGAAGAAAAAAGTGATAACAATAACCCCTAGATTGTTGTGAGGACACAATGGGATAACAAATGTAAAGCTCTTGTAAACTTGAAGATAATATATAAATGCTAGTTATTATTATAGTAATAATTGTTGTTGTTGTTATCATCATCATGGCCATCTCTTAGGCACGATGGTGTTCCATTACATTTATTACTGTACTTTCCTTTTTGATTTGATCTCTATGGATACATAGGCCAGCCTAACAATTTTACCATTGGGCCTAAGAATTTGTGTAGTTTAGTAACTTGGGATGTAGTTCCAAACAATTTCCTGAAATTACTGCCAAATTACAGACCTACCAACAATATAAAAAATAAAGTGTCTATCATATGTAGATTTTTAAAAATTCTATTCAGATCCTTATCTTTTTTGTGTTTATTTTTTCTTATATATATCTAGGTCTGTAAATGGTACATTGAGTTCCTCAACTATTATAACTTTATTGCTGATTTCTCCCTATAACTCATTTTCCTTTTCCTTTAACTTTTTAGCTACTATGACATTTCATACATACATGTCAATTATTGAGATTAATTCATTGTCTACAAATTTCAACATAATGCAATTTTCTTGTCTATCTCTTTTAATCACATCTATTTTTAAACTTTATTATTAATTTATTGTTTGAGATCAAGGAAGATCTTTCCCTCTTTGTGTTCAGATGAAGTATAATGGATTTTACTGAATTCCTTTACTTTGATTTTACTAATACTTATGTTTCAAGGATACATTTTGTAAACAATACATTGTTGGATTCTGCTTGCTGATCTACTCCACTATCCTCTTCCATTTTATTGGTTAGTTTATTCCATTTACAATTATGATAATGATTTGAGTATTTCTCTCTATCTTATTCTTTTATATTTTTCCCTCTCTTTGCTCTCCAATCCCTCTTTGAAAACAAGAGTGAGGTAAAAGAAAAGGAAGGTGTTCTGAACCAATGCTGTACTCTTGATGCCCTTGCTCAGACACTTATCACAGGTTTTTTTAAAAGGAAGAAGTATTTAATATAAACTTTACTGAGCATAAATGAAATAAAAGTAAAAATTCATTCAGTGACCACAAACAAAATATGCATATCCAAATGGAGACTTAACAATGAAATCTTAAATAATGAGTAAGTCAAAGAAAAACCACAGAAACACCACAGAAACAATAACTATATAAAAATGAAAGTGATAGGAAAAAATTCGAATATTTCTAGTAGCTAGCTAAAAAAGTCTTTAGAGGGTAACGTCATGCCCTCACAAATACAATGTGACAAAATAGAAAAGGAGAGGATTAATGAAACGAATATACATTTTAAAATTATTTAACGAGCAAATAAACAAACTTGAAATAAGCATAAAAAGAGGAGATATTAAAATTTAGAGGGGGAATAGATGAAATGAAGTTAAAACAACAAATGATATATATTGTGCCATAAGAAATGGGGATGATGCAGACTTCGTAACAACCTGGAAAAACCTACACGACATAATGCTGAGTGAGCGGAGCAGAGCCAGGAGAACGTTGTGCACAGCCACAGATATATGGATTCCGTGAGGACCAACCCTGACATACTGCGCTCTTCTCAGCAACCTAAGGGACAAGGACAACTCCAGGAGACTCACGATGGAGAATGCTATCTTCATCCAGAGAAAGAACTGTGAAGTTTGAATACAGATCGAGGCGCACTACATGCTCGCCTTTTTTTGCTTCTCTTTTGCTTCTGTTTTTGGGTTGTTTTTTTTGGGGGGGGTTCTGTTTCTTCTTTCTCATGATTCATTCCATTGGTCAAAATTCTTCTCCATAACTTGACTAGTGCATAAATTAATTCAATGCAAAGTTATACATGACAGTTATATGAGATTCAATGCCGTCTTGAGGAGGGAGGGGGGAGGGAGGGAAGAAAATCTGGAACTCAAAACTATGTAGAACCGTGTGTGGTAAACTAAAAATAAATAAATAAATTAAAAAAAAATTAAAAGCTAGTTTTTGAAAAGACTAACAAAATTAATAAATCATTGGCTAATATGATTTAAAATAAGAAAGCAGAAAATCAAATAAATAAAGTAGCAAATAATCAAGGTTAAATCACAAAAAGTAATAAAAAGAATAATCAGAACATATTATGCATTGTTGAATGCTCACAAAACTGATAACACAAAAGAAAGAGAGCAATGCTTTCAAAAACATAAAATATCCAGACTATCAAAGAATACGTAGATATCTTAAGTATGCCAATCTTGGAAAAGGAAAAACAAAGATCTAGATGTAAGGGAGCCAAAGAAGACCTGGTCCTGACAGATACACAGGAGAATTATATCAAACTTTTAAAGAATAGTGAGTACCCAGACTTCACAAATTATTTTCAAAAAGTGAGAAAAAACATCACCAGAATCCTTTTATGAGAAATATAATCCTAATATCTAACCAGGGAAAGATAAAACACAGAAAGAAAATTATAGGCCAATACTATTAAAAAATGTTGACTCATAAGTTTTAAACAAAGTCATATAAAGTAGACTAAAGTGATTTATTCAGGGAATAAATATGATCAATTGGTATTTATACCAGGGATACAAGGATGATTCAACTTCAAGAAAATAATTAACGTAATTAATAATATTTAAAACCAAAACATCCAAACCAAAATGATCATTTTGATAGGTGCAGAAAAAGCCTTTGACAAAGTATAATGCTCCTTTAAAACTAAAAATATGAAAAAAGACACAGAGGGACTTTTTAAATATCATAAAAAGCATCTATCAAAATCCAAAAGCAGGAACCTCATCTGATGGGGTTATATTAGAACTTTTTTTTTCCCAATAAATACTAGTATGTGGCAAGGATGTTCACTTTCTTTTTTTAAATTTTATTTATTTAGTTTATTTAATATTTTTAGTTTTCAGCATTGATTTTCACAAGAGTTTGAATTACAAATTTTCTCCCCATTTCTACCCTCCCCATCACTCCAAGATAGCATATATTCTGGTTGGCCTGTTCCCCAGTCAGCTCTTACTTCTGTCACCCCACTCCCCCCGCATCCCCTTTTCCCTTACTTTCTTGTAGGGCAAGATAAATTTCTATGCCCCATTGCCTGTGTATCTTATTTCCTAGTTGCATGCAAAAACTTTTTTTTGAATATCTGTTTTTAAAACTTTGAGTTCCAAATTCTCTCCCCTCTTCCCTCCCCACCCACGTTCCCTAAGAAGGAAAGCAATTCAACATAGGACACATGAGTATCAGTATGTAAAACCCTTCCACAATACTCATGTTGTGAAAGACTAATTATATTTTGCTCCTTTCTATCCAATCCCCCTTTATTCAATTTTCTCCCTTGACCCTGTCCCTTTTTGAAAGTGTTTGTTTTTGATTACCTCCTCCCCCTATCTACCCTCCCTTCTATCTTCCCCTCTTTTTATCTCCTTCCTTCTTCTTTCCTGTGGGGTAAGATACCCAGTTGAGTGTGTATGTTATTCCCTCCTCAGGTCAAATCTGATGAGAGCAAGATTCACTCATTCCCCCTCACCTGCCCCCTCTTCCCTTCTAACTGAACTGCTTTTTCTTGCCATTTTTATGTGAGATAATTTACCCCATTCTATCTCTCCCTTTCTCCCTCTCTCAATATATTCCTCTCTCATTCCTTGATTTGATATTTTTTTGGATATCATCTCTTCATATTCAACTCACCTGGTGAACAAAACAGTTCAACTTTAGTAAGTCCCTTATGATTTCTCTTTCTTGTTTACCTTTTCATGCTTCTCTTGATTCTTATCTTTGAAAGTCAAATTTTCTATTCAGCTCTGGTTTTTTCACTGAGAAATCTTGAAAGTCCTCTATTTTATTTAAAATCCATATTTTGCCTTGGAGCATGATACTCAGTTTTGCTGGGTAGGTGATTCTAGGTTTTAATCCTAGCTCCATTGACCTCCAGAATATCATATTCCAAGCCCTTCGATCCCTTAATATAGAGGCTGCTAGATTATGTGTTATTCTGATTGTGTTTCCACAATACTCAAATTGTTTCTTTATGGCTGCTTGCAGTATTTTCTCCTTGATCTGGAAGCTCTAGAATTTGGCAACAATATTCCTAGGAGTTTTATTTTGGGGATATTTTTGAGGAGGACAATCTGTGGATTCTTTCAATTTCTATTTTACCCTCTGGCTCTAGAATATCAGGGCAGTTCTCCTTGATAATTCCTTGAAAGATGATGTCTAGGCTCCTTTTTTGATCATGGCTTTCAGGTAGTCCAACAATTTTAAAACTATCTCTCCTGGATCTATTTTCTAGGTCAGTGGTTTTTCCAATGAGATATTTCACATTGTCTTCCACGTTTTCATTCCTTTGTTTCTGTTTTATAATATCTTGATTTCTCATAAAGTCACTAGCTTCCAGTTGCCCTAATCTAATTTTTAAGGTAGTATTTTCTTCAGTGGTCTTTTGGACCTCCTTTTCCATTTGGGTAATTCTGCCTTTCAAGGCATTCTTCTCCTCATTGGCTTTTTGGAGCTCTTTTGCCATTTGAGTTAGTCTATTTTTTAAAGTGTTGTTTCCTTCAGCATTTTTTGGGGTCTCCTTTAGCAAGTCCTTGACTTATTTTTCATGGTTTTCTCACATCCTTCTCATTTCTCTTCCCAATTTTTCCTCTACTTCTCTACCTTGCTTTTCCATATCCTTTTTGAGCTCTTCCATGGCCTGAGACCAGTTCATGTTTTTCTTGGAGGCTTTTGATGTAGGCTCTTTGACTTTGTTGACTTCTTCTGGCTGTATATTTTGGTCTTCTTTGTCACCAAAGAAAGATTCCAAAGTCTGAGTCTGAATCTGAGTCCATTTTCACTGCCTGGCCATGTTCACAGCCAACTAGTTGACTCTTGAGTTTTTCGCTGGGTTATGACTGCTTGCGGAGTAGAGAGTACTTTGTTTCAAGCTTGAGGGGATGCGCTGTTGTTTTCAGAGCTATTTCTGTACAGCAAGCTTTGGCATAGCAGAGCTCATCCCGCCCCCCCCTCCAAGAACCACTAACCTGGACCTTACTCAGATCTTAAGGAGGCTCTGCACTCCTGCTCTGATTTGCCACTTAATTCCTCTCACCAGGTGGGCCTTGAGCCGGAAGCAACTGAAGCTGTATTTCTGTCCTTAGAGCTGCAACACCTCCACTGCCTTGGGGCAGTGGCCGAACAGTGAACTCCTTTCACTCTGTCCCTGCAGCTTTCCCCACTAAGCTTCTCTGTTGTCTTTGGTGTTTGTGGGTTGAGAAGTCTGGTAACTGTCACAGCTCACTGATTCAGGGTGCTAGGGCCTGTTCAGCCTGGCTCCCTGTCCAGTTGGTCCGGGTGTAGCCCATGCTGGTCTCTGCTGTGCTCTGCTCCCAGCACAGTGTGATAGAACTTACCCATCCAGGCTGTCTTGGGCTGAAGCCCTGCTTCCCTCTGTTATTTTGTGGGTTCTGCAGTTCTAGAATTTGTTCAGAGCCATTTTTTATCGGTGTTTGGAGCGTCCTGGGGGAGAGCCCTAGGGAAGTCCCTGCTTTGCAGCCACCATCTTGGCTCCACCCCTCTATTTCTTTCTTTTAAAATTCCTTTTCATGATACACCCTCTGAGATTAGAATTTGTTTTAGTTATGACTAAGCTCTTCCTGAATCTACCTTTATTTTTCCTCTCCCTCTCTCTTGTTCAGTTGAATTTTGCACACATGTTCTACCTCCTTTGACTTGTTCAAATGAAAGTAACACTCACTTTCTTAACCCCTACATCTTTGTTTAATCTTGTAATTTCCCAACCAAACTATTGATTTTTTTGTTTTTTTTTGTTCTTTTCATTAGAAATTCCTGAAAACTCTCTATTTCATTAAAGATCTAGTTTTTCCTTACAGGATGATACTCAGTTTGGCTGGATAAATTATTCTTGATTGCAAGGATATGTCTTTTGCCTTCAGACATTTCAGATTCCAATCTTTCCATTTCTTCATAGTTCCAAGCTCATGATCTTGGCTGTGACTTCTCAGTATTTGAATTTTTTCTTTCTGCCTGCTTGAAGTGTTTTTGTCTTGTGATCCATACCATAGCTATGTATGTTTGAATTTGGGAATTTTTTTTGGGGGGGGATATCATTCTTTCTACTTTCATTTTATCCTCAAATTCTGAGGCTTGAACTTTTATATTTTATTATTTCTTTAAATATGTTACATAGGCTCTTGTTTTGGTCAGGGAATCCAATGTTTCTTACTGTATCTTTTCTTGATTTCATTTCCAGGTTACTTTTTAAAAAAATATAAAATAGCTTACATTTTCTTTTAGTTTTATTTTTTCAAGGCTTTTGACTTTGTTTTACATAGTTCTTGTTATTTCATAGACACTTTGAATACCAAGGACTCTGGTATATTTGTAAAGTTTTGTACCTCTTGTTCTAAACTGTTAAATTCCTTTCCATTTCCATCCAGAACTCTTGCTTCTTTTCCAATTTTTCTTCTAACATTCTCATTTAATTTATAAGATCATTTTAAAGCCCTTAGGAAAAAAGGCTCTAAACCTACACACACACACACACACACACACACACACACACACACACACACACCCCACCACCACCACCACCACCACCACCATCACCATCACCACCACCACCACCACCACCACCAAACCTCCTCATTTCTTCCAGGAATTCTGGTTGAACTTGTGTCCAAGTTGGGTTTTCTTTGAGGGTTTGCTTTTAAATATTTTGTCATTCTTTTTTTCTTTTGGGTTTGTGTTTGGGACATCCTTGTTATAGTAACTCTCTATGGTGGGAATTCTTTTTTGTTTGTTAACTCTTTCAGTCTTAATTAGCAAAAGGAGACTTTATGTTATGGTTAGTCTGTGCACACATCTGTATGGAATACCTGGGCTGTGGCTGGGCTTGTTTTGTCTCCTCTTAGTTCCTTCTGATGTTTTTTCCAGTTATTGAGTGATATGTTATTCAAGGATCTCACAAACAGTTCAGGCTGGGGATCTCTAAGCTTCTTACCTTTGGATTAATTTCTTCCAGAAATTCTAGTTGACCTGGTATCCAGGCTATGTTTTTCTTTGTTATTTTGCTCATAGATATTTCAAATTATTCTCTTCTTTTAGATTTGTGTCTTAGCCATTCTTATGACCATAATAGCTTGTTATTATTGGGGTCTTTTTTGTTCACTTGTTCTGTCAGCCTTAACTGCTCAGTTGGATCATTTTTTTTAGGGCCTAGCTCTGCATACTTCATAGTCTGGGTTTATATTATGTGGAGGTATTGCTGCTGCACTCTCCAAGTGCAGCTTTAAGGATCATAGGGGTGACTCAGGTCTCAGAGCTACAAACTTTTATTGTACCCTAAATAGTTTGATCTGGGGCATAGACTGATCACTTCACTCCTGAATTGAGCTTTCCATAATCTGTAACCAGTTATAAATCTAGGCATCACAACTTCAGGCTTGCCCTTCCATGGAGATTCAGTAGGCAGTTGCTTCTGGCACCAGTCTCTGTTAGCTTCCTGGAGGGTTCTGAAGCTCCACAGCAATAGAGCTAGATGTTAGCCTTGCCTCTGCAGTTCCTACCCTAGTCAAGTTCCTTTGTTCTGGGTTCTAGATAGAGGTCTAGGGTCAGAGGGACAAACTTGCGGGCCTGCACCTGGTCTCCCTTTTCTGATAGAGTTTCAATCTGGGATCCTGCTCTTGGGTCAGAGCAAGGATGCTGCTGACCCATCCAGGTTGCACAGTTTCTGGTCCTGGGTATTTTCTATGGTTTCAATTTGTGATCTTGGTCTTGAAGAAATGATCCACTCTGATTCCTCAATCACTGTGCAATCTGGTGTTCTTCTTAGATCTTTGTCGGAATAGTTGTAGGGAAAAATGCACTGCAGTGCTTCTTCCTGCTCTGTCATCTTTGCTGATAACCCCAAGTGCGTCTTTTCCAAAAAAGAGTCACACTTCTCAGAACTATTTCACCCTAAGGTGAAGGGTTAACTGGGAGCCTAGGAGAGCAGAGGACATCAGAGAGATAATCAGGCAGCATAGGTGCATTGGTAACTAAAGTGGGGCCAATGAAGGGAGGTCTGATTATATCTTTGCTCCCTAGTAGGCCAAAAACCCTGGCTACTAGATGCTAAGCCAATGTGGGCATGAAGCCCTCAGGGTCCTAAGGGGAGTTTCTAAGACCAGAGCCAATATTAAGAGCTTAAGTTTTGGTCACTCAGATGATGTTTGATGATGGCCAAAGAGTGCATAGAAAGGGAAGACAGAGCTATTTGCTTAGGGGCTCTCACTCTGGGCAGTGTGCTGATGTGGAGACTCCAGGTAGCTGTAGTTAAGAGCCCTCCAGCTTGTAAACCCAGATGTTCAGACTTTGTTAAACTCTGGTAATTATGCATTGAGATTTGAATCAGACAAGGTCTGTCTGTCGATGTTTGTAATTTGTTTGTATTTGCTCTGAAGTTCAGGGTGCTGGCTTTTCCCCCTGAGCTGAATGAATGATATTTGTATGCTGGATCAAAGTAAGATTGTTAACACCTTAACGTTGCTTTCCTTAGTAAAGCAGATCAAAAGAACCTGGGTTTGCAGTGTTCTGTGTGCTTGTTGTTTTTGGTTTTGTACCCCACAGCAGCTGCTAGCCGGATTGTTGAAACAATAGGTCCAAAGGGACAAAAGATTATGGCGTTATGATTCCATGATAGGGAAAGTTGATGAAGTGAAAGGCAAAAAGCAGGCCCTTCAGGCATTGATGAAAGAATTCCCACCACACTGTACCCCAAATGCCTCCTTTGTCGTAGAGTATTTGTAGGAATTAGGTTCCTCAGAAGAAGATGAGAGACAGAGGCAGAGAGACAGAGAAAGAGATGGAGAGGGAGCAATAAATAGAGAGACAAAGAAATAGACAAAGAAGGAGAAAATAAATGACTAAAATTAGAAATGAATTCATGACATAGAAGAAATAAAAATTATCAAGACTAGCACAAACAACTATTGCTGGGGAAACTGGAATTTCAGGATGTCTATCAATACACAAAGGGGGTAATGTTCCTCCCAGTCTTGGGTGACCCCTTGGCCTCTGGAGGCTTCAGCCTCTTTATGACTCCCTGATTAGTGGCTGACAAAGAGATGAGGAGGAATCTCCTTGTTGGGGGATGGGGGAGGCTAGAAGAGTTGATGACTCAACAGGAAGCCACCTCTGACACTCAATATCTGTGTGATTCTGGACAAGTCATTTAACCCTTTGCCTCAATTTCTTCCTATTTAAAATAAGGGGATTGTACTCCATGACCCCTGAGGTCCCTTTCCATCTGTAACTCTCCTACAATGGAGGTGAGTTTTCACCTGGGTCTCCTTGCTGCCTTTAGGTTTTCTTTCCTGAGTTGTTGATAAAACATGGGTGTTGAGGTAGATACGTCCAGGTTTGGAAGCAATCTTTTGAGTTTGAGTGACTTGGTGGTCCTGGGTTCAAGGTGAGAAGTGGATGGTTGTGGCAATGACAGGAAAATCCTCTGCATCTGAGATTGGCCCAAGCCTCTTACCAGAAGATGCCTATTGGGAACTGTTTGGCTAGTGCTGAGCTGAGAGGAAATGGAAAATGCCTAATTATCAGTTTGCAGACTTCTTGATATTCTGATGAGGTTTGAGTATTAGCTTCCCTGAAGATTGTGACATGGTTGGTTATAAGCTATTCTTGAGTCCTATCCTGTTAACCTGTGCTTTTGAATCTTAAATGTTCAGCATTTCTTGGGTATATCAAACAAATTGCTTATCTCATTGAGTATGTTTTTTAAAGTATCCCCTTTTGGGAGGGCTCTGGATGTTAGATACAAGTAAACTTGATCCTGTAGGATTCTGAGATGGTGGAGTTATTGAGGCAATAGGAGAAAAGATACTTGATCCCTTATCTTTAGGGCCAAGATCTCTAGGACTAAACTCATCCCAAAAGGCATTTTTGGGAAGAGAACAGACCTGTGCACCCAGCCCTTCTTGGGCTGGGTGACCCAATAGCAATTCCTTGAGGTTACATGAAGAAAACATTAAACTGAGATCTTAAACAACTCAATCTCAGGAAAAGAAATTGAGCAAGCTGTGAATTAACTTCCAAAGAAGACACAAACAAAAATGCTTTGAGAAAATACTGCTTTTGATAAAGGACAGATTAGAGCTGGAAGGTACCTCAGAGACTGTCTGGTCCAGGCCCCTCATTTTACAAAGAGAAAAATGATTTTCAAGGAGACAAAGTAAGCTCTCTATTGAACTCTGTTTATAAGACAAATATGGTCCTGACACTCAAACTAATGGAGGCTTGAGTAGCCAAAGAGACCTCTAGCCCAATTTCACTCTCAAAGATAAATGAAAAAAATCTGGAAACAAAATCCTAGTATATGTGGAGATTCCAGCAGGAGACCCAGAACCTAACTCATTGTGACTGAGTTGGAGTCATGCTAGGAAGGGAAAAGCAGTTCAGTATTGGAGAACCAAAAAACATCAACCATCACATAAATAGCAATAGTGTCTAAGCTGCATGGTTACATCACAATTTGAAGGGAAGGGATGGGCAGAAAACTTTGACAAAACATGTAACTCATTGATTTTAAAAATCCCTCCCTGGAATGGAGATCACCCTGCCGTCTCAGTGCTAAGACATGGTGTGTGTGTGTGTGTGTGTGTGTGTGTGTGTGTGTGTAAACCAGTGTGCTGGACATCAGTAGCAATGGAAGACCAAGCTGGCAAATACCATGGGGCTATTGTAGGATGCCTCGTGACCCCTGTTGTCCTGGGCTCTGGCAGGTATCTCTCTTGCTCTGATCCTGGTCTTTCCCAGAACCTTGGCTCGTGTGAGTGGCCTGTTTGGCTGCAGTGCCTTTGGGTTACTGCTGGCCTGTCTTTTCTTGGTTGTGTGGCTAATGTGTCCTATTCATTTTCTTTGACTGGTGTTCTGCTTTGGGCTTTGCCCATTTATCTGAGCCATAGTGTTGGTCTGTTGGGCTTTGGGCTATTCTTGCCTCATTGGGATTTCCTTAAATTCTCTTTTTTGGGGGGGCAGCTATGTGATGCAGTTATCATCCCATTTTACATATTAAGAAACTACAGCAAACAGAGGTTAAGTGACTTGCTCAAGGTCACAAAGCTAGTAAGTATCTGTGGTCAGATTTTAACTCAGGTCTTCCTGACTCTAGGTTCAATGATATATTCACTGTATTACCTAGCTACCAAAAGAGAGATGTAATAATAAAATATAAATTAAATCATTTTTGAACAAGTTGTGGCATGTGATTGTGATGGAATGTTGCTGTGGGTTAAGAAATAGTAAGCTCAACGATCTTAGAAAAACATGGGAAAGAGGTGTACAAAATAATGAAGAGTGAAATGAGCAGAACCAAGAGAACACTGTATACAGTAACAGCAATATTGTTTTAAGAATGACTGAGTGAGTACGTTATTTTGGCTATTATAAATACCCAAACTAACTGTATAGGACACATGAAGGAAAATGCTATCTGTATCCAGAGAAAGAACTAATAAAGAGAAGCACGTATAGAATAATTGTATGTGTGTGTGTGTGTGTGTGTGTGTGTGTATGTGTGTGTGTGTGTGTATACCTCTTTGTGTCTAATGGTGGCCATTGCTAGGATGGGGGTGGGGAGCAGGGAAGAAAAAGAAAGGAAAAAAGAAATTTACATAATAACTTTGCTCTATATTTAAAAGGAATAGCAAGTTGTGCACAGTAGATTTGCAGTTTCATGTGCAATCATCTTTTTTACTGTACTATGTTTTAAAATACTTGTTTTATTCCACAAATAAAAAAAATAAAGTTTTAAAACCCCATACCCCCCACATGCAGATTAAACAAGAATAAAGTGATCAGTGGGGGCAAGGGGGGAGGGGAGAGGCAGAGACAGAGAGAGACAGAGAGTCAGAGAGAGACAGAGACAGAGAGAGACAGAGACAGAGAGAGACAGAGAGAGAGAGAGACAGACAGACAGACAGACAGAGAGAGAGAGACAGAGACAGAGAGAGACAGAGAGAGAGAGAGACAGACAGACAGACAGATAGACAGATTTACAAGCTGTCATCATGTTCTGAAGATGACCTGTCAGGCATCAGTATTTGACAGATTAAACAAGCTGTCCAGATCATAGCTTCTATACTCATAAAGGGAACAGTAATACAACATATAGTAGTATTTAATCATTTGCAAAGGTCATCACAAAGAAACTAGTTGGGCTTGTAAAGAAACACACCAGAAAAATAACTGTCCAATGTCAAAATATGACCACCTAAAACAAAAGAGAAAAAAATGGTTTTTACATGTGTCCAAAAACAAGCATCCCAAATAGAGAATTTCTCCTGTGTTCTTAAAAATTCAAGGACCGTCCAAGTTGTCCTGGATGAAACTTTCTTTATTGTGGCCTCCTCTCTGGGGCTGCATCCCCAATTCCCTGCCATTGGTGAGGGGGGTCCCAAGAGGGCAGTTGATGCTTCTCCCTCTTGAGTTCTAGAATTGAGATGATCTTAAGGACCTGAGATTTCTACTCCTGAGGCTCATAAGGGCCCATCTGCTCTGCCTGCCATTAATCATAAGCCCAATGTCATGAGCTTTTAGAAAAGGCAATTACCAAGCACGGACAGCTACAGAAGTGGGGTCATACCCTCCCCTTGTAGGGTAGATACCACCGTGGGCATTGATGAGAACTCCAGTTCTTCAGACTTTTTTCAGTTTACTTGGTCATCACCTGGTCAATGGATTGAGAAACTTGAATGTTCCTCCCCCCATCACCCAAGGGTAACTGACTCTCAAGAACCTTCCATCATCGGACGAGGCTAGTACTCAGTGCATGCCACTCAGGACAGAGGATTTAGAGGTGTCTCACTTTGTTACATGTAGGACCAGAGGTAGATCTCATTCTTTCAGCCAGTCACAAGATATTTCCTGGGTGAAGTAATTTGTATCTAGCTGATTATCAAAGCACTTTATTCCTCTCAATTCAATTACAGACTTATTTGAATCCAATTTACATTTTTGATTGCTTGATTCAACTGTGAATTTAGGCCTTCTGTGATTTCATTCATTGGAATGGGGATCACTCCCTTCCTACCACTATTACTCATGGGCACCCTGATCACATGTGTGCACCTGTGCTTAGGTGCCAGGGTTCCCTGAGTGGATTCAGTCTTTCCTCTTATGTTTTTTGTGTCTTTGTAGGAGAGTCATGGTGGGTGAAAAATAAAATGACTGAGAAAACGAAGGTTTGAGCTTCAGAGCATATTGATTTATTAAGCAATGCATGCCAATTGCCCAACAAACCAGTACCTCCTCAGCTTCAGCCCGGACCCTAAAAACAGGAGACAGACTTTTAGGCATTAAAACAATTAATCTAATAAGACCAATTAATTAAAACAAAACAGTCAACCAGGATACAAAATTAGGTGATCTTATTTCTAATTGGAGAAAAGATTAGGGACTTTCCAAGTTAGGAGGGGGAGAGCAAACAGGTACAATTCCTTGAAATCAGAAAATGTGGTTCCCACTCTCCACTCTCCAAGTATTTGTTTTCAATCAAAGGAACATGGAAACAGTAAGTTATTGACCAGTATGGGGCCAGTTCTCAGATAAGACACAGGGGTTCCTTGAGATGTTGTGTTGGTAAGCAAAATGGGCTCTTAGCACTTAGTTCAAGTGCTTAGCCCTTGAAGAGTTTGGCCTTTGTTTCCTTGATTAGATTTGGGAGTCCTTGGTGGCCTCCTTGCCTCAGGGGAGGGTCTAGTTTACACATGAGTTTGAGTGACATGTTTGGGACATCAGAGGCTTTTAGACCACGTGGGTTTAAGTCACCTCTTTGTGACAATTCTAGGTCACGTGGGTGAGTCACACATGTGACTCACCCTGGACCCTGAAAAAGATATAAAACCAGGGGTTGGCTTTCTCTTTCTTGGAGCTCTTACCCACAGCAGTGGTGGCATGCATGACTCTGGGCCAACCCTTGTTCTGAGCTCCTGGGCTGAACCTAGATGTTGGTAACTGTGAATTGTGTTGGTTCTGTCTGTTGATGTTTGTAATTTGTTTGTATTTTGCTCTGAAGTTCAGGGTGCTGGTCTTTTCCCCTGAACTAAGTGAATGATA
Source organism: Trichosurus vulpecula (assembly GCF_011100635.1). Lineage (NCBI taxonomy): Eukaryota > Metazoa > Chordata > Mammalia > Diprotodontia > Phalangeridae > Trichosurus > Trichosurus vulpecula. The sequence continues at coordinate 206,572,948 of NC_050581.1, read as the reverse complement.
TTTGTATGCTGAATTAAAGTAAGCTTGTCAACCCCTTAACGTTGCTTTCTTTACTAAAGCAAATCAAAAGAACCTGTGCTTTTGCAGCATGTTGGCAGCTTTCTGGGTGCTAGTTGTTGGTGGATCTTACACCCCCACAGAAGCTGCTACCTGGATTGTTGAAACAGATGTGCAATTGTGAGAAAATTCCTTGCACTGATCTTTGGATCTGAGCAGGTTTCTGGTCAGCAAAACTGAGGTCTTTAATTAAGGGTGTCTAAGCAACAGGTTGATGTGGTCAGCTAAGAGGTTCAGGCAGGACAGATCTGAGAATCACGAGCATAGAGGCAGCAATTAGATCTGTGACAGCCAATGAGATTACCAAGTGAAGTTGGATAGAGGGGAAGAGAAAGCACAGGACAGACCCCTGAGGGATGCCTGTAAGAAGGACATGCATCCATTGAGTGACTAGTGCAGGCAGGGACTCCGCCGAGGGTAGGGGAGTTAAGGTGATACGAAGGAATGATCCTTGAATTAAATTTGTTGAAGGGACTGCTATGGCCACACTATTGGAGAGTTATTCCAGAGGGCAACAAAGTTATTCCAGAGGGTTGCCCTGGCTTTAGTCTCGTCGTCGCTGTCTCCCATCTGTTGGGACACCCAGTGTAGAAGCAGTCCTTCCAGGCATCCAGAAACACCCCTGGCTTACACATCCAGCAGAGGAGGCCAGCCTTGTGGGACATAGTGTGGGGTGGTGGTGTCTCTGCCTTTTTCTGTGAAAGGACCAGCTACTGGCCAAGGTCCCTTTCATCTAAAGGCTAGGCTGACTCTTCCATTTTAGCTGGCATGCTGTAACTGCCTATGTGCCAAAGGATGGAGCTCAATGGGCAATAATTAGTCACTTTCTCCCCTTTGGTTAATGAGCTGGATAGGTAAATAGACAGACAGAAAGATTAATGGTCTTCCATCTGACATCACTGGAGGAAAAAATGAGAATGTTTAGATAAATTAAATACATCTCTTCAAGTATGACATGTAAAAGTTTTTAAGGTCTTTGGTGGAATATTTCTAAAATCTATTCTAACACACCAAATGTGGTCTCAAAGAAGAGTTGAGATAAAGCACCTCCCTCCTCCTGCCACTGAGTCCTGAGTGATTGACAGGTCATCAATGAATGTCATCACCCCTATGGTCATAACTAACTTTTTGATGCCCTGATGGTGGACAAAACCACCGATTGGTACTTAATCATTGCCATGCCCTTCCTTCTCCCAGAACACTAAGAAAGGCCATTTTTACTCCTGATTGGCTTTTCTGCCACACTGTAAGTCCTGACAGATTTCTGAGGCCTCCCTTGGGTTAGGTTAGAGTTGGGTAAAGGTAACTGAGATTTGGCTTGAGAAATCCAGACTGTCTCTGGGCTTCTTGGGGATCAGGATGGAAATCCACTTGATTTACTAAAATAGTTAGAGCTGGGGTGGGAGCCATGGGTGATTTCCTCCCCAAGATTCTCCTAGTGGCTCGGTATTTGGTGGTCAGAACCTCCATCCATGTGCTCAGGGGGAGTGACATCTGGTGATGGTCAAGGCTCCAATTTTTCCTGGCTCTCAAAATGGGTTGAAGCAGTCACACCTATGATTACAAGTAAGGGTCTGGAAGAAATCTGGTGGGGCCAAGAGTAAATGAGAGAGGGTCCTGAATCCAAGTAGCAAGGTGAGAGGTAATAGCCTAGATGCCTCCTGGTCCTGGTGGTCACAAGGACACCCCCCCCCCCCGCCCCGGTGCAGGAACAAGGTGAAGGAAAAGCCAACAAACAAAGCAGAGATCTTCCCTTTACTTCTGCTTTATCCAAGGGAAGAGGCAAATGGGGGGCATGAAAGGCCCTGGCCCAGGTCTCAGAGAAGCAGAGGCCTTTCTGACTGGCCCTGCCTCAGTGACGTGGGAGGAGCCAGTGAATAAATAGCAGGAAAGCACATGGCAAGCTTCCCAAAGGCTGGGATTTGTGCACCATTTACAGGCGAGGAAACTAGGCCACCAAGGCCCTTGTGTGTCCATCTCAGACACATGGCAGGGGAGCAGCGGGAAGCATGAGCTCTGAAGACTGTGGGCAGCCTTTGCTCCATTGACCTGCTCTCAGTTTTACTGGTCTCTCTGCCATCCATGAGGTGACCTTTATCCCCTTGGGGGCAGAGCAGAGAGAGGTGTTACTGGCAATCACACTTTTTCATGTGGTTGGCATTTGACTTTGGGGGTACACTCACTGAAAGGATGTGGGTGACAGACTCTGGGCAAGCCATTGAACCCACCCCCACCCTGGCTTTGTAACCCAGACAGATAGATATTGGTGCTTCTCTGGTAACTATGAATTGTGATTTGAACCAGACAAGGTCATCTGTTGATGTTTGTAATTTCTCTTTGTATTTGTCTTGTCAGGGGGCTGCTTTTTCCCCCAGAACTAAGTGAATGATATATGTATGTTTAATTAAACTGAGATTATTAACACCTTAAAGTTACTTTCCTTAGAAAAGCAGATCAAGGAACCTGTGTTGGTAGCCCTCTGTGTGCTGGTTGTTGGTGGTCTTACACAGCCACAGGAGCTGCTAGCCAGATTGCTGCTACAGTAGGGCAAACAAGTTTGGGGGACAGGACCCTGAGCTGTTGGGTAAACATGAATCAGTGCAGTGAGGAAGAGGAAAGAGACCCAAGGGCCACTGAGAGAGAGCCCAGGGGGCTGGGATCAATACGGCTCTCTGACATTTCCAAACACTCTTGAGAAGCAGAACACTATTTAAGACATTTATCAAATATCATTTGGTGAGATTAGCTCATCCTCACAAAGGCCTGTGGGATTCCTCCTGAGGAAGATGTGATTCTCAGGAAGGACTCTGGCTTTGCCACTTAAAGGCATAGATGAGACAAGTTCAAAGATGGCTCCAGATGGGCCCCATCCAGAAGCCAATGATGGAGGGGGATGGGTGCTTTGTGATTGAATTTATCCCATTATACCCAGCAGGGGTGGGAGTGGGGCCCAAGTGAGAGAGCCAAGGTGAGTCCTCTTCTTTTCCATGGTTGGGGGAAAGGGAAGGGCTGATTGTCCTCACTGGGAATCCCCCGAAACAGTCCCAGCAGGTCAATCTTGTAAATGTTGTATCTTTCCATGTTTCCAGGACTCAGGAGGAGGTAGTACATGGATGAGCTTGGCTCCTTGTTAGGAAACACGGGGTGGTTTTCAGTGATCAGCAATTCGATTCAACACATCCATCCACCCAGGTGAAAGTGATATCTTCTGCCTCATAATTCTAAAGGCATTCGGCCTGGACCCTTCCCCCAATTCCCTTTGCTTGTGTGTCTCTCGTATTTCTTTCTTTAGATCACAAGCTTCTTGAGGGCAGGGACTATTTCTTTCTAGTACTTTGTATCCCAAATTCCTACTATAGAGCTTTGTATGTTGAGGTCTCCTTTTTAGGATCTGAAAATGTTAAGAAATAAGTGTTTCCCCAGTCTAGAGTCCTTTCCACACTTACCACAATGAAGGAAAATGTGTTTAGTGCTCAGACTTCTCCAGAAACAATGCCTACCTGTGTTGGCAACCAAAAATGGGCTCCTTAGCACTTAGTCAACAAGTGCCCTTGACTAGTTTGGCTTTTTCCCCTGAACTGAATGCTGTTTTTATGTTGGACTGGAGTAAGCTTGTCGGCCCCTTCACCTTGCTTCCCTTGCTTAAGCTGATCGAAAGAACCTGTGCTTTCCTGGTCAACCCCTTCACCTTGCTTAAGCGGATTGAAAGAACCTGTGCTTTCCCCGGCGTACCTTACACCCCTGCAGAAGCCGGATGGTTAAAAGCAGCTCCCGTAGGAGCCAGAGGCTGCTATAGCCACAGCCACAGCCACAGCCACAGCCGAAGCAGGAGCTGCCAGTGGCAGAGCTGACCTACGGGAGGAAGCTGAACAAGGACTTCAGGCCAGTGGGTAATCTTTTTACCATAGAGGGGGAAGCATGATTTTGCTTTACGCAATCATGCTTCTCTGTAGCCTCCTGGTTACTCTTTCAAGGCGTACTTATTGGGCCTGGAAGCTTTTGATCAATATATCAAAATGGGGTTGCTGGTTCATGGGTTGGTTACTGTGGAGCCTAAATATATGTTTTGATTCTTCTGCCTTCTACTTTGAGAGTTTCTTATATCTGGCGGTTCCGAACCTTTCAGACATGTATATGATCCTCTTTGAGATTATAAACTCTGCCCTCCTAATACACTACCCTGATTTTTTCTTTCTCTTAAGCTTAATCATTTCCCTCTCAGTGTGTATCAAGTTTTGAATAAAAGGTGAGATTCTGGGAAATTGTTTAAGGGATGTGTGAGGGTGGTGGCCTTAACAGACTTAAAATTAGGGAATTAGAGATTTAGCTCAAACCATTCCCCATAATTCCCTGGATGGATTAGGGTGCTGCTCAGCCTGAGAGGATGGGAACGACTCTGGTTTCTTGAGTTAATGGATGTTTCCTTGGATTTCCCCTGAGCCCACAGAAGAAGCCTTGAAGGGTGTGATCAAAGAGGGATCTTCAAAGGAGTGAGAAAGTTAAGCAGTTATTGTTCTCTTTGAGGAAGTCATGCACTTACTCTGTTAGCTCCTGGGGCTTTCTGTTATTTCTAGCAAGAAATAAAAGCAGCTCTGTTTGGCATTTAAATCTCTTCCAAACCTGATCCCTTTCCTACACTTCCCTCCCTTCCACACACTCTATGATCGGGCCCCCTCTCTTTCTTTGAACCCCACACTTGGTTTCCTGACTGAGCCTTTGCCCTGGCTCCTGGGCCTTCCATCTCTCCCCCTCCAACTCCCTTCCCCTCACCCCCCGCCCCGCAATGCCTTTGGCTCTTAGATTGCCTTCTTTCTCCTCTCTATTTATTTTTTATCAATATGTAAATCCCAGGAAAGTACACTACCAAGGTAAGTGAACTTATCCACAGCATCCAAAACTTCTCCATTTGCTGTAACTGATGGTTCCATGTATGGATGGTGAGGTGGTGGCTGGTGGAGCACCTGTGTTTTCTTGGTGTTCATTGTTAGGCCAAAATTAGCACAATCAGCAGAGAATTGATCCATACTTTGTTGCATCTTGACTTCAGAGGCTGCATTGAGTGCACAATCATCAGCAAACAGAAAAATCATGTACCAGCATTCCCTCCACTTTGGTCTTGGCTTGTAACCTTTTCAAGTTGAAGAATTTACCATCAGTGTGGTAGCTGACCTTGATGCTGTGTTCATTCTCATTGAAAGCATTTGGCAACATGGCTGAAAACTTCATGCTAAAAAGCTCGGGAGCGAGCACACCGCCTTGTTTCACTCCACTGGTGACTGGAAAGGCATAAGAGCATTGTCCATTATCCAGAACCCAGGCAAGATTGCCAGAGCTAGCTCAGTGTTTGGAAAGCTCTGAAGGAAAGTGGGAGAGAAGAGGTATTAGGCTGACTACCAGACTGAAGGTCTACAGAGCCATTGTGCTGACCACATTGGTGTATGCCTGTGAAACCTGGACAGATACCAGGGCCATTCCAGGAAACTGAATCGCTTCCATCTGAATTGTCTTAGGAAGATTCTGAAGATCACCTGGCAGGATAAGGTACCAGACACTGAGGTTCTTACTCAGACTAAACTGCCAAGCATTCAAACTCTGCTTCAGAGAGAGCAACTCCAATGCATTGGCCACATTGTTTGAATACAAAATGCATGCTTGCCAAAAAGACTATTTTATGGAGAACTGTCATTGGGCAAGTGTTCACATGGTGGTCAGAAGAAGCCATACAAGGACACTCTCAAAGTCCCTCTCAAGAACTTTGAAATTGATTGTGCGACATGGTAGACACAGGCACAGGACTGCTCAGCATGATGTGCCCACATCAGAGAAGGTGCTGTGCTCTATGAGCAAAGGAGAATTGAAACAGATCAAAGGAAAAGCAGGATGCGCTAATTTATAGAATCCACCCCAAAATGGTTATATGGGCTATTTGTGTCTGACCTGTGGTAGAGTATTCCGAGCTTGTATTGGTCTGATCAGCCACAGTCGGATACATTGAAACTTGACTCTAGCATAGTGATGTCATTTTGGTCCTCTTTGAGAACCAAGGACAACAGCCAACCAATCAAACATGTATTTTTATGTGCCTAGGTATTAGCATGTTGTCTCTGTCAGAAACAGAGTAGGAATAGTGTTTTGCCTTTCTTTGTATCCCTGGGGCTTAGCACACAGTAGGTGCTCAATGAATGCTTACTGACTAATTGACAAAGTAAACTCATACCTGACCTGTTACCCAAACTCTGGCCTTTTTGTTCAATCGCAAATCAAACCTTCCTTGTCCAAGAATCCTGTAAATTATGAAGTCAAAATGACTTGTGTGTGAGAGATGTCTGAGGGCAAAAGGAAACTCATGCTTAGAACAATTTGAATGAATAAAGTGGTTTCTGACAGGTTTGTGCCCCCAATGCTAAGTACAGTGTCTATTTCTTCTACTTGTGGAACAAGTCTTAACTGATGTTTGCTAAATTAATTTTCTCCCCCCTGCCCCCAGTCACAACCCCTGCCCTCACAGGCAAGGGAATTAAGACAAAAAGCCCAGCTTCCCGTGACAGAAGCAGACTTAGGGAAACCTGAGTTGAGTCCTGACTCATCCATGAACTAGCTATGGGCCCTTGGTCAGTTTCTTTTTCTGGGAATTCATAAGGTTTAGCCTAGAGCAGGTGTCAAGCCCGGTCATGCTGGGTCATGCTACACTTCCATTCTGGAGGTATTGGGTGAACTTGATAACAGCAGCCTTGGAGGCAAGCTAAGAATGTTGGCCATCCACCCAAAGCTTCCGCCATGGCCCTCTGGCCTTACTTAGCAGGGGAGGATCTCGGGATGAAATTTTACCTGTGGCTCAAAGGTCTTCCCCTCTTCCTTGCTCATGGTGACCAGCCTTTCCTCCCCTGTGGGGAGTTAAATTTGTCTTTTTTTTCTGAGAGCACTTAATTTATCCTCTGGTATTTTGAATTGTTTGTATGCAAAATAAGTCCATTTAAGAAAGAGCACATATATTGTTGCTCGGAGCACAACCCTGCCCTACCAAACAAGCATTCAGAGACCTCCAGAACAAAACCACACATGTCCTGTGTCTTTCATTGTTGTCTTTAGTGATTTTTTTTTAGATGCAGGCATCTCATTTGACAGCTTCTTCTCTTAAGCTAATGCTCTCAATTAACTTAAAGAAAATTCTTTTTCCAGGTCACTGGAGGCCTCCACTTACCAGCTTTCAATCAAGTCTGAGCTTCCTAAGGAGAGCTGTTTTCCTAGCACCTCCTGCAAGGGAGAGGTGCCTGGCTGTGCACTTCCTGCCCCCTGTATCAGTAAGGCAATAAACACAACATCAACTATAATCATGAATATGCCTATATAGTTCTGTGTCACAAAGTATGAGAGACTCTCCATATAGAAGGGAGCAGAAGTATAACATTTATTCTGACACCAGAGAACCATATCCCATAACCAAATATTCAGCTCCCACAGCCAGCTAGCCCACTTTATCATAACAGCAAGGAACTTAAAACATGGTATCACAACATGGAGCTTTGCTATCCCCAAACCTCTCTGACCCCCTGCTGGAGTCTTCCCACAGACAAATGCACAGTACAGCTAAGTCATCCTGTTCAGCTCTAACTATCATGATGGCGGCCATTAGCAGCCATAACTGCTCTCTCTCTCTGCATTTCCTGTGACATAACTTCCTTTCCCTGTCAGGAAGCTCCTCCCACCACATATAACTTATGCTTCCTGTGACATAAGCAGGTCACATGGCCTAGTAATGGGTGGGAAAGAGCTTCAAATCTAAATTGCTACTACACCTCCCCACCCCCAACTCCACCTTGTTTCTTTCTTTAGTTATTTTGAGAGATGCAGTTTTCCTTATTATTGGGGCCTTAGCTCAGGCTTCTGGATTTCTTGGCTCTGGAGCTTCCAGGAAAGGCATTGCTCAGGTTGAGCTGAGATGCAAGAACCTTAATTGGGGGCCTCTGAAGGTGACCTCCCCACGGAACTGTGGAAATGTCCTCTGGTGCCTTCCTGAGAGTGCTTGGAGTTCCTGCTTGGCTCCCAAGCCTGCCTCCAAGAGGGCTGGTTGGTGCTTGGTGCCTCTTAATGGCCCATAAAGTGAGGTGACTGACCAGCAGGACTTCTTTTGGACTAGCTTGTTACCTCCCCATGTTCAGAAGAGATGCAAGCTCAAAGCAGAGCAGGCCAGTATTGGAGAGTAGAGATGCCTCTCACTGCATATATTCCTCTCCCTGACCCTTTCCCTACATTTTCTATTTTCTTTTGACAGATTTGTGGCCCAGACTCAGTGGTGGAGACACCTGATGCCCAAGGATGAGACCAAATGACTCCAACAGACATTGAGGAGATCTGGAGATGCAGCACCAGGAAACAGGAGTCTGCTAGTCAAGAGCACAGTTCATTCTGAACTTTGGGAATCAATTGTATTTGCACATCCTTGCAGTTTAGAAATGGATTTCCTAAATGGGGAAATTCAGAGGATAATGAACACGTGCCTACATGTCTTTTTCTCTTCAGCCTCTCGAAGGTTCTCTGCACAGGGAAGATCATTTATAGAATCTCCAGGAAGAGATAGAATTTGCTTGTAACATTAAAATAAAGCAATGATTTTTTCTTTTTGCAGTGGAATGAAATGTCTCCTAACCAGATGATCTTCAGCATGCTGAGGCAATGGGGGGAGAGGTAAATAATGAGCTACCCCTCTGCCTGGAGAAATACTGCAGACTTCACAGGCTCTCCACAAATGGATTGGGATATTATGCAAAATTAGTTTCTGTTAGGCTCTAATTTCTCTAATTTAATTTAATTATCTAGAAAAGTAAAGCATGCACTATTAAAAGCAAAGAAAAGGAAACTTGAAAAAAGGACAAGATGAGAGACAAGATATCTGCATGGAGATACCAACAATGAAGACATTTATCACTTCCACGCAATGAGGGGAGGAGAAAAGTCCACTCCCTAAGGCATCAATATCACCTTTATTCTTCATAATGATCTATATCGAGATTAGGTAAAATAATGACCAAACTCAATGGTGTTCATTAGACTGGTGCCAGATGGGTGCTCTGCTTGGTCACCAGATGATCAGACAGCCTGGGTGAATGAAGGACAAAAGGGGACATGATAGCATCCTTCAAATACCAAAAGAAGATAACATGAAACAGGGGGATCCTTTACCATTTACACTGCTTGATCCCAGAGGGCAATGGGTAGAAGTGATAAACAGAGGTAAGCACAATGGACTTTAGAAGTGTTGTGATGATATGTTAGCAAGCAGAGTTTTTAATCATTTACTCATCCCTTGACCTTGTGGGGGCTGGGCTACTCCTCTTATTGGTCATGATTTGTCTCTCAAGTCACTTCCCTTTAGGAGAAATTTTCTGAGCCAATTCCTGGAGGAAAAAATGACTGGGTTCTCATCAAGCCATCTCAGCCCTGATGAATCATTCAATTGCCCAAAGGGATCCTGGTATAAGTAATCTCTATGCCTTCTGAAATTGTAAAAATAAATCAATATTTTTCTCATATAGCTCTGGGCCCCCAGCCAGAAATAGCACTCTAGAAAAATACCACAGTTTCAAATTTGTCTCCTCTCCTGGCTGCTTCCCAGTCACTCCTCTCCACTGCATTTGAACAATGCATATAGTTAATTATGTAACATAATAGATGGACAATTCAGTGGTTAGCAGTTTCTGTCATGTTTGTCATACTAAGATATGAAATACCAGAAAAGTAGACTTTTTTTAAGAATCAGAGATAAGGATCTGTTTTAAGAATCCGGCTAGCAGCTTCTGTGGGTGCATAAGATCCCCCCACAGCCAGCACCCAGGAGGCTGCTGGGAAAGCACAGGTTCTTTTTATCTGCTTAAACAAGGAAAGCACAGTAAAGGGGTTGACCAGCTTACTTTAATCCAGCATTCAGTTAGCATACAGACAACATTCATTTAGTTCAGGGGAGAACACCAGCATTCAGTTAGCATTCGGTTAGTTCAGGGGAGCAAAGAGACAAGCATCAAGAGATAGACCAAATACAAATTCATTCACTTACTTCAGGGGAAAAAGCCAGCACCCTGAGGCTCAGAACATTCATTTAGTTCAGGGGAAACGAACCAGCACCCCGAACCTCAAAACCAAAATACAAACAAATTACAAATATCAACAGACAGACCAATACAATTCATAGTTACCAACATCTGGGCTTGGCCTGAGAGCAAGGGCTGGCCCAGAGTCACTCTTGCCACTGCTCCCACACCAACTGGAAAAGGAAAGAAGAAGCTTCAAGCCATCTTCTCCCCTGTTATAGAGTTTTTGACATCATCAAGCGCTGCCTGAATGACCAGGGCTGATTGGTTCTTGAGTTGGCCCCTCCCCCTAGCATAGACTAGGTTAACACCCAACAGGGCATGGCTCTGGAGTTAACACCTCCCCTCAGCCAGCCCCATGACTCATCACACAAGAAGTTCTCTTCTTCCTGGCATGGTTTCTGGGCTTCCTGCCCCAGAAGAGAAGCCCCAGCGCCCAGTGAGGCTCAATGAGGTAAGCTGAGTCACCCAAAGAAAACAAAGGCCATTCTGGCCACAGGATCCTCTTGAAGGAAGGCATTGAGAGGGAAATTATTCCAAAGGAGGAAGGGATATGGAGGCTGATGGGGGAGGTCATCTTTCAGTGACACAGCATTTGTCTCAACGAGCCTCATTCATAATCTGCCCAGGTTTAAGTGTCTAGCAATTAGGATTCTCATGGCTTTCCTTGAGGTTCCTTCTTTCCAGATCCTGTGACTTGTCCAATTTTGGCTCTAGTCAGTTTCTCTATTTCCTCTTCTCACAATCCCTTGGCTTGGGAGAAGCAAGGTTGTCCTTGAAAGCCCAATCCCATTAATCACAGGGACAAGGAAAGCTCCCTGGGCAATAAAGGTGGGGGGAAAGAATACTGGGAGACACTAGGAAACTCCTTCCTGAGATCAGTGGGCATCCTGACCTCCTTGGAAATGAGAAGATAGAAATGTGCAATGATTAGTTTCCTAACCATTTGAGTTATCTCAAGTGGAATTGGTTGTCCAACAGGTAATGAGTTTCTCATCCTTTGGCATTTTCAGGTAAAGACTGGATGGTCATTGTTGAGGGGATTCTCAGTCAGGTACTATATGGACCTTGTAGACTCTTCCAACTCAGAGATCTTTTGATTATAGGATACCTTCAAACACCCTTATTTCCCTTTATAACACAGAGCTCCTGAAATATCTTTAATTTAACTCACATTTTTTCCTCCAGACAAAAGAATTGCATTTCTTGTCCTGAAGGAAGGAATGGTCTTTAACCATAAACCAGTGGCTATATCCCACCAGGGAATCTTTGAGTGGCACCAATGGTTTGTTTTTATTGGGGAGGGGGGAGGAGGGGATGGGCAGGAAGGGTAATGGTTAGAGCAAAGACTGCCAAGCAGAGTGGAAATTAGACCTGACAAAGTAGAGGTGATAGGGAGCAGATCTTCAGGGGGCACTGTCAGGAGGAGCACATGGGGGCTTTCTTTAAGCTTGTCAGGCAAAGAGGCATGTGTGCTCAGTCGGATGATGTCAGATTAGCTAGCACCTGTCATGTTGAGGGCACAGCATGTCTCCTGACATCTTGTGCTACAGTGGGATGCTGTCAGGATGACTTTAGACATCACTGGAGGACAAAGAAAACTATGTGCCCCCCTCCCATCAGAAGTCTGCTCTCTGATGATCCTCCCTTTCCCCTGCAGAGAGATGACTCTCCACTCCAGCCAAGGGTGTCAGCTGACTTTTGGAGAGGGCTTTCCTTAGGGTCTGCAGAGCACTTTACTTATATTTCATTTTCCTCAGCCCTTGGAGAGGTTGTCCAGGCCTTATCTCCCCTACTTTATTCTAGGAGTGGAGTGCCTTAGGCTGACTTTGGCCCTGAGTGCCTCCTGACTCCCAGGCCAGTCTTGGCACTTCAAGAAGCTGCCCTTCTGGAGAGGAGAGGTGGTGGACAAGAGGAAAACCAAAAAGACAATGAGGTTCGGAGGAATGAGGGCAGCCTCTGTGTCCTGCTGTCTAGCTGCTCCCTGCCAGTGCAAACAAAAGAAATGCAAGGGGAAAATGTGTTTTGATTGAGAGATCCCATCTTCAGATCTGTCTTGGTTAGGTTCCTTCCCCCTTCCCCTCCCCCCAATAGAATGGAGGCTGCTTGAGGTCAGGTTCTTTTTCTTTTAAATTTTGGTCATGTGGCCATTCCTTAGCATTGTGACTGGGGTAAGTCATAGACACTTCAAACTTGTTGATGGAGTCACTGATTGATTGGAGAAGAAAAGACCTTGGGTGGACTGGGGAGGGCAGAAGAGCCTTCCTCCAATATGTGAGGGCTCAGGGTGGGGATGACGGGTGGTCCTTGCTTGACATGACCCCATAAGGCAGAACTATGAGTAGAAGCCTCCTTGGAGCTTGATCTCTCGCACTGTTGCCCAAATGGTGATTGTTGTCAGTCCTGGCGACGATTCCCTGCCCAATATCTAAAGAATGGACCAGTGCCTGCTGGTTGTTGAGCCTTGCCTTTATTTTATGCTCAATCCTGAGTCCTTTGACATTGATTTACTAAGGATTGGGGCTTGAAGCAAAACAAAATCTGATAAGGCCATTGCTGAGGCTCATTGGGATTTCCCAAATACAGCTCTGTTCTGGTGCAGAATCCTTGGACAGGCTCCCTCCTTCACCTCCTTTCTCCATTTCTAAGGCAGGAGGGCCCAGAGATCCACATCATTAATGCTTTTGGCTGAGTCCCTCTCCCTGGACACCAGGGAGGTCATTGATTTGGCTGCCTTGTCACATGTCATTTGAGATCTTTTATAATTATTTTTTCCAGGGTACAAGATGAGAATGGAGGGTTCAGTGAGAGGATGGAGGGCACGGGGTAAATATGGAAAGCTCAGGGAGATGATGGAGGACTCAGGGAGAAGATGGAGTGTTGAAGGAGAGTATAAAAGGCTCAGGATAAGAATGGAGAGCTTGGGGGAGTATGAAGAGGTCAGGGAGAAGATGGAAGGTACAGGGGGTGGCTGGAGGGCACAGGGGGTGGATGGAGGGCACGGGAATGGATGGAGGGCATGGGGAATGGATGGGAGGCATAGGGAAAGGAAGGTGGGTTAAGGGTAAGGTTGGAGAGGAAGGGAATAGAGGGCTCAGGGGAATGATGGAGAGGACTGAGGTTCAGTAGGAGATGAGAGGGTACAAAGAGGAAGCACATTGGTGGGTGTAGAGGACGATGTGTGAAGGGGCTCAGGGGATGACGGAGGGCACGGTAGCAGGGCAGTAGGAGAGGGCAGTTGCGCCCCACTTTTCCCAGATTCCATGAGATTCTGTCTGACTCCTGTACAGTTTGATATCCCATCTGGCCTGTGACTGTCAGTCCTCGAGCACTGAGGAATGCTTACTCTATTGCTGGCTCCACATCTGTGGTTTAGGGAAATAAGAAGGAGCCAAAGGAAGATGCTCTTAATCCTCTCTCGACTGGAAAAGTTTAAGGGTGTTTTGTGTAGAAAAGCCAATGAGGCTTAAAGGAGGAGGAGGGGCCCCTGCCCCACATGTCAGCCCTCCCTGTGTGCCCCCTCCTCCAGTGTTTCAGGATAAAGGAGCCTCAGGAAGTAAGGAGCAGGAGCCTATGCATTTGGGGGCACTCAGGGAGCATGCTGCGGGGGGGAGTTATTTGCCCTTATCCTGTCAGAAGTCACAGGGTTGGTGCTAGGGTCATTTTTGTGGCTCTGGATTCCCATGCTAGGAGTTCTGGGATGTGAAAGAGTACTTGTCTCTGTCCCCCATGGGCCCAAGGGCTCCTGAAATGGCCATCCACAGTCTTACCTTATTGGATTTGCGGACCCTTTGCCCTTAAGACCATTGCTTTTGATACAAAGTTGTTCTGCAAATGTTTGGTCCCATTGACACGAAATGAGCATCGAGTCTTTGGGGCTCAGGGTAGCAACGCAACTAGCAACCTCTACTGGCAGCCCACCTGTGAGTATGCTGAGTCCTGGGCCACTGGGACAGGCTACCAGAGGGGAGGCTCCCAGACCTGCCACAGGAGCCAGGGGGTTGGTTGTTCTTTGTTCTGGAATAGAACCACAATAATGTCAGTGATGGGGTCAAGGTACAGTGTGGACTGTGGCTGATCAGACCAGTGCAAGCTCAGAAGGCACTGCCACAGGGACAGAGCTGGGGGTGGGGTGGGGAGAAGGATCAGCCTTTCAAAGTTTCCTTCTTCATTCCTACCAAGCTGCATTGCTCTGAACTTGATCCTGTCCCACCCTGAAGCCCTTCTCTTCTCCCCCTGACTTTCAAGCTTCTTTTTCTGGATTGTGGGCTCCTTGAGGGCAGAGATTGCCTTATGCCTTTCTTTGTACTGTTTATTAGGAAACTGAGGCCCCAGAAGTCTGAGACTTGGTCAGGACAGGCCCAGGAGGTGTAGGAACAAACAGGGAATTGGCCTGGAACCTGGGGAAGGAGCATCAGGAGGCCATGGCAGGAAGTTCTGGCCCATGGAAATGTCAGGGACAAATAAAGGTGTAAAAAAACCCCTGTGATGATCAGAATAAGAAGAAAAATAGGGAAGAGACGGAAGTCCTATTTGTCTTTGAGGTGGGGAAGGGTTAGGTTGGAATATTAACAAATGACAGAGAGGAAGCCTTGCTTCTCAGCATCTCCCCTCAGTTTGTCTTGAGATGAAAATCAGTGTCCTTCAAAGTGAAGACAGTAGGATAAACACAAGCCCCTAGACCTTGCCCTAAGCCTTCAGGGATCACCCTGCCCAGCCCTCTCCTATTATGGCCCCTGGACCCTCAGGGATCTCCTTGTCCAGCCCTCTCATATTATGGCCCTGCCAAGAGGGGCATGATTTGCCTAGGGTCATGCAGACAGTAAGAGGCAGTACCAGGTCCCCTGTTTCCTCAGAGCCCTCTGACTGCTGTCCCAGAGTTTGAAACCCACAAGGAGTGAGGTGACATTAAGAGGACATTTGGCTATTTCAAGGTCAAGGCTTGGGGCACAGAAAGAGTCTCTCTCAAATTTGCTGAAGTCCTCATAGTATCTCCAAAGCTGAAGGGGCCTCAGAAGCTGCCCCCTCCGTAGACAAGACTACTTTGGTCCTCAGGTGGTTACCCAGAGATAAGTGACATGTATCCAAACCTGGCTCCCAAGGCTGTGGCCAATGTGAGTCTCTACCAAAGACCCATAAGCCCAGGTTATACTCTTTTTTGGGACAGCAGCTGCCCAGACTAGCCCCTGGAGCTGTGATCTTCTCATGGCCTTTTCTCCAAGGAATCCTTCCTGTATGTCAGGCCACATCCCTGGGGTCTGTGGCCATCCCTGGCCATCCCATGGTTGGCTCTGGGGGAAGTAGACCTGTCATGCATTGCCTCTGGGGCTTTTACACAAGATGGCTCCCATCAGCCTCAGTACAAACTTTCTCAGGTGAGCAACTTAGGTGTCTTGTCCTTGAGTAGCAATAAAGTGACTCCGCCACTCACATGGACACTCCACATGGACTCATGGGAGGGGTCTTCTCCCCAGGAATCCTTTATATTTTCTGAATTAGGGCCTGAGAGGCATAAACCCCTTCTACCACCCCTTCACCAGTCCAAGGGACCCTCACTTAATTTCCTTGGGTGGACAAATGCTGATCAAAGAGATATAAAAGTGAGATGGCCAGTGGATGCATCTCTTGGCTTTCCTTCCCCTACCCCCCAGCCTGCCTCAGTCCTCCAAGTCCTTACTGGCCTGGTTCTGTGCATGTGGCACTAATCCCAAAACCCAAAGGGTCATGGCCAGGAGGGAGAAGACAAAGTACCAGCATAACAACGATCTCCACATTTACAGCCACCCATAAAAGCTAAATTTCCTCCTTGTGGCTTTCCTCTTATCTGGCTACTGCAGAAAGGTGCCAGGAACACTACCAAGGCCCAAAAATGGATCATTTCCTAATAGTGTGCTGTTATCAGAAAGCCCCGGGGTGTGAATGGATTTGACTTCTGAACCCTTTCCCTCATTAAGAGCCTAAATCAAAGGGAAAAGCACCAGCTGAGAGAAAACCCTCTGGCAGCTGCAGGGCTCACTGCTCCCAATGATTGATGGCAGGCTGAGCAGCTGGCACGACCTGTAATGCCTTCTTCTCAGAAGAGTCAAATCCAATCGACCCACTGACCACAGACAAATGTCAGTGAGCTCCAGAGTCTGGGACAGCAGGCTGGAGAGGTTGGAATGGGTAAAGGGAAAGGCTGGCAGGGGGTGTGGGAGGGATGCAGAGTTCCCAATTAGCCCCACCACCAGCCCCATTCTACAAAGCTGGAACCATGGCAAAGGCTGACTGAGGAGCCTGGTCCTCGGCCTGCTCTCCTTCACTCTTCCTTCCGGGAGCTCTGAAGGACATTACTCTCAGCTTCTGGCACATCTTGGGGTTACCCAGAGGCTGGTTCTGCTCCACACGATTTCACCCAGGGAGTTAGCTCAATTACTCTCCCCTTAAGGATTATATGCCCATTTAAGATCCATTTTCTGATTCTAATTGTAAATATGCACTAAACCCTGGACCTTTCAAAGGAGAGGATGTGGCTGTTGTTTGTCTAGGAAGACCCACAGGGGCTGAGAGTCTTGGGCCAAATACTGGGATTTGTGATGCCTGGAGAGCTCTGGGGTGGGCTGAGGGTTGAGAATGGCTTTCCTAGGCCCTGTTTATGCCCAACGCTGTTTGGTGCAGTAGAGAGATCGGGGAAATCTGTGCGTCGAGGGCATGAGGTAACAGATGAGAAGATCCTTCAGATAATGACCCTTCAGATAATGACTGCTTTTCCTTCTTTCTCACTTTACCAATTTTAGGCCACATTCAGCCATGGAGGAGCCTTTCTTGCTCTTCCTTTAGACAATCAGAAGTAGCAGAGTTTTATACCAGGCTGACCCTACCAGCTAAGGTTCTAGTCAGCGTCAGGTGAGCTTGGTCGGGAAATTTGTTGAGTGCTTAAGAAAAGCTTGTTTTCTTCCTTCCTTCCTTCCTTCTTTCCTTCCTTCCTTCCTTCCTTCCTTCCTTCCTTCCTTCCTTCCTTCCTTCCTTCTTTTCTTTCCTTCCTTCTCTTCCTCCCTCCCTCTCTCCCTCCCTCCCTCCCTCACTTTCTTCCTTCATTCCCTCCCTCCTCTCTCTTCCTTCCTTCTTTCCTTCCTTCTTTCCTTCCTTCCTTCCTTCCTTCCTTCCTTCCTTCCTTCCTTCCTTCCTTCCTTCTCCCCTCCCTCCCTTCCCAATGACGAGAGTTCATCGAGGCAGGAAATGGAAGATTTGGTTTGGGGAACACCCATTTGTCCAGTTTGCTTGAAGTGTGTGATGCATGAAAATGGGAGTGCTGTGCATAGAGCCTGGAGAGCATGTCATTGCTAGAGTCTGGGGCCTTAAGGTGTAGATGGAGAGGAAGGGAGGTTGGGTTTTATCTTAGAGATAATAGGGAGCATCCGAAGATGTTTGAGCAGGGTTGTGCTTTTGAAGGCTTGTTGAGGTAGCTGTGTGGAAGATGGATTGGAGAGGGGAGGGAGGGGAGGCTGCAGAGGAGGCCAGTGGCTAGACCAGGCTCTGGGAGATGAAGGCCTGCATGAGTAAGAGGGAGATGGACAGTTAGGGGCTCATGAATACTGTGAGAGTTAAGGAGGAAGCAGCTCTGCGGATCTGGCAGGCTGATGTTGGCCTTGAGGGAAATGGATGGTTTAGGGGGAAAGAGGCTCAGTTTGTTTTGGACATTTCAAGTTTGGGAGACCAGTGGGACCTCTACATAGACAAGCAGACCTGAAGTTGCCCAGAAAAATTAGGGCCAGAGCTGGAGATTTGGGAGCTGTCCATGAGGCAATGATCATTGAGCTCTTGGGAGAGGCCAGAGCCCTGAGGTGAGAGAACAGGGAGAGGAGAGGCCCAGGTCACAGCCTCCAGGGTCTCTCCTGTTTAGGGGCAGATGAGGATTCAGACAACAAGACTGAGGCAGCATCCAGGCACGTAGGAGGAGGGCCAGGTGGAGATAGGGTCCCGCTGCTCCATGGAGGAGAGGGCGGAGGCAAGAGGCCCAGGCAATAGGCAGCCATCACGATGGAAGAACCTCCATCTTGATGTCCAACGTCGATGATGACAAGAGCTAAGAGCCGGTTCTTTCATCTCTCTTGGAGGGATGACTCGTCACTGGAGAAAACTGGGCACCAGGTGTCTGGATCAGATCAAGACAGACAAAAGGCAGGGGCGAGGCACAGACCTGCTTTGTGGATCACTCTGGTGAGCCTGTGCCGGGGCACCGAGGGCTACAGCTCCGAATGGGTGTCTCACCCCCATATGCTTTACTGAGCCGCCTTCCCCAGCTCAAAGACTGACAGGATCCCCTGGAAGCCAGCAGCATCAGTGCCCAAGGTGGGAGAGCCGAGCACCCTTGGCGTCTTGTGGCAAAGGCTGTCTGCCATGCCTGGTGTATGGGCAGTATAGAGGCGAGCGTGTGTGTGTGTGTGTGTGTGTGTGTGTGTGTGTGTGTGTGTGTGAGTGTTTGTGATAACAGGTGTGGGAGTGTGTTTTTGTATGAAAGCATACATATGTACACGCCACTAGCACTCTGTGCCAGTCAATGGGTGTGACCATGTGTGTATGTGACAATATACATGGGTACATATGTCTGAGTATGTATATGAGAGTGTGTGTGAGGGTAAAGGTGTGTGCATGTGAGGACATGCACACACACAGTATGCAGGTGTAGGCACACATGTATCCAGGTATACGTGAATGTGAGTGCCTGATAGCACGTGTATACGTGTGTGCACATGTATGTTGGGGGGCGGCGTGTGTGCCCAGCCCTGGGGAGCAACAAGGAGGCTCTTACCGGAGTCAGAACCCACTTCCAACTGCTGCTGAAGGGGTTACTTTCTGAAGCAGAATTCGGGATCACTTCAAAACCAAGCTATTCCCCATTAAATATCTTTTTGAAATGCTCCTGGTGGTTTTATTTGTTATTAATTTCTGACTGCCAAGGTTATTACCGTCCATTACTAGCGAGAGCCAGGCGGCAGCCGTGGGGCTTTGAAAGCTGCCTCTGACTGATCCCCCCCTTCCAGCCCACTCATCCCGGCTCTCACTTCAGGACACACAAGTGACTTTCCAAGGACAAGCATAATCACACCCTGTGTAATTCCTCTGGCTTAGAATTTTGGAAAATTCCGTCCTTTCTGTCATAAATCCCTGCCTCTCAAGGCCGCACCTAAGAAGATGATTGTGCACAGTGGGATTGCTTCTTGTCCCCAGGAGCCACGGGAGCTCCTGGTGGCGGCTGGGTCTTCCCCTGGGGACATGTGGCTGGGCGGACACAGGGCTGACTGACCATTGAGGCAGAGAGCATGACTGCGGGGGATTTGTGCTGAAAGCTGAACTTAGAACCCTCGTCTGCCCAAGGGGCAGTCCTTTGTGGCCCCCCTCTGGACAGCTCAGAATAACTAGCGCTTTGGGGTTTGCAGAGAACTTTGCATAGACATCTCATCTAATCCTTACCGCAACCCTGGGACAGAGGTGCTATTATTGTCATTCCCATCCTACAGATGGAGAAACGGAGGCAGAGAGAGATGAAGCAAATTTCCCAGAGTCACGTGGCTAGTAAGTGCCTTGGAAGGATTTGAACTCAGGTCTTTCTGACTCTGGAACCACATCTACCATGCCATTAGGCTGCCTCCATGGAGTCAGATGGTATGGATATCCTCGCAAATGCATCTCTCCTGAGCTCAGTCATCTTCCTCGGGAGGTGCTTGAGCCACACTTAGTGGTCCAGGTGTGTCAGGTTGGGCACCCCACTCTCTCAGAATTGATAGTCAGCTCTGTGGGGAATCCCACCCTGGCTGGAAACGCCTAGAATCTCTGGACACACCTCTCCCAGGTGTGCAAGGTGAGGAAGCAGGAGGAGGAGAGAAGATACCGGATTTGGAGTCTGAAAGTCATGTGCCCAAAGACGATGTAGCCACTGCAAGGTCCTCCACGAGCCCCTTAGCTTTTGGCCCCTCAGTGTCCTCACCTGGGAAAGAGGGAAGGGAACTTAGTCCACCTCCCTCCTTAGGGGAGCCTCAGTCACTGTATTCTTGTGGGCTCCCATCACCTTGCCATTTCATGGCATTCTGTCTGGAAGCAATGGTTGCTCTGTGTGTGTGTGTGTGTGTGTGTGTGTGTGTGTGTGTGTGTGCGTGTGTGTGCGCTCGCGCCCGTGCCCGCGTGCCCATGCGTGTGTGTGTGTGTGTGTGTGTGTGTGTGCGCGCGCGTGCGCACGCGCACATGCGCACACGTGCGTGCGCAGGCACATGTGCATGCCTGTGTGGTGTAGTGACAGATTTGGGGACTCCTCCTCCCCTCTCCCAACCCAACCGCAGTCAAAGAAAATGTTTCCTTCTCTTTCTTTTAGACCTCGTGGAACAAGTTGGTGGGGGGGGGGGTGGTGGAGAATGGGGCAGCCATTTGAGTTCTGTTTCTCTGTTTTTGTCTCTATCTGTCTCTGTCTGTCTCTGTCTCTCTGAAAATATAAACAGATGGGAGGGAGATGTGCCTAATTGGAAGCACTCAAAAAGCTGGCTATGCAATTCTTAATTAGATTAAAGCTGTTTTCGGCATCCTAATGAGTCAGGCAGGCACAATCAATCCCGAAGTTGGGAGGGCCCCGATGAGTTGTGGGGTGGCTGGAATTCAAGGAGGCCAAGGAAGCTGATGCCTGGGGGGCCTGGGTCCCCATCTTAAGCAGACATTTTCCTTAAGAGGCAAAGGACAGATTCTGAACTCGATGACTTTGCTGCCTGCCAGGATGAGAACAGAGCTCATCTGGCTTGGGCCAGGCTGACTGGGGGCTAGTGATCTGCATTCCCTGCTCTAATTAGCTCCTTTGGAACAGATTGTTCTCAATAAGCTCCCACCATTTCCAGTGATTTACTAGGGGTGAATGGGGTTCACTTGAGAACCTTCCTGTCTTTAACAAGGCAATATTGGAAGGGTGCTGGGCAGTGAACAAGTGGAGAGATCACTGGGGAGTTGGGGAGGCCTAGAGGTGATCTCAGGAGAAACTTGCCCCCTGGACACCATGTAGAGCAGTAGTAATTCTAGAACCAATTGTATGAAGTGGAGACCTAGAGGTCAGGCATCTGGCCTCCCTCTGGTGACCAAGGGCCTGAATTCATGGCTGCCAGAACAATGTGAGAATGATGCTACCAATGAGCCTGGTGGGAGAGGTCAGTACCAAGAAGTGAGAGCTTGACTCACAGACTTGGCTGCAGAAACACATGGGTTTGTGTGTGTGTGAGGCTGAGATTGAGGACCCTCTTCTCAGGCTGAGTGACCTTGCTCTCTGTCACCAAGGACATGGAGCCAAAGCTCTTCCCCAGTGGGAGTGAGTCTGGTGAAGGGTCTCCTGAGCTCCACCCTTTCCAAGACAGACTGTGCCCATCCCAGAGAAACCTCAGGCTTTGGTTGGTGGACAGTGAGCAGAGATCTTTCCATTCCCACCACCCAGCAGTTGTGGGCCGAAGCCCTGGCCAGGGATACAGCTTGTTCCCCCACCCAACCTGAAGGGCAGGGTTCAGCATACTTCCATGGGCTTTCCTCAGCTCAGTGAATGCCACCGGTTTGAGCCATGGTAGAGTAGCAGGTGTTCCTTCAAGAGCCCGTGGAGGCTGTCAGGGTTCAGAGAAAAAGAAGGAGACTTCCCAAGCCCAACAGACCTTGGAGGAGGAAGGGGATCAATCACAGGGCCCCAGTAGCTTCAAAAGAAGGAAAACTAAGAGTCTGGGAACAAGACAGAGAAACAAACCCTGCTCCTCACTATTCACCACAGTTGTGAATAGACCACAGGTGGTCTAATGGAAAGGGAAGTAACCTCTCTCGTGTCCCCACAATATGTTTGCTATCTGGGGGGAGTCCCCGCTATAAGAAAGTGCCTGGAGTCTGGAAGGGACCATGTGGGACCCTCCAGAGATTTATTGGAAGGTCACAGTCCCCCCCATTGGCAACCCCACATTCAGTTCTCTTCCAAAGAGACCTTATGGACCACTGTTAGTATTCTACATGGTGAAGGGTCTCTATGAGTCCTTCATGTCTTATGCATTTTCTTTGGGTAAAATAAAGTCTGTCCTTGGTCTAATATTCATTTGTTGTCTTGAATGCTTCTACGGGAAACAAGGACTCTTGTTACTTACCTCTGCAGAAAACTAGACATAATTGTGTTAGGAGACTTTCCTGGATAAAACTACAAAATGAGACATGAAGCCACGATGAGAAATGGGCCCTTTTAAGGTCAGCCCAGAAAAACTGACTTAATTTCATGTATTTTCCTGAAACAGAGAGGGTCTGCTTGTGTGTCTGGAGCAAGGGCCAGTGGATGGCTGGGGACCTCTGCACACTCTTCACACTGGGTGGACCTATCACGCTCATCACATAGCTTGGGTAGGCAAGGAGGGCTGCGTTGGGGGTGTGCCCACATGGAGGAGCCCCAAGATCCTTGGGGACAAAGTGCTTCCCACCTGCTCTGATCCTTGCAACATCCTTATAGGACCGTGGCAGGAGAGTCATGAACTCCATCTCACAGAGGATGAAAGAAGTTTACATTTGTGGAGGCTTGAGGTTTGGCAGAATGCCTTGCACTTTTGTCTCTTTTGATCCCCTGAGGGGAGAGATCATCATTACCATCTCTACCATAAATGAAGGACTGAGGCTCTGAGTCCCACAGCTGGTGAGGGTCTCCAAGGCCAGAGCTGTTTGCCCTTAAGTACAGGCCCAGAGACTAGTCTGAGGACTAGCCGAATGCAGTGAAGGAAGGCTCAGCAGATAGCTCAGGCATGGTACAGGCTGGTGTATGTGCGTGTGTACATGTGTGTGTACATGTGTGTGTATGTGAGGGTGTGGGCAGGGGGGATGGTTACAGTCAAAGAGTTCTCATTCCAGTGTCCAGCCTTCCTGTCACTTCTCAGGCAACCTTATGTTAGGCTACTAAGTGGGGGTTACCAGCATGCTAACGACCTGCTCTGCCATAGCAGTCAGTTAATCATGAGTGTGAGGATTTCTCAAATGTGGCATGTCTAGGGCTGAGCTCTGCTTTGGTCCATTTTGCCTTGTTTTGTGGCTGCCCCTGCCCTTCATTCCCCCTTTCAGGGCAGGCCCCCAGGACCTTGACTGATGCCCCATGTGTGGTGGGATGCCTTCTCCAGGTCCTGAAGGCTGCCAGTTGCACTCCCTGGAGTTTTGGCTGGAGGCAGAAACTCCCTGAGCAGCAGCTGGGGCCACAGATATTAGCCTTTGTCCTAGATAATTAAAATGGATTTTTCAATACAAAGAGATATTATTTATGAGGCTAAAAATGGACCTTGGGAGGCAAAAAAATGATTTCCTGATACAGAAGAAATCTCATGAATCAGTGCCAAGTTGACAGGATCTCTCCACGAAGCCAGAGAGATTGTGATGGATGAGCCAGACCCTGATGGAGAAGGAAGAAGCTGTCAGGGCTCAAGCTCCATGTCATATCATGTTGGGGGGGGTATGGGCAGGGTGGGAAGGGGTGGGGTCTCTGGACTGTGCTTCCTTTCATTCATGCTAGCAGTGTTGAGGGGGGAGGTCACTGATGCAGACATCTCTATCCGGCTGCTGGGCTAGACACTTGGCTCCCTACTCTGGGAAAACTGAAGAAAGGGAGGGAGGAAAACAAGCTCGTATTAAAAACCTACTGTGTGCCATCCACTGTGCTAAGCTCTTTCCAAATATTATCTCACTGGAAAAAGGATTACCTTTTAAGCAGGGGAGGGGAGTGTTTTCACTCCTGTCAGTAGACACTGACTGTTCACCGTGTTCTGTCATGGACCCGATTCCCTGTCCACCTTTAAAGGCTCCTGGGACCTGATCTAAGAGTTGGTCTATTATGTGATAACCAGAATCCCAAAGTCAACCAGTCAATAAACTGAAATCATTGAGTAAGGAAGTGACAGTTAAATATGCATTTGAGGGCAGTCACAGAGTGGCTGTATAGAGAATGGGCTGGAACAAGACAGGTAGATCTGCCAGCAGGTTATTAAAATGGTGCAAGTATAAAGTGAGGGCCCCCCCCGCAAGGTGGGGGCAGGGCAGAGGAGAGAAGGGGTGTGCTTTTCTCCACTTCCATTCAGCAGCTCATATGTAGGAATGAAGATTGTTGTTGTTATTCATTCTTGTTTTCAAAGTGGACCAATGACATCACAGGGTGTATTGAAAAATCCATTTTAATTATCTAGGACAAAGGCTAATGTCTGTGTCCCATGAACTGGATTTAGGTGAGGCAGAGCTGAACAAAGTTGTCAGCCTCACTCTCTCCTCCAGAGTCATCTGAGTCCGGTGGCAGGACAAATGTCAAGACAAGGTGATGGCCTGGGATGCAGTGGATGACCTTAGCAACTTATCTGAACAAGCTCTAACCATTCTATTGTGCCTCCTTCAACCACCTTCCATTAGGGGAAGTCTTCACACACTCAGGGTGGACACGCTCCTGCCTCACTGATGGATTTGAGCCTGCTTTAGCCCATCTGCCAAGATGGCAGGGTGCTGGTGAGTCTGCTGTATATGCTCCAGCTTCTTGGAGCCACAGGCAAGAGTCGAGTGCCAGGTGGACACCAAAGATGGATGAACAGACCTGAAAAGGGCTCAGCAGGCCTCACACCAGAGGTGCTGGTGCTCCTTGAACACCCCATACATCCCAGTGGTTGAGATTACAAAAGCGGACAATACCAGGGTGGGGTTATAAACTAAAATAAGTGAATTGAGACTCAAATGACCAATGGCTACCAGAATCTCGAAGGCTTGACCTTTAGGCAAGGTAGTGGATTGTGGGACCGATTAATAGCTGAGGATTGTCTGTCTGGGCTCAATCTGAGAAATGATAAGGAGACCAGAGACTCAAAAGAAGAGGGCACTGTAGAGCTGAATTGGCTTACCAAGGGGGCAGAGAGTGGTCAGTAGAGGAGATGGCCTGGGAGAGAACTGAGGGGTCAAAAGAATGGAGGTTATGGTGCAGATGAAGAGTAGGGTTATGTCAAGGAAGGCAGAGGGAGAGGTGGAGAGCCAATAAATTATGGTTGGATAAGGGGATTTCAGAATTCTTGAACATGGAGGTGGTCCATCTGTGGATGATGACAAGATCATCTGTATGTGTGTGTGGCTGAGGTGGGGTGGAGAAGTAGGTGAGTAGGTTGAGGAACTGCGTGGTTATGTTTGATCGATAACCAATATGTATGTTGAAGTCCCCTAGTATGAAGGTAGGAATTGTGGAGGAGAGAAAAATTGTAAGCCAGGTTGTGGTTGTGGTTCATCCTTCATTTTTGAAGAGGATCAAGGATGTATCCAACTTCTTGAAGAAATAAAGGGAGTGACCTGTGGGGTCTGTAGATAGCAGTTACCAGAATTCTGATTGGCTGGTACATGTGAATAGCATGACCTCAAAGGAGAAGTCGTTGAATGATGGAGGAAGGGAGAGAAACTGGAAGTTACAGAGACCTTTATTTCTCACAGGCTTCCCAAAGGAGAATGCCATTCCTGGCTCTCCTCCAAACAATGATTATACAGATTTGCTTTGGATCCATGGACAAGGCGTTATGTTGTTCTGAACCTCAGTTGGTTCATCTGTAAAATGAGGGGGATTAGATGACTTCTAATCTCTGATATTTTAGTGATTCTGAGATATGTCCATAGTGGGGCCTTTTGGGCTGTCAGGCCCTGAGTTGGAAACAGACCTCAGGCCTCTAGTTAGTGTCCCAGCTTGATGTTTCATCTGCTTCCCTGACCCATCTCTTTTTGAACCACTGGGAAGTGAATCATGGTTAAGATAGATTTCACTTTGGCTTTGAAGACTCTGACTTTACAAAACTGATCCTGAACATCAATGTTATTGACTAACTTTTGCCTGTAAAAGTGGTTTGGGGACTCTAGACAACAACCTCTCTACCCTAGTTCCTATCACTGAGATTTCTGCCAATGAATATCCAGTTGGCCAATACTACGCAATGGTCCAATGGCAACAGTGATGCTTATGGGAGTGGAGGGGGAGGATGGAATGTTGAAGTCTTGGGAATGCATTATGGGTCTCTCGTCCTCCACCCCTCTGCACTTATTTCCTAGATAATTCACTAGATCCCTCTGGGTCTTTTCTTCTCATTAAGATGTGGGATGTGGGGATGATGACTTTTGGGGCCATTCTGGCCCCTTCCAGCCTAGCCATTCAGGCTTCCTTGGAGACAGTCTGCTCTGGGAGACATTTATTTCCTCACCCCACCTCCTCCCCATCCCCCAACCCATTGAGTTTATGGCTCAATTCCTTTTGAGCTGCACCTTTCCATGCAGGGAGAAGTTGGGTCTGCTGGATTCATTTGACTGAGCTCTACTGCTAATTTCTTTGGGTTTTCTAAGTCAGTCAGCCACCCCAAGCACATCTTGCTCCTATTTCAGTGATCTCTGCCTGAGATATCAATATTTTTCTGGCTAGAATCTCCCAAGGGCCCCACAGTCAAAGAACAGAGATGATGGTGGTGGTGGCAATGTGGGGTTAAGTAGGACATGTGAGAATCTGATTGTGTCTGACACACAAAATACCGAAGAAATTCTCACTTAATGCCCAGAGGTTTCTGACAATGTGTGTGCCACTCAGACTTTTATAAACTGATTCACAGTTTCTCATCACTTCATTTATAGTTTTAGAGAGATGTCTAGATCTTGAAAAAGAATCTCAGAGTTGGAAGGCCAATTAATAAATGCTAACTGCCAACATTTCAATAGAGCTCACTATCTGCCAGAGACTTTGTGCTTACCAATGATCATCTCATTTGATCCTCACGATAACCCCGGGAGCTATTATTATCTCGATTTTATATATGAGGAAGCTGAAGCAGACAGGGTTAAGTGACTTGCCACACAGCTAGCAAGTGTCTGAGGCCAGATTTGAACTCAGGTCTATCGTGGCTCCAGGCCTGGTAGTGTATCCACTGTGCCACCCAGCTGCCTCATATACATCAGTTCCCTCTGCAGCATCTCCTCAGAGTAATATTCTTTGCTTGAATTCCTCCAGAGAGTGGGAAGGCATTGCCTGTTGAGGAAATCAGTTTCACTTTGGGAAAGCTCTACTTGATTTTTCCAGCATTGACCTTGAACTTGACCATTGAACCAGATTCTACTTTCTGGGGCCAGCAAACCAGCACTAGAGCACTTTTCAGGTACCTAATCCAGCTCTCAGGCCCTTCCTGCCCCCTCCATACAAGCCCCATATTCTCCAGGCTCAGCATTCTTTGTACATCTGGTGCTCTCATCCTCTCCCTAGCCTGACTACCCTCTTTTAAAAGGCAGGCTCCATCTTATTCCCTTTCTCCCTCCAATATGATGACCAGGATAGAACACAGTTCTATCCAACAGTTCTCCCACTACAGAATGACCAGGGTAGAGTGGAGAAGAAACCTGCCTAGCTTGCTTGTCTGTGATCCAGAGTGCTAAGATAAAGTGGCTGCTTGTCCTCCAGGTTTCCATGATTTCCACTCCCCCAAAATTGGTTTCTCTACATTTATCAGAGTCTAATCTAAACTAGCATTGTCCTTCTACCTTCCTTCAAAAGACTGAAGATATCATTTCTAGCAAGTATGGAAAGAACAGAGAATTTTGCAGGGACTGGCATACAATATGCAACGTTTGCATTTCTTCCCTGAGCAAGAGACTACCAATTGTGCACAAACCATTGGCTGGTCTCCATCCTAACATATCAGGGAGAATGACAGCTTCCTCAAACTCTGCAAGAAGGAAGTCAGGGAGAAAAAGGGAAAAGGAAAAGATCCAAAGAGACCAAGATGAACCCTGAGCTCTGTCTAGATGTTGAAGGTTGGAAGAAGGCCTTATGGAGGAGCAAGAGAAGGACTGAGGGTGAATGGAGCTTAGCAAATGGTCTGAGGCTTTTCCACAGATGATGGACTGAGCACACCAAGGAGGACCAGCTACTCCATCTCCAGGTTCCAGGCATGTAGATGCCCAGGCACTGACAGGTGAACGCTCAGCCAGAGGGGCAGTGGAGCCAAGATGGTGACTAGAAAGCAGGGACTGGCTTAAGCTTTCCCCCAAATCCCTCCAAATACCTGTAAAAATGGCTGTGAACAAATTCTAGAGCTATGGAACCCATGAAATAGCAGAGGGAAGCAGGTCTCCAGTCCAGGGTGGCCTGGATGGTTGCTTGGAAGGGTCTATCGCACAGTGCTGGGAGTGGAAAGGAGTGCAGCCCAGCGTGGGCCACACCAGTACAGACCAGACCGAGTCAGCTGGCTGAAGCCTTACGACCATGAACCACTGAGCTGTAGCAGTTACCATACTTCTCAACCCACAAATGCCAAAGACCATGGAGCAGGTTAGTGGGAAAACTGCTAGATTGGGGTGAGAGTGGTCCAGCCCCAGCCCTGGGTGCAGTGGAGGCAGTGCAGTGGTGGCGGTGGCAGCAGTAGCAGCAGGAAGCTACTACGGCTGCTTCCAGAGCTCCGGCATCAGCTGCTTCTGGAATCCCTGGCCCACTTGGTGAGAGTACTTGAGTGGTGGATAAGAGCAGGAGTGCAGGGAGTGCTTTGATTTGCTTGGATCTGGGTTGAGGTCCTGGTTGGCCATTCTTGGGGGAGGAGTGCTGCTGTGGCAGAGCTTGTGGCCACAGAAGTACCTCTGAAAACAGCTAGGCAGCCCCTAAAGCTTGGGACAAAGTACTCTCTACTCTATAAGCAGTCAGACCCTGACAAAAAGCTCAAGGGTCAAGTAGTTGGCTGGGAACATGAACCAGCAGCACAAATGGACTCAGACTCAGACTCAGACTTTGAAATTTTTCTTTGGTGACAGAGAAGATCAAAGAATACAGCCAGAAGAAGTCAACAAAGTCAAAGAGCCTACAGCAAAGGCCTCCAAGAAAAATATGAATTGGTGTCAGGCCATGGAAGAGCTCAAAAAGGATTTGGAAAAGCAAGTTAGAGAAGTAGAGGAAAAATTGGCAAGAGAAATGAGAGTGATGCGAGAAAATCATGAAAAACAAGTCAACAACTTGCTAAAGGAGACCCAAAAAATACTGAAGAAAATAACACCTTAAAAAAATAGACAAACCCAAATGTCAAAAGAGCTCCAAAAAGCCAATGAGGAGAAGAATGCCTTGAAAGGAAGAATTAGCCAAATGGAATGGGAAGTCCAAAAGGCCACTGAGGAAAATACCACCTTAAAAATTAGATTGGAGCAAGTGGAAGCTAGCGACTTTATGAGAAACCAGGAAATTATAAAACAGACCCAAAGGAATGAAAAAATGGAAGACCATGTGAAATATCTCATTGGAAAAACCACTGACCTGGAGGATAGATCCAGGAGAGATAATTTAAAAATCGCTGGACTAACTGAAAGCCATGATAAAAAAAGAGCCTAGATATAATCTTTCAAGAAATTATCAAGGAGAACTGCCCTGATATTCAAGAACCGGAGGGTAAAATACAAATTGAAAGAATCCACAGATTGCCTCATCAAATAGATCCCAAAAAGAAAACTCCTAGGAATATTGTTGCCAAATTCCAGAGCTCCCGGATCAAGGAGAAAATACTGCAAGCAGCCAGAAAGAAACAATTTGAGTATTGTGGAAACACAATCAGAATGATACAAGATCTAGCAGCTTCTACATTGAGGGATCAAAGGGCTTGGAATATGATATTCTGGAGGTCAAAGGAGCTAGGATTAAAACCAAGAATCTCCTACCCAGCAAAACTGAGTATCATGCTCCGAGGCAAAATATGAATTTTCAATAAAATAGAGGACTTTCAAGCTTTCTAAGTGAAAAGACCAGAGCTGAATAGAAAATTTGACTTTCAAATACAAAAATCAAGAGAAGCATGAGAAGGTAAACAAGAAAGAGAAATTATAGGGGACTTACTAAAGTTGAACTGTTTTGTTTATATACTACAAGGAAAGATGATGTTTATAGTTCATGAGACCTTTCTCAGTATTAGGGTAATTGAAGGGAATATACATATATTGATAGAGGGCACAGAGTGAGTTGAATGTGAAGGGATGATATCTAAAAATAAAATCAAATTAAGGGATGAGAGAGGAATATATTGAGAAAGGGAGAAAGGGAGAGATAGAATTGAGTAAATTATCGCATATAAAAGTGGTAATTAAAAGCAGTTCTGTAGGAAGGGAAGAGGGGGCAGGTGAGGGGGAATGAGTGAATCTTGCTCTCATTGGATTTGCTTGAGGAGGGAATACCATACACACTAAATTGGGTATCTTACCCCACAGGGAAGTAGGGGAAGAGGATAAGAAAGGGGGGATGATAGAAGTGAGGGCAGATAGGAGCAGGAGGTAATCAAAAACAAATACTTCTGAAAAGGGACAGGGTCAAGGGAGAAAACTGAATAAAGGGGGACAGGATAGGATGGAGGGAAATATAGTTAGTCTTTTACAAAATGATAATTGTGGAAGTGTATTGCATATTGATACATTTGTGGCCTATGTTGAATTGCTTGCCTTCTTAGGGAGTGTGGGTGAGAAGGGAAGAGGGGAGAAAATTTGTAACTCAGAGTTCTAAAAGCGGGTCCTCAAAAAAAGGCTGTTTTTGCATTCGACTGGGAATTAAGATATACAGGCCATGGGGTAGACAAATTACAGGCCATGGGGTAGAGAAATCTATCTTGCCTTACAAGAAAGTAAGGGGAAGGGGGATCGGCGGGGGAGGTGGGGTGAGAGAAGGGAGGGCTGACTGGGG
This sequence comes from Trichosurus vulpecula, assembly GCF_011100635.1. Lineage (NCBI taxonomy): Eukaryota > Metazoa > Chordata > Mammalia > Diprotodontia > Phalangeridae > Trichosurus > Trichosurus vulpecula. The sequence continues at coordinate 206,542,114 of NC_050581.1, read as the reverse complement.
AATGGGGCAATCAGAATATGTGCCATCTTGGAGTGGGGGAGGGTAGAAATAGGGAGAAAATTATAACTCTAAATCTTGTGGAACTCAATGTCAGAAACTTAAAATATTAAGTAAATAAATTATGAATTAAAGAGAAAGAAAGAAAGATGAGCCAGAAAGTGGAAGAGAAGTGGAGAGCATTGCTTTTATGCAGGGAAACAAGATAGCCATATCTCCAACCAACAAAAATAGAAAGGGCTGCTATTTTCCTGGGCTGTGTTGCCAAGATATCACAGAGAATATCCCAAGACATGTTCATTCTCTTTTTTTTAATTTTTAAATTTAATTTATTTAATATATTTGGTTTTCAGCATTAATTTTCACAAGAGTTTGAATTGCGAATTTTCTCCCCGTTTCTACTCTCCTGCCCACTCCAAGATGGCATATATTCTGTTTGCCCGGTTCCCCAGTCAGCCTTCCCTTCTGTCACCCTATCCCCCTCCCATCACCTTTTCTCTTACTTTCTTGTAGGGCAGGATAAATTTCTATGCCCCATTGCCTGTGTATCTTATTTCTTAGTTGCATGCAATTTTTTTTGTGTTTGAATATCTGTTTTAAAAATTTTGAGTTCCAAATTCTCTCCCCTCTTCCCTCCCCATCCACCCTCCCAGAGAAGGCAAGCAATTCAACATAGGCCACATGCGTATCATTATGTAAAACCCTCCTACAGTACTCATGTTGTGAAAGACTAACTATGTTTTGCTCCTTCCTAACCTATCCCCCTTTATTGAATTTTCTCCCTTGACCCTGTCCCCTTTCGAAAGTGTTTGTTTTTGATTACTTCCACCCCCATCTGCCCTCCCTTCTATCATCCCCCCTTTTTTATCTTCTTCCTCCTTCTTTCCTGTGTGGTAAAATACCCAATTGAGTATGTATGGTATTCCCTCCTCGGGTCAAATCCGATGAGAGCAAGATTCACTCATTCTCCCTCACCTGCCCCATCTTCCCTTCCTACAGAACTGCTTTTTCTTGCCACTTCTATGTGAGATAATTTACCCCATTATATCTCTCCCTCTCTCAATATATTCCTCTCTCGTCCCTTAATTTGATTTTATTTTTTTAGATATCATCCCTTCATATTGAACTCACCCTCTGCCCTCTGTCAATATATATGTATATATATACACACACATACATATATATACATACATACACACACACATATGCATATTCCTTTTCAGCTACCCTAATACTGAAGTCTCATGAATCATACACATCATCTTTCCATGTAGGAAAGTAAACAAAACAGTTCAACTTTAGTAAGTCCCTTGTGATTGCTCTTTCTTGTTTACCTTCTCATGCTTCTCTTGATTTTTGTATTTGAAAGTCAAATTTTCTATTCAGCTCTGATCTTTTCAATGAGAAAGCTTGAAAGTCCTCTATTTTATTGAAAATCCATATTTTGCCTTGGAGCATGATACTCAGTTTTGCTGGGTAGGAGATTCTTGGTTTTAATCCTAGCTCCTTTGACCTCCAGAATATCGTATTCCAAGCCCTTTGATCCCTTAATGTAGAAGCTCCTAGATCTTGTGTTATTCTGATTGTGTTTCCACAATACTCAAATTGTTTCTTTCTGGCTGCTTGCAGTATTTTCTCCTTGATCCGGGAGCTTTGGAATTTGGCAACAATATTCCTAGGAGTTTTCTTTTTGGGATCTATTTGAGGAGGCGATCTGTGGATTATTTCAATTTCTATTTTACCCTCTGGTTCTCGAATATCAGGGCAGTTCTCTTTGATAATTTCTTGAAAGATGATATTTAGGCTCTTTTTTTGATCATGGCTTTCAGGTAGTCCAATAATTTTTAAATTATCTCTCCTGGATCTATCCTCCAGGTCAGTGGTTTTTCCAATGAGATATTTCACATTGTCTTCCACATTTTCATTCCTTTGGTTCTGTTTTATAATATCTTGATTTCTCATCAAGTCACTGGCTTCCACTTGCTCCAATCTAATTTTTAAGGTGGTATTTTCCTGAGTGGTGTTTTGGACCCCCTTTTCCATTTAGCTAATTCTTCCTTTCAAGGCATTCTTCTCCTCATTGGCTTTTTGGAACTCTTTTGCCATTTCATTTAGTTTATTTTTTAAGGTGTTATTTTCTCCAGTATTTTTTTGGGTCTCCTTTAGCAAGTTATTGACTTGTTTTTCATGGTTTTCTCACATCCTTCTCATTTCTCTTCCCAATTTTTCCTCTACTTCTCTAACTTGCTTTTCCAAATCCTCTTTGAGCTCTTCCATGGCCTGAGACCAGTTCATGTTTTTCTTGGAGGCTTTTGATGTATGCTCTTTGACTTTGTTGACTTCTTCTGTCTGTATGTTTTGGTCTTCTTTGTCACCAAAGAAAGATTCCAAAGTCTGAAACTGAATTTGAGTCTGTTTTCGCTGTCTGGACATGTTCCCACCCAACTTCCCTGACCCTTGAGTTTTTCATTGGGGTATGACTGCTTGTAGAGTAAAGAGTACTTTGTTCCAAGCTTGAGGATATGTGCTGTTGTTTTCAGGGTTATTTCTATACAGCCAGCTCTGCCACACCAGCACTCCTTATTCCCCAAGAATGGCCAACCCCGACTGGATTCAGATCTTAAGCAGACTCTGCACTCCTGCTCTGATCTACCACTTAATTCCTCCTACTAGGTGGGCCTTGGTTGGAAGCAACTGCAGTTGTAGTTCTGTAGCTGCACCACCTCTGCTGCCCCAGCAGTAGTGTCCCAACCGCAAACTCCTTTCACTCCCCGCAGTTTTTCCCAGTAACCTTCTCTGTTGTCTTTGGTGTTTGTGGGTTGAGAAGTCTGGTAACTGACACAGCTCACTGATTCAGGGCACTAGGGTTTGTTCTGCCCAGCTCCTGGTCTGGTTGGTCATGCTGCCACCCATGCTGGGCTCTGCTCCCCTCTGCTCCCAGCTCCGTGAGCGATCCACCTTACCCAGTGACCATCCAGGCTGTCCTGGGCTGGAGCCCGGCTTCTGTCTGCTATTTTGTGGGTTCTGCAGTTCTAGGATTTGATCAGAGCCAATTTTTATAGGTTTTTGGAGGGACCTGGGTGGGAGCTCACACAAGTCCCTGCTTTCCAGCCACCATCTTGGCTCTGCCTCCCGACCTGTTCATTCTCACATCTCTCATCCATTGCTTTAGATTCATGTAGACACAAATGTTATTGTCAGAAAGAATCTAAAAAAGTATTGCTAGATATTACAAAGTCTTGGACCATGATAGGATAGAGTGAGGGACAGGGTGACTATGAAGACTTCTCTTTCAAAGGAAGGTAGGCTTAGTAAATCTTAGACTGAAGATAAAACTCTTGGGAGAGAGAGCTGAATGTTGGCTGAACAAATAGCTCTCAGTTTCTCAGACAAGTTTGGGTCACAGCTAGTTCTTTCACTGATGCTCCTTCAAACATGCAAAGACTTCAAAAGAGAATGGGAAGGTATAGGAACTCAAGAAGATGAGATGTAAAAATTGTATTTGGACCTTTGGGCCATGACAAAATACAGGATGATTGACTCCTGGCCAGTGATGGGAGACATCCAAGTAAAAGATCCGGAAGCAATCAATTCAGCTAGAATCTTACAAGTCTCAAGTGCCTGAAACTGCTATAACCCATGGTTCAGAATCCTACGCTCAAAATCAGAGGTTTCCACACTTATTTGGCCTACCACCTCCTTTAAAAAATTTCTCAGTGCCTCCCCAGACCTACTTTCTTAATCCTTTTTAATTGGTTTGTTTAAAAAAGATTGTATCATTTCAAAAATATAAATAATATAAAATATCTTTTAAATGAGGCATCTTAAATTTAATAATTTATTGTAAATTTGTGTGTTTTTTCCTGCATTGAAATTTTGATGGCACAATATTGCATCATTGTGGTGTTAATGTGATTAAAGGTCTTCCCCAACCATTAATCCCCTTAATAGGCCTCAGGTGGAGAAAGTTAAGGGAAGCTTGAGTTTGGGAGCTTGTTTGTAGGAAGGCCCACACCTTTTTGCTAATTAGGTCGGAGAGGTGTGAAGCCCTCAGGCCCTAAAAAGGGTAAGGCTCTCAGAACAGGAAGCTCTCTCAGAACTGCAGGAGGAAAGGACACAAGCAAGCAGACAGCTAGAATTTGTGAGTGAGTGTTTATGGGAAGGCCCCAGCAGAGGGGAAGGTTATGGGATGGCTTGGCTCCCTGCTGTGATATTGTGTTTTAAGTTCCTGGATGTTATGATAAAGTGAGCTTACTGGTTTTGGGATTTAATTGCTGCTATGCTGAATTGGAGTTATTGATTTTGGGATTTGATCCTCTGGTGTCTGAATAAATGTTTTACTTCTTCTGACTTCTATGTGGAGAGTTTCTTATATTCTGTGTTACAGAACTATACAGGCATATTCATGGTCAGCATCAATATTGTGACACTTGCCTTACAGATGCAATCATGTGACTGTGAACAACGCTCCCTTTCCTCTTCTCCTGCCCACGATATGTAGTAATCCAGACTCAAGGCACCACCCTTTGGACTATCCTCAGAAAGAAAATAAGCTTGGGGTTATGAGGGCAACCTGACTTTCCAGTGAGGTCCAGATATTCTCCAGGAAGTTGGAAAGACCTGGAGCCTTTTAGCACTAGCCCAAGATCTTGGACTCCTCTGAAAGAGAACAAAGTGCCATTCATGAGAGCCAACCCCCTTTCTGTGAGACCTGTGCCATCTGAACAACCCACAGAAAGAAAATGTAGAATCGGGGTTTTCCTCCACCATTTTCCATCGTTGCTATGCCAGCCCCAGCTCCATATGTGAAACCCTTCTCTCTGATGTCTTCCAAAGTTAGAAGTGGGGTACTGAGACTCCTCAGGAACTTGCATTGTCCAGGAAGCCCACCCACTTCTATCCAAGAGGCCTAGCTATGTGACCCCAACTTCTCTGCGAGTCAAGTGCTTGCCTTGACTGACTCAAGGCCAACCTTTAGGCTTCTTGAGTGAGGGGGTGTACAACAGCAATGTTTCTGCCCCTCTGGGGGGAGCCATTTACTCAGAGTGGGACACCTCAGGGGTGAAGGGTACTTCCAATGGGTGAAATTTCAGGGCTGGGTTAAGCTTCAGAATGAATAGGATTCTGGGGCAGGTAGAACACATTCCAGTGTAGCCTGGAGATATTATGGAAAGATAGTCACAGTAATGCATCTTTAGTGGAAATGTGAAATAATTCAGCCATTCTCTGAAAAAAATGGAAATATGTGAAGAAAGTGACTAAAATACTCAAATCATCTGGGTGAGAGGTTCTATTGTTAGGCATGCACCCCAAGGGAGTCAATACGGAAAAGAAAGTCCCAAGATATCCCAAATATTCATGCTAGCACATTTTATACTAGCATAGGTGATTTTGGAAAGCTCTCAGTAGGGTTAGGGTTGGTAGGGGTAATGCACTGGAGAAGGGGAAATTCCCCAGTTTTCACACACACCCACGAAGAAAACAAAATCTATAAACTATTGATCAGGGAAGTGGACATTGATTCTTTGCCAAATTCTAAGCATTTTATTAGAGGAATTTTTTTTGTAATACTAGAGGGATGGCTTCACCAAAATGCAGTTGTGGCAGACTTGTTGTGTTTATTCTGATGGTTATTTACATAGTCCATTTGGGTACTGCTGGAGATACAGTCTCTGTAGGTTGTAACAAAGCATTTATCAAGGCTTCCCATACCTTTTGTGTGGAAAATATGGAGATGTGGACTAGCCTACAGAGTGGCAAGTCAGGAATTCTTATCTCAGGGTCCACAGACCCAATTGGGGTACTGTGCGTAGATTTTAGGGGCTCTGTGAACTTGGAATGAAAGGTATTATATCTTTATTTTCACTAACCTCTCAACAAAATCCAGAGTATTCTTTAATTATGAATGTAAGCAACACTCATTTTGAGAAGTTTCTGGGCTTTCTGCTGCCAAAGGTGTCCATGAACCAAAGAAGGACTAAGAACCCCCAGCATAGACGGAGGTAGAGCTGGCTGAGTGACTCTATTAACAGAGCAGTGATTGAAGGTCTTTCGAAGTGTGTCCCATGGATTGACCCTCTCCTTTTAAATGGCTTTTTCCCTCTTATCAATTATGTGCATAAAGGAATGTGTGGCATGCTTATCCTACTTGCAGATGATAGAAAGCTAGAGGGGATGGCAAACACATTGAATGACAGTGGAGATACAAAAGGATCTCAGCAGGACATGGTACAGGGCTGAAGATAATATGATGATGACACTTAATAAGATTACATGCAAAGTCATAGATGTTAAACAAATCAAAATCACAAGCACAAGATGGAGGAGGCTACTACAAATTCCATGAGTCAACAGCATGATCTGACAGCCCCAAGAGCTAATGTGATGTGGGTTGTGCTAAGAGAGGCATTCTGTCTCAACACTGAAGAAGGGACAGCCCATTGTACTCTGTCCTGTTCACACTGCAGGTAGGATTCAATCCTGGATACCATATCTTGGGAAGGACCTTGGTAAGGATGACTTCACCTCTTGTCCTCTCTCTTCTTAACTTCCTGCATTCTGACTTTCCACCTTATCAAGCAACCGAAATGGCTCTCTCCAAACTTATCAATGATCTCTTAATTGCCTAATCTCTTAATGACCTTTTCACGGTCTTCATGTTGCTTGACCTCTCTGTAGCCATGTTGATCACCCTCTACTCTTTGGTTCTTTTTTTCTTTCTAGGTTTTCATAACATGGATCTCTTCTGGTTCTCCTCCTACCAATGTGACCATTCCTTCTCAATCTTGTTTGCTGGATCTCCATCCACATTACGCCTGTTAACCATGGGTGTCCCTTAAGGCTCTGTCCTGGGCCTTCTTTCTTCTCCCTCTATACTATTTCACTTGGTGATCCCATTGAAACCATGGCTCCAACTATCATCTCCATGCAGATGATTCTCAGATGTATATGTCTTAAGGCTTAAAGCTTAAGGCTTTAAGTTATCTGCTGACCTCCAATCTTGCATCTTCTACCATTCAGATATCACAAACTGGATGTTCAGTAGGAATCTCAAACTCAAAAACTCCAAAACTAAACACATTATCTGTTCCCCAAACCTTCTCTTCTTCCAAACTTTTTTATTCTGGTTAAGGGCAATGCCATCCTCCTGGATCCTCGGGCTCACAATCTCGGAGTCATTCTTGACTCCTCACTATCCCTCACTCTCCATATCCAAGTTATCACCAAAGCCTATTGAGCTCTCCTCTGCAGCATGTCTGGAATACACCCCCTTCTCTCCTCTGACACTGTCTCCACTTTGGTCCATTCCCTCACACCTGGGTCTGTTCAGCTCTAAGTCTCTCCCCTCTCAGGACCATCCTTCATTGAACCACCAAAGTGGTTTTCTTTAAGCAGAGTTCTGACTGTGTCATCTTCCTACTCAGTAAAGTCCAGGGGCTTCTTATAACCTCCAGGATCAAACACAAAATCCTCTGTTTGGCATTCAAGGGCCTTCATGACCATCTTTTCCTACCTTGAGGTGGGCAGGATTTCAAGTTAGTGTCTCATTGGCACCCTTGGGCATCAAGGGTGAAGATGAGAAGACTTGGGGGTGGGAGAGGGACTTGAGTGCAGCATTTAAGCTTTTGGAGGCACATCGAAGGTTAGGAGCCAGCAGTGCACATTTGCAGGGCTGGGCCCAGATTCCTCCGTTCAAACATATTCCACTTGATGCAGAAATGATAACTTCTCAAACACTTTCATTGATGAGACACTAACTACCTTACAAGGTAACTAGCTCCCTCATGTTGTGCAGAGATCATCAGATCATCACAGTCTACCTCATTCAGTGAATTAAAGGATCCAGGAATCAACTGTATGGGGAGATTTTAGAGATCACTGTCATTGGACAGTTCTCTGGACTTGAACATAGTAAGTCTAATCCTTTTTTTTAAACATGTGGGAGCTCTTGAAATAGGGAACATTTTCCAGCTAGTATTAGGTAGCTTTTCCAATATCTCATTTTATCCTCGCAATGAACCCTGGAAGGTAGGTGCTATTACTATCTTAATTTTATAGTTGAGGAAATCAAGGAAGACAGGTTAAGTGATTGGCCTAGGCCCATGCAGTTAGTAAGTGTCTAAGGCAGGATTTGAACTCGGGTCTTCCTGACTCCAGGTCCATCACTCTACTGGCTGGGCCAGCTGGCTCTCGCCTTGATTTTCTTATCCCCAGATTCTTTAATAGGTCACTTAGGGTAGGGCTTTAACATTCTCCTTCATCCTGGTCAGCCTCATTGGTCAGGGCCTCTCTTAAATTGTGTTTCAAGGAAAAAAGCTCAGTGGACTTGTGTGAATCCACCACAACATTCCCTCCTTTAATTGGGAAATTCTCAGTGGGAAGCAGAGACTCCTCATTTCCTTTGTCAGGCCTCACTCATGCCTTCATCTTTTTTTTCTTCTTCTGTTTCTTCTGCATTAGCAGTCTCAGCAGGCATCCCACTTTATCAAGTCATCATTTACTGTAAACATCAGTTACAACCTTATCAATCATAATATGAGCCCAGTCACCACATAAAGCCTAAGGAAAGAAGACTGAGAAAGCAAGAGATAAACCAGGGGCGGGCATGGGAGGTACAGTGAGAGAGGAAAGATGCTGAGAGAGAGAGAGGGAGAGAGAGAGAGAGAGAGAGAGAGAGAGAGAGAGAGAGAGAGAGAGAAAGAGAGAGAGAGAGTGTGTGTCTGTGTGTGTGTGCGCACAATAGGTTGGATCAACATTCAGGTGGTGATTGCAAAGCAATCAATCTGCCAGACATGGATGCTGAGGACAAACTCATCCCCGAAATGACAGACACTATGGGGCTAGGCTGCTTATCATGTTCATTAAGAAGACTGGATCAGGGAGTGAGCTCTGCTATCGACCCGGTGCTCCATGCCAGGCCATTAGGAGAGCAGCTGAAACAACCAACCTGACCGATAGCCATCTGATCAATGTCTCCCTATCCATGAGGTAAGAGATGGGGGCAGGGGGCCCTGAGGAGAGCCACAAAGCAGAGAAGAGCATTCTATGGGGGCCAGTTTCTATCTGTGGTAGCACTGCAAAATCTGAACTGGTGCTAGGGACCCTGGAACAGAAAAATGCCACTAAAGCTGTCCACACTCCTAGATCACAGGGCCAGAGCTAGAAGGGATTCCAGAGGCTGTGTAGTCCAACTCCCTTGTGTCGCAGCCAGTCAGATAGCACTGTGGATTGCAGGCTGGACCCCACCTCAGACACCTTCTAGTGGTATGAGCCCAGGACATGACTTCCCTTCTCTGAGACTCAGTTCTTTTCATATGTCAAATTGAGATAATAATATTACCTACTTCATTGAGCAGTTTTGAGGAATGACATAATATAGAGAAAACATTTTGTAAGCCTTACAGTGCTAATAAATGTTAGTTGTTATTGTTGTTATGATGATTGTTATTACTTTATTGGTGAGGAAGAGAAGTGTCTTGGCCAAGGTCACACATGTGACCTTGTAGGAGCAGAGTTGAGATTGAGTACTGGTTCTTTGACCCCCAAATGAAGCACAGTGATGGAGCATTGTTGGCTTTTAAAATGTGTTCCCTGGATCTATGCTGACACACCTATGACGGCCAAGTGGATGGGCAATGGCCATTTGTGTGGCATTGTCCAGAACAGAAACCTCCCAGTACTTGACCAGCATAGTTTGGAGAGAGGTGGTTGGAGTGCTGACTGATCCATGCTGACCCATGTTCACACATCCCTGGACAGCTTTCCTCTTCTCTGATGGGAAAGGCATCCCTCTGCAGATTCCAAGCTGCCTTTTACCCAAGTCACAAAGGCACATTTTGGGGGGCTCATCAGTGAGCGCTAAGATATGGAGAAATGGTTTGTATTATGCTTTCCATTGGTTCATGCCCAGTTACCCCAATGTGAACCAAGATGCTTGGACTAAGGTCTTTTTTCAGGGCCACCCTCCTCTGAATGTTGACTCTGACTCCCCTCTGAGGAAACATTTCCCAAGGGCTTATATAAGTAATGCCTCACTATGTGGAGTTCTCTTCCCAAGGTTAGATGCCCCCCACTACCCTACATATTTTGACATCATGCTGGCTCTGCTTGAGCCCTGACAGAGCCTCTGCCTGGTATCGTCTGCCTCCCAAGGCTCCTCAATGTCTCAGTCCTTCTGCAGAGGAAGGCTTTCCAGCCCCTCTTTCTCTGCCCAGGTTGGGAAGAAAGCTGGCTCCTTTGACATGGGGATTAAAGCAGCTGTCCCCAGCCCTTGCTGAAGTGTACACATGGAGCTCAGTGTGCTGTTTGCTTCTTCCTGGCACCATCCTGGGTTTTCTTCCAGTGCGTTGCCAATTATTACTGTATATTAATTTTGATTAGACAGGAGACAGTTCTGTGAGTCTTGACTTCCTGCCAATACAATCAAGTGTGAGCCATGGGAATGAAAGGCAAATGTTACTTTCAAACCCTCAGTGAGGAAAATGATACTTATAACTGATTTTAAAAAGTGAATTTTGTTTTAGTGAAAGCGCTAATGACGTCTTTGTTAGCAGAGCCAAACATTCAAGAGGATGCAGGAGCCAACAGCATGGGCCACCTCATGATCTTCACTGGTCCCAGCCCTTGGGGATTTTCATAACTCATCTCTTGCACATTCCCTCCTTCCATACTTTGCTAATTTTAGAGCTGGTGCTGGGTCCACTGAGCAGCTGTTGTGAGCATGAGGAATGCAGAGCCAGGAGAGCTCTGGGGAGGCTTGTCTCTGAAGGTTGAGCTTCAGAACATGTCCAGAACAGCAAAGAGACACCAAGATTCATGCAGTCTGATTAGATGGCAGCAGAGGTCTCGTATGGATGCTAAAGAGGAATGGAATGCTACATGGGAGCCTTAAATAATCTGAGATTTCCATCTTGTTTCTGTTCCCTCTCTGCCTTTGAAGGGAGGCTTGGCCAGATTCCCTCACCGTCAACTTTAGACTCTCCTCTGAGAGATAGTACTGTCCTGCAGCCTGTCCTCTCACGTTATGCCAAGCTCTAAGGGCTGCCCAACTGCCTTTGACATTAGTGAGGCTGAGATCAAGGCTTTGACCCCAGTGCAGGCTGCTTCACTCCTCTCAGAGGAAAAGAAGAGATAGCTTTTGGGAACTGATAAAATAAACTCATGGACCCAGACAACTGCTGCTCCAAAGCATGAGATTGGCAAAGGGGGAGTGGCTTGGTGCCAACCATCCCCTTTAAGAAAAACAAAAGTAACAAAAACTCAAAGGGCCTGATCTATTAATGAGGCAATAGTCCTTGCTCCTTAGCATAAAAATGTTATTTATCAATTATGGAGCAGCAATGAACACAGAATCTTAAGGATGGGCCAGGAGAGACTGTCCTGAAGTCGGCTATGTCATTGATGAAGTGTCTTGCATATTTCTAGTCAACATCTAAATATGAAATTAATTTATCATATTAAGTAGTAACTGTCATTCACCCATGTTACAGCATCACTTTAGGTCTTTCCAAGGATATTATTTCTTGTAGTCACAGCCTAAATACAATTCACAGTTATATGTACATGCAGATCTATCTATCATTTTTCTCTCTGCTTATGTCATTAAATTATATTGATACTAGAATTATGGGAAACTCTGTGTCCTTGGAAAGACCTAAGGTGATGCTATAATTAAGGAATGGATGGACAGCATGACTATTTGTCGTTTTAAACCAGCAGAACAAATGTACATACTGATATAATATAGAAATACTTACACATTCATCATGCACACACATCAAAATTTTTAAAGCACTTATTAGAGGTTAAAACTACACTAAAACTTTTGGGACACTAGTTTTACATGTCTACACACATACATACATGTACACGTTTTCATAAGTGATTTCAGACTTTGGGGATGCTGTGTGCGTGCGTGTGTGCGTGCATGTGTGTGTGTGTGTGTGTGTGTGTGTGTGTGTGTGTGTGTGCTTATGATGTACCTGAAAGGGAAAGTTTCCTTTCTGAACCTGGTTCAGAGCTCACAGATGAGGTCTCCTTCCTCTTAATTAAGAGCCAAGACTTGAGGACCCTTTTCCAGCTCCCTGCTTGGGAAGGGGGCATTAGTGACCAGAGGAAGCTCCCACATCTTCACCTCACAGCTCCTCAACTTTACCTACACTTTGTGGGCTTCTTGGGAACATTCAAATTTGCTTGGTCACTTCCAAGACTTCTTCCTTGTGAGATGTCTACACTATCCTCCTAAACACCTATCCACATTCATAGGCTATGTCTTTGGATTTTCCTTTCAGAATGCCTTAATCTACCATCCCTCTTGGCATAAGCCATGTCTAAAAGCTGCATCAACCCTGTTCAAGACCCAGTAAAACTTACTCGGCATATTCAAGAAATGAATTTTCTTTGTTCAGGGATACTCCATCTTAGCGGGGTGGGTGGGTCGGGGAGAGTTATAGCAGTATTCTTTTCCTATGTGGTTTGAACCTGATGGCCACTAGGATTCCTTGTAATTTTCAAATTTGGTAATTCTGATTCATGCTGATCACATCTGGAGGCTGATAGCTGACAAAGGGTGATGACTAAGAAATCCAATAGCCAAGAGCTTCACATAACTGTTTATGAGGCACCTTGTATTTTCTTCCAATGAGAAAAGTCAATTTGGAGCACAAAAGGCAGAGCAGAAGGTAGCTCAGTGAGTATAGAGGCAAAACAACACAGTGATATACTTAATTCATTTGTAAAATTTATATTTTAGTTCTAAATTCTTCCTTCTGCCCCCTCCCTCACGTAAATGGTTGGGGAAAGAGGTGGAGGAAGAGAGGCAAGAAAGCAAGAAGAGAAACAAAAGGCAAGAAATATGATACTCCTTATACATATGAAGTCAAGCAAAACATACTTCCACATTAGCCATGTTGAAAAAAAAGCAATAAAAATAAAGCAAAAATAACATACTTCAATCTGTCCCTGATCTCATCAGCTCTCTCTCTGGAGGTGGATGGCATTTTTATCAGAAGTCATTTGGAATCATTGTGGATGGATATATTGATCAGAGTAGCTATGTCTCTCACAGTTGATTATTACTACAATCTTACTGTTGTTGTATATAGTGTTCTCCTAATTCTACTCATATTACTTTGCTTGTTTATATGTCTTCTCAGCTTTTGATGAAACTATCCCATTCTTCCTTTCTTCAGCATAATACTATTTCAGCATAAACATATACCACAACTTGTCTAGTCATTCCCTAATTGATGGCATCCCTTCCGTTTCCAGTTATTTGTTACCACAAAAAGGGTTGCTATACGTATTTTTGTGCACATGAGTCCTTTCTTTTTTTCTTCGATCTCTTTTAGGGTACAGATCTAGTATTGCTGGGTCAAAGGGTCTGCAGAATTTTGTAATCCTTTGGGCATAGTTTCAAATTGTTTTCCAGAATGGTCAGACCATATCACAGCTTCACCAACAGTCCATTAATGTCCCCATAACATCCCCTCAAGGATCTATAATTTTCCCTTTCTGTCATGTTAGCCAATGTTAGGTGTGAGGTGACACCTCAGAGTTGTTTTAGTTTTTGTTTCATTTCTCTAATCAATAGTGATTTAAAGCATTTTTTCATATTTATCTATAGGATAGTTTTGATTTCTTCTAAAAATTGCTTGTCCATATCCTTTGACCATTTATCAATTGGCAGATGGCTCTTATTTTTATAAATTTGATTCAGTTCCCTATATATTTGAGAAACAAGGCACTTAGAAAAACCTGCTGTAATTTTCCCCAATTTCCTGCTTTTCTTTTAATTTTCACTACATTGGTTTTGTTTGCACAAAACCTTTTTAATTTCATATAATCAAAAGTATCCAGTTAACTTCTAGGGATTTTCCATATCTCTTATTTGGTCACAAACTCTTTAAAAAATTTAGCATTTTATTTTTCCCCAGTTACATATAAAAACAATTTTTGACATTTATTTAAAAAACTTTGAGTTCCAAATTCTCTCCCTTCCTCTCCCCACCATTGAGAAGACAAACAATTCTATACAGGTAATACATGTATAGTCATGCAAAACATTTCCATATTAGTCATGTTGTAAAAGAAAACATAGACCAAAAAAATTAAAAACCTCAAGAAAAATAAAGTTAAAAGAAGTATGTTTAAGTCTGTATTTGGACACTATCGATTCTTTCTCTGGGCATTTTTTCATGATAAGTTCTTCAGATTTGTCTTGGGTCATTGTATGCTGAGAATAGCTAAGTCATTTACAGTTGATCATCTTACAATATTGCTGTTACTTTGTGCACAGTACATTTCACTTTGATTCAGTTCATTTGAGTCTTTCCAGGTTTTTCTCAGAGCATCCTGCTCATTATTTCTTATAGCATGACAGTATTACGTCGTAATCACATAGCATAATTTCTCAATTGATGGGCATCCCTTCAACGTCCAATTCTTTGCCACCAGAAAAGAACTGCTATAAATATTTTTGTATATGTAGGTCCTTTTCCTTTTTTTAAAATCTCTTTTAGGATCCAGACCTAGTAGCAGTATTGCTAGATCAAAGGGTATGTATGGTTTTATAGCCCTTTGGGCATAGTTTCAAGTTGTTCTACAGAATAATTGAATCAGTTCACAACTCCAAAAACAGTGCATTAATGTCTCTTTTTTCCCACATCCCCTCCAACATTTGTAATTTTCTTTTTCTGCCTATTAGCCAATCTAAAATGTATGAGTTGATACCTCAGAATTGTTTTATTTTGCATTTCTCTGATCAGTAGTGAGTTAGAGCATTTCTTTTTCACATGGCTATAGATAGCTTTGATTACTTCATCTGAAAACTGTTCATATCTTTTGACAATTTATCAATTGGGGAATGTCTCTTATTTTTATAAATTTGATTCAGTTCTCCATATGTTTGAGAAATGAGGCCTTTATAGAAACACTTGCTTCAGAATTTTTTTTTCACAGTTGCTATTGCTAATTGTATTTCCCTCCATCCTATTTCCTCACCCATTATTCTCTCTCTTCTTTCACCCTGTCCATCATAAAAAGCTTTACTTCTGACTGCCCCCTTCCCCAATCTGCCCTCTCTTCTGTCACCTTTAACCCCATTTTTTTCCCTTCTCCTACTTTCTTATAGAGTAAGACAGATTTCTATACCCATTTGCGTGTATATGTAATTCCTTTTTTCAGCCACGTCTGATGAGAGTAAGCTTCTCTCACTCTGCTTCACCTCCTCCTCTTCCTCTCCACTATAAAAACTTCTTCTTGCTTCTTTTATGTAAGACAATTTACCCTATTCTACCTCTCCTTTTTCTCTCAGTACATTTCTCTCTCACCATGTAATTTTATTTTTTAAGATATCATCCCTTCATATTCAACTCACACCTGTGCCCTCTGTCTATATGTACTTCTTCTAACTGCCCTAATGATGAGAAAGTTCTTATGAGTATTATCTTCCCACGTAGGAGTGTAAGTAGTTTAACCTTATTAAGTCCCTTGTGATTTCCTTTCCCTGTTTAGCTTTCTATGCTTCTCTTGAGTCCTGTATTTGGAAGTCAAATTTTCTATTCAGCTCATCAAGAATGCTTGAAAGTCCTCTATTTAATTGAAAATCCATTATTTCCTTTGAAGGATTATACTCAGTTTTACTGGCAGGTGATTCTTGGTTGCAATCCTAACTCCTTTGCCCTCTGGAATATAATTTTTAAGCCCTCTGATCCTTTAATGTAAGAGCTGGTAAATCTTGTGTTATCCTGATTGTGGCTCCATGATACTTGAATTGCTTCTTTCTGGCTGCTTGAAATATTTTCTCCTCGACTTGGGAACTCTGGAATTGGGCTATAATATTCCTGAGAGTTTTCATTTTGGGATCTCTTTCAGGGGGTGATTGGTGGATCCTTTCAATTTCTTTTTACCCTCTGGTTCTAGTATATCAGGGCAGTTTTCTTGGATAATTTCTTGAAAGATGATGTCTAGGCTCTTTTTTTGATCATGGCTTTGCAGTAGTCCAGTAATTTAAAAAATATCTCTCCTGGATCTATTTTCCAGGTCAGTTGGTTTTCTAATGAGATATTTCATATTGTCTTCCATTTTTAAATTCTTTTGGTTTTGTTTTATTGTTTCTTGATTTCTCATAAAGTCATTAGTCTCCATTTGCACAATTATAATTTTTAAGGAATTATTTTCGTCAGTGAATTTTTGCATATCTTTTTCCATTTGACCAATTTTGCTTTTCAAGGCATTCTTCTCCTCATTGGCTTTTTGTAACTTCTTTATCATTTGGCCTATTATGTTTTTTAAGATGTTATTTTCTTCAGTATTTTTTTGTGTCTCCTTTACTGTCGACCTTTTTTTTCATGATTTTCTTCCATCACTTTCAGTTCTCTTCCCAATTTTTCCTTCACCTGTCTTACTTGGTTTTTGAAAATCCTTTTTGAGCTCTTCCATGGCCTGAGAGAAATTCACATTTTTCTTGGAGGCTTTAGATGTCAGACCTTTGACTTTGTTATCTTCTTCTGAGTGTGTGTTTTGATCTTCCTTGTCACCATAGTAACTTTCTATGGTCAGAATTTTTTCTGCCGTTTGCTAATTTCCGCAGCCTATTACTTTACTTTTAACTCTTTGTTAAAGTAGGTCTCTGCTTTCAGGGTGAAGGGTACCCTGTTCCATGCTTCAGGGTTTTTGTGCAGCTGTTTTTAGAAATATTTCTAGGGACCTGTAAGTTTTCAATTCTTCCAAAGTGGTGTGATCTAAGGAGAGGTGTTTACTACTCTCCTGGCCTGTGCTCTGGTCTGTGAGTGACCACAAACACTTGTTTCTGCCCTAGAACTGTAAGGAGAATCCTTGCTCTACTAGGACCACAAGGTCTGGTGGACTAGTTCTCCTACTTGTCCTAGGACTGCCACCCAGGACTGCGACCTAGACCTGAGGATGGGCAAAGCAACAGAGTCCTGCCCCAACTGCCAGCAAAGAGACCCCTGTAATCTCTTTTTGATCAGGTGTTCAAGCCCCTTACCATCTGTGGGCTGAGAGCTCTAGAAACAGTTGTCACTGCTGATTCAGTGGCTCCTAAAGCCTGTTACTGGTTTGCTATGGCCAGTTCTGCACTGGGGCAACCTACATTGGACTCATCCAGGTGTGACAGACTTTCCTGCTGAA
Source organism: Trichosurus vulpecula (assembly GCF_011100635.1). Classification (NCBI taxonomy): domain Eukaryota; kingdom Metazoa; phylum Chordata; class Mammalia; order Diprotodontia; family Phalangeridae; genus Trichosurus; species Trichosurus vulpecula. Next base: position 206,524,966 of record NC_050581.1, on the reverse strand, counting down.
CTTCTAAGTTATCTTGGGCTGAAATAATGTTTCATTCCATCTTTTTGTAGTTTCCACTGCTCTTGAATTTGTTTAGAGTCATTATTTAAAGGTATTTGAAGAGGTTTGAGGGAGAGCTCAGGCAAGTCCCTACCTTTGCTACACCATCTTGGCTCTGCTCCTCCATAAACTCTTTCTTTTTCCATAGATCTGGCAGGTAAAAATTTTCCATGCTCCCTTAATTTGCTTAAGATGTCACCCTTTACGCCTAACTCATTAACCCATTTTGAGCTTATCTTGGTTTACAATGTGAGATTTTGGTCTATTCTTAGTTTCTGCCAAACTGCTTTCCAATTTTTCCAGCAAATTTTGTCAAATAGTGAGTTCTTGCCCCAACAGCTTGGATCTTAGGTTTATTAAACATTAGATTACTGTGGTCAATTGCTTCTGTATATTGTGTACCTAATCTATTACATTGATCAACCACTCTATTTTTTTTATCTTGTACCAGATTGTTCTGATGATTATAGCTTTGTAATATAGTGTGACATCTGGTACTACTAGGTCACCTTCCTTTACTTTTTTCTTTCATTGGTTCCTTATTTTTGCTTTTCCTTGTCTGAGATCATGATTGTTATCCCTGCCTTTTTTATTTCAGCTGAAGCATAATAAATTTTGCTCTAGCCCTTTATTTTAATTCTGTGTGTCTTTCTATTTCAAGTGTGTCTCAAAACAATGTAATGTTGGATTCTTGTTTCTAATCCATTCTGTTATCTTCTTTTTTTGGGGGGGTGAATTTATCTCATTCACATCCACAGTTGTGATCACTAACTGTATTTCTTTCCATCCTATTCTTTTATATTTTTCATTCTCTTTTTTTTACCCTGTCCCCTCCTCCAAAGACCACTTTGCTTCTGAATACTATCTCCCTTAATCTTATCACCCTTTTATCACCATCCCCCTTTTTCTTAGGAAGAGTTTAAAAGGAGCTATTTCCTGTTGGGTCAGATGGGTTTCTATACCCAAATGTGTGTGTGTGTGTGTGTGTGTGTGTGTGTGTGTGTATTTTCTTTAAGCCAGTTTAGATGAATGTGAAGTTCAAGCATTATCCATCCTCCCTGCCTTTTCTCCTCTATTGTTAAAAAACTCTCTCTTCTTCTTCTTTTATGTGAGATGATTTTCTTCATTCTTCCTTTCCCTTCCTCCTTCTCATAATATGTTCCTCTTTTTACCACTATATTTTTGTTTTGAGATCATTTCAACATAATAGAATTACACCCATGCCTTCTAAGTAGATTCTCAATTGCCCTAATTAATGATGATAAAGTTGTTAGGAGTTATGTATATCATCTTCCTATTTGGGAATTTGAACAGTTTAATCTGTCAACCCCCTCTCTCCACTCAAGAAATTCTAGTGGCTTCCTATTGCCTCCAGCATCAAATCCAAAATGTGTTAAAGCCTTTCTTAACCTAGTCCTCTCTTGCCTTTCCAATCTTCTTACATATTACTCCTTAACATACATTCTTCAATCTAGGGACATTGGCCTCCTGGATGTTCCACAGACAAGATATTCCATCTCTTGACTCCAGGAATTCTCTCAGGCTGTCCACATGCCTGGGATGCTCTTCCTCCTCCATTCCAACTACTGACTTCCCTGTTTTCCTTTAAGCTACAACTAAAATCCTACCTTCCACAGGAAACCTTTCTCAACCTCTCTTAATTCTAATGTCTTCCTTCTGTTAATTATTTCCTATTTATCCAGTATTTAACTTTCTTTGCATGTATTTATTTGTATATTATCTCCCCATTAGATTGTAAGCTACTTGAGAACAAGGACTGTCTTTTGTCTCTTTTTTGTATCTTCAGCACTTAGCACAATGCCTGGAATACAGTAGGTGCTTAATAAATGTTTATTGAATTGAATCGAATTGACGTTCTATATGATTTCTCACTTATGTTTATATATTTATGCTTCTCTTGAGTCTTCTGCTTGAATGTAAAATTTTCTGTTGAGCACTGGTGTTTTCATTAGGAAAGCTTGATCTTTCTCTGTTTCATTAAATATCTATCTTTTTCCCTGAAGAATTTTACTCAGTTTTACTGGTTAGGTTATTTTTTATTATAATTCTAGCTCCTTTGCCTCCCAGAATGTCATAGTCTAAACCCTCTTCTCCTTTATAGTGGTAACTGCTAAATCTTGTGTGTGATTCCATGGTATTTGAATTGTTTCTTTTTGCTTGCTTTTGTTATTTTCTCCTTGACCTGGGAGCTCCGTAATTTGGCTATAATTTTCCTAACAGTTTTCATGGTGGTATCTTTTCAGGAGGTAATCAGTGGATTTTTTCAATGTTTATTTTACCCTCTGGTTCTTATCTTATCTTCTTCTAAGATACATACTTCCTTGAAATATGATTTCTAAGAACTTTTTTTCATCGTGTCTTTCAGGCAGCCCAGTAATTCTTAAATTATCTATGTTCAATCTATTTTCCAAGTCAGTTATTTTTCCTATGTGATATTTAACATTTTCTTATAGTTTTTTTCTAGTCTTTTGGCTTTCTTTCATTTTTTCTTGGTATCTCATGGTGTCATTAGCTTCCACTTGCCAGTTTTAATTTTTTAAAAGTTATTTTCTGCAGTGAGGTTTTGTACCTCTTTCACTATTTGGCCAATTGTGATTTTTAAGAACTTATTTTCTTTAGTATTTTTTGAGCCTCATAAGTTGTTAATTCTCTTTTAAAAGCTTTGATTTATTTTCTAAATTTTTTCTCTGCTGCCCTTATTTGACTTTTAAAGTATTTTCTTTTGCTGTTTTTATTTCTTTCTCTAGATCTTCTAGGAATTGTTGTTGGGCTTGTGTCCAATCTGAATTTTTCTCTGAGACTGTTCTAGTAGATGGTTTCAAGTCAGCGTCTTCTTTTGAGTTTGTGTCTTTTGCTTTCTTGTCATCATAGAACTTCTTCTAGTCAGATTCTTTTTTGTTTTTGTTGTTATTGTTTGTACTTTTTAAAGCCTATTTTCTGAATTTGGATTTTATGCCAGAGTCGGGCTCTGCTTATCTCTGTTGGGGGGAGGCGGTGACTAATCTGAGCTTCAGGCTTTTATGTTCTACTTTTTCCACAGATAGATATGGGGAACTATAAATTTTCTGTGCTTCCAAGGTGGTATGATCTGGGCAGAAGGTTGCTTGGTGCCATTCTGGTCTGCACTCTGGTCCCCAACTCTCTTCCTTGGAACTGTGATCTGTACTGACATTGGACCCCGGCTCCCTTACAATTTCAAGTCTTCCTCCCTGCCTTGGAACTGTGACCTGGAACTGAGTAATGGGCAATGGAATCACCAAATGGTGCCCAGTCCTAGAACAGGGTTCCCATGAAATCTCTTTCTGACCATTCAATCCCTTTACTGTTTGTGGCTGCTGATCACTGCTACTACCAACTCCAAGGCCCACAACTGGACTCACTCTCTGTGTCCACAGACCTTTCCTTCTGTCTTCCTAAGCTGTCCTCATTTGGAAAAAATGATTCACTATGACTTCTTGTTGGTTATCCCATTTAGAATTTGATCTGACATACTTTTAAAAGTTGTTTAGAGGGGAATGTTGGGAGATCTCAGAAGAAATGTTTACTTTACTCTGCTATATTGGCTTTGCTTTCTAGTAACGTGCTCTGAAGGAACAGTGTCATCATGCTGTGATTGCTTGATTCACCCACCAACCTGCCCATTTTGTAAGGGGATTTTCAGCAGGCTAGACTAGGCATTTTGGCTGGTCAGTATGCTGTCTTCCCAGGATAGTCCTGGGAACACATGACAAATTCTTCTGTGCCAGCCTCTGCTCTGTCAATATTTCTTATCAACCACCAAAGGCTTATTTTGTTAAGACATTACCTCATGACATGATGCAACTAATTGGATTGTAGCTTTGATTGCATTAGCTGTGTTTGAGATCAGTGTCTTCCTGATTAGTTTTGGGATATAACTCAGTCTCATTAGCAAATATGTGCAAAGCATGTCTCAGAGTGAATTATTTCCTAGGAAGATTTTCACAGATGGAACTTGTTTTCTTTCATCTATTTCACATGAATTATTATTACTCTGGTCAGAGGATCACTTCCTGGCAGTATCCCTGTTGCCATAGTCTAAGTTTTTTTTTTGGGGGGGGTGCATTGTACCCTCTTTGAACTGACTATAAGTCAAAGCACAGAATGTTCTCATTATGGGGGACCTTAGGGATCATTCTAAGTTCCTAATTTTGAAGATGAGAAGTAGAAGTAAAAAGACTCTACCAATATCACCTAGCTAGGGAATGCCAGAGTTGGGCTTGGAACTTATATTCTCTGACTCAAGGTACAATCTTCTTTATTTCTTTCCCAGTGATGAATTTTATTTTTTCTATCAGTGATGCATTTTACTCTATATCAGAATTATTTACCAATACATTCTCTTTCATTTATTGTTCCCTAATGAAACAGAAACTTTTGAGCAGCACCCAAAGTGACTGTGTCTGGTGGACAGACACTATTGTGCTCCCATAATTCCCCACTTTTCCACTGAGACAAGGGTGGAAAAATTCCTGCTCTTATCCCTGGGACCACAGTTAGTCTTTGTAGTCAATTGAAGGTCAGCAACATTTCTGCCTCAGTACTTCCTTCTCTTTGTCCAGTTGTGTGGCATTTCTCCCATCCTCTACATTTTTAACAATCATTGGAAGTGCAAAAACCCCCCAGCTCACTCAGTTCTCCCTACTCTATAGCCTGTTATCCATCTGGGCATGGTTTTCTGCACTCAGTGAGGGACGCTTGGAGCTATTTCCTCACTTTTCTGGATTTGATTTACCCATTGACCACTTTGGTTGTACACTTGTTCATCTCAGGATAATTCTTTTTGTACAACCAATCAACCAATCAATAGCATTATCTGATCTCTGCTCTTAACATACAAAGGAAAATAATGAAACCATCTCTTTCCTCAAAGAACTCATGTTCATCCATCGGGATGTTTGAGGAAACAGAAGCAAATTAGGAAATGAATAGCTCGGCTTTCTTTTCTGTTCACTGTCACCATCTGGATCACCCAGAGGGTAGGCCCCCTAGCCATTGCTGTTGTGTTTGTAACATCTTTCCTGACCCTAAAATGGCCACAAAAGTCATTTTTGTTTCCCTTAGAATTCAGTTTCAAGACTCAGTCCACTCCGGGTTTTGAGGTGCCTGATTTTCTTTAGACAGAATAATTTCACTCTTGACATTATTCACATTTTCCTGCCTTTGCTTCTCTACATGCATTTAAAAAATCTGGTTGCATCAAATCTAAATTCATCCAAGTAGAAATGGACTTGTCCTCTTTATTGAGACACTGGAATGAGGAATATGTGGTTGAGATTCAAGTCAGAGGTGATTCAGTCCGAGGTGGTAAAGGCCAGAGCAACAGGGAGTGATGGTGGAGAAAAGCCATCTCCTTCCTTGCAGGGGCAGCAGATCAACACAATTCTTCCAATTCATGGGCTAGGGCAAGCAGACTGTGACCTCACACCCCAGTGAATCATAAAGGAACCCAGGGAGAAACAGGATTCTTTCTAGAGTCAAGGCACAAAGAAATGTTCCCTTTGTGTTGGAAAAAAAGACCATCTGAGTTGTCGGCTAAATTGCCTTTTCATCCACATGCATCTCTAACTTCTCTTTTTCTTCCATGTTGGAATAATCACCAGAATTTCACCCCTGAGAACTTCCCATTGCTCTGGAGCTGGGCTCCCCAAAGTCTTCTCTTTATTTTCTCTCTGTGCCCTTAAGAAGTCGCGCCGCCAGCTAGGTAAGCCTTGGGCGATGGTCAGCTTTCGTCTCTCCATCTGTCACAAATCCTAAGCCTCAGCACTCACCATGGCACAGTATTTCGTTCATGTCACTCAGAAGCACGTCCTAGGCAGCAACCACTCCTGAGTACCTTTTCCTTCTTTAAGTGAATGAGATCACTAGGAAGGCTAGCCATGAATAATCAGTTGAGATGCTTTGCTTTTTTGCTTCTAACAAAGAGAGAGAGAGAGAAATAAAGAGAGAGGGAAGGAAAGGGGGAGGGAGGGAAGAAGAGACAGACAGACAGAGATAGACAGATGGGAGGGGGAGAGATACCAACACAGAGAAAGATGAGAGAGAGAGAGAGAGAGAGAGAGAGAGAGAGAGAGAGAGAGAGAGAGACAGAGACAGACAGACGGACAGACACACACACACACACAGAGAAAGAGCACAAAGACAGACAGAGAGACAGAGACAGGGAGATAGGAGGGGGAGAGAGACAGACACACAGAGAGAGTCACACCCTCCCCGGAGTACATCTCCTTGTCACCCAATGCTGCTATACCACCCTTTGTATCTAAGTTATTCCTTTGGCATAAGGTTGATCCTTCTATTGCTATGGTCCACAATTCCCCCCAGGGGTCCTGCCTGCCCACAGGATCACTTTCTACCATTTTCTCAAAGCGATCTCTGAAGCAGTTTTCCTTCTTGCACTAGGATCCACACCTGTTACTTGTGTTTCACTCACTGCTTGTGCTGATAAGGCCATGACAATAAAAGTCTACATACAGTAGCCTCCAAATCTGCGTTATATGTCCAGGGCCTTCATCCATTATCAGATAAGAGATGTGTATAATTTAATAAGCATTCAGCCTTACAGCAAAGAACATGGCCTGTGGAACAATACCCCTGCCATCCAAAGTCCTATGTTCCTTTGCTGTAGATGGAACGTCAGCATTATTTGCTGTAAATATCACTTCCACCTTCCACCTCCTGATTCTATTACTTGCAAGGAAGGCAAATTTCCCTCTGCCAGAGGCTCAGTGTGTTCATGGCAAGTATCAGGACAAAGGGAGAAGCAGAAGCATCATATGATCATAAGAAGGGTCCACTTTCAAGATCGTCTTTTCTCCAAACACTGCTCTCTATGAAAGCCATGCCTACCTTTCCTTATTCTCTCTCAAATGACTGGTGCCATTGACACCACGTGCCATAAGGTGGCCATGCCCTGGCAAAGGAAAGGGAACAGAGTCTAACTTTCAAGGTCTCCAAGCCACTTTGTTCCTGTCCTTATGTTTCTGGTTTCAGAGAAACCTCCAGGAAGCCCTAGGGCAGATAGGATTGGCATCAATATGGATTTTGAGTTTCCAGAGTTTGGTTCCAAATATGATCCCTGCTGCCCACAGCCCCCCAGATCATATTCAGTAACAAATGCAAGTTCCTGCTTTGATGGCAAAAGTTCTGAAAAGGTCAAGCAAGAGGCTCAAATGGATTCTTGGGCAGGTTGGAGAAAATGGCACTGGGTGAGTCATGAAATCCAAATACGACTTACTTTCAAATGAGCAGAGGAGGAAAGCTCACAGGAATGTGCTGGGAGAGTGACAGGCTTGTCTGTACTTTGACCTTAAAGCCTCTACCTGGACTTACTGATGCTCCACTTTGGAACTATTTCAAACTCTCCCGCATTTAGTAATCAGTACCAGACATGATGAGTGTGTAATGGTATCATCAAACAGAAACCGGTCATTAGAGGAGGTGGGGGAAGTGCCTAGCATTGGGAGCATCCAGCTTTGAATTTCTTGTGGATCTATTCAAGGGCATCAAGAACCACCGTTGTGCTGGTTTGGGCCATTTTGGAGGTCAAAAACAGACCCACATATGGCTGATGATGGCACCTTTGCAGAACTAGTGTACTGAAAACAGAGGGAAGGGAATAAGCTAGGCACTGTGCTGGGGACTAAATACGATGAATCATGGCTAGCCTTTATGGAGCATCTACTATGTGCCAGGCATGGTGTTAAGCACTTTACAAATGTTAATTCATTCGACCTTCACAACAGCCCTGCCAGGTAGGTGCTGTTATCAACCCTACTTTACAGATGAATACACTGAGGCAGAGATGAAGTGCCTTGCCCAGAGTCACACAGCTAGTAAGTGTCTGAGGCTAGATTTGAACTTGGGTCTTCCTGACTCCAGGCCCAGTGTTGTGCACTGTGGTACCCCTTAGCTGCCCTACTGTGCCTCCTCATGGCATAACAAGGAATTTTTGAGATTGAGTACATTTAGTTGAGCATCAGGTGAAAAGAATATTTAGCCCTAGATGTAGTTCCCTTGAGAGACAGGACATCTGCCCTCAAGAGAAGGCCACCATTACCAATTACATCACAATCTTGGGAGAAGACAGAGGAAGGTAAGAGTCAGGGGCTGGGAGCCCTTGGCCACAGTAGATGGGGCCTGGGCTTGGTGGCCTTGTGCCATGGGGTGTGGGCTGCAGGAATCAATACCTCTGGATATGGGTGGAATCTACTACTTCCAGCCCCTTTGGAGAAAGTCACAGAGAAGGTAGTGGGAGAAGAGGGAAAGACTTCAGCTGAATAGACAGAGAAGGAAAATAAATAGGAGATTTAGAGGGGCTCATAAAGAATTGAATTTTGGGAGAAGATATTTGAGAGAACTTGAGAAAGTATTAAGGAGAACAATTTCCAAGTTCATATTTAAATTTGGCTTCTCCAAGGAGAGGATGAAGGAAAAGAGGCAGGATCAAGGAGAATCCAGGAGTCTCCAGGAGGCTTAGGGAAGATGAAGGAGTAAGGACATGATGAGGAAGTCCCAAGTAGTCCAAAGAGAGGGGAGTTGGCAATGCAAGGCAAAATCAAAAAGAAAAAGTGTGGTTGACAGGAGGGAGGACGCTTCATTGACTTGCATTGAGTGCACATTCACTATGTTTCTGCTACACCAGTAACTTGTCTATGTTCCAAGTGAGGACTGATTCTCTCCTAGAAAAGGAGATGAAGCAACTCTAGGAATTCCTTGGCGCCCTCCAGAGTGTGGGTGACAATGCAGTGCTCCTCATGGGCTTTGGTGAGGGGTAGAGACTGATCTGTGGTGGTGAAGAAGGAGGGGGGTAAGGGCAAGGAAAAGTGTCTCTCCATGCACGTGGAGCTCAGCAATGAGCTTTCATTTCTTTTCAAGGAATTATTCTCATCATTTTAAGGCATGATATAGGGAAGCCACAAAACTGATCTGATGAAGCAGAGGTAGTCTCTCCCTGCCCATGGGCACTGAGGCAGCCATTTGCCACTAGGTAGCTGTAATGGAGAGGCATGTTGTTTTCTCAGGGAATGTCTCCCAGAAATAACAGAACCTCTAAAGATTTAGGTCCTATGCCTTCCCCATGGAGGCCAACAGAGCAAGAGAAGGTAGCAAATAAAGGGAGCAAAGAGCTGTAAGGTTATCAATTGAAGTGAAATCATTGCTTCAGCTTAGACAGGAGACAAGACACAGCATGCATCTTCAGGTGTATTAATTCATCCATTCATTTATTAATCCACTCATTTAGTTATTCATACATTTGACAAACTTTTGTTACATACCTGCTGTAGATGGTTTTGTGGGGGTGGGGGAGGGTTAAATTCTCTGATTTTCAGGGAAGAAAAAAGAGCTGCTGAATACTGCCCTAGGAAGTTGTGGGGCCGTGCCAATCGACTCCATTGTGTGCTTGTTTCCTAATCTCAACAAGGTACTCTTAGTGGAGTGGAAAGCTTTGTAGGTTTCTTCCAGTCACTGCAGAGATTTTTGCAAGCCTTCTCCTTTCTGGCCAAGTCCCCAACTTCACTGTCTCTCCACAGATAAGCTTGCCACTTACTGAGAATATTGTGGCACTCCATTGTGGGTCCTTCATTTCTTTCCTCCCCAGCCCAAGACATTCTAGATCTTTTCCCTTCCATACATTCCTTACTCCAGTTTATGAGGAGTACATAACCTTTCTCTCTGTTCAATAGCCATTTCCCCCTTGATCTCATTTTCTATTTCTTTCAGGTGTTTGTCTCATTGTCCCTCCACTCCCATTTTTTCTAATTTTGATTTTCTTCCCGTTTACTGCCTTTATTTTTCCTAACTGCCTGAAAAAATGCCCAGATCTACATTCTTACAGATCCCTTCTAGCTACTGTCTTAGATCTCTCTTCCCATTCACTGCCAAATTCCTAGAGAGAATTATCTCAACTAATTGTCTCCAATTCCTTACTACCCCCTCAATTCTCAACCCCTTCCAATCTGGCTTTCCGCCTCACCACTCTACTTAAATATTATTCTCTTGATGGACTCTTAACTGCTAATTCTGAAGGTCTTTTCTTAGTTCCTGGCATTTTTTCAGCAGTTTTTGACATTGCTGACTCACTTTCTCCAACCCCAACCCTATTGCCAATTTTCTTTCCCCTCTTGTTAGATCCAATTCTCATTGCATAATCAGGGTTGTCTTCCAAGGTTCTTCCTGGTTCCCCCTTCTCTTCCCTCTGGACTTTCTGTCTCTTCATGATATTTCTTACTCCCATGGGTTCAGTTAATATCTTTATCCAAATAGCACCCAAGCCTCCATCTTCAGCCCTGTCTTCCCTGATCTCCATTCTTGCATCATTGGTTGATTGCAAGACATCTCCAACAGGGTGATCGCAGGCCTCTAGAATGTCTAAAACAGAGCAGTCTAAAACTGCTGTTCCTAGAAACTTCCCATTTTTGAGGAGGGGAGAACATCATCTTTTTTCCAGTCATCTAGGTTATAATCTCAGAGTCATCCTTGACTCTTCCCTTCCTCTCAGTCCTCATATCTTGTCACTCACCAAGCCTTTTTAATAATAATATCCACTAAAATACCATATGAACATCTGCAAATGCTTTGCATATACTATCTCATTTGAATTATACAACTAATTTGTGGGGCAGGCAGGTCCATTTTATATATGATAAAACTGAGTTTTAGAAAGGTTCAGTGACTTGCCCAGAGTCACTCAGATAAGTAAGTGTTAGAGACAGGATTCAGACCAAAGTCTTCTTGACTCTGTGTCCAGCATCCCATAGACTGTCATACTTCTCCTGCAACGTTTCTTTGATGTATCCATGCATCCATCCATTCATCAATCCATTTCTCAATCCATCCAACTAGAACAATACCTTCATTTGAGTAGAAACTTGACTGGGAAATGGGCTAGGAGACAAGGAGTTTGGGTATGTGGAGGAGTTGGAGTGATTACAATAGTGGTGGGAGTTGTGAGCAGGTAGGCTGGATGAGCAGCATCCATCTCCATTTATGAGAGCAAAAGACAAATAAGAGAGGAGGTAGAATGTTGAAGTATCCTTTAATCACAGGATTAAGGGAAAGGAATAAGGATTTCTGCAATGTCTACTATGTGCTAGGCACTGTGTTAAGCACTTTACAAAAGTATCACATTGGATCCTCACAGTAACCCTGAGAAGTAGGTCCAGTTATTATCTCATGTTACAATTGAAGAAAAGTGACTTGCCCAGGGTCACATAGCTGGTATGTGAGGCAGGATTTGAACTCAGAACTTCCTGAGTCTAGATCCAGTATTCTTTCCACTGTGACTCAAAGACTTAAAGACCAGACGATGAGCTGAAATAATTGGCCCTGATGTTCTCAATGTAATTTGGGATTCTTTCATTTTTAAAGACCTCATGAAATCCCTTTTCAAGTCGTCCTTTAAACCTTAATGATTTCATGGTTCCTGGAGTCAACTTTAGGGAAGTGAAAGTTGGGTCAGTTGGAGAAAGGAGGGAAGTCTTAGGCTGAGATTCCAAACTTGACTGGGAGATCATTTGCTGTTCTGGGTTCCGAAAGAAACACCTGGAAAAGATGTCCTTGGATGGGAGATGGGAAGGGAATTTAGCAGCTTTGGTTTTCTTTTTTCCCTTTGCTCTCAAAGACCCAAATATAGTAATGAATTCCATCAGCATTGGAGCTCTGGGATCCATGGAGCCCAGCTTGGTGGAGAGGCTGCTGTGAACACACTGTATCTGTCATGGTGTTGACTCCATGGAGTTGAAACCTGTCCCAGTTTATGCTCTCACACAGAGTTTATCTAGGCAATGACAGGAAAGCCAAGAATGCCAAATGGGTTGGGGTTGCCTGTGTCCATCCTTTGCTGATCCAAGCCAGGGGTCTCTCATACTGGGAAATCACTCGAAAAGAGGATGCAAGGATACCTTGACCCTATCTGTCCAATGGGTCCAGCACTCTGGAATATAGAGTGTGGTCCTCACATACTGAAATCTGGAGGTGAACTTTTTTGAGTTAACAATGACCAAGTGGAAGCTACCCATTCCCTAGCTCTACTTAGCCACCCTGGAAGAAACTGTTGGAAGACTGAAACCAACACATCGACCTCATCAGTCTTGGGCTTCTTCTTGACCAGGAATCACTTCATAATATGCTCAGGTGAAGGGGAGAGTTCTGAGTTATCAAAGTCAAAGGGATCTGGCATATTTTAATTAGCCATTAAAAATTCAGGCTTCTATGGGTTGAATCAAACCCATACATTGAATACCATTAAAGAATGTTATTTTCAGTTCCAACAAGGAACTTTTAAATCACTATAGAATCCCCCAATCTTATTTTTGCCTGGGACTCTGGGGAGAGCTAGTTCGTTCCTCACCCCTGTCGCATGGGACATTATTTGCCACATCTTTCGGAGGTCAGTATCTGGTTTCTACCTTAGTATCTCCAAATATGGGTAACTGATTAACCTCTTTCACTTTGGGTCAGTAACAATTATTAGGAGGTTTTGTTTCTCTTTCTCTTTTTTCTGTACGTGGAGCTAAACTGTGACTCTAATTTCCACTGGCTACTTTTTGTTCTCACTAAGGCCAAGCACAAGAAGACCTTACCTTCTTTGCCACACGACAGATTTAGAATATAAAACGGAAGCCTAGAGAGGTAGATTTCTTCTTTAAAGCCACATAGGTAGCCTTCTGGAGGTATATATGTGGGAGCATGGACATATTCTGGTATTTAAGTTTATGGCAGATACCAGGTAGCGCCCTGGGCTGGAGTCAGATATTAGTGACTCGTTGACCAACAGCTGCAGCATTTATAAGTGAGGGGGAGTTGGAGGAGGTGTTGTGGAAAGCAAAGGGAAGGTGGGAGCCAGTGGATGTCAAGGTTTACAAAGAAATAAGAGTAATTACCAATGGTCCACATGAGCCAAAGAAGATACAACCAGAATCTAAAGGCACTGGATTGAGTAAAGTTATACAAGGTATGCTAATCAAGGATGACTTTGACTTCTGAGGTTAGGTGGGAGAAGCCCTTTGAATGCATACAGCATGATGCTAGATTTATTTTGATGGTCAAAAGTTCTGATCCTCTATAATGGATAGGATGTACATACATACAATGGAAGTCATCCACCTGAACTTTCTGGCATGCCATGAAGAAGAAATATGGTCTTTATGAGTGGGAATGAGATTGGCAGTAGGATGTGAACCCCTCAAGCATGGGGACTCTTCTCTTCCTTTTCCTCCTTTCTCTTTCCTCTTCTCTCTCTTTCCCTTTCCTCCCTTTCCTCTCCCTCCTCTTTTCTTTTTATCTTTGTATTCTCAGAAATCACCATAGGGCCTATTCACCTTGTTGTTGTTTGTCTTTTGTTCTCAAAGAGGACCAAGACATGAGGGAGGTGATGCCATGACATGCAAGTGAATTGGACCGAAGTGTGGGAGAGCTGTGCAAAGTCACCAGCCTCACTTTCACCACCAGAATCATCTGGGTGCAGTGGCCAGATATAGATCAGGACAACTAGAGATGGCCCAGGATGCTGTGGGAGACTCTGGCCTCTTCAAGCTAAGGTCGTTAACAGTTCTCATTTTGACTGAGGCAATGAACTCATTCACCTATGATAGGTCTTCAATGAATGTTCATTGGAATGAGTTGAATAAGGGAAGGCCCTGGGTGGGCATAGACCTTGAATATCTACAGAATGCAGATAAAGCACTGAGTCAAACTAAGCTTCCAGTGTTGGCTTCAGTGGCCTCTCCATTCTCTCTACTTAAGAACTTACTGGAAACTTGGAGGAAGTTGACCTGGAAGAGGAGGATACTCAATGTTCAAATCCATCTCACTGTGCCCATTCACCTCCTAAGAAATCCAATCCTCCTCCTTCTCATGAATGTACTTCTCCCCTCCCTGGGATTCTTTAAGTTGACCTCTGTTGACTGTAGCCTCTGCAGCTTCCTTCCAGGACCATCTCTAGTGAGGTATGACTGTGCTGACCTGCAGTGATGTCCATAAGCAGGTTTGGGAAACACTCAGCTCCCCCTACTTCCATTCACTATTCTTTGCAAAATTTCCACATGAGAAATCTGGGCTGGAGAAAAGTGAGGAAGGTCTAGAAGTTGGGGCAGCAAGGTGGCATAGTGGAGAGAGCCCTGGATCTGGAGTCAGGAAGACCTGAGTTCCAATCTAGCCTCGAGCAGTTACTAATTATTTGATTCTAGAAAAGTTACTTTAGCCTTTGCCTGATTCAGTTTCATCGTTTGGAATGTATGGATTATAAGAGCCCTTCCCTTCCAGGGTTGTTGGGAGGAACAAATGTGATAACATATGAAAGTGCCTTGCAAACTCCAAGGTGCTATACAAATGCCAGCTGATGTTGTTTTAACTTGGGTATACCAGAAAGCTTGAAGTTGAGGAGTTTAATTAGTCTCTCTTAGGTTCATCTTACCCCATTGTTGGAAAGTTATCTAGGGTCCATCCAATGACTAACCCAGGGCTGCCTCCTCCACAAAGTTCGGGCTTTGCTCAAAAGCCTCCAGGGATGGAGAGCTCCCTTCCTCTCAAGGCAGCCCATTAGCCTTCAGGAAGTTCTTTCCCCTCCTCCACTAAACACTGGACTATGCCTCCCAGGAGCTTCTATTCATTCCTCCTAGTTCTATTTTATTAGGTCAAGCAGAACATGCCTACCCCCCACGTGCCAGCCCTTGAAATAACTGAAGCCAGGGATTGAATTCCTCTAACATCTCATTAGGTTAGACTTCTCCAAGGCTGTCAGGCAGCCCTGGCAGGGAATTGCCTCTAATTCCCCTCCCCCAGGATCCTCTACACCTTAAACACTAGCCTTCCTAAACTCTGGTGCCTTGAACAGAACACAAGCCTCCAGCATAATTAGACCAGGGCCAAAGACAAATGGACTATTGCTACCATGCCACCCCATAGATACTCTCCTACCTCGGTGGTCCTTCCGTCTGACTCTTTGTTTCATTTTATTTTCTGGGGCTAACTCCTGCCCACCAAGTGTGAGCATTGCCCAAGGCTCTGCCCTGAGCCATTTCTTATTCTATTCTTTCTCTATGCTCTCTCCCTGTATACTCATTGCCACAGGTAAAATTTGCATTTTCAATTTTCCATCTATCTATCTATCTATCTATCTATCTATCTATCTATCCATCTATCTATCTATCTACCTTTCTATCTATTTGTCTCTATATCTATCTATCCACCTATTAGTCTCTCTTGGTCCTAAGTCCATATATCTAGCCCTACTCTTTTCTTCAACTTTGATCCATCTACTTCTTGAGTGACTCTACCACTATGAGCCCTAAATGCCTCAAACCTGACATATTCAAAAAAGAGTTCATTATATTTTCCACCAAACACTGCCCTCCTCCAAATATCCTGTTTCTGTTGGAAAAAAGCCAGCTATTTCTTTTTTCATGCAGGTACATTCCCTGGTTGTCTAGGCTTCCATAGTTCAAAACCTTGGAGTCATCCTCAGTCCTCCTCTCCCTCAACCCCTATGGCCAATGAGTTGCCAAGCCTTGTCAATTCTGGCCAGTCTCTTGCATCTTGTATCTTGTCTCTTATATCCCTTCCCTTCTCTCCCCTGCACAATAGACTCTAACTGAATCCAAGCCTTATCACCTAAGGCAATAATAAGGATCTAAGTCTCATGTTGAATGCTCATCAAAGGCCAAGTATGATAGATGGGATGAAACTTGACACCTTCTGAGGAGACAGTAAAGTGGAGAATGGCTGGATCACAGACCTAGATGTAGTGGGCATTTGAGGCCTTGACATGGCTCCAAAGTTGGCCTTTCAGGCACAAGTGTTCAGTCCCCTGGGGTTATGTTATAAGGGAAGCAGGGCTCAGGAAAAGTCATCTGGTGACAGCGTTTTTTCAGTGAAGACAATCTCCAGGGCTCCACTACAATGAGTCTGACTCTCCTAGCTAGTGAGGTAGGGGCCTTTGAAAAGTGGCTTTGGTCTGAAGCCCAACTTGGAGACATGTTGGGCTATTGAGTCAAACTGCCTTTCTTGTCGGTGTCATTGAGCATGTCAGGAAGCTGGGGCAGAGGTTGAGCAGTGAGAGGTGGTGTTAGATTCATGGGGGTCAATGTTCCCTTAAGGCTGCCCCCGTCACCTTGACTCAGCTCCATCTTTTCTGCCACTTGCCTTCAGGAGCTGCTTCCTCCCTCTCTTAATGCCACTCCTTATTCCTGAAGGCATCTCTTGCATCTTGTTCCTGGAGTCCTCATGCTGTCCTTTGTCACCAGAATACTTCAGTTACAGGTCCAGGAAAGACAGAGAGAGTGACCTTCACTTGCAGGAGCTCCACCTTTGGGGTTGAGAGAATGGATGAGAGGGGCAGAATCATATGGATATTTCAGACACAGCCAAAGGGTTGATTTGCTTTGTTTGCCTCTATCATTTGTTACAAAGGAGGGCATTTTTGGTGGATGGTGGGCAGTGATAAGTGGGCAGTGGGTAGCATCAATAAAACATTTAAATAAAACATACAGGAGGGAACAGAGTTTCAGAAGGGGACACAAACTGGGCCAAGTTGTCTCTCCTATGCTGAATTTCATATTCTCTTAAAATCTATATATGATGAAGGTTCAGGGCTTCCTAGCACTTCTTTTTTGCATATTGAAATGTTTCTGGTTTCTGGTGATGGGCATAATTAAAAAAGTGAATCTTACAAAGAGGGCTTATTGTCCTTCTCTCTGGAGGTCAAAGGTATAAACTAACCCTAGTATAAATGTCCTATCTATTCATTTTGTATGTATTATGCACATAGAGTGTGGACCTTACTTAGTCCCATTGGTCCCCAGGGATGAGAGGAGGGGGTGGTGCCCAGCCTAGAACAAGAGCAGGCTCTGGGTCAGGTAAGGCTTTGTTGCTCAGGTTCAATCCTTTCTGCTCTGATTCGCAGCCTTCTCCCCAGGGCAGGGTCTTCAGGGACAGATTGCTATGGAAGATTACAGGAGGGGCATCTGAGCTATAGTTTTCAATGAGCTTATCCTAAGTCTGATTTTCCACTTTCCTGGTCTTGTTTTTGATAGATGCTGACAAGTTAAGTCCCACACCAAAGACTCAACATTCAGAGGAGCTCAGGGAGTTTCTAGTTTCCCAGGATGCATCTCTGCATCCTAGTGACTCATGAAGTTGGGGAAACTGAGCCTGGAATCATGTTACTCCAGTCGACTTCATTCCCCATCCCCCAAGCTGAGCATCACTGCCTGCTTCGGAAGAAGATACAAGAAGAGCATTTCTGGATGTCACTACAAAGAGATGGCAAAATCAGCTGTTCACACACAACAGAGATGAGGAGAATCTTGACATTCTTGTCATCAAGGATAGATAAATAGATTAGAGATGTTACAAGAAAAGACAGACAGGTAAGACAGATAGGCAGACAGAGCTTAAGTTCAAGGGAAAGGTGAGCAGGAGTTCACAGCCCTAGGTGGGAAACCTGTGTTGGGCTCATGCCTTGTTCCCACTTTGGTGACCATGGCTGAGCATGCCTGAAGGTGAGCAGCTCTGACTCAATGACCTGAGCACTCAGGATTAAATAATGGTGCACTTGTGCCTAGCTCAGCCCCCATGTTCAGGTACTGATCCCTGCCATCCTGACCCAGAGGCTCTGGAAACCCTTTAGAAGAAGTTTCACTGGTTGCCAACAGTGGCTAGTGACTGCCACTGCAATTCTTCCCTCCTGGCTAGGTCTTCCACTTGGGGCATGGGCCCTGGCACAACGAACTGTGGAGCCTTGGGCTTTTGTTTCTTTATTATCAGTCACTCCCCTGCGCACACCCTGCCCCATATGTGGATGTTTTCTTTTGTCCCGGTTGGCAGGGAGGCAGTCAAAGCCCATGGGGCCAAAGCCAGATCAGTAGCCTGCACCCACACTGGTTTTGTGAGAGCCTGGAAAAAGAAACGGCAATATCTTCGAATTATGCATCTCTAATATTGGTTTCCCTGTTTCCCAGGGAACATTATTGCAATAAGAGCCTTTTTTTAAATAAAAGAAATCCATCCATTATAGGCAAAAAAACCCCAACAAAACACCCAACAAAAACAAAAAAACACAAAGGACAAAACAAAAAACAATCCAAAACATTGCTTAAAAACAAATCACATTTTTAAGCATGAAAAAGTGAATCTACTTGAATTGGTGACAGCAGCTGCGAAAGGCAGGGGCTCAGCCATGACTCATGATTAATGGGGAGCCAGGAGATTTAGGGGAGAGCTGGCAAACATGGCCTCATTACAAGAGGGGACCAGGCTCAGGCATCATGCACTGGAGAAAAGCCAGATTTTAGAGGAATGTCGTTCATAATGGTGCTCTTCCTAACATCCTAAGTTTCAAATTTAAGTGATCCCACTTCTTTCCTCCTGAGAGGCTGCCTCAGGAATCTGGCAGCACATCCCAGAGGGTTCAGCCCCAGCATGAACACTCCATCTCTTTCAGCAGACACTGGAAGCAGGAAATCCTTTCCTCAGACTTATCTGGCTTCTTTGCCTGGGATCCTGACAGTGAGGAGTGTCTTGGCTCATTGGGACAGAGGCTTTAGGATGTGTAAGCATAGGAGAGCAGCATGTCGGACTTGTCACGTCCTCCATCATACTTGGAATCTCTACTTGGTGGGTACATTTATGAAAACAGTAATTGACCATGAATAGGTAGAATGGGGGAATGTGACCAGGGACTGTGGATCATTCATTCATCTAGGATATATTAAATACCAATTAGTGCAAAGCACAAAGCATGAATGAAGATCTGCTGTGACCCTCCCAGAACTAATAGGCTGGGGGGGGGGGGTGAGATATTTCTACAAATAACTCCAACACAAATCCAATTGAGCTAGGTCCCAGGAAGCTGGCCATGGAGTGATGAATTGTTGGTCATGATGTAAGGGTGGGGTGATAGTGCTTATGTGGGATACCACGGCAATGAATGAAGATGGAAAGATCCAAAGTGGTCTTCAGTTCCTGCATGGATTCTCTTTGTTTGGGGACAAAGACAGAGTGGAGGTGGGGAGGGAGAGGACAGAGGGCTTGTAGCTTTTGGTTAGTTATCAACATGATTTTCGTTGTTTCTCTTTAGATGTGATATCTTTGCCCTATGACCAGACCCTTGGAGGGGTGGAGCCGTAGAAGTGTGGCTGTTCTTAGCCATTTCACTTTACATGGCTCAGAATAATCATAACAATAGCAATAATGTTAATGATGACGATGATGACAGCTGTCATTATACAGGGAGGGCCTACTATGTGTCGGGCTCTGTGCTAGGCACTTTAAAAAGACCCTCACGACAACCCTAGGGTTAGGTGCTATTGTTATCCCCACTTTACAGTTGAGGAAAATGAGGTAAAATGAGGTTCAGGGACTGGTCCAGGACCACACAGTTGAGAGGGATTGTAAAGGCAATCAGGGAATGGGAAGAGCTTCTCTCCCATTTGAGTGGGCTTCAGGGGCAGGGCTTTCAGGGTCCTGGGGGGAGTGGCTAGGACTGGAGCCAATGGTAGGCCCCTGAGTTCTGGTCCACTTGATGACATGAAGCTTGTGGTGGGAGGAGCTTGCTGAACGGTTGGAGCAGAGCTAAGAGGCAGTCGGTGAGAGCAGTGAAGAGCTGAAGGAGAGAGGAAGCAGTCAGCTAGCTGGAACACGGTGATGGTGGCAGGCACTACAGAAAGGCAGGACTGACCCTCGTGGAGACTGGAGAGTGCTGAGCAGGGGCTTGAGGCCAATGGGTGCTTTTCTTGCTGGAGGGCCCTGTCATTGGCCAGGCGGGGGGAGCATCAGGATGGCTTGGCTTGCTGCCATAACGTTTTTCTGTGGCCTTCTGGTCACTATTGTGAGATGGGCATACTGGTCTTGGAATATTCTTGCCAGGATGTCAGACTGGGGACACTGGTCTGTGGGTCTGCTACTTTTGAGTTTCAATAAATGCTTTAACTCCCCTGCCTTCTACTTAGAGAATTCCTTATATCCTGTGATTCTGGACCATTCAGGCATACTCATGGTTATCTTTGAAGTCATGAATTCTGCCTTAACTATATAGGTACCTGGGGGGACTTGAATTCATATGTTCCTGACTGGAGGCCCAGCACTCTATCCGCTGCTCCACCTAGCTGCCTTTTGGCTCATGACAAGTGTATACAAGACAACTACCATGACCACAGGTGCAACTCATGACAAATAAGCTAGATTGTTGAGGAAGAGGGACCAGAGGAGGGGCATGACAAACAGATAAACTCCAAATCAATTAATTCTTTAATACTCAGTGACTGCAGTGCCAAAGGAGGCATGAAGGAAGAGAAGGAAACAGGCTGGGAATTAGGAGTGGATTAAGAAAAGAAAGAAGCCCAAGACTTCCAGCCTTCCTCCGAATGCCACATCTGGGCATCAGAAAGACCTCCCAGAAGAGGGTCAGAAGGCACCAGGCATAACCAGCCCCTGGTAATGCAACCAACAGAAAATTCAATGGACAATAGAATGGAGGAGATCAGAAACCTTCCCTCACCCCTTCCTCATGTCCTGGACTGGGCCACATCCCATGGAGCTGGGCATGCTCTCTGGCTCCTTTGCCAGAGGACACAATTCTCATTGAGGTGATGCAGGAACTCCTAAATGGGCTCTAGTCTTGGGGACTGAACTTACCCAGAGGATTGGCCCCGGCATCAGGGGATCCACCTTCTCAGTGTGCTGTTGGAGGAACTGAGGACAAACAGCCTCTCTCTCATGTGGGTTCCCAGCAAAAGGGAGAAGGAATTGCTCTACTTTCCAACCCCTCCCACCAGGACATGGAAACTCAAAACACATGGCTGCAGCAGACATGTGCTTATGTCCCCGGCAGCCTTCTGCTTTTAGCTAGCTAGGGGCCACAGTGGAAAGAGCATTGGATTTGTGGTCAGGAAGACCTGAATTCCAATTGGGCCTGTGGAAAATATTATACTATTTTATATCATTTTTGTAATTTCAATAAGACTCAGGGCCTGAACTACTTAACCAGAAGAAAAGCCTGATCCTAACAGTCTCTTTCTTTCAGTAAAAACTCAAATCCCAGTAATTGTTGCCCCTCCCCTTTCCTTCCCTTCTGACAGGTGGGCTAAGGTGAATCTTCTTATCTAAACTAAGGGCGGGGAGGAGTAAGGAATTCAGACTGTCCTTTCCAACCTCCTTACTCAAAAAAGAACCTTGAATAAGACATTGAATGGGTGCTTCTATAGATAAGCATTAATTCTAATAATTCTAATTAGGTTCTCACCCAGAAACTCCGAGAACTCACAATAGGTTTGAACTGCAACCAATTGGCTTACAGGTGGAAATTCAGCGGGCCTTCTAAAATTATACAAAAAGATTTTACAGAACATTTTCCAAAAGTACTATCCTTAAAGCAAATTAACCCTTAAATACTGGAATTCATTAACTAAGTTGGTGCCAAATGTCCTCATTCTCAAATATTGCCCAGAATTCCTGGATATTACAAAGTTCCTTAGTCAATTAGTGTTATAATGGGAGGACACTTAATTTCTATAAATTGCATACTCAATTAAATTAACCCTATCACAATAACAAAGTTTACCAGGACTTTAAAAAGCTTTTTCCAGAGTAATTCCTCTACACAGAAAACCACACAAGATTGATAAGAATTCGTGACTAGATGGTTTCAAAAGTTCTTGTTTCAGTTAAAAACCTCAATTTCTTAATTAACTATGATTCTTAATCTAACAACATCCAGATTATAACAGCACCTCTCTAACAGCACAGGTAATGCGATGTTAACCAATTTGTATACAATAACTTAGAAATAAGTATACCACAAGCAATTATCATGTATCTAAGACTTGAAACAGATTCCAATTAATTACCAATCTAGTGATCATAACTGAGTTGGATAAACAAATCAAATCTGATTCCTAACCACTGGTGGTAACATTTTAATTTCTAAGGCCCAATACTCTTAGCATTGTAAAAGATTACCACATTTTTCAATATTGCTGATACATCTGTTTGTCAAATTACACAATTTAGAAATGTAACAGCGCCCTAAACATAATTATGCATTTTAAAACTTGAAACAACCCATTTATCAGTTAGGTGAACATATTCCTAAATCTCCTTGCACAGAGAATCTTTCATCTCATCATTTGAAACTATAACTTTAAATCACCAGATATATTCTCATAATAGAAAATTTTTCACACAGAAAGTCTGTTCTCATGGTTAAATATCAGTATTATTGATTATTTACTTGTTATAACCATATATAACAGTTCCAGATTTTATCACCTCCCTTTGGAAACCCAATTCACATATATCAAAATCAGATTAAAATTGCTATAATATCATTTCTTACCACACAATGGTCTTCTCAAATTCCACAATCTAAGAGAATTTGGGGAACACAATGCAAGTTTAGAAATACAGAAACAATAATTTTCAGATGACATCTATTGCATTTCCAGATTACCACATATAAAAATTATTCAGCTTATTACTTTTGGTACTTAAAAACCACTTCAAAAGTTAACAATTACATTAAATCAGAGAGAGATAATAATAATGTTGTATCTAACATATACCAGACTTTATGTTAAGCATTTTAAAATCATTACCATTTTGATCCTGTAACAACCATCATTATTACTTTCCCTTTAAAACTCAGGAAACAGGTCAAACAGATTAAAATACAGTTTTGCAGTTGGAACAAGAAGTGTGAAGTTACCTAGAGCAGAAGCTAGTATCCCAGTGGTGACAATTCTGGGAGGCAGAAAGTCCAAATCCATCTACCTCACCCTTCCCCCACAACTGCAGAAGTTACTGAGCCTAGGGCGGTGTGCAGCTGCTGGGGACAGAGTGGGCAGAATGCATAGGACCTGGGTGACAATTCCAAACTTTGCCAAAAAGGATGGGCTACAAAGGTACCCAGGGGCACAGGACTGTCAGAATACTGTCAGTCTGTGAATTTCTGTCCTTCTCCTCCTTTTGCCAGGTGGGGAAAGGTGATTTAAGTTTTCCCTACAGTTCTCCTGCATTATCTTCTCCTAATCTGATTTGGGAGGAAAGGAGTTTGTTTAGCTGCTCTAACTTTTACTGCAGCTCTGGCTCGGTCAGAGACAGGACAATGGTGAAAGATCTCAATGATTGTAACTTAAGTAAACTTCACCTAAGCGATCAGCATTGGGAGGGTGTTTTAGCACCAGTGAGAGTTCCTGGAGTGATCTATAGTCTCAGGAGTTCTCTCCCAAAATTCCAACTAATCAGTTTTCAAACTTTTTAATGATTAAATCCCAGACCAGACTTTATGTTTCAGCTCTATTTTTTTCTTCAAGTTCGGCTGGCCAGGCCAAACATTGAAAAAGGAAATAGAGTCTCTGTTTCCCTAACTGCAGCCTTAGAATTCTCTGGCTACCTGCGTTTCAGATTTTACACGGTATAGACATTTCACAGCACATGCTCTCACACAGACAGTTAACAGACAATTAACAAAACAAATACAGAACAAATACAGACTGAGCTCAGAGTTCAAACAACAGAGAATTAGAAGCTTTCATGAGTTAGCTATTAGCACCCCTATGGTCTTTGGGGAAGCCTTGGCGTTCCTGATTTTTCTGACTCTCCATATCCTATCCCTTAGGAAGGGGGAAAGGGGAGATGGAGGAGGAATAGGACAGGTAAAGGAAGGTGAGGAGTAAGGATAAAATGCATTTATCCTCCCCATAATCAGAGCCTTCAAGGGAAGGAAGCAGGAATAGGGCAGAAGGCAAAAACAGAGCCCTTAAGGGAAAGGGGGAAAGGGGCGGGGAGGGAAGAGAGAGAGGAGGCAACGGTAGCAGAACAGAGTTACCTCTCTCAGGATCAGAGCCCTTCCTGGGAGGCAGAAGGGGAGGGAAAAAGCAAAGTGCAGTTTTTCTCCCCAGGACCAGAGCCTCCAAGCTAAGGAAGAGAGGGAGTGGAGGAACAGTTGGACTTCTAATTCTAGTTTTTGACTGATCCATAGTTAATTTTCTAGATCAATCAGTGTTTCCAGGGGATCTATGTGCGTTTGACCGCAGATCTGTGTTTTACCACAGATTTGATCCCTGCCCCCAGAGCTAACTTAAAGGGAATTTCCAGACTTCAACCAATTTTGTGGGAGTTCTTTTTGGAAGCTGGGAAGAGAGACAACTTACCCTACCTTGTTAAGGCCAAAATTCCAGGAAAAATTAATCCTATGGCGCCAAAAAGCGTTGGCAAGGTTGGGCTGTGTTGTCCTGGTTCCATCATTTCCATCCGAGTCACGGCACCATAACTGTTAAACCTGAAAATTTGGTTGAAGGAAACAACAGAGCTAGGTGATAGAAAAATCCATGTTGTTTATTATTTTCCCTTAAAGCATAGTGGAGCTAGCTTACTTGTACGTACAAGGAGTCAGAGTATAAACTCTGGCTGCCTGAACAAAGCAATGAGAAAACTTATACACGTTATTTTAGCAGAGCTAGCAAGCCTGTATGACCTCATTTTTATGACCCACCATGTATGTTTAACCATGATACAAGAAGAGGATTTTCCTTAATGGAATAGATTGTAAATACAACAAATTAGATAGTTGTCAAAGTGTCAATTGGATTTGCAACCCCAGGATCTCTGTGTTTAATTGGCCATTAACATTCCACAACATAGTATACGCCCATAAAATATTAAGATAAGGAAAAGTCACATAATTCAAGATAGTGTCTGGGGTCAAGGTTTTCACCCTTAATGGCCATGGACAGAGCAAGAAATGCTCCATCTGGATTTGTTGATACAAGATAGAGATATCTCTGAGCTTACTCAGAGAACAAAGAGACTGTTAGGATCAGGCTTTTCTTCTGGTTAAGTAGTTCAGGCTCTGAGTCTTATAGAAATTACAAAAATGATATAAAATTGTATAATATTTTCTACAGGCCACAGAAACTTTGAACTTGGATGACTTTGGGCAAGTCATTTCTCCAACCTGGGTCCCAGTAGTCTCATCTGTGAGATTGGGCATAGGTGGACTCCACAATCTCAAAAGTCCCTCGTAGCTTTAAATAAAAAGTGCAGAACTCATCTTCAACTAATGGGGCTCATTAAGTCACTCCAAGGGCAGTAATAAGATTGCCAGACATTATTTCCTAGTTCTAGAAAAGTGATCCACCACATGGTTTTGGAGAGTCAGCCTCTCTGTAACAGAAAGTCTCTGCCCTGGAGAGCTTCTCACCCACTCATTCAATGGGGTGGGCAAGTAGGGTAGGATGGTCAGGATGACACATGAGGGGCAAGTTAAACCCCTGACTCTAATTTCATGACCCTGGTGCCTTTCCTCCAAACGGGAGATGTCAGTGGGAAAGGGAGCTTTGATGAGGCTGAGTTAGGGGAGGCTGCCCTGGATGTAGTGAAATGCAAAGCACACTAGGAGACTATCTTGGTCAGCTGAAAAAGTGGTAAGGGCCTGAAGAAGAGCATGACCATAGTAGGAGATGGACAAGAGGGCCTCACAACGGAACAGCTGATTCTACCTGATGATAGAGTCAAGAGCAAGGAGAGAGTCTAGACCCCAAGGTTTTGTTATCCAAAGAAATAGACCCATCCAGAGAGGGGCTCAGCTAGGGGTGGGGGCTGAGTGGGGGTGGGGTGAAAGAAGGCAATATGCAGGCAGACACCCTTTCCAGCAGAGAGGAGGAAAAATGGCTTACAACGAGCACATGACAAAAGACCACCACTCCAACTAAGTTGGATAATCCTTCTGTAGCTGCTTGTGGTTTGGATGGGAATCCTTCAGAACTGTTACTTCATAACTAGGGGACCTTGAAAGGATCTTGTATGCAGAAATACTGCTCATTACTTTCATAAGCACCCTCCAAGCCAAGAAGCTGCGTTCACTGGACAAGATAATCCTCTCAGGGCTCTCCCACTTTTCTTATTGGATTATTGGAATAGTCAACATGAGGTGACTATGGGATCACTGCTAGGGCCTAGGGTCAAAAGGAGGAAAAGAAAGGGGGCAGACAGGCCAAATAACAGGGTGGAAGGAAGGAAGGAAGGAATTGTCTTAGGGATCCTGCAGGGAGGAGGGATAGCCAAAAGCTGGTAGTACAGGCTAAATTAAAAGGCTCAGAGGAAGGTGCTCACTGAACTGTCTTTAAAAGTTGGCACGGGGGGGGGGCAGAGCCAAGATGTCGGCTGGTAAGCACTGACTAGAGTGAGCTCCGTGCCCGAGTCCCTCCAAAAACCTATAAAAATGGCTCTGAACCAATTCTAGAACAGCAGAACGCACAGAACAGCAGAGGGAAGCAGGGCTCCAGCCCAGGACAGCCTGGATGGTCTCTGGGTGAGGTCTATTCCACACGGAGCTGGGAGCGGGGAGCTGGGAACAGAGTGGAGCAGAGCCCAGCCTGAGCGGCGTGGACGATCCAGACCAGAAGCCGGACGGAGGGGGCCCTAGCGCCCTGAATATGTGAGCTGCGGCAGTTACCAGACCCCTCGACCCACAAACACCAAAGGCTGCGGAGAAGGTTAGTGGGAAAAGCTGCGGGAGTGGAAGGAGTTCGCGGTTCAGCTTCCAGCCCCGGGGGCAGCGGAGGTGGGGCAGCTACAGCTGTTGTTACTTCCGGCTCCAGGCCCACCTGGTGGGAGGAATTAGTGGCGGATCAGAGCAGGAGTGCAACAGCCTGCTGAAGATCTAAGTCCAGTCTGGACTGGGGGTCCTTGGGGAAGGAGGAGTGCGGCTCTGACAGAGCTGGCACCTCCCCCCGAAACGTGGAACATAGAACTCGTTAGTCTACAAGCAGTCATACCCCACTGAAAAACTCAAGGGTCAAGTCAGTTGGTTGGGAATATGGCCAGGCAGCGAAAACGCGCCCAGATTCAGTCTCAGACTTTGGATTCTTTCTTTGGTGACAAAGAAGACCAAAACATACAGCCTAAAGAAGACAACAAAGTCATAGAGCCTACAACAAAAGCCCTCAAGAAAAACATGAACTGGCCCCAGGCCATAGAAGAACTCAAAAAGGATTTGGAAAAGCAAGTTAGAGAAGTAGAGGAAAAATTGGGAAGAGAAATGAGAAGGATGCGAGAAAACCATGAAAAACAAGTCAATGACTTGCTAAAGGAGACCCAAAAAAATACTGAAAAATACACTGAAGAAAACAACACCTTAAAAAACAGACTAACTCAAATGGCAAAAGAGCTCCAAAAAGCCAATGAGGAGAAGAATGCCTTGAAAGGCAGAATTAGCCAAATGGAAAAGGAGGTCCAAAAGACCACTGAAGAAAATACTACTTTAAAAATTAGATTGGAGCAAGTGGAAGCTAGTGACTTTATGAGAAATCAGGATATTATAAAACAGAACCAGAGGAATGAAAAAATGGAAGACAATGTGAAATATCTCCTTGGAAAAACCACTGACCAGGAAAATAGATCCAGGAGAGATAATTTAAAAATTATTGGACTACCTGAAAGCCATGATCAAAAAAAGAGCCTAGATACCATCTTTCAGGAAATTATCAAGGAGAACTGCCCTGATATTCTAGAGCCACAGGGCAAAATAGAAATTGAAAGAATCCATTGATCGCCTCCTCAAATAGATCCCAAAAAGAAATCTCCTAGGAATATTGTTGCCAAATTCCAGAGCTACCAGATCAAGGAGAAAATACTGCAAGCAGCCAGAAAGAAACAATTTGAGTATTGTGGAAACCCAATCAGAATAACCCAAGATCTGGCAGCTTCTACATTAAGAGATCGAAGGGCTTGGAATGCGATATTCCGGAGGTCAATGGAACTAGGATTAAAACCTAGAATCACCTACCCAGCAAAACTGAGTATCATGTTCCAAGGCAAAATATGGAGTTTCAATAAAATAGAGGACTTTCAAGCTTTCTCAGTGAAAAGACCAGAACTGAATAGAAAATTTGACTTTCAAACACAAGAATCAAGAGAAGCATGAGAAGGTAATCAAGAAACAGAAATTGCAAGGGACTTACTAAAGTTGAACTGTTTTGTTTACATTCCTACATGGAAAGATGATGTGTATGATTAATGAGACCTCAGTATTAGGGTAGTTGAAGGGAATATGCATGTATGTATATATATATATATATATATATATATATATATATATTATGTATATGTGTATATGTATATATGTGTATATATATATGTTTATGTATACATATAAGTGAATGGGTATGTATGTATATATCTATATGTATATGTATGTATGTGTATATATATATGTGTGTGTTATGTATATATATATATATATATATATATATATATATATATATATATATATATATGTAAAAGAGAGAGAGCAGACACAGGGTGAGTTGAAGATGAAGGGAAGATATCTAAAAGAAATAAAATGAAATTAAGGGATGAGAGAGTAACATACTGAGAGAGGGAGATAGGGAGAGATAGAATGGGGTGGATTATCTCACATAAAGGTGGCAAGAGGAAGCAGTTCTATGGGAGGAAGGGAGAGGGCGGGTGAGGGGGGAATGAGTGAACCTTGCTCTCATCAGATTTGGCCTGAGGGGGAATACCGTACATACTCAGTTGGGTATCTTACCCCACAGGAAAGAAGAGGGAGGAAGATAAAAAAAAAAATAAAAGGCAGGGGGATGATGGACGGGAGGGCAGATGGGGGTGGAGGTAATCAAAACAAACACTTTGGAAAGGGGACAGGGTCAAGGGAGAAAATTCAATAAAGCGGGATGGGTTGGGAAGGAGCAAAATGTAGTTAGCCTTTCACAACATGAGTATTGTGGAAGGGTTATACATAATAATACATGTGTGGCCTAGGTTGAATTGCTCAACTTCTTAGGGAGGGTGGGTGGGAAGGGAAGAGGGAAGAGAATTTGGAACTCAAAGTTTTAAAATCAGATGTTCAAAAACAAAAAAAGTTTTTGTATGCAACTAAAAAATAAGATACACAGACAATGGGGCGTAGAAATTTATCTTGCCCTACAAGAAAGGAAGGGAAAAGGGGATGAGAGGGGAGGGGGGATGATAGAGGGGAGGGCTGACTGGGGAACAGGGCAACCAGAATATAAGCCATCTTGGAGTGGGGGGGAGGGTAGAAATGGGGAGAAAATTTGTAATTCAAAATGTTTTGAAAATCAATGCTGAAAACCAAATATGTTAAATAAATAAATTGCATTTAAAAAAAAAAAAAGTTGGCACAGGACCTCTCAGCAGGTGTGCCCACATCAGAAAAGGTGCTGTGCTCTATGACCAAAGCAGAATTGAAAAGGCTCAAAGGAAAAGGAGGACACACAGGTTGGGAGTATCCGCCCCAAATGTTCACATGGACTATTTGTGCCCAAACTGTGGTAGAGCATTCAGAGCTTGTGCTGGCCTGATCAGCCACAGTGGGACACATTGAAACTTGACTGTAGCATAGTGATATCATTTTGGTCCTCTTCGAGAATGAAGGACAACAACCAACCAACCAACCAACCAAACATGTATTTTTAATATACTTAGTTATTAGCATGTTGTCCCTGTCAGAAACAGAATAGGAATAGCGTTTTGCCAGGAGCAGGGGTCTAGAGGAATAGAGGAATATCCTAGGTTCTAGTGGAGCACCATCCACATTATGCACCCTGGCAAACTGCTCCAGTTTCCTGGTCCTTAGCACTCTAGGTGAGCACTGCTATAAGCTCACAGTGCTGTTGTATTGCAATCCCAGGTAGGGAGGGCTTCTGCCTTTGGGCTTTCCTATTGCATGGGGGTGGGAGGTGGGGTGCAGGAGGGAAAGCGGAGAGTCTGGTTATTTTGAAAGCTTGTGCAGCCACATCAGAGCATGGTGGCTAGTGGGAAGGGTAGGGCAGTGGGGGGAAGGATTGGGGATTAGCCTTCTCTGGTGTTTTTGCATAAACTCAGTAGGGTTATTGTTTCTTAGAGTGAAGTAGTAGCTACAATTACTTCATCTCTCACACATGCTTCCTATTTTAGAGTGGTTTGGGAGGTCCTGAAGATTAGAGAAGATACCCAATCCTCAGTCCTAGGTGGTGCAGTGAAGAGCACCAAGAAGGCCTGAGCTCAGATACGTGCCAGCTGTGTGACTGTGGGCAAGTCACTTCACCTTCATTTGCCTCTGGTTTTTCAATTATAAATGGGGATAGTGACAGCACCAACCAGCAAGGGCTGTTGTGCCAACCACATGAGACTTGTATGAGGATTTGTAAGGCACTTGGCACTGTGCTTGGCACATAGTAGGTGTTATATAAATATTAACTTCTTTTTTTCTTCATGTGACTCCAAAGTCCCAACATTATTTCTGAAGAGAGGAAGGAATTGGGTTTTTTATCCGGCCTCATTTGGGCATATCCTGAAAGAAGGCCATATGAACTTCTGAAGTGAGCAAGGGGGTTGGGAGGGGAGAGAGAGAGAGAGGGAGAGAGAGAGAGAGAGAGAGAGAGAGAGAGAGAGAGAGAGACAGAGAAAGAGAGACAGAGAGACAGAGAGAGACAGAGACAGAGAGAGACAGAGACACAGAGAGAGACAGAAAGAGATACACACAGAGAGACAAAGACAGAGACAGAGACAAAGATAAGGAAAGAGATAGAGACAGGCAGAGAAAGACATAGTGATAAACAGAGAGATACAGAGAGAGATAGAGACAGAAACAGACAAAAACAAAGAGAGACATTTCTATTCATCTGTCTGCTCTTTGAGGAGGAGATAGTCCTTCTTCTGTTCTGCTCTTCCACCAGAGAGAGAATGAGAGGAGGAGGGAATGAACAGCATGAAGATACTTCCACTGACAGGAGTGTGTGACAAGCAGGGACATAGAGGCTGCCAGGAGACTGTGAGGAGTTCCAAATGCCAAATGAAGATGTTTTGACTTTGTCTCAGAGGCCATTGGGAGCCACTCATCTCTGAGCATCAGACTGACATGGGCTGGCCAGTTCTTCAGGATTATTATGTCAGCAGCCTAAGTGGAAGATGGACCAGAGAAGAGAGAGCCTGGGAACAGGGGAAGCTATTGGAAGCTATAGTAATATTGTAGATAAGAGCCGATGAGGACATGAGCTAGGCTGTTGGCTACATGGGTGGAGAGAAGAGAAGGCATGTGAAAGACGTTTTGGAGGTTGAATTAACAAGACTAATAAACCAGTTGTAAATGGGAATAAAGGAGTGAGAAGCATTGAGGATGAGTGCAATTGGGAGCTTGGGTGTCTGGAGGGAGCAGTGTCCTTGACAAAAATAGGAGAGTTGGCCATGGGGAGGCACTGTGTCTTCTCCCTGGAGCACAGGACAAAGAGGCCTGAGGCTGTCCAGCCTGGGGAATGACTGCTCCCCATTTCTGATAGTTCATGTGGGGACAAGTGATCTCATCACAAAGAACACAGAAAGCCTCGTGATGTTCCACGTCTGCCCGCACCAGAAACTCCGTGATGCAGATGGTGTTTTCATAACCGATGCCAAGTTCAGGAAATGGCTTCCAAAGAGAAAGTCACACTTAGGTATTTGACTCCATTCCTCAAACATTTATTAAGCACCTACTAGACAATCACAGGGTAATATAATAGAATGGGCATTGGCTTTGGACTAAGCAGTCCTGGGTTCAAATCCTGATTTAAGACATGAGATCTTGGGCAAGTCCTGTATCCTCCCTGAGCCCCTTCTTGTCTGTTCAATGATGGGTTTGGATTTCAAGGCCTCTGAGGTCCCTGCCAGCTCTAGAGCTGGGATCTCAGGATTATCTTCTAGCTTTGGCACTCAGACACTTTGACTGAGCAAGAGATGGGGAACCTTCTTCCAGCAGGAATAGAGAATGGTTCTTTAACACTGGCTCTTCCTATAGCAGGTTCATAACATGCGGGTGGCAAAAACTCTCTTCCTAGAAGAGAAGTGTAAGGGACAGGAGGAAAGCCTTTCTCATTTGCAAGGTATTAGGGAGGAGGATCCTCTGGATGGATGAAGGAAGCAGTGCAAGATGTAAACAAGAAAAAGAGGAACCTGGGAGGCGAATGGGAATCCTCCTGTGTACCAGGAGGCTAGAATTTGGAAGCAGGTGACAGAGTGGGAGAAGAAGCAGAAAGACCCTGTGATTCTCCTAGTTAAATATGATGCTTGGGTAGCTGAGTACATTGAGTGACATTGAGTGCTAGGCTTAGGAGGAGAAGAGCCACATATCAATCCTCCCTCAGACATGTATTAGCTGTGAGACTCTGGATAAGGTGTAGCATCTCTGTCTCCCTTAGTTTCCTCTTCTGTAAATGAGAGAGTTGTGCATGATGGCCTCTGACATCCAACTCAAAATCTAAGATGCTATGATCCTCTGTGAGAGTGTTTCTATGGAATGGGGCGGGGGAGTTCATCCCAGGGAGGGTGAAGTATTCTACTGGGAGCATCAGGAGCCAGGTCATCCAGTAGTGGGCAGAGCAGAGAGAGACCATGAATGGTGGTGGAGCTGGTGGTGGACCTGCTGAGGAGCTCTGGCACAGTCATTGGTCACTGACACAATGGTGAGGTCTGTTGTCTTTCTGAGGTATATTCTGGGGTATGAGATAGAGCTTATATAGACTTATCAAACCTGAAGGCTACTTCCTTCATTTAGGGATTCATTTGGGGATAAAAGGCACTGCCAGAAGGAACCTAGAAAGCCTTGCTGAGGATTATGGACTCCCAGGAAAGAAACTGAAGACCTCCGGGAGCAGATGGTGTTTTTGTCACTGCTGCTGATTGAAGGCAGGGACTTCAGAAGGGAGAGGCAGATTTGGGAACTGAACAGCTGGTTAAGAGGATGGTATCTGAAAGCAGAATTTGGAGCTTTGGACTGCAGCTTGAAATATCGAGTGAGCTCTTTGCTGGGAAGAAAGTGGACCTAAGACAGTTTAGTAAATACATATTTGCACAATATGTAAATTTACTATATTTGCACATATTTGTGTATGTATAGGTATATATACATACACATATTTGCTAGCTTTCCGTATCTATATCTGTAGATATATACATAGCGATACTGATACACACACACACACCCCCTCACATATGTGGACATGTATGCACACATGAATATATCCATTACATATACCTATACACATATCTACATTCCCCCACATTCACACACACTGCAGGAGCCCTGCCCTGCAAGGCCCAGGTGACAAATTCCAGAGCAGTGAATGATGATGGCCTCAGCTGGCTCTGTGCATATTCTTGAGCACTGCCAATAAACCCAGTGGGTGACAGCAAGCATTGCTCTTGCACATATCTCTGAGATACAGGGAATAGGACTTAGAAATGGGATTTAGCTCAGGAAGGAAATGTCTGATTCGAAAAAAGAGCTAATATACCAAATACAGGCTCAAATAACCTTGCATATTAAGCAGATATGCTCAGGTGAGAGTCCAGGAAGCTGAGAAGGGTGGGGCATGGTAGGAAGAGTAATTAAGAGAAGATTAGTAGAGGCATAAAGCCAACCAATAATATTGTTACATATTCTATGCACTGTGACCTAGACAGCAAAACAGACCACAATTCTGGTCCAGGGGCAGCATAGGGGAGTGATGGAGGAGCCTGTATTCTCTGAAACAGTCAGGACCTCTCTGCCAAAAGTAGAGCCTGCCTTGACTGTCATGTCAATTTGCAATAGAAAGAGGAGGTAATCAGGGGGAAAGTTATTCTAGATTTGAATGAGACCAACATAGAGGACACGGTGACCATGTGAGGACATTACAGGAGGGAAAGGACATTGAAGCCCCGACATTGCCTTGGTCACACATATTCATTGCGCTTCACTACCATCGTACACTAAGTGGGTGCCCATTCTTCCCATAGACACTGCATATTATTGCATATTACATTTCAGGGTCATGGAGAGAATATTTTTAGAGCACTTTATTTTTTATTATTAATTAATTTGTTTTTAGTTTTCAACATCTACTTCCACAAGGTTTTGAGTTTCCAATTTTTCTCCCCCTTGCTCCTCTCCCACTTCCCCAAGATGGCATGCAATCTGTATAAGCTCTATATACACATTCATATTAAACATATTTTCACATTAGTCATGTTGTAAAGAAGAGTTACAACCAATGGAATGAACCGCAAGAAAGAAGAAACAAAACAAAACAAAACAAAACAAAAAAGAGAGAGCAAATAGTATGCTTCAATCTGCATTCAGACTCCATAGTTCTTTCTCTGGATGTGGATAGCATTTTCTATCATGAGCCTTTGGAGCTGTCTTAGATCCTTGCATTACTGAGAAGAGCTAAATCTATCAAAGTCAGTTATCGCACAATGTGGCTGTAACTGTGTATGATGTTCTCCTGGTTCTGCTCACTTCACTCAGCATCTATTCATATAAGTTTTTCCAGGTTTTTCTGAAATCTGCCTGCTCATCATTTCTTATGGTACAATAGTATTCCATTACATTCACATACCACAACTTGTTCAGCCACGTGGGAGAATATTTATGGCTACTTTGTTTACTAGGCCATCTTAGTTAATACCTTTGTTTTGAGTTAATTGTGTCTAGTGGATGATTTTTAACAGGAAGCATACCTGTAGGGACACATGAACCATGCTAGTAGGAGTGAGCAGCTGCTGTGAGCAACTTCTGTGAATGGCAAACGCCTTTTGGACAACAATTCATGACCACAAACATGGGTTGGTTCACAAGATAATGTGAATCTCTTCCAGAAGGAAAGGCTAAGCTGTTGGATGGCAGGCTTAAGATCTAAGAGAATCTCAACCCCAAAGAGCAATGGATTGACTATAAAATTGATGACATTTAATATGAGTAAAAGCCTGGTCATACATTGGCAAGTTCAAGTTGACATTTATAGAGCCGTGTCAGCTTGCAAAGGGATGTGGCATACAGTGCCTTGGAGATCTCTTCTTGTATGCTGTGCTGTTTGCTCATTGGTTTGGGCAACATGCAAGTAGCCAAGAGAAGGTGCTACACTATTTGAGAAGGTATATTGAAAGAATGATTTGGGAGCATTGAGTGAAGGAAGGAGAGATTACCAAAAGTCAGCAAGATTTCATCAAACAAATAAATAAATGAACAGACCAAGCTAGACAAACCTATTTTCTTTCTTTTCTGGGGGGAGGGGTGGTGTTTACTAGACTGAAAGTGGAATGCTATAGAATGACTTTGCCAAAATTTCAGTGAAACGTTTGATACAACTGATCAGGCTAATCATGTGGAGAAGACGGCAGATAAGGATAAGGATCCAAAGAATAGTCTAGCAATAACAGCATTGTGTTATTGTTAAAAACCATGTTTAGTAGAATGTCCCTAGGATGTGTTCTTGATAATTCTATGTTGTTCACATTTTTTGATTGACTTATGTGAAAGTACACATGACATGTTTATCTAATTTGGAGATGGCATGATCCTGGAAAGAAGACCTAAGTTATTAGCTAAGAAGATTCAAAAGAATCACCCCAGGTTAGAGCATTGTGCCAAGTGGAAAATTATTAAAATCTAATTCTAATAAACATTGTCATATGCTGGTGACAAATACAAACACACAAGCAGATAACATGTTGGGGAGATAGATTTATGCGGTGTTTTTAGTGTACTGAGAGTTCAAAATAATAGCCAAAAAACCCTAAGCAATCTTAGGCTGCATTAGGAAAGATGGGAGGTAACAACTCTCTTCTGCTTTAATATGATTCAATCACATCTGGAGGATTGTGTTTAGTTTTTTAGGAAAGGGAAAATATGAGATCATTCAAAGAAGGAAGTTCTCTATGAAGAGACAGATGAATTTAATGATCAGTTGGAGGAGCTGTGGTGGGAAGAGAGGATGTGGTAGGCTGCATTGAAATATAGGAAAGGCTGTCACATAGAAGAAGAACTAGTTTGGTTCCTTCTGGCTCCACAGGACAGACTCAAGAGAAATAGGAAGAAGCTGAAAAGAGGCAAATGTAGCTTTGTTTGTCAAGAAAAACTTCTGAAGATTAGCTATGCCAAAATGCTATAGTGTCCCTGGGAAGAGAGAGCTTCTCTTCTCCAGAAATTTTCATTTCGAGGCTAGAAGTTGTGGAAGACATAAAAAATGATTGATTGATCTTTTTTTTGTGTTGATTCCCATTATTTCTGGATACATTGATTTCTTCCTTCACTCCTGAAGCACTGAACCTTTCCTCGTAACAAAGAAAATCAGTTAAGTGATAACCAGAGGACACAGTGTATACACCATTTTGTATCCAAAGTTGCTTACAGCTCCAAGGAAAGGGAGCAGATAAATTTTCCTAATATCTTCATTGGAACCAAGATTGGTCTTAATAATTAAAACATTTGTTTTTGTCTTAGTGTCTACTTACATTATTATAATCACAGTATATGTTATTTTCCTGATTCTTCTTACTCCACTCCTTCTCACAAGTCTTCTAACGTTCCTCTCAATTTGTCATCTCTACCTTTTTTCATGTAGAGCACAGTACTATCCCATTACATTTATATACTACCATTTGATCATTGATTTCTCTGTGAATGGATACCCACTTTGTTTCCAGTTCTTTGCTATAGTAAGAAATATGTCTGTGACATTTTCATATTTGTGGAAACTTTCTGCCTTTGAATTCATTGGACGTATGTCTAACAATGGTGTCTCTTAGTCAAAAAGTAGGGGGGGTTTAGTAACTTTCTTTTATGATTACAAATTCTTGGTCCAATTTATAGCTCTACAAATAATGTATCAGTCTTCTTGTCTTTCCATTCAATTAAACCAAATTTGTCAATTTTTAAAGCACTTATTATGTGCCTGGGACTGTATGCCCCTGGGGATGTGAAGCAAAACTGAAAATAGTACACCCCCAAAATTTATTTTCTACTTCAACATTGATTGAATTTTCCATTTTTGGGTCATCTTCAACAATTTGCTGGATGTAAGCACAACATCAGACTTTTTTTTGAAGGGGGGAAGGCAGGCAATTGGGGTTAAGTGACTTGTTCAAGGTCACACAGCTAGCAAGTGTGTCAAGTGTCTGAGGCCGCATTTGAACTCCAGTCCTCCTGACTCCAGGGCCGGTGCTCTACTCACTGCACCACCTAGCTGCCCCAACACCATTAGACCTTTAAAAAATTATTAGTTGTTTGAATTAATCTTTCTTAGGATTGTTGAGAGTTTTAGCTTCTTTTGAGAACTTTTTTTTGCATATTATTTGGCTACAGATTCATTGGGGATTGGCTCAATATTACATAATGGTACCAGTTTTGTCCATAGCTTGGATACCAGATTTTTACCGGAGAAACTTGAAGTAATAATTTTTCCTAAATAACTTTGTCTATTTTAACTTTGTTCTATCGATTCATTTTATGTTACAACTTTTAAATTTTATGTAGATGAGATTTTCCAGGTTTTCTAGGATCTCTTCTATCCTTTATTTAGTTAACAATTCTACTCTGAGCCCTAGTTGGGAAATATCCTTCTATTCTCCTGGATTTTTTATTTATAATTAAGATTTTTTATTTTTAGTTTACAATGCTCAGTTCTACATAATTTTGAGTTCCAGATTTTCTTCCTCCCACCCCTCCCCCTCTCCCAGACGGCATGGAATTCAATATATCTTCTCCATATAACTTTGCATTGAACTTATTTACACATTAGTCAAGTTGTAAAGAAGAACGATGACCAATGGAGTGGATCGGGGAAAGAAGAAACAAAACCAACAAAAGCAAAACCAGTTCAGTTGCATGCCCATTTCAATGATCTCCTTTTCCCCTATTTTATTCATGGAAGCGTTTAGAGATAGAAAACTTCCCCTAAGAACTGCTTTTGCTGCATCCCATAAGTTTTGGTATGTTATCTCTTTATTGTCATTCTCTTGAATGAAGTTATTAATTGTTTCTATGATTTGTTCTTTGGCCCACTCATTCTTTAAAATTTCTCCTGGAGTTTTAAAAGAAAATAATGTTGCCTTTCATTTTTAGATCTCTTATTCATTGGGAATTTGTGGTTTGTGCTGAGAGGTACTGATCTGACTTTATTTTCTAACAAACTGATAAACAGCAGTTCATATCCAACATGGAATTCTTCCTTAGAGAGTTCATTAATTTATCTATCTATTTATTTCCCTTCCCTCCCCTCCCCTCCTCTTCCCTCCCCTTCCCTTCTTTTCCCTTCCCTTCCCTCATGCACATAAGATTGCTACTCAAATCTCGTTCACCCCACCATCCAACACCATAACCCAAGTAATTTTTTTGTAGTGCCCTTTCCCAAGACTTGTGCATTTCCTTTGCCTTCTTCCCTATTTCCATTGTCTTGTAGACTATTTTGAATTCTAATGTTTCACATTACCCATCTTTCTTCAATGAAGTGGCTCATATTCTATCCTCCACATCAGACTTGGTCTTCCAGCTCGCACTCCAGGGTCTGCACTCTCCTGAATGCTTCCATTTCTGTCCAACCCCAGACTTACCACACTGCATTAGAGCTATTCCTTTGTAGCCTCCTTCCCTTCCCCCCCAATTGCTCACCCTGGGAAAAGTCATCACAACAATAATACCATTCCTGTAAAAAGCATAACAGGTGATTGCCCTATGACTCCACTCATCATCCCAGTGATTTTCCAGATAAAAATATCTTTGCCTGGTCGCCACTCTCCAATATGAGTCTCTCTTATTATAGCATAAGTTCCTTAAAGACAGTTGTGTTCTGCTTTTTTGTATTTGTATCCCTAGTGTTTAGCACATGCTTGCCATTTAATAGGCACTTAATGCATGCTTTTTCATTCATTTATTCATGCTTTCATTTATGGGCATGCTTACTTGTTCCATACTTACTCCTATGTCTCTCATCAATGACAAGTTTTCCATAATGTAGAAGCTAAGCTCTCTTCATTACCCAATTTTTGCACTAACACATTTGTAGCTCTCTCTCCATTTTCTATTCCCCTTATTCTCCTTATTTATTTCTTACAGGTTTTCTTTTCTTCTTTCCTTTCCTCTAATTTCTTGATAGAGCTGATCTTGCCTTTGGTGTGTTTCACTTCTAGAGTTATCAGTTCATTTTAATTGTTTATTTTTAAGTAATGCCTTTTAAAATTAATCCCCCTCTCCCATTTCCATGCATTAAAAATTCCCCCAAACAATCCCCTCAAAGTATTTCTTCCTGTAGTTATCTTCATTTTTTCCTATCTATATCTTGATTGCACATAGTTGTTTGAATATTATATGGCTCCTTTAGACTCTCAAGTCCTTGAGAGCAGGAATACTTAATAAATATGTCTTGACTTACTGGAGGGTCTGCATACCTGGAAAAAACAAATTCTCAAATTTGCCAAATATATCACATCTTCATTTTAAGTTCATCACTTCTCCATGAAGAAGTGAAGAACCTGGTTCATCTTCATTTTTTTGGACTCATGGTTTATCATCACATTGATTGGAGTTCTAAAGTCTTTCACTGTTATTTGTTTCTGTAATGTTGTAATTGTAGAAATTGTTCTCCTACTTCTGCTCATTTCACTCTGTATTGGTTCATAAAGGTCTCCCCAGTTTTCTCTCTAACTGTCCCTTGCATACTTGTTTATAGCACAATAACATTTCATTACATGCTTCTAATAGTTTGCTTAGTCATTTCCTAATAGGAGGAAGAGAGGTTCTTCTTTAGTTTCTTATTCTTGGCCACCATAGAAGGCTCTGCCAGCAGTACTTTTCTACTCATTTTTTTGCTTTGGAATCATCATCAGTGCCTGAAGGAGACAGTGTACTTGCTGTACTGAGAGTACAACCTGGGCTCACAGTCCCTAGATTACACCAGCATGAAAAAGGCTCCCATGTTGCTCAGGGGTTTACACAATGAAGAGAACCCTGCACCTACATTTCCAGATGGACTTCAGCTCTCCCCACCATTCTTACTCAATTCTACCACAGCCCTCCATGCTTGTTGAGAGACTAAAGAAACTATTGTCCATTTTCTGTTCACATCTGGGTCAGGTGGGAGTTTGGCTTTACTTTCCCCTTTTTTCTCTTGCCTACTTTCTCCCCACTTGAGCAACGTTTTAGTTTCCTCTCAAGCCTCCCCTCACCGATTAACTTATAAGGGAATACGTATTTTTCTTGACAAAATAGGAATCTAATTGTTCCCTTTTCCTTTCTTGTGACTCTGTAGGCTAAATCTTCAGTGCCCAAGATCCTCTGCTGTCTCGATGGTCTCCC
Source organism: Trichosurus vulpecula (assembly GCF_011100635.1). Lineage (NCBI taxonomy): Eukaryota > Metazoa > Chordata > Mammalia > Diprotodontia > Phalangeridae > Trichosurus > Trichosurus vulpecula. The sequence continues at coordinate 206,484,786 of NC_050581.1, read as the reverse complement.
TTTGATCTTTTTAACCTTCAATCAGATTTTTAAACATAATAGCCTCGCTTCCCCTTAGAAATATGAGATAATTAATTGAATTGCTTTGTGTTTTCTTGATAATACATTTATCTGGTATTTTCATGTTTGGTTTTTCTTGTTTTGAGGGTTTATAAGTTGAATACTATGCTCATGTGCAGTGTCTTTTACTTAAAATTTCTTTTTTTAATAATGTTATTATTGGCCTCAAGTTTGCAAAGAAAATGCATTTACTGTACTAAAATATTTCAATCTCTTTTCTTTTTTCTTGGATAACTGGAGTCAAATCAACTCATTAAGCATTAATTAAACACCTATACCAAGGACCATGTGAAATTTTAGAGATAAAAAGGGAAAAAATAGTTCCTGATCTCAAGGAGCTCACAGTCTAATGGGGGATACAACAGTCAAACAATTGTATACAAATAGTATAGAGACAGCATGACTTGGAGCTAATCTTAGCAAGAAAGCACGAGCATTAAGGAGGATTGGGAAAGGCTTCCTGAGGAATGTAAAATTTTAGGAAGAGCTGAAGGAAGTCAGAGCAGCCAGAACACAGATGATAAGGGAGAGAATTGCAGACCTGAGAAACAGCTCGTGAAAAGGCAGAGTCAGGAATGGAATATCTTCTCGAGACCAGACCTGCACATTTTGTAAACTTCTTCTGGGTTAGACTAGAGGCAGACTGATGATGGGTGTTGGCTGCAGGTCACATGACACACATGACACACAGGCTGCCCTAGATCCTTTGGTGGGCTGCAGTAGGCCATGGGCTCCAGTGGGCCACGGGCCTATGTTGTGCAGGCATGCTCTAGACCATCCAAATTGACTCTTTTTTTCATAGCTGAAGGTCTTTCTCTTGGACGCTTGCAAGATATGTGGTTTGGCATTAAAATTCTGAAATTTAACCTCTTAAGTGCTTTAGCATTTCAAGAATGTGGTCTCTCCTCTGTAAGTGATCTGTTGATTCTATTAGTCAATATTTTGTCACCTGTTCTAAAAACTTTCCCACAGCTTTAAGTTGCTTCCTGGATTAGAGCATTTAGACTCATAAGATTTAGCATTATTTTTTGTCTGGAAGACTTATCATCATTACATTTTTTGAGCCTCTTATCAGTATATTTGCCTTATACAAAATTGCTATGTTCCTGCTTTTGCTGCTCTTCAGCCACATTTTTTTTTTATTTCTGGGTTTTTAAATTCTAGATCTGTAACTTTCTTTTTAAGAACTTCTTTTATTTGGGAAGAGTCTATCATATGTTCTAAATTGTCTACTCCATTGCCTGTCTTATATATTTCTTCTTTGGGAGCTCTGCTTTTCCAACTTTCCTCCCATCTTAATGTCTTGTTTTGAATCTTTTATTTTTTAAAGCCATTCTGGCATTTCTTGTCATCTTCACATATGATATCTAGGTTCTTTGCTTAATTCACCATCATTTTTACTTGAGGCTTGGAATCACTTGCTTTTAGGGTGTAAAGTTATCATTGCATGAAGGTATTTTTGGAGTTCTTGTTTGTTCTTTCCATATCTGTTTATCCAACTGGTGTCTGGGCTTATGCTCAGACTTTTTCTCTTGATCTTTCTGTTGTTCAACCTTTCACCCCCATTCCCCACTTATGGTCATGTGTTTCAGGCTTTGGTGTCTGACCTCTGTTTCAAGCATTGCTCTGGTTCCTCGTTTTCTCCTGAACTGACTTCTGAGTCTGGGAAGTCTTAGTCTTCTTGAATTGGGTGTCTGGGCACAGTTGGGAATTGATATCTTGCCTCATTACCATTCTCCAAATCTTTTCCGTCCTAAGATGATCAGCTGAAGCAGGGATTCCTGGCCTTCTTCTCTTGGGTATATTGAATCCTTATTTTCTGCAGGGTCACAACTTCCTTTCCTCTTGCCACTCAATGCCTTCCCATGCAGTGGGTGGACTTTGTGTGAGGTGTGGACAATTCAGACTGAATGCTTGCTGTGAGGACCAGGAGTCACCTATGGCAGCCAGCAGCTCCCAACAGGGGCCTAGCAGGTTGGTGGCACCCAGTGTACCTGGAGAGGGATGAATGGCAGCTCAGGTGGTGAAGAGAAGCTTTCTGCTTTTATTACAGATGGTTCTACTTTGAACCTTTGTAGGGTTCTGTCTTCTCTAGTAGATTCAAGTTTAATTACTATTGATCTGACCCACTGGGGGTGAGATCCGCTGAAAAAAGTAGCTTCACATTCCTCAATCGCTTGGGCCCAGAGGGGATGATACAGCTGCTTCCTGCTCAGGTGTGAGCTGGAATAGATGGCCCAGGTACCTTCCAGTTTGGAGCTTCTTGGAGTCTGTGCCACACTTTACAGAATACATTCTTGCTTTTCTATAAATAGTGTGCTGTTGCTGCACCAAGCTCAGTGTAAAACATTTTCTACCATGCTCATTTTAAGAATCATTCCTGAGCCTTCTTCCTCATGCCTGATTCCCTGCAATTCAGGTCACATTTTATCTTCTCTCTAGTTTGCTAAATGTCCCTCCTAGCAGCTCATTCTTGTAGGTGGGTTTAAGCCATTAGCAGCGATTTTTCAATAAAGCTTGTCAAGGAAGCTTCATTGATCCTTTTCTGGGATGGAGAAAATATGCACTTTTTATCCCCATCATATTATAGCTCAGATGACTGATAAAACTGTCACAGGAAAGGAAAGGTCAGGCGCTACTGAGTGGATGTTGGTTGGGTTTATCTCTCCTCACAATCTTCCTACAAATAGATCGAGATCGAGATGTCATGGGGATACATGTTTACACTGAGCGTGGAAGGAAAGGAGTTGAGAGATGAAGAAGCCCCTCCTGGTACACACAGGGTCTGTGGGAAGACTCTCTAGACCCTCTTTCCCCAGACATCTCCATCCTGACTTCCACAGTGTGATCCCTAGGCCACCAGGAAAGTAAAAGAAACTAGGGCCCTAAAGGCAGGGGCTGATTTGTTTTGTCTTTGTATTCTAGTACCTCATGCTATCAGTTAGTCAATCAGTCAACAAGCATTTATTAAGCATTAGGTTAAGTTCCTGGGATTTGAAGAAAGGTAGAGGGCAGCTCTGGCCCAGAGCAGCTACAAGGCCAGTAGTGCTCACATTAGATTGGAATCTGCTGTCCTGATTCCCGTTATCTCCCAAGTGTGGCTGAGCTTTTTCCATAATTGTACTTTCTCACTCACCTTTCCCCCTTGATTATTTTCTTCCTGTTTGGATGCTGGATGTCTTAAAAGTCCTATTGATTGACAGGTTGGCCATTTTAAAGGTGGTTGCTGGATAAGTCCTGTGGCCCTCTGGGTCTGTGTGTCCTCACACTCTCCTTGGAAGGGCTCAGACCATGGGGAAAAAGGAAAAAAAAGATGTTAACTTTCTCAAGGGAGGCCATTCAGGAGGGACAAGAGTCATAGACTTAGGGAGCTGGAGAATGGGTTCTGTCATCTATTTAATGGATCACCCTTGGTTTACCTGGGACTGAGGAAGCTCATAGATCACCATTTGATGGGCAATATTTTGTTCATTTGTTTGGACTCCATTTTGTTTTTAGCTCATTTGTGTATTAGTACAGCACCCACTGCCTGAGCCTCTTCCAGGGGCAGAGCACCTCACTGGCATGGGAGACCTGGGGCTGGCAGCAAGAAGAGATATTGCAGCCTATACCCTTATGGCACTTGGGTCTAGAGGCCATCAGCTTAAGTGACTAAGGAAGCAGAGACTGGAGTGGATGTCTGGGGACCTGGGAAGTGTAAAGACACTTTGGTGCCATTCATAGTATTTGGAGTGAAGGGGTGGTGGTGGAGATGAGCCATATAGCAACTGAGATGAGAGAGATTTCACCTGTTTCTTATACCTATTCTTGAAGCCTTTATATAATTCCCTGTGAAAGACTCTGGGCTAGACTGTCAGAGGCTGAAGAGATGTTAAAGACATGCTCTCTGCCCCTAGGAAGCTGGAAGTTTAGGAAGGGTGATCCAAGATGTGAACACAAAGAAGCTGGAGAATATGTTAGGGTGGCAAAGCTTGGTAAGAGAGGCACAAAGGGTGAAGTCATTCCAGAAGGCTTCCTGGAGGAGGTGGCACACATGTTCCTGATGGGCTCCCCAGGCAGGTCCTTGTCCTCCCAATACTCAACCTCATTGCAACCTTCTCTGATACTATCTAACTCCTTGGCTATGGGATCTAGAAAACAGGGGTCAGGCTCTGAAGTGCTTTGAGATTGGTGACACAGTGAATTCCTAACAGGAATATTTACCTTAAGTAGGTACAGAGTAAAATGAGAATGGAAATCTAGATGACAAGTCTAGGTTTGATTGTCTCTCAGCTGGTGCCCTTCAAGGATCCCTGGTTATGTGATTAAAAGACCTGACTTTTGTTCCCCCTTCTCCGCTCCACCCCATCCTTCCCCTTACTCAAAACCTGACTTTGGAAAAGTCACTGTCACTCCTGGGCCTCAGTTTCCTAACCTAGAAAATGGGTTGGGTGAGTGGACTCCATGGTGCCTGTAGCCCCTGCTACAATCTAGGTCTTATGACAATGTCAGATATCCTGGGAAATCATGAAAGGGAAGATGATTTCTTTACCTGGGATCCCAGGTTGGATGCTGGGGATAGTCAATCATTAATTGAATTGATTTGAAACTACAGAATGATGCCTGCTAAGTTTCCAAAGACTGTAGGGAGAGGTCCTCTCAGGTCTGAAATTGGCCCTTGCTTCACGCCACTGGCAAGGACTCGAGGTGGAAGGAGGGATGGAGGAAGGACCCCGCAATCTCACTTTCAATGGCATAGGATCTTAGGTGTGGAGTTGGCAAAGCCCTCTGAAGTGTCCCAGACAAGTGAGCTAAAAGGCCTCAGAGTACTGTGGAGAGTTAAGTGGAAGTTTGGGGATTGAGATCCAAGATGGCAACTTCAAACTGAGAACTCTTTCTGTGACGTGCACTGCGTAGGGTGTTGGGGAGGAAGTCTGGAAACACCCTGTCCTGTCTCAGTCATGTCCTACCAGATCAGATGTTTCTTGACTCTGTGGTCTCAGGAAAGATGCTTGGCTTCTCTGAGCCTTCAGACGCTCTGAGTCTGCTCTTCTGAGAAATGTGTGTGACAAGATTTGCACTGCCTGCCTCCCTGAGCTATTGGGCTTCCCACACTTTCAAGGGTCTTGGGCAAGGGAGCCATTAAAATTGCCTCTGGAGTAGGGAGTGGGCTGGCTCTTTTGACCTTGGCAGGTGGCTTAGGAGCCTCAGGCCTAGGTCCTACTCTGCAAGCAAGGGACTCCTACTTGGACAGCCTGTGAAAGTGCCAGCCTGGCAGAGAGGGAGGGACATCTGATTAAAAGGCTTTAGAGGAGAGGAGCAGGCAGCTAAAAATAGCTGACAAGCCTAAGCTCTCTCCTGAACTAAATGAAGGCTGGTTATTAGAGGCTGCCCTGGCAGCTCACACCCCCTGGCACTGCCTCCAGCACAAATGGGCTCCTAAACCCCCTTATTAACTTCTGTGACAACCACGAGGAGGTGGTTGGGACTGTGCAGATGAACCAGGAAAAGAAGGTCTCACCCCATCATTAAGAAGCCAGAAAAGCCTCCAGAGGCAAGCCAGCTCTCAGCTTATGGGAGAAGGGGATGGGGAAGAGATTTTTCTTGGAATCCAAAAGCAGCAGGGACCTCAGAGAGCACGGAGACCAGTCCTTTGTTCTACAGGTGAAGCCCAGAGGGGCAGGAACCCAGCCCAAGGTCACAAAGCTTATTAGTTCTGGGACCTTGAGAAGTGACACTAGAACCCTTCTCTCTTGGCTTCCTCTGGCACTTCCTTAGCACAGAAGTAGGAAAAGGGCCCATTGGGTGTGGAGGTGAGACACCAGGCTTTGGCAACTGGTCTTGGGAGTGGTCAGAGTGCCAAGAGCATGGCACTGTCCCTTTCTTAGTCTCAGTATCTGTATCTGTAACATGGTATCCATTTCACTCAAACTTGCTACCTTCCAGGGAGGTTGGAGGAAAGCAGCTTGTGAAGGAGGAAGTAAGTGTTGGGGGCAAAGGGAAGGATTCTTTCACTGTGTTGCAGACTCATGGCAACATCGGTGGCATTGAGGAAAGGTCACTGGAATTGGGCTCTACTCTTGCCAAAATCCCTTCCTTAGCCCAACCCTTGAGGTAGGTAGGACAAGCATCATTCATCCATTTCATAAGGAAACAGGCCCAGATAGTGGATGGGATTGGCCTGAGCCATGACTCCAACTGTTGCCTGAAGACTAACATTGCACGGTAACCCTTTCTCTGGTACCTTATAAAGCCAAGAGCTTTAAAGAGAAAATGAACAAATAGTAACAGTAATGCTGATTGGGGGAATGTGATGGGGGGAGCTCACAAGCTTTGGGTTCTTGTCCTGCCTCTGAGTCCTCCTGCTTGTGTATCCCTGGGTAAGTCATGAGCCTTTCATTGTTCCATGCCACTCTAGAATTTAAGTGATAAAGATTGCATTGCTAGATGGATTCTCTTTATTGGGAGTGGACTGTACCAATGATATCACGGGTGCAGATCAAACATGAAAAAAAATCCATATAAATGAAGAAGAAAGAATTAGGGGAGGAAGGACAGGAAGGAAGAAGGGGAGGAGGAGGAGGAGGAAAAGAAAAAAAATAGGGGAAAGAGGAAGCAGGAGGAAAAGATTTAGAGGGTTGCAGTGATGTTCCTGTTTCTGGAGGACAACCGAGAGCACTCCCAGTTCTGGCAACCCCTGCAAAGGTGTCAGGATTCAAGAAGAATATTGCTGGCTGACACAGATATGTCCATCTTTCAGCACAGGAAGCACAGACTCTCTTCCCTTGTGCAGGCTTTACATCAATTACAGAGTCCAGTCTGTGTGTTTTCATCACATTGGCTGCTTGTGAGCTGGTAACTGGCTTTATAATAACATTGTCTACTCAGTCGAGCTGTCAGACATGGGATTGGGAAGAAGAGACCCCCTGCAGCTCCCACAAACTCATCTGGTTTTGTCCTCTTGGTCCTAACTTGATATCTCTCATGGTTAGTAAGTACCCTTGGGACCATCTAACAATTTCCCAATATAGGGACTGGAAACTAAACCTCACTAATGAAAGACATGCTTTTGGTTGAAGGTGAAGCATCTCTTGAAAATTATCATACTCTTGCACTACAGGGAAAATTCCTGGATCAACAGCAAACAATAAGTCCAAAATAAATTGAGAGTTATCCAGTGCCTGGGCTATCATGGCAAATTCCTAGTTCAGGAGAAATATCAAACCTTTCCAAAAGTGCTTCCTTCTAATGAAAAGAGAATTCAAAATATATGATACATAATTTTTCCTAGAAAGAGGTTAGTAATGGATTACCACTGGATCCCTCACCTAAACCTAGAACGGTTGGGAATGCCTAAGAAGTATGCAAAGTCCAGGAGGGCCCCTGGGTACAGCGGGAAAAGAAGATAGAGGAAAAAATAGGGTGGAAAGCTGGACAGAGCTCTGCCCCACCATTCCTGCTGAAATGGAAAAGGAGGCCAGGAGAAGAACAACCAAACAGCACGTCTTGTCTGGCCAAAAAGGTAAAAAGCGGAGAGAGGGAAACCAAGAAACTATTTCTCTTGTTATTGGCGGGGACGAAAAGAGAGCAAACTTGGGAAGGATACTTCAGAAGCTGTGTGTCTGGGACCCCCAGCTCTGCTGCTGGTCGAACTAGGGCACAGGCTAGGAGGCAGTATCCTTTCTTCTTTGACTCTCAGGCTGTTTCTTCCTTGAGGGTGAAACATTATCCTAACTTCAGCTTTTCCAGCCCTTATAGCTCTAATGGACAATGAAGGTATCATTCCTTTTCCTAAGAAAGGAATCAGTATGTAAAGGAGGAGTCCTACTAATGCATTGTTAATGGAGCAGTGAGCTGATCCAACCATCCTGGAGAGCAATTCAGAACTCTGGCCAAAGGGCTATAAAACTGCACACCCTGTGGTCCAACAATATCTCAAAGGTATAAAAAAGGGGGAAAGGACCCATTTGAACAAAAATATTTCTAGCAACTGTTTTTGTGGTGGCTAAGAATTGGAAATCAAAGTGATGCCCATCAATTGGGGAATGGCTAAATTAATGGAACACTATTGTGTTGTAAGAAATGACAAGCAGGATGATTTCAGAAAAACCTGGAAAGACTTCCATGGACTGATGCAAAGTGAAGTGGGCAGAAGCAGGAGAACACTGTACACAGTAACAACGATAGTGTATGATGATCAGCTGTGAATGACTTAGCTATTCTCAGCAATGCAATGATCCAAGATAATCTCAAAGGACTAATGATGAAACAGACTATTCTCCTCCAGAGAAAGAACTGATATTGTTTTAATACAGACTGAAATATTCAAGTTTTCTTGTACAAAATTATTAATATGAAAATGTTTTACACGATTGCCCATGTATAATCTATATCTGATTGCTTACTGTCTCAGAAAAGGAGGAAGGGGGCAGCTAGATGGCGCAGTGAGTAGAGCACCAGCCCTGGAGTCAGGAGGACCTGAGTTCAAATGCTGTCTCAGACACTTGACACACTTATTAGCTGTGTGACCTTGGGCAAGTCACTTAATCCCAATTGCCCTGCCTTCCCCCCTGCAAAAAAAAGAAACGGAGGAGGGAAGGGATAGAATTTGGAACTTAAAACAACCCAAATGTTAAAATTGTTTTAACATGTAATTGGGGGAAAGATAAAATATATTTGAAAAAAGAAATGAGGTTCCTGAATTATTAAAAAAAAATAGAAAATTTCCTCCTCCTTCCACTCTGCATGTCTCATTAGATATCTCAGTTTTGATTCAAGGGATCCCTTGCCTACTTATAATAGAAAGCTTCCCCTCCCTTTAATCTGGGATACATTGAGGACCACTTTTTTTTTGTTTAATCCATTCACATTTAAAGTCATGAAGCTTTGATTTATATTTTCCTCTATTTGTCTCTAATATTAGGTTTTTGTCCAAATAAGTATTTTTTCACTTCTTTCACTTTAAGCACAATGCTATGCCATTCAATTAATTCAGTTTAAAGAAACTCTATTTTTACTAGCTCTCTTCCATTTTCCTCTGAGCTCATTCCTTTTCATTCGCTACCCCTTTTCTTAGTCTTGCTAAACTTATTAGTTCCCTTGTTCTGCATTTTATCTAATTATTTGATTCTCCCTTCAATTAAGTAGTCAAGTACTTGCCTTCAACTTGTTTGTTAGTTTGCACATCTCATTTTCTATGCCTTTTTCTATAAAAGGATTTACCTCCCTCATTCTCTTCATTATTTATCTTCCCTTTTCATATATTCTACACTTTTCTCATTTGATTTATGGCCCTTCGACTCCAGCTCTTCTTTAGCTTCTCTATTCCTTATAGAATTAAAGCTTCTAAATGATTTTAGATTCCTTCTAAACAGTTTTGCCTTGTAGATATTGCCGCACTTTTCCATTCTGCTTCACTCTTAGAAATACAAATTCCTGCAAATGATAAAGAGGCTATTTCCCCATGATAGGACTCCTTCTTTGTCCCAGATTATTCAATGTATCGTTAACTCTTGCCCTCCTCATTGTCATACCCACCCTTCCTTGACATTTCCTTTCTACATTCATTCCCTCCCACTGTCCTCAATGCCAGTTGCTTCCTAGAACTCTGAATGCCCTTCTTTTAAGACTGAATGAGTGAGATTTCCAAGCACCGAATCCCTGAAGATTGTATCAATTGTATCAACAGAATCTCTTTCCTCTTCCATGAGATCATTCATCAGTGGTGCCCCTCTCACAAATGACACCTCACTTTCCCTTTCTTTCCCCCTCCCTTTCCATTGCCTCCCTTGCTTCCTTAACCATTATTCTGTAGGTTTTCTTCTTCCTTACACATCCCAGGAGTGATCCCCCTTTTATTTTGAGCTTTTGATTTTGATGAGACTATGTTGCATGTTGCCCTTTATCTTCTTGCTCTCATCTCCCCTCTTTTCTGCCCTCTCAGTTTTGTAATTTAGTCTCCCCCAAAATGATTTGCCTTCAGGCAGAGTGTTGTGAAGTTCTGCAATGTTTCAGGTCTGTTTCTCTGTCTCTCTATTTGACTTCTGCTTCTACCCTTGTCTTTTTAGGTGCTTTTAGGAAGAAATCTCTCAATATCTTTGTGTTACTATTTTGTTCTTATTGTTGTCGTTGGTTGCTATATTTACTTTTCCTGTCTATCTGTTGTTTGGGGTATTTGAAAAGCAAATGATTTCTTCTTGTCTTATTCCCTTCCTCGGAATGTTTGGAGTGCCTCTGCTGATTGAGTGCCTATATGTTTTTCATTAATGGTTAGGCTCAGGTTTTCAGGGTGGTTACCTTGGTTCACATCTCGAGTTCCTCTTCTCTTCAGAACACATTATTCCACTCCCTCTGGTTCCTGGTGGGTGCAGAAATGGTTATGTTATTTGACTTTTCTTTTTGACATTTGAAGGTATTTGTCTTGGATGTTTTTAGGAGTTGTTTGTCAGTGGAATCATTACATCTAACTATCATGTGTCTTGGAATTTTCAGTATAGAACTTTTTTTCTAGAGGTGATTGTCACTTTGTTTGCAGAGGTTATCAGCAGTTTTCTTATATTATTTCTTGCATTATGTAATTCAGGTTTTTTTTTAACTTATGTTCTCAGGAGAGGCCTATGAAATTTTCTCTCTGCATCCCGTTTTGGAGACCAATGTTTTGCCTACATGGATATCACACTTTCTTTTTAATGTTTAATGTTGTTCTTTTCTTCAGATTTACTTTCATGTCTGAAAATTTGCATTCCCATTCAGTTATACTCTCTTTTTTTAGTGAGATTTGCCTGTGTGGATTCAAGTTTTTGTATTCTCTCAATTATTTCTATCATGCATAAATTCTGCTTTCACAATCTTATTTCTATTCAAAATCATTCAGAAATATCCTGTGGTGGTTTCATGCTGTCTTGAGAATCTATAGGGTCCTCTACCTCATCAGATATAATTTATTTTCCTAAATTATATTTCCTATAATTTATTTATGGGTGTCTGGACTCTTTTATCTGATCTAGAGGAAATATTCCTTTCTTTTATTATTATCTTCTCTGGTTTATTTGATTATACTCAAGGCTTTTAACTGAGTTTTCTTCCTCCTAAAATCTTTGGTAATGCTGGAGTTTTCTTACAGTTTCCTATTGCTCACTTTTGGATATTTTCCCACTTGAAGTATGATTTCCCTGGGGATTAGGCCTCAAAGTCATATCTGCCTCTTCAATCTGTACAAGTCATAGTTCACCAGCTTTAGTGTCTGTCCCAAGTGACTTCTAGGGGGACAGAACTGGCCCCAACTAGAGGCTGAGTTCTTTCCCTCAGGGTTAGTGGAGTGCCACACAACCAAATACATGTCCTGCCCAGTTCCTTCTTCTCCTCAGTTCTCTAGCTGAGCGTTCTTGTGGCACAAACTGTTACCAAGCAGAGTAAGCTTCTGGGAGAAAAGAGGAAAGGGATAATGTAGACTTGAGTTCTATTGCAAGATTATAGATTGGCTTGTGCAGCCCTGCTGCCAGAGAGTGGTGGACAGTGTATGAGGCGATCTTGAATGAGCAAGTTAGAGGGTAGTTATTAGTCTTCATTACTGTTAGCTCATTGAATTGTTATATCATTTGGATACTTGGGGTCCTAAAATATGGAGATAACTGGAACTGTTTTCAATCTCTTGTGCATAATTTCTAATTAGTCACACGATATGTCACAATTAAAACTTTAATACAAAATATTTACTAAAGGATAAAGTAAAAAAGCATGGATGATTGTAACATTTATTCAGTAGAAGGCAAAATCAGGAAGGATAATGGCATTTAATGAATAGAAAGATCCATAATGATCATAATATTTGATCAAAAGATAGCAAGATCAAGAATAATTAAAAATATAATAGTGCATGCATAAACCTCAATCATAGTCTTCTTTTTGTAATTCTAATTTTTTTTTATTTAATATATTTAGTTTTCAGCATTGATTTTAACAAGAGTTTGAATTACAAATTTTCTCCCCATTTCTACCCTTCCCCCACTCCAAGATGGCATATATTCTGGTTGCTCTGTTCCCCAGTTAGCCCTCCCTTCTGTCACCCCATTCCCCTCCCATCCCCTTTTCCCTTCCTTTCTTGTAGGGCAAGATAAATTTCTACGCCCCATTGCCTGTGTATCTTATTTTCTAGTTGCATGCAAAAACTTTTTTTTGTTTGTTTTTGAACATCTGTTTTTAAAACTTTGAGTTCCAAGTTCTCTCCCCTCCTCCCTTCTGACTCACCCTCCCTAAGAAGTCAAGCAATTCAACATAGGCCACATGTGTATCATTATGTATAACCGTTCCACAATACTCATGTTGTGAAAGACTAACTATATTTTGCTCCTTCTTAATCTATCCCCCTTTGTTGAATTTTCTCCCTTGACCCTGTCCCCTTTCAAAAGTGTTTGTTTTTGATTACCTCCACCCCCATCTGCCCTCCCTTCTATCATCCCCCCTTTTTATTATTTTCTTCCTCCTTTTTTCCTGTGGGGTAAGATACCCAATTAAGTATGTATGGTATTCCCCTCCTCAGGTCAAATCTGATGAGAGCAAGATTCACTCATTCCCCCTTACCTGCCTTCTCTTCTTTTCCTACAGAACTGCTTTTTCTTGCCACTTTTATGTGAGATAGTTTACCCCATTCTATCTCTCCCTATCTCCCACTCTCACTATATTCCTCTCTCATCCCTTAATTTGATTTTATTTCTTTTAGACATCTTCCCTTCATCTTTAACTCACCCTGTGCCCGCTCTCTCTCTCTCTCTCTCTCTCTCTCTCTCTCTCTGTATATATATATATATATATATATATATATATATATATATATATATATATAGTGTATATATATATATACACACACACACAGACACACACACACATATATATACATACATACACACTCACATATACATATATATATATATATATACATAAACATATATATATATATATGCATATTCCCTTCAGCTATACTATATACCCTAATACTGAGGTCTCATGAATCATACACATCATCTTTCCATGTAGGAATGTAAACAAAAGAGTTCAACTTTAGTAAGTCCCTTGAAATTTCTTTTTCTTGTTCTTTTTCTTGATTACCTTTTCATGCTTCTCTTGATTCTTGTGTTTGAAAGTCAAATTTTCTATTCAGCTCTGGTCTTTTCACTGAGGAAGCTTGAAAGTCCTCTATTTTACTGAAAATGCATATTTTGCCTTGGAGCATGATACTCAGTTTTGCCAGGTAGGTGATTCTTGGTCTTAATCCTAGCTCCATTGACCTCCGGAATATCGTATTCCAAGCCCTTTGATCTCTTAATGTAGAAGCTGCTAGTTCTTGGGTCATTCTGATTATGTTTCCACAGTACTCAAAGTGTTTCTTTCTGGCTGCTTGCAGTATATTCTCCTTGATCTGGGAGCTCTGGAATTTGGCGACAATATTCCTAGGAGATTTCTTTTGGGATCTATTTGAGGAGGCGAACGGCGGATTCTTTCAATTTCTATTTTGCCCTGTGGCTTTAGAATATCAGGGCAGTTCTCCTTGATAATTTGTTGAAAGATGATATCTAGGCTCTTTTTTTGATCATGGCTTTCAGGTAGTCCAATAATTTTTAAATTATCTCTCCTGGATCTATTTTCTAGGTCAGTGGTTTTTCCAATGAGATATTTGACATTGTCTTCCATTTTTTCATTCCTTTGGTTCTGTTTTATAATATCTTGATTTCTCATAAACTCACTAGCTTCCACTTGCTCCAATCTAATTTTTAAGATAGAATTTTCTTCAATGGTCTTTTGGACCTCCTTTGGCTAATTCTGCCTTTCAAGGCATTCTTCTTCTCATTGGCTTTTTGGAGCTCTTTTGCCGTTTGAGTTAGTCTATTTTTTAAGGTGTTGTTTCCTTCAGTATATTTTTCAGTATTTTTTTGGGTCTCCTTTAGTAAGTCATTGACTTATTTTTCATGGTTTTCTCACATCCTTCTCATTTCTCTTCCCAGTTTTTCCTCTACTTCTCTAACTTGCTTTTCCAAATCCTTTTTGAGCTATTCCATGGCCTGAGACCAGTTCATGTTTTTCTTGGAGGCTTTTGTTGTAGGCTCTTTGACTTTGTTGACTTCTTCTGGCTCTATGTTTTGGTCTTCTTTGTCACTAAAGAAAGCTTCCAAAGTCTGAGACTGAATCTGGGTGCGTTTTCGATGCCCGGCCATATTCCCAGCCAACTAACTTGACCCTTGAGTTTTTCAGTGGGGTATGACTGCTTGTAGAGTTAAGAGAACTATGTTCCAAGCTTGGGGGGATGTGCCAGCTTTGCCACACCAGCACTCCTCCTTCCCGAAGGACCCCCAACTTGGACTGGACTTAGATGTTCAGCAGGCTCCTCACTCCTGCTCTGATCTGCCACTTAATTCCTCCCACCAGGTGGGCCTGGAGCCAGAAGCAACTGCAGCTGTAGTTCTGTAGCTGCCCCATATATGCTGCCCTGGGGCAGTGGCTGAACTGTGAACTCCTTTTGCACTCTGTCCCCAGCAGCTTTTCCCACTAACCTTCTCTGTTGTCTTTAGTGTTTTTGGGTTGAGAAGTCTGGTAACTGCTGCAGCTCACTGATTCAGGGCGCTAGGGCACACTCCGCCCAGCTCCTGGTCTGGTTGGTCCATGCTTCCCACACTGGGCTCTGCTCTACTCTTCTCTGTTCCCAGCTCTGTGCGGGATAGACCTCACCCAGAGACCATCCAGGCTGTCCTGGGCTGGAGCCCTGCTTCCTTCTGCTATTTTGTGGGTTCTGCAGTTCTAGAATTGGTTGAGAGCCATTTTTAATTGGTTTTTGGAGGGACTTGGCAGAGAGCTCACGCTAGTCCCTGCTTTCCAGCCACCATCTTGGCTCCGCCCCCCTCAATCATAGTCTTCTACCAGTGCAAACAGTGTGATTGGGGGAGAAATTCTGCTTTTCACAGTCCTCCAATTCAACAAAGCCACTTATATGTTACTCATGGACTCATGTAATAGTAAAAAAACCAAACTTTTATCAAATAGCTATTCTTGTCTGGGTGCTGAGGAAATATTACACTCTTTCAGTGACAACCAATCCCTTTTAAGTCAGAGAACTTCCAAGTTCCTCAAATCTGCTTTGATTTTCTAGAGCAGCCATGGGGACCCTGTGGCCTCAAGGCCTGTAACAACAATGTTACTTGCAGCTACTGTGGCTGTGTAAGGTCAATAACACCACCACACAGGAGGGCTGATAGCACAGGTACTTTAATCTGTTTTTCTAAGAAAGCAACTTTAAGGGGTTTACAATCTCACTTTAATTAAACATACATATATCATTCACTTAGTTCAGGGGAAAAAGTCAGCACCCTGAACTTCAGAATAAATACAAACAGAAATTACAAACCAAGAAAATGTAAACAGGGCAAATAAAACAAATCAACAGACAGGCTTCTAGCTGTATGACCAAAGCTATATATATGTAGTTATCAGAGAGAGAAGCACCAACATCTAGGTTTTCAAAACCTTCAAAACTTCAGGGTTCCTGCCCACAGCTTCTGTTTCTGGGATAACAAAGCTTAACAGGGCAGCAACACACACAAGCAACACCACCATCTCAATTCATCTCCAAAATCCAGATGCTCTGTGTTAACAGCTCAGTTAACTTTAACAGCTCTCAAAAGGGGCTTAAGCTAAACCTCCTTCCCATGAGCAGGTCTCAGGCCTACAGCTCCACTGGACTCCACACACCTTCAAAGTTTGGAAGCTTCTTCAGCAAATCTCTGCCATCAAAGGTCTCCTCAATCTCAGAGATATGCTCTCTGCCTAGAGGTCTCCTCTCAGCTCTTTTAGGTTTACTCTCAATTCAGTGCTCATAGCTCATTCTTCTTTGTCTCTTCTCTTCTCAACATTGGCAGCTCTCTTGATGCTGGCTGTCTCTCAGTCTTCTCAATGCTGGCAGCTCTTTCAATGTCTTCTCTTCAATGCCCTCTAGATGTTCGTTTCTCTCAAGCTCTGGGCTCTCCCTATGTACAGTTCTAGCTGGCATCTGAATGGCTAGAACTCAGGTCTCTGATTGGCTGGATTCATGAACATCTGTTTGGCTAGAACTCAACGCCCATAAAAGTCTCTGATTGGCTAAAACTCAACACACATTCAATCCAGCAAAAATCTTACTTTGCTTGCCATTACAAGGCCACATGTGGACCTCTAGGTCCTCAAGTGTGGCACTTTGACTGAATCCAAACTTCACAGAACAAATCCCCTTAATAAAAGAACTTGTTCCATAAAACTTGGACTCAGTCAAAACTCCACACCCAAGGAACAAGAAGGCCATATGTGGCCTTGAGGCCAAAGGTTCCCCACCCCTCTTCTAGAAACTTTCCCACTCTAAAGAGGTAGTTAGTGATGGGTCCATGCAGCCTTTACCAAGCCAACTCTTGAAACAGGAGGCAATTCTTTTTTATCCAGAAAGCTCTAAGCAAATCCAAATCCTCTTCTCACAAACACAAAATTCGACTTTCCCCTCTATTTCTCCCTCTCAAACCATAGAAGGCAATAAATGGCAACACAGTCAATTGCCTTGAGAAAATTTCCCTCTCTCAGTCTTTATACAGTACTGAGAAGAATTCTTGCCTTCCTCCAGCTAATCAGCTCTCAGCAAGCAATATCTCTCTTCAAATCAACACAGTTCCCAGAAACACATCTGCATGTCCTGCCTGTCACCTTTGGTTAGTTCCTGTCAGTTTCTAAATCCTATCACCATCTCCTCTGCTTTCTGCACTGATCATTCCTCCCTTGCTTCTCTTTTTGCTTGTCCTTAGCCTTCCTCTTCTATCACTCAAATATCTTCAAATCAAGGCCTCCTTAAAAATATCTCTACTTTGTGATGTGAAATTCAAAAATTTTACCTTTGTTTCTGGTATGACTCCAACACCCCTCATTCCATATTCCCTAAGCACTCTGTCTTTTCTGTATAATTTCTCAGTTATAACCTTCAAAACTAAAAAAAATCATCATGTGTAAATGAGCTGATGGATCACAATGCATGGCACCCACCTTTTGCCTCAGCTCAAGCTTTGCCTTCAAACAGGTATCCTCAGGACATTCATCCTTGTGGAGGGTCAATTCTCTTTCATGTTGTCAGAACAATCTGTGTTTCTTTCAATCCTTTTAATGAAACAGCTCATATTCTTCTTTGGGTTATTTTATTCAGTTGCTCAAATGCTTGTCCCTTTTTCTGTCCCTTTCAGCAACCAAGATATTCATACACAATGGGGATAGAAACACATACATGCCTACAAACTGCCTTCTCAAATGCCTTCCAGGCATCATTTATAAAAAAAACTCTTAGTTTTATAGAAAGAAGAACTGGGAGTAAATGATTTCTCCCCTCCCCCTCCTCCAGGAAGGTAGGTAGCAGAGGAATGAAAAAAGAATCTGAGACCCCATCAGTTCTAGATTTCTTCTGGACTTTCCCCAGGTCAGAATTCCCAGATTGGTGCTTCATGTATAGCCAGTGTGTCTAGAGCGAGAAATTAGGTAAAATTGGCTTTCGGCACTTTCTTCTGCTTTCCATGCCCTTCTCAGTGGTTTATCATCTTCCTCTGACCAAAATGTCCAGCACTCTTCTATTGTCTCCTAAGTGCCTCTCTTTTCACAGGGCCCTCTGAGCTGATGAATTGACATCATAATTAGCACATGCCAAGGCACTAATGGCTGCTCACACTTGACCCTCCAAATATTTGTGTATAAACAGAGAGACCCAATGACTTAATTCAGGGACATTGATCTCTATTGGTGAAGTTTTTAGCCTTGTGACATGGCCTTCACCAATGCTCTGAAAATGATTCTCTGTTTAAGGCTCACTCCTAGTTGGAGCTTCTCAAAGAACTGATTTTTTTCCCCTCAGATCAAGTACAAGTACAAGGTTCTTAGGAATTCTGGCTTGAGATCCTATTCAAACTGAGTGCCAATGTGATGATTCTTTTCTAAAAGCTTGAACTCCTCTGGCCCATCCCCCAGCTCACAAATCAGTGTTCTTTCCTTTACCTTTCCAGGTTATAACTGCACTGGAGACTTACCTTAAACATCAATAGACTGTTGGGCTTTGTGTGGCCCCTCCACTAAGGCATGTGGACTGCTGAATAAATAGACATACGGACAAACGTCCACATAGACAGATGGCCAGATAAAAAAAATAGATGAATTAGCCAGCTAGACACTGGAGCAGGATTATTTGAATGTTTTTTTTCTGCCTCCTTTCATCTCCATTTTCCTTTTATTACTTTAGTCAAGAACACTATTTTCAGAGGTAACTAGGTGGTACAGTGGATAGAGCACTGGGCCTGGAATCAGGAAGACCTGAGTTCAAATTTGGCCTCAGACACTAGCAAGATCTGCGACCCCAGGCAAGTCATGTTAATTTCATTTGCCTCAGTTTCTTCATCTGTAGAATGAGGTCAATAACAATATCTACCTTGCTGGGTTGTTGTGAGGATCAAATGAGAAAGTTCTTAGCACAATGCCCGGCACTATATACATTTACACTATATATTTATATAGTTGGCACTATATACATTTATACTATATATCTATATAGTAGGCACTATGTATATTTATACTGTATATTTATACAGTAGGCATGATATATATTTATACAGTAGGTGCTATATATATTTATACAGTAGGCACTACATACATTTATACTATATATTTGTACAGTAGGCACTATATACATTTATACTATATATTTATACAGTAGGCACTATACATATTTATACTGTACATTTATACAGTAGGCACTATATATATTTATACTTTATATTTATGTAGTAGGCACTATATATATTTATACTGTATATTATACAGTAGGCACTATATATATTTATACTATATATTTATACAGTAGGCACTATATATATTTATACTATATATTTATACAGTAGGCACTATATATTTATACTATATATTTATACAGTAGGCACTATATATATTTATACTTTATATTTATGTAGTAGGCACTATATATATTTATACTGTATATTTATACAGTAGGCACTATATATATTTATACTATATATTTATACAGTAGGCACTATATATATATATTTATACTATATATTTATACAGTAGGCACTATATAGATTTATACTATGTATTTATACAGTAGGTACTATATATTTATACTATATATTTATACAGTAGGCACTATATATATTTATACTTTATATTTATGTAGTAGGCACTATATATATATATTTATACTGTATATTTATACAGTAGGCACTATATATATTTATACTATATATTTATATAGTAGGCACTATATATATTTATACTGTATATTTATACAGTAGGCACTATATATATTTATACTATATATTTATATAGTAGGCACTATATATATTTATACTGTATATTTATATAGTAGACACTATATAAAATGCTTATTCTCTTTCTCTTCCCTTGCTCCCTCTTTTCACCATCCTCATCTTCACTGATTTTCGTCATTTGTCATGAGAACATATCTCCTCCTTGTCCCTCCCACCTCTTGTCCAGAGAGAGGTAAAGCTGAGAACAACAGACTTTCGATACTCTGAGACCCTCAGGTATCCTGCCACTTCCAAAGCAAGCGGCCTGCCCCGGTACCTCTAGTAGATCAGGCTACAGAAGCACTAGGGGGAGCATGAGAGTTGCCTAGAGCCTCATCCTTCATGGTGGATGAGACTAGGATTGTGTCTATTAATCCTATTTGGGGGGGAAGACATTTCATATTGTAGATTTCCTGTAAAGGGCAAAAATCATCTTAATTTCTTTCTCCCTAGGTGTTCTCAGTCCTGACCAGAGGGAAAGCAGGCTGAGAAAGGGTCAAGGTGAGAAGTAAGAGGAAAGAGAAAGCAGGACTGTGAAAATAGAGAGAAATGACTAAATCATTGAAGGAAGGAATCAGGCAAGTGATAGTAAGGAAGACATAGAGTATACTAGGAAAGGTGAATAGAGGTGAAGGGGGTGAAGAAGGAAGAAAGAAGGCAAAAGGAAGCAAGAATAGTGAAATGGAAATGAAAGAAAGGACAAAGGAAGGGAGAAAGGAAAGATGGGGGAAAGAAAGGAAGGGAAAGAGGAGGAGAAAGAGGAGGGAGGTTAAGAGAAAGGAAGGAAGAAAGGAGGGAGAAAGAGTGGCAAGCAAGGGAGGGAGGAAAGAAGTAAATTAATAAGCTAGAGAATGTGGAGAGGACAGCAATCAGAATGTTGAAGCACTCAGAGTTAATGTCATATGAATGGTTAAAGAACGGGAAATATTTAGACCAGAGAAAAGAAGATTTGGAAGGGATATGATAGTTGTTTTTAATTATTTGAAGGATTGATTTGTGAAAGAAAAATTGTTTGATTTGGTTTGTCTCCAAAGGGCAGAATGAGGAGCAATTGGAGAAGTTACTGAGAAATAGGCATTGCCTCAATGTCAGGAAGCAAAAACCCTGCTTACAATAAAAGCTGTCCCATAAGAGAGTGGTTTCCCTCTCCCTGGAGGTCTTCATGCATAGGATGGATGTCACTTGTTGGGGACTGGCTAGCTGCCTTGGAGGGCCCTCTCAGTGCTGAGGTTCTGTGATTCTCTGAGGGCTGGAAACAAACAGGAAGGAGGCACAGGGAAGGCAAAGATGCAAGAAGGGGGATATGTGGGTGAGGTGAAGACAGAGAAGAAGAGGATGTGACATAGTGAGAAAAAACAAGTTTTTATTCCAGGCTCTAGGCTGCAGTCTTCTTCAGCTACAGCAATTCTATTGTTGGAAGCAGCAGGCCAAGTTCGGCAGCAGTTCTCTTTGGTGCCAGTGTGATCCCCATGGTCTACTCTAGGGCAATGGCTGGCATTGACTCTCCAGGAACTGCTTGGAGGGCTCTTGGAGGCTCACTCTACCCACCAGTCCTGCTCCTTCTAGCCTTTTGCCTCAGTGACTCTGAAAACGTAAGCAGCTATTCTTAGCTGCACTCCAAGGCTCAGCCTTGTAGTCAGCCCTGCTGGGCAGCTAGGCCCACCTGGGGTAGGCCAAACTGAGCAATGGTATATACAGAGGAGGTATTGGATCAGAGCATCTCTCACAAATGCACACATATAACCACAGAAGAGCTTGGTGCTGGGGAGACTGGACAGCAGCAGCAGAAATGATAGATGGCTGTCTAATTTCAGAACCTTGTTTATCCCAGCAAATGTGTTGAGGTAACCTCTTGAAGATTCAACGCAACTGCCTCCAAAAGCACTTCATGTTTGAGACTTGTACAACCTGCAGAAGCCACAGCCCTGATAACTGTGTGCTCCTGTTTGGCAATAAGCTTTTATCAGCTCCATGTCTGGTGCTTCATCCTTGACTCACTCTCGGGAGGCAGAAAAGGGCATTCCATGCTCTTGAGGCCCCACAATTAGCCTCTGTTAACCTAAACAAATAGGATTTGAGACTGCTTCAGTTAATGCAATTACAATGAGTCCTCTTCATACTGTGTGCTGAAAATAGGTTTTTAAAAGAAATTTCTTGCAATATGATACTCCCTTGCTCAAAAACATCCTTCCTGGGGAGGTACTATTATCTCTTTTGTAAAACTTCCTTGAAATAAAAGGAAGACTGAATTATACCCCAAACTGGTACATCACATTGAGAGAATGTTTGTTTTTTTCCATCCCTAGTCTCCTTCTTTGCATCCTTCATGCTTTTTTATATATTATAGTTGGAAACCTTCCACACAGATAGAAATCCTCATGATCCTGGTGAATCACACTTGTCCATAACCCTATGAAGACTAGTATTCCAAGAGTTGGATGTATGTGCACTCTTTCCTCCTTTGCTCTTGTCTCAGAGGAAGACCTTTTTCTTACTTTTTTCAATTTTAAAAAATATTTTGATTTAAAGTTTTGAGTTCCAAATTCTATCCCTCCTTCCCATCCCCCCTAAATGGTAAGCAATCAGATATAGGTTTTATATGTTCAATTAGGTAAAACATTTCCATATGTAAAACATGTTTCATGTACAAAATAATATGAAGGCTTGAATAAAAGAAAAAATGACAGAAAGAATGAAAAATAGCATGCTGTTGCAATAATCTTGCTTGCAGCTGCTGTGGGGGTGAAAAAGCAAAACAAACCCAGCAACAAGAATGCTGCAAGCACAGGTTCTTTTGATCTGCTTTACTAAGGAAAGTATCATTAAGGGGTTAACAATCTTACTTTAATCCAACATATACACATAAACTCACTTAGTTCAGGGGAAGAAGCCAGCACCCTGAACTTCAGAGTAAATACAAACAAATTACAAACATCAACACACAGATGTTGTCTGATTCAAATCTCAATTCATAGTTACCAGAATTTAACGAAGTCTCAACATCCGGGTTTACAGGCTGGAGGGCTCTTAACTACAGCTGCCCAGAGTCTCCACATCCACACACCTTCAAGAGTGAGAGCCCCCAAGCAAATAGCTCTGTTATCTCTTTTTATACACTCTTTAGCTGTCATCAATTGTCATCTGAGGGACGAGAACTCAGGCTCCTACTATTAGCTCTGATCTTAGCAACGCCCCTTAAGAGGGACTTCATGCCCACATAGGCTTAGCACCTAGTAGGTAGGGGTTTGAGCCTGGGGTTTAGCACCTTGTAAGACTCAATCAAAGACACCCAACTTAATTGATATTACACACGCTTCCGTCTGTATTCAGTAAATATCAGCTCTTTCTCTGGAGGCAGATACTATGCTTCATCATTAGTCCTTCGGGATTGTTTTGGATCTTTGTATTGCTGAGAAGAGCTAAGTCATTCACAGTTCTTCATTGAACAATATTGCTGTGACTTCGTATAACATTCTCCTGGTTCTGTTCACTTTACTATCCATCAGTTCATGTATGTCTCTCGAAGTTTGTCTGAAATCGTCCTGCTTGTCATTTCTTTTGGCACAATAATATTCCATTACAATTATATACCACAACTTGTTTAGCCATTCCCCAATTGATTGGCATCCCTTTGGTTTCCAATTCTTAGCCACCATAAAAAGAGCTGTGATAAATATTTGTGTACAAATTGGTCCTTTACCCTTTTGGGGATGTCTTTGGGATATAGACCTGGCAGTGGTATTGCTGGATCAAAGGGTATGCACAGTTTCATAGCCCTTTGGGCATAGTTTCAAATTGTTCTCCAGAATGGTTGGATCATTTCACAACTCCATAAACAGTACATTAGTGTCCCAGTTTTCCCACATCTTGTCAACACCCAGTATTTTCCTTTTTTGTCATATTAGCCACTCTGATAGGTGTGAGTTGGTACCTCAAAATTGTTTTAATTTGCATTTCTCTGATCAATAGTGATTTAGGTATTTTTTCATGTCTATAGATAGCTTTGATTCCTTTTTCTGATAAGTGCCTGTTAATATCCTTTGACCATTTATCAATTGGAGAACAACTTGTATTTTTATAAATTTGACTCAGTTCTTTATTTATTTGTTAAATGAGGCCTTTATCAGAGAAACTTTTTGCAAAATTTTTGCCAGTTTTCTGCTTTCTTTATAATTTTGGTCACATTGGTTTTGTTTGTGAAAGCCTTTAAATTTTATATAATAAAAATGATCTATTTTGTAATGCTCTCTATGTATTCTTTGGTCCCAAATTATTCCCTTATCCATAAATCTGACAGATAAACTCTTCCACGCTCTCTCAATTTGCTTATGGTATATGGTGTTAGATGTTGGCCTACACCTAGTCTCTGCCATACTATTTTCCAGTTTTCCCAGCAGTTTTTGTGAAATAATGAGTTTTTGTTCCCAAAGCTTGAATCTTTGGGTTTATTATATACTAGATTACTATGGTCATTTACTACAATGCAATTTGTATCTAATCTATTCCACAGATCCACCACTCTATTTCTTAGTCAGTTTCCAGGTTGATTTGATAATTACCATTTCATAATGCAGTTTGAGCTTTGGTATGGCTAGATCACCTTCTTTTGCTTTTCCCCCCATTGATTATCTTGATATCCTTGAGCTGTTGTTCTTCTAGATGAATTTTGTTATTGTTTTTTTTCTAGCTTTATAAAATAATTTTTTGATAGTTTGATTGGTATGTAACAGAATAAATAAATTAATTCAGGTAGAGTTGTCATTTTTATTATATTGGCTCAACCTACCTATGAGCATTAATATTTTTCCAATTGTTTAGATTTGACTTAGTGTGAAAAGTGTTTTATAATTGTATTTAGATAGTTCCTGGCTTTGTCTTGGCAAGTAGACTTCCAAATATCTTATATTGTCTACAGTTATTTTAAAAGGAATTTCTCTTTCTATCTCTTGCTGCTAGATTTTTCTGGTAACATATGGAAATGTTGATGAGTTTTGTGGGTTTACTTTATATCCTGCAACTTTGCTAAAGTTCGTCATTATTTCAAGTAGATTTTTAGTTAATTCTCTAGAATTTTCTAAGTATAACATATATCATCTGCAAAGAGTGATAGTTTTGTTTCCTCATTGCCTATTCTAATCTCTTTAGTTTTTTCTTCTATTATTGCTATAGTTAATATTTTAAATACAATATTAAATAATGGAGGTGATAATGGGCATCCTTGCTTCACCCCTGATCTTGCTGGGCACTAGGGGGCTGCTGGATTGTGGGTGGGTATGACATCACTGGTGGACTACTGCAGGCTTGGAGCCTTGTTGCAGGTCTCCTGCTGTGAGGCCAGCTGCCACTGCTGCTCCTGGACCTTGCTCCTCTCTCACCCCTCTGAGATAGACCTTTCCTCCCTTTTTGCTGTGCTGGTAAGCAGCTTCCCTGCTCCTAGATCTATTTTGAGGTGGGTTTCTAGTTGTTTGGATGGGTGTTTGGGAGGGCTTCAGACCCTTCCTCACTAACCCTTCCTCTTTTTACCATCATGATACTGGAATTTAGGGTACCCCTTCTCTATTTAAAGTTTTTGATCTTGTTGTTCAGTCATTCAGTTGTGTCTGACTCTTCATGACTCAATGGATCATAGCTGTTGATGGGGTTTTCTTGGCAAAGATACTGGAGTGGTTTACCATTTCCTTCTCTAGTAGATTAAGGTAATCAGAGATTAAGTCACTTGCCCAGGGTCATACAGCTAGGGAATTTCTAAGGCTGCATTTGAACTCAGGCCTTCCTGACTCCAAGCCTGGGGGTCTATGCACTAGGCCACCAGCTGCCTCTTTCTATTTAAATAGCAGCACTCTGCTTATGACCTCTGTCCCATGTTCTTAATTTTCTCCACTGTTATAGATTGGCCTGTAATAATTGCTCCCTTCTTAATTTCCCTTCTCTCAGTACCCTCTGGCTCTTTCCTTGTTGCCATCAAAGAAACTCAGGTCTCCCCAATCATTAAGCAAAACAAAGGAACAAACCCTCACTTCATCTTATTATACATTCAAATTATCATCCTATATCTTTTTTCTTTAGGACAAAAAAGTCCTGTTGGGGTGTATGTGGATAGGGAAGGCCAATGGATTCAATTTCTCATCTCAAACTCACCTCTTGATCCACTGAAATCTGACTCTTGACTCCTAACTCTTTCCAGGGTTGCCAGTAGTCTTATTTTCATCTTCATCTTTATTGACCTCTCTATAGAAATTAACACAGTTGGTCATCCCTCCCATCTTCCTAGACACTCTATCCTACTAGACAATGTTCTTTTCTGGTTCTCCTCTTGCCTATGCAGCCACTCCATCCCATCCTTTTCTAGTTAATGATCCTTGTACTCCTCCCTCCTCCATACATGAATGTGTGTTTGTTCCTCTGGTTCCAAGGGCTTGGTCATGGCTCCACTCTTCTCTTACTACTCTTTCTCTCTTGATAGTCTCATTAACCCCTGTGAGTTCAATTCTTACCTCGATCCAGATGACTCTTAGATCACTAGATACAGCCTTAGTCTCTTCCTTCCCACAAGTTCCAGTTTCACATCACCAACTCCCCATTGAACAATTCTACCATGATATCCAATAAGCTTATCAAGCCCAGCATAGCCAAGAGTGAACTAATCTATCTCTGTCCTCTTTCCAAATCCACTGCTCTCTCTAATTTCTCTAATTCTGTCTTGGAAGATATCTGGTTAAGATGTCAGTCAGTCAATCAACTGGAATGGAATGAAATAAGCATTTATTAAGCACCTACTCTACAACCCGAAATGCATCACTTAACACTGTGCTAAACATTTTACTAATACTGTTTCATTTGATCAGCTAATACTTATTAAGTGCCTACTGTGTGCTAGACATTGTGCTAAGCACTACAGATCCAAAGAAAGGCAAAAGACAGCCCTTTCTCTTAAGGAGCTCACAGTCTAGCAGAGGAAAACATGTGAAATCAGAGTAAAACCCAAATCTTCTAGACATAGAGTCTAGAAAACATCTGAAAAAGACTCCCAGGATTAAGAAAACCAAAAAGAAACTGAATTAGGTCACTCTGCCAGTCCAAAACTGCACAAAAACTGGTAGAAGAAAGGAGGATCATACCATGAGAGCCAGAATGAGCTTAGATAAATTTAGGGGTTAACAAAGGGGAGTGGGAAAGAGGAGCTGTAACTGGGAGCCAGGAAAACTCCCACAAATGCACCTCCACTTAGCACAGAGCCACAACCCAATGTGAGATTCAGTGACTGGGGTCCTAAACCCAGATCTCTGCTCTGGCCTGTTAGCAAATGATAGAGGGAAGGAACAAGCTCCAATTTAGCTCTAGTCCTGGCCATTGGGGGTTTAGACCTTCAAGCACCCACAGACATTCTCTGCTTGCTACAGATCCAACAAATGGAATGTTGGAAGCTGGTTCTGTGCATAATGATTCAGGGGTTTATATTTTGTTGCAATGAAAAGTCTTATAACTGGCTTTGGAAACAGAGGGATTCAGAGTCAGCAGGAATGGAGCCAAAAATGAGTTCTATAAAAGGATCAATATACATCTTCCTAAGTTCTTTTGCACTTTTCTTTCCTGCCAGAGAGTGAAGAAAGGATTGTTGTTAGCCACCAGCTGGTGAGCGGCATTAGTTGTCCCATTTCCCATACAGATACTATTTGTCCAGTTTCTCTTATATTTCTTCTTCTTTGACTTTAAGTAAATGAGAGTAGCAGCCAAGTGACCAATGAAACCAAGAAACCCATGAGAGTCATTGAAGAGGTCTCATGGACAACTAGAGCAGGTAGCAGTGGTGCCTGAATCTGATGAGGGGCCAACCCAACTGAGTAAGAAATGAGCCATCCATTACCAAAGCAATACTCCTGTATGAACTTCTGGGGACTCTGCAAAGGGAGAAACAGGATTCCCGAATGAGATTCTTGAGGCATCCTCTGACTCCACATGGTCCCTTTATGGGTGTCTCATTACTTTTGTGATTTAAACTTGAGCTCTTTATCTTTAGGGACTAAACTGGCTAAGTAGGAAGAATGCACACTCAGTGTGAAAGACATATAACTTCTGTCCTTGTTGTGCCTTCTCAGTAAATAGCCTTTTGCAAGTCAAGTAAAATGAAATGGTTGATATCAGAGAGCAGATTGACTGGGGAGTCAGGAATGACAGTACTAAAAGTTAAGACCTCTCAGACTTTCGCTAGAACTCTAAAGAGAGAAAGAGTGTCCCTCTCTTGAGACCTGCCCAGCCAGTGTCACTGGTGGTGGGGAGAGTGGAGGAGTAGTTTGAAGCACCTGGAAAGCCTTTCCCCATAATGGCTGAGGCCTCTCGAAGAGGCCATAGCTAGCTTTGGGAATTCACCTTTCCCCAAATACCTTCCCCCAAAGTGCTAAGAGAATTTGTATGCAGCCAAGAAAGCCATGTCCATGTGCCCCTGCTTCTCCAGCTATTCCCCCTGATTCTTAGCATGCCCCACAGCCTAAGAGTGAGCTAATGCAACAGTCTCCGGCTTCTCATCCATATGCCACTGATTTCTGTTCTACTCTCTGCCCACTCATGTGGGTGTCTGCCTCTGTGGCTGCACTGTTGAATATAAACCTCTGAGGGTCAGGCAGCACCTGGAGCCATTTGACGTTCATACCCAGGGTCCCTCAAACTGAAGCTAGTTAGACAATGCAGTGACTGCTGCTGGTTCACTTCAAAACTGATCTTTCATTCCTTCCTCCCTTCCTTTTTTCCTCCCTCCCTCCTTCCTTCCCTCCCTCTCCCTTTCTTTCTCCCCCTTCCCTCTCCCCCCATAAAAACACACATTGTCATATTCTGGCCTGTTAGTCTTTCCCTGGTGCTCTGCATGGTCCAACCCTACTGCCTCTGTCAGTGGAGACTCCAGTCATTGCATGACATTTACAGAGGACCTTTGAGAATGGTATGGATGCTCCTGAGCCACTTGTATAGCGACAGTAAATATGGTACATACTGATTATTGTTTGTTCAGTGTTCCCCAGCCCATCCAGGGCAGAGGCAATGTCCATGGTGCTGACTGAGCAGTCCTTGAGGAAAGGAGGGGTACTAAGAAGTTCCTGATTAGGTAGGGGGCCAGAATCACAGGTTGAAGATGCAAGGCATGAAATGGGAAGGAGGAGGGAGAGAGAGACTCTGGACAGGGTGTGGGGGGAGGAGAGAAAAGAACAGAGGACAGCAGGCTGGGGGTCCAAAAGGGGGCTGAGGGAAAAACCAAACCAGGGGTTCAAGAAATTGCTCTTTGGTACCAGTGTTGAATGAGACAAAGTACTGTCTCAATTTTCCAAATTCAGACAGTGTGTGGGCATGTGTATGTGCTTGGTGCCTGGCTGTGTGAAGCCAGCCTGACCTGCCTGATGAGTTCCTTTGGAAACAGCTGGGGAGCCACTGTTGTTGCCACTGCCTGAGCTGTTCACCATGGCAACAGCCTGGCCCATGAATCTATAGGGCCAGACAGGAGCAGAGTCTAAAGAAAGACCAGATGATCATCGGGGATGTGAGGGAGCAAGTGGGTATTGGGGTGTGTGTGTGTGTGTGTGTGTGTAGGTTGTGAGTTGGTGTGCATAAGAGTGTGTGTGTGTGTGGGGGGGTGAGTGTGTATGAAGGGATGTATATGCATGTGAAGGGGAATGATATTACACTTTAGTTTTCACTTGCTAAGCTCAGCTTCCAGAAAAGCAACTTGGCATTTCATGATTCAGAAACTGCCAGAAAAACAAAGGCTTTGATGTCACTGCTCTCTGCCCAGTCACACTTTCCCTATATTTAGAATTGAAAGTGTAAAATTCTCTCACGGGGAGCTGGGACAGCCTTAGGCCAAACTGCAAAGTGGAACCACCTGCTGCCCCATCCTTGCCCTACCCCCTCCTACCCTTTTTGCCTAGTCCCCAAGGCCCTCACTTAGTCTCTATCTTCACTTTCAGCAAACCTTGATCTCAAGACAGGCTTTAACATCAGCCACACTCTTCGATATAAGTATGAACTACAGGGTGAGCTATGACAGACATGACTTGGCTTGGCTTGAACTGGGCTTTCTCCTCTATTTTCAAGCCTTGTGCTTGACCTAGGTGGAAGAAGAGAGAGCTCACGAAACCCTGGGAATTGTAATTATTCCCTTATCTCCAAGATGGTCAGGATGATCACTTGGTGTTTGCTGGTGGTCGAGTGCTTGACAAGGCAGCTGGAGGTCCATCTCTTGGGTGTTTGTGAAGGAATATGTTAGAAAATGGAATGGAAAACAGCAAAAGGGAGAGAAGGTAAGTCAGTCAATTAGTTAATAATCACTTACATGCTTAATGTGTTCTAAGAACTGTACTAAGTCCTGGGGAGACAAGCTAAGTCTGGTGGTTTAACTTGGAGCCCTGCCATCTCTACCCTTTGGAGGAACATGTGGACCCTGAGCTTGGTGGAGAAGAATTGTGGGGGAGCCCCACTCCAGAAGCAATCCCATCCTTCTTCTTCTGCTCCCTAAGGTCCAACCAACCTGCTCCTTTGTACACATTGTCAGAGGCCGTAGTTTCTCCCAGGGCTTTATGTGTCCACTAGAAAGTCATGCTACCCCTAAATTAGCTACTTGGACTTTTCCCCTCCCCTTAAGAAAAGTCAGAAATTTGCTAGGTACCACATGAGAGGAAGGTACTAGACTGGTGGAGGTATAAACATGAAATCCCTCAATCCCCATATCCAGTCTCTATTACCTGGGTCCTCCCTTGTCCACGATAGGGGATAGACTGGATAGACTGAGGCACAGAGCACAATTCTATGGGCATCATGAAAGTGACTATATCTCCTGCACTGTACTGTAGCTCAGCTAAGTCTTTCTTTTCCTGCCTAAACCCAATCTCCAACATAGGCAAAAATGATGGAGTCTGGGACTTCAGATATTTCTCATCTGTAGCAATGAGGGAGCAACAGTAGCTGACCCTCAAACAATGCCTTCATTTTAGATGTTTGATGACCCATGAGAATCCAAGCCACTTAGAAAGAGGCCAGAGGCTACTGACCAACCTCCTTCTACCCAGGAGGCAGAACAAACTATTGTGTCCCCAACCTACGAGGGTGGAATGAAGAAAGAGAGAGCTGGATTTGGAGCCAGGGGACCTGGAAACTGATGGGTCCTTGATTCTACTTCTTCCTACCTATGTAACCTTGGGTTCTCTCAACCTCAGTTTCCTCATTTGTAAAATGAGGGGCTTGGACTAGATGAGCCTAAGGTTCCTTCTAGCCCTGAGCAGAAAATTTCATCAACTATGGGGCTGAGAACCAGCCGAGGCCCAGAGCTCAGTCACGGGCTTTTAACTGAACATCTTGCCTTCATGTGGAGACCTCGTCCCATAGCATTTCAACAGCTAGATCAATATTCCTACTCCTCCCTTCCAACAACAACCATAACCAAAATGTCCATGATAAGCTCCCAGCACTCAGACACTTTTTCAGTGATCCAGCCCTGCCCAGAGTGAGGACTAAAAACAAAAGAACCTGAGAAAGCATCAAACTGCAGAGGCAACAATTCAATTAGGGAGAATCAATGGAGCTGAAAGGATATAGGATGCTTGGAACTTCCCCTCTTCTTAATCAAGATTGTCACTGACTCTTTAATGTCTGGTGAAAATTGGATGCTATGTGTTTTCTCCAGGAGGACATTTCAATTTCCCCATGGACTTTCAATACTTAAGCATCAACCATTCTCCTCAAGAGCAGTTCATATTCATTGAACTCTTTAAGATCCACGTAGCACATAATATGTTACCTCCTAATGACCTTGGCATGCAGGTGACTTTATTATCCCCATTTTCCATAAGAACTGGAGCCCAAATGAGGTGAGATGACTTGCCTAGGGTACATAGCTAATAAATGGCTGAGTCAGGGTTCGAACTCAGGTTTTCCTGACTCTAAGTCCAGCAGTCTTATCACTGCACCACCTTTTAGCCTTTAAAAAATAAATGATGTACATGGTTATCCAGTGTCAAAGGCTAGATTTGAACCTAGGTCTTCTAGATTCCAGGTCCAGCATTCTGTTCCCTGCTTTGCCCTGCCTCTTATGAGCTCAGACCTCTACCTTTAAGCAAATTTATTCCTAATCCTTAACAGTCCCCAGTAATAATAACTAACATTTAGACAATATTTTAAGGTTTGCAAAGTACTTTATAAATATTATCTCATCTAAACCTCACAAGAAACCTGTAAGGTACATACTATTACTATCCCTATTTTTTCAATGAGGGCCAGATCAATCCTCCCAGAGCTGGTCTTCTCAGGATCTGGGTGGTGCCTGGTACTGTTTACAGGAGGGGATGAGAAGCCCCAGAGTCATAAATCTGTGTAGTTCCTCTGAGCATTGGCTATATATACTAGGTCTCTATCTCAAAGAGATCAAAGAATAAAAGGACTCATACATACAAAGATATTTACAGCAGCTCTTTTTGCAGTGGCAAAGAATTGGAAACTAAGGAGGTTCCTATCAAGTGAGGAATGACTGAACAATTTATGGTACCTGAATGTAATGCGATGTTATTTTGTCACAAGAAATGACAAAAGAGACAGTTTCAGTGAACCTTGGGAAGACTTGTCTGAACTGATGCAGAATGATGTGAACAGAACCAGGAGAACCATTTATGTGGTTAAAAAAAAAAACAAAATTGTAAGGAAAATACAACTCGGATGCCACCAACTGGGAAATGGCTGAACAAATTGTGGTATATGGCTGTAATGGAATATTAATGTGCTATAAGAAACGACAAGTAGGATGATTTAAGAAAAACTTGGAAAGACTTACATGAACTGATGCAGAGTAAAGTGAGCAAAACCAGGAGAACATTGCACACAGTAACAGCAATATTGTATAATGAACAACTGTGAATGACTTAGGTACTCTCAGCAATACAGTGATCCAAGACAATCCCAAAGGACTCATGATGAAAAATGCTGTCTGCCTCCACAAAAGGAACTGATGGTATCTGAATACAGACTGAGGGGTACTATTTTTCTCTTTCTTTCTTCTTCCTTCCTTCCTTCTTTTCTTTCTTTCTCTTTCCCCTTCCTTCCTTCCTTTCCTTCTTTCTTTCTTTCTTTCCTTCCTCCCTCCCTCCCTTCCTTCCTTCCTTCCTTCTTTTCTGCCTTCTTTCTTTCCTTCTTTCTGACTTTCTTTCTGTCTGGCTTTTTCTTTTTGGAGTTCTCTTCCACAAAATGACTAATATGGAAATACTTTACATGATTGTACATGCGTAACCTATATCAGATTGCTTAGTGTCTCAGGCGGCAGGGAGGGAAGTCAGGAAGGAATAGTTTGGAACTTAAACTTAAAAAAATGAAGATTAAAAATTGTTTTCACATGTAATTGAAGGAAAATAAAATGTTATTTAAAAAAAGAACAGCTCAGAAAGACATAAGAACTCTGATGAATGTAACGACCAACCTTATTATGGGGCACCAATATTAAAGCCTGCTCTCCACCTTCTGACAATGGGATGATGGACTCAAGGTGCAGAATGAGACCTGCATGTTTGGACATGGTCAATGTGGGGATTTGGTTTGCTTGACTGTGCATATGTGCTGCAATGATTTATTTTGTTTTTCTTTTATTTCAACAGGAGAGAGGAGTTTGGGGATTAAGATAAGGCTCCCCCTCCTGAATGAAAAGCTAACAGAAGAAAACACAGACAAACTGGACAGCGCTGAAGATGGAATGTTGAATTTCCTATATATTTAAAATGAAAAGCCATCTTGACATAATAGAGACTTGCACTTTCATGTACAATCTTCCCCTTCTATTCTACAATGTATATGGCAGTGCACATTTTATTTGGTGTTTGTTAAACTTAGAATAAAAATAAAATGAAAAAATGCCCTAAAGTGATGATAAATCCCAGCCAGCTGGCATCTTTAGGCATGCATGATACCTTTCTCACAATAGCCCTGAAAGGGGGGTGTGGTTAGAGATGATATTATCAGGCACATTTCAAAGCTGTAGACTCTGAGGATCTGAGAGAGAAAGACAATTATCCAGGATCACACAGGTACAAGTGGGAAAGGGATGCGATTCAGATCCACATCTCCCGGCTGCTTCCTCTGTCCCTCATTCACCAGACACCTCACCCCATAGTGCCCCAATGGGTATTTGTGGAACCTGTTCAGCTAGAGGCACCACAATATGTCAACTTTTCTGAGATGAGAGAGAAGAGGTTCCCTGGGGGTTGGACAGGGCTAGCTCCTCAAGTCTCTTGCTACACAGAAGTGACTCCTATAGTCAGAGTCCCCTGGCAGATGGGGCCAGTGACCATGCCAGGGAATAACAACCAGAATACTCTGGCTTGGTTGCTGCTATTCTGGCTCTTTGGCATCATTGCTTCCCTTTCTAAATACCCACCACCCATCCCTTTCACATTAAAGCCCTTTCTGGAGGCGTCCCAGTCTTCATGGGTGGAGCATGCCTTCCATTCTGACAAGGGCACCCTGCCAGCAGAGGTCTCTCCCCTTGGACCCTCAAAGGGTCCAGTGCCCATGAAAGGCCCTTCTTTTGGAAGGAAAAACCTGTTTCTAGAATGTAATGAGGAAGGGAATTTCACACTCACGATGCTAATAAGGTGTTACAGCTCTGATTTTCATTGAAACATATCAACAAAACTGTCTTCATGATGATAGATAATTACCTCCAAGTTCATTATCGAGACTAGCATGGTGGTGGTTTTCTTTCCCTGCTGCTGCTGCTCCCTTTCCTTCCTGTCCAGTATCCTCTTTGGGCTGGCTTGGGTTGCGATTTGTTTGTTTTTTTTTAGAAGACTAAATGGAGCAGATTTTATCTTTCCTCTGGCTAACACTTTTTTTGTCATCAGAGTAAAGTCTATTTTTCACACGTCCTGGAGAAATTAATGTTTCCTGTTGCAGAGAAAGAGTGTGCATGTGTGTGTGTGTGTGGGTGATGGGGAGGCAGAGGCTTCTCTGAGAGTGACAGAAAGAAGGGCTTGCCATAGAAGAGAGACTCTGCTGGGTGGGGGAGGGTCAGGGAATCAGAATGAAGAGAGGGGCAGCACACGAGCGTGCCCAGACACAGGAGGAAGGAGGGCTGTCATGAGGAACACTTAGTTCTGGTAGCACCTTCACATCTTTGGACTTTGTCCAAGGCCAAACTAATCAAATGGTGTATCGGAAGTCTTTATATAGCTGGGGTGCATGTGGGGGGCATGGGGAGACACAGACAAAAGGTTCCCAGGGAGAAAGCTGCTCCAGATAGAGCCAAAGCTCTGCAATTGGGCAGTGGGGTCACCAAGAGGGACTATGACATCTTTCTGTGCAAAGTGGTCCAGAAGGATGTAACTTCTCTCTGCACTGTATGAGGTAGCATTCCCATTACTGAGCACGGGCTATCATCCAGCCAACTCTGTGCCTTTCTTCTTCTCTTCCCACCTCCTGAGTTAAGGCAAGGAATCTTGCATATAAGATGATGCAGCTGAGAAGAAGCCCAAAGTAGAGAGAATCGCTGAGGGCAGTCAGGCCACCCAGAAGACTTCTCTGCCAAGACACAGAGAGATAGAGGGACCTGAGCAACCTTGCTTAGAAGGGAAGCTCCCTCAAGAGAGCCCTGGAGGCTCAGCTTTCCTAGCAGCCCCTCTTTTAAGGAGCACCCCCTTCCCTGGCCTCCTGGCTGCCAGGCTGCCTTGTCCTTCAGGGAGCTGTGGCCAGCATTCAGAGGCATCTGAATCCTTCCTCATCACTGGGCAGATTGGGACATAGCAGCACTGTTCACAGACTCACTTAACACCCAACGCCTGTTTGGAAAATCCAAAGCTGTGACTAGTGCAGCAGAGTGGCCAGCACCTGCGGCAGTCAGGGCAGGCTGAAGGGCTCTGCTGAAAATTCCTTCTATCAGGACAGTCTGTGCTGGTCCCCAGGACACTGAGAAACAACGGCGCCAATGACCCTGGCTAATGATGATGGATGCCAATAATAAAAGGAAAATTGAAGCAAGGAAAGAAGAAATTCCCCAGCTCTGGTCCTTGGCAGCCACCAAATCTCACTCATTCTAAGTTCTATTTTTGAAATCTTATTTTTGACAGGGCTTTGGTGGTTAGGGAAGGGGGAAAATGAAATAGCATACTCTCTCTGCCCATCACCCACCTCTTTCCCCTTCAGCCACTTACCTGTGTGTTTGCCAGCTCCTCCTCCCATGCCCAGTCACACAAAATAGATATCTTTAAAGAGAGACACCCCCCCCAATCCCATGAGATGCCACCTGCCTTTAGAAAGGACAAAAACATGAAGCAGCTTGTGGTCTGGTGATGCTCTGTGGTGCTTCTCCATCTTGTCTTCTGGGGCTTGAGAGCAAAGCCTAGTTCTAGTGGCCAAGGATGTTTCATTCAACTCAACATGCAGCAGCTTTAATACTCTCCTAAAGTGCTCTCCCCCTTTGTCAAAGATGCCTCCCATCGTCTCTTCAGAACCTGATTATGGCTCCTTCCTCTAACTGCCTTTAGCAGGAGCCTCTTCCCTCACTGGAAGACAATGAGGTACAGAAGAAAATGGCTTAGGAGCGAGAGGATTTGGGTTCCAATCCCTCCTATGACACTTACTAGCTGGGATGGGCATCACCTCCCATCTCTGGGCCTCAGTTTCACTGCAATGATCCAAAGCTTTGTTATTTGTGTAACATGAACTTCTCCCATGTATCCCATGATCCATGTGGGCACACATTCCATATCCATCATACACAATTCACACGTGTGAAGCACACACCCAATAGGTATAATTTGTTCCACATGGAAACTCATCAGCTCATCTGGGCTTCTTCTAAGATACAACATGCTAAAGCCTGTTTAGGAACAGAAGTGGGTGAGCAGCCTGGGCATCTCCAACTCAATGGCATGAAGGCATAAAGTGATCCTTGCTGAGCCTGGAGGAGAATTAGCCTCTGAATTCCAGTTTTCCAGAGTTATCCCCATAGATGCTTCTGTCTGACACCAGGGAACACAGCGACCAAATCCCCTGGAGAGGCTTCTGCCACCTGAACCCTCACCAAGATGAAACATCATTCTCCATTGTCCACCTCTGTAGAAAGGTTGGAGTGGGGTGGGGGCAGGGGCAGGCCAGACATTGCCCTTTAAGTGACATTCATCATTAAGTGATGTTAATCACTACTTCCTAAGTCCCTGCCACTCGGCATCGTCTGGACTAGGTATGATCCAGAGCTGAGTGTCATGGGCTCTCTGCTCTCTATGAGTCTCTTGTCTAATTGGAAAATCAAGACTTAAGCATATGAACAAGTGGACCAATGATACAGGAGGTACAGAAGAACACATGGTATGTATTTGTAAGGCTCTTCAGAGATAGACAAGAGCCACGTGCATGATCTCAAGTGATGTTCCCCACTCGATAAGGGAGAGAAGGGAAGTTCAAGGTCAAACAATGAATAAACATCACAATTGGGCTTTGAACAAAGGCCTTCTCAACTCCTAAGTCTAGGCTTTGGTCACCATGCCCCTGACCTCTCCAGGATTCAAGATAATCAGAGCAGGTGATGCATCCAAGGAGTGGCACTAGTAGGGTCAGCAAGGAGTAGAGGAGGTAGAAACGGAGCCGAATGAAGGGAGCCATGCTTGAGCTGATTCTGGAAGAGCAGGCAGACTGGGGCCAGGAGTTGGGGGAAAAGGGAAGGCAGTGCTACCACATTCAGAATTGTCCAAGTCTCCACATTGAGAGGGGGAGGGTGCATCGACTCTTGTCCAGCCCCATTCCAAGTCTTGGGGAGGCTCCAGTTTCTTGGGTTAAGTAAAGTGGCTCCCCAGAGGTGCAAAGGGATCTTCCTATCCCTTGGAGCGTTTCACTGCTTCCTCCCATAAGCTTTGCACGGCTGCTGAATTCAGATGCCAAAGCCTTTGCTCTCTCTGGAGCTGGTTATGTGGATGGCTTTGGGAAATGGAGAGTTTGAGATTTCAAGTCCAACTCCTGACACAGAGTGTTTTTTTGTATTCAGCCCATTTCTGTTCCCTTTGCATCCCCTTGAACATGTTCGTCTGCCCTGATGGGGGCCTTCCTACATTTCAGAAGCTTCCAGCCATCTGGGTCAGCCCTTCCTTAGAGACTCTTTCTGAACACACGAGTATTCAGTAAATGCAAAAACAAAACAGTTATCTGAACACAGTAAAGATAAAACATTCTCATTTCAAATGTTTGAAGTTCATGCACATGGAAGGGATGGACTACTGACAGGCAGAAGTGAATGAATGACAAGGAAGCAGTCCTGAGCTATAGGGAGCATCTTGGACCTGCCTGCCTCTCCACTGTCCTTCCCATCTCTTGGGTGGAACCCCGACTTTACTGCCTACTTCTATGAGACATTGCGTAGGCCCCTTCACTTATCTGGGCCTCCCTCATCTGGAAAAGGAGGTGTTTGCACTACATGACCTCCAAGGTTCTTTCCCAATTATCAATCAATGCTGCCTTTGTCTTGGCCTGGCTGGTCCATGGGCAGGTTGGCTTATGGCTAGAGTAGCGAACATCCCAAGTCATGACAGCTTTTGACAAGACATCGGTGCATGATAGCACAGGAAAGGGCCACAGGGCACTGGCTGGAAACCTTCCCCACTGAGCAAAGCAAAGGTCTGGGAGATCAGGGCCATAGCTACAGTTGGAAGTGGCTCAAACATGAAGGTTTGAATCCCTCCTTTGATGGGAGGAAATTGAAATTCAGTGGGTGAGGTGATTTGCCAAAGAGGGCAAAAGAGGAAACATCTGGTGGCACAGTAGGACGTCTAGGTGGCTCAGTGGATAGAGTACCAGAACTGGAGTCAAGAAGGCCCGAGTTCAAATCTGAACTCAGATACTTAATAGTTATATGATCGAGGAATAAATTACTTAAACTCTGTCATCCTCAATTTACTTAGATGTAAAATGGGGAAAATAGCATTTGCCACATAACTGAGGATCAAATGAGATGCCTGTGAAATTCTTAGCACATTGCCTGGCACATGGTCAGTACTTAATTTGTTCCATGCTTCTCAGTATCACACAGGTAAGCTGAGTCAGGATTTGAGACCAGCTCCTGTGACTTTGGTTCCAGCACTCTTTGGAGCCAGGCTACTTGCTCAGTGAGCCAGTGGAGGTGGAGTCAATCCCAGAGAGCTAGCAGCAGCCACCGGCTTCCTGCTCTTTCAGTCTTCTCTTCTCTGGCCCATTCATGGCCGCCCCCAATGTCCTCTCTTCCCTGGGTCTTCAGGCTTCCAGCTTCTGTGAGCTCCACCACCAGGCTATGTAGAGTCAGTAGAAGTTCCTGAGTCTTGCAAGCAGCTTGGCTCCTATGGGAGGAAGAGTCATACTTCATCTTCCTAAGAAGGATCTGGGCCCCTGAGGAGCCAGTGAACTTTTCTGTCATTCCTCAGACTAGGAGGCCCTAGGGAGACACACCACAATCTACACTCCTCCAGGCTGCAATGAGGCAGCCCCCTCAGCATGAGACCAAGTTCTCCTCTGCCTCCCCTTCCTGTCCCTCCCTGCAGGTATCTCTCCCATCCTTCATTTGTACTGTTCCCCTTCCAATGAGAATCTGACCTCTTTAATCAAGCCAATTAAAGGCAAAGAATTCATATCAATCCTTGACTTTCAACACTGTGAAAATCCTGTCATCAGAACTGTCCTTGGGCCAGCCTAAGTGGAGAGAGGAGGTAGCTAGTATGTGACTGTAAGAGGAATGGCCTTTGTTTTCTTTGAGTGACTCAGCTTACCTCATTGAGCCTCTGGACGCTGTGGCTTGCTCTTCCGGGGCAGGAAGTTCAGCAACCATACCAGGAATCAGAACTTCCTGTGTGATGAGTCATGGGGCTGGCTGAGGGGAGGTGTTAGCTCCAAAACTTGGTCTACGCTAGGGGGAGGGGCCAAGTCAAGAACCAATCGGCCCTGGTCATTCAGGCGGCGCTTGATGATGTCAAAAACTCTATAAGAGGGGAGAGGACAGCTTGAAGCTCTCTTTCCTCTTCTGGTTGGTGTGGGAGCAGCAGCAAGCAAGCGTGACTCTGGGCCAGCCCTTGCTCTCGGGCCGAGCCCAGATGTTGGTAACTATGAATTGTGTTGGGTCTGTCTGTTGATATTTGTAATATGTTTGTATTTTGGTTTTGAGGTTCGGGGTGCTGGTTTGTTTTTTCCCCCGAACTAAATGAATGTTTTGAACCTCAGGGTGCTGGTTTTTTCCCCTGAAGTAAGTCAATGAATCTGTATTTGGTCTGTCTCTTGATGCTTGTCTGTATGCTCCCCTGAACTAACTAAATGCTAACTGAATGCTGGTGTTTTCCCCTGAACTAAATGAATGTTGTCTGTATGCTAAGTGAATGCTGGATTAAAGTAAACTGGTCAACCCCTTCGCCGTGCTTTCCTTGTTTAAGCAGATAAAAAGAACCTGTGCTTTCCTGGCAGCCTCCTGGGTCCTGGCAGCCCCCTGGGTGCCGGCTGTGGGGGAGGGATCTTACGCCCCCACCGAAGCTGCTAGCTGGGTTGTTAAAACAGTGACATGATGGGAAAGACACTGAAATGCCCCCCTTTCTAAATTTCCTTGGACCCTGTTCCCATATGACTTCTGATTTGCTGCCTAGTCTACAGGAGACATAAAATGCCACGTGTAACTTGGAGGGGTGCAGGCCAGTCCATTGGCATGCTAGAAGTTTGGCTTGGCATCCTTATTAGGAGCAGAGCTGTGGGGCAAATGGAAGCTTCTGCACAGAGCGTGTCGATCAGCTTTGCAGTAGATCTGATTTCTCCCTGCACCATTCCTGGGCCTCCCCTGAGCAAACCTCACTCCCCTCTTTAAGGCATCTCCTATTACAGTGTAAACTCCTTGAGGGAAGGGGCTACCTCATTTCTGTATTTGTAGTCCCAGAGCTTGGGACAGCATCTGACACATAGAGTTAACTCTCAGTGAATATTTTTGCATCAATTACCAATTAATTAGGTAAGCTATGAAGTCTATGTTTTGTCTTGCTAATTCTTATCTAATCCTTGACCAGGCAACATTCACTTTTAGATTGTAAACACCTTGAAGGTAGGGATTTTTTTTGCCTTTTATGTGCTCTGTTCATGGTACAATGCTCAGAACTGAGTAAACACTTCATAAATGCTTCTCAAAAAGATGTCATGTAAAGTGAAGTGGAGCTGCCAATAGGGCAGTGCATTCCCAAGGCCATCATGACAATCTGGGCCATTTGTTCTGAACATACCAGGGTTCTCCCATACAAGCCTTGGCTGATGTTAATACTCAGTTTGTTGCTTGTGACCTATGGATCAGGATTTGATCAGTCAGCCATCCCTGAACTTGTCATTCCTGCTGCCCCCCAGGAACTCTTAGAGTGACCTATGGATCAGGATTTGATCAGTCAGCCATCCCTGAACTTGTCATTCCTGCTGCCCCCCAGGAACTCTTAGACTGGCTGACTTGTTCCATGCACCATATATACTGTACAAGAAGGCAAAGTCCTGGGACCAGTGCTTCATTTCCTGCCCTCTATTATCTGGCAACCTAACCTATATGGAGCATAACTGGGCACCAAGAGAGAAGCTTCAAAGGCCTCTGAGCAGCCAGAATAAAAGTCGCTGAGTCCTTTATTCACTGGAGAACATTATAGCCTATCACTCAGAGTCCATCTACTCTTATATACAATTCTAATAAGCCCATAACAGAATTAGAATAGGGAAATTAATAGGACACTTGGTTATGCAGAGCAGCTCATCCACTCCTTGACCTGGATAGTTGAGGTTTTATTATTCCAACCTTGCCAGATGTTTCTCTGCTAACTTGGTGAGAGTCTATATGTTCTTGGAAGTTCACTGTGATTGTGAGGGTTGAAGCTTTGATGGTTGACAACCTTTGGAGGTCATCAGATCCCAGATCTAGAGAAACCTCTGACAGAGCCCTTTTGGCAAACTTGCCTGGTTAGCAGCATGGATTTCACAACGAAAGAAGGGAAGAAGGGAGAGGAGCAGGGTGGGAATGGGAGATGGATGTAGCAGCAACACCGTGAATCAGGGAGGAAGAAATAGTCAAGTACAATAATTCTGTCTGGGCGGTCGACGATGAGCAAGTGCTTCCTGGCTCTT
Organism: Trichosurus vulpecula; assembly: GCF_011100635.1. NCBI lineage: Eukaryota > Metazoa > Chordata > Mammalia > Diprotodontia > Phalangeridae > Trichosurus > Trichosurus vulpecula. The sequence goes on along the minus strand of NC_050581.1, from coordinate 206,443,291 downwards.
CGTGGAAAAAACAAGTTTGAAAAAACCAGTCGAAAGGAGCTCAGGATAATTATTTAGACCTCTTAAATATTTATGAGTTCCAGTGTGCTGCTCCATCCATTTGAAAAGAGGGTTGACAACAACAGCATCTATCACCACATTCCCAATGTAGGCTAAAAATAGTGTCTCCCCCCTCACGTGCTTTCTGTCTTTCCCTCTCCACCCTTCCCCCTGTGTACTCTCCCTCCCTCTGTCTCTCTTCCCCTCCCTCCCCCCTCTTTCTCCCTCTCCCTTCCTCTCTCTCCCTCTCTCTCTTTTTCTCCCTCTCCTTCCCTCTCTTTCTCTTCCTCTTCCTCCTTCCCCCCCCATCTCTCATACACACACATACATATACACACATTTTAATGTAAAAACAAGTTTTAAATTTGTCTCCATGGAAGAAATGGCTGGAAAATAAAATCAGAGTTTACAAGTTTGATAGCAAAAGATACAACAAAAGGAGTCCTGGGGACCCTGCCAGCAGAGCTGCCCAGCAAGCCAGGCTCTCTCTCTGTACCCTGCCTGAAAAAAGAGGAAGGGCTTGGGTGGGGTGAGTTGTACATTCTTTCCATCTCTTGGTGATGAGGGAAACTGAGGTAGTCGCAGGTTAAAGTGGATTACATTCTCTCCCAATCACACCCCAGTCATGGAACTTTACTGCAGTCAAGAAAGCCTTCTAACCTTTATCTTTCTCTATATTCCATAGGCTCATATCAGAGCCCAGAGATAGGCCAGAGACTGCACTCCAACTAGTATCCAGGGAGAAAAATTGTTCAGTGCCAGTCTGATGCTTTAGAGGAGGCAGTGGAGAGAGATGTTCATGGGACAAATCCCAGATTGGCAGGTCAAGGGGGAAGCCAAAGGAGGAGGCAGCTTTGTATAGCCAGGAGCTAGCTGGAGTATACATACACACACACACACACACACACACACACACACACACACACACACACACACGCACATGCACACATACGCACACACGCACACACACGTGTTTGTATAAACACATGTTTATGTGTATATTTGTATTTATATACATATATACACATATATGTTAATTAATGATTTGTGGATTGTTATATATACACACACATATGTTGATTTATGATTTGTGTACTGTTTGTAGAGAATGCACTGGATTAATTCAGCACCGATGACTGGTACTGTGCCTGGAACAAAGTAGGTGCTTAATTAATGTTTGTTGATTGGATGAGGACTCATTTCAACTTCGCATAACTACTATTACCCTATATCCCCAGCTCTACTTGTCTTTTCCTCTGATGAGTTTTTCCCATCTTTAAGAAGAATGCTGAACAGTCTACATGGTTCCAACTTCAGGAGATAGCTTGGGAGCTGCTACTGCAAGACCCATTCATCCTTTTTTCCCTTAATAGTATTTTATTATTTCCAATTATATGTAAAGATAGTTTCCAATGTTCATTTTTGGAAGATTGGAGTGCCAAGGTTTTCTCCTTCCCTCCTTCTCTTTCCTTCCCCCTCTCCAAGGCAGCATGCAATCTGATATAGGTTATCCATGTACAATCCTGTTAAACCGTTTCCACATAGCCATGTTATGAAAGAAGAAATGGAATGAAAGGGAAAAAAAAAAAACACAAGAAAGAAAAACAACAAAAAAGCAACAAAAAAGGGAAAATAGTCTGCTTCAATCTATAATCAGACTCCATAGTTCCTTCTCTGGATGTGGATGCCAGTTTCCATCATGAGGGCTTTGGAATTGTCTTGGATTATTGTATTGCTGAGAAGAGCTAAGTCTATCAAAGACAGTCATCGAACAATGTTCTTGTTGCTGTGTACAATGTTCTCCCAGTTCTGCTCACTTCACTCAGCATTAGTTCATGTGAAGGACCCACTTACCCTAACTCTTTTGCCTCACTATTTCCCTTGAGATTCTTGACTTTGTGATTATCCAAATGAGTTTTGCTATTGTCTTGTCTACTTCCATAGCATATCTACTTGATACTTTGATTAATATAGAAGAAACCTTTTTGTTTAATGTAGGCATTCTCTTCACGTCTTTTATATTCACATGAAATAAATATGAAGGGCTAGGGGACTCTCCAGAGCCTTATCTTCTTTTATTTCTGTAAAGAGAGTGTTGTATTGACTTAAATCTCAACTCTGCTTGGTAGGCTAACTTTTACATATTTGATGCATTTGGTTGTTATTGCAAATAGAGTTTTTCTTTCAGTCTTTTTCTCCTGTCTTTCATTAGGACTGTATTGAAAACCTCATGATTTTTGTGAATTTCTTTTGTGTCTTGCTTCTCTACTGAAATCATCAATCATCTCAATTAAGTTCTTTGCTGATTTTAAGGCAAGTAAGCCATCATGTCATCTGCAAATAGGGTTAATGTTGTCTCTTCTATGCCCATATTTACACTTTCAATTTCTTTCTTCCATCTTCTTGGTGATCTCTCTTATTTACTCAGTGTAGTGCTCCTAGAGTGGAGCAGACTTGAGTCTAAATCCTGCCTCAGACACTTACTTGCTCTGTGACCCTGGGAAAGCTATTTCAATTTCTCTCTGCCTCAATTTCCTCATATGGAAAGTGAAGATAATAAGAGCACAGTGTTGTTCTGAGGATTAAGTGAAATAACATGCAAAGCACTTTGTAGATCTTAAGCAGATGTACCATGCCATTTAGCATCATCATCATCACCATCATCACCACGACCACCACCACCACCATCACATTGTCCTCATTAACACCATCACTATCACCACCACCACGACCACCATCACATCTTCCTTATCATCACCATCACCATCATCACCACCAACATCACCACCATCGCCGTCATCATCACCATCTTCATCATCACCATCATCATCATCACCACCACCACCACCACCACCACCACCACCACCTTCACATCATCCTCATCATCACCAGCATCATCATCATCACCATCATCATCATCACCACCACCACCATCACATTGTCCTCATTATCACCATCACCATCACCACGACCACCATCACATCGTCCTCATCATCACCATCATCATCACCACCATCGCCGTCATCATCACCATCTTCATCATCATCACCATCATCATCATCACCACCACCACCACCACCACCACCTTCACATCATCCTCATCATCATCACCACCATCATCATCATCACCATCATCATCATCATCATTATCACCACCACCACCTTCACATCGTCCTCATCATCACCACCATCATCATCACCATCTTCATCATCATCATCATCTCATCATTACTAACATCACCATCATCATCATCACCCTCATCATAGGCTGTGGTTGTGATTGCAAGGGAAAGATAAGGGATTAGTGGGGAGAACTTTTCCATTTGAATCCATGGAATTTATCACAATGCTTTCAGCTAGACAACTCTGTGGATCGAGTGCTGTACTTGGAGTTAAGATGACCTCCTTTAGACACCTATCAACTGTGTATCCCGGGGCAAGTTATTTATCCTCTCTCAGCCTCAGTTTCCCCGTCCATAAAATGGGGATAATAATAGGGTTTTCATGAAAATCTAATTAAGTTATATGTGTCAAGTGCTTTGTAAATCTTAATACATTATATAATTGATAACTCCAATAAGTTTTAAATAAATATTTTTCCCCTTCTCTCTTCCCTTCTTCATTTAATATGACATTGTTATTTTAGAGTTGTAGTTGGTGGATTTCTCCAAGGCAAAAACCCATCTGGTTTTGAGGTCTGGGTTTTTGGTAATTAAACATATACACATATATGCAAAATTGTTTATTTTAACATTTAAATTTTGAGTTCCAGGTTCTCTCCCACCCTGCTACCACTCTCCCATTCACTGAGAAGGCAAGCAGTATGATTTCAATTGCTGCTTATTATCCTTTTTTCCAAAGCAGACAAATAACATCATTGGGTGATGACTTGTTAGTGAATTGAATTTAAGTGAGGCAGAATTGCACAGCCTCATTCTCTCTTCAAGAATCACTAAAGTCCAGTGCAAAAGTCAAGATGTCTGGTGATAGCCCAGGATGCAGTGGATGACCTTGGTGTCTTCAGTGTCTGACCAACTCTAAGGACTCCATAGCATTTGCTTCAGCTGCCTTTGTGTTTTCATCCACTCATTTGGCTGGGGGAAGTCTTCACATACTTGGAGCAGACATCCCCTTAACTCAGTGATGGGTTTGAGACCTATTGGTTAACCCTAGTCTAGTTTAGCCCATCTGCCTTGACAGTTTTTGCCAGTGTGTGAGTGCTAGGTATGCTTCTTGGAGCTACAGGTGAGAGTTGGGTGGAAAATGGATGCCAAAGATAGATGAGAAGCTCAGAAAAGGGTTTGGCAAGCCCTCACACCAGCAGTACTAGTCCTCCCTGAATGGCAATGATATCAATTATACATGTAAAATCATACAAAATATATTTCCAGATTGGCCATTTCACAAAACTCCCAAAAATAAAGCAAGAAAAATATGTTTTAATTTGCACTCAGAGTTCATCAGTTTTCTTTCAGGAGGTGGATAGCATTTTTTCATCATGAGTTTTTTGGAATTTCTTGGGTCATTGTATTGATCAGAGTAGCCTAGTCTTTCACTATTGATAATTACAACATTGTACTGTGAACAATGATCTCCTGGTTCTTTTCACTTCCCTTTGCATCAGCTCATCTAAGTCTTGCCATGTTTTACCGAAACCATTCTCATCATTTCTAATGGCACAATAGTATTCCATCACAATCAGATACCACAGCTTCTGTAGCCCATTCCCCAATTGATGGATATGTTCTAAACTTTCAATTCTGTACTGCCACAAGAAGAGCTGTTATGGATATTTTTGTGCGTATAAGTCCTTTTCCTTTTTATTTGTTCTCTTTGGGATACAGACCTACAGTGGTATTGCTGGATCAAAGGTCATGCACAGTTTGGTTGCCTTTTGGGCTTAGTTCCAGATTGTTCTCCAGAATGGTTGGACTAGTTCACAACTCCACCAGCAGTTTAGAAATATGCCTATTTTCCTTCATCACCTCAGGATTTGTCATTTCTTGTGGGTGTGAGGTGGCCAGAGTTGTTTTATTTTGCCTTTCTATAATGAATAGTGAGTTAGAGCATTTTAAATATGAATATAGATAGTTCTGATTTCTTCTTAAAATTGCCTATTCATATCATTTGGTCATTTGTCATTTAGGGAATGGCTTTTATTTTTATAAATTTGACTCAGTTCTCTGTATTTGAGAAATGAGGCCTTTATCAGAGAAACTTGCTGTAAGATTTTCTGATATTACTTCATTGTCTACTGTAGCAATTTCAGCAAAATATAGTTTCCCTGATTATCTGTTTTAATTAGGTCTATTTTTGCTTTTGCTTTGTATGAGATCGTGATTTCTACCCCCTATCTTTTTTACTTCAGCTGAAATATATTAAATTTTGCTCTAGCCCTTTATTTTAACTTTAAGTGTCTTTCTGTTTCAAGTGTGTCTCTTGTAAATACCATATTGTTGGATTCTGGTTTCCAGTCCATCTGGTATCTGCTTCCATTTCATGGGTGAGCTCATCCCATTCACATTCAGAGATATGATTAGTAACTGTGTATTTCCTTCCGTCCTATTGTCTTCTGTTTATCCTCTCTTTTTATCCTGTTCTTCCTCTAAAGTCTGTTTTGCTTCTGACCAATGTCCCCCTTAATCCATAGTCCTTCTCATCCCTGTCCCTCATATCTCTTATTCCCTCCCTCTTTTATCTCCCTATTGAGTTAGATAGAATCTATAACCAACCGAATGTGTGTGTATGTGTATTCTCCCATTTTTGAACCAATTCTGACGAGAGTGAAGTTGTAGCATTGCCGGCCTCACCCATTTTCTCCTCCACTGTAAAAAGCTCTTCCTTGTTTGCCCCCTTATGTGAGAAGAATCTCCCTAGTCTACCTCTCCCTTCCCCCTTCTCCCAGTGTTTCCTTCTTTCTCACCCCTACAAATAATGTTTTAAAAGATTCTTTCATGCCCATGTTTCTTAGGATTTGATCATAAATATTTGCTGGATTTTCTTGAGAACTTTTATTCAGGGCCCAAGATTATCATTTAACTTTGGCTGTTTTTGTTGTGTATTTGATTGATTTTTATTAATTTTTACTACTGTCAAAGCATTCTTATATGACATGCCTGCTGTAGAGCTACCTTGGTTATATATATACATATATGTATATATATATATATATATATATATATATATATGTATGTATGTATTGTGTGTGTGTGTATGTGTGTGTACATCTGTACATGTGTGTATATTTTTATATCTATGTCTATTTCTTCCATAGATGTGTAGATGGAATTTCTTTGTTGCTATTTTAGCAAACATTGAGAATAGCTGCTCTCTGCTCCAGGTTAAACTTTTCAGTCCCTTCAGCTGAAGGGTTGGCAGGCTTGCAGATTCCTCCCTGACCCTGACTGCCCTTTTCAAATCCTCTCTGACCTAACCAATATCCTTTCTACAGCGTGGCCCTCAAGAATGACCCTGATACTGAGTGACGGCCAAAAGTATTGTGGAAACCAGAGATTTCTGCCAACCCTTTGACATCTCAATGGAACAGCTTCCCTGTCTGGCCAGAAGCTGCTGCCTGCCTAGAGCAGCAGGTGCCTCGCTGTGCTGCTAGAAGACAACAGAATTTTCTGAACCCCTAAAAGCCTATACAGTATGTTTCTCACTGGTTTTAGAATCAAAGCTTTTGAGATTTAGAAAAGATCTTGTGAAATCATCTAGCCCAAATCCCCTTACTTTACAGAAGGGGAAACTGAGGTTCAGACAGATGAAGTGATCTGGCCAAGATGAGCATGGATTAGAATCCTGATCACCAACACCCAGCCCATGTTCTTTGCTCAGGACAATTGAGCTGTGGAAGGACAGAATCCTGACAGAATGATGATTCTTATATTAGTCTTATATTAGTCACAGAAATCTCTTTGTGAAATGTTATTTTGAGGACTCTTGGTTCGGAGTTGCTTACAGAAGCCTTCCACTAGCTCTTGGGATGTAAGCCTCCTCTTTAACCTAGCATCACCTTTCCTGATGCCAGCCAGGATTCCAACTCAGGGCCCTTCCCTCAAGAATGAAGCTGCACTGGGGCCCAGCTGGAAGCCAGGAGACAGGTTCCGCAATCTTGTGGCAGGGAAAGCAGATTACTGGAGCCATCTCCGCTGTTTCGGAGCACAGAGTGAAGCTGTCATTCTCTCCTACCACAAATTGTTCCTGGAGGCAAAAAAGTTTTCAAAACCAAAAAGATAATAATGGCTATGCTTGGTCTTCCTTGGAGAGTTGCCCATGTTGATTGACTGCTCTGTGCTGTTGAGAACACTGAAGGGCTATGCTCTCATTTCTATTGGGATCGGCAGCACTGCCCTGGGGGAGAGATGGGCCATGGGCATAGCTATTAGAAACAAGAGCAACAACAATCTCGAAGGAAGAACCAAAGCCTCAGACACCTTTAAAAAGAAGGTTCATTGAGACTTCATGTTCATCTTCTCTGGTCAGTTTTAAGTAGCATAACTGGTTAGTGCTTTAGTGTCTGATGAAGGCACCATGAACAGGAAATGGGCAAGATCTTCATTGTTTCTCTTATGGTGCTTTGAGGTTATTTCTCCTACTTTTATTTTCATTTTTGATGCCTTTTCTTTTGATGCCGTATTTTTTTGAATATATCTCTTCCCCCCGCCCCTCCCCACTTTTAGGTGGAACAACTTCTCTTGTAGCGGTGAAGTAGAAAAAAAGTTTCCTAAGTCCACAGCATCTGACAGGACATGTACTATTCCACACCCCTAGCCTGTCACCTCTTAAATGAAGGGAGCAGGGGGTGGGGTACATTTCCTCAATTCAAACTTGGCCTTTAAATTGTACAGCATTCTTTTTTATTTTATTATTTATTTCTTTGCATTGTTGGAACCATTTTACGGTTTTTTTCTAGTTCTACTTCTCTGCATCAGTTCCCATGTTTCTTTCAGTTCTTCATACACACACACACATGGATGCACACACACTCTTATATTTAGTTATATTTCATTATATTCATGGATCCCAATTTGTTTGGCCATTTCTTAACTAATGCACCTTTACTTGATTTCTAGTTCTCTGTTACCACACAAAGTTCCTTCATGACTATTTTGGCAAACATGGAACCCTTCCTGCTTCTGACCTTCTTGAGGTTTGTGCTTAGCAGTGAGATCCTGAGTCAAAAGGTCTGAATATTTTGGTCACCCTATTTTGGCATAATGCCAAATTACTCTCTGGAATCTTTGGGCCAGGTCAAAACTCCATCTTTCTTTTCTAAGAAATACTTCTTTTTGGTTCAAAAGAATTTTTATATCACTTTTTCTCCATTTCCCTCCCAAACTATTATGAAATGCAGATTCATCACTATAAACTACATTTGTGTGTAGGCATGCATGTATGCACGTATGCGTGCATGTACATATGTATGTGGTGGATATAGATCCTTAACAGTGACACTTGATGCAATGGAAAGGAAGTTGAATTTGGAATCAAAGGACTTGAGTTGACCTTGGCTGATTCAGGTCACCTCTCTGGGTCTCAGTTTCCTCCTCCGTAAAACGAGGGGGTTCAACTAAATGGCCACTATGGGCCCTTTCAGCTCTTGGTACATTGAGTGCACAATCATCTGCAAACAGAAAATCATGCACCAACGGTCCCTCCACTTTGGTCTTGGCTTGTAGCTTTTTCAAGTTGAGGAGTTTACCATCAGTGTGGTAGCTGACCTTCATGCCATATTCATCCTCATTGACTCTGTTCCTCTAGTACCTAGCACAATACCTAGGACACAGTGAGCAGTTAATAATTGAGTGATGACTGACTCATTCTCGTCGAAGCTTCCTTTCCTGTTCTAGCTGCATTGATATTTTTTATGAAAAACCATTTCAATTTCATGTCATCAAAAATAGCCATTTTCTCTCGTCCCTCATTTTCTTAAGTATTCTCCCCCTCAAGGATTCACTTGGAACTTGTTGTGGCATTCAGTGGGTGGCAGCATCCAGCACTGATGTCTTAGCTGTGTGATAAAAGCAGAGAATTCCTATTAGGATGGTGGCCTTGTTCACATTTCTTCACCTCCCTGGCCTTCCTTGAACCAAAGCCCTGGCCAGCCTCCCTTGAAGGGTAGGCATAACCAGTTTGTAATCATTGATCTGTACTCCCCAAGAGAGACCCCGGAGCCTAATCAATGGAGGAAGTTTATGGGGACCTGACTGATGTCTTTTTGTTATGAGAGTCAGGCATTCCCTTATTGACAACTGGCCTAAAGCTGTGGGCCAACACTGGCAATGAAGACTTTTGCTTAGGAACTTTAAAAACCCTACAAGAAACCAGGCCCTTTGGTTGGATCTTCACTGGGGCAATATTTTGCCTTTTTATTTCATGATTATCATAAACTATGAGGCTGCTATAAGATTAATTAAGTTTGCTGCTCTTGAGACCACCATGACAGTTTCCCCTTAAGGGAGGCTCTAAGTTTGTAGAGCAGTCTTGTGAAAAATACTGACCACAACAGTTAGTGCTCCTGTGTCACCCAAATAATATTTTGCTGACTGCCAGCTTGTTTTTACTCCCTGATAACGAAATCCCCCAAATGATATTATGTCCTGACCCCTGATATGCAATTTGGCCAGCTTCAGGAGGACATCCAAAGTCATAGTCTAAGAACTACACTCAGAAGGGTACTTTGGAGTACATCTTCCCAGCTGGAGCACCACCTCACCTCTACCAGGAGCACCCCCTCCCCTCCCCACCATCAAGAGCACAGCTCTCTGCTGGATCACCCCCTTTCTGCTGAACGGACCCGTGTCTCTGCTTGCAAACACAGTGCAGCTCTTATGTGATTCATACCCCATGTCAGTATGTATACCTGATTGTACGTTGGCTCCCTTTCTCTTCCTTTTCTCTTGTCATGCAATAAAACTTGGCCTTGTGCTGACTCCTATTGTTATTCTCAACATCTGAACTCATAAAGGGCTTGTTTTCCCCAGAAAAGGTGGGATTTCTTTTGTAAATATCAATGTTGACAAGTGCTTTGCAACTAAATTTGAATTCTGGAATAAGAATTATGTCCCCCTCTTTGCTACAATTTTTCATTATTGCCCTTGATATTCTGCATCTTTTGTTGCTCCAAATGATTTTTGTTGTTTTGTGTAGTTTTCCAAGGGATGCCTTTGATTGGAGAGTTTGATTACCCAAACTGTAAGCTAGTTTAGGTAGATTCATCATGTATAGTATATTGACACAGCCCAGTCATAAATAACGACTTATCCCTTTAATTACTTAAATTATTCCTTATGTCTTTAGAGAATCATTCTGTAATTTTGTTTACTTAAAATTTTGGTAAGTTTGATCTAACATATTTTATGCATAATGTAGTCATTTTGACTAAGATTTTCCTTTCTATTACTTTCCCTTTGGGCAAGTGAGAAAGCTGGGAAAGAAGACAGTCTAGGAGGTAGATGGAGAAGAGACAGAAAAAGAAGGGCCGGAAGGGAAGGGGGTGTACAAGAGGGGTGGGATGACCCACACAGCCCCATCAGGGAAGCTATAAAGGAATTTTGTTTAGCATTAGACCCTATCTACTCTTCCTGCCTTCACAAAAAATGCTCTAAATCACTATTGAGTAGAGAAATGCAAATCAAAACAACTCTCAGGTACCACATCACACCTGTCATATTGGCTAACATGACAAAACAGGAAAATTATAAATGCTGGAGAAGATGTTGGAAAAATGGAACACTAATGCATTGTTGGTAGAGTTGTGAACTGACCCAATCATTCTGGAGAGCAATTTTGAAACTATGCCCAAAGGGCTATAAAAATGTGCATACCCTTTGATCCATCAATACCACATGTAGAACTGTATCCCAAAGAGATCATAAAAATGGGAAAAAGACCCACATGTACAAAAATATTTATAGCAGCTCTTTTTGTGGTGGCAAAGAATTGGAAATTGAGGGGATGCCCATCGACTGGGGAATGACTAAACAAGTTGTGGTATATCAATGTAATGGAATACTATTGCTCAATAAGAAATAATGAGCAGATGGACTTCATTACAACCTGGAAAGACTTAATATGAGTTGAAGCTGAATGAGCGCAGCAGAATCAGGAGAACATTGTACACGATTAAAACCACATTGTGTGATTATTAACTTTGATAGACTTGGGTCTTCTCAGCAATGCAAGGTTCAAAGACAACTCCAAAAGGATCATGATGGAGAATGCTATCCACATCCAAAGAAAGAATTATGGAGTCTGAATGCAGATTGAGGTGAACTATTTGCTCTTTCTTTTTTGTTTTGTTTCTTCTTTCCTGTGATTCATTTCATTGGTTATAATTTTTTCTTTGCAACATGACTAATGTGAAAACATGTTTAATGTGAATGTATATGTAGAACCTATATTGGATTGCATGCCATCTTGGGGGGGAGAGGGAGGAAAGGGAGGGGAATAAAATTTGGAACTCAAGCCTGAGGAACTAAATGTTATAAACTAAAAGTAAATAAATTTAAAAGAATAAATCATCTCAAATTTACATTAATAATAGTAAAATTAAAATCTAAGCATCTAAAAAAGAATGGGTAGAGTGGGCAGACAGTCCTTGCCAAGAAGCTTCTGGGTGTGTGCAAAGGGCTCCTCTCCCAGAAGACTTTTGCTTCACCCTGGAGGAAGGGCACGGGAAAGTGGCCAGATCAGGGAAGCATGGAATTCTGGAGTCTGAGGGTGACCAGAAGTGGCATTCTGGAGTCAGAGGGTGGCCAGAGGTGGAATTCTGGACTCAGAGAGTGACCAGAAGTGGAATTCTAGAGGTATAGAGTGTCAGAGTTGAGCCTTTGCCTCAACCAATACCATTCTTTTCTAGGAACAGCAAGTCAAGTGTGTCCCCAATGTCTCACTGTAGTTTTAAACTATTAAAGCTACTTTATATTATTTAACATTACATATATATATATATATATATATATATATATATATATACAATATTTGCATGTATTATTTTTTAAGCTTTTAAAACTTCAATAAAGACTTCAGGGATTAAATGATGTGACCAAGATGAGCCATTAGAAGCACAGGACCCTCACATCCTCAGAGGGTGAGCTGCCTTCCAGATCATCCAGTCCAGGTCTGTACGTCTAGCTCTCAACTCTGTTCTGAGATCCAGTTCCACACAATTGATCACAGGCTATTCCAAAGGCATCACAAGCACAAGCAGTACCAAGGATTGTTAGAGATCTCCTTAACCCTATGCCTTTTTCCAGGTTCTGGCTGACCCCACCCTCTCCACCATTCAGTTTCATGACCTCAGAGTTATCCTCCTCTCCTCACTCTCCCTCATCACACATGTCCAAATACCATGATGCCAGTGCCATTGATTCCAACTGCTCAGTGTCTCCCACCTGAGTCTTTGTTCACACTGTGGCCACTGTCTTAATTCAGGCCCTTACTACCTCTTACCTGGACTTTGCAATGGCCTCCTTACAGACATCCCTGCCTCAAGCCTCTTCCCTCTTTGGTTCATCCTCCATGCATCCATCCATAAGACGGAAGTCTCAGCTTGTCACTGCACCTACCTCACATTCAGTAAAGATCTTTGGCTCCCTCTGACCACCTCCAGGATCAAATCTTGGAGGAAAGGAGGGAGGAAGGGAAGCCATCTGAAACTTTGTACCACCCTATTATTCCAGTCTTATACATTATTCCCCTCCATGAACTCTATGGGCTCAGCCAAAGTAGCCTTGCTGTTCCTCACACATGATAATCTATCCCCCATCTCCACCCATTTGCTCTGGCTGGCCCTCATCCCTGCAATGTGGTCTTCCTTCAGACAGTCCCTGGTCCCTTCAGACTTTTTTACATCCTTTTTCTGCCTGAGGTTCCCCTCCCCATGCCAGTTCTTAGCTGGTATTATTGCTTCCCCCTCCAGGTTACTGTATGTGTGTGTGTGTGTGAGTGTGTGTGTGTGTGCACACATGCGCATGTGTGGTATACAAATTCATGATATCTATGCATGTTCATGAAATCTCCCTCCCCCTTGTTGACTGTAGCGAAAGGTTCCTGAGGGCAGGGGCTCATTCACCTAAGTCTTTGTCCATCCGGAACAGTGGAAACACTTAATAACTTTTTGAATAATTGATTGACACAATAAATGTGCACTGAGTGAGTGTTGAGAGCAAGAGTGGAACTTGGAGGTTATGGAATCTCTCATTTTCTGGCTTTATGACACATGACAGAGCACTGGACCTGAAGCCAAGAAGATCTGAGTTCAAATACAGCCTCAGAAACTTACTAGCTATGATTTTGGGTAAGTCACCTCACTGTTTGCCTCAGTTTCTTCAGTGGTAAAATGGGGATAATAACAGTACTTACCTCCTAGAGTTGTTTGGAGGATCAAATGAGATCCCATTTGGAAAGTGCTTAGCACAGTGCCTAGCACACTGTAGATGCTTAAAAATGGTTGCCCTCCCTCCCTCCTTATTTCCTTCCTTCCTTCCTTCCTTCCTTCCTTCCTTCTTTCCTTCCTTCCCTCTTCCTTCCCTCTCTCCCTTCCATCTTTCCTTTCTAACAATGTCAATGATCAGAGAGGTTGACTGTTTCCTCACTGTCATGGCCCTTGTTTCAGCTCTCCCCTCAGCCCTGCATCTGATCATGGGAGACAAGAGAATTTTCTGGGCCACACCTAGGGGCTAAATTGGGTTTCCCACACCAGCTGCCAGAGATACTTCAGCTATAGCAAATTCAGAATTACAATTGACCAGGATGGGACATGTTTTGAAAGAGGTTATTTTGGCTCTCACAAATTCAACAGTGTATTCTAACGGAAAAGTAATTAAATTTATTGACATACTTAAAATGGGTAACCTTGAAGAGACAACTCCCAGGCATTAGAGAAAGAAAATATTGGAAAACAGGGAGAGAAACACATCTATAACATTATCATATCAATTACAAAAGAGATGTTTGCTATTTCTGTACACAAATAAAGCAGATTTCTTTCCCCCAATTTGGCATTTCTTCTTCCTGACATTCTGGTGACGTGACTTGGCCAACACACAGGAGAGAGTGAAGAACTGTCTCTCCCAGCCCTGCTGCCCCCCACTTTGCTTCAGGGCCAGGGCAGGCCCTATAGTCAAGATTTAGCCTGTATCATTTGCTCTACTCCTGCAAAGACCATAGGGAGTTCAGATGAATGGTATGTAGATATGCTGTGAAGTACAGAATTTCACTGGGAACTCTTTGCAACTGCCCAATACTGGTTTTGCTGATTGTGTGTGTCTTGGTGTATGTGTGTGTGTGTGTGTGTGTGTGTGAGGGGGATGGGGGGCTAGGAACCAGAGCTCAGTCTAGCCTTCTAGAACACCGACTTTCACTTGTTCCAAGTCCCAATGCCCCCATGGGGCCCCACATTCTAACCTCACACTGTGAAATTCCCAGAGATCCTCATGTCTCACTTCTCCCTCCAGCTCACTGCTTCTTATAAACATACTCTGCCCCTGTGCCAAACCTCTTCCCATGTGGCTAGAGGCCTCTTTCTCCCACCATGTCTGACATCGGTGTCTGAGGTATATCCATATGTATATCCACATAGTCACAGCTCCATTCTGGCATTTCTCTGGCTCTCCAGGCATCCTACTTTCAGGCCATCTACCACCACATGAACAAATATCAAAGGGTTATTTTCTTCAGAGCCAGATTAGGGAGCACTTTATTGGAAAGAAAGTCATTCAGAGGACCAAAAGGCACACATTCTTCCTGACATGTATCTCCTTTCTTCATCGGAACTTGGGAACCAGACCTCAACGGTTGGGTTTGGAAGTTTGGTCTGGGCTCCTCATTCCTCCATGTGTTATTGATTTCTCCAAAAGGGCTTCCAAGTGCTGCTTTTCTTGAAGACTCCATGTGGGTGTTTCCTTCAGCAGCACAGTTCCCAGAGAGAAGGAGCCTTGTTCAAGCAAAACAGACCAAAGAAAGAAATCATCATTGCCATGACCATCATCACCCTCATCATCACTCAGCTTAAGAGAGCACCTAATATGTGCCAGACACTATGCTGAGGAAGCACTTTGAAATTATCATCTTGTTTGATCAATCGTCACAACAATCCTGGGAGGTAGGTGCTGTTATGATCTCTATTTTACAGATGAGCAAACTGAGACAAACAGGAGTTAAGTGACTTGTCCAGGGTTACAAAGCGAGTAGATGTATGAGGCAGAATTTAAATTGGTCTTCTTGATTCCAGGTTGAGTACTCCAGTCACTGTACCAACTAGCTACCCTAAGAGACATCGGATCAAATCCTTCCCACAAATATTACTGGGGTGACTGATTTTCTCTAATTTCAGTTTCTTCAGTTATAAAACAGAGCTAATTATACCTACATGGGTTCTTGTATAGAGATCTTGTAAGGTTCAAGTGATGGAATCTATGCAATTCACTTTTGGAACCTTGAAGTGCTCTGTGAATGTTAGCAATCACCATCTTTCCTTGTCCTGTGAACCCGTGTAATTTCTGCTGTTTCCTTCAGTTTTCCCTCGAGCATCCACACCATATACTAGATGGCTTGCTTTGGTCTTTTTTCATATTTTATTCTGAGCTCAGGCAATGTTCATTCTCATGATTCAGGACTAATACCTAATCCTCATTCATTAAAAAGTCCTCAGTAAAGTCTGTTGTGCTCCTTTTAAGATTCTAAAGTTATCACAGAGGAGCCACCACTAAACTTTCTATTGGTCCTTGGATTAGTGACAATTGGCACCTTTCTGGGATTGTGGTTTCCTACGATTCACAGCTATGAGTTTCAATAGGCAGAAGAGTGATAGTGCTGAAAAGATGGCTCTTTCTGATAGCCTTGCTATCCTTGAAGACATTGTTCAGGTTTTCAAGTAGGATCCAGCTTGAATTCCATTTCTTTTCAATTCTGGTCCCTGACTCTTGTCTGAAGTAGCCAGACCTCCCATCATAGATACTCAAAATAAATCTGTGTTGGAGGAAAAACTATGTTAAAAGCCACACAGTCATTGCGTTTCATGGAGGGAAACATTTGGATTTTCAACCAGATGAGGGAGTGGTCATGTTCAGCCTTACTTGATAATCTCAAAGTGAGGAGAAAAATGACAAAGCTAAAAACAAGAGGAAAAAGGATAGACAAATTTGGAAAGAAAACCTCCCAGTTTTTTTCCTCCCAGAAAAGCAAGAGAGAGAAACTGAAGACATGAGAAAATGAAAAGAAAATCCCTAGTCCAATGCATAAATATTCTGGGGGTAGAGGAGAGCAAGAAGAAATAGGAAGGAGGAAGGGCTGGCTTCTGCAACAGTAATAGCAAGGCACCAAGAAATAAAAATGGAACAACCCCAGTGACCACCAGAGTGATTTAGTAGATCAAGAAAATCATAATCAAAAGAAGACAGAAGCATAGAAAGTAACATAAAAATTCAGTCTAAAGGCAAATGAGATACTATGGTTCAGGAAGACACTGGAAGGGCCATGTGAAGATACAAAACCTGACAAGGGTAGGAACAGGGACAAAAAACAAGACCGAAAGAATGAAACCACAGATATAAGAACAAAACTTAAAGAGAGGAAAATCAAACCAGAGTGATTGATCTTGGCTAAACCTAGACAATATCATCTGAGAACCAGTGGCCATATAGCAAACCAGAATCAAACTAAGAGCAGAAACCATTTTTCCGAAAGCAGGGAAGTTCAGAATGTCTTGACTACCTTCACTGATAATTTTGTCCTTCAAAAGGTGAAGGAACCAACAAAGGACAATCCTGTTCTAGATCTTATTCTCGCTAATTGGGAAGACCTTATTTCTTGGGTTGAAATATTAGAAATAATGTATTTCCTCCACTAGACTCCGCCTACCATTTTAGCTATCATCCTTTATCTCTCTTCCTTCCTACTCTTTATTAGCCAAACACTCAGTGAAAACCAAAACCCCAAAAAGCTACACTCATGTTTCTCTACTATCTCTTTTTTCCCTCACTCTCAGATCTCACTCAGGTCTCTAGTACTGAAAGCTGGGAATAGGGACATGGAAGCAGAAACATTCAAAGATTCACCTCTAAGCTTGATGAGTCCCAAAAGGGGGCTGAAGGGGACTGCCCTCTCTGAGGGATGTGGCAGAGTTAATGAGAGGCCAGGAAGCTTCAGCCTTCACTAGTCCTCTTTACGACTGGCTTCAAAGCTTCTTCGAGTGGCAAGTTGCTTTGGGACCTTCTGCCTTCCAGCTTTGAGAAAGAAGATGGAAGAGGCCAACCCCACTTCATATTGCTGAAGGAAAAGATTTTGGAAAGAATGAGCAGAGCCGGCAGTCTCCATCATGTCCCTCTCCCCAGATTGCTAATCCAGAGACTTAGGGGAGTTTCCCCATGGGGGAGTTCCAGGACCCTCTCTTTTGGTTGAACTGAGTTATCTCACTCCCAATGGAAGAGCTCCTCCACTCTGTATTGTGTGGTCTATATTCTCCTAGGTACACCTTCTCTGATTTCTGTTTTGGTACGATTTGGATAAATGCATTTCTTGGATAAATGTTTTCATTGTGGAACTGGTTATTGGGGAAACGGAGACCTTGAGTTCTATATCCCAGACTTGACCCTTTCCCACCAAGTTTCATATCAATGGGCTTTGGGACAGGAGTTCATACACGAAACCTTTTTTGAATTCCCCAGATGCTCATGTCCTTCCTCCCATCACGTGATTGACATTTTTCATATACTTACCTATCTAACTGTTGCCCTCTAAACCTTCAAAAGGATGTAAGCACCTCAAGGGCAGACCTTATTTCATTATTTGTATCCCTAGTGCTATGCAAGGTGCATGGAACATCATGACCACTTAATGCTATTAATAAATGCTTTTCATAATAAAAATGACAATTTTACCTAAATTAATCTATCTATTCAGTGCCATACCAATTGAATTATCACAAAATTATTTTACACAGCTGGATAAAATAATAAAAAAATTCATCTGGAAGAACAAGAGGTCTAGAATATCTAGGTTATTAACGAAAAGAAATTCTAGAGAAGGTGGCCTAGCCATACCAGATGTTAAAATGTACTATAGAGCAGTAGTCATCAAAACTAGCTGGTACTGGCTAAGAAACAGAGTTGTGGATCAGTGGAATAGGCTAGGTATACAAGATGGAGAAGTCAACGACTATAGCAATCTACTCTTTGATAAACCCAAAGAGGCCAGCTTCTGGGCTAAGAGTTCACTATTTCACAAAAACTGCTGGGAAAATTGGAAAATGGTAGGGCAGAAACTGGGCATAGACCAATATCTTACACCATATACCAAAATAAAGTCAAAATGGGTTCATGATTTAGGAATAAAGGCTGATACTATAAGCAATTTGGGAAAGCAAGGAATAGTTTACCTATCAGATTTATGGAAAAGAAAAGAATTCATGAACTACAAGAGATACAAAATGTGAAATGGATAATTTTGATTATGTTAAATTGAAATGTTTTTGTACAAAAAGCCAATGCAACAAAGATTAGGAGGGAAGCAGAAAATTGGGAGAAAATCTTTATAACCAGTGTGTCTGATAAAGGCCTCATTTCTAAACTATACAGGGAACTGAGCCAAATATATAGGAATACAAGTCATTCCCCAGTTGAGAAATGGTCAAAGGATATGAACAGGCAGTTTTCAGAGGAAGAAATTAAAGCTATCTATAGGCATATGAAAAAATGCTCAAAATCACTACTGATTAGAGAAATGCAAATCAAAACTTAGGTACCACATCTCTCCTGTCAGATTGGCTAAAATGACAAAACAGGAAAATGATAAATGCTGGAGAGGATGTGGGAAAATTGGAACATTGTTACATTGCTGGTGGAGTTGTGAACTACTCCAGCCATTCTGGAGAGCACTTTGGAACTATGCCCAAAGGGCTATAAAAATGTTCCTACCCTTTGACCCAGCAATACCACTTCTAGGGTTGTATCCTAAAGAGATCAAACAAGTGGGAAAAGGACCCATATGTACAAAAATATTTATAGCAGCTCTTTTTGTGGTAGCTAAGAATTGGACATCAAAGGGATGCCCATCAATTGGTGAATGGCTGAAGAAGCTGTGGTACATGAACGTAATGGAATACTATTGTGCTATAAGAAATGGGGATGATACGGACTTCATAACAACCTGGAAAAACCTATAGGACATAATGCTGAGTGAGCGGAGCAGAGCCAGGAGAACATTATACACAACCACAGATATATGGATTCTGTGAGGACTAACCCTGATAGAATTTGCTCTTCCCAGCAACGTAAGGTACAAGGACAACTCCAGGGGACTCACGATGGAGAATACTGTCTACATCCAGAGAAAGAACTATGAAGTATGAATGCAGATTGAGGCACATTTTATGCTTGCCTTTTTCCCCCTCTTTTTCTCTCTTTTGTTTTTGTTTTTGGGTTTTTTTTTTTTGGTTCTGTTTCTTCTTTCTCATGATTCATTCCATTGGTCATAATTCTTTTCCACAACTTGACTAGTATGTAAATTAATTCAATGCAAAGTTATACGTAGAAGATATGTGGGATTCCATGCTGTTTTGGGGAGGGAGGGGGAGAGAGAGGGAAGAAAATCTGGAACTCAAAATCATGTAGAACAGAGTGTCGTAAACTAAAAATAAAAAAAAAATAAATAAAAAATACTTTCCAATGGAAAATCTAGGCCAACTTTACCTTCAATATTCTTGTTATCTAGTGAGTCAGTGAGCTTTTCCAAAATGGGAATTTCTCTTCCCTGCCATGCCCTCTTCTTAACAAAGATGTGAGCATTTGAGGATTGCCACTTTCCTTTAAGAGGTTCACAAATCAGTCCTGGAATAGCATTTGTATCCAAATGATAATTGAATCCAGAAATGATGAACAAGCAAAAGAGACTGAGAATCAGTGTTCAGATCTGGAGAAGGATCCTTGACTGACAGCTGGAGGGGACATGAGAAGCCATTTAGTGTCACCTGACTTGTTTTACATATAGGGAAACAGGCCCCAGTTCACAAAGGCTGTAAATGTCACAGTGCTGAGCCCCAACAGAGCCCCAAGAGAGAAGAGTGTCCCCAAACCTGAAGAATATGATGTCCAGGAGGAAGGGGAATTCTGGAGTTCCAAGTGCAGTGGGACATCAAAGAGGTCCAAGAGTTGGTGAAAGTCTATCAGATTTGGCCATCAGGAGGAGATAGTTGGTAACTTTGGTGAGTGATTAATGAAGAGGTATTTATTAAGCACTTTTACAATGTAAGTCTGATGTAAATCTCACTGGGGAGACACATTCAAAAGCAAAGACAGTCCCTGCCCACAAGAAGCTTGTGTTCTAAGGGAGAGACAATACTCAGAGGCATGAGGATGACCTAGGAGGTGGTGCTTTTAGGGATGGTCAGTGTAGTCGTGGAAGAGTCTATTGATAGTCCAGAAGCAAAACTGAAAGCTAGATTTCTAGGAGCTGAGGAGTGGATAAGAGATAAAGAAGTGGAAGCAGTAAATATGGACAGTTTGGCTGCAAAAGGAAAATAAAGTCACACAATCCTGCTGCTTGGCTACACTCTAAATTGTTGTTGTCTCACTTTAACTGGGTTCTCACTGCACCAAGGCAATCCTTTTGTTTATCCTTGTTTGTTTACCTTCCTCAGTGTCCACAGAAGCTATCTAAACTTTTTCCTCTCCTCTCAGGCCTCCCCTACTCCTCCCCTCTCACTCAGCTGAAGATCTTGTGTTTTAATTTACTGAGAAAATTGAGGGCTTTTAATAAGAACTTCTTCTTCTGCCATTCTTTTTATCTGAAACGTCTTTGGAATCACCCTCCCCTCACGCACACATAGATCACTACTGTTCTCAATCAATCTATTAAGCATCTGCCATGTGCCAGGCACTGTGCTAAGGGTTTGGGATGCAAAGGAGGCAAAAACAGGTCTCTGCCCTCAAGGAGCTCACAATCTAATGAGGGAGAAAACATGCAAATGAACATGCAAAGCAAGCTCTATCCAGGCAGACTAGGAAACAATTAAAAGAGGGAAGACATTAGAATGAAGAAGCCTTGAGGAAGGCTTCCTGTAAAAGGTGGAATTTTGAATGGGACTGTATGTGGAAATGATTGCAGAAAGCATTCCAGGGATGGGGAACAGCCCAAGAAAATGTCGTTTTGGAGAGATGGAGTCTTAGTCATGGAACAGCCAGGAGGCGAGTCACCGAATCAGACTGGTGATTAAGGTGTAAGATGGAAAGGTAAGAGGAGGCTGAGTCATGAAGAGCTCTGAATGCCAAACAGAGCATTTTGTATTTGATCATGGAGGTGATAGGGAGCCATCAGTATTAATCGAGTAGGGGGTGACATGGTCAGATGTGGGATTTAGTGAAATCTCTTAGTAGCTGAATGGAAGATTGATTGGAGTGAGGAGAGGGCAGGAAGACACCCCCCAGCAGCTGTTGCAGTAGTTCATGAGGTGATGAGGGACTTCACCAGGGTGGGGGCAGTGTCAGAGGAAAAAAGGGGGCATAATCAAGAGATGCTGCAAAGGTCAAATGGACAGGCCTCGGCAGCAGATTGGATCTTGGGGGTGAGAGAGAGTGGGAAGTCCAGAATGACTCCTGGGCTGTGAGCCCAAGGGACTGAGTGCATGATGGTGATGCCCCCTATAGTAATAAGAAGGTATGAAGGGTTGGGGAGGGTTTAGAGCGAAAGATAACGGCTTCCATTTTGGCCATGTTGAGCTTGAGACATCACTGGACATCCATTTTGAGATGATTGGAAGGCAGTTGGAGATGCTCTCTCCTTTCCCCCAGTCTCTGATACAAAGGTAGCCTTTCTTTTCAACAAGACTGAACCTTCACATGTGTACTTGATCCTATCCCCTGAGTCTCCTCTAGCAGGTTGTGCTCTTGGTCACCATCCCCACCCCTAGTCACCAATCTTCAGTCTCTCCCCGTCTGCTGGCTCCCTTCTGGCTACTTTCAAGGGTACTCAAGTCTCTCCCGTGACTGAAAAAGGAACTTTCCACTAGATGAGAACCCTCTTAAAGCGTCATCCTAAATCTCTTCTCCCCTTCTTAGCTAAACTACTAGAAAAGTTCCATTGGCAGCTGCTGCCCTAACTTGAATTTGTTTCCCTCAATCCACAACACCAAGAGAAGTGCCTTCTCCCTTTATCACTCAACTGGAATAGTTCTCTCCAATATCACCAGTCCTTTCTTGGTGATGGCCTCTTCTCTGTCCTCATCCTCACTGATCTCCCTGCTGCAGTTGGCAGTTGGCTCTCCACTAACCTTACTGTCTCCTTTCTGGGTTTTTCCCATACCACCTTTGGGCTCCTCCTATCAGTGTGATGCTTCTCCCTTGCCTTTGCTGGCTCCTCCTCTGGATCCCCCCTCTTAGTCCCAGGGACACCCTAAACTGTGCTTCCGTGTTCTTCTCTTCAGGCTTCGATGATGGTCTGAGGGGGGGCAGCAGAGGCTACTTGCCAGTTAAGTAATACCAAGCATTATTCTGGAGTATAAGAAGATAGAGAATTGATCCCTGCAGTGGACTCATCATGGACACTTGGAGGACAGTAGCTAGGAAGATCCAGAAGGCCTCTAATCTGTCCCTTTTGGATAAAGTCAGACACTGCAGTGGGTCCATTTGCTCCTGACTGTTGGTAGGCAAATTGCTCTTGTTTGATGTTCCACTAGCAAATCGTGGAGTTTCCTAGGAAACCTTCCTTTTCCCTTAAATCAATTCTCCCACAGATCTGGATCTGAAGTCACTGGGCTGACTTTCCTCTTATTTCTCTCTATCCATTAGAGGAGAACTACCAGGTGGTGGAAGGATCTTAAGTGGCTGGGATTTCATTAATTTTTATTACCTGGCTCTCCAATTAAACCTTGTGCTGCTGCTGCCTTGCTTTTTGGGTGGCCAAGGCCCCAGGATGGAGCCACACTCAGGCCATGGAAGCAGGGATACTGGCTGACCAAGGGCTGGACAACCACCTTGACCGTATTTCTGCTAGGATGGCGTGTCACCTGCAAATTAGAGCAAAGAGAAAGCCAAGGCATCCCATCCCCACCACACCCCCACTCACAAGGATACCACACTCACACACCTACACCCTCCCCTATTCCAACCCCATCCCCACACATCCAGACACACCAACACAGTCACATCCACACTCACATCCCCATCATCAATCACCCCTCCCCATATTGCCCCACCCCCATACAGAGTATTGGTCCCTCATGTTTCCATGGAGATAAACTTTATTTCTCCTCCCTGTAAACAATGGCCAGTCCCTACTTGTTTTAGGGTCTCCTTTTGTGCAGGGGTTCTGCGTATAAGCCAGGATCGATTCTGAGTAAAATGGGAGAGACAAAGGCACTTCTTTTAACGATTATACCCATGCAGAATTGCATGCCCGAGGAACAAGGAGTAACCTTCTGTACCCAGACCAGTGGGAGGGGAGAAGAAGACTCATCCAGAGGCCACACCACATTTGGACATGAACTTGGTGGGATTCATTTTTTGTAGGACCTGAGCTAGGCTATGAGCCCACTTCCACCAGGGCCTCAAGTGGAATATAAAGTATGCCCCACAGGCATTTTGGGGGGGATGTTTGTTCCAGTTATATATTTAAAGCAAATATTCATTTGTAAAAGCTATTGACATTAAGTGGTTAAATGGAGTTGGTGTGCTAGTTTTGGTCCCTAACAATAAAGAGAAT
Organism: Trichosurus vulpecula; assembly: GCF_011100635.1. NCBI lineage: Eukaryota > Metazoa > Chordata > Mammalia > Diprotodontia > Phalangeridae > Trichosurus > Trichosurus vulpecula. The sequence continues at coordinate 206,419,552 of NC_050581.1, read as the reverse complement.
AAAGTTGGTTGTGGGGCTTGAACTGCTGGGAATAGAGAAAAAACCCCATAGTCCTCTCAGGGTACTCTAGATCCATGAGAGGACTACATAACATTCTGGTTCTGGGACAGTAGGCTTCCCATGTGCACTTGCTGCATACCTTAGCAAAGAGTCTTAGTAACCACTCAAAAACAGAATGTGGATGGATGATCCCCATCCTCAGCTGCTGCCCACATTCTCCTGGTGCCTTTTTTCAGGTTTCTTTATCTAACTCTTTTCAGGAAAGGGAGGCCTGAAGGACAGCACTGCCATGTCTAATGGGATGGTGGCAGTTGCCTGGCCAGTCCATTCCCTGGAGTAAGCTCCAGCTGGTTGGGAGAGCCACCTCAACAGCTCCAGTGCCTACAACAGCTTAGCTTACTGTGGACAGACGTAGTTGATGTTCCTAGGGAGGCCATGTGGTATGGTGGATAGGACACTAGACTAGAAATCCAGAAGAATTCAGCTCATATCCTGCCTCAGGCCCTTAGTGCCCATGGGAGGGTTAGAGTTGGCATCAAGATCCCAAAATTTTACAGCACTAGGAGCACTTTCTATGCTTTATACATATTACCTCCTCTTATCTTCATACTTTCCCTAGCAAACAGGTGCTTTTATTATCCTCATTTTACAGATGAGGAAACTGAGGCACACAATAGTTAAGTGATGTGCTCGGATGACTCGAACATAGCGATATCACTTTGGTCTTCTCTGAGAACGAAGGACAACAACTAACCACAACCAGGAAGTGTCTAAGGCTGGATGAACCCTAACCTAGTGCTTTCACCGCTGTACCATCTACCTTTTTACCCCTAACTTGGCCTCAGTGTCCTCATCTTTAAAAGGAGATGATAGCACCTTTGTGACAGGTCATGCAGCTCAGACGAGAAAGCATTTTTATGTGTTTTGCAAAGCTTAAAGTATTATACAAATGCGCTCTTATTATTACTGGTGGCAAAGGTTGTTTTTAGGAGTATTCATGCCATTTTCATTCATTGTTATTTCATTTGCAGGAACCCAAGAAGTGCCAGAACATGTTGTTTGAGGAACAAGTTGAGATCTCAGAGGAGGGAAGCTGCCTTCCTCTCTGCTTTTCAGCTCCAAGAGGAAAGGAGATCTGGGAGGGGCAGGAAAGAGACACAATTAGAATTTCCTAAAGAATTCTAGAAAATGGAAAATCCAAATGTAAGAAAAACCATTTTATCTACTAGTTTTTTTTCCAGATGCATCTAAATATCAAGTCTAAATGTTATGAAGAACCAAATTCAGAGATATGTTGGCCATCTAAAATTTAAGAAGGAAAGGACCTTAGAGATCATCTAACCCTACCTCCAGTATGTGAGTTGGGGAAGCTGAGGCTCAGGTAGGTGATGCAATTTCCATAGTCACACAATTTATTATTGGCAGGGCTGGGTCTAGAATCCAACTTTCTTATCTCCTAGTCCAATGTTTTTCCATTGGGTGAGACAACGTGGTACAATGTAGTGCTGGACATAGAGTCAGGAAGATCCCAGTTCAAATCTAGCCCCAGATATTTACCATGTGACCCTGTGAAAGTTGCTTAATCTCTTCAGGACCCAATTTCCTCATCTGTAAAATGAGGGGATGGACCCAAGGACTTGTAAGATTCCTTCCAGCTGCCTATAAAATTTGATAATAACATCATATTCCATCTACTCTTTGTAACTAACCCTTAGTATAATGCTACCTGGGGCTGTCCTCAACAGTGAGGCTTCCTAACTGGTTTTTGTGTTGTGGACTGACCCCTTTGGCAGTCATGTAAAGCCTCTGAACTTCTTTTCAGAATCATATTTTTAATGTACAAAATGAAACACATAGAATTACAGAGGGAACCAGTTGTACTGAAACACATTTATCAAAACCCAAAGAAATGAGTTCCTGGACTCCAGGTTGAGGTCCTGTTCTCGAGGCAGGGACATTGTCTGAGCCAGAGTTCTGATGGACGTTTTCTCCTTTCTCCACCCTTTCTAAGAAGTCACAGCCTGGAAAAGAGTCCAGGCTCTTCCAAGATCTGACTTCCACTGTGGGCTCTACCAGTGAACCGTAGCAAACTCAGGGCCAATTATCTTCAAGACAAAACAAAACAACACAACAACATCACAAATCTTCTCCCTCCTCCCTAATCCTGCCTTATGCACAGCCAATTACCTCATTCCTCAGCAGGGTAGGAATGATGCTGGGCAGTCAGACTTGCAGGACAGAAACATTCATCTCCCACCCCCTCCTTCCACCTCCAAATCTCCCCAGCTTTTAGAAGCATGGCAGAATTGTCTGCAACATGAAATTCTGCCCAGTTTTTGTCAAATCTTGAAGAAAGACTCTTGGTATCTTATCATATCTCAGTTGGAAGGATCCTCAAGAGTCACGATGACTCCCTTCTTGAACAGGAAGCCCCATATGGCATCTTGGACAAATGCTCATCCAGCCTTAATCTAAAGGTCTCTGAAGAGGGATGATTAATTATCAGCTCATTCTGATTTGGGACATTTCTAAGTTATACGAAGCCTTTCTTCACATCAAGCAAAAATCTACCTCCCTGCAGCTTCAAGCCATTGTTCCCCACTCTGTCTTCCAGAGCCAATAAGAGATAATCTGCATAAGACTTGCTCCAAATATTCCTTCTTTCTAGGTGATGGTCAGTGAATCAATAAGTTTATTAAGTGCCTACTAAGTGCCAGACTCTGCTAAGTAATGGTGATACAAAGAAAGGCAAAAGACAGTCTAATAGGAGGGATAACACATAATAAGATACTGAAAAAGGAAAAGCAGGGGTTGGAGTGGGAAGAACTGAGGAGGTGAGTTTCTGCGTTGAAGTGATGCTGCAGGTTGAGATGAGATTCCAGAAAGCATGATGGAATCTAAGTAGGAAATGATGAGATGGCTGCCCCAGTTCTCCAGAAGTGAACTCAATCCTCCAAGCATGCTCCTACTAAGGCAGAGGCCACTGGGGCCATCTTCCTTTATTTAGGAACAACTGAAGCTTAGCATAACATTAGCTTTTTAGGCTACCATGTCACACTGTGACCTCATATTGAGTTCATTAAATTCCTTGGACCTTGTTCTCTCTGGAATTGTTTCTTAGTCATGCCTCCTTATTAGGCGTTTAACAGTGTCTGAACCCAAGTGTAGGATTTTCTATTTAGGATTATTACATTGTAGCTTATTAGGTTGGTGCAGCACTGTAGCCTGTCCAGATCTTTGTGGATCCTGATTCAGTCATTGGGTATGTTAGTGAGCCCTCCACATTCTGTGGCACCTGGAAATTTGATAAGCATTCCATCTGTATCTGTAGACAAGTCAGTGAATAGAAGAAAGGGCTATACTACTCAAGTCCCTCCAAGTCTACATGGAGTCATTCACAAGTAAGTACACTTTGAGATGGTTATCCAGTCTACACTCTCGAACAATCCCCATCTCACCATCTTCTCTAATATATTGATGTGAATGACTTTGTCAAATTAGAGGCAGAAATCTGGGCAAGCTATAAAGACAAACTTTCAGTGATATATCCATTTAGTAATCTCATCAAAAAAGAAAAAGAGGAAACGAGGGTAGTCAGGTGTATCCTAGTCTTAATTAAGGTGTGGTAGCTCTTGGTGATTGCTTCCTTTTCTAAGGGTTCATGGATCTTCCTTTAGGTAGGGAGGCAGGGATTTAGTTGATGCTACAAAAACAGAATAAATGTTACCAGTACTTTCATTCTTTCTGGTGAATCCTCAATAGGATTTTCATGAACAAGAGGCACAGTGGGAGTTGAAGAGAGTTGGAAGGGACTTTCTTACCCTATAGAAGCTGAGGCAAAAACTGAGGAGTCAAAAAGACAGATGATGCTTAAGTGATTCTCTGACAGCCTGATGGGCAGTTTGGCTCCCTGGCTGGCTTCCTACCTGCCAGTGAATTTGAATGAGGAAAACTTGATTTAGTCCCTGGGGCTATGAGCTAAAAGAGCCAAGACTCCATCACTACCACCTTGGGGTAACAATCTACTTTGACTCTGTGATTCATCAGAGAACCAGAAGGCGGCAAAAGCAGAAATCAAATAGAGAGCAGTTCAGCAGAGACATAGAGTGGTATCTGCATACCTTACCTGGGACCATGCCCACCTGTGAACTCAGAAGTGCTCTGGAGGAAGATAGTGTTTTTTTCTTGGGTGCTTTGGCATTGCTTTGGATCATTGTCTTGATCACAGTCTTTCATAGTTGATAATTATTACAATATTGTTGTTACTGTATACAATGTTCTTCTAGTTCTGTTCACTTCACTTTGTATCACTTTGTAACCTTTCCAGGCTTTTCTGAAATCATGCTGTTCCTCATTTCTTATAGCACAATAATATTTCATAGCATTCGTATACAACAACTTGGTCAGCCATTCCCCAGTTGATGGGTATCCCCTCAGTTTCCAATTCTTAGCCATTGCAAAAAGAGCTACTATAGTTTTTGTACAAAGAGGTTTTTTCCCCATCTTTTGGATCTCTTTGGAATACAGACCTAGCAGTGGTATTGCTAAGTCAAAGGAAATGTACAGTTTTATAGCCCTTTGGGCATAGTTCTAAATTGCTCTCCAGAATGCTTGGATCAGTTCACAAGTCCACAACAGTGCATTAGCATCCCAATTTTTCCATATTCCTTCCAACATTTCTCATTTTCCTTTTTTGCATGTTAGCCAGTCTGATAGGTGTGAGGTGGTACCTCAGAGTTGTTTTAATTTGACTTTCTCTAATCAATAGTTATTTAGAGCATACATACACACACACACATACATACACACATATTTAATGTAGACAACAACAATTCCTTTGTCTTAAAACTTCATGTTTATATCTTTTGAGCATTTATCAATTGGGGGATGACTTGTATTCTTATAAATTTGGCTCAGCTATCTATATATTTGAGAAACAAGGCCTTTAGAAATTATATTTGCTATAATTTTTTCTCCAGTTTTCTGTTTTTCTTCTAATTTTGGTAGCATTGGTTTTGTTTTGCAAAAACTTTTAAAATAAATTATTTATTTTACATTTTGTATTGCTCTCTGTATCTTGTTTAGTCCTAAATTCTTTTCTTCTACATAGATCTTACAGGTAAACTATTCCATGCTCTTCTAATTTGCTTATGGTATCACCCTTTATATGTAAATCAGGTACTCATTTTGACCTTATCTTGGTATACAATATGAGATAATGGTTTATACTTAGTTTCTGCCATGCTGTTTTCTAGTTTCCCTGGCATTTTTGGTCAAAAAATGAATTTTATCTCAAAAAGCTTGGATCAAACACTATATTATTTTGATAATAACTACTTTAGAACACAATTTGAGATCTGGTATGGCTAGACCACCTTCCTTCACCTTTTAAACAGTTGATTTCCTTGATATTCTTGACCTTTTGTTCCAGATGAATTTTGTTATTATTTTTCTTAGTTCTATAAAATATTTTTGATTGTTTGATTGGTATTGCACTGAATAAATAGATTAATTTAGATAGAATTGTCATTTTTACTAAATTGGCTTGGCCTACCCATGAGCATTTCATACTTTTCCAATTGTTTTGATCTGACTTTATTAGTGTAAAAAATGATTTGTAATTGTGTTCCTATAGTTCCTGGGTTGGTCTTGGCAGATAGACTCCCAAGTATTTGATATTGTTTACAGTTATTTTAATTGGCATTTCTCTTTTTATTTCTTGCTACTGGACTTTGTCAATAAAATAAAGAAAAGCTGCTAACTTATGTGGGTTTATTTCATATCCCTCAACTTTGCTAAAGTTGTTAATTGTTTCAACTAGTTTTAGTTAATTCTCTAGTGTTCTCTAAGTATATAGCATCATATCATCTGCAAAGAGTGATCATTTGCTTTCCTCATTGCCTATTCTAATTCCTTCCGCTTCTTTTGTCTCATTGCTATATTTACTGTTGCTAGTACAATATTGAATTCTTAATGACTTTTCAAAATTTGCAGCTTTGCAATCATATTATTATAATTATTATTAAAAGCAGCTAGGTGGTGTGGTAGATAAAGTGCTGGAGTCAGAAAGACTCATCTACCTGAGTTCAAATTCCACCTCAGACACTGGCTATGTGACCTTGGGCAAATCACTTAATCCTGTTGGTGAGGTTTAAGGGGTTCAGGGAACCTATTAGACAGGGTTATCTGGAATGAATTCATGGACTCAAGCATTCTTTAAGTCAAAGTGGCAAAGGGTTATTGTAATGCCAATATGGCAAGCGGAGCTCTTTAAGGAACTTGCAACCTAATAGGAATGATGCTAAAGCTTATACAGGAAAAGCAGTGGATTATCTGGCAGATGTGCTAGTTGAGTGATAACTTACAACCTTGGTCACAGGTGTCATTCACTACTGGAAACCAGGGGAAGGGATTCAGCATGTATTTTTGGTCTGTTACATCTGTAGCAAGGTAGCTGTGAGAGTTGATGTCTATAGCTTGACCTCTGGATTGAATATGACAACTTTGGGAATCAATACATGAGAATTCTGTGATTACAAGATATCCCTGTTTTTACAAGAGAATTTCTTCAGAGGTCAGCTTGTTCTTGTGATGGAGAAAAATAGCTGTTTTACTAGGGCCCACTCATGACCTATTGCTAGGCATAGTGTCTTCGGGCTGGGGAGAAAACTGTCAGGGATAGTGTTTTTTGAAGCTAGGGAGAAATGTGATCTTGGAATTGGGGTCCGAGCACAAGCACCCAAGCACTCCATTACTATGTGCCTCAGTTTTTTATCTGTAAAATGAGCTGGAGAAGGAAATGGCAAAAAACTCCAGTATCTCTGCCAAGAAAAAACGAAATGGGATCATGGACCAAAAGGACTGGACAGCAGCAGCAACAATCATATGATTTCCCTCCTCCCGTTTATTGGGATTGACTTCTTTTGTTTCTGGTGACCTGAATTCAATATGGAAGCCCTAGCTGCTCTTCTCTTACCACCTTGTCATCTCCCTTGGAATTTCACTTCCCGGTAGTTGTTTCCCTCCAGTCTTTCTTGATCACAATCCTTTTTCCTTGTCAGAGAAAAAACAAAAGAAGCCAATTAGGAGTTGAGCAGTTCCTTTGGCTTGCCGCCCTCCTCTGTTGTCATCATATCCATACGGAGTTGTGTTCTTGTCTTTCCTTGCAGATTCCTGTGGCATCTTGCACTGGATAGGGCCAGAAAGAACCTAATGGACATGAGATCTTCCGTTAGCTCCCACCAGCATTGATCCTTTTTTATTGAATTATCATTTCCGTGAGGAATTGTTCTTTATCCAAACATCCCAATCCAAGCCAGAAGATGCAGCCTGGTCGGAGATGGCGGGCAGTGGCCAGAGGAGGGCAAGCAGGATGAGGAAGAACCTCAAGCCCGTATGAAGACTGCCTGAAGAAGCTGGAGCTATTTAGTTTGGAGAAGGCTTGGGTCAGTCATGACAGATGCCTTCAGTCATTTGAAGAGCTGTGCCATGGTAGGAGAATATGCCTGTTCTCCTTTGCCCTGGGTTAGAATCAGCTGAAGCTTGATGTGTGTGATGGTGGACTAGGAAGAGATTTATAAGCACTTAGAGATATCCCAAAGTGGAATGGACCCATACCTAGAGGGCATGAAGGGCTGCTTTAGGGGGCAGATGGGCCCCATCACTAGAGGGCATCACACAAAGGCTCACTTCAGCACTTTTTGGATATTTGGTAGGGAATTCTTGCCTGAGGATGGACCTGATGGCTCCTGAGGTTCCTTCTTGAGCTTCTGGGACATTGTACATGAGATAGCCATAGAAAGCTTTCCCAGCTTCCCTACAGTTGTTTATTTGTTTGTTTCAGAACAAGGAGAAGGAAAAGGAATTTCTAGTAAAGCAACTACCATCTGTCTTTCATTTAAAATGGCTCCAGGCAGGTAGGGCCTTGTGGCTCTCACCTCAGAGTAACATGGCTGCTGTAGCCCCTCAAGTTTTTGGGCTTGGGAATCCTCACCAAAACAGATGAGTTTGGTTACCTTTGGTCACCCAGGCCTGTGCTGTGCTGGGATGTTTTGGGGACATTGGTATACTTTAGTCTTCCTACAGAGCTGTTAACTAGGGCTCTCTGTACTCTGGGTTTGGAATTAACTGGAAGAATGAGGGCAGGGACAGGAAACAGCTCAGCTGAGCTGGGAGGGCATCAGATTTCTCTGGGGACTTTGCTCTCTGGCTGCTGCTGCTGCATCTGCTGCTGTCACTCAGGGTAAACTAGGGCCCTTGTCATGTGGATGGTGACAGCGAGCCTTGGCCCCTCCAGCTGCCTCCGAGGCTCCTCCAGGCCTTGGGTCACTTGGTAGCCTGAGAGAGGTTTGAGGCCTGACATAGCAAATCTACGGCAATAGGCCTTGATAGAGGCTGCACTAAGCCACTCTGCATTCTGTCTGTCATTGGTGCAGGGAAGGACAGCCCTCCTCAAACGTAGGGGATTCTCCAGCAGGGAGCGCTGCAGGGTCCTGGCTCTCTGTGTTCTGTGCTGGGTTCTCAGGAGTGACAAGGTGTGTGTGTGTGTGTGTGTGTGTGTATGTGTGTGTGTGTGTGTGAGAGAGAGAGAGAGAGAGAAAGAGAGAGAGAGAGAGAGAGAGAGAGAGAGAGAGAGAGAGAGAGAGAGACAGTGTGTGTGAGTGCAAGCTAGCTCTGTCTGGGGATCCCAAGGCCCTGGGTTCCACACTCCCAGCCGTGTAGTAAAAGCAGACCTTCCACCCAGCGCTTTTCCAGCATGATCTCATTTTTATCCGTACCACTCCCTGTAAGTTAGGGAGAACTTTTCTTACTGTTCACAATTTAACAGATTAAGAAACTGCAGTTTGGTGAGGCCAGCGCTCCTCTCTAGCTCTGTCCCTGGAGCAACCCAATCTGTGAGGGGGAAGAACCATACTGGCCTCCTCTGCTCAATGGAATACTTTCCACATTTCTTTCCATGGCAGCCTTCCACAGACCTCGCTCTTTCCCATTGGCTGCATCATTTTAGGCTCTGGCCACCAGGGTGGCTTCATGGAGGAAACTGCATTTGATCTGGGCCTGTAAGGCTGGATAAGATTCTGAATAGAGCTGGAATGTGAAAGAACAAAGTAATTCTCAGTTACATCAGCACTGTTGGGTTTGGGGACTGAGGAGTCCCAATTTCTTTTCCCAGCTAGTTCCCTGCAACTTTTACCATCCCAAACCCTTAAATGCAGCTAAAATGGCCTTGAGAGACAAAAGCCATTACAGGATAATCCCCACATGAGGTAAATGCCCATGAACATTTGGAGCAATGGCTTGCTCCAAAAAGTCAAACTAACTTCAAATCACATCTGTAAATTGTGCATTGGTTATAGGCAAGGCAGTCTTGAAACAAAGCCTCTGTGGGTGGCTTCTGGCATTAAAGCCAAGGCCAGGAGAAAAGCTAGGAGTGCAAGGAGGGGAGGTCAGAGACAAAGAGTGGATCCTTGTCATACTTCTAGGCTATCCACCTGAATCATGAAATTCAAGTCAGTGGAGATGAAACTTGAAATTGTCAACTTCTTGGGACCCTCCCTGAAGGACAAACCTGGGAAGATGGTGCCCGTTCAGACATAGACTTAGGCTGATTATTCTGTCAAGTTCAAGACTTGGGGCCAGGAAGAAAGCATCACAGTCTTGTCATGCTTGTTCATATTTCCATCACTGGGCGCTATAGCCCTAGAGGGGCAACCTGGAGTCACATGTGGCTCCATGATCATCTCATACTTGTGCATTATCAATGGGAGGGATGACCCGTGGGGAGCAGGACAGGCCTGGAATCCCCACATGGTGTCCAGGGAGGTTGGTGGCATTGAAGTGGTCCTAGCACCCCTGCCCCCTGCCCAGGGCTATCAGTAGCAGCTCAGCTCTGGTCTATGAGATGCTGCACCCGGCAGGAACTGAAGATGGCTCACGCCTTCACGACACCATCCTGCTGTGCTTGGCAGTACTGGGGACTGGCTCCAATGCCTCACTACTGGCAGGCTAAGCTCTTCAGGGATGGGGAAAGCTGGCTTTTCTGAATGTCCTGTGCCCAACTTTGTTCCTTTGAATGAGGCCTGAGCATGCCTGTGCCTTTTAGGACTTCAGCTATTCAGTTCAAAATCAGATGCCATGGGCAGGCATCAGTGTGGGGTTGAAAGGATGGTGGGTATTACTTCCCATGCACTGATCTGTGGATGGGTTGTTTGCCCCCAGATGACATTCTAGTAAATTGGATGACATCTAACAACTGTATAAAAAACAGAGAACACAGCTTGGAGATTGAGACCTGGTGGAGGCAGAAGAAGGAGAAGCAGTGGAAGCAGCAGCAGCAGCGGCAGTGGAAGCAACAGCAGCAGAAGCCGAAGCTGAAGCAGCAGGCTGCTGAGAGCAGGACCGACCTGCGTGCAGACCAGAGAATTCTGAGCAAGGGTTTGAGGCTAGTGGGTAATCTTCTTACTGGAGGGCCCTAGCATTGGGAGGAAGCACAAATATGATTTGGCTTACTGTCATAATGTTTTTCTGTAACTTCCTAGTTACTATTGTGAGGCAGACTTATTGGGCCTGGAAGCTTTTGACCAGGATATCGAACTGGGGACATTGTTCCATGGGTCTGCTACTTTGGAGCTTGAATAAATGCTTTAATTCCTCTGCCTTCTACTTAGAGAATTCCTTATATCCTGCGGTTCTGAACCATTCAGGCATATTTATGATTTTCTTTGAAATCATGAATTCTGCCTTCATGTTATAGAGGGCCTTGTAGATCTACCAGTAGCATCAACCTCTCTTGAGTAAGCCAGAGTCAGCTTTGTGCCCTGTCCTGGGACCAAGATGATTCTTTCCATCTTCTCCACATGTTTGGAGAACTCTGAAAGCAATAGACTAGAGGAGGAGACAGTGTGCATATGCATGTGTGTGTGTGTGTGTGTGTGTGTGTGTGTGTGTGTGTGTGTGTGGTGTAGGGCAGGGGAGTGTGAGATGAGATTTGAGAATTGCTTTGGGACCCTTTCCTGTCTCACTAGGTCAAGTCCAAGAGCTGTCCAAAAACAAGCGCCCAGTGGTCAGTTTGTCCATGTCCTCATGTGGTGTTATGCCCTACCCCCCCTTTCAGTTTCTCCACCTTGCCCCAGCTCACCCTACTCTTTTTACTCCAGTCTCCACGGACCCCACTGTTTGTGTCCCCATCTCCATGGAAATCTAATTGTGTTCTTTCCCTTTAAATACTCTATCCCTACCCCTACTTGCTGCTGTTCTATTTGAGTAATTACTCCAAACAGTTGCGCGCTTTGATAAATCTGCATCCAAATTTATATCTGGGTCTCGCTCACATTTTTTCGGCATGACGGTGGGAGGCACAAGGGGTGGGGCAGTAGAGGTGTCTCTGAACAGAATCATCTGCCTCGAACAGAGGCTGGGGCAGGCATGAGTGACCAGGCTCTGCAACAACAGCCTTGCTCCTGATGTAAGCCTGTTCCCACCGAGACTCCCTATTACCTACAGGCTGAATAGACAATCTTGGCTTTGGCTTCCAGTGCTCTTCTGGAGCAGGCCCTTTCCAGCCTTTTTACAGCTCCTTCCCTTCCTGTACAGTCTCATGGCACTGGCCTCCTGGCTATTTCTCGAACTTGAAGCTCCATCTCCCAATCCCGGGCATTTTCCAGGCTTTCCCTCCTGCCTGCTCATCTCTGCCTCCTGGCTTCCTTAAAGTTCCAGCTAAAATCACACCTTGTATCCCAGCTTTCCCTAGTCCTCTCTACTCTTACCAGGCTCCCTCCCAAACTGTACCAATAGATTATGACTACATCTGGTTTGCATATACTCGTTTGCATGCTGTCTCCCAACCGAAACTGTGAGGTCCTGAGAGCAGGGCCTGTCTTTGGTTTTGGCCTTTCTTTGTATCCCTAAAGCTTAGTCCAGGGCCTGGAACATGCTAGGAGCTTAGAAAGTGCTTGCTAAGTCATTCCCCAATGGAGAAATGGTCAAAGGATAAGAACAGGCAGTTTTCAGAGTAAGAAATTAAAGATATCTATAGGCATATGAAAAATGCTTGAAATCACTACTGATTAGAGAAATGCAAATCAAACCAACTCTTAGATACCACATCTCTCCTGTCAGATTGGCTAAAATGACAAAACAGGAAAATGATAAATGCTGGAGAGGATGTGGGAAAATTAGAACATTGTTACATTGCTGGTGGAGTTGTGAACTGATCCAGCCATTCTGGAGAACAATTTGGAACTATGCCCAAAGGGCTATAAAAATGTTCCTACCCTTTGACCCAGCAATACCACTTCTAGGGTTGTATCCTAAAGAGATCACACATGTGGGAAAACGACCCATATATACAAAAATATTTATAGCGGCTCTTTTTGTAGTAGCAAAGAATTGGAAATCAAGGGGATGCCCACCAATTGGGGAATGGCTGAACAAACTGTGGTATATGAAGGTAATAGAATACTATTGTGCTATAAGAAATGGGGATGATACGGATTTCATAACAACCTGGAAAAACCTACACAATATAATGCTGAGTGAGCGGAGCAGAGCCAGGAGAACATTACACACAACCACAGATACATGGATTCTGTGAGGACTAACCCTGATAGACTTTGCTCTTCACAGCAGCACAAGGTGCAAAGACAACTCCAAAGGACTCACGATGGAGAACACTACCTATATCCAGAGAAAGAACTATGGAGTCTGAATGCAGATTGGGGCACACTTTATGCTCGCCTTTCCCCCCCTTTTTTTTCTCTCTTTTGTTTTCATTTTTGGGTTTCTTTTGGTTCTGTTTCTTCTTTCTTATGATTCATTCCATTGGTCATAATTCTTTTCCACAACTTGACTAGTGTGCAAATAAGTTCAATGCGAAGTTATACGTAGAAGATATATCAGATTCCATGCCATCTTGGGGAGGGGGGGGAGGGAGGGAAGAAAGTCTGGAACTCAACATTATGTAGAACTGAGTGATGTAAACTAAAAAGAAAAAAAAAGAAAAAATAAAAATAATAAAAAGAAAGTGCTTGCTAACTGGATTTGAGACAGAGTATGGCCCATGGTTCAGGGACTTAGCCATCATGGGATTTCTCTTGCGGTCTTTCCAGCTGTTCACACACAGGTGGAACATTTTTTCCTCAATGGTTTTTGATAGAAAGCATGAAATGGACATAAATGTGGAGGCTTGCCTTCCCACGGTCCATTTCTTCACCAATCCGCATTAAGATGCATTGCTGCTGCCATAGCCTTCCTTTTCTCTCCCCACAGAAACAAAATATACAGACGTGTCCTTAACCTAGAAATTGCAGAATGTTCCCTGGCTTGTTGACACCAAAGTCACTTCAGGTTTGACCCTGTCCATTCATCTGTAAAAGCTGATGCCTCTGCTAATCGCTTCTTGGTAGACTCACTGCTCTGTGGCCATGCAGGCCAAATCAGCCCAGCTTCTTGGTTCCCCAGGTAGTGCTTCTTTCCACAGCATCTCCATGATGTAACAGGGGCCTTCCCTCAGTCTGGCTTTTACTAGCATAGCTGGGAACTTGATATCCAGTGGATGCCAGTCCCCACAATGAGCCTTTGGAAAGAAAAGAATCAAATTAATGGTTCTGAATCTTTGGAAGTTGCCCTTTGATAATCACTTCCTTCACCATGGCCTCATCGTTGCCAGATATTTGGCCCTATGTTTTTCAGGCTTCAGGATCATATCACAGCATTGCTTCAAGCTAGAGCCCTGAAGGTCAGCGGAGGGAGGGTCAGGTTCTTACCTAGTGTGGGCCTCTCTAAGACTGCTGTGTTGAGGTGCTATTCAACTACTTAGGTACAGAATTCAGGGTCGGTGGGGACTGGATCTCCTTGACTCTACTTTCACAAGTCTCCAAAGCTATTGGAAACATTCTGGGTCCATGATGCTTTTACAAGATGTTTTCAAAAGACTGTGAAAGTATCAAGACTTTGAGAGTACCTGAGAGCCACACGCTACTCGAAGGCAGCTGTCATGTGACAGAGGGATGAGATCATGGATAAACAGCATTGGCTCTGGGGTCTGAAGATCTGGCTTCAACTCTTACCTTGGAGGCCTACTACCTGAGTGACCTTGGACAAGTCACTTATCCACTTTGGGCCTCAGTTTCCTTCTCTGCCCAATGAGGGCTTGAACAAATTGCCCTCTGAGGTCTCTTCCAGTTTCAGAATCCTGGAGTTCTGATACTGTGACTTGTGTTTGGCCTCAGGGGACAGAACTGGGAGCAATGGACAGAAGTTGGGGAGAGGTAGACTTTGGCTCAATAGATGGAACAAATGTCTTGAGAATTATAATTACCTGAAAGTGGAAAAGGCTGCCTCAGGAGGGGAGCTAGTTTGCTTCGCAGTTATGAGAAGTCCTAGTTACCAGGAGTGAGTTCTCCGTTCTGATCTTAGATTGAGACTGGATGGTCATGGATGTAGTAGGTGGGATTATTGCTTAAGGATGGGTTGGGCCAGACAGATTCTGAGGTCTCTTCCAACTCAGTGTTATTTTAAATTATCTCATTACATAGAATTCCTTGGTTATTAGACGTAGAAAAGGGAGCTTGGGGATAAATGAGTTCAACCTGGTCATTCAACACATGAGAAAATTGAGGTCAAAATATGTCCAATGGCTTGATCCAAGTCAAAGAGCTAGTCAAATGCAAGAGAAGGGTGGACCCCGAGAGCTAGGGGTCAGTGTTCCTTCTCGTACACTGTACCTCTTTTGTAATTTTTTCTTTCTATTTTTTTTTTTGTTTTGGAGGCAACTGGGGTCAGATGACTCACCCTGGGTCATGTAGCTGGTAAGTATCTGAGTCCGGTTTGAATTCAAGTCATCCTGATTCCAGGGCCAGCACTCTTTCTACTGTGTCACCCGGCTGCCCCACCTCTAGTCCTTCTAAATGATCTCGAATTGTTATTTTAAAAACAAAATTGGTCAGTATGTGCAGTGAATGCGCAGGGAGGGAGGCTCTGTACTGTGGCTGGAGAGGGAAGAATTATAGCTGATATGCAGGGGAAGATAGCGGGAGTTGGAGGGATGCTTCTGTACCACTAAAATGTGTAAGTCTCTTGAAGCCAAAGTCCCCATGTCCCAGAGCCCTATCTGTCAAACAGGTCCGAGCCACCTCCCCACCCCCACCAAACCAGACTCTCCCAGAGATAATGCTCTTTTCTGTCCCTACACTCCCTGTCTTGACTTTGCATGTGAACCTGGCAGGCATTTTACTTCAGGTGCACCATTTTACAAAGTAACCGAACGGAAATGAGGAGACCCCAGAAAGGTCTGGGCCAGGGCCAAGTGAGAAGGGGAAACAGGTGCAGGGCACCCTTGGTGAGTCTGAGTGAGCCCGAGTCTCACCATAATCTCCTGACTGGAGATGTTTAGGTGATGTCATTTCTGGAAGATGAACAGAGGAGGCTCCCCTGACGTGGGAGTCTGAAGAAACTGGATAAAATCCCAGTGGCTGAACACTCAAATGTAGAGGGTGAGGTTTGAGGGCAAAATCCTAGCATCCAGAGTTGGAAGAGCCTTCTGAGTCCATCCCATCTGTCACAGAGCTGAAGCAGAGTCCTCTTTAGAAATAGATGATGGATCATGAGCTTTTCCTCAAAGGCTCCAGTAACTAGGAGCCCACCTCCTCTTTAGGAAGTTCATTCCACTTTTGGGCATCTGTAATTTGAGGTCATTTTCCCCTAAATCAATTTGAAATCTTCCTTCTGTGACTGCCCTCTGTGGCCACATTGAACAAATTGGATCTCTTTTCCATACGGGAGCCTGGAGGTCTTCCAGCAGAGCCTAGCTCATGTCTCATCAGGGATGTGCTGGGTCAGAGAGCCACTGCTGTTCCTTCCATGTTGGAGAGCCTATATGCCAAATATCTCATCTGGTTCACAGTGACAGAGCTGGGGCGAGCCCGTCATTGCTCCTTTCACCCCATCCCACTTGATGAAGCCAAGCCTCCTCCTTACCATCACCAGGCATGGGCCCCTTGGACGAAGCCCCATATTCTTCTGCCCCCTTTTCTAGTAGGACAGTGCCTAAGGGAATTGTTTGCTTTGGTCACTGGGGACAGAACCTGCACACTTTCCTCCTCCCCACCCCACCCCCATCCCCTCCTTCTTACACTAGGCAGCTGGCATTAGAGTGGAGGAGCATCCATTGAAGGTGGTGAACTGCACACCTGGCAGCAGCTGGGGGAAGGCTGAAGGGCTTTCCCTCTAAGTCTGAGATGAATTCTAATGGCTTTCCCATTCCCTGCTGTTTTCATTATTGGCACAGCTGCTTCTGGTATGCTCAGGATGGGGAGATACTTGGTTTTTCTCTAGTAACTAATGGTTGCAAGGATAGGCTTCATGAGAATTGCCCAATTGCTTTCCCTCCCTCTGCCCCTTTTTCTGGGCCATGTGTTGGGGACAATATTGCCAATGTCCCTGCCTTCCAGGATCTTCCTTCCACTGGGCCAACTCCAGCTGCTCATCCCCTTGTTTGGTTGAAAGAACCCCCTAAATGTCTGGATTAAGCATGACCAGACACAACAGGTGTGGCTACTCTTTGCTGCTGTTGAAGGGGCAAGGAAGAGGGAGTCAAAAGTGACTTCTTGCTGCCAGAATTGGCCTAACCCTCATCCCTAGTGGGATGAAAAGGAAAAAGGAGCCAGGCAGAGCATTCCTTGTCTGAGGCCTCCAAAGGAAGAAGAGCAATGCTGAGATGTCTGGAATGAGAAGAAGGAAGTTGGAGGGGCAAGATGCCCAGCCCCAATCACAGGGCACTTAGTGACACAAGGTTGGGAGGAGCAGTGAGGAGTATACCTGCCATTGTGGCCCCCCAGACAAACAACAAGATCATGTGACTATTGGCAGGGCACTGTGTTCGGCACTGTGGATAAGTAAAGAAGAATGGGACAGTCTCTGTCCTCATGGACCTTCCATCCTTCTAGAGGTGTGTGTGTGTGTGTGTGTGTGTGTGTGTGTGTGTGTGTGTGTGTGTGTGTGAAGGGATTGAACTTGTCCGATGAGAAATTCAATGAAAAGCAAAGTAGAGAGAAACACTAACAGCTTGGTGGGGGTGGGGTGGGTGGGGGTGGCAGTTAAGGGAGGACTTCATGGAGGAAGTGACTCCGGAGCTGAGCCTTGAAGGATGACAAGGATTCTGAGAGGCAGATGGGGAGTGGTTCCTCCAGGGATGGGAGGTGGGTCGTACCAATGGATATGAGTGGGAGCTGGACTGTCACACTCAGGGAAGAACCAAAGAGAGTCTAGTTTGGCAGGACCACTTAGCATGAAGGTAAATCATGCAAAACAGGGTTGAGAAGGTACTGGGGAGCCAGAGCAGATTAGGCCTCAAGCATCAGGCTAAGGAATCCTCCCTTTATTTTGCAACTTGTAGGGAGCCACCCAAGGTATTTGAATGGGGAGAAGGAATAAGCAGTTAAGTGCCTACTAGGTGCCAACCACTGTGCTACATGCTTTAAAAATATTATCTCATTGGCTAAGATGACAAAACAGAAAAATGACAAATGCTGGAGAGGATGTGGGAAAATTGGAACACTGTTATATTGTTGGTGAACTGATCCAGTCATTCTGGAGAACAATTTGGAACTATGCCCAAAGGGCTATAAAAATGTTCCTACCCTTTGACCCAGCAATACCACTTCTAGGGTTGTATCCCAAAGAGATCACGCAAGTGGGAAATGACCAGTATGTGCAAAAATATTTATAGCAGCTCTTTTTGTGGTGGCAAAGAACTGGAAATCTAGGGGATGCCCAATTGGGGGATGGCTAAAAAGTTGTGGTATATGACAGTAATGTAATACTATTGTGCTATAAGAAATGAGGAGCAGATGGACTTCATAATAACCTGGGAAGACTTATATGATCTGATGCTGAGTGAGGGGAGCAGAACCAGGAGATCATTATACATGATTACAGGCACACGGTATCTGTAAGGACTAACTTTGATGCATTTGACTCCTCTCATCAATGCAAGGTTCAAAGACAGCTCCAAAAGACTCATGAGGGAAAGAGCTCTGCATATCCGGAGAAAGAATTATGGAGTCTGAATGCAGATTGAAGCAAAGTATTTGCTCTCTCTTTTTTCCTTCTTTTTTAGTTTCGTTTCTCCTCTCTCATGATTCATTCCATTGGTCATACTTCTTCTTTACAACTGGACTAGTGTGTAAATAAGTTCAATGCAAAGGTATACGTAGAACCTACATTGGATTCCATGCCATCTTGGTGGGGAGAAGAGGGAGGGAGAGAAAATTTGGAACCAAAAAACTTGTGGAACTGAGTGCTGTAAACTAAAAATAAAAAAAAAAATTTATTGAAAATTAAATATTATGTCATTGGACTCTCTCAAGAACCCTGGGAGGTAGGTGCTACTATCATGCCCAATTTACAGATAAGGATACCGAGACAAACAGAGGCCAAGTGGCTTGTCTGGGGTCACACAGTTGGTAAGTTCCTGAGGCTGGATTTGAACTCAGTCTTCCTGACTCCAGGCCCAGTGCTCTGTGCCGACTGTGATGCCTCCTAGACGCAGAGGTACAAGCATGCCCAGGTAGTGGCATCATCACACCTGTATCTTATATAATTGTTTTGGCACTTGTGCAGAAAATGGCTTGGTGAAGAGAGACTGAAAAAGAAGCAGGTGAAATGATGACAAAGTCCTTACCTGACAGGTGATGGCCATGCGAGCCTGAAGAACAGCCGAGGCTCTAAGATGGAGTGGCCCATTCTCCAGCAGGGTAGGTAGCTGGTTACAGATGAGTGGGAGGGGGAGACATGCAAGGCTGGGAGGGGATGCTTGCATGCCTGGAAGATGGAGGGGCTCCCACCAGAAAGAGGAGAATTGGGCAGAAGGCCAGGGGAAGAGAAAAGGCAAGCATTCCCTTTGAGACATGCTCAGTTGGCAAGGTCTACAGTGAATGGGCTGAGCAGTGTGCCAAAGCCATGGGCCTCCCCCTCACATTGATCCCAAATGACCATAGGGACTCGCCCCTGAAAGCACAGCCTCAGAGGGCAAGCTGGCCAGCCTGGGCCTGCTGGGGCCCCTGCCCCTCGGTATCTCAGGCAGGGCAAGGTCCTTCTCTATTTCTTGCAGCCCTCCAAGAGAAGGTATTCTGCTGCCTCTGCCCTCCTCCCCTTTGTCTCTCCCTTCACTGAGCAGGGGAGGAGAGGAGAAGCCTGGGTTAATCCTGGCTTGAGTAGCCTGTGTAACTTTCAGTTTCTAACACAGGACGGGGGCTGCCCTGCAGAGTGCTGCTCACACCTGTTCCATCTGCCCCAGAGGACCTGTGAGGTTCATGAAAATCGTGGAGAAATGATCTTGGAGGAAATATGTGGGAGGGATTGAACTTGGCCAGTGAGAAATTTAGTGAAAATCAAAGTAGAGAAAAACACTGACAACTTGGTGGGGGTGGGGTGGGGGCCATTAAGGGAGAACTTAGAGGAAAGGGAGGACTGAGGATTGAGAGGAAACAGGCAAATAGCAAGAGAGAACTTAATATAAGCATCAACAGATGTGGCCACATACATGCACACATGGACACACATGCATGTACACATGAGCACACATACAAACATGTGTGTACATGCATGCTCACATTCATACATTGGTCTTTGATATGTATTTTCCTTCTCTGGACCCACGCATTCTTCGACCTTCTTACTCTGATGACGACCTTGCTGTCCGCTGTCTCTGCTATGGGTGCTCCGTCTATTGGACAGATTGGACTTACTCTTAGTAAGAATGAACGAATGGATGAAAATTATTTTAAAGGGCTTACTATGTGCCAAACACTGTGCTAAACAGGGTGGATACAGAAGAAAGCAGTCAGCCTCTGCCCTTGAGGACACACATTCTGACAGGCAGTCAGTGTTCATTCATTTTTCAGTCATGTCTGCCTCTGTGAATCCCTTTAGTGGTTTTTTGTTTTGTTTTGCTTTGCAAAGATATTGGAGAGGTTTGCCATTTCCTTCTCCAATTCATTTTACAGATGAGAAAACTGAAGCAAACAGGGTGAAGTGACTTTCCCAGGGTCACACAGCTAGGAAGTGTCTGAAGCAGATTTGAAATCAGGAGATGAGTCTTCTTGACTCTAGGCCAGTGCTCTATCCACTGCCCTACCCAGCTGCCCGATAGGTATCTCTAGCTGCTCTAAAAAGTAGAGAAAACACATAAAGGAGAGTGGTGGTCATGAAGGGGGTTTTGGTCTAGAGCATCATAGTGATGATGAGCAGTATGACAGTGGAGTATAGAGTGATATATTCACTTATGGAACCGTGGCAGACTTGGCTTGACTGCTTCATGAATCTAGAACTTGGGGACAATAAAGAGAGTAAAGGATGTATGTGCTTGGAGGTGAGGTAAGAAAATTGTGGAGGACAGTTACAAATACCAAATCACAGATTTCCAAGTTTGCATGTACGCATATGCATATATGTGTGTGTATGTAAAATTTGATCCCCACAACACTCCTGGGAAGAAGACACCATTATTATCCCCATTTTACAGGTTTTAAAAAAAACAAACTAAAGCCTTTTGCCAGTGACATTTTTTCCAGTAACTTCCCAGAAGCATTTCCCTTTGACTTTCCCAGGATAGATTACACAACTAAGTGTCTGAGGTGAGGTTCAAACTTGGGTTGTCCTGACTCCAAGTGTTGCTCTCTTTCCATGTTATCACTTGGCTTTTTCCCAGTAGCCTTTCTATGTGATTTCCATCCATGCCCTCTTAGAAATCCTCCTCTGAGAATCCATCCAATCTTCTGGAGGCTCCCTTGATTTTTTTTTTATGATCTTGTAGATCTCAGTGAGCACCTGAGCCATGTGCGTATTGTTTATATGCTGAGGTGTCTCTCACAGTCTACAGTGGTCTGGGTTGGGGCCCCTTCTTTCTTTGTCAGGTTTCAATCCAACATGCACTAATTGAACTCAAATATTCCAAGCTCTCTTCTCTTCCTATTTTTCCTACTATTATTGAGTGAACCACCATGCACCCAATACCCAGTCTCACAACCCAAGTGTCATCCTCAACTTCTCACTCTACCCTTGTTACCAAGTTCTGTTGCTTCGACCCTCAGAACAACTCTCCTCCCTTTCTCCTCTGTCACTGCCCCAACCATGGTTCAAGCCCTCATTGTTTCACACCTGGACAACTTGCAATAGCTCTTGGTGGGTCTGCCTGTCTCTCTAC
This sequence comes from Trichosurus vulpecula, assembly GCF_011100635.1. NCBI lineage: Eukaryota > Metazoa > Chordata > Mammalia > Diprotodontia > Phalangeridae > Trichosurus > Trichosurus vulpecula. The sequence goes on along the minus strand of NC_050581.1, from coordinate 206,398,350 downwards.
ACTCTAATCCATCCTCCAACCAGCTGGTAAAGTATGACCATGTCACCTCCCTATTTATTAAACTGAAGTACTTCCCCAGCATCTCCAGGATCAAATGTGAAATCCTTTGTTGGACATTCAAACCCCTTCACGATCTGGTTTCCTTCTACCTTTCTAGCCTGTTGTCTTTTAGTCATTTTTTAGCCATGTCCAACTCTCTGTGACCCCATTTGGAGTTTTCTTGGCAAAGATACTGGAGTGGTTTGCCATTTCCTTTCCTAGATCATTTTACAGAAGAGGAAACTGAAGCAAACAAGGTGAAGCTTCACCCAATGTCATATAGCTAGTAAGTGTCTGAGGCCAAATTTGAACTCAGGTCCTCTTGACTCTAGGACTGCCACTCTATCTACTGTGCCACCTAGCTGTCTATCTCCTTTCTAATCTATTTATGTCTTATTCCCCTCCACATACTCTGTGATCTCATGACACTGACCTCCTTGCTGTTCCTCAAACAAGACACTCTATTCCTGATTGTGCATTTTCTCACATTATCTGTTCCTTAAGTCTGGAATGCTTTCCTTTCTCACTTCTATCTCTTGCCTTCCCTGACTTCCTTCCAGTTCTCACCTTCTACAGGAAGTGTTTCTCAGGCCGCCTTCATCTTAGAGACTTCCCTCTATTTATTATCTTCAATTTATCGTGTGTGTGTATGGTAAATTAAATATATGTGTATATATGATAAACTATATAGATGTTTATATGTATATGTATATGTGGTTGTTTTCATATTGTCTTCCCCATTAGACTATGAGTTCCTTGGAGGGAGGGGCTGTCTTTTACCTTCCTTTGAATACTCAGCATTTAACATAGTGCCTGGCACACGGCAGGCAATTAATAAAGGCTTTTTGACTTGTATGAGATCCGTATAGTGTTTTCTGAAAGGGAATATAAACAAATAAACATCTTTCAGAATCATATTGTATATTACAAAAAATAATCTCTTGCATTCCTCCTCTTTGGAAGTCTTCAAGCAAAGCGAAATGACCCTTCATTGGTCATGGTCTACAGCAGATTCTTTCATATTTGGGTGGAACTCAAGGCCTCTGAGGTCCTTTCTAACTCTGAAATGCTTGATTTCTCTGCCCTAACCCAAGCTATTTAAATGGTTTAATTACATTATTATTCTATCTTCCTTTTAATTTATTTTTGCCTCTTTTCCCTCATACCACTCCATGCCTCAAGTATAGCTTGGAATCTTCCCTGCCCACCAATCTTCTTAACTGAAGCAGCATTCATTCATGGACTTGTTTTTAGGAAATGATATCTTACCTCTCCAGTCTTATATTCTTTAACTTCTAGTGTGTTCTGAAATCCACTTTGCCATTCATAAGCTATATTATCTTTAACCTTCTCTCTTTACCTCATGCATTGTAGTGCTTCTGGGGCATAGGTCTGAAGTATTGTTCCCTTCCACTAACATACTTTACCTACAGTTGTGGCCTCTGCCTGGTGGGAGCAGTTGCTCCCATCAAGGTGGTGTCAGACTGGGTTGATGCTAAGGGGAAATTAATAGATTCCACCACAACTAGAGCTCAAATAGACTTATGCTGTTAGTTGAGCAGGGTGTGGGATGGAGAGGAGCAGGACCAGAGAGTAAATTCTCCATTGAACCTATCATTTCAGAAATATTTACATTGGTTAGAATGTTCCCCATCTTCTCTTGCCTTATTTTTGGTTACTTCATAGCTGTTGTATCACTTGCTGATCTGGGCTGGTCGGATTTGGAATTTAGGTTAAGAATGAAAGTTCTGAGGCCAAGGGCTTTTCCCTTTTTTCCTTCAAATCTTCAGCACCCTACCTAAAACCTCACATGGAGTTAGTGCTTAATAAATATTTTTTGAATAGAGAATCAGCTTACCCAGCCATCTTCCCAGTCACATTTCCTCTATTTCTCCTTCTTTGTTCCATAGTGAGAAAATGTATACCAAAATGTTAAAAGAAATAATTCTGTTAACTCCAACTTAAAACATGACTGTGGGGAAGGGAAAGTCAACTGGTAGAAGAATCATTTCCATCAGTCTTTATTTTTTAAAGCCAAAAAACCCCTGTCTTTCTTATTCTTCTTTTCAAAGAATATCAGAATAATTTCTGAGTATTCTTCTGTCTGTCATTCTCACCCTTTTAAGCCTTTCCTGAAATCAAAGGAAAAAAAGTTAAGGAAAAAACATTTTCTCCCATTGGTAAATAGCCAAAAGATATGAACAGATAAGTTTCGAGGGAAGATTCCATACTATCTGTAGCCATATGAAAAAAATGTTCCAAATTACTAAAAATTAGAGAAATAGGAAATAAAACAACTTGGAGATTCTACCTCACACCCAACATATTGTCAAGGCTGACAATAATGGAAAATGACAAATGGAAGTGATTTGAAAGTGATGGAGGAAAAGAGCACATTGTTGCACTGTGAGTGGAATAGTGAGGACCTGGTCCACTCATTCTGGAAAGGAATTTGGAACTCTGCTTGGAAAGTTACTGAACTGTGCGTCCTCTTTCACTGAGAGATAGCTCTACTAGGTCTATACTCCAAAGAGATCAAAGAAAGAGGAAAATGTCATCTATGTACATAGTTATTCATAGGGTCTCTTTTTGTGGGGAGAGAGAATTGAAAACTAAGGTTGTGCTCACCAGCTGGGGAATGACTGGGCAATCATGGTATTCTAATGTGTGATGGAATACAATTGTCCTATAAGAAGTGAAAACAAATGGTTGTAGAGAAACCTGGGAAGAATTTATGAACTGATTCAATGTGAAGTGAGCAGAACTATGAGAATAATTTATACTATTAGTATCAAATCTAGCCTCAGACACTTGCTAGCAAGTCACTTCACCTTTTTGCCTCAGTTTTCTCATCTCTTAAGTGGGGATAATAAAGATACCTACCTCCCAAAATTGTGAGGATCAATGAGATAATAATTGTAAAGTGTTTAGCACAGTTCATGGCACATAGTGAACACTATATGGATGTTAGTAGTTATTGTTATGATTATTACTGCTACTATTGTGACAACTAACAACTCTGAAGGGTATAAATTCAGATCAATGCAATTAGCCACATAATTCTGACTACTGCTGATGAAGAATCCTGTCTATCTCATGGCAGAAGGACGATGGACTGAGATGCACAATGAGACTCACATTTTCCCATGTGACTGGTGTAGAGGGGATACAAGGAAATGCTTGATAATTGAAAAAAATCATGAAAGAAGTTCTCAAAAAGAAAAAAAAAAGAGAAAAACCAAAGGCCACATTGACCGTATCAGTCACTGTATGCAGCAATCTGTGCCCATCGGCATGATTATTCATTTCCCTCAACTGGCACAATTGACCCTCTTATATTCTTGGTTCTACTTTACTCTGCACTCACTTTACTCATGTACATCTTTCTAGGCTTCTCTTAATTCTCAGATTTGTACTTTACCATGGTGCATTAATATTTCAATACATTCATTAACCCTAACTTGTTTAGCTATTCCTTAATTGACAAATAGCCACTTCCTTACAGATCTTTGATTTCTCAAATAGGGATACTATGAATATTTTGGTGCATATGAGATTTTACCTCCTATGGGTACATACCTGGGAGTGGGACTCATGAGTCAAAGATATGAACAAACTTTCCCAGACTTCTCCCTGATGACTTAGCTGACATCTCACCCTAGAACTTCTCTCAGTACCTGGGGTCCCCTCACCTTGGAATATCCCTGTGGCCTTCTCATCCCACTGCCATTCTGGAACCTTTATCCTATTGGTGAATTCCTTCTGGGACCTCCATCTTGGAGAGAGGTCCAGGCTGGCCAGGCCTCATGGCCTCATTCACCTCCTGGATCTGCTTCTGACTCTCCAGACTTCAGACTCCCAACCTCTGGGTTTGTACCTTTCCCCTTCTCATTCCCCCCACTCACTTCAGCTCCCTTTGGTCTGTTGTTTCTCTTCGTCGGAGTATAAGCTACTTGAAGGCAGTAACTCTCTCTGTCTCTGTCTCTGTCTCTGTCTCTCCCCCCACTCAGTGTTTGTATCCCCAGTGCTTAGCACAGTGCTCATCACATAAAAAGGTCTTCGTATGTATTTTTTACCTTGCCACGCATTGCCTTGCCTTCTCACCCTGGAGCTTCCCCCACACCATGCAGGCTTCCATTGGTGACTTCATTCTGGGGCCTCCATTTTGAAAATGGACCCAGGCTGGCCATACTTCATTCCCCTCCTGGATCTGCTTTGGATTCCCAGGACTCAGTAGGTCCCTCCAGTACCCCATCTTTGGTATATTGTCTTTAGATATTGGAATTAAGTTCCCTGAGAGAAGAGACTAGACCTCTTTGCCTGTATTTGTATCCCCAGCACTTAGTATAGTGCTTGACACAAGCTTGTTTCCTGCCTTGTTGCCTGCCAGAGGAATAGTTCAGTGATTTTTCTTTCTCGTGTAATCCCCAAATGGTTGGACTATTCCACTCACAGTATGTGAATGGACCCATCCTCCTCCAGCCCTCTGGCTGAACTCTTCCCACCTTTTGTCATCTTTGCCAGTGAAATCTCAGTATTAGTGACATTGGAGGAGTGCTCTTAAACGGAGTGATCTGGACATTCTTCCTTGAGCTTTCTAGTCCCAAAGATATTTCCTGTAAAAGGATTGTAGGGACCTAAGATGAATAAGTGAAGTGTTTTCTTTAGGGTTATTTGAAGTGTTGAATGGAGAACAGTGCCATCCTCATGACATGTATCTGTCAAGTGACAACTCTTTGATGACCCATCTTCCAAGAGAGCAATGAGAAAATGGCCTCCAAGGCTACATTCTTTTTTTAATTAATTTTTTTATTCATTTTGAACTTAAATACAAAAAGACAAAAAGGACCATTTCATGTATACCATGCAGCATAAAAAGAGGATTCAATATAAAACCATGAATTTACATTTCACATTGTTCATTGTTTTGAAAAACTACATGATAAATACTTCACATCATTTTAAAAGCTTTCCAGCTATTCTGTGTTTCCCTTTAAATTTTCTTTTGTTCTCTAGTGCATGATTTTCATTTTTTTCTCTCCCTCCCTCCCCACCCTGCCCTAGAGAAGGCTACTATTAGATACCAATATATATGTATCTACATAAATATATACATATTATGTATATATATGTAAAACTATACTATGAGTACTTCTATTTATCAGTTAGTTCTCTGGATATAGATAGCATCTTACTTCATAGGTCCTTGTTAGTTGATCTGAGTATTTCTAATACTCAAAATGATTTAGCTGTTCTTAGAACAATATTGCTGTTACTGTATACAATGTTTTCTTGGTTCTGCTCGTTTCACTCTTCCTTATTTTTTATGTGTCTTTCCATGTTTTTCTAAAATCAGCCAGTTCATCATTTCTTATAGAACAGTAATATTTCCTCACAATCAAATACCCATAACTTATTTAGCCATTCCCCAACTGATGGGCATCCCCTCAATTTCCAGCTCTAAATATTTTACAAAATCAAAGTTTGTTCCTTTCCCCTAATCACCTTGGGTAACAGACCTGACAACGGCATTGCTGGGCCAAAGGGTATACATGGCTTTGTAGTTCTTCAGGCACAGTTCCGAATTGTTTTCCAGAATGGTTGGACTAGCTCACAGCTTTATTAAGAGCGCATTAGTTTCCAATTTTTTTACACGCTCTCCAGCATTTGTCACTTTCCTTTTCTGTCATATTAGCCAATGTAAAAGGTGTGAGGTGGTACCTCTGAGTTGGCTTCATTTGCATTTATCTAATTAATAGCAATTTAGACCAGTTTTTCATGTGATTATTGATAGTGTTGATTGCTTCTTCTAAAAACTGCCTGTTCATAATCTTTGACCATTTATCAATTGGGAAATGACTCGTATTTTTTATAAATTTAGTTCAGTCTCTTATATCTTTGAGGAAAAACATCTTTCTCAGGGAAAGTTTCTGCCTTTTTTGCCAATCTACTTGTTTTCCTTCTAGTTTTGGCTATATTAGTTTTTTGTGCATAAACCTTGATTTCATGTAATCAAAATTACCTTTTTAATTTTCCATGACCCTCTCTATCTCTTGTTTGGTAATAAAGTCTTCCCTTATCTGTAGATCTGAGGGATTTTTCCTTGCTTACCTGATTTGCTAATGATCCAAGGCCATATTCTGACAGTGGTAGAGAGGGAAAGTCCAGGTATTATGAAGAACCCAAGACTAGGAGTCAGGGTGTAGAGGTCCAGGCTTAGCTTTTTCTCTAACTACTTGGGGAATTAGGAAAGTCATATCATCATTATGGGTCTCATGCTTCCTCCCCTGTAAAAAGAGTCCCTAGTCAGTAGTTGATAACAATTTATCAAGTGCCCAAGAAGGGCCATGTACTGTGCTAAGCACTGGGGATAGAAAGAAAGGCTAATGACAATTCCTACCCCCGAGGACTTCACCATCGGGAGGCATTTAGGGTTAGGGTTAGAGTTGAGAGGGTTAGGGTTAGAGTTGGACTGGGACAACACATAGAAAGGAACCAGAAAAGTTGAGGTGGTGGTGGAGAAAGTACTCAGTGTAAAGTCTTACTGCTCGGTTGGAAATGATGAAGTGACTGAACTGGGTACCCACCTAAAGTGGAGGATCTGGGAGGAGCTCTCCAAGGTTCACCCTCTATTCTCTCCAATGAGACGGCACACATTTGATGATTTAGGAAACCTTTTCCAATTATGACTTTATCTAATTCTTTTTTCTTGTAGAAGGAAACAGATAGTTGGTATTGGCTAGATAAACAAGTGGCCTTTCCCTAAAAGAAAAGTTCTCCAGCCTGACCTGAGGCCTTCTGGGAAGCTCTTGGAGTCCTCTAGACAATTTCTTGGCTGCTTGTTGGTACCTTTATGTGGTAACAACATCTGGATTTTTGTTCTTGGTCCGCCTTAAGAATTCACCAAATGTGTTTAGGAAAAGGCGACCACTCCTCTGGGCTCTTACCAAGAGAAGTGTCATTATGTATGTCTTTTTGGGGGGAAGTTTTTTTTTGCATTTGTGAAAATTAGGTGGGCTAAATGATCTATTGAGCCAATGACCTAGTCTTGCTTGGGCTACTACTACTAAAGTGATCTCTAAGGAATGTAGCTGATGGGAAATGAGCTAGATCTGGGTTTAAATACCTGACGTGAAATCTCAGATTTACTATCTGTGTAATCTGGGGCAAGTCTTTTTCCATCTTTGAGAATGAGCTTCTTCCTAAGAGTCAGTGGTAGGATTTGATCTCAGATTCTCTGACTCCAGAGCCAGTGTCCTTCCCCCTGTCTCATGCTTTGATAGTCCTGCTGTGTACAGATGAAGGACATTTCAATAGGGCACATGTGTCATTGTTTCATCCTAGTCTGGGGATTTTCTGCTGCTGACCCTTTAGGTCCCATTGAAGTGAGCCCCTGTTTTTGAAAGTCTAGAGATGTTCTTAATGGTTTTTAATGGAGGCTTAATCAAAATAGATATTTTTCTTACCAAGGGGAAGGTTGTGATGGTAAAATCAGAAAGATGCATGTTTGAAAGTCATTCTATTTCTATTCCAAGGAATGCCAGGGGACTCAAATAAATGAACAAGTAAAACCAAGTATGCCCCAGCAGCTGCCTGGCTCAGATGGATACATCACCAGAGGCAAGGGAAGCTTCAATTTCCAAAGGTTCCAGTTTTGTTCTGAAATGAGACTGGCAGCTTACAAGTGAGTTCTAATTTTGCTTTTACAAAGTTTTCCTCACTATGCCCAGACTTACCTTTAGGAGTTTGACCAGTGAGTGTGAGAAGAACAAATGGGGAATGATGTTTCTTTGAAATCCTTGAAACTCATCTTAGAAATAATGAAAACAGACCCATCTTTTGTGTCATGGGCTCTAAAGGGAGATGCCACTCACGAGGACCATTGTACTGAATTCCATTCCCTCTTTCTTATTAGCAACAACATTTTTAAAAGATAGCAATGGTGGCGGGGTAGCAGACAAAATATTACGATGGAAACCACTGAAAGAACTTCCAGCCAATCTGGTGAGGGCTTTGTTTAGTTGTTTGTTGAATTTCTCAATCTTCTCACCCTCTGTGGAAGACAAGGATACATAAGCTGAAATTATTTTCATGCTGATATTTTTGTAAATATTTATCATGAGTCCTTTAGGTATGAGATAGTCAAAGATGTTTCATTTCTTTTTAAAATTTTCTTCTCTTGGTGCATTAAAAAAAACAACTCTTTTATTCGCCTCTCCAAAGAATGGATCTCTGATCTATCCCTCCCTTGAGTCCTATTTGGATCGCATGTAGATTACCTTGGATTCCAAAGACTATGAAAGGAGATCCCAAGCTCTGGTAGGTTCTAGCCTGATGGAGGGGCCCCAAGCAACACTTATCTGACACTTGTATGGACATCATCACTCCAAGTTTCATGATCTGGGTGCTCCAGTTTATCTATTTCTCACTTCAAAGTAATATGAAGCTCCAGGTGTGGTCTGATGATCACTGATCACAGATGACAGTGAGATTATCACTTTCTTTGTGCAGAATACCAAATCCCTCTATTTTCTATGTCAAAATGTCAGATGGAGATAGTGCCTGCTAGGATTTAGGCACAATGAACAGACATGAAGGAACAGAATGTCCCTGGAGAGAAGGTACTGAGTGCTGGCTGTCATTGGGCTGGGTAACCAGAATGCTATAGGAAAAGAGGATGATTAATAGTGTAGCTGGGATTCAAATCCTGGCAGCTAGAGATACATCATGAAACCATGATCTAAAGGCAAGAGGAGGTCAGCACAGGTGGAACTCTAGAGGGAACAGCACCCGGGCACCCAAACCCAGTGATGACAAATGATAGCACTCTTCCTGCATGCTCCATGATTTCAATAGCATCTTTAGAAAGCAGCAACCAGGTAGCCACTAGGCAGTGTCCCCTCTGAACTGCATCTGTACTGTTTGCTGACCAGGTAGAAGAGATTCAATTTTGATTCATTCTTCCTAAGATCAGGGGGATTGTGGTCTTATTTCAATCTAGTAATATATCCAAACCTTGGGCTAGGTAAAAGCCAGGTAGGCAGGGAAATAATCTGAACATATCTGTAGCTCCATGGCAAGGAGAAAGAAGCAAGGGGAAGAATTAGATCAATCTGTCATTGTATTTCAGCTTGGCAGAGCAGTTAACCACAAGGGAGAGTTATACAAGACAATCCCAGACTGGAGGCAAAGAGCTAAGGTTCTCACTTAAAAATTGAGTCAGTGACCTGCCCCAAGTGAGTTGTGTTTGCAGTTCCACTGATTCCAAGCAACATGAACAAAGAAAAAGTTGGTCTCTGACCTAAAAACCAAAAGGAAGTGGAGAGCTGAAGGAATGATTCCTGATTTTATGTTTTCAGGGAGACTGAAGTGTTCCTTCAATGAAAAGAGATTGTGGAGGCAAAGAAGAGTATTCACCTCATTCAGGATTCAGGAAGAATGTGCCAAGTAGGAAGGAAGGAAGGAAGGGAGGAAGGAAGAGAGGGAGGAAGGAAGAAAGGGAGGAAGGAAGGAAGGAAGAAGGTCTACTGAGCATTCCACGCTCATCAGAGAAATGAGGACAGGCACCCTGAGAGCAGAACCTGTTTGTGCTCTAAGAGATGGGGACAGGAGGTAATGTGAGGTGCTGGAAAGAGGTCTACATCCCATCTCTAAGCACCTGGCCTTGAATTCAAGCTTTGCCTCTCACTTGAGGGTCCTTGGGTCAGGTGCTCAAGGTCTCCTCTAAATGTGGCTGTTGTGCTGAGTGGCCACTCAGGCTCCTTCTAGTTCTATGATCCTCTGATTCCATGATTCTATGAGCCATAGATGCATGAGGAGCAGTGAACAAGGCAAGTGGAGAGGAGGTAGCCATAGGGTCTTTCCTGAGCTTCAAGGGCCATCCCTTTGGTAACCTAATCTAAACAAGAGAGAGTTCTGCTGACTTCTTGGGGCATATCAGTGCAGCAGGAGAGGGTACCCCAAATGGTGAAAGCCAATAATCATTTCCACCTCCTGCTGCCTCCTCCTGCTGCATCATGGGAGGAAATACTATGATCAGAAGTACCCCAGAAAGCATTCACTGCCATTTATAAGGTTGTAGGCAAACACACACACACACACACACACACACACACACACACACACACAAAACCAACAAATAAAACACAAGCACACAAGGCAATCAGAGACTTTGGGAATATTTAGTAACAGTTGAAGCTGGAAAAAAGTGGATTTGGGAAGCAAAAAGGTGGCTAAGCATCTGGTTCCTGAGACCAAGAATGGGATTTTTAGACTAGTCAGTCAGTCAGTCAATAAACATTCATTAAGTGCAGACTCTGTGCCAGGCATTGAGCTAAGTGCTGAGGATACAAAAAGAGGCAAAGGACATTCCCTGCCATCAAGGAGCTCACAGTCTAATGGGAGAGACAGCACATAAACAAATAGGTGCAAACAAACACTGTGTGGGATAAATGGGAAATAATTAGCAGAAGGAAGGTGCTAGAATTAAGAGGGTTGAAGAAGGCTTCCTGCCAAAATACAAGATTTTAGTTGGGACTTAAAGGAAGCCAGGGAGGTCAGTAGGCAGAGATGAGGAGGGAGAGCATTCCAGGTATGGAGGACGGCCAGAGCAAAGAGATGGATCATTTTTTTCATGGACCAACCAGAAGGTCAGGGTCACTGGATTGAAGAGGACTAAGTGTTGGAGAGTAAGGTATAAGAAGAACGGAGAGGCAGAAGAGGGGTAGGTTATGAAGGGCTTTGGATGCCAAGCAGAGGAATTTGTATTTGATCCTGGAGGTGATAGTGAGCCACTGGAGTTTATTGAGTAGGGGAATGACATGGTCAGACATATATTTTAGGAAAATCATTTTGCTGGCTGAATGGAGGATTGACGGCAATGGGGAGAGACTAGAGGCAGTCTGACCCCCCCACCCCCCACCAACAGCTACTGTAATAGTCCAGGTGTGGGAGGATGAGGGCCTACACTAGAGGGGTGGCACTGTCAGAAGGTTGAAGGGGAAGAATTCAAGATGTTGCAAAGGTGAATTCAACAGTCCTTGGTGACATACTGCATATATGGGGTGAGACACAGTGAGGAGATTAATATAACACTTACACTGCAAGCCAGAGGGACTAGGACAATGATGGTCCCCTCTGCAGGAATAAAGAAAGTGATGGGGAAAAGGGGAAAGATAATGAGTTTTGTCTTCCATATGTTGACTTTAAGTTGTCTACTGAACATCCAGTCTGAGACATCTAAAAAGCAGTTGGAGATGCCTGCCTTTTTGTCCCCAGAGAGATTAGGACCAGACAGTTAGATCTGAGACGCATTTGTATACAGATGACAATTAAATCCATAGGAGTTGATGAGATCACCAAATGAAGTAGTATAGAGGGAGAAGAGAAGAGGGCCCAGGACAGAAACCTGTGGGTTTCTTATGGTTAGAAGGCATGACTGCATGAGGATTCAGCAAAGCAGATTATGAAGGGATGTCAGATTAGGGGGAGAACCAGGAAAGGGTGGTGCCCCAAAAACTTAAAGAGAAGAGATTATCAAGGAGAAGAGAATGATCAAAGGCTGCAGAGAAGTTGAGGAAAATTAGGGTTAAGAAAGGGTCATTAGATTTGGCAATTCTAAGCATTGGTAACTTTGGAGAGAAGAGTTTCAGTGGAATGATGAGTTCAGAAGCTGGAGAGTAAAGGGCTAAGAAGAGAGTGAGAAGATAGAAAGTGGAAATACTTAATGAAGACGGTCTTTTCAAAGAGTTTATCCACAAATGGCACAAGAATCTGGAAGGATCAAGTGAGGGGTTGTTTTTTTTTGAGGATGGGGTAGATATAGGCGTGTTTGTAGGTAGAAGGGAAGGGGCCATTAGACAGAGAGAGACTGAAAATAAGCGATATAGGGGGGATGACAAAGGGGCTGATTTGATGGAGGAGATGAGGTGAAAAGGTATCCCTTGAGCAGGCAGAGGGGTCAGCCATGGTCAAGAGTAAGGGCACTTTATCATCTCAGACAGGAGTGAAGGCAGAGAGACAGGCAGAAGGCACAAGGGTCATATTGAAATGAGAAACAAGGGAGAAGAGGGAGCTCATGGCAATAGCTTCAATTTGTTTTTTTGTAAAATATGAGACAAAGTTATCAGATGAGAGAGGAGGAAGGGGGTCATGGCAGGTTTGAGGAGAGATGAAAAGATCTGGAAGCAGCTGTGAACAGTAAGACAGTGAGTTGATGAGGGAGCTGTGGTGGAATCCCCTAGAAGCAGAGAGGGGCCAGCTGAGGCTGGATAACCTAAATTTGTAGGGCACTCACTCAGAATGACTCTGGAATTTTATCGACCTTCATTCAGCAGCACATGTATAGGAGTGAAGGTGGCACGATGATGGTAGGAGTGGTCCTTGGCTGAGGCTTGGCAGGGTGCAATTAGACATATAATAAGGAAGTTAGAGACTCAAGAGAAGAGGACTTTGTAGAGTTGAACTGGTTCACCAGCTCAGTTCCCCACAAGATGGGAAAAAGAGGAGGGTGGTTAGTGAAAGGTTGATTGTCTGGGAGAGAACTGAAGGGTCTGGGGTCAGAGGCCATGGTGTGGATGAAGAATAGGGTTAAGATAGAAGGCTACTTTTAAAATGTAGAAATTATAGGCTCTTAGCCAGTCATGGGTGAGGATAAGGGTTGATTAAAAACATATTTGGATGGAATTGTGGGAATCTGTGTAAGAGAGCTTTAAGTGAAGACAGTAAAGGAGGGCCACATATATCCACCAAATCTGATGCCATAAAGAGTACAATACAGGACAAAGAGCAGAAGAGAGGAGCCATGATTCATGAGAGGGGAATGGCTAGGAGAGAATAGCAATCAAATCCTTGTCCTTAAATGTACACAAATTCATGCATAAAGTGTGTATAATAAACAGCCTGAACTGGAGATCATCAGATGCACATGTGATCTCATCAGTATTGCTGAAGCTTGATGAGATACAGGATTGGAAGAAGAATCTAGAATGCCATAATTTGATCAACAGCAGTGGGGTAAATAAAGGAGGGCTGTGGACCAGACTTACCTTGCATGTTGAGACAGTTAAGTAATGTGGGGTAATCCAGGGACTTGAAAGAAGAAACATGGCAGACAGTATTTGATCCAGAGTAGATGGCAAGAGAGCCACAATCTTGTTGGGGTTACTACAGGCTATCTTGACAGGAGAGTCAGTGAAAAATTCCAGCAACAGATAAGTATTTAGAGTGGGAATCTGAATATTGTAGTAAGATAGTAACAAAAATTGTGGTCACTTACTTTCTGCCAAAAGCAGAATGACTAATGAATTTCTGATGAATTTTAAGGATAAATTTATTATATCAAACATGGAAGAAGAAAAAGGAACAATTGCTTTTCTGGACTTGATTCTTATTAACAAAAATAGACTGGGTTTATTCCAGTCCTAGTAGATTCTGGGAAGTTTGGTATCAGACATTCCATTCAAGCTTGGTCATCAGCTCCACTAAAAGCTCTCATCCTCACATAACATCAAATCTAGGACAGATATTATTTAAAAGATACATAACAGACAAGTAATTTGAACTGTAGCTTAGAGGGTCAAGAGATGCTTTTGTGTATTCTAATTCCATTCTGCCCAATAAAATTTTGGCCTATACTATTCTCTGGATTCCCAGGGAATCCTACTCACTCTGGGGGTGGGGGTGAAGAGTTGTGGTATTTAATGAGGTGCATCATGACTGAGGTTGCTCATTATGTTGATATCCCCATTACTCATGGCTGAAGTACACCCTCTTCTGAATTGTCCATGTCACTTCTCTCTTTCTTGGCTTCCATCATAGTCCTTTTCAGCTCTGTCTCTGTCTTCAGTTCTGTGTTAATAATTCTTGATGTCCAACCTTCTTCCCAGAAGTACATCCTATTCTCCAAAAGAAGGCACCACTCAGGTTCTTCAGGAATTGCCTCCTACTGTCCTGGTTTCTTGAATCTCCATTTCCCACTTCTAACTCTGGTTAGGTGAATTGATCCAATTTATATCTTCTCTCCCTCCCCATCCCAGCTTTTGATCTTCATCATTTTCTGCTGGCGGTTGGAGCAGGTCAATGGGACACTGTGTCTCCTTTACCATTTATATTTTCATTTCCATCTTGGTCGGGGGAATCTGGCCTGTGCCATGAAAATGCCTTGGGCCTACACTGAGAATGTGCTGGAAAATGTGAAGGAGATTAAACGGTCAACCTCCTGAACCAGTGTGGAATGCACTTGTCTCTATTACACTGGATTTGGGGAGAAGACATTTCACAGGTGTAAGAAAAAGTTTAGGGAGGGTATCATGGCCTAACATTCTACAGAGGAAATCAGCCCTGGAAGAATGGGAAGCATACATGAAGAGAAATGGTTCTGATGAGATACATTTTTAAAAGAAGAAGAGGAAATTACATAATAAATACAGTATGGGTCTACACAGGAAACATTTTAAGCAACTGTGATGAAAAACAAAAAGACAGCCATAGAGCAGAGAAGCAAAGCCAGTCTCTGAAGAATGAATACAAGAAGGTGACATGAGTCTCTAGAAGACTAAAGCAGAGGACAACAAAAAGACATCCTTTAGACAAATTGGAAAAACAGGCCAGAAGTAGGAATGAGATCACTACTAGGGGCCGATGGGCAATGCTGGCAGATGAGTGGAGGAGATGGGTCTGCTCAACTTTCTATTGTTCATCTCTTCTACCAATGACTACAAAGGGGGAATAACAGACCCACACTTCTAAGGGTTTTAAATCCAAGATAAATAATGAGATGACAGAACACCCAACTCTCCTGGTCAAGCTGAGATCCCCAGGTCCAGACAAACCACACTACCCTGGGCTTCTGAAACTGCTGGCAAATATAATGGTGGAGCCACTCTCAGTGATCTTTGAGAGAAAATGGAAAATGGAAGAATCTCACAAGATGGAAAAGGGAGCCAATATTGTCTCAATTTTCAATAAGGGAAAGAGAATTGGTCTACAAAGGATAAAGTATTGAGCCTGCTGTTAATTCCTGGCAAAATGTGGTACTGTAAAAGGAATGGTTGTCAATCTCTAGAAAAGCAAGTACTGATCAACAAAGGCCAGCTGGTCTTCATTGGGGATAGGCCATGGCCAATGCAGCATTTTCCCTTCTTTGGTAGGCTTTCCCACCTTTGGGCTAAAGCCTCCTCAGGACTTTGCATGGCACCTGGCACACAGGAAGTGCTCAATAAAAGCTTGTTGACTGGCTGACAGATAAAGGCAATGTTTTACATATGAGTCATCTACCTTACAATAGAGAACTTGTCAGTTTTTAATTGTTTTGCTGTGGAAAAGTTGGAGAGAGATACCTTAGCGAATAGCTCTGTTAGAAATGTTAAGAGGGGGACATTGCATTCTTATGCCAGGGCTCTGCTATTCTGCGTCCTTTGGGCATTCTGAGCTGATGTGGATGGTAGGTGTAAGGTTAATGGGCCCAATAAGCCTCATGTGGAGCCCATTAAGGGAAACTTGCTTGTAGGAAGGCTTATACAGCTTTTGTTAATTTCTAATTAGGCTCTGAGTCCATTAGCTGAAAGATTATATATTGTGAGAGGTGAGCTTTTGCTTCAGGGGCTCGCTTATGAGAAAGATGTGATTCCCTGGTTGAGACTCTGAGTGGCGTATGTTCAGAGCTGCCCAACTGTTCAGAGGTAAAAGCTCTCTCGATCCTCTGGTGGATGTAAAGCTTTGATTCAGGCAGTAGAGCCCTGTCTGTTGGTCTTTATTTTTCTTTTCTGTATTTTTTTCTGTTTAAATTAAAGAAGATTGTTGACCCCTGAAACAGCTATCTTTCCTTAGTAAAGCAGATAAAAGAACCAGCCATCCTGGTTATGCCAGTGTGGTTGCCGTTACAGTAGGTGGGATGGTAGTGGTGGAGTTGGGGTTTTTGGTGCAGAAGATATAGAGATTAAGGTACAGTGAGTGGAGTGAAGTCCACAACAGGGCGTGGCAAGGCTGTGCCAGGCCCTTGACACCTGTCTCTCAGAACCTTGAAGCAGAGGCCTTTCCCCCTGAACAGCAGATTTCTAGACCATGAATCCAAACATCCAGGGCACTGCTGTTGCCATCCTGTTTATCTAGGGCTCTACCACCATAACAATCAACTCCAGGCTCCATTGTGCCTGCCCTCTGATGGGGGTGACATCACAATGCTTTCTGAAAGCTAGCTGCCCTCATCTTGTTCCTCCTGCATATGGAGCTGGAAACTTCACTGTAGGTCCCTGACTTCTGGGTTGACAAGTCTCTTTTCCCTGTTTGGGCTTGGAGGTAGAGGAGGCCGGGGCCAGGTTACAATCTGAGATGGGGGTACATGTTTTTCAGAGGATTGGGCTGAGAAGGATTGAAGGTTGTGCTTTGAGATGCATGTGCTTTTCTGCTTTCTGCTTACCTTGGCTTTGTCTGGAGGTCACACATCTAGCAGTCCTGGTCAGGGGTGGATGGCAAGGAAAGGAAGCTAAGTGCTTTTTACCGAAGCGCTCCGATCAACTTTAGAGGTCATTAAAAACTCAGAACAATGTTGAGGCATTTGCTTGTTATTTTCCCCAGAAAAAAAGGAATCTTTTTGGCATGATTGTGCTATAGAGGAAATAAAATGCTTTGGTGAACCACCCCTTCTCTTTTTTTAACATTGTGAAAGGGAAAATATTTAATTTTAGATTTGAAAAGTGTTTGAAATTTGACTTTTATTTTAACTTTCGTAACAATAGAGTAGTGCCTCAGAATTCTAGGAGCTGAAGTATTCTGCCTGATAAGATTCAGGGCATGACCACCATCCCTCCAAGGACAGAGCCAGGACTTGTTTCTGGGATGTTTACAGTTAGAAGAAAGAGCTCCCACTGTGTTGTGGGGCAAGCCCGTTCCAGGACCTTCTTCGTGGATAAAACCAGAGACTTCATCTAGATCAGCTTTCAGGTTTCTTCTTGTTTTAACTTCTATGACCCTTATTTTTATGTAGGGGTGATATGTACCTTTGATGAAGAACCAAGAGGCCAGAATCCAAGACTGACTCTATGAAGTGTAAAAGATGGGAAGAGTTGTCCCCATGGTCACAGGTGGAGAACAGAGTTGGTTGTATGACTGGACTCAGAGTAACCACAGAATCACCACATTTAAAGCTGGAAGGGACTTGAGAGACCTTGCCTAGTTTTGGTAGGATTCACCTCTCTAGCATACCCCCAAAGTTTTCATCACACATTTATTTGCTTAAGGACCTCCAATAAGGGGGAATCCACCACCTATCCCAGAAGATCTCTATAGTTGGCTCTGCTCTCATTGTGCCAACCTAAATTAGCTGACCTAAATCTCCCTCTCCATTACTCCCCCCTCCCATTGCTCCTAGTTCTGCCCTCGGGGGTCAAACAGGACAAGTCAAGGCTTTCTCCTGCCTGGAAGCCATTAAAATACCTGATTGCAGCTCTCGGTCCTACCCGAGTCTTCTCTCAGCTAAATCTCACAATTCCATCATGTCCTCTGGCTTTTCCTATTTCTGTTGAAGGCACCACCATCCTTCCAAAAACTCTGGCTCAGTGGCTCAAAGTCATCCTCAACTCTTCCTTCTTCATCATTCCCCACAACCAACCAGCTGCTGCATCTGCTTGTTTCTGGTTCTTACCCAGATCCCTTGATTTGCTCTCTCACCGCCTAGTTCAGTCTTCTGTCTCCTGTCACTGAGACTGTAACAATAGCTTCCTAATGACTCTCCCAGTTTCCAGTCTTTTATCACTCCAATCCATCTTCCACACAGCTGCAATGTGATAGCACTAAAATAGAGAATCTGACCACGTTACCCGCCTGTATCAAAATTGCCACTGGTTCCAATTGTCTTTAGTATAAAATATAAAGTTCTTAGCCTGACATCTAAAACCCTCAACAATCTAGCTCCCCCAGAGGCTGCCAAACTTATTTCATAATCCATGCTTTGGCTGCTCTCCATTCCAATGAAACAAGCCTGGAAACTGCTCTGCTCACATTGGAGTCCATCTCCTACCTCCATGCTTTTGCCTAAATAGTCCTTCACATTCTCCTCTCAGATTCCTTAGATTCCTTTCAAGCACACCTCTGGCACCACCTCCCACACGAAGCTGGTCCAGATTTGTCTAGCTGGTAGCGTTTCCTCCCACATGAATATGCTTTGTTCTTCCTTTGGGCACAATTATGTTGTGCCCACTTAACCCCTACATCAAAAGGGAAGTTTCTTGAGGGCAGGGGAGATCTTTGTGTTGTCAGTGCCAAGCACAGTCACATCGGAGACACTTCACAAATGTCCTTTGGATTGAATTGACTCAGCCACAGAATCTTAGGATATCAGAGCTAAGCCTTATTGAGATCACCATGCTCCTCATGCATGAATACCCTCTGTCCCTGAAGAGCAGGGTTACGGTTTAAATTGTGCATGTGTTTGTGGGTGCTTGAGTGCACACACTTGTTTGTGTGTGATAGTCCTCTTGGGTGGCTGTTTGGTACAGCCTACACCCTTCTTCCTTCTTAGAATCATGCTTTTAAAGGCATACAATAAAACATGCAGGCTTCTGGAGGAAACCAAGTATTCTGAAATACTGTTGGCAGACTATTTAATGTAAATAGGCCCATGAGCATCAGGTTAAGAAGCTCTGCTGTAGGGGGAAGGCTTCCTTGTGGCTAGGCTTCTCCCCACTCCTGTGCACATCAGCAGAGTGGACCAGACATCAAGAGCAGAGACACAAACTCACTTCCACTCTTGGCCAGAGCTCACAGTGAAAGCCTCAAACTGTCACAATCCAGCACTCACTCAGCTCCAGGTGGCTGCTGCTCATCTTCCTGCACAAGACCAGGGTTGCCCCAATGAACCTGATTATGTCTCAGGTTGGGGGATGGGCATAAGCACCACTCAGGCTGGCACACTTTCCATCTTCTCACTCCTTCCCCCAGACCCCTGTTGAGCAGTGCTGGACTGCAAAGCCACCTTGCTTTCCAGATAGACTGTCCAGGCTCCCTTGGTTTTTCAGTCACAGAGTACACAGGGGTCAAGGGCAATGGTATGGGGGGAGGCATATGGAATATGGCCCCCTCTGACAATTAGGTCCTTCGAGTGGCTTTGCTGTGTTCTGTTGGGTTGTTTCTTCCACTGTCTCTCTGGAGCAGAACTTTACTCTGTGATCCTCAATCAAAAAGCCACCATCAAAGGGTGCACAGACTGTCAGAGATAGGACGATCTTCCAAGGTTAACCAGTTTAACTCCTTTGCTTTACAGAAAAGGAAACTGAGGCCCAAGTGGCTTGCTTGGGGTCACACAGTGACCTAGTGTATGGGTAACCTGACCCCTAGGAGCGTGTACTCCCATACACCCTCTCCACTGAGGACAGTCTTTGCCCTGTTTTGGGTAAATGGCGTACATTTATGGAGTCTGCCTCGCTTTTGCTTTTGCCCTGGTGAATTTAGCATCTCAGTTAGCCAGATGTTTGTAATACATGACTCCTGCAGTGTCTGTCTGCCTCTTGACCCAGTTTATTACCAGGCAAACTGACATCCATCTAGGGAGAGTGTGGCCCCATGGGAATTCAGGAGGTGCCTGCTGTGGGCTCAACTATGAGTGATGGAAGGTGGACGAGCCAAGCAAACACTTGCTTGTTTCAGGTACCTTTGCCTCCCCAGAGGATCATAACTGCATTTCTCTGCAAATGCACTGTGGCTCCCCTCCCACTGGCCCCCTTCCCTCATGGAGAGGCTCCTGAACAGCAGAACCGGATCCACTTTGTCTCAGCTTCCCCAATTCTTGGCACACAGGTGTTTCATAAGTTCTTGTTATATTAGAATAGGCAGAGCAGAAGGAGAGAAGTTTGAGATTCTCTCCAGGGAAGTGATGAATGAAACCACCCATCATGTCCATTTTAAGGCAGCCTCAGCTGCATGAGGTCCTCAGGGCACTACAACATGGAGGCCTTGGGACCTTCGCTACTAAGTCATGGCCACATAATCAGCATCATCCTACTGACCCTCAAACAGAAACCTCACACATCTTTGGGAGTAAAATTTAAGGCCCTGTTCAGAGTGTGGGTGTTCCTGAACCTAGAAGCTGGTGACCTAGGAATTCTAAGCATGGAAGAACAAGCCAAGAGAGGAAGGGTATCATCCTTAAAATTAGGCTGGAAAGAGCAGCTCTGAGCATGGCTAAGAGGGTGGTTACCCTGAGCATCTGGAAGATGCAGAAAGAAGGTCTTGTTTCAATAGCGGGTTTTGGCCTGATTGTTCAAGGTCTTGCTGCTCCTGTATCTCCAGAGGCTAAAATAAGGCTATCTGCCTGAGGGACAATCTGGCCAGCCATCCCCCAAACCTCAGCATCATTTCAGGCTTCTTTTTCCTGGTACTTGAGAGCTTTTTCCTCTTTCACCAAGGATTCCCTGATTTGGAGAGGGAAAAAGGTGGTGGTAGGAGGGGTCTCTTTGTGCAGAGTCAGGCACACCCTTCAGCCAGCCTGGGTGAAGGAACACCTTCATAGCCACATAGAATGAACAGAAATTTCTGTACAAGTCCAAAGCTAACAATTTATCCTAAGTGTTATTTCAACTACAATTTAAAAAAAAATTATTCCACACTTTCCCTAGTTAAAGTTGATTTAATTGTCTTGGTTATTTTTACGACTGTATGAAAAGAGAATAGACATTTATTTTCAAAATTCACTCCACTGACAGTGTGCCTGACACTTGAATTGACAATATGCAGCAGCCTATAAAACATAATGATGATAATCATTTTTAAGAAAAAAAAGCTTCCTATCCTGTTTGACAGGGTCTGAGCTGATACACTGCGACATTCCCTGTCTGCCAGGCTCATGCCAAAGTAGGATGAACCTGGATTGGAGGACAAGAAAAAGCAATCTGCCAGTAATGGTCTGATGACCTGGCGCAGGGCTCCAGTCACTATTCCCAATTCATCTGCACCTCACACTGGGTGAGGCCAGACAGAGAGCTGGCCCTTAGCAGGGCAATGGGGTGGGGAGGAGGAAAGGAGAGGGAGTGTGATCTTCAAGAAGAGGCCACCTCCTTGATACCCCATGAAAACCACTCTGCACCTGGTAGAGATGGCTCCTGGTCACTCCTGCTGGTAGAGATTCTCCTGATGAGATCAGGGGTAGCAGTAAAAGAAAGATTGTGAGGCTGATAGTGAGACTCAGTGTGAGGGGTCAGGGACAGCTCATCTTGCTCTCTGGCCTGGGCTTATGCTCATGGTTCCCCTTGTTCTGATCCTGGAAAAGGACATCTCCAGGAGATGGTTCCTTTGACATCCTTGAGGATGCCAACATTGAGCAGAATCTGAAAGAAGATACTGTTGATATTTCTCCTGGCAACCTTGATTCCAGCTTTTGATTCAGTCAGCCTGACATTTCACATTATGTGCTTTGCATATAAGTTAAATAAATAAGATAATAATATACAGCCTTGTCATACTCCTTTTCCAATCTTAGACCAATCAGCTTTTCCATGTTCAGTTCTAACTGTTACTTCTTGACCTGCATATAGGTTCCTCAGGAGACAAGTAAGATGATCTGGTCCTCCCGTCTTTTTGAGGACTTTACATATTTTGTTGTGATTCATATAGTCAAAGTTTTAGTGTAACCAACAAAACAGAAGTAAATATTTTTTTTTCCTAGAACTCCCTTGCTTTCTCCATAATACAGCAAATGCTAGTGATTTGGTCTTTAGTTCCTCTGCTTCTTGGAAAATTAGCCTGCTCTTCTGATAATTCTCGGTTCATATATTGCTGAAGCCTAGCTTGTAGAATCTTAAGCATAACCTTGCTGGCCTATTAAATGAGTACAATTGTTTGGGATAATTTGAATATTCCTTGGCATTGCCCTTCTTTAGGGTTGGGGCATAAACTGATCTTTTCCAATCCAGTGGCCTATGTTGGGTTTTCCAAATTTGCTGTTATACTAAGTGCAGCATTTTAACAGTTTCCTCTTTAGGATTTTAAATAGCTCACCTGGAATTCCATTATATTCACTAGCCTTATTGTTAGAAATGCTTCCTAAGGCCCACTTGACTTCATTCCCCAGGATGTCTGGTTCTTGATCAGTAACCACACCATCATGGTTATCAATGATGTTAAGGCCTTTCTTGTTTAGTTCTTTGGCATATTCTTGCCACCTCTTAATCTCTTATTCTTCTGTTAAATCCCTACCATTGTTTTCTCTTATCATGCCCAATTTTGCACAAAACTTTCCTTCGATATTTCTAATTTTCTTGAAGAGATCTCTTGTCTTTCCCATTCTGTTATTTTCTTCTATTTCTTTGCATTGCTCATTTGAGAAAACCTTCTTATCTCTCCTTGCTATTCTCTGGAATTCTGCAGTCATTTGGGTAAATCTTTCCCTTTCTCCTTTCCCTGTCACTTTCCTTCTTCTTTCAGCTATTTGTAAAGCCTCATTAGCTTTTCTTCTTTCTTGCTCTTCCTTTTCTTTGACATGTTTTTTGTTACTGCTTCCTGTACAATATGGCAAACCTCTGTCCATAGTACTTCAGGCAGTCTGCCAGATCTAATCCCTTAAAACTATTCAGAACCTTCCCTTCACATTCACAGAGGACCTTATTTAGGTCCCTACTTTCTTCAATTTAAGTCTTAATTTTGCAATAAGAAGCTCATGATCTCAGCCCCTGTCAGCTTTGGGTCTTGTTTTAACTGATGGTATAGAGCTTCTCCACCTTTGGCTACAAAGTGTATAATCTATCTGATGTCCATATTGACCATCTGGTGACATCCATGTGGAGAGTCAAGTTTTGGGTTGAAAAAGAGTGTTATGAGTTATGTGGACAAAAATATATTAGTCTCTGACCTGCCTCATTTTGTATTCCAAGGCCAAATTTGCCTGTTATTCCAATTATCTTTTGATTTTCTATTTTAGTATTCCAATCCCCTGTGATAAATGTGATGTCTTTTGGGGATCTTATTTTTGGAAGATGCTGCAGGCATTCGTACGACTGATCAACCTTGGCCTCCTCAACATCAGTGCTTGGAGCATAAACTGCATTTCTTAGCATCATAAAAAGCTAATGTGCAAATAACGTCTTGAGAACATCATGGTGCTGTGCAAAGAGCTTACAATGTGGGGCCATAAGATGAGTTCAAACCCTGCTTCTCTAACTTAACTCTTTGTGTGAACTGGAGAAAGTTCTTTACGCTTTGTAAAATGAATGTGTTGAATTATTTCACTTCTAAGATTCCTTCCAGCTTGAGCTCCATGGTCCTAAAAGAGCAGTGTCTGGCAAGGAAACCACTTAAGTGCATTTATTATTACATTTATTTTACTATCCCCTTCATTTTCCACTGATGGTCACTGAACTTCTCCCATTCTCTATGAAAATTAGTAAGAAAAATACAAAGAAAGCAAAGATGGCCAATATATAAAAAAGCATCCATAGTAACCCGTATGAATAGCCTTCCCCCTCTGCAAAGAGTTGAGGACAGATGTCGGAAAAATAGTTTTCAAAGCATGGGTAACTCTAGGGAAGGTAGGATAAGGAAAGAGTCATAATGGAAGCTCTTCTGGCTAGAAGAGTGGTGAGTTTGACGCTAGTGAGTTCTACTGATGTAAAATAATGATGTTACTGGTAGGAGTTTAGGCCCCATCCTTTGCAACTAACTGTAGGTTGCAAGCTGTTTCCACATGAGGTCCACAGTAGCCTCTCTCTCACTTTCCTTGGCCAGGTCTGGTCCTCTGCTCTGCTTCCAGGTGTGAACAATGATCACAGCAAGTAGATCTGGTCTCCACTGGTGTCAGTTTTAGGGTCATTGAAAGCTACCCAAGAGGACTTTTGGGGTGGAGCCAGGATGACGGAGTAGAAGATACACTCCAGTCAGGCTTTCCCACCATTCTTAACATCCAAATAACTTTAAATGTCTCAAATCAAATTGTGGAGCATTAGAGCCAACAAAGGTTTGGAGTAAGACATTTTTCCACCTCAAGACACCTTAGGAAGTTGGAAGGAGAGGTCTGTGACACTGCGGTCAGAGCTCATCTGAAGTTCATATGATGGCAATGGGAGCTCTCAGCTCAGAGGTAGTAAGGGGATTGGGCAACTGATTAAAAAGAGGTTACAGGGAACCCCTCTTCTAGCACTAGACATAAGATCAGATGCTTTTTGGTGACTTTATGGCCTATACCCACTTTCTGGACACAGTTGTAGGGCAGAGAGGAACACTTATAAGTCACAAGGGAGCAAGGACCCTGAATAGTATTGCTTTCAACTTCAAGGGATCAGGAGTCTTTCCTTGGTAATTACCAGAGTACAGACCAGGAGAGCAGGGATCACACCTCTCCCTGGATCATACCATCTCAGAAATATGAAAAAAAAAACTTGCACACCCTCAAGGCTAACTCCGAAAAAGCAGCTCAAAAAATCCTGAAGCTTGGAACACTGCCTCCCCACCCCAAGGTGAGGCAAGCCTAACTCTAATATAAAGTTCAAAGTCAAGAAATAGGTTGGAAAAATAAGCAAACAGCAAAAAGAGAAAAGAATCTGACCATAAAAAGCTACTCTGGTAACAGAAAAAATGAAGACACAAAATCATAAGAAGACAATTATTTCAAAATAGCTACAAGCAAAGCCTCAAATTAAAAAAAAAAATGAATTGAACACAAGTCCAAAAAGAATTTCTGGAAGATCTAAAAATTATTTTAATAATCAAATAAGAATGGAAGAGGGAAAACTGAGAAAAGAAATGAGAGCAATGAAAAGAAATTATGAAATTTGGTAAACTTGGTAAAAGAGGCGCAAAAAATACAAAAGAAAATGACATCTGAAAAACAAAATTGGCCAAATGGTAGAAGAGGTAGAAAGCTTCATTGATGAAAATAGCTAAAAGAATTAAACCATGGAAAAATAGGAACATAAGCTCATTGAAGAAAATAATTCATTAAAAATTAAAATAAGATAAATGGAAACTAATGACTCCATGACACATCAAGAAACAATGCTTTTGCCCTTTGTTCTCAAAGGGAACCAAAAATGACACCACTATGTTGTGTCTGACTGTGGCTGATCAGAATAATACATGCTTAGAAGGCTCTATCCCAGGTTGGGCACAAATATTCCATGTGAACGTTTGCAGTAGAGATGTCTCTAAATTTGCACATTTCACATTTTTTTTGATCTACTGCAATTCTGCTTGGTAAAAGAGGCACAAAGAATACCATAGAGCAAAGCACTTTCTTTGAAATGGGCACACCATGCTGGATGATTCTTTGCCAGGTTTTCACATGTCATGTAATTGATTCCAAAGTTATTCAGAGACACCTTGAGAGTGTCCTTGTTTCTCTTCTTCTGACCACCGTGTGAATGCCTGCCTTGCATGAGTTCTCCATATAATAGTCTTTTAGGCAAATGTACGTTTGGCATTCAAAGAGCATGGACAGTGCACTGGAGTTGTGTTCTCTGCAGTAGAATTTGAATGCTTGGCAGTTTAGCCCAAGAAAAAGACCTCAGTGTCCAATGCCTTATGTTGCCAGATGATCTTCATAATCTGCCTAAGACAATTTAAATGGAAGCAATCCAGTTTCCTGGCATGTTACTGTTATACTGTCCAGATTTCACAGGCATACAACAATGAGGTCAGCACAATGGCTTTGTAAACCTTCCATTTGGTAGGCAGCCTAATACCTCTTCTCTTCCACACTTTCCTTCAGAGCCTCCCAAACACTGAGCTAGCTCTGTATGAATCAACCACATCATCCATTTGGACATCCCTGGAAAGTATACTGCCAAGATAAGTGAACATATCCATAGTATTAAAATTTTCTCCATTTGCTATAACCAATGGTTCCACATACGGATAGTGTGGTCCTGGCTAATGGAGAACCTATGTTTTCTTGGAGTTAATTGTTAGGCCAAAATTAACAGAAGTAGAAGAGAATCAATTCATAGTTTTTGGCATCTCAGCTTCAGAGGTTGCAGTGAGTGCACAATCATCTGTGAACAAAGAACTGTGCACCAGCTTTCCCTCCACTTTAGTATTAGCTTGTAGATATTTCAAATTGAACAATTTACCATCAGTGTGGTAGTTGACCTCAATGCCTTTTTTATCCTCTTTGAAGATATCTGACCACATTGCTGAAAACATCATTGGAGCAAGCATGCAATCTTACTTCACTCCATTGGTGACTGGGTAAGTGCAAGAGCATTGTCCATTATCCAGAACCTCAGTAAGCATGCTGTTGTGAAACAATAAAACAGTCAAAAGGAAGAGGACAAAAGATATGAAAGATCTCATCAGAAAAACAACCCACCTGGAAATAGGCTGAAAGACAATTCATGACTTATGACTGGTTTTGGTTGTCCTTCATCGTAGAAGAGGACCGAAATGAAATCACTATGCTAGAGTCAAGTTACTGTGTGTCTGTGGTTGATCAGACTATTACAAACTCAGGATGTTCTACCACAGGTTAGGCACAAACAGTTCATGTGAATATTTGGGGTGGATTCTCGTGTTTCTTTTGAGATACCTCAATTTTGTTTTACTCATAGAGCACAGCACCTTCTCTGAGGAGGACACACCATGCTGGGTTGTCCTGTGCCAGTGTCTCCCATATCACACAATCAATCCCAAAGTTCTTAAAAGAGTGCCCTTCTATCACTTCTTCTGACCACCATGTGAGTGCTTGTCCTGTGTTAGTTCTCCATAAAAGCTTTTTTTTGGTAAGCATACATTTTGCATTTGAACAAGTTGGCCAGCCCATCAGAGTTGTGCTCTCTGAAGCAGAGTCTGAGTGCTTGGCAGTTCAGTTCAAGAAAGGACCTCAGTGTCTCATACCTTAACCTGCCAGGTGGTCTTCAGAATCTTCCTAAGACGATTCAAATAGAAGTGATTTGGTTTCCTGGCATGACACCAGTAGACTGTCCAAGTTTCACAGGCATACAACAATGTGGTCAGCACAACAGCTCTGTATACCTTCAGTTTGGTGGTCAGTCTGATACCTCTTCTCTCATGTTCCTTCAGAGCCTCCCAAACACTGAGCTAGCTTTGGCAATGTGTTCATGAAAACCCAGGTTCTGGATAATGGATAATACTCTTATGCCTTCTCAGACACCCATGGAATGAAACAAGGATGTGTGCTTGCTACCATGCTTTCAGCCAGGTTGTCAGAAGCCTTCAATGAGGACGAACGCAGCATCAAGGTTAGCTACCACACTGATGGTAAATTCTTCAACTTGAAAAGGCTACAAGCCAAGACTGAAATGCAGGGAGTGATGTTGCATGATTTTCTGTTTGCAGATGATTGTGCACTTATGACTTATGGGACTACCCAAAAGCCATGATCAAAGAAAGACTCTAGATATTACATTCCATGAAATTATAGAGGAAATTTTTTTCCAATATCCTAGAACCAAAAGGTAAAATAGAAACTGAAAAAAAATCTGCTGATTGCCTCCTGAGAGAGATCCCAAAATGAAAATTCCTGGGAATATTATGCCCAAATTCCAGAGCTCTCAAGTCAAAGAGAAAATATTTCAAGCAGTCAGAAATAAATCATTCAAATACCATGGAACCACAGTCATGATAACACAAGATTTAGCAACTTCTATTTTAAAGGAGCAGAGGGCTTGGAATATGATATTTTGAAAAGCAAAGGAGCTGGGATTACAACCAAAAATAACCTACCCAGAAAAACTAAGTTTAATCTTTCAGGTCAAAAAATGGATATTTAGTGAAATAAAGGTCTTTCAATCATTCCTGATGAAAACACAAGGTGAATAGAAAATTTGCCTTTCAGATACAAAACTCAAGAGAAGCATAAAAAATAAACATGAAAGAGAAATCAGAAGGGACTTAAAAGGAGTTTAACTACATTTCCATAGGGGAAGATGATACATGTAACTCCTAAGAACTTTCTCCTTATCTGAATGGTTAGAAGGATTTTACATAGAGAGCATGGGAGTGAGTCAATTATGTTGGGTTGATCTCAGAAAAGAATAGATGGATGAGAAAAAAGGTGAAGGGTAAAGAGAAAGGAAGAATGGGGAAAACTACATCACATAAAAGAGGTGTGTATGGATTAGAACTTTTACAGTGGAGGAGAAAAAGGAGAGGTAGTCAACACCTGAACCTCATGCTCAACTGAATTGTTTCAAAGAGGGAAAAAACATATATGCACTCAGTTGGGCATAGAAATCTATCGTACCCAACAGGGAAGTAGGGAGGGAGGGTGGTAAGAGAAAGGGAGGGCAAGTTAAGGGAGGGCAGGTTAAGGGAGGTATTGGTCAGAAGCAAAACAAACTTTTGATGAAGGACAGCATAAAAAGAAAGAGAAAATGATAAACAGAAGAAAACAGGCCACTAGGTGACACAGTAGACAGAGCATCATCTCTGGA
Source organism: Trichosurus vulpecula (assembly GCF_011100635.1). NCBI lineage: Eukaryota > Metazoa > Chordata > Mammalia > Diprotodontia > Phalangeridae > Trichosurus > Trichosurus vulpecula. The sequence goes on along the minus strand of NC_050581.1, from coordinate 206,369,941 downwards.
GCCAAGAGGACCTGGGTTCAAACCCAGCCTCAAACAATTCCTGTGTGACCTTGGACAAATCATAACCCTAATTGCCTCTAAAAAGGGAGAAGAAAACAGGGTGGAGAAAAATTCAATTAGTAATCATAACTATGAGTGTGAATGGGATGAACTCACTCTTAAAAGGGAAACAGCAGAATGGATTAGAAACCAGAATTCAGCATTGTATTGTTTAAAAACACACACTTGAAACAGAAAGACACACAGAGTTAAATTAAAGAGTGGAACAGAATTTATTACAGTTCAGCTCAAATAAAAAAAAGACAGGAGTAGCAATCATGATTTCAGACAAAGCAAAAGCAAAAATATATCTAATTGAAGCAGATAAGCAGAAAAACCACATCTTCCTAAAAGGCACCATAGACAATGAAGTGATGTCAATACTAAACATATATGCACCAAATGGCATAGCACCAAAATTCTTAAAGAAAACTTTGTATGAGTTACATGAGGAAATAGTAAAATTAAAATATTGTGTGCGGGGGTGTAATCTTTCCCTCTGAAAGCTAGATATATCTAATCTTATAATAATTTTAAAAGAAGTTAAGAAGGTGAATAGATTTTTGGAAAAATTAGATATGATTGACATCTGGAGAAAATTGAATGGGAACAAAAGACATACCTTTTTTCTCAGCTGTACATGACACTTTTACAAAATGGACCATATACTAGGGCATAAGAATCTCACAAGCAGATGCAGAAAAGCATATATATTAAATGTACCCTTTTGGGATCACAAGGCAACATAATGACATTCAAGAAAGGTCTGTGTAGCATAGATTAAAATTAATTGGAAAGTAAATGTTCTAATCCTAAAGAATGAGTGGGTCAAAGAATAAATCATGGAAAAATCAATATTTTCATTAAATATAATGGCATCAATGAGCCAATATATCCAAATTTGTGGGATGCAGCCAAAGCAGTACTTTGGGGAAAATTTATATCTCTAATCATTTACACAAATAAAATAGGAAAAGAACAGATCAATTAATTGGACATGCAACTAAAAAACAAGAAAAAGAATAAATTAAAAATCCCCAATTAACCACTAAAATGGAAACCCTGAAAATCAAAGACGAGATTAATAAAATTGAAACTAAAAATACCCATTGGCATAATAGGTAATACTAGGAGCTGGTTTATAAAAAAAACAAATAAACCATTGATAATTTTTTTTTCTTTTTTTTTTCTTTTTTTTTTCTATTTAAATTTATTTATTTAACATATTTGGTTTTCAGCATTGATTTTCACAACATTTTGAATTACAAATTTTCTCCCCAATTCTACCCTCCCCCCCACTCCAAGATGGCTTATATTCTGGTTGCCTGTTCCCCAGTCAGCCCTCCCCTCTATCACCCCCCTCCCCTCTCATCCCCTTTTCCCTTCCTTTCTTGTAGGGCAAGATAAATTTCTACGCCCCATTGCCTGTGTATCTTATTTTTTAGTTGCATACAAAAACTTTTTTTGTTTTTGAACATCTGATTTTAAAACTTTGAGTTCCAAATTCCCTTCCCTCTTCCCTTCCCACCCACCCTCCCTAAGAAGTCGAGCAATTCAACCTAGGCCACACATGTATTATTATGTATAACCCTTCCACAATACTCATGTTGTGAAAGGCTAACTACATTTTGCTCCTTCCCAACCCATCCCGCTTTATTGAATTTTCTCCCTTGACCCTGTCCCCTTTCCAAAGTGTTTGTTTTGATTACCTCCACCCCCATCTGCCCTCCCCTCCATCATCCCCCCGCTTTTATTTTTTTTTATCTTCCTCCCTCTTCTTTCCTGTGGGGTAAGATACCCAACTGAGTATGTATGGTATTCCCCCTCAGGCCAAATCTGATGAGAGCAAGGTTCACTCATTCCCCCCTCACCTGCCCTCTCCCCTCCTCCCACAGAACTGCTTCCTCTTGCCACCTTTATGTGAGATAATCCACCCCATTCTATCTCTCCCTATCTCCCTCTCTCAGTATGTTGCTCTCTCATCCCTTAATTTCATTTTATTTCTTTTAGATATCTTCCCTTCATCTTCAACTCACCCTGTGTCTGCTCTCTCTCTTTTACATATATATATGTATATATATACACATAAACACACATATATATATATATAAACACACACATATATATATATATATATATATATATATATATATATATATATATATATATATATGCATATTCCCTTCAACTACCCTAATACTGAGGTCTCATGAATCACACTCATCATCTTTCCATGTAGGAATGTAAACAAAACAGTTCAACTTTAGTAAGTCCCTTGCAATTTCCGTTTCTTGATTACCTTTTCATGCTTCTCTTGATTCTTGTGTTTGAAAGTCAAATTTTCTATTCAGTTCTGGTCTTTTCACTGAGAAAGCTTGAAAGTCCTCTATTTTATTGAAAATCCATATTTTGCCTTGGAACATGATACTCAGTTTTGCTGGGTAGGTGATTCTAGGTTTTAATCCTAGCTCCCTTGACCTCTGGAATATCGCATTCCAAGCCCTTCAATCTCTTAATGTAGAAGCTGCCAGATCTTGGGTTATTCTGATTGGGTTTCCACAATACTCAAATTGTTTCTTTCTGGCTGCTTGCAGTATTTTCTCCTTGATCTGGGAGCTCTGGAATTTGGCAACAATATTCCTAGGAGATTTCTTTTTGGGATCTATTTGAGGAGGCAATCGATGGATTCTTTCAATTTCGATTTTGCCCTGTGGCTCTAGAATATCAGGGCAGTTCTCCTTGATAATTTCCTGAAAGATGGTATCTAGGCTCTTTTTTTGATCATGGCTTTCAGGTAGTCCAATAATTTTTAAATTATCTCTCCTGGATCTATTTTCCAGCTCAGTGGTTTTTCCAAGGAGATATTTCACATTGTCTTCCATTTTTTCATTCCTCTGGTTCTGTTTTATAATATCCTGATTTCTCATAAAGTCACTAGCTTCCACTTGCTCCAATCTAATTTTTAAAGTAGTATTTTCTTCAGTGGTCTCTTGGACCTCCTTTTCCATTTGGCTAATTCTGCCTTTCAAGGCATTCTTCTCCTCCTTGGCTTTTTGGAGCTCTTTTGCCATTTGAGTTAGTCTGTTTTTTAAGGTGTTGTTTTCTTCAGTGTATTTTTCAGTATTTTTTTGGGTCTCCTTTAGCAAGTCATTGACTTGTTTTTCATGGTTTTCTTGCATCCTTCTCATTTCTCTTCCCAATTTTTCCTCTACTTCTCTAACTTGCTTTTCCAAATCCTTTTTGAGTTCTTCTATGGCCTGGGGCCAGTTCATGTTTTTCTTGGAGGCTTTTGTTGTAGGTTCTATGACTTTGTTGTCTTCTTTAGGCTGTATGTTTTGGTCTTCTTTGTCAGCAAAAAAAGAATCCAAAGTCTGAGACTGAATCTGGGCACGTTTTCGCTGCCTGGCCATATTCCCACCCAACTAACTTGACCCTTGAGTTTTTCAGTGGGGTATGGCTGCTTGTAGATTACAGAGTTCTATGTTCCATGTTTGGGGGGGAGGTGCCAGCTCTGTCAGAGCTGCACTCCTCCTTCCCCAAGAACCCCCAGTCCAGGCTGGGCTTAGATCTTCAGCAGGCTATTGCACTCCTGCTCTGATCCGCCACTTAATTCCTCCCACCAGGTGGGCCTGGAGCCGGAAGTAACAACAGCTGTAGCTGCCCCACCTCCGCTGCCCCCGGGGCTGGAAGCCGAACCGCGAACTCCTTCCACTCCCGCAGCTTTTCCCACTAACCTTCTCCGCAATCTTTGGTGTTTGTGGGTCGAGGGGTCTGGTAACTGCCGCAGCTCACATATTCAGGGCCCTAGGGCCTCCTCCGCCCAGCTTCTGTTCTGGATGGTCCACGCCGCTCAGGCTGGGCTCTGCTCCACTCCGTTCCTAGCTCCTAGCTCCGTGTGGGATAGACCTCACCCAGAGACCATCCAGGCTGTCCTGGGCTGGAGCCCTGCTTCCCTCTGCTGTTCTGTGGGTTCTGCCATTCTAGAATTGGTTCAGAGCCATTTTTATAGGTTTTTGGAGGGACTCGGGTACGGAGCTCACTCTAGTCCGTGCTTACCAGCCGCCATCTTGGCTCCACCCCCCAACCATTGATAATTTGATTAAAAAAGAAAACCAAATTACCAGTATCAAAAAAGAAAAAGATGAATGTACTACAAGGCAAAATTAAAGCAATTATTATGAGTTATTTTGCCTGATTATATGCCAATAAAACAGACAATCTAAGTGAAATAGATAGTTACAAAAATACGAATTGCCCTGATTAATAGAAAAAGAACCAAAATACTTAAATAACCCTATTTTAGAGGAAGAAATTAATCAAGCCACAAATAAGCTCTCCAAGAAAAAAAATCTCTAGGAGCAGATGGATTTATAAGTTAATTCTACCAAACATTTAGGGAACAATTAATCCCAATACTACATAATCTATTTGGAAAAAATAGGTGAAGAAAGATTGCTACCAAATTTCTTTAATGATAAAAATATGGTTTTGATACCAGGGAAAGCAAAAACAGAGAAAGAAAACTCTAAGCCAATTTCTCTAAAGAATACTGATAAAACAAAACAAAACAAAACACCAGCAAGGAGATTACAGCAATACACCACAAATACCATACATTCTGAGCAGGTGGGATTTATACCAGGAATGCAGGGCTAGTTTAAAATTAGGACGACTATAATTGACAATATCAATAATAAAAACAGCAAAAATCATGTATTATCTCAGTAGATGCAGAAAAAGCTTTTAACAAAATAACAGCCCCCGTTCCTATTAAAAACACTAGAAAGAATGGGAACAAATAGAGTCTTTCTTAAATTGATAACTAGTGTCTATCTAAAACTAAGATCAAGCATTATCTGTAATGGGAATAAAATATAAAATTTTCCAAGATCAGGAGTAAAGCTAGACTGTCCATTCTCACCACTATAATTCAATATTGCATTAGAAATGCTAATTATAGGAAGAACACAACAAAAAGTTGAAGGAATGAAAATAGGCTATAAGAAAGCATATCTTTTAGATGCTATGATGGAATACTTAAAGAACTAGAGAGTCAATTAAAAACACTGGTTGAAACAATTAACAACTTCAGCAAACATAAATTATCGGCATTTCTATATATTATCAATGAAACAAAACAGGAAGGAGTAAAAAGAGAAATTACATTTAAAATAACCATAGACAATATAAAATACATGGTACTTTACGTGTCAAGACAAACCCAGGGACTGAGGACACAATAACAAAACACTTTTCACACAAATATAGACAGATCCAAACAACTGGAGAAATATTAATTGCTCATGGATAGGCTGAGATAATATAACAAAAACACCAATTGGACCCAAATGAATGTGTTTATTCAGTGCCATACCTATCAAACTACCAAAGAATTTTTATACAGGTAGGAAAAGTAATAACAAAATTCATCTGGAAGAACAAAAGGTCAAATATATCAAGGGAATCAATAAAAAAATGTTAAAGAATATGGTCTAGCAGTACCAGATCTCAAAGTGTATGATACAGTGGTAAATATCAAAATAATCTGGTACTGGCTAGGAATAAAATGGTGGATCGGTGGAATAGATTAGGCACATAATAGACAGTATCAAATGACCACAGTAGTCTAGTATATGATAAACCCAAAGATCCAAGCTTTCAGGACTCACCATTTGACAAAAATTGCTGGGAAAACCAGAAAGCAGTCTGGCAGAAACTAGGCATAGACTAACATCTGACACAGTATACCAAGACATGGTCAAAAAGGGTACAAGATTTAGACATAAAGGATGATACCATAAATACATTAAGAGAAAATGGGGTCACTTCCGGGGGTGGAGCCAAGATATGTGTGTGTGTGTGTGTGTGTCTGTCTCTGTGTGTGTCTCTGTGTGTGTGTATACATATATATACTTATGTGTGTGTCTATGTGTATATATATATATATATATATATATATATATATATATATATATATATATATATATATATATTTATATACACACACACAAAGGGCACAGGGTGAGTTGAATATGAAGGGATGATACCTAAAAAAATAAAATCAATTTAAGGGATAAGAGAGGAATATATTGAGAGAGGGAGGAAGGGAGAGATAGAATGGGGTAAATTATCTCGCATAAAAGTGGCAAGAAAAAGTGGTTCTGTAGGAAGGGAAGAGGGGGCAGGTGAGGGGGAATGAGTAAATCTTGCTCTCATTGGATTTGACCTGAGGAGGGAATACCATACACACTCAAGTGGGTATCTTACCCTACAAGAAAGAAGGAGGAAGAAGATAAAAAAGGGGGGATGAGAGAAGGGAGGGCAGACAGGGGGAGGAGGTAATCAAAAACAAACATTTTTGAAAAGGGACAGGGTCAAGGGAGAAAATTCAATAAAGGGGGATAGGTTAGGAAGGAGCAAAACATAGTTAATCTTTCACAACATGAGTATAGTGGAAGGGTTTTACATAATGATACGCATGTGGCCTATACTGAATTTCTTGCCTTCTTAGGGAGGGTGGGTCAGGAGGGAAGAAGGGAGAGAATTTGGAACTCAAAGTTTTAAAAACAGACTTTCAAAAACAACAAGAACAATTTTTTTTTCATGCAACTAGGAAATAAGATACACGGGCAATGGGGCATAGAAATTTATCTTGCCCTACAAGAGTAGAAGGGAAAGGGGGATGGGAGGGGAGTGGGGTGACAGATGGGAGGGCTGACTGGGGAACGGGGCAACCAGAATATATGCCATCTTGGAGTGGGGGGAGGGTAGAAATGGGGAAAAAATTTCTAAATCAAACTTTTGTGAAAATCAATGCTGAAAACTAAATATATTAAATAAATTTAAAAAAAGAGAACATGGAAAGTTTTGCCTGTCAAATCTATGGATAAAGCTAGAGTTTGTGACCAACCAAAACATAAAGTGGATTAGAGGAAGTAAAATGGATGATTTTAATTTCATTCCATTAAAAGAGATTCTGTACAAATAAAACCAATGCAACAATCATGAGAGGGAAAGAAGGGAATGGTGAAAGAATTTTTATGGTAGATTTCTCTAATTAAAACCTCATTTCTCAAATACTTAGGGAACTAAGCCAAATTTATAAAATGAAGAGCCATTCCCCCATTGATAAATGGTCAAAGGATATGAATAGGCAGTTTTCAGAATAAGAAACCACAGCTATGTATAATCACAGGAAAATACTCTAAATCACTCTTGACTAAAGATTTTTATAATACATAATATGTTAATTACATATTATATAATATATTATGTATTATATATTTTATTTAGATTTTAATAAATTTTTAAAAATTAAATTTATTTTATTCTGAACTTAAGAAATAAAATGCACATTTCCATAACGTAGTAGAATAGAAAAAAAAAGATGATTGTGCATCGAACTGCAAATCTATTATGCACAACTTGCTATTCCTTTTAAATATATAATAAAGTTACCATGTAGTTTTCCCCCTTTTTTTCTTCCTTTCTTCCCCCCATCCTGAGATGGCCACCATCAGACACAAATATTATGTGTGTGTATATGTATATATGTAAAGTGTATATACATATACGTAAAATACACATATATGTAATATATATGTAAAACCATTCTATACATGCTTTTATTTTCAATTTCTTTCGCTGGATGCACATAGTGTCTTTTTTCATGTGTTCTTTGTAGCTAATTTGGGTATGTATAATAGTCAAAATGACTTAGTGACTCAAAGTTGTTTTTAAAACAATCAACAGTTTTACAATGAAGAAATCAAAACAATTTCTAGTCATATGAAAAAATGCTGTAATTCATTATTGATTAGAGAAGTACAAATCAAATCACCTTGAGATCGTTTTACACCTATCATATTGGCTAACATAATTCAAAGGAAAGTGACAAATGTTATACATATATATATATATGTATATATATATATATATATATATATATATATATATATATATATATATATATATATATATATATATATATATATATATATACATATGTATACACACACACACACCCTTTAAACCAGCACAACCACTACCAGGTCTGTTTCCCAAGATGATTACGGAAAAAGCAAAAGAACCCATATGTTCTAAAATATTTATAGCAGCTCTCTTTGTGGTGGCTAACTGGAGATGGAGGAGATGCCCATCAATTGGGGAATGGCTGAACAAGTTGTGGTATATGATTGTGAGGCAATATTACTGTGGTATAAGAAGTGCAACTCTGAGGTACACCTTCACACTTATCATATCGGCTAACATGACAGAAAACGACAAACTCTGGATGAAATGTGGAAAAATAGAGATACTAATGCACTGTTGGTGGAGTTCTGAACTGATCCAACCATTCTGATGAACAATTTGGAACTATGCCTAAAGAGCCATCAAACTATGCATACCCTTTGACCTAGCAATAGCACTAGTAGGTCTGTATCCCAGAGAGATCAAAGGAAAAGAAAAAGGACCTGTGTACAAAATGATTTATAGCAGCTCTTTTTTGTGGTGACAAGGAATTGAAAATTGAGGGGATACCCAATAATGGGGGATTGGCCGAATAAGTTGTGGCATATGATTGTTATGGAATATAGTACTATTGTTCTAAGAGAAATGATGAGGAGAATACTTTCAGAAAAACATGGGAAGACCTATGTGAATTGATGCAAAGTGAATTGAGCTTTACCAGGAGAACACTGTGCACACTAACAGCAGTATTGTGATGAAGATCAGCTATGGAAGACTTCACTACCCTGATCAGGACAATGATCCAAAACAATTCCAAAACACCCATGAAGAAAAAGAGAGAGAGAGAGGGAACTAGTGAGTTCTGAGTGCAGACTGAAGTAGACTTTTCCATTCTATTTTTCTTGGTTTTTTTGTGTCTAACATGATGAATTTGGAAGTATATTTTGCATGACTTCACACATATAATTGCGATCATATTGCTTGCCTTCTCGAGAATGGAGGAGGGGATGGAGGGAGGGAGAAAATCTCAAACTCAAAACTAAAAAATGTTAAAAATTTTTTTTTAAAGAAAGTATATCTTGTCAAGAATGTTGACTTGTAAATGCCACTTCCTAGGGCTTAACAACTTCATGAAGTTTCTCTAAAAGTCAGCTTTCATACTGTGCTTCCAATCAGTGCTGTAGCCTTGTTACTGACCGCAGCTCTCATCACTAATGAACACTGACTACCCTGTGAGAGACCCTGCTCTTTATAGGAGAGGTGAGAATTAACGCATTAAAAGATCACCTCCTTTCCCCTATGGCTCACCCCTTAAGCCCCTTGGTCAGTGAATGATGGAGTCTGTCAGCTCTTCTCAAATTAAACACACTCAGTTTGCAATGTCCTCTTTGACAGGGACACCTGGGCAATATTACAAGTGAGTCTGAGAGAGGTCACATACATGAACACCCTAGCTAAAACACCCGAGTAACATCCTAGTTAAAATAATCCCTGATTTTTCTTGAAGTGACCCTGGAAGCAGAAAAATTGATACTCAGGGACAAGAAGTCGTACTAGAGGTTTACTATTAATGTCATGTCCCATGACATGGGATCTGAGAAAGGTCATTTGCCTTTCAGAAAGACCTTTTCATCCTTTGTCATCTGTCAGATCAACTGGGAATTGTTTTTCCTCTTTTCTCACGGGAAAGCAGGAAAGGGATGAGAAACCAAGGCAAGGAATGCACAGCTCTCATTCCAGGGAAGTTTGAGGAGAGGGATGATTCTCCAGCTGCCTCAAAAGGAATCTTCCTTTGGTTTGGAGAACATTGTCCACTTGATTGCTGCTGTCTTATTCATTGTGTTTTCAGTGAAGAGAAAATCTTCTCTGCCAGTCTTGTAGGAGAAGCTCGAGGAGATGTCCGTTAATCCATTGGTACCATTGCATCTAATGTGGAGCATTTCATGGCTTCTTGGGTCTGATGCCCCTGTGTTCCCCCCTTGGCAGGTGGTTAGAGTGGGTTCTGAGGCATGTACAGGCTGAATGTCCCAACTGAGGGTGCTCATTACTGCTATCATTAGTACTGTCAGCCCAAGTGTTTTCATGGCTATGGGAGGCAGTGGACCCCTGGAACTTACTGGGAAAGATGAGGGGAGTCGGGAGTTGGGGTGTGTGTGTCTTATTCTTTACTGGATGAGTTTCAACTTTTTAATGCCAAGTTTCTTTATTCCGAGATAGAATCCAAGCTCCCTAATTCATCTATTTCAATTGAACAAGCAGTGCCTGTCACAGGTGGTCCATGAACTAAAAGACAAACAAGGCAGATTCCGCCCTCAAAGAATTTCCATTCCCCTGAAAAATGCAATCCAGCCCCAGCTTATTAAACCAGGGCTATTAGAGAGAGGAAATATGGGGGAGATGGAGGATTGTTGGAACATGTATCCCAGAGGCTGCTGAAGCTACTAGGAGCCTCGAGACATGATGAAGCTCCTAGGAACAGACAGGAGGCATGCTGATTTGGCATAGAGAAATGCCATGTAAAAATGCAAAGGGACAGGGACTGGAACAGCAAGGCCAGGGAACCCCTAATCATCTCCTCTGTCTGGAAGGTGGAGTGTGAGAAAGAGGATGATGCGGAACGCAGCAGCCAATTCCTGAAGAATCAGAATGGAGTTCAGTGGTCATTGAGGACAAATTGTACCTGGAAGAGACTCCCACAGTCTCCTTGAGAAGTGGTCATTCAGCCTTTCCTTGAAGGCCTCCAAGGGCTAGAGCTCCAGCCTGCTAAGGCTGCCCATCCCACCTTAAGAGAGTTCTCATTATTAGGGAGTCTATGGGTTTGGTGGTTTGCTTCCTGATATTAAACCTGAATCCTCCAATTCAACTTTTCCTCCTTGCTGCAGTTTGGAACCAAATTCAAGAGGCTTTAAAGGCTGGACTGAAGAACCTTACATTTGATCTTAGAGCTTATATGGAGCTATTGACAGTTCTTAAGTAGCACTGGGCTATGGACAGACCTTGGCTCCAAAAGACTGATTTGGCAGCTCCGTGGGTGATCAATTGGTGAAGGGAAGAGCAGGGACAGAAACATCAACTAAAATAACTTACAATAAGTCATGTGAGAGATGATGAAACTCTGACCATGATGGCAGCCATTGGAGTAGAGAGAAGGGTATGTGTGAAGACATGATGTAGAGTAAACTGATAAGGCGAAGCATCTGATTGGCTATTGGGTGTGTGTGTGGGGGAGTTACAAAAGAGGAGGAGTCAAGGAAGATTTCAGTGTTACCAAAAGTGTTCACTAGAAGGATGCTGTATCCCTGAACAGAAGTGAGGGAGCTTGGAGGAGGGACAGACTAACCTAGGAAGGTGATGAGGCAGATGTGTAAAGTCCACCTCAAAAGGAGAGAGGTGGATAGGTGATAACAGTGCAGGGATTGGCTTGAAGTCACAGTGGGGTGAAGGGACTGTACTTCCTAGGTTTTGTATTTTTGGTCAGTCAACAAGCATTTATTCACTACTTACTATGTGGTGGACATTGGAGTAGGGTGGCCAGGCAGGAGATATGTTGGGGGAAAGCCAGATGTCTATGAGCTTGATATGGCTCAGAAGATGGAAATATTGTTAAATGAAGATGAAGGGGAGTTTGTTGGTAGAAGTGAAGTTCCAGAGGAAACAGTGGAACACAGAATAGGTAAGGTTAGAGTTAAACTAAATAGACATGGGTGAAAGGAAGAGAGGGAAAGTAAGCTTGCCTCAGTGGATCATGACTCAATCATAAATGTAAGGGGATCAGGAGGTGGGAGTTTTCTTCCCAGAACATGAGGGAAGAAACAGTTGATTGAAACCCCCATCCTCCAGTGAGGTTGGGAGAAGAGAAGGTAGCATCAGTGTCTTCTGGGTCACAGCAAACACTAGGGAGCTATTGGTCAAAGTTGTGAGATTTCTGGTGGGATATTTGGATCAGGAAATCCATGATTATTAGCTTCTCAAGGCTAGACTGAAGCCATTCTCAGTCCACACACTGTATCTGGTACCTAGAGGGTGGCCCAGAATATCTGATGTTGCTGGATCCCTGAGCTGTGGAATCTCTGGTTTTTTTTTGCGAACCAGTCAGTTCAGCTGCTCCAGCGTCTGGTTTTGAGGAGTGCAAGACCCTTAGTTGTTCGCACCCCTTGGCATTGACAGGCTCTAAGGTACATGGGGTGAAGATACATGGGTACTGGTAGACATTAATTTGACAACACAAGCCCATGTACACGAGTGATGAGAGTTTGTAAATTACCTGTGCTAGGGATAATTAGGGTTGTCATTGGTACTGAATATGTCCACAGGGGAGGGAGGAGCTCTTTGTTGCCATCCTGAAAGCAGGGTTGGACTGAGTGAAATAGGCAGCCAAACTGCCCACATGCCCACAGAAGCTGGGCATCAATGTGCCCAGTCCCCCCATTGATCAGATGAGAAACACTTGCATGGCAGGGGAGCAACTTATAGCCCTGCATGCTGCTTGCCTAGCAGCTGTGCTAATACCTCTGCAGGGGAAAGGGGCAGGCCAGATGTGTCATACTTCTGCTGGCTCTTTCATCCATCAGGAACCCTGAGATGCCTTTCAAAGAGCAAGGCCCCTGAGCAATGGGAAATGTTCATGGATTGTATTGAGAGAATCACTCTGGTTCTGTCCATTTATTAAGCATGAGTTGCTTGGGTGGGATGTCCAGGATCTATGCTAGGAACTGAGTGATAGCCTGGGGCTGACTCTCCCAGAAGCCCTGGATGGATGGTGCCTATTTCTCTGACTGATATTGTCATCAATAGGTTGAGAATCTGAAAACAGATGTGTGTATGTGAAGGTGGTGGCTCAGGCGACTCTTCCTGCTCATCAGGTCTGTCTCTCTTATCACTTCATTTATAGTGAAGTGTCATTTGAGTCACTTCCACAAAACCTTCCACTTTCAGAGTGCCTTTCATCTGCTCTGTGTACATCTTGCTTTTGCCTAGTTGTTTATTGAGTCTCTCCCCCCACAGAATGGGAACCCCCTGAGGGCAGGGCCATGTTTTTGCCTTCTTGTGTATCCTGGTGCTTTAGCATAGAATAAGTGCTTAATAAATGCTGGCTGACTTGGTTTGACTTTCCAAATCTGAACTCCTTTATGCTGTGGAAATGACCCAAAGTAATGCTGGCTGAGTCTGCCATGGACCACAGTTCTTGTCCGGTTCACAAAAGTGCTGACATGTGGATCCATATTCTAAGAGAGTTCATGCAGAAACCACTTTGGTCCCACATATACTAGTTTCAGGATTCTTGTTTCAACAATCTGGCTAGCAGCTGTTGTGGGGGTGAAAGACCAACACAAGCCCAACAACAAGCACACTACCAGCATGCTGCAAAAGCCCAGGTCCTTTTGATCTGCTTTAGTAAGGAAAGCAATGTTAAGGGATTGACAAACTTACTTTAATTCAGCATGCAAATACTATTTACTTAGCTCATGGGAAAAGACCAGCACCCTGCACTTCAGAGCAAAATACAAACAAATTGCAGACATCAACAGACAGACCAAATACAATTCATAGTTACCAACACCTAAGTTCAGCCCGGGAGCTCATAACAAGGGCCGGCCCAGTGTCATGTGCGCCACCATGGCTGTGGGTAAGAGCTCCGAAAAAGAGAAAGGCAACTCCTGGTTTTATATCTTTTTCAGGGTCAAGGGTGAGTCACACATGTGACTCACCCATGTGACCTGAAATCATCACAAAGAGGCGACTTAAGCCCATGTGGTCTAAAAGCCTCTGATGTCCCAAACATGTCACTGAAACTCATGTGTAAACTAGGCCCTCCCCTGAGGCAAGAACATCACTAAGGACTCCCAATCTAATCAAGGAAACAAAGGCCAAACTCTTCAAGGGCACTTGGTTGAACTGAGTGCTAAGAGCCCATTTTGTTTACCAACACAATTCCCTAAAAATATTAATAATTCTGCTTAGTATTAGTCCATTTGTTATAGAACATAAAATTAATTAGAAAAATATGATGTTATATTTTCTCTCGGTATTAAAGAAATGTTTGACTTGAATGCCAGTTGTAAATCAAGGTTTTCTTCTCAATGTCCATTAGCCAAATCATCCATTTGTATAGGGTTAGGTATCTACAACATAATGTTAATTTTCCTGTCTGAAAGATCTCACGTTACCATTTTATTAGTTAAACATTGTTTTATGATGGAATTAGCCTGGCTTTTGGTCAGATGGTTAACTTATCACCATTTCCTCATTCACCCACATCTTCCTGCAACCTGCCAAAGGACTGGCCTAGGAATCTGGGTTCTTTACCATGTGTTTGATCTAATGGACTCCTAACATGGGAGGCATTACTCTTCAATCTTCCATTTTTCAATATGATGCTATTATAAGGGCTCAAGCCTCACCCTTACCTCCAAATTATGGGTCAGAGCCAGCCAGAATCCCTGTTCCTTATTTCATAGAGCTGTAGGTAGCTAAGTCCTTGGGGAATTTGGATAGTGGCTAAGCACCATCGAACTCTCTCCTTTATATATCCCTTGTTATTTTGGCTTTAGCTTGTTTGGAGACCCAGATCTCCATGTTCTTGGTTTCTACCATGCCATATGCCTTCTGTTTATATAGCTGCCCATTTGCAATCTGACTACTGACAGAATTCCAGAAATTCCAAGGTAGAATAGACCTCCTACAAGTAAGCATCCAGTCCCACTTAATGCCTGATGAAGAATCTTCTCCAGCCCGCACATAGAGATTGCCTGGGAAAAGGGATCTACCTTTGCCCAAGGCAGCCCCTTCCTCTTGTGGGCGACTGCGACTGCCAGGAAATTCTGTTTGTTGTTGTTCAGTCATATCAGCCTTATCCCTCTGTGACCCCATTTGCAGTTGTTTCTGGCAAAGATACTGAAGTGGTTTGCCATTTCCTTCTCCAGCTGAAGCTTGAGCGTGCCTCTTTTCACCATCTATCAATGGATGCTTCCAGTTCTGCCCTACTGCACCAAAAAGGATGAGTCATGGCCTTATTCCACAGGATAGCTTTTCAGACACTCCAAGATAGCTCTCATGGACCCTCTGAGTCTTCTTTTCTCCAGGTAAAAAATCCCAGTTCCTTTTACTGATCATCATCATGTATAAGTAACCTCCTCGCCTTCCTCTGAATGCTCTCCTGGTTGTTTATGTCCTTCTTACAATTCAACATCCCAAACTGAGCAAAATCCTCAAAATGTGGTTTAATCACAGCAGACAACACCCTCCCCCTCCTTCCAGATGCTAGGCAGCTTAAGCCCTAACACTCCACATCTGTAATGTCATAAACCTATTGATTCACGTGGTTCTTCCCTTATTAATATGTAAGCTACTGGAGGAAGGGATTGTTTTTGTTTCTGGCTTTCATTTTTTTCCCTACAGTGCTTACCATAATTCCTGGCACACAGCAAATATTTAATAAATAAATGTTGGTTGATTGAGTGTTTAGTAAGTCAAGTGTAAATTTTTTCCATTTCTTTCTATTACAGTTTACTTTTCCAGATATTTCTCAATGTTCCAACTTGCCGTGATCCTTTGGGATTTTTATTCGGTCTTACAGTGGGTTAGCCATCCTTTCCATATTTGCTTTATCCTAAATTTTTGCATGCCCACCCTCCATGTAGGAGACCACTAGGTTGCTCAGTAGATAGAGCACTAGTTCTGGAGTCTGGAAGACCTGAGTTCAAATATGATTTAGGATACTTACTAGCCATGTGACCTAGGGCAAATCACTTAACCTGTGTTTGCGTTAACCCACTGGAGAAGGAAATGGCAAACCATTCCAGTATCTTTGTCAAGAAAACGCCATGGACAGTATTGGTGTGCTGTGGTCCATTGGGTTATGAAGAGTCAGACACAACTGAATGACTGAATAACAACATTTGCACAGGAACAGTTTTAGTATGCATGTTATCATGAAATTTGCTTAGCCATAGAGTCTAACTATGAAGAATGGAGGAGAAACAAGGGTGTGAAGATGGGGGAGGGGCATGGTTACACCCATGTAATAGTCATTGAGCACTGGCTCTGTAATGATTCTAGAATGGTTTTTGGACATGTGGGAAAAATGCAAACTTTAAGATGAAACAAGTCTCATCCCCAGCCCAAGTACCAGTTCCATCTGCCTGAACTGCCAGCTGCCCAGCTGCAGCAGAGGTGGGAGCAAGAAAGGGAGGGCATAGAAGCCCAGTGCCATGAGAGAGCCTGCCCTCTAGCACGTGACATATGTGGAGCACACTTTTGGGCCCATCTGCTAGTTGGATCTTTCTCTGCAATGTTTCTCTTGTTTGTGGTTTGGGTAAACCTTCCCCTTGCAGCCACATCCACTGGCATTGACCTCCATAGTTTGGAAAGTTATGTTCTTTAATGCCATTTGCTACTTTTTAGTGAGCCAACTGGGCCATCTGCCTCATAGAATTTGTCTCTTTGGCTTTGGGCAAGCTTTCTGTCAAGCTGATAGGACCTCAGCTAGAATTACCACCATCCACAGTCCTCCAAGACTGTTATTCTAACTAATCTCTGGGATTCCTGTACCATCATTCTAGCCATGACAACGAATGACAAGAATATTCTTATTCAACTACAAAATAATGAGAAATGATAGCTAATATTTGCAAGTGTTCCAAAAGTCTTTGTGCAAGACTTTTGGGACGTCTAGTACATAGCATTGCAAGGTTTAAAAAGTGTTTCACATATGTATATATATATATATATATATATATATATATATATATATATATATATAAATACATCGATATGTGTATATTTATATGTACACACAGATATATAAGTATATACATGAAACATTGTTACACGTAGTTATGTTGTACTACTATATTGCATAATATATTGCATTATATTGTGGTCTATTCTATTCTATCGTACTTGTGTCACATATAAATAGGCACATAGATAACATATGTATATATGTACGTACATGTTCATTTGATCTTGATAACATCCCTGAGATGTAGGCTATTTTACCTGGATTTTAGTCTATAAACCATTAAATGCAAAAGAGCATGTTACCCTTGCTAAGGTAATGGAGCCCCAACCCCCAGAGTACAAACACAAAGCCCAGAATGTGTCAGAGAATTCAGCTTCTAGAGTGTAGTACAGACTGCATAGTTGCCCACGAGTGCCTGGACATATCGCTGCTCCATTAAAACTTGAGTGACAATTTTAATAGATGTTGCCAAACTAACCCTCAAAATTTCCAAATTATGTGGAATGAAAAGCTTTCAAAAAAGAGTCTGACCAGAAGAAATGAAGCTGTGGAGGAGGAGATAAGCTCGGTGTCCTTATGCCTGATACTTGAGTTGTCCCAAAGACGTTTCCAGGCATCCCACAGGAGAGAAGCTTCCATCTGATTCGTCCTTTACAGTTCTAAAAGGCAGTCACTCTATATACCTGTACAACAGTCTGAAGAACATTGGATAGAAAATAATAATAGAATGATAATAATTAGTCCTTGGACTGTTTCTTTTTGAATCTCATAACAAAGATGAGAAAAAAGGAGACAGCCGTGATATAATGACTCTATTTTCAGATTATACTCTCCTTCCTTCTCTACCATGACTCTCTTAGTGAACCAAGTCAACTCTGTGCTGTTCTCTTCTTGTGAGTCCCTTGTCACCTTATTATGTTGCCAATATTGTCCTAACAGGCATCAGCTCTGGTTCATTGCCACCACTTGATGCCTTTGCTACTACTCAGGGGCTGCTGAACATAGCTGGAGAAAAACCACACTGACCGGATCCAATACAAACTCATCTTATGGAATCTCACCTGGACCCTCAGTGAAGCAAGGGAAGTTTTTCTACCTAACCAATTGACTCAATATCCCACTCCCCCATAGCAGTTTTTCTAAAACTTTTCAGTTTTCCTTAAGCGTTGAATAGTTCCCCTTAACCTTTAACAATCACAGCTGAGAATCTTCCCTTGTGTGCCACTGAAAAAACTGAGCCTTCCTTCACTTCCTTCTCAAGTCATACCTCCCAGGTGTCTTCTGCCACTCTTTTTCACCCTCATCTCACCTAATGAGGTGGCCTGTTCCCCTGCCAATTCAAACTCCTCGAACTGAAAAAATGATCTCATTCCATTCAATCTTCTATTACTCCTACCTTCTCACTGATCATTAATCTCTCCCTACCACTCTACTGGCTGCTTCCTTACTGCCTACAGAAACACCCATGTCTCCTCCATCCTCAAAAAACTCTCACTTGATTTATCCATCTCTGCTATCATCTCCTAGTTCGCTTTCTTTTTGTGGCTAAACTCCTTGAGAAGGTTGTCTATAATAGCTGCCTCCACTCCCTTTTCTCTGACTCTCTCTATGCTACTGACTTCATTGTTCAACAGAAATGACTCCAAAATTACCAGTGACCTTTTAATTCCCTCCCCCCACATATATGTATATATGGAAATCTATATGTATACATACACACATATATGTGTATAAGTTACATATATATGTATTTATATATCTGTATATCTATCTATCTCTCATCCTCACTGTTGTTCTGTTTTGTTCCATATGAGATGTTTCACGGATGCTCTCAGCACACTTTCAGAGGATGAGCTCATATACTAATACTTTTATTCAGCCATAAAATAATTTTATCCACATGTGAAAAAATTGAATATGAAGGAGGACAGCAATTTCTCCCAGGATCATTCTATCTGAACTCCATTGGGAAAGAAAGAAGAGAATGAGATGACAGCTGTAATGCAAGCTTAGCCAAGCCTACACCTTATGAGCATGAACAGTGTGCTTGGCTTATGTGATCACCACATGAGTGTCAGATAATGATCACCTATTCTTTTTTTCCCCCTTGCATACCTATTACTTAATTTTTAAATAGTATTTTTTTTCCTCAGTTACATGTCAAGAAAAAATTTGGCATTCATTTTTTACAAGATTTTGAGTTCCAAATTTTTGTCTCTCTCCCTCCCTTTTCCGCTTCTGAAAATGGTAGGAAGTTCGATATATTTGTACATGTGCTATCATGTAAAAATATTTCCATATTAGTCACAGTTGTGACAGAAGAAACAGATCAAAAGGAAAAAAAACATGAGAAAGAATAAAGTAAGTGAAAAAATATGCTTCTATTTGCATTCAGAGTCCATCAATTCTTTACCGGGATATCAATAGCATTTTCTTTGGTGAGTCCTTTGTACTTGTCTTGCATCATTGTGTTGCTGAGAAGAGCTGAGTTATTCATAGTTGATCATCATACAATGTTGCCGATATTGTGTACAATGTTCTCCTGGTTCTGCTCATTTCACTTTGCGTCAGTTCATACAAGTCTTTGCAGGTATTTTTCTGAAATCTGCCTGTTTATCATTTCTTATTGCACAGTAGTATTCCATTATATTCATATACCACAGCTTGTTCAGCCTTTCCCCAGTTGATGGGCATCCCCTCAATTTCCAATATTTTTCCACCATAAAAAGGGCTGCTATAAATATATTTTGCACATGTAAGTCCTTTTCCTTTTTTTGTGGTTTTGGGATACAGATCTACTAGTGGGTCAAAGGGTATGTATGCATAGCTTGGTTACCCTTTGGTCATAGTTCCAAATTGCTATACAAAATGGTTGGATCAGTTCACAACTCCACCAACAGTACATTTGTGTCCCAATTTTCCCACATCTTCTCCAGCATTTGTCATTTATTAGCCAATCTTACAAGTGTGAGGTGGTACTGTAGAGTTGTCTTAATTTCCACTTCTCCAACCTAACATTAATCAATCATTTATTTATTTACTTATTTATTCATCCATTTATTTATTTATTTATTTATTTATTTATTTATTTATTTATTCATTTATTTATTTATTTATTCATTTATTTATTTATTTTCCGGCCAGTAAATTCAGCTTTTAATTTCCAAAGGCAGATGTGTTTAACAAATAAAACAGATTTGCTATTGCCACAAAGTATTTGTAAACTTGGAAAGCTCCAATGCAAACACAAAAACCCAGCCCTAAACAGGTGAAATCTTCTCCAACAAATCCTGGTCAAAATGGACATTCTCTGTCACAGGAAAAATAGGAAAACCTAATTTTGTAGATATTTTTTAATCTGGAGGCTAAGACATTTATGCTAGTTTTACAAACTTTTAAAACATGTTTTAAAATGAACTGAAAGCACATATTCATACAACTAAAATGTACCCATTAAATTTTAAATGATGTTTGACAATAACTTAAATTAACCATTAACTTGATTCAAGTTAACAGGCTGTGTTGTTGCAATTGTGGCCTTGTTATCAGCCTTTACCTCTTTTTCCCTGCAAAAGATTCCTTTCTTTCTCCTGCTTCTTGGGGAAGCACCCATTCCCCCCACCATGAAAGGCAGTGGGCTGGGATTTGGAAGGGAGAAGACCGGTTGGAATCCTGGCCTGGCCACTTGCTTCTGGTGTGACTTCAGGCAGGTCACTTGACTTTCCACAACAGAAAAGTAGGATGAAGCCTAGACTAGAAGCTCTAAAGCTCTGACACACACACACACACACACACACACACACACACACACACACAGACACACAGACACACACACGCCATGTCTTAGCACTGAGACAGCAGGGTGATCTGCATTCCAGGAAGGCAGGTACTTTGTAGACAAAGGAAGGAATCTTAGACTCCTCTTCTCCTGTACATGGGTTGGGTGGGCCCCCAGGATCTCTGAAGTCTTGTCTAGCTTCTGGACGAGGTACTGATGCTCTCAGCCTCAGTTTTCTCAAGTGTTAAATGGGAAGATAATGCTTCCTTGACTTGCCTGCCTCCTGGAGTTGTCATACACTTTCTAGTCCTTGAAGCCCTACAGAAACCTGCATTGCTGTGGCTATGAAGCTGGGCTGCAGCTAACAGACACAGTATTGTCAAACAGATGTCAGGTAGACTGTGTCAACAGAAGGCATGAAAAGAAACCTAGTTTTCACCAATGTTTCTCCTCAGCACTCTGTAAATCTGTCCAATGAGTGGCATTTTAGAACTTTTCAGGAGTAAGAAGTATTTTGATCTTTCCCCCTGCATCATTAGTTGCCCATTTACAATGGTACCAAGTTCAGGAAGCCCTGTCTGGTGCCAGTGATCCTTTCTGATTGCTAATAGTCTGCACAAAGCAGTGACAAACCCTCAGGATGATGCCTGCTCCCAACAGGTCAATCACAAAAGATGCCCATTTGTCCTTCCATGTGCTTCAGTCTGTCCAGAGAGTGGTACTCCATACAATCCAATCACTAAACTTTTTTTTTTTCCTGCTCTTAAGCACTAGAGACCTTCCAATGGTTTCCTCTATTCCCACAAAGTCCAAAACTCTCATACAACCTAAGACTGACACCAGTCTCTGGGATATTTTCATATTATTCAAATTGATCTCAAAAATTAAAGGGTGAAATAAATTCAGCACAAGCACATCTTATAAAGGGAAATTGTCTTCCATTTTTTCCTAAGTAAACTGCTGAGTCACAACAATTTGAACTTCCAAAGCCCCACTTGGAGTTGCCATACAAAGTTCCCATTTTAAAACAGCCTTGTCACTAGGCACTGGAAGTGAGGCAAGTCTTTGAGAAATGCTGCCTTGACTGGGCATGGGTATAGGGCCTGATGGGTGGAGGGACAGACACTATGGAGGGGTCAGGGTGGAGGCTGAGGCAGAGAGATCCTGAAGGGGGGCAGAGGTGGGGGGACCTTTAATGTGATTTAGAGCACTTATTCATATGCCTATAGATATCTTTGATGTTTTCATCTGAAAACGGCCTGCTCATCTCCTTTGCCCATTTATCAATTGGAGAATGGCTTGTATTCTTGTAGATTTGACTCAGTTCTCTATATATTTGGGAAATGAGGCCTTTATCAGAGACACTTGTCATAAAGATTTTCCTCCATCATTCTGCTTTCTTTCTAATTTTAGTTGCATTGGTTTTGTTTGTACAAAAGCTTTTTAATTTAATATATTAAAAATGATTTATTTTACATTTTGTAATGTTATCTCTTGTTTGGTTATGAATTCTTCTCCTCCTCGTAGATCTGACAGATAGCATTCCTTGCTCTTCTAATTTGCTTATGGTGTCATCCTTTATGTCTAAATCATGACAAAGGTTTGTCATGTCTAACTTTTTAAAATACTCTATATACCTCCTTAGATTCTTTCTTGTTTATTTATTAGGTTGATGTTATTGAGTTCTGAGAGGGGACCATTGAGTTTCCCCACTAGTTTAGTTTTCTTGTCCATTTCTTCCTGTAATTTACTTAACTTCTGTAAGAATCTGGATCCTATACCACTTGGTACAAGTTTTGGTATTGCTTCATCATCTGTCCTACCTTTTGGAAGATGAGATTTCCTTCCTTACCTCGTTTAATTAGGTCTATTTTTGTTTTTACTTTGTCTGAGATAAGGATTGCTACCCCTGCTTTTTTTACTTCAGCTGAAGCATGATAGATTCTTCTCCAGTCCCTTACATTTACTCTGCATGTGTCTCGCTGCTTCAAGTGTGTTTCTTGTAACATGTTCACTTGTTCTCTGTTTCTGGTCTTCATATGTTGAAGAAATGAACCCTATTGGCTGGTGACAAAGACATGAGTGTGCATTACAAATGCATGAATCAGGTGAA
The DNA here is from genome assembly GCF_011100635.1 of Trichosurus vulpecula. Classification (NCBI taxonomy): domain Eukaryota; kingdom Metazoa; phylum Chordata; class Mammalia; order Diprotodontia; family Phalangeridae; genus Trichosurus; species Trichosurus vulpecula. The sequence continues at coordinate 206,347,297 of NC_050581.1, read as the reverse complement.
GAGAGCCTCTTTCTTTCTCTTTCATGCTTGGCCAGTTTGAGTGAGTTAAACATATTGTAAGCCTCTAGATGGAAGGGGCTTCAGGCACTCTCTACTTGGGTTGACATATGGCTTGTGGATGTGGCCCTGTTCTTTGCCTCTTTGCATTTGTTCTTTTTTGTTTTTAGGGGAAGGAGGATCAGGCTAGGTTGTAACCTTGTGATAGTCAAAAAGTCAGGAGTGTGTGTCACCCAAAGCCTGAGGTGCTGGAGTTAATATTATACATACATATATACATATATACATACATACATATATATATATATATATCACATAGCTGAGACTAGAGAAAATCCCAATTGACCTGTTTGACCTAGCATAGCAGTGAACAGAAGGCAGTAGTTCATCTACTGACTATGCTACATTCAGAGGTGAATGTGATGGAGCAAACACTTTTTAGAAATTACTTTAAGCCATCTTCCTTAAGGAATGAATTGGCATAGGGACGACATGTCCTGGATGTTGGGAAAATATATCTGTACTTCTGTTTTTGCTATATCTTCTCAGTAAATACTCCTCTGCAAAAGCTAATTGATATTAATTGGTTAAATGGTACTGGAAGTGATAATAGCTGGATCCATCAATGTAAGGAAGATACTAAATATAATTGATGATCGATATTGGGAAGAACACAATGGAATGGATGGATGCTCAAGCGAATGGTGTAAGATAAGCCCTCACAACCACAGAGGGGTAAACTGAGAACCCTAAGGAGTTGGTGTGTCAGTCACGGTCTGAAGACCTTATCTGTCATTGTAAATGGAAGTTGGAATAAAGAGATCCAAAGTTTATAAGCTACATATAAGTATAATTGTAATAGTAACAAGAACAATATTTGAATAGATATCATCATACACATAATCTGAAAGCTATTTGGAATGAAAAACTTTCAAAATATAGAGACATCTTAGCCTCAACATACCCAGTATTGAAATCGTTATGTATTACTCCAAACCCTACTTTCTTCCCAATTTCCCTATTACTGTTGAATATACTAAAAACTTTCCCATCCCCCAAGCTCTCAACCACAATGTCATCCTTCATTCTTCACTCTCTTCCCCTTGCCCATAACCAATCAGTTGTCAAATCTTGTCATTTCTAGCTTCCTCACATCTTTCGTATACAATCCTTCTCTCTCCTGACACAGCTGTCACCCTGACACCCTAACCCTTATCATCTCATTCCTGGACTATTTATATTTAAATTTCTGGAGGTCCACCTGGGATGTGTGTGTCCAGCTCCCGTCCATCCTCCACTCAACTGTCAAATCTATCTTCCTAAAGCACAAGTCTGATTGCATCACCCCTCCTCCACTCAATAAACTGCAGTGGTTACTTATCACCTCTCCTATACTCAGTGTTTAAAGCCCCTGATAAACTGGGCCTTTTCTACAACTCTAGTATTTCTCCACCTTATTCTCCTCCATGTACTCTGTCATCCAGTGACACTGACTGCTTCACTGTTCTTCAAATAGAACACTCCATCTCCTAACTCTTAGCATTTTCATTGCCTGTCTCCCATACCTGGAATACTCTCCTTCATTTTCAACTCTTGGATTCCCTGGCTTCCATCCAATCTCAGCTAAAATCCTACGTTCAACAGGTAGCCTTTCAGACACAGGCACAGTTATTTACTTGTCAGCCTCCTTCATTAGACTCTGAGATCCCTGAGACTTGGACAGTCCTTTGCCTTTCTTTCTATCCTCAGCACTAAGCACAATGCTTGGCATATGGGCATCACTTAACAAAAGCTAGTTGATCTATTTTGGATTGACTGAACATTTTTAAATTTTTATTTTTTAAAAATTTATTTAATCTTTATTTTTAAATTTAATTATTTTTAATTTTTTAAGTTAATATTTTATTTCCCCAATTACATGTAATTTTACCTTTAATTTTAAAAAAAATTATGAGTTACAAATTCTGTCCCTCTTTCCTCTCCCCATCGCCCTCATTGAGAAGGCAAGCAATTTGATAGAGGTTAGATGTGTGTAGTTATGCAAAATATATTTCCATGTTAGTCATTTTGTGAAAGAAAACACAAAAACACCAAGAAAAGTAAAGTAAGTAAAATTGCGCTTTGATTGGCATTCAGACTCCATCAGGTTTTTCTCTGGAGATGGATAGAAATTTTCATTATGAGTCCTTCAAAATTGTCCTTAGATCATTGTATTGTTTTTTTATATGTTATTTTTATTTATTTAATATATTTAGTTTTCACCATTAATTTATACAAGAGTTTTAATTACGAATTTTCTCCCCATTTCTACCCTCCTGCCCACTCCAAGATGGCATATATTCTGGTTGCCCCATTCCCCAGTCAACCCTCCCATCTGTCACCCCACTCCCCTCCTATCCCCTTTTCCCTTCCTGTCTTGTAGGGCAAGATAAATTTCTATGCCCCATTGCCTGTGTATCTTATTTCCTAGTTGCATGCAAAAACTTTTTTTTTGAACATCTCTTTTTAAAAACTTTGAGTTCCAAATACTCTCATCTCTTCCCTTCCCACCAATCCTCCGTAAGAAGGCAAGCAATTCAACATAGGCCACATGTGTATCATTATGTAAAACCCTTCCACGATACTCATGCTGTGAAAGACTAACTATATTTTGCTCCTTCCTAACCTATCTCCCCTTATTGAATTTTCTCCCTTGAACCCGTCCCTTTTAAAAAGTGTTTTTTTATTACTTCCTCCTCCTACCTGCCCTCCCTTCTATAATCCCCCCTTTTTATCTTCTTCCACCTTCTTTCCTGTGGGGTGAGATACCCAATTGAGTGTGTATGGTATTCCCTCCTCAGGTCAAATCCAGTGACAGCAAGATTCACTCATTCCCCCTCATCTGACTCTTCCTGCTTTTTCTTGCCACTTTTATGCAAGATTATTTACCCCATTCTATCTCTCCCTTTCTCCCTCTCTCAATATATTCCTCTCTCATCCCTTAATTTGATTTTTTTTAGATATCATCCCTTCATATTCAACTCACCCTGTGCCCTCTCTCTCTCTCTCTCTCTCTCTCTCTCTCTCTCTCTCTCTCTCTCTCTCTATATATATATATATATATACATATATATATATATATATACATATATATATATATATACACACATATATACATATATATACACATACATATATATATACATATATATATATACACACATATATACATATATATACACATACATACATACACAATCACAAACATATATATATATATACACACATACACACACACAGACACACACAGACATGCACACACACACACACACATATATATATATATATATATATATATATATATATGCATATTCCCTTCAGCTACCCTAATATTAAGGTCTCATGAATCATACACATCATCTTTCCATGTAGGAATGTAAACAAAACAGTTTAACTTTAGTAAGTCCCTTGTGATTTCTTTTTCTTGTTTACCTTTTCATGCTTCTCTTGATTCTTGTGTTTGAAAGTCAAATTTTCTATTCAGCTCTGGACTTTTCACTGAAAAAGCTTGAAAGTCCTCTATTTTATTGAAAATTCATATTTTGCCTTGGAGCACGATACTCAGTTTTGCTGGGTAGGTGATTCTTGATTTTAATCCTAGCTCCATTGACCTCTGGAATATTGTATTCCAAGCCCTTCAATCCCATAAGGTAGAAGTTGCTAGATCTTGTGTTATTCTGACTGTGTTTCCACAATACTCAAATTGTTTTCTTTCTGGCTGCTTCCAGTATTTTCTCCTTGATCTGGGAACTCGGGAATTTGGCGACAATATTCCTAGGAGTTTTCTTTTTGGGATCTATTTGAGGAGGCAATCGATGGATTCTTTCAATTTCTATTTTACCCTCTGGCTCTAGAATATCAGGGCAGATCTCCATGATAATTTCCTGAAAGATGATATCTAGGCTCTTTTTTTGATCATGGCTTTCAGGTAGTCCAATAATTTTTAAATTATCTCTCCTGGATCTATTTTCCAGGTCAGTGGTTTTTCCAAGGAGATATTTCACATTGTCTTCCATTTTTTCATTCCTTTGGTTCTGTTTTATAATATCTTGATTTCTCATCAAGTCACTAACTTCCACATGCTCCAATCTAATTTTTAAGGTAGTATTTTCTTCAGTGGTCTTTTGGACCTCCTTTTCCATTTAGCTAATTCTGCCTTTCAAGGCATTCTTCTCCTCATTGGCTTTTTGGAGCTCTTTTTCCATTTGAGTTAGTCTATTTTTAAGGTGTTGTTTTCTTCAGTATTTTTTTGGTCTCCTTTAGTAAGTCATTGACTTGTTTTTCATGGTTTTCTCACATCCTTCTCATTTTTCTTCCCAATTTTTCCTCTATTTCTCTTTCTTGCTTTTCCAAATCCTTTTTGAGCTCTTCCATGTCCTGAGACCAGTTCATGTGTTTCTTGGAGGCTTTTGCTGTAGGCTCTTTGACTTTGTTGACTTCTTCTGTCTGTATGTTTTGGTCTTCCTTGTCACTAAAGAAAAATTCCAAGGTCTGAGGGTGAAAGTGAGTCCATTTTGGCTGCCTGGCCATGTTCCCAGCTAATTTATTTGACCCTAATTTTTTCGTTGGGGTATGACGGTTTGTAGAATAAGGAGTACTTTGTTCCAAGCTTGAGGGGATGCACTGTTGTTTTCAGAGCTATTTCTATACAGCCAGCTCTGCCACAGCAGCACTCCTCCTTCCCCAAGAACTGCCAACCCAGATTGGACTCAAATCTTAAGCAGGTTCTGCACTCCTGCTCTGATCCACCACTTAATTCCTCCCACCAGGTGGGCCTGGGGCCAGAAGCAACTGAAGCTGTTGTTCTGTAGCTGCACCACCTCTGCTTCCCCCCAGGGCAGTGGCTGAACCGCAAACTCCTTTCACTCCCTGCAGCTTTTCCCACTAACCTTCTCTGTTGTCTTTGGTGTTTTTGGGTTGAGAAGTCTGGTAACTGCCACGGCTTACCGATTCAGGGCGTTAGGGCTTGTTGCGCCTGGCTCCCAGGCTGGTTGGTCCTGCTGCCGCCCATGCTGGGCTCTGCTCCACTCTGCTCTGCTCCGCTCCCAGCTCCGTGCACGATAGACCTCACCCAGTGATCATCCAGGCTGTCCTTGGCTGGAGCCCTGCTTCTGTCTGCTATTTTGTGGGTTCTGCAGGTCTAGAATTTGCTCAGAGCCATTTTTTGTAGGTTTTTGGAGGGACCTGGGGGGGAGCTCATGCAAGTCCTTGCTTTCCAGCTGCCATCTTGGCTCTGCCCCCTAGATCATTGTTGTGAATAGCTGTCATTTACAGTTGGTCATCATACAATGTTGCTATTTCCATATACAACATTTTCCTGGTTCTGCTCATTTCACTTTGCACCAATTCGTGTAAGTCTTTTTGGTTTCTTATGAGAACTTCTTGCTCATTATTTCTTATATCACAATAGTATTCCAGATTGATGATCATTCCAACGATTCTCTCTGTTACTGGAGTAGTACAGATGATGCTTTCAAGTGAGGCTCCAGATGATTGTTCTGTATTGTGATGCCTTTAGCTAACTATAAAGTATACTTATTTTAACCACTTGTATAGTAGTCTGTTGAACATTAAATCTAAAATAATAGAGTAATAATTTGTCCCAGGACTATTTCTACATTAAACCTATAAAATGAGATAATAACAACTCGGATTTACATGGTACCTTAGTATTTACAAATGATTTTACATATATTATCTTCTGATTCTCAAAACAAAACCTATGAATTAGGCAAGAAAGATATTTATGTTCCCCACTTGGAACATAAGGAAACTGATTCACAGAAAAGTTAAGTACCTTACCCTTGGTTATATAGCTAACATTGACCAGATGCAGGATCTTCCTCATCATCCCAGGTGTAATACTCCTTCTACAATCTCACCTCACTTCTCTGAGGGGTAGATAAGTGGCACTCCTAGTGACATTCCAGACAAGAAGTTTGTCTTCTTTTGTAGGACTCCACTGATGACACTAAAGACAAAGAAATCCATTACTCAATGAAGGTATGTGCTGAAATGTCTCCCTGTACAGAGCAGGAAATCCGTGTGAGCTCATGCTCTCGGGGAAGCCTGAGGTGGCACGTAGGATTAGCTTAGACACATTGACAAGTGAATGGTAGAGAAGGAGACTTCCAGGTGGGAGAAAGGGCTTGGAGAAAGGATGAGTATTAGGGGAATGTAAAACATGCAGTCTGGCCTAAAGGAAATGGACTTTCAGAGAGAGCAATCACAGTAATAGCCAACAGTTATGTAGCATTTGCTATGCACCAGTCCCAGTGCTAAGCACTTTACCTTTTCACATTTATTCCTCACAACAAGCCTGGGAGGTAGATGCTATTATCACCCCCATTTTACAGATGAGGAAATCGAGTCAGACAGAGGTTAAGTGACTTGCCCAGGTCATGCAGGTAGTATGTGTTTGAGGCCAGATTTAAATTCAGGTTTTCCTGACTCCAGGCCTGGTACTTTATTTACTGTGTCACCTGAATACCTAAAACATCATACAATGTCACACCTTGAAGGCACTTTAGAGATCAGTGATGGGAGAAAAAATTAAGTAGGTAAACTGGTATTCAATTTTGGAAGGGCTTCAATGATACTGAGTTTTCCTAGTCTAGTCATAAGAGCTTGAATTCTGTACAATTCACTGTATCGCTTATATTTTTAATGATCCATTGCAACACAATCCCTTAAGCTTCCTTTGCAGCTTGTGGTTGAGACTCAAGCTAGGGCTCTGTTGTGCCCAGGGCACATGAGAAACTCCAATTGTGATTGAAGGGAAAGGTGAATATTATTTCTGAAATGAAAACATCCAGTTTGCAGAGTTCAAAGCAAAGTCAAGATTTGGCAATTACAGGTAAGGTTGATGAGTATGGACAAGCCAGCCAGGCAAATTAGGTTGGGTCAATGCATGCTGGGCTTGAATAAGAACTAGAGAACTCGCCTCATCCTGCTACTAGAATAACCACCAAATCTGCCCACTGCCCAGGCCTTTTTCTGCTTAGGCTTATTGTGCACCCTGGTCAATGTTTCCATTAAAGCTACAAGTCGAATAAACCACAGACTGATATTGCCCATCAATCATGGAATCTGATTATTCTGGACTGCAGGCATCCTAGGGAGAAACCCAGGAGCAGAGCCATGCCCATTTGTAAAGGGCTTTGCTGAAACAGCTGCTTTGCTCATGCTTCTTCTTGCCCCCTAATTAAGAAACATTGCAGTCATGCTGTGGCTCCATAAACTTGCTGAAATATTGCAATATAACCCTTTCTATTATTTTGAGAATAAAGTTTGTGGTAATGTGCTTGGTGGAGGGGAGGGGGGATATGGAAAGCATAAGTACTGCAGCATCTGTCTGTTTATTAAAAACTTTTTATGAGGAGTTAATTTCTCCCATCAAGCCAGGCACTGAAGAGAGGTCTTGATTAAATTCCCTCTGATGAAAGTGTCCTATTTTATTTCAGGGATGAGGCTATGGCTTTGCAATGAATCCCATATTTTATGACCTAATTACATCTGCTAGAATCAAATACTGCTGAGTTAGGTAATTCTTGTGTGTATATACATATATGTGTATATGTATAGATCACACACACACACACACACACACACACACACACACATATATATATACACACACACACATGCACATACATATTCTTTCTTATCAACTCTTGTTTTTCTTCTTTTCACAATCTGCCAAATTGAAAACCAACAAGAAGGTGTAAATTATTACTTTCTAGTGCATTTATTTAAAAAGAAGCTGTCACAATGGGTGAGACCACATGCTTTACACTTGACACATTTTCTTTTCTCACCAACAAACTCCTCAGCAAGGCTAAATTTGGATGGAATAATGACCAGAAAGAGATAAATGATTATTACTTATAAAATGGAGGAGGGTTTTTATTGAAACATATGTTGAGAAGTAAACAACATTCCTTTTAAGGACTTATTCTTCCCCATCATTAGCTATCATGTCTCCTCTGGGCAGGAAGCCCTGTGTAGTTACTGCCCACAAGTGGTGGGCTATGGGACACCCATCTATTAGGGATTTCCCAAGACTCTGATTGTATTATGGGATATATGTATGCTAATCAACATTTACACCACACACACACACACACACACACACACACACACACACACCCTGCCCCTTCAAGTACAGTTAACCAGATCAAGACTTTACTTAACTCACATTATAAGAAAGAGGGTGGAGCACCTATAGTCAGTACCATGGACAGTGGTTATTGGAGGGTATGAAGGGTTGCCAGACCTTCTCAGGCTCAGTGAGGTGGCAGCATTGCTGTGGGTATTCAGAGGCAGTGTGTGGTACTGGAGAGCGATAGAAGTTTTGAGGAATAGGAAGGGACCATTTCCCTATAGCAGGAGGAGCTGGCTAGTGTTCTGGAGCTTGAGGAAGTTTCAATACTTTGGTGAGGCTTCTTCAACCCTTGAATGCCTATGGACATTTTTGAAGGTTGTCAATATCCCCAAGAGATTTCCCCTATCTCCCTCAGGCCCTAAACCCTTATAAAAGCAGCCAGAATAGATAGAGCGATAAATAGATATAGATATAGATATCTGTATATAGATAGATATATGATATATATATATATATATATATATATGTATACATATATATATATATGTATACAGATATGTGTGTGTGTATATGTATATAGATACATTTGTGTGTGTTTTCCTTTTCATTGAAGTTTGCTGCCATTGTGATTTTACTTGGCACCTTTCCAATGACCATGGAGGAACCAACAATGGGGAAATTCTAGCGTAGATCTGATTTTCACTGACCAGGAGGAGCTAGTTGCTAGAATGGAAATGATGGGAACCCTGAAGGTAAAGGACCAGCTTCTCAAAGAGTTTATAATAGAGGAAATGAAATTTTAACACAGTTTGTTATATACCCTAGGTTTTGAGAAAGCATATTTCAAAGGATTCAGAAAAAATATAGGCATTTCATGGAATAAAATGCTACAGGGGACGTCAGCCCACAATAGGTGAGAGATGCTAAAAAATGACATTCTGAAGCCACAAAATCCCAATCAGAAGGAAAAAATGTCCTCAGTCTGAAGAGACTAATGTGAATTCACCAACACACTGAGATTTAAAAAAATGTGTGGAAGACTGACTCAAGGCCAGATAATCGAGGAGGAATGCAAGAGTATGGCATAATTCTGCAAAACTAGTATGTGGAATGCTAAAGCTCAGGATGAACTGAGGCTGGCAAGAGAAGCTGAGGACAACTAAAAGGCTTTACTGGGTTTTTAATGTCTCTTGGGAGTAAAAGGAGATCAAAGGAGGAAAAGACTTTTCACTTCTGGGGATAGCTTTATGATCAATAAGAAAGAGAGCCATTGACAGGGGTCCAGCAGTCCCATCAGCCAGTTCTCTCAGAATGCAAGGGGGTTATCCATCTGGGCCAGGCAACTCAGATTCATCAGATCGACTCAATGCTCTCTTACTCTCTCTTTACTCATCCTGGGCCCAAAATCTTCCGTTGGTTGTTTATTCCGCCATCACCTGCACAATTGGTATTCTCCTTGGCAGAGAAAACAGAAGCACTTGTTTGAAGAGCTTCCATGGAAAAGGGGACTTATTTCATGAACTTGTCTCCAGGAAGCAGAATTAGGAGCAATGGTTTGATGAGAATGCAAATGGCCCAAAGCAGACCTGACACAAACAGTAAAACAAGCAAGTAAACCATAATTACCTCCTAACAGTTAGAAAGCATCCGGAACAAGAATAGGCTGTTAGAAGGTTGTGTGCCCCGTCTTCCAGGCTGGATGATCATTGACCTGGTATGTTGTAGATGGGCATCTTGTTTGTTATGAACTGGACTGTGGAGCCTGTTAGGTTTTCTTCCTTCCCTGCAAGTTTGTGATTATCTACATTCTCTTTTGCCTTATGAGCAATATGAGCAATGAGGGTGTTCCAATCTATCCTTGGGTGATCCCACTAATCCCTTTGGTTTCAGCAGTCCTTAAACTCCTTAAGACCCATTTCTCTACTCCATCTCAACCACACACAGAGATAATGACACCCTTGTTTTTCTCATCATCTAGTTTTCTGAATCCATGGTCAAAAGATTTGAAATTTCTTTATCTGATCCTAACCTCCTCTCACTCCATTCCTCTCCATGCCTCAGATGACCTAAATTAATTATTTCTCTTACATTTCAATTTATTATTTTTCGTATTTCAACTATTCTTTTCTTTTATCAGTTTTGAATTCCAAATTATCTCCTTCCCTCCCATCACTTCCTGCACTCATTGAGAAGGTAAGTAAAATGATGTCAATTATGCATGTGAGATAGTGAAAAACATATCCATTCTGTTATCTGCTTTTGTTCTTTGGGTGAGTTCATTCCATTCACCTTCACAGTTATAATTGCTGTGTAATTCTCTCTGTCTTTTCTTCTGTTTCTTCTTCTCTCTCCTTTATCCTGTCCCTCCTCAAAAGCCTAGTTTGATTCTAATCATGCCTCCATTAATCTGTCCTCCCTTTTATCATCCCCCTCTTTCTTTTATCCCTTTCCCTCTTATTTCCTTATTTGGTAAGTTATACTTATTTTTATTTTTAATCTATGAAATAAAACAAACATTTCATAACATGGTGCAATAAAGAGATGATTGCACATGAAACTGCAAATCTATTATGAACAACTTGTTATTCCTTTCAAATATACAATAAAATTATCGTGTAAATTTCTTTTTTTCTTCCGTCCCTTCACCCTAACCTAGAGGTGGCTACTGTTAGACCCAAATAGGTGTGTGTGTATGTATGTATGTGTGTACATATGTGTGTGTGTGTGTGTGTGTGTGTAATATATATATATATATATATATTACACACACACACACATATATGTATATATGAGAAATTATTCCATACATGCTTCTCTTTATCAGTTCTTTCTCTGGATGCAGATAGCAGATGTCTTGATATGTCCTTTATAGTTAATGTGGGTATTTACAAAAGTCAAAATATCTTATTTGTTCAAAATCATTCCTAAAACCATATTAAGAATCTATTTGAGGAGGCGATTGATGGATTCTTTCAATTTCTATTTTGCCCTGTGACTCTAGAATATCAGGGCAGTTCTCCTTGATAATTTCTTGAAAGATAGTATGTAGGCTCTTTTTTTGATCATGGCTTTCAGGTAGTCCAATAATTTTTAAATTATCTCTCCTGGATCTATTTTCCAGGTCAGTGGTTTTTCCAAGGAGATATTTCACATTGTCTTCCATTTTTTCATTCCTTTGGTTCTGTTTTATAATATCCTGATTTCTCATCAAGTCACTAGCTTCCACTTGCTCCAATCTAATTTTTAAAGTAGTATTTTCTTCAGTGGTCTCTTGGACCTCCTTTTCCATTTGGTTAATTCTGCCTTTCAAGGCATTCTTCTCCTCATTGGCTTTTTGGAGCTCTTTTGCCATTTGAGTTAGTCTGTTTTTTAAGGTGTTGTTTTCTTCAGTGTATTTTTCAGTAATTTTTTAGGTCTCCTTTAGCAAGTCATTGACTTGTTTTTCATGGTTTTCTCGCATCCTTCTCATTTCTCTTCCCAATTTTTCCTCTACTTCTCTAACTTGCTTTTCCAAATCCTTTTTGAGTTCTTCTATGGCCTGGGGCCAGTTCATGTTTTTCTTGAGGGCTTTTGTTGTAGGCTCTATGACTTTGTTGTCTTCTTTAGGCTGTATGTTTTGGTCTTCTTTGTCAGCAAAGAAAGAATCCAAAGTCTGAGACTGAATCTGGGCGCGTTTTCGCTGCCTGACCATATTCCCAACCAACTAACTTGACCCTTGAGTTTTTCAGTGGGGTATGACAGCTTGTAGAGTTAAGAGAACTATGTTCCAAGCTTAGGGGGATGTGCCAGCTTTGCCACACCAGCACTCTTCCTTCCCGAAGAACCCCCAACCCGGACTGGACTTAGATCTTCAGCAGGCTCTTCACTCCTGCTCTGATCTGCCACTTAATTCCTCCCACCAGGTGGGCCTGGGGCCAGAAGCAACTGCAGCTGTAGTTCTGTAGCTGGCCCACCTCCGCTGCCCTGGGGGCGGTGGCCGAACCACGAACTCCTTGCACTCCCGCAGCTTTTCCCACTGACCTTCTCTGTTGTCTGTGGTGTTTTGGGTTGAGAAGTCTGGTAACTGCCGCAGCTCAGTGATTCAGGGTGCTAGCGCACACTCCGCCTGGCGCCTGGTCTGGTTGGTCCGCCCCACTCATGCTGGGCTCTGCTCCGCTCTGCTCCCAGCTCTGTGTGGGATAGATCTCACCCAGAGACCATCCAGTCTGTCCTGGGCTGGAGCCCTGCTTCCCTCTGCTGTTGTGTGGGTTCTGCAGTTCTAGAATTAGTTCAGAGCCATTTTTTGTAGTTTTTGGAGGGACTCGGTGGGGAGCTCACACTAGTCCCTGCTTTCCAGCCGCCATCTTGGCTCTGCTGACATAAATTATATGTCTGCTATATTCTATTGATCTACCTTTCTATTTCTTAGCCAGTACCAAATAGTTCAGATAATTACTACTTTATAATATAGTTTAAGATCTGGTACTGCTAAAGCCCCTTCTTTTACGTTTTCTATTTTTCCTTTGATACTCTTGACCTTTTGTTTTTCCAAATGAATTTTGCTATTATTTTTTCTAATTCAGTAAAACAATTTTTCAAAAATTTAATTGGGATGGCACTGAATATATAAATTTGAGTAAAATTGTCATTTTCATTGTATTGGCCCTGTTTACCCACAAACAATTAATATTTCTCCAATTATTTAAATCCGATTTTATTTGTAGAAAAATATTTTACCAAAGAATTTTCAGTTTCGTAAAATCATTTAATAAGAACAATAACCAACTTACTTTCAAATGAACAAAAAGTCTTTTTTGGATGGATTAATTTACAGCAAAACCGTCAACTTAAAACATTAGTCCTTCTGTGTAGGATCAAGGAGGCCAATTAGCTCCAGTTTAAACAGCAGATTTGCATAATTAATTCATTTTCCTGCATTTGGTGGCACAAAAATATATGTTATATAACTCTAAATGAGCCAACCTCTATCTAGGAGTTTTGCAAAGAACAATCACAGGGATGACCTGAAATTCCTGTTCCTACGTCACTTGAATTCTGTCACCAGTTATTTGGAAATCTATGTGACAGATACTCTGACATGGAAAACACCACTTTGAACCAAATGGTTTCTCTGGAAAACAAAATGATATGAAAAACATTAGCCATGTACTGGTAGAATCACAGATTGTTGGAACTGGAAAGATCTCTAGAGCCTGATTCTCTCCTTGCCGAGGCCCAGACCTTTAGTGACTTACCTAAGGTCACATAACTGCATGTAATTTAGTGGTAAAGATAAAAGATAAATTAAAATCTTGTCAGATCCAAATACAACTACCAAAACTTAGTATTCACTCCAGTGAATGTCTCTTTCTTCTTGTGATACTTTAGTTCATATTATTATGTTAAACTACCTAATTTTTTTTTACTTGTTTCTTGTGTCCGAGGAGGTGGACATGTTTCATCTGGGTTTAAGGATTATGGAAGGCTCAGGGGAAAATTAACCTCTGAAAGTTAAAATAAAATTAGATTACTCTTACTGAAATTCAGGATGGGGAGAAAGAACTTGAAATTTTCCCATGAATATGTTGAATTTTTTTTAATCACATCTCATCAAGGTAAAGATGAAAGAATTCATAGTTTTTGGACTGCACTTGGGATCTATGAACAAGGAGGTATAAATTCTTGTTCTCAGTTCTACCTTTCACAAACCCTGTACTGTGATGACTATAGTACTTTATTACCAAGATTCTATACTAAGCTGTTTGAATATAAAGAGCACTTCATATAAACATTTATGGAGTAAACACTGCAGCATCAGCCAAACAGGATATTCTATCTTCATACTCTTGAACTCACGACCTTTAGCAGCAAAGACCAGCTGCAAAGGAATACAAAATTTATGACAGCTGACTAAGGATTTAACTTGGGGGAAGCTGAGCTCTCAGAATTCAATGTAACAGGGGATTTCTCAGCATACATAAACATCCATAATCCATATTTTAAGTCCAACTGCCTTAGATGGCTTAACTTGCTCACAACCATTAGGTTTATCACCTCATCGAGCCAGATATCACACCTACATTTAACAAGGATCTAATAGGAAACCATTTCTAAATCTGGATTTTGGCCTAGTTCAGACCAGCTGTTCTTAGGACATACTGAAGACAAAGCTTGCAGAGTGAAAGATACATACCAGGTGTATGAGACTGTGAAACTTGTAACTATATGCTCCCCACGGCCCACAGAATGTTCAGTTTGTCTCACACAGTTTTAAGAGAAAGGCCATGTATGGCCTTTCTTACTCAGCAGACCCAAAGGCACACAGCAGGTGTTTAATCAATGGTGGACTGATATGCTATACCTCAACCTAACCTTAAGCAATTCAAACAGTAACAATAGCTTCTATACTGTCCTCCAAAGGGGACGCAGGCCTGTGTAATCTCCAAGTAGCATATACACAGATGATAAAATTGGCTGGAGTTAGGAGTGGTCATTTGTGGCCCTGGCAGAGTTTCTCTTTGCATGGTAATAAATGGCTAGCATTACTATCAAACCTGTGACCCTGGGCTCATTAGTACCATACTCTAGCCAAGTGAACTATTAACTAGCTAGATCAGGATGGTAAAACACATCCTGTCCCTCCAATAATATGTATAATAGTCAATAAAAGCCTGATGAATGTAGTGAAGTTGGCAAAAATAAAGTTTAGTTGCTTATCAGTCATTCTGTTAATATATTGCATCTAACACTTGAAGATCATTAGTTGCACCTATTGAAGAAAATCTCAGCTAAATTATTATAAGGCCTATACAACTTTAAATGCATGCTCCAAATTTGCATGTGATGGCTGGCTGCTTCTTAAGTATTAACTTCTTTTCTTCTGTATAAGAATAAAAGCTGAAGGAAACACCAACTATAAATCACACGTACACTTTGTAGGCAATCATTTTGGGGAAGGAGGAGGCAAAAAAGTGGAGACTGAGTAAAAAATAAGTGAAATGATTCTTAAGCATTTCTCATTTCAGATTTCTCCCTGTAGATTCCATAAACAGGTCACTGGGAAACCAGACACAACATATCTGAGATGAAAATAGCAGATGTCATACATGCCTGCCTCCCCATCCTACACAAGTGGACTGGCCATAGACATCCTCCGATATTCATCTTAATGTAAAATGGTTTGTGAGAGGCCATCCCCTTTTAGTTGTTTCTTCACTGAATAAAACAGGAAAATTCGGCAAATCATTTCTTTTTGTAAGAAATTATTTTTATTTTTAGTTTACAACATTCAGTTCCACAGGTAAAAACCAGGATTCCAAATTTTCTCTCCCTCCCTCTCCTCCCCACTCCCTCCTCAAGACAGCATGTAATCCAATGTGGGTTCTACATTTACCTTCACATTGAACTTATTTACATAATAGTCCAGTTGTAAAGAAGAATTATAACCAATGGAATGAATCATGAGAAAGAAGAAATGAAACCAAAAAAGAAGGAAAAAAAGAGAGCAATCTGCTCTCAATCTGCATTCAGACTCCATAATTCTTTCTCTGGATGTGCAGAGCTTTTTCCATCATGAGTCTTTTGGAGCTGTCTTTTAACCTTGCATTGACGAGAGGAGCCAAGTCTATCAAGGTTAGTCCTTACAGATACTGTGTGTCTGTAACCATGTATAATGATTGCCTGGTTCTGATCCCCTCACTCAGCATAAGTTCATCTCTGATAAAGGCCTCACATCTAAAATATACAGGGAACTGAACCAAATTTATAGAAATACAAGTCATTCCCCAATTGATAAATGGTCAAAGGATATAAATAGGCAGTTTTCAGAGGAAGAAATTAAAGATATTTATAGGCATATGAAAAAATGCTCTAAATCACTATTGATTAGAGAAATGCAAATCAAAACAACTCTCTCCTGTCAGATTGGCTAACATGACAAAACAGGAAAATTATGAATGCTAGAGAAGATGTGGGAAAATTGGAACATTGCTACATTGTTGGTGGAGTTGTGAACTGATCCAGTCATTCTGGAGAGCAATTTGGAACCATGCCCAAAGGGCTATAAAAATGTGCATACCCTTTGACCCAGCAATACCACTTCTAGGGGTGTATCCCAAAGAGATCATACAGGTGGGAAAGGGTCCCGTATATCCAAAAATATTTATATCAGCCCTTTTCGTTGTGGCAAAGAATTGGAAATCAAGGGGATGCCTATCAATTGGGGAATGGCTAAACAAATTGTGGTATATGAACGTAATAGAATACTATTGTGCTATAAGAAATGAGAGCAGACGGGCTTCATTACAACCTGCAATGACTTATATGAACTCTACAAATCACTTCTAAGAAAAAGGCACTTCATTAAGAAAGGTGTTTCTAATTACATAGAAGTAGAGAAGAACCAGATCAGATACAAAAGTCAATATTAACAAGAGGTACTATAGCTGAAAGTGGGGTATGCTTTCATATCTGTGATAGGAAGAGCAGATGCCACATTAGCATATGTAACCAGACAACATTATCAACAAAACCAGGCAGAGACTTCCACAAAAGTTTTTCTTAACATTGCTCCAAATATCAACATAGGTCCAAGTTCAACATTAAAAAAGAAAAATCACCAGCAGTTGGTACTTTGGAGCTCAAAATGCTCTTTTCCACAGTATTTCAATGATTTGGTTCTCTCTTTAAGAGCATGAATTTCTTTTCAAATGACAAACCTAGAGAGGAAAACAATAACAACAAAGCAACAGAGAAAAAGCCCAGAGAGAAGAGATACTGGTAAAGAGAGGTGCATTTCTCTGGTCAGACAACCAAGTGAGGAGGTAATTGTTTGGAGAACTTCTCAGGTAGAGAACAGACAAGAGAACACTGTCCTGACCTACTACTGGGCACGGGAAAGTGGCAAGGGGCTTCACAGGGAGACTGAAGATGAGTATTCAATACTTCTCTTCCAGGTAAGTCAGGACCAGGGTGTCAGTGCAGCTCATAAGGTGGCTCTTTTCTGAGGACGAAACTCCAAACTCCATTTGGTTACATGACTGCACATGAAAGACCTGGACAACCTTGAGTCCTGTTGCTGCTAGTGTTGAGTTTTCTCATGCTCTACCATCGTATTTCTCTTACCCGTGTGTGAAAAGCATCTTCAGCACCCTGTCTGGTCTTGGCTGAGGTCTTAACAAAGGGAATTCCATAGCTCTTGGCTAGTTCATGAGCCTGTTTTGTGTCAACTGTCCATGTTGGCAAATCACACTTATTTCCCACCAGCACCACAGGTATATCACCTGAGTCTTTCACTTGTTTAATTTGTTCTCTGTAAAGGTTAGTATCTGCAAATGATTTGCTCTTGCTGATGGCAAAGACACAGAGAAAGCTCTCGCCTGTCCTCATATACTAGTCTCTCATGGCACTGTACTCATCCTGTCCAGCTGGGTCGAGTATGTCCAATAAACAGGTTTCACCAGCAATAACCACTTGCTTTTGATATGAGTCCTCTAGCGTGGAACCATACTCATCTACAAAGTGGTTCTGGCTGAGCTGGATGGTCAAGGCGCTTTTCCCTACACCATCAGCTCTGACCACCACCAGTTTGTACTTGGTCATTTTACACCAGCAAACACCCCGAGCTCCCCCGCTTCAACTTCAGTCAGACTCAGCCCCACACCCGGTAAATGTGCCAGAGACCCAGGAACCTGCCATGAACAGGCCCCACCTGGGGAGTGACACTTCCAGCCCCACATTCTATGTCATCAGTCCACATTGATGGAAAAATATTTATTTAAAAATAATGTTGTTTATATAATTTCTGGGTTTGTTTTGTGAGGTGTATTCCAAGGTATTTTATATTGTTTAGAGTTATTTTCAATGGGGTATCTTTTACTATCTCTTTTTACAGAGTTTTGTTTGTGATATATAAGAATGCTGATGATTTATACAGATTTACTTTATATCCTACTACTTTGCTAAAAGTATTAATTGTTTCAATGAACTTTTTAGTTGGGTCTTTGGGATTGTGATTTTTATAGCTGTTTCCACATTATTGTCTTCTGAGTTTAATTTTTGGTCTTCCCTGCCACCACAGTAGCTTTTTGTGGTCAACTCCTTTTTCGGTTGTTCATTTCTCCAGCCTATTTCTTGACTTTGAACTTCATGCTGAAGTTGATCTCTGCTCACCTGCAGGTGGGAGGGCACTGTCCCAAGCTTCAGATTTTTTTTTCTGCTGCTCTTTTCAGAACTAGTTTTGGGGTCTACAAGTTTTTGGTGCTTCCAGGGTGGTGTGATCATGGGGGAGCTATGGTCAATGCTCTCTTGGTCTGCACTCTGCTTGGTCCCCTGCAGCCCCAAGTGCTAGCATTCTTCTTTGTTTTGAAGCTGTGACTTGAGCCCCTGTTCCCTTGTGATAAATCACCAGCACTCCTCTCTGCCCTAGAACTGAAACCCAGAAGAGTTTATGGGCAAGAGAGTTACCTGTCAGTACACAGTGCCAGCAAAGGCTACCCCGTAATCTCTTTCTGATCAGTTGTTTGACCCCCTCATCATTTCTGGGCTGAGAGCTCCCGAAGCTGCTGCTGCAACTGCTATTGCCACTAAATGCAAGTGCTACTGTTGTCACTGCTGCACAGGTGGGCTCCAGACAGGTTTCTACCCTGGTGTCACAGACTTCTCCTGCTCACCTCTTAAGCTTTCTTAGCTCCAAATAATGTCTCAACCTGACCTTTTGCTGACTTTCCCTCCAAAATTTGATTTGAGATGTTATTTTAAAGTTGTTTGAAGGGGAATGTTGGGATAGTTCAGTTGGGTATCCCTAACCTGCTATCTCATATCCCCCTGCTAAACAAATTATTCATTCTCACCTATTTCTCCAAACCCCTTAACATCACCTCTAATTTTATCCTCCTTTACTCTCCTGTTGGAAAAAGGGGTGATCTTTGTTCTCGATAAGCCCAACCTCTTTACACGAACTCTTGATTTTGCCTTTCCATTTTCTCTATGCCCTGACTCCCATCATCCCCCCATCTAATCTTCAGTTTCATTATTTTCCACTGCTACTTTTCTCTTGCCCATAAACACATACTCCCTCTTCTTCCTTCTGTTACTCTTCCTTCATCATTAAAGAAGTACAAAAAGCCACAAATGGACCAAATCATCCCTTTAAGCTATTTTCATACACATATACACACATATGTATACACATATACAAATACACACATATTATATATATATATATATATATGTATACTTACACTCATACATATCCTATTCTTTTTTCAGACAAATTCCTAGAAAAAGCTGTCTACCATCCTTAAATTCATTTCCTCTCTACCATATGATTCTTCCTTCCTACCCTCCCCCACTAACCTTCCACCCCAAAGTTTCATCCCAACTCCACACAGCCCTTTCACTGTGCCACCTGGAATTCCTGTAACATAGGCAACAGACTTCCCTTCATCTTAAATATTTTCTTTCCCATTCCTTCCATCTACTAGTTCTCATGACTTCCCCCCTGATGACATAGTCTTCCTGACCACCTTTTCCAGTACTGGCTGCACTTTCATTTATTCCCCTTGGCTCACTGGTCAAGGGAAAAGACATGGCATACTCCTTGATCTCCATTGCCTCTTCCAGGTTCTTCCTCTCCCTCTTCCTTTGGAGTTTATACTATTCTTATTTGCCACCCAATCAAAAATCTGGTAGCTATTGTCTACAGACCCTCAAGTAGCTCCCTTTCCTTTTTGAATGAGCTCAGTACTTGACTCACAATTTTTCTCTTCTCCCCAACTCCTGCCCTCATACTAGGAGACATGAATACACATATATCAATTCTCCATCAAATACCATAACCACTACATTCCTCAATCTACTCACCTGCCGTGAGCTACTCCTCCACCCAAATTCAGTCAAACACAGAGATGATCACATCCTTGATCTTGCCTTTGCCTACAAATATACTACTTCTATGTTCAAGAATTCTGAAATCTCCTTATCTGACCACAACCCACTGATTTTTCACCTCTACCTCTGCCTTCCCTTATAAAACCCCAGTGTCTTTCAATCTCTTGATTCCTCAAATCTTTCTGCAGCCATCTCCCTTGCACTAGCCATTCTCTTCTCTTCTCTCCATTTTGTCTCTTGGTGAACCAATTCAACTCTACAATATCGTTTTCTATTGAATCTCTAGCCCCCTTATCATATCAATGATTATGGCTAGTCAGGCCTGAACCTTGAATCACTCCCATCATTCATCACCTTAATTCCTACACAGGTGCTGCTTAACAAAGTTGGGGAAAGTAATGCAATCATTCTGACTGGGTTCACTTCAGATTTATGTTACATAATCTCAACTGGGCCCTCACTGCTCCTAGGCAATTCTACTATATTATATCTCCCTTATGAGTTCATTATCCCATTCTCCACAGTGGCTCTTCCAAACCATTTTGTCCAGTAAAAGACCATGCAGTAAAAGGAGTAGAGTCCCTAACCTTAGCAATTTCAAAGTTTAAGAGAGTGAGCTACAGGCATCCTGGAGTAAGAATCCAGATTTGGTTTGGCAGCCAGATTAGTTTCATTACCACAAGGAACAAAGATTTTCAGGAGTGATTTCCAGGACCCCAGTCTAGTAGAAGGACTCACTTGTCAGTCAGTCAGCTAATAATCACTTATTAAATGCCTATTATATGTCGGTAGCTGTGCCAATATGAAATTGATGACATCAGTGCAATGTAGGAACTGAACTAAGTTTTGAATTGACTTCTGTAGAGGGAGATGGCATGGGACAGAGTATGTCCCAATACTTCGGGGGAAATTTTGGTACTTGGTTTTTGCTCTATCTTCAAAAGAAATATTTCTTTGTAAAAGCTAATTGATGCAGAGTGGTTAAATGTTATTGGGGCACTAGTATTGGCCGCTCATTGCTTGTCCTTGGTGGAGTTTATAGTAATAACTTAAATATTTTGAGTGCTAATAGCCAGCACCAAAGAGAGGATTCATAAGCAGCTGGCTGAGATAAAGGTAGATAACTGAGGAACTAATTCCAGTCTCTGGGAGAAGGACCTAATAGGAGAAGTAAAAGGGCCAAGGGCAAACATCATCTACTTTGTAGTTTTGCCTAAGGCTGGTGTGTCCTGACCATATATTGGAGCTAAGGCCACGAAGAAGCCAGAATAAGCCAGGGAGGGAGGGCTGCTGATTCTAGGAGCCACTACTGCTCTGAATTGCCTGGTACTGTGCCCAGCCAAAGGTAAAGAGAGCTGCTAACACCTGAAAAGCCTTCCTCCTGAAAATCATATGATGCAGGATTCAATATACTCTCAGCATTCTGGCTTACTCTCTTTCCATCGGGATTGTAAGAAGCTCAGTGGGAAATGGATTTTTAAGGGAACTGGGGGATTTCAAGGTTGTTTTTGATGTGACACTGGGTTTTGCAGCTGAGTTGTCCTTCCTCAGCTGGCAACACTACTGTATAGCAAAGGGGGCAGAGTGGATTGTCTGCTTTCCTGGGTGTCTTTCTGCTGCAGAGGGAAGATCAATAGGAAAAATGTTTCATGAGCTAGCTAATGAGTAAGAAACAACAAAGAGAAGGTAATCACTCTCCACATGGTATTCCTCTGTCATACAGAAAGACAGGCAGGCAGGAAGCAGGGGAAGCAGGAGAGAAAACGCTAGGCGGAGAGAAAGACCTGGGGTCTTTTGCCAGTGCTGTCACTTCCTACCAGATTATGAGTGTTTGAGAGAACTAGGGATGTTTAGCCTAGGGAAAACTAATGCCCAATGCCCTTTGTGCCTTAAAATCATATTGTTATTTGTCAATTATATAACAAAGGCAATATGGGTCATGTATGGATTGAACTAGATTACCACAGAGATCCTATGATTTGTTAATGCCTGTGTGAATTTGGAGAATTGACTTTACTTCTCCAATCCTCAGTTTCCTCATCATTAAAATGAAAGAATCATATCAGATGATTATAAAGTCAACTCCAACTTATATAACACTTTTAGGTTTATGAAGCATTTATTTGATGTTATGTTGTGTAACTAAATATGTCAAGTGTACTGAACCTGATTTTGCAAGAGAATGCAAAATTTCTGACTCTGGGGAGAAATGTTTTCAGAGATTCACTGGTGTTTATATTTTTGAGCCTTTAGAGAGACTTGAAGCTATTACTGAAAAAATATCCCCTTTTCCATTCACTCACACTTCTTGAGGAATAGTGCAAGATCAGTAAATATCTCTTAACAGAAAATAACTTCTGTACATCAGAAAGTGTGAGAAGATGAGAGATGCCAACTAGGAAGCAAATGGAACAATATCAATGCCTGGGCCACAGATAATGCTGTATTGATCAATAATGAAGGTAGAGGTATGAAAAGAGCTTGCAACAGGCAATAAACTCAATGGGTATAGTTAGGGTATTGAGAAACAGAACAGAAGATTTTGGGGAAAGTCTATTCAGTGCTTGGGGAGCCAATTTATATTGTGAAATTTTCAGTGTAGACATTTACACTTTGGAAATAAGCAAATGCTAACACTTGGGGTTTGTTTTGTTGAGGTTCTAGTCTTAAGAAGGTAATGGAGAGAATATTAATAATTGATTAAACCTAAAAGAATGTCATACATATATACATACATATATGTGCATATATCTATATCTATCTATCTATAATATATATATATATATACACACACACAGAGAGAGAGAGAGAGAGAGAGAGAGAGAGAGAGAGAGAGAGAGAGAGATTGAGAATTCTGGAGAGGTGGTTGTTAAACATTTACCAGTCACCACTGAGTATATGCCATAAAATCCAAAGAAAAGCTTCAGTGATGAGACCAGAAAGTGATTCTGGGTCAATAGGAATGTCTAGACAAATCCTGCTTGCTGAACTTGTAAGAAGAGACAATGAAAGATGGTGACTCCATTTTGCCCTCTTCTTCCCCATCTCCCTCTCCAGGACAGCATGTATTTATTCCTGAACATATCTATGATACTTTTAAATCCATTTTGCATTTCTCTCCACCAAGTCTTTAAAAGGCAATATTAAAATAAAAACTGTTGCCAACCAATGTATATTGATCTGTGTGTTTTGATTTGCTCAAAGACAGCGGAGGAAGGTATTGACAGTTAGATATATAGGTAGGTGAACTAGATTAAATAGATAGATAATAAATAGATAGATACATAGATAGAAAGATAGATTGACAGAGAATAGATAAAGAGAAAGACATATAGAGAAAGATAGAGATATGCAGAAACAGAAATGTTCTCTCCTAATTGCTGAAATTATCAGCTGGAGCACATCAAACAAAATCTGTTTGGTTGATAAATATTTTTATAATTTCCCCAAAGCAAGGTATTAACAATTTAATCCAGATATGGATGCATATTGAGCCAAGAAGAAGGTGCAGGTAGCATGTGAAATGGTACATTTGGACATTTCCCCTCTGTTCTATTATCCCATTCCCCAGGGCAAAGTTGAAGGACTTGAGTAAAGAGAAATTTAAAGCCCAGGGGGAAAATTTCAGAAGAAAAGTCACAGCCCAGATGGATTTGAGGGGCCAGTCAAGAGAGAGTAGATAGTGTGTGTCCTAAGTCAAATGCTTTTTTCCCCCATTCTCACAGTGACAGTAAACAAACTACCACCTCTATTACTTATAGCACTTTTTAAGTTAGATAGTGTGTTATAAACTTCATTGACTGATTTGGAAACTGAGAGTCAAAATTTTAAGTCTAACAGAAAGGAGGAAAAGGATGACCTTGTCTAGGATGCTAATAATCTTATTCCATCCCATCCCCATTACCAGGTGAACCTCCAGGTAACCCACATATGGAAAAACTCAGGTAGATAAAGCTGGTTTCTTCCTCCCATGCCCAGAGTTTCTGGAGCTGAACTGGCCTGTGGTTACTTGTTAGAGAGGCACCTCCACAGGAATGAGTGTTTGAGTACAGAGAGAGGCCAGTGCTTAGGCTCAATAAGGCAACAGCCACCGAAGAGGAAAGGCTAGACAGGTAGGATAGGGCTTTTTGTGGAGGCTCTGCCCCCCAGTGAACCATTTTCAGTTCTGTCTCCACAAATGCATGTGCCCCCATGAAGTCTCTGCTTCATCTCCCTGAGCTCATCACCAAGTGCTTTGTACTTTGCTGAGGTCGTTGTCTTTATTAGTCCTGGTCCTTAATGGGGCTTCAGTGCAGCATTCCAGAGTGCCAGTTTCTATTAGTAGTGAACTCCCCAGCAGAGGAAGCTGCCACTGGGAGCGGAGCAACATTCTTCACATCACAGCAAGTCTGTGAGAGGCCAAAGGGGGCTTGACTCAGCTGGCTCTCTGTCGATGGGCACAGCCAGGGCTCCCAGACGCTCTCTTTGTCTGCCCTTGTCTATCTTGGCTGTCAACTCTCTGCTGGGACATCTTGCGTGTCCTGCCATTTGCAGTGCAGAGCTCATCTCCTTTGGGCATGAAACAAGACAAACAAGAATCCAGCAGCTCCACAGATGGATCCAAGTATGGTCGTCACCGTCATCATCATATTTGCCTCAAGGGAAGGATCTCTTTTCTTTGATCCAGTATGTGGATGTCTAGTTCGGGAGCCATGCAACTTTGGTGGTTTTGCTGTTGTCGAGGCTGCTGAGGGTGGGGACCCGAATGTACAGAGCACTGAGTCAGGAGATAGGGAGATGAGTTCAAATCCAGCCTCAGCAATTTACTAGCTTGTAACCTCGGGCAAACCATTTCACCTCTGCCTCAGTTTCCTCATCTGTGGGGATAATGGAGATAATAATACTGTCTACCTCCCAGGATTATTGTTAGGATTAAATGAGATCATATTTGTAAAGTGCTTAGCACCATGCTTGGCACACAGTAGTGCCACGTAAGTGTTAACCACTACTATTATTATTCTATTCCCCTATTCTGTCTCATTTCTTCCTGTGGTTCCACTGTGCTTTGGCATTTTCACTGGGGGTGGACGGCAGGAAGGACAGGAGGTAAGACTCAATATTGTCACCTTTGGAACATATCAGATGTCTTGGCAAAATGTGAATCCTGGCAAAGTCTGAAATCATTGACTAAGATAGAGTGGGCAGATTACTGCTGGATTATTTGCTCACGCCCCTGTGTTCTCCTCCCCAGCTTCCCCTCTGGCATGGAGGTGGTAAGTGGGCTAGAGTGCTGGGCCCAGAATCAGGAAGACTGGAGGTCAAATCTGGCCTCAGACCTTCACTAGCTGTGTGACCTTGGACAAGTCACTTAACCTCTGTTTGCCTCAGTTTCTTCAACTGTAAAATGAGGATATTGACAGCATCTGCCTTCCAGGGTCGTTGTGAGAGTTACATAAGATGACATTCATAAAGTGCTTAGTACAGTGCCTGGCACATAGTGGGTGTTGTATAAATCTCTCCCCTCCCCAACTCCCAAACTAATCTGGAATGGCCCAAATTTGGAAATTGGCGCGGTTCATTGCCTGAAGCAACAATAAAAAACAAACTCATTTCTATAGGAGTTTAAGCTTTGCCTAATGCTTGATGTAGATCATTTTGTTTAATAGTTGCCATTGCCTCAGTGAGAGGGAGGAATTACTCTGATACCCAGCATGCTCTTCAAATGAGGGATTCTGGTTGGCCAGCAATGCTTCTGGAGTATGCCACCATAGCAAGTGATGGCCTCCAGTGTTTGGAGAACTGAACTAAATCCTATACCCTTAGCCCTGCGAACCTTTTGAGCTTCAATCTTGTTCTCTGGATGCTGAAGAAGGAACTTTTAAGTCCCACTGCTTAAATACCACCCTCAGATCCATTACTTTGTTATTCTTTATACAGGGCCAAGCAGAGATGATGTTTTAGCTGATATAATGCTGGATAAAGCGGCTGTTAATGGCATTATAAAGGAAGTCCTTTACCCAAAATAATGCTGCCCACCATTCTTGGGCTTAATTGCTTCAAGTGTTCAGGAAAAACAATTTCTCCAGGAAGTTGAAAAGAACATAATCTGCCCTCATCTCCTAATTGAAGTGATGGATGGGGCTGTGGAAGAACAATCTGGTTACAACAGACTGGGGAAGATCGGTGCTCCACAGAGCAGGGACTGCTGGGAGTCAGCAGCTTCCTAGCCCCAACCTGAGAGAAGGCTTTTGCTGATGATCCAGTTACAAATGAGTCATTTCAAGTATCTCTCAGATTCCTTTTGTTTTCTATTCTTTATTTAGTTCCATTCAATTTGACTTCCAAGTAATGTAATTAGCTGCCTTTGAATGGTGTTGGTGGTGACGGTGGTGGTAGAAGCTAGAAAGAGGATTATTTTCTAAATTCCTCAAGGAGAAAAATGATCTTTTCAGAGGATTTAGGAAATGATCACTCTCTGTGGAGAGCTAGAAAATGACTTTTACTGCAAGCTGCCTGTGTGTTGTGTAGGTGATCTTTCTGAGCTCACTGTGGAAGAGGCTGCCAAGCCTTGAAACAGTTTGGAGGACACTTCATTAATGGTTTGGGGTCCCAAGTTCATCATATAACATTGATTGATGCCCTAGAAAGGCTTACAGTGGGGAATAATGACCTTATCCTCACCAGCCAGTCTGATTTTAACCCTTCAGTTGGAGATTCTCCCAGGATCTCCCCACCCTCTCAGTATTCCTCTAAACAACTTGAAAGAGCTGGGGAGGGTTAGTTGGGAGAAGAGAAGACAAGGGGATATGATGGCCACTTTCAAATACAGATACTTCTCTCTTTATCCAAGTGGACCATTTGGCAGACTACAAAAAGCAATTTTTTAATGAAATGCAAATTTGCCCACAAATGTGGGGATGAGAGGGAGGCAGCAAAGGACCCTGGAACCTATGGAGGCAGGATGCCAGCATATGGTTCAAGGACACATGGGGGCTGGGGTCAGAGAAGGGAGAAAAGGAGTAGGAACATTCAGGGGCTACATGTGGAGGTTTGCTGGGATGGACAGGGACAAAGGATGGGCAACTGTATTGGTAACTAAGGAGGGCTTTTAGCACTTATTCAATCAAGTGCCCTTGAAGAGTTTGGCCTTTGTTTCCTTGATTAAGTTAGGAATCCTTGATGACCTCCTTGCCTCAACGGAAAACCTAGTTTACATGAGTTTGAGTGGCATGTTTGTGGCACCAGAGGCTTTTAGACTACATGGGTTTAAGTCACATTTTTGTTACGCTTTTAGGTCATGTGGGTGAGTCGCATGTGTGACTCACCTTTGACCCTGAACAAGATATATAAACCCAGAGGTTGGCGTTCTCCCTTGGGGTTCTCACTCTTGGAAGTGTGTTGATGCGGAGACTCTGGGAAACTGTAGTTAAGAGACCTCCAGCATAAACCCAGATGTTGAGACTTTGTTGAACCCTGGTAACTATGAGTTGAGATTTAAATTGTTTGCATTTGCTCTGAAGTTCAGGGTACTGGCTTACTTCCCTTGAACTAAGTGAATGATATTTGTATGCTGGATTGAAGTAAGATTGTTAACGCCTTAATGTTGCTTTCTTTAGTAAAGCAGATAAAAGAACCTGTGCTGTCAGCATTCTTATTGTTGGGCTTGTGTTGGTCTTTCACCCCCACAACAGCTGCTAGCCGAATTGTTGCAACAGTAACATGTACTGGGTTGCACCTGGGTGGTTGGATAGGGGCAAAGGTCTCCTCTCTTGCCCAGAGATCCAAGCCAAGTCCAAGCTCTTCTGCTTTCACTTGGTGGGAGGGCAAGGAGTGCTGTAGGGAGGGGCAGGAGCAGAGAGAGAAAGCACCATACTGTGTAATCAAGTTAACAGGTGTTTTTTTAGAATGGGGATTTCTTACCAAATTCTTTACAGTAAAGTAAAATTTGTGTCATATGACATTATTGGAAATGGAAGAGCCAATCTAATACAACTCCAAATGGAAAATTAGATAAGACTTGTTAAAAGTTAAAAGTGTTTTCTCTCAGGGACAAGTTAATATGAAATGGTCAGAATTGAAAAAGACACCAATAAATAAAACATAAAAGAATAATAAGGCAGCTAATGATAGCAGCATCCCCAATTTAATGCCTAGGTGAGACTAAAACCAGAAGGACCCCATCTGATTAAGGTATAACTATCAATTAATAAAACCTTACTAATCAAACAAAAAAAATGATAACCCTCTGTATCTGAAGGGATGTCATGTGGCATAGGGGTTAGAGACTGATTCTGTTCTGGCACAAGAATAAATGGATGAACGAATAAGTTAATGTATGAAAAAAACATTTATTAGGTGATTATTATATACCAGACACTATGTTAAGTGCTAGGGATATATAACAAAACGTGAAAACAGTTGCCCCTGAGGATCTTCCATTCTTCGAAGGAAGAAAACAGCCATGGAATTTGGGAGCAAGGCTGGGGAGAGCTGAAGCAGTGTCTGGTGTGGAGGGTGGAAGGCAGAAGGGGCTGCCTGGGATCTGAAGGTTAGGACTGGGGTGGCTCCACTCCTAGATGGAGGGGCCTGAGGGGGCTGCTTTACAGTCACTTAGTTACCATTCAACTACATCAAGCCCCAGGACTACTCTTCTGATGACCTGTCTCCAAATGCTGGTGGGTTTTTTATTCCAGAGATGAGTGGATGAACTTTGCCAGGGGACAGAGAATATGAACTCCAGAGTCCAGGGTGGTGAGGTCTAGGTCCAGCATGGAATGCACAGGTGGGGAGCAGCGAGGCAACAGCAGCATTTGTTAGATGCCTTGAAATGAGGCCCAACAATTTGATGTCAGGGAACAAAGAACAAACAACTTCCTGTTAATGAGGGACATCTCAAAATGGAATGAGATACTTGCATGGAGACACTGGCCTTAGCCACTCCCAGGAGCAGGGGTGACAGATATGGCCAACCATGCTTAGTTGCCAGTTGCTCTTTGCAGATGGGCTCATCAAGCCCAAGCAGAGTAGGCACCACCTCCCCTCTGTTGCTTCTCCAATCATGGGTTTCCCTCTCCTGCCTATCAATGTGCTCACTTCTAGACTGTGTGCACCTTTTAAAGAACTTCGTGACTGAAGCCACCCTTCCAGTTCAGAGATCAAGATGGCCCAGATCACTCTCAGGGATGAGGGGCTTGTCCTTCTCAATGACAGATCCTGAGATACCAGTACATTCTCAAACCCTTATTGCATAAGATGGCGTGAAAAATGCATCTAAGACCTACCTGATAGGAGAGATTGAGAGGAGTAATCACAGATCGGAAGAATGGGGATCCATTTTGCTCTGAGAGCATAGTCATCATGAGAAGCAATGGGCCATCTTCAGAGGGAGTGGATTCTTACTCAGTGGGAGGTCTTCCAGTAGGGGCCAGATGGTCACCTATTGGGTGCTTTAGATGAGATTCTGCAGGACAGATTGGATTAGGTCTTCCAAGCTCTGAGCTCCTGAGATCCAGTCTCTTTTTTCCTTCCTCCACTGAAAGTGAAGGAGATTGGGGAAAGGTGGGGAGGGGGGAGGAGAGGATGCACATATATGCCTCCATCCACACACATTCTTACCATGAATACTACTTAATATAAGAAGGAGGAGGGGAAAGTTCCCACTATATTTTCGTCCTCATGCCTGTGTATATAAATACTTTCATACATGTATATATGTGCTTTTTGAATATATCAATAGACCTGTGTCCTCATGGCTGCTGTAACTTTCTCCACTGGAAAATGTCCTAACCTGTCTGTGCCATCTTGTCCTGAGTGACTCCTGTCCACTGTCATCCCTAGAGTAACAATGCTTGTTACTATGCTTGAATAGAACATCTCCCTAACAGAATGGCACTTTCCTTAGTTTCTAAAAGCTGAGGGAAGTGCCAGTGAAGCCTTCCCACTGCACCTTGTCTCTGTGATCCTTCTCTCTTGTTGTGTCCAAGATCCATGTGCCAGAAGCAGAGTTCTAGGGGCTGTCCTTCCATTTTCAATCACCGACTTTGTAAAACATTTTATATTTACTTATGTGTTCATGATATCTCCCCAATAGACTGTAAGATATTTGAGGGCAGAGACTTTCATTCTTATCTGCCTGGAACGCAATAGGGGCTTAACAAATGCCTGTTGATTGATTTATGTGCAATAGACATTCCTTATTTGTCTATTTGGCTTTGCCTGTGTGGATACATAAGCTGAAACCTTTGAGTGCTCATTGACATTGGAGGGCCCAAGAGCACTATGGATGGCAATCGACACAATGCCATCCCCCCATAGGAGCGATTGAGGGGACTCTGCAGCCAGAGGGCATCTCTCCTGTGGGTAGACTCTGATGCGGACCCCTCTAGGACAGTGTCTCCTGATTTTCATCTCCCTTGATATTAATAACCACAGAATTGTTGAATGAAGTTGTCTCGGAAGTTGCTTCTGTCAAAGACTCTTCTATGATCTGAATATTTGAGTGAGAAATGAGAGATACCTTGTTGTCAGGGAGCCTTTTAGATCCCATTTGGCTCTAACAAGTCAATTAAAAAATGATCAAGAAGCAATAAACCCAGCAGGGCTGTGTGCACCCTTCAAGTCAATTGCCTGTCAGTGATGATAGTGTTTGCCATAGAAAATCATTTCTGAAAGCTTGCCTATTGCCTTCTCTCATTGTCATCAAGGGCACTTTTGATAAATCTGCAGATCAGTCTTGTAAAGAGAATTCATCTGTATATATATGTATATGGGGCACATGTGTGTGTGTGCATACTGTAATAACCACTAGCATGTATGTAACACTTTAAGGTTTGCAAAGACAATCACCTTTAACCTTCACAATAACCTATGAAGTAAGTGCTCTAATTATCCCCATTTTATCGATGAGGAAATTGAGGCTGAGAAGGTTAAAGAGAGCTGTCCAGGGCTACATAATTACTCAATGTCCAAGGTGTGTCCTCTTGACTCCCAAACCAGTATTCTATCTACTGCTGCACCTCAGTGCTTAAAGTCAGGAGTAGGGATTAGACAGATAGATGGACAGAGAGATCAACAGATAGATGCTAAATAGAGATAGATATTGATTAGATGACAGAGCTGGATCGATCGGTCAGAATTCCAAGGTTGAAGGGAACCCTGGAGGCACCTGGTCCCATAATAACCTATGCAAGAATGCCCTCTATGGTCCACCCAACAAGTGGCCATCAGTCTCTGTCTGACGTTCTCTAATATTAGGAAACTCACTATCACCTGTGGAGGCAGTCCAGCACTCTTTTGAATAGCTTTGCTTAATAGCTATAATAATAATTGCTGACATTTCTATAGAATTTACTATGTGCTAGAAATTGTGCTAAGCAACTTATAATTGTTATCTCATTGGATCCTCACAATATCCCTGAGAGGTAGGTGCTATTATCATCCCCACTTTGCAGATGAGGAAACTGAGGCAGGCAGAGGTTAGGTGACTTGTCTAGGATCATATAGCTGTCATTAAATGTCAGAGACTGGATTTGAACTCCAGTCTTCCTGACTCTAGGCCCAGTGCTGTTGTCACTGAGCCATCTGGCTGCTAAACTATTGTGATGTCAATTCTAAATTGATCTTTTTGCAACTGTCATGCTTGCTCCTGGTTCCGCTCACTGGTGCCAAATGGAACCAATGAGCTTTTCCTTCCCATGACGTTTCTTCAAACACTTGACGATAGCCATTGAGTTCTGTGGAGTCTTCTACAGGCTAAATATGCCCAGTTCCTTCACACTTCATGGACTCCAGACCTTCACCATCTTGGTTGTCCTCCTCTGGACACTGCAGCTGATCAATTCCTTCTCCTCACTCTGGGAGCCAGAAGTGACCACAATACTCCAGGTTTACTATGATGAGGACAGAAGACAGAGGGACCATCACTTCTCTCTCTTCCCAGAAGCTCTGACTCTTTCAAAGCGCTCCAAGAGAGTATTTGAAATCCAACATCCATGCTTGTGGATGGTGGCTGACATCATACTGCTAACTCATACTGAGCTTGTGGTTCACTACAAAGCCCAGCTGGTTTCCAAACAGACTCCTCTCTCACCATCCCTGCCCTTCTTGTTCTCGTGATGGCCATTTTCAATCTTGTGTGAGACTTTCTGTGTGGCCCTCTTGCATCTCCTAGCATTGGGTGCAGCCCAAGGTCACAGCCTGTTGAAGCCTTCCTTGCCATTATCTTCTGTGTTAGCTCTGTTTCCCAACTTTGTGTCACCTGGGAATGGAATGAGGGCGACACTGAGGTTCTTATCAAGCCATCAGGACAAGGGCTCCTCCCTTTGTGCCTCAGTCTACTCACCTGCAGCATGGACACTTTGAGTCAGAGAAACTCTAGGCTCCCTTCAAATCTAGCATCATTTCCTCAACATTCTTTACTCCACTTAAATGTCATGACATTTTATTTTTATTTCTTTTTTTAAATATCCAATGTTTACATAGTACTCTAAGGTTTGCAAAGGGCCTTACCACTTTCATCTCACGTGATCCTGTCAGCTGGGTGTTATTAGCCCCACTTTAATGATAAGGAAAATGAAGCTGCTCCATTTAACTGACTTCCCTAGTCACACAGCTCACAAATTTTTGAGGCAAGATTTGAATTCAGGTCCTCCTGACTCTAGGGCCGGTGCTCTACTCACTATACCACCCAGCTGCCCCCAGCTCACAAGTTTTTGAGGCAGGATTTGACCTCTCCCCTCAAACTTTTCTTTTGCCTATTTGCCACAGGTCTGGAGAAGGCTGGGCCAAGGGAGACTGATCAGGGCAAATCCTTCTCATTGTAAGAAAACTCAAATTCTTTGTGGGTTTCCTTCAGAAGAAGGATGAGTTGCTTAGAGATTACTTCCATCTTAAGGAATATAGAAAAAAGTCAAGACAGGGAAGATCCTTCGAAGCCCATGTCTCTTCATCAGCCTTCAATGCTGCCTCTATCCACCTGGATGCAGTTGAAATCATGAATCTGTGCCAAGGAATGAAGGAAAGCAGGGAAGAGAAAGGTACTTTGGAATTCATTTCAATAAAATAAAGGTGGGCCGAGTTGCCCATGCTGGTCCTTTATGGCAGCACCCAGGAGTGTGGAGGGATGGCTAAATCATGACCCTGCTCTAATTATGTGTAGGCACAGATGTATTTCATTCTTGTGGTCACCCCCCCCATCAAGGCCGATCTCAGCTCCTCTAAGCCTTGGGAGGCAGCTGCAAATAGATGTGAGCCTTCCTGAGCTCAGCCAAGCTTGTTCACAGATAACAGAGCTCTAGTTGTCTT
Organism: Trichosurus vulpecula; assembly: GCF_011100635.1. Classification (NCBI taxonomy): domain Eukaryota; kingdom Metazoa; phylum Chordata; class Mammalia; order Diprotodontia; family Phalangeridae; genus Trichosurus; species Trichosurus vulpecula. The sequence goes on along the minus strand of NC_050581.1, from coordinate 206,314,008 downwards.
CTGTTGTCACTAGGGCTTGGGCTCCATTAGCTCACCTCTGGAGAACTCAAAGCAGTCACCTCCCCACCCTGATGAAGCATTGGAAAGATAAAGTCCTTTGTTTGGCTGTGAAAGCTGGACAACCCACCTGGGCACCCTCCTGCCAGTCTAGTCGTACCTTTAATGTCCCTTCAGGTAATCTACAATCCAATGACAGCAGCCTGGATTTGCTCATGACATTCTGTCACTCTTTCATGTCATTGCAATGGCTATTGGATTTCATGCTTGTAAGGTTTTGCCTCTTGGTTTCCTTTGAGATTTGATTCAGATCCCCCCTCCTCCGGAAGACCTTTCCTGAGCCCATCATAAGTGCTTAATAAATGCTTGTTGACTGACTAGCTCACATTTGTCAGCCTTATTTCTGGATTAATAAGTGAATGGCTTAATGTTTCTGGTTAACGGTACTTTAATTACACTTTCATTGTAGTTAGCTCTACTTTCCAAACATTCAAAGAATCTCTGAGGTGAAAGGGACTCCCCAGGCCCTGAGCCACCCCACCTTTGACCAAGAATCACCTTTCCAAGGTAACTGAGATGTTTGAGCCAGGTAAGTTTGAATGCTTTCAGGAAGGGGGACGTCACAGCCCCTTGAGGCAGCCCCCTGTGGCCATCATGTTCCATCTACAAACAAGTCTCAGGCCAGCAAAGTTTTCCTTCCCACAAGCCCCTTTGGAACTTCCCCTCATTGATCCTACCTCTGCTTAGTAGGACCAAGCAGGATAAAATGGATCCTTTTTCACATGGCAGCTTTTCATCTTCTTGAAGACAGTTCTCTGGTGTCCCTCCTCCCTAACCCAGACTTTTCTCCTCCAAGTTAAGTATCCCCCATTACTTTGAAGAATCCCACATGGGACTCGAGGTCCTTCCCCTTTTTTGTTGTTATCCTGTGAGCATGCCCCACACTATCGGTACCTTTAAAACATGGTATCCAAGCTAACTGCCATACTCCAGATGTAGTTTGATGAAGATAAAGTGGAATGGGCCAATAACCTCTGTAGTTCTGCCATTTTGTCTCAATCACATCCACCTTTGGGCAGCTACTTTACCCTCACCTCACACTGTTCTTGTAGTTCCCCCCATACCACTAGAAGATTGTTTTCAGACAATATGCTGCCCACCCCTTTCCTAGACCTCTGAAAAGGACTTTAAACTATATGCATTTGTCCTGATTAGATTAATCTAATAGGTTTGAGTCTAGTCTATCTCAGGTCTTGATCTGACCTGATGCTGTGGCAGTTATACCTTCTAGCTTGGGGTCTTCCCAAAATGGGTTAAGTGCACTATCTCTTTTCTTCAGTCATTGTTACAACATGTTAGAAGTACAGGATCCAGCCCAGATGCTTGGGACAATTTCTTGGAGACCCTGTCCGTGATGGCATTTGATAGTCAATGTTTACTGTTTAGGGCTTCCTCTTGGAGCAGGTTCAACCACATCTGACTACGCCATCTTGTGGGAAGGAGTAGCCTGAGAAACCTTGTCAAAGTCTCTCCTAAAATACAGGGAAACAACTCAAACATAACATGCCCTTGATTCTCCATTGCTGCAACCCTGTCAGAAAGATCAGTGACATTGGTGTGACATGGCCTGCTCTTCAGAATGTCTCACCAGCTTTTTGCAATCCAGCTTCCTTTCTTAGATGTTCCACAGACACCACAGTCATTACCTGCTACAGGCCGAGTTAGAGCCAAGCCCTGCCCTCCTCGGACCTCCAAGCCCAGGGCCTGCTGAGATAAACTCAGGGCTCTGAGATATGGGTGGAGCCAGGAGGAGGGTTCTCGCCTTTGTTGCCTCCTTAGCAATTCCAGGTCTTTGCCGGGACCTGCTTGAGCACATGGAACTTCCAGCTCTCTGTCTGGGCTTGCCAGAGCACATGGAACTTCCGTTTCTTTGCCTGGACTGCCTGACCGCAGGGAGCTTTGGGTTAGCGCAGGAAGAGATGGGGAGGAGAGTAGGCGGAGTCGGGGTGGTCCTAGTATCCAGGTGTCTTGATTTTACCTGTTCTTTCAGCCACGTAACCAAAGAATGTACCTACGTCACTAAAGATATAAAAATGCTGCTTGCCGAAATAATAAATGGAGTCATTCACCACCTTCGGCTCCCGTCCCATTCATTGTCCGCGAGATCAGGCCCTTTGCTAGGCAAAGGCCTGGGTGTGGGGGGCTAACAGACCCCCACGATTTGGTTGTTGAGGCAGAGGGTCTCGCAACAATTACCCATTCTAGTTTCCATTGAGTCATGCTAAGATGCTCCAAACTTTTGTTGCTGTTGAGAAACATATGGGAGAGTAAGTTCGTGAGGGGCCACGTGAGGAGCCAGCAGACACCCTGGAGTAGTAGGGGGAGAACTCCACCAGCCAAAGGCCAGCCCAGTAGTGGCAGAGCTGTGAGCTTAGGAAACCTGTGGAGGAACCAGGCTCAAGGAAGCCTGTTGTGCATATTCTGAAAGCTCAGATGGTTTCTGGCAAACACTGGTCCCTTGTATGCAATAACAATAATAGCAAAATAGCCATTTCTCCAGAATAGTTGCATTGAATCTCTAAAGAAGGAATTGCTGCATCACCTTCCAATGTTTAGAAGATGGGCCAAAACTTGTTTAGGAGTTAACCACTTTTGTGCTCTGGACAAAAGCATTCATCTTCCAGGGTGACATGTGTAGATATTCTGTGCCTGTTCTGGCCTGACAACTGCTGCCTGCCCTCATCCTGGTCTCCATGCACCTGTTTTGCTCCATTCCACAGTGCAGCACCCTGGGACCCTTTCTTCACATCAGCATTAAATGAACTTATGTTGACATTTTCTCACCCTTGTAAAGTCCCATTCCCTGAAAATTAGACAAAGTGGTCTCCTTCCCACCATTTCCTGCACTCCTGCAACCCCATGCCTTTCCCATAGAGCCATCTCTAGGGCAGAGAGAGGACGTGGTTCCCATTTCACTGAGAGCCCAAGAGAGGTTGGGAATCTTAACTCTACACAGTGTAAAGGGTCATTGGCAAATCATGTCCATGTGATACTTGCAGTTTCCTCTGACATGAAGGCCATAACATAGGGAAAGAATGAAAGAAATACTAGGGGAAGTGACACTGCTCCCTCTCCCCAGCCATACAACTGGGAAGGTGGACCAAAGTTCAGAAAAACAGTTTGTCTTCCCAGGGTGCCCAACAGGGGATGACTAAAGAATTTCTCAGCTTCCTTAGGGGGATCTTTGTGGTTCTTTTATGTGGTAGCGTCTATTCCTCCTTCTTGTGCGGTATACCATAAAACCTTGGCTGTCCATCTTAAGTGATGCAGGCTCATTAAATAGCGAGCTGGGGTGGCAGAGAAAGAGGATTGAACTTGTCGATCATTGTTAGTTACCTTTTCATAATTCTAGTAAAGGCTTGATAGAAACATAGTTGGGATATACTGGGAAAATCAATCCATAAATAAGCATTTATTAAGTGCCTACCATGTGCCAGGCATTATGCTAGGTGCCATGGATAAAGAGAAAAAAATGAAACAAAAACAGGGTGGATTCCTTCTTCCCCCTCTCTCCAGTGCTGGAGCTCTGACCATATTTATGGGGCAAACGAGAAAAATAATCACTTACTCTTTCACTATAGAAAATGGTCTCTTATTGGAAAGTCTGTATGACCTTGTTGATAGACTCAAGTTCAGCAGGTTTTGAGAAGAAAGAGGGATAGAGTAGACTTTCTTTTTTGTCTGATTTTAGCTTATTTTTTTTTACTCAATGAGAATTCATTTTATCTTCTTACCACTTAACTCTAATTTATTTTTGGTTAGATTTATCTAGGTCTGAAAAGGGTAAATTGATGTTCCATAGTTTCACTGTTTATTTCTCCCAATAGTTCATTTAATTTTTCCTTTAAGAATTTAGATGCTCTGCCATGTGGTGCATATGATTTTAGTATTGATATTAATTTATTTTCTATGGTGTCTTTTAGTAAAATGTAATTTATCTGTATATCTATGTGTATTTTACCCTTCTTTCATTGGTTCATATGAGAATGAGTTTCAAGTATTGCCTGATCCTCCTCCACTCCCTCCTCCTTCTTTGTATAGACTTTCTTTTCATCTGGGGTTCTTGCTCTTGTTATTCCCCTGCTGCCTTCAGCCTGGATTAGTAAACAGTTTCTGCTATCCAGGGTAGCTTAGGGAGACAGATAAAGAGGTCTGTGAAGAACTAAGGACCCATGAGCACAAACAGGCTTCACTTCCCCTTCACTTCCCCTACACTAACAGGACTCCCCTGGAGGGAGCTGCTGGTGCCCACAGTTTCTGTTCAAGGGATGCTGGGTTATTGTTTGTTCCACTAGGAAGCATCATTCTGTCCCCATGGGATCCCTTGGCAGTGGCTCTTTGCATCTGGAGGTGACATCCATAAGTGTATTTGCTCAGAATTTTCCTCTAGTCTGTGTGGCACCAAGAGAAGGTCAGTAGGAAGGAAACATAGACAGAATCTGTGACAATTCCAAGTAACTCAGGTTTTGAATCCCAAGAGAGTTCTCGTGGAAGAGGGAAAAGAGCCTTAGTCACTAGCCTTGGGGCTTGTTGATGGATGCCAACCTGTAGGGCAGCCTATATCGAAGTGTTGATATGCATGTGTGACCAGGGATAGATTTGCTTCCGTACAAGATATGACTTAAGGACTCATCTATCTCCACAAACATATGAGATATGAGATACACTCAGCACATACTTTGACTTACTTTTGCACACAAGTTGTGTTTCTCCACAAATGTCAGAGCTATTCTTGGACACTATATAAACCTTAATGACTTGAGTTTCTATGCAACTTGGGTTTCTCCAGTCACAAACATGGCTTGACTAGATGGCTGGCATTTCACATGGACCGTGTAAAGCAGAGGTGGGAATAAAGGACAGAGGCTTCTTATCTCTGGGGATAGAGGAGAATGCCATGCATTCAGAGCAACCTTTAGATTTTTTATTACAGAAAAATTGTGGGAAGAAGGGAAGGTAGAGTTTCATGGGGTTGGATTGTAAATGGGTGCTCAGGCTACCCAGAGGCCTCCCCTGCATTGAAATGCCAAGTGGGTGCATGAGAACCAGGGCTCTGTGCCCTAGGACAAAGAAGTAAGCAATCAGCTTGGGTAACCGAGCTGGAGCTTCTTATCCAGTAGAAACCTGGGGCTGGGGGTAAGTTTTCTTATTTCTATTTGGGGTTTTCCAGGGAAAGATCTCAATAAACAATTTAGCTTCTTGAAATGATACTCCTACATCTCTCTCATGTCAGTGACACATGAGACCAAGCAGATGAGTTGGTCTAAGGCTGGCTTGGGCTGAGACCATTTGGAATGAGGGGTAAACAAGTGGGCTTCTTCCCTCCATTGCCAGGCTCCTCAGCCTCTCTGCAGCCTTCGAAGTAGAACTCTTTAGCTTTAGCTTTAACCAGCTGGGCATGAAATATAAATAAGACTTTTACTTGTAGAAAAACACCCAGCAATATCTACCCAAGTCTTACAAAGGTTATTGACATTTATTATAATTGCATAATCCAATAGAGGAAGCAGTTCAGAGCCAAGCTGGTCCTCGCTGAACAGGACTTATGGATGAGCTGGAGGGCAACATGTATTATAGCAGCATCAGTGTCCTACAATTGTTCCATAGATCAAAGTAGCTTGTTAGCCAAAAGAAAGAGAGTCAGGGAAGGGAAGCAATGACCTACCGATGACTCAATTCTACCTGCCTCCTGGAATACTTCATGCTATTTGGAGATCCATGTCCAAGGGAGTGAAGGCAATCAGGTTGGGAAGGAAAGTGCCAGGAAGACGTTCAGTTGAATGTCCCAGTATTTTGATAATCACGTGGGATCACACTCCAAGTAACTCTGTAGACCTTCCCATGCTGATGAAAAAGAGGCTCTTGGAAGCCTAATGCCAGTGCAGTGTTCTCTTGCTTGTCTCTCAGAAGTAGTTCAATGGTCAGTCCATTGATCACAATTTGCATTCATAGAATCAAAGTCACAGAAGAAACTGAGTTGAATGGTAGGAAGCAGCAGCCAGAGCAGAGAAAGAATGGGCACACTGCAACCTATTCTGGAGGTTCGATTGTCAGCCTCCAGTCCCAGCAAAATGGGGGTTGGCTCACATGTCAAATCTCCCAAAGTCCATTTGGAACAAGAAGGATCATATAAACAGCCACCAAGATATCCACTGAATATTAACCCCAGATGAGCCAGTGCAAGAATATCTGTCCCAGAGCCTGGGTAGGCACCTCAGACCGAAGCTCACAAACTCCATCTTTCCTCCCTAATCAGGCTTTGGCCATGGCTGGGTGCTCAAGAAATGAACTCTTCCTTTTTAGGGATAGCATGAGTCCAACAGAGCTTCAGGAGGCAAGCTCAGAAAGGGGAAAACATTGTTCCAGGCTCTGGGCCAAGGGGAGAGTGGGAAAAATGAAGGATTGAAGGCATTGTTAGAACAAGTGGATCCCAGGAAGCTGCCTCTAGAATGACCGGTCAATCATCCTGAAGTGGCCAGGCCAGTGGTCAGTGGCCTGCAACGGGCAGTCTATATCTGCTTTGCTCCTTCTCTCCAGTGATTAGTGATGGGATTGTCCCCCTGTCTGTGGCACCTAAGAGTGACAACACAGCTTTCTCAGATCTAATAGGAAACAGGACAGATCTCATGGCCATATTTAAAGTCCAAGGCATTAGGGCCTTTCCTTGGGGATCTTATGCAACAGAGACTTCAGCCCAGCTCCCATATCTCTTGAGAAGGCTCAGTCATTCTCTATAAAACCAACAAAATTCAGAAATCTGAGGAAAAATGGAACACTTAGACCAACTGAAGGAACAAAGTACAAATCAATGCAAAGATATTTGTCGATTGAGAGAAATGCTTAATTTGTCATTTGTCAAAAAAGAAAAAAAAAACAACCCTTTGGATTAAGCTGTTTTTTTCTGGAATTATAGCCATAATTCTCCAAAGAACACTGGGATAGGAAGACTGGGGTTTGAACTGAAATAGGAAAGAGCCAGAATATAATGTAAAGGCAAGAACCAGAAAGGGAGAAGAAACTGGGTCTCTTTAAAAAAATCATGAAAATATTTTATTTTGACAATTGCATATATTTACCCCTAGGTCCCTCCCCTCCCTTCTCCCAGAGAGGTGTCCCACATGGTGATATCAAGGAAATGGAAGCAACATCGACGTCCCTTGATTGTGCTATATGAGCATAATGCAATAGTCCTGCGCTGTGAGAAACAATTTAAAGAACTCAGAGAAGTGTCAGAAGATGTACTCAAACTGCTACCAAGGGACAAAAACTGAACCAGGAAAATGATATTTTCTGACTCCAAGAAGAGAACACATCTGGGAAGACTTGACCCTTTCAGCTCTGATCTCTTGCTCTGGGGCCTGAGCTATCCTGACTAAGGAATGCCTGGTGTGGCCTCTTCTCCTTAGTCAGTGCCTGGCTATGCTACCCTTGACACCCAGAGCATCTTCCTCCACCTCCTGCCCTCAGGCTGGATCCTCCCCAGTTCTGGAACCATCATCAAATGAATACTGCCCTGCTACTGGAAAGGATGTCACTTTAAACACCTATGGTTCCATTTACCATCTTTGTGACTTTCCAAACCAAAATGTGCCTCCTTGGCTTCCACTACTTTCCATGTATTGTCTTCCCCTATCAGGAAGAAGCTCCCAAGGGCAGAGGCTATTTTGATTTCTCATTTGTAGCCCTAATGGCACAGCATAGTCCTAGCTGTGTACTAGATGCTGAGTATAATTTTTCCTTCCTTCTTTTTTCTTTCCTTTCTTTTTTTCTTGCTTCCTTCCTTCCGTCCCTCCCTCTTTCCTTCTTCTCTTCACATCTTCCCTCCCTCCCTTCTTTTGTTCCTGTCTTCCTTATTTCCCTCCTTCCTTTTACTTTTCCCTTCTTCCTTCCCTCACCCTCTCTTCCTCCACCCTTCCCTTCCTTCCTCCCACTCATTTCCTCCCTCTCTCCCTTCCTCTTGCCTTTCTTCCCTCTCATCCTTTCTTCTTTCCTCCCTCTCCTCCTCCCTCCCTTCCTTCCTTGAGAAAAAGAGTCAAAGGCATACTGTATGAGGACACAACACATTCTCAATGCAAGAATCAGTCAAAGTCTGTTGATTGACCCCAAAGGCTGTTTAGGGAGAAGCTCTGCCAGGCCCTAGAGCTATCCTCATTTACCCCTGAGTTCCTACCATGGGCAGGTAATCTTGAATCTGTGAAGCCTGATGCTCCTTATATGGTAGTGATAATCAGAGGATCATTAGAAAACAGGCCTTTTGTGGTCACATCATTCATAGAATCTTGCATGATTTTGACAGATGCTTGAGAAAAACCTTTGTTCCAGGAGAGTATCAAAGGCAGGATATTTTTTTGACAAAATCATTTGCTGTTGTTAAATGTCAAAAGCCCCACAAACTCAGCAGGGTATTGTATTCTCTATACCATTTAGTGCATTACGTGACTGTGAAGATGTGGTCCACTATAGAATCATGCTACTGGCCTATTCCTTTTTCGTGCCTTTCACTGAGGACATGCCGGTGCTTATGTAGAATATTCACAAAAAATGCTGTAGTGAGTGGAAGGGAGGTGGGTATGTAGATCACGAGCTGCTAGTTCTTTTCATTTTCTTGTTGTTGTTTTGGTTGTCAATAATAAGGTTCACTAAAAAGCTAATCACCTATCTTGGTTTTCTCCCTCTCTTTCAGGTACCTTGAGAATTGACCTTTAAATGGGCTTGAAATTTGGGTTCTGTTAGCACATCCCTCCTCTCTGCTCCCTCAGTATATTCCAGATGCTCTTGCCATATTTCTTGTCTTCAGTGCCATCTCTCCTTCATCTGGCAGCACATTTGGATTGGCGAAGGCAGAGTCCAAATGCAGGATCCTTGGAGGCACAGAGTTGATTACTGAAGTCTTTCCAGATTTTTTCCGTTGTTTTCCCCATTTATTGTCCCTCTCCAGTTTCATCTCCAAATACCCCTGTGGTAACTTTCTATATTTTGGTCTCTTGCCAAGCTTTCTTTAAACTTGGTTTCCCCTTCACTACTTTGTTCTGTTTTTCTAAGCTGTTGCTTGGAAGGTTCCATTACACTTCTCTAAGATTTTACAAGGGAGTTGAGATTCCAAACAGGTGTTCCTCTTGGCTGCCCCGGCTCTCTGCTTGGCAAGAAGATCGAGGGTTTGTTGGCTAAAGTGGCTTCTAGCTCATTGGGTCTCTTCATTACATATAATTGACTGTGTTTAAACTTGGGTATTAAAAGATTGAGATTGGGGTTGATTTCCTTGCCTCCATCAATTTCCCTTTGCTCAGCATCAGAAACTCTTTGAATTAGGTCAGCTTGGAGATGTTTGAATGGTAGGTCAGATCACGTTCTCATTTTTATTCCTTCATATAATTTTGATCTTTGCTGCAATGAGCTGCTTGTCGGACTGTACACAGACAGCAAGCTGATTTGGGAGTGCCGCCCACATCAGTAATGACTCATTTCCTGACTGGTAAAATATAACCGACTTATTGTCTTTGGGGTGTTTTTCCATTCCCTCCACGTCCAGGCTCTCTTGACTCTTCTCACCATGGCATTTAGGTGCAAGGTTTCTGTGTATTATTAAAATATTTGGCCTCTCTAATTTCTCACTCCTAATCAAGTTATCTATACTTTCCCTGCCCCCTCCTATCTCCACTTGTCCTTCATTTGGAATCTGGGCAGATATTGGAGAGAAAGGTAACCCAAAGGCAGCTGTCTTCTGGTTGCCACCCATAAACCAAGTACTGAGACCCCCAAATGCAGCAAACTCAGCGAGGACAGGAAGAAGACAACTGAAAGATCATTGCCACAAGGTGATTTGTACAGACTCAAACAAATGGAGGCCAATCCAGCAGCCCTCACTTCCCAGGGCATCACTCTCTAGTCCCTTCCCCATTACTGCCTCTATGCTGCTGAAATTCTGGGCAATAACCTGTTAAGTCAAGCTCTTTGCTAATCCTGGGGGCAGTAGTGGTTCCAGGTGGCTCCAGTGTGGGGGGAACCCCCTTCATCCAGGGTGCATCCCAATCTACTTGCTATCCCTGCTTCTCCTTACTCACATGAATGCTGCCAAGTTCATAGAATTTAGGCTGTCCAGTGTCTCAGGAGTAGATCTGGGGATAGGAGGGAGGGAGGGAGGCGGAGAGGCCTAAGAATCAGGCCAACCCAGATTTTTGACCAGAAGGAAAGAGAATGTCTAGTGTAGGAGTGGGTCAGAAAAGTTTAGGGTGGTGGAGACCAGGAAGGCACTTAGGCCCATCGGAAACAGGAGCCAATAGTAGGAGGAAAGAGAAGAGGTTGGAGCATAAAGCCCAGTTCAAAGGTTTTTGAGAAGATTCCTCTTCTAAGCAGCGGCCTAGAAGGGTCTCCAAGAAACCCCTCTTGATTGACCTTGGGGCCCAGAGCAAGAAAAAGGACAGCCCTCACCAGGAGCATGGAGGTGCAACCTCAGGAATATCTCAGCATCAAGTGCCTACCCCCAGCTCCTTACTCTGCAATGGGACCAGAGCTCAGCAAGCCTAGGGTCCTAAGGGGACATAATCAGTCAATAAACATTTACAAGGAGCTTACTATGTGGCAGGCGCTGTGCTAAGAATACATATACAAGCAGAAAGAGCTCACAGAGCTTCTGTTCCCATAGCAGAAGACAATCCCACCAGGAAGCTGCAAAAAGGGGTGGGGAAAGTGCATAGCCATGGCCTTGGTAGAATAGTTCAGAGGTCAGCTTGTGGAGAAAGGAATAGATGGAGAATGCTAGCCAGTGCTGAAGAAGGATTGGGTCTGCTAAAGGTGAAGGGCTGGATTCTTAGCAGAGCTAGGGATGGAGACAGACCAAAGTTCACCAAGGGGGAGGAGGAAGGAGCAAACATTGGAAGGACAGAGCCTTCATCCAAGTGAATGAGCCCTTTGCACCCAAGAAAAATGAGTCCAGATCACTTGGGCAAGTACAGTTGGAGAAGCGAATTTGGAAGGCCCCTGAAAGGACAATGGGATCATTCCAGGAATATCTCAAATGTTTCAGAGGAGACAAGCTAGAAATAAGGGGGGAGAGCTAAGTGGGAGGTGCCAAGTGCAACCGGAATGGCCTTTGTTTTTTTTGAGTGACTCAGCTTACCTCATTGAGCCTCTGGACACTGTGGCTTGCTCTTCCAGGGCAGGAAGTACAGAGATCATACCAGGAATCAGAACTTCCTGGTGATGAGTCATGGGGCTGGCTGAGGGGAGGTGTTAGCTCCAGAACCTGGTGTACACTAGGGGGAGGGGCCAAGTCAAGAACCAATCCACCCTGGTCATTCGGGCGGCGCTTGATGATGTCAAAAACTCTATAAGAGGGGAGAGGACAGCTTGAAGCTCTCTCTTTCCTTTTCCGGTTGGTGTGGGAAGCAGCGCCAAGCAAGCATGACTCTGGGCCAGCCCTTGCTCTCGGGCTGAGCCCAGATGTTGGTAACTATGAATTGTATTGGGTCTATCTGTTGATATTTGTAACTTGTTTGTATTTTGGTTTTGAGGTTCTGGATGCTGGTTTGTTTTCCCCCAAACTAAACGAATGTTTTGAACCTCAGGGTGCTGGCTTTTTTTCCCCTGAAGTAAGTCAATGAATCTGTATTTGGTATATCTCTTGATGCTTGTCTGTATGCTCCCCTGAACTAACTGAATGCTAACTGAATGCTGGCGTTTCCCCTGAACTAAATGAATGTTGTCTGTATGCTAACTGAATGCTGGATTAAAGTAAGCTGGTCAACCCCTTCACCGTGCTTTCCTTGTTTAAGCAGATAAAAAGAACCTGTGCTTTCCTGGCATCCCGGAAGCCTCCTGGGTCCCGGCAGCCTCCTGGGTCCCAGCAGCCCCCTGGGTCCCTGCAGCCTCCTGGGTGCTGGCAGCGGGGGAGGGATCTTAAGCCCCCACCAAAGCTGCTAGCTGGGTTGTTGAAACATATGGCGTAGTCGGTAGGATCTGGCTTTAACAAGAGAGCATGGCGTTTTGGGGTGCTGGGTTGGTTGAATGTTTCCCTGTTTTTGGACTTCTCTTTGTACTTGAGGTGGCTATGGTTCTGTGGAGCCTCAGGAGCAAGGAAAACAGGCAGGTACTTTGGAGCCTTAGGAGCAAGGAAGGCCTGAAGGAAAACAGGTGGGTGGAAGTGCTGGGCGAGGTTTCCCAGGGGCCCAGAGCAGGAGATAATCCCTTCCTCCCAGGGCTTAAGCTGATAAACCTGGCCCCGGAGGACTGTGTTGAAAGGGCCAATGTCCTGAGATTATATTGTACATGGAGTTTTGAAACAGGAGCAAAAGGGTCTTGCTCCATTGATAGAATAAAGTTGGGAGCTAAGGTATGGGTAAAACGGAAGCCAGATGAAGTCATACTCAGAGGGAAGGTGGCCTCATGTGATTAACAGAGGAAAGTTTGTACATCTGGGGAAAGGCTGGGAGGACAATCCTAGTCTCCATCTAGGGTGGGATCCTCTTGGCTTCCTCAGCATGTTCCTTTTGAAAAGAAACATTTCCCGCCTGAGTTTGGCTTCTGATATTGGATGATTTTGTTTGAAGGATAATAGCCCATACTTGCCTACTTTTTTTTTTGTTGTTGTTGTTCTTTGAGATGATTTTATTTAAAGGATAATAGCCCATACTTGCCTACTTTTTTTGTTCTTTGAGATGATTTTATTTAAAGGATGACAGCCCATACTTGCCTACTCTTTTTGTTCTTTGTTTTGGTTAACTTTGTTGCTAGTTCTGTCTCCTTTAGGCTTAAGTACCCTGCACTTTCCGGTGATTGCCTAAACACGTAGGGTTCTTGGAATTCCTGCCAGCTCGCTGAAAGAACTGACCTCTGGAATGGGACTCTTTGGGGCAGGCACAGCTCTACGTCCAATTTAAGCATGAAGAAGCTATGGAAAATGAGACCTTCACCCCTTACCCCAAGATTTTGAGCCCCAATTGTTTGGGGGGGGGGGGAATGACGATAGTGTTCTGAGTACTTATTTTGTGTTAACCTTGCTATATTGTTTTATTGTTATGATGTTATTGATCCTATGTAATGGATACAAAGATCTAGGGGTGGACATTTGAATTATTAATAATTATTTTGCAATGATTGATTGAAGAGATTATCTGGCTGGGGTCTAGGGGTGGATTACATTTGAATCGTAAACCAATATTTGGGAATGTCACCGAATGATATGTTTTGCTTTATTGTGAATGATATGTTTTAGTTTCCTTCGTAATTGTATCATAATGTGTGTGCGCTAGGATACATAATCTAGTCAGACATGTATCCTAGAGCACAAGGGGTGGAGTGTAACAGGAATGGCCTTTGTTTTCTTTGAGTGACTCAGCTTACCTCATTGAGCCTCTGGACGCTGTGGCTTGCTCTTCTGGGGCAGGAAGTCCAGAGATCATACCAGGAATCAGAACTTCCTGGTGATGAGTCATGGGGCTGGCTGAGGGGAGGTGTTAGCTCCAGAACCTGGTGTACGCTAGGGGGAGGGGCCAAGTCAAGAACCAATCCACCCTGGTCATTCAGGCGGCGCTTGATGATGTCAAAAACTCTATAAGAGGGGAGAGGACAGCTTGAAGCTCTCTCTTTCCTTTTCCGGTTGGTGTGGGAAGCAGCGCCAAGCAAGCATGACTCTGGGCCAGCCCTTGCTCTCGGGCCGAGCCCAGATGTTGGTAACTATGAATTGTATTGGGTCTGTCTGTTGATATTTGTAACTTGTTTGTATTTTGGTTTTGAGGTTTGGGGTGTTGGTTTGTTTTCCCCCGAACTAAATGAATGTTTTGAACCTCAGGGTGCTGGCTTTTTTTCCCCTGAAGTAAGTCAATGAATCTGTATTTGGTATATCTCTTGATGCTTGTCTGTATGCTCCCCTGAACTAACTGAATGCTAACTGAATGCTGGCGTTTCCCCTGAACTAAATGAATGTTGTCTGTATGCTAACTGAATGCTGGATTAAAGTAAGCTGGTCAACCCCTTCACCGTGCTTTCCTTGTTTAAGCAGATAAAAAGAACCTGTGCTTTCCCGGCGTCCCGGAAGCCTCCTGGGCCCCTGCAGCCTCCTGGGTGCCGGCAGTGGGGGAGGGATCTTAAGCCCCCACCAAAGCTGCTAGCTGGGTTGTTAAAACACCAAGCCTGGAGTACCTAAAGAAGAAACGATCAGGGACACTGGAACCAGCCTTTCCAGATGAATAGATTATCTGAAAGAGAAAAATGACAGAATTGGGATGCAAAAAAGCCAAGAGAGAGGAAAAATAATGAAAGAAAAAATTTAATCTAACAATATGAAGAGGTTGGGGGAAGATAGACAGGGTGGTACATCGATGGTGAAGCTGTCAATCAATGTAACCATTTGGGAAACAATTAGGCATTATGCAAATAAAGCAATTGAAATGTCGGAACCATTTGGCCCAAATGTTATAGTACTAGGTTTATACCTCAAAGACATTCTTGGTAAGAAGAAGGTCATTATTCACGCCAAGATACTCATAAAGTATTTTTTGTGATTGCAAAGAACTGAAACCAAAGTAGATGCTCATCACTTGGCAAATGGTTAAACAAATTGTGGTACATGGATGTAATGGAAAAGAGAATATGCTGTAAGAAATGAGGACTGTGATGAGAAACAGCAGAAGAGCTACATGAACTGATACAGAGGGAAGTAAATAGAGCCACGGTAACAATTTACACAATGATCACAAAAACATCACTACACAGAACAATGGCCATGAAACAATCCAAAGCAATTATTTCCAGATTACAAAGAACAGGCATATCTAGGAGAAAGAGATGTAAGGAGAAAACCCCACTCCTTTGCTAAAATGAGAAGTCCACCAGGGGTAGCATACTGTACAGATTCCAAGGTCTAAGGAACATATTGACCACTTGCTGATTTTTCTCTTCTTTTTCTTTAAAATAATTTATTACATAGAGTGGCTACTGGGAGGGGGGAAATGTAGTCATAGAAAGCTCAAAAGACATCAGTAAAAATGAGTTTAAAGACTCTAACTAGAGGAGAAGAACCCAAGAGAGATCTCTAAAACATGAAGTAGAACCTGAAGTGAGGATGCAAAGGAACAGTCAGGAAAAACCAACCAAGATGAAAAAAAAACAGCTCCTGAAAACCGGATTCCAAGAAATCATGGGAGAAAATTGCCCGTAAAAGGACGCATATGATGAAGCTCAGACCACAAAAATCCATGGAACAGCAATAAGAAGCCCTGTGCCCACTTTGGGACTGATGTCACCCGGTGCCGAAGTCTAGCTGAGGGCCTCAGAAGGTTCTCTACCTCTGTGCGCTCTGCACCTGATGTTGCTCTCCTGAGTAGCTGCCTTTCAAATATTCTTCATAAGCCTCGTGGTCCCATATGACCAAACACCTTTGAAAAGAATGTTTCTTTGCAAATGTGATAATGCTGGCTGCCCAGTGCTTCTCTGTGCATGTCCAAGGAGAACACAAGTACCACTCTCATTTAACCATTCCATTCTTCTGTTTTCTTCTCTAATTGGTATCAAGAAGGTCCATATTGATGTGAATCAGGTCCTCCTGCAGTGTGAGTCCTTGTTGGTCAGAGTGCAAGGAGCTCCCATTTAGATCCCAAGTAGCCAAGTTAGTGTTTACAGGAAGACATTCGAGGCTGGCAGATACCTAACGCTATGTGTCCCCTTTTCTACTTCTCTGCTGCTGGACAGGGAGAAGAAAAATGGGTCACACAGGACTAAGGGCAATCTTCTTCATTCCATTGGCTGCCAGGGCCAAAGGATTCACAGGCCGGCCAGTGGGAGCTTTTGTGTACCAAGTATAAGGATTTGTGATGCCATGTGGTGTTTTGCTCATGTAAGTTACGTGTGTCCCCATGGTACTGTCTAGATGTGGCTCACAGTCAGAGAAGAATAGACATTTCTGGAGCCTTCCTCCTTCCATCCCACCTTTTCCAAGGGAGGCTTTGATTCTTTTCAGGAAAAGAAGCAGGAGGTTGGGGCCAGAGGCTGGCTACTCTCTTCTCAAAGAGAGGGAGTCCTGGGCTAGAATGATTTCTCTCTGCTCCTTTAAATATTGTTAGCTAGAGGAAATAATTTTTAGGTCCAAGCTGTGCTCCTGATTGCTATCCCTCAATGGGACAGGAGGGCCTCAAGTTATCTATCTAAGACTTGACTACTTTCCCACCAGATGCCAGTTCCACAATGAATACACATAGCAAAGAGTAAGTAAACCCATTTATCCAAATATAGAGAAAACAGAAATCAGAGAAAGTATACATAAGAGATTATAGACCAGACAATACACAGAGTAAATGAGCTCTCCCATTGGGAATGAGATTATCTCAGCTAACCAAGAGAGATAGTCCCAGATCTCACCCAAAGGGAAATTCTCCAAAGTCTGGAGTAAGCTGGGAATAGAGACATGATAGAAGTGCCAACAGCTCTCCCTTTTAGCTTCTTCTCAGTTTTCTCTCTCTTCAGGGACCTGTGCAGAATCTGTCTCAACGTTGGAGGCTGGAAGACCACAGGTAATGCAAATTGAACAATCAAACTCCACCAGTGCTTGGGAAACTGACATGTTCTGTGTCCTGGGCTGTCACTCAACCCTCAGCAGATATCTGATATACCCAGATGTGCTCTGGTGCCTCTGAAAACCCAGCCTCAAACTCCAAACAGCAGTGGAGTTTCAGAGTAGGAATGGGTTGATGCCTTGAACATGATGGCTATTTAAGAAATTCATTGGAAATATGGAGCCAAGATGGCCACGTGAAAACAGAGTCTTACAGGAGCTCTCTCACAAGTTCTGTCAGATTCCTATAAAAAAGTGAATCTGAGTAGGTTTGAGAGAGTTAGAAACCATGAGCAGTCTGAGTAAGGCAAAATTCCAAGCCAGGAGAGTCCGAAAGGCCGACAGGATGAATCTGTAGGCTGGGAGAGCGCTCAGAGTGCGGAGATGCTCCAGCCAGCACCAAAGCAGAAGTAGCCGCTGAAACCAATGTGAGAGACAGGCTGGGAGAAAGCTGGGCGCCCGAAACTGGCAAAACCTCAGGCCTCCCAACACAGGACAGCAGTCCGTGGAAGCGACAAGAGGCAGCAGTGCAATGCCACCAGCAGTGAGACATCAACACCTGAGGCTTGTAGCCCAAAGGTATGAAACCCATATTCTTGAACTTCTGGGAGACATAATGGCCAGGTAAATGGCTCTAATCCCTCCAACCCCGCCCCCCCCCGACCCAGATAATTCTTCGGGAAAAAAAATGCTGGAATAGAAGAGACAGAAGTGGGGCTTCAGTGGCTGAGCAGTGGGCATTTCTGAGTCCCAGAGGGGCAGAGCCAGCAGGGGTCAACACCAGGAGCCCAGACGTACCCTTGCTCACCTAGGGGAAGTGCCAGACACCAGCTCAAACAAGAAACAGTTGAGAACATTGCTGAAGAGCAACAGTGCTGGAGAGCAACCCCAGGCGAAGAGACTTCAGGCAGCCAGGCCCCTCCCCCACACCTCAGGAAACTGAAGGCTATAATACACAAAGCCAGTAACTAGACTCACAATCTCCAGAACAAGAAACCTGGGACAGAGATCCCTGAGCCCCAAAAGCAGAAATCGGCTGTAAAGCCAGGAAAAAGCTAACCAACATGAAGTAGAACACGAAAAAACCGAGGACCACTGATTCTTTTCACGGAAACATGGATTATCAAAATGCCAATTCGGAAGAGGATAGCATTGACACTGTACCAACATATGATACCTCAAAAGGGAATGTGAACTGGTCTCAAGCCCCAAAAGCATTACTGAAAGAGCTAAAGGAGGATTTTAAAAGCCAAATTAGGGAGGTAAAAGAAAAAATAGGAAAAAAAAACTGATGAAATCAAGTCTTTAAAAAATAAGATCGGTAAAATGGCTATGGAGATTCAAAATCTAAATAGAGAAAATGACACCCCGAAAGGTAAAATCAACCAATTGGTAAAGATTACTCAAAAGCAAAATGAAGACAGCAACTAACTAAAAATTAAATTGAGCAAGTGGAAGCTAATGACTCTATGAGGCATCAAGAAGTAGTCAAACAAAATGTAAAGAATGAAAAAAATAGAAGAAAATGTGAAATATCTGATTGGAAAAACAACTGACCTGGAAAATAGATCCAGGAGAGATAATTTAAGAATTAGTGGTCTACCAGAAATCCACAATGAAAAAAAGAACCTTGACAGTATCTTCGAAGAAATTATCAGAGATAACTGCCCAGAGGTCCTAGAACCAGAGCGTAAAATAGTCATTGAAAGAACCCACCGATCACCTCCTGAAAGAAATCCCAAACTGAAAACACCAAGAAATATTATAGCCAAATTTCAGAATTACCAAGTCAAGGAGAAAATACTGCAAGCAGCCAAAAAGAAACAATTCAAATATTGTGGAACTACAGTCAGGATCAGGCAGGATTCCAAGCTTCTACATTAAATGACAGAAGAAATTGGAATGTGATATTCCTAAGGGCAAAGGAGCTGGGACCACAACCAAGGATCAACTACCCAGCAACATTAAGCATACGTTTTCAGGCAAGGAGATGGACATTCAATGAAATAAGGGAATTCCAGACCTTCCTGATGAAAAGGCCAGAACTCAATGGAAAATTTGATCTTCGAATACAAAAGTCAAGAGGGACATAAAAAGGTAAACAGGGGGAAAAATCCCCACAAAACTTATTAATCAATAAGGGCAAATTATTTCCATCTTTATATAGGATTATATCATCTTATGCTTGTTTTATACATATATGTGGATATATATATATATATATATATATATATATATGCATATACATATATATGTCAATCTTGAGAAAAGTGCAGCTATCGTGACAATTGAAAGGGATAAACATGGACAGTGAATGTCTGTATAAAATAACTGATATAAGGATAAAAAAACATAATTAGTAGATGTAAAGGGAAGGTTATGGGAGAAGAGGTAAGGAGGTAGTAGAACAGGGTAAATTGCATCAAATGAAGGGGCAGAAAACACATTATAGTAGAGGGTAAGAAGGGAGGGAGATGAGCAGTATTTGAAATTTACTGTCATCTGACCTGGTTCAAGACGGGAATAAAATACCCTGATAAGTATAGAAATCTAACTCGTCCTACAGGTAGGATGAGGGGAAAGGTGGAAAAAAAGGGAGGGGGGTGGTCAGAAGGGAAGGAAGAAGTAGCAAGTGGAAGACGGTAAGATAAGGGAGGGGAATCAAGAGGAGGGAGAACTGAGGAAGGCGGCGGTCAAAACAAAACTTTGTTGAGGAGTGAAAGGGGAAAGGGAGAAATAAAAGCATAAACGGGGGGGGGGGATAGGATGGAGAAAAAGATACAGAAATCATAACTGTGAATGTGAATGGGATGAACTCTCCCATGAAACGGAAGCAGATAACAGAATGGATTAAAAACCATAATCCTACAATATGCTGTTCACAAGAAACACATTTGAAACAGGGGGATACACACAGGGTAAAAGTAAAAGGCTGGAGTAAAATATATTGCGCTTCAGCTAAAGTAAAAAAAAAAAGTAGATGTAACAATCCTAATCTCAGACAAAGCAAAAGTAAAGATAAATTTAATTAAAAGAGATGAGGAAGGACACTACATCCTGCTAAAAGGCACCATAAACAATGAAGCAATATTATTGTTTAACATAAATGCACCAAGTGGTATGGCACACACATTCTTAGAGGAGAGGTTAAGGGAGTTACAGAAAGAAACAGACAGCAAAACTGTAATATTGGGAGACCTCAACCTCCCCCTCTCTGAACTTGATAAATCTAACCTCAAAATAAATAAGAAAAAAGTTAAACAGGTGAACAGAATTTTAGAAAAGAAATATATGATAGACCTCTGGATAAAACTGAATGGGGATAAAAAGGAATATACTTTCTTCTCAGTGGTACATGGAACATACTCAAAAATTGACCAGGTACTAGGGCATAAAAACCTCACAATCTGGTGCAGAAAGGCAGAAGTAGTCAAAGCACACTTTTCAGATCACGATGCAATAAAAATTATTTGTAACAAAGAAACATGGAAAAATAAGCTAAAAATTAATTGGAAACTAAATAATCTAATTCTAAAGAATGAGTTGGCCAAAGAACAAATCAGAGAAACAATTAATAACTTCATTCAAGACAATGACAGTAATAAGACAAAATACTGAAACTTATGGGATGCAGCAAAAACAGTTCTTAGGGGAAGTTTTGTATCTCTAAATGCTTACATGAATAAAATAGAGAAAAAGGAGATCAAGGAATTGGGCATACAGCTGAAAAAGCTAGAAAAAGAACAAATTGAAAGCCCCCAATTAAATACCAAATTAGAAATACTGAAAATCAAAGGAGAGATCAATAGAACTGAAACCAAGAAAACTATTGAATTAATAAATAAAATAAAGAGATGGTTTTATGATAAAAGAATAAAATTGATAAACCTTTGGTCAATTTGATTAAAAAAACAAAGAAGAAAATCAAATTACCAGTATCATACATGTAAAGGGTAAATTCATTTCTAATGAAGAGGACATCAAAGCAATAATTAGGAATTATTTTTCCCAATTGTATGCCCATAAATTTGACAACCTTAGAGATATGGATGAATATCTAAAAAAACATAACTTGCCCAGGTTAACAGAAGAGGAAGTAAAATTTCTAAATAACTCCATCTCAGAAAAAGTAATTGAGGAAGCCATCAATGAACTCCCTATTAAAAAATCTCCAGGGTCAGATGGTTTTACATGTGAATTCTATCAAACATTTAAAGAACAATTAATTCCCATACTTTTTAAACTGTTTATGAAAATAGGTGAAGGAGTCCTACAAAATTCTTTTTATTACCCAAATATAGTACTAATACGCAAACCAAGTAGAGTCAAAACAGAGAAAGAACATTGTAGAGCAATTTACATAATGAATATTGATGCAAAAATTTTAAACAAAATATTAGCAAAAAGATTGCAGCAACTTATCAGGAGAACAATACACTATGACCAGGTAGGATTTATTCCAGGAATGCAAGACTGGTTCAATATTAGGAAAACGATTAGCATAATTGACCATATCAACAACAAAACTAGCAGAAACCATATGATCATCTCAATAGATACAGAAAAAGCCTTTGACAAAATACAACACCCATTCCTATTAAAAACACTAAAAAGCATAGGAATAAATGGAGCCTTCCTTAAAATTATAAATACCATCTACCTAAAACTATCAACAAGCATTATTTGTAATGGGGATAAGCTAGATGCATTCCCAATAACATCAGGAGTGAGACAAGGATGTCCATTATCACCCTTTGTGTTGGTAAGCAAAATAGGCTCCTTAGCACTTAGTTCAACAAGTGCCCTTGAATAGTTTGGCTTTTGTTCCTTTTGAGTAATTCATTAAGCCTTATTAGGTGCTAAGCCCCAGGCCCAAACTGGTATTAGGTGTAAAACCTTAGTGGGTATGGATTGGCAACTAAGGTGGGCCCCAAGGTGGGGCTAACTCCAGGGAGGGCCTAGTTTACATGTCTGGGAGAGCAGAGATTCTTAGACCACATGGGTTAAAGTCCTCCTCTTTGTGACGATTCTAGATCATGTGGGTGAGTTGCATGTGTGACTCACCCCTGAGGCTGAAAAAGATATAAAAACCAGGGGTTGGCTCTCTGTTCTTTGGAGCTCTTTGTCACAGCAGTGGTGGTGCACGTAACTCTGGGCCAGCCCCTGTTCTGAGCTCCTGGGCTGAACCTAGATGTTGGTAACTATGAATTGTATTGGGTCTGTTTGTTGATATTTGTAATTTGTTTGTATTTTCTTCTGAAGTTCAGAGTGCTGGCTTATTCCCCTGAACAAAGTGAATGCTGTCTGTATGCTGGATTAAAGTAAACTTGTCAACGCCTTCTCCTTGCTTTCCTTAGTTAAGCAGATCAAAAGAACCTGTGCTGTTGGCAGCTTTCCAGGTGCTGGCTGTGGGTGGATGTTACACCCCCACAGAAGCTGCTAGCCTGATTGTTGAGACACCCCTACTATTCAATTTGGTACTAGAAACATCAGCTCTAGCAGTAAGAGGAGAAAAAGAAATTGAAGGAATTAGAATAGGCAAAGAAGAAACTAAATTATCACTTTTTGCAGATGATATGCTGGTTTACTTAGAGAATCCTAGAGAATCAAGTAAAAAACTACTTGAAATAATAAACAACTTTAGCAAAGTTGAGGATATAAAATAAACCCACATAAATCCTTGGCATTCCTATACATTACTAACAAAGCCCAACAGCAAGAGATAGAAAGAGAAATTCCATTCAAAGTTACCGTAGACACTATAAAATATTTGGGAGTCTATCTGCCAAGACAAACCGAAGACTTATATGAACATAATTATGAAACAATTTTCTCGTGAATAAAGTCAGATCTAAATAAAAGGAAAAATATCAATTGCTCATGGTTAGGCTTAGCTAATATAATAAAAATGAAAATTTTACCTAAGTTAACCTATCTATTCAGTGCCATACCAATTGAACTACCAAAAATTATTTTACAGAACTGGATAAAATAATAACAAAATCCATCTGGAAGAACAAGATGTATAGAATATGTAGGGTATTAATGAAAAGAAATGCTAGGGAAGGTGGCCTAGCCATACCAGATATCAAACTGTATAATAGAGTAGCAGTCATCAAAACTACCTGGTACTGGCTAAGAAACAGAGTGGTGGATCAGTGGAATAGGATAGGTACACAAGACGGAGAAGTCAACGAGTATAGCAATCTACTCTTTGATAAACCCAAAGAATCCAGCTTCTGGGCTAAGAATTCAGTATTTCACAAAAACTGCTGGGAAAATTGGAAAATGGTAGGGCAGGAACTGGGCATAGACCAATATCTTACACCATATACCAAAATAAAGTCAAAATGGATTTATGATTTAGGAATAAAGGCTGATACTATAAGCAATTTGGGAGGGCAAGGTATAGTTTACCTATCAGATTTATGGAAAAGAAAAGAATTCATGACCCAACAAGAGATAGAGAGCATTACAAAATGAGAAATGGATAATTTTGATTATGTCAAATGGAAATGTTTTTGTACAAAAAAAAGTCAATGCAACAAAGATTAGGAGAGAAGCAGAAAATTGGGAGAAAATCTTTACAACCAGTGTCTCTGATAAAGGCCTCATTTCTAAAATATCCAGGGAACTGAACCAAATATATAGGAATACAAGTCATTCCCCACTTGAGAAATGGTCAAAGGAGGAAGATATTAAAGACATCCATAGGCATATGAAAAAACGCTGGAAATCACTACTGATTAGAGAAATGCAAATCAAAACAACTCTTAGGTACCATATCTCTCCTGTCAGATTGACTAAAATGACAAAGCAGGAGGATGATAAATGCTGTAAAGGATGTGGAAAAATTGGAACATTGTTACATTGCTGGTGGAGTTGTGAAGTGATCCAGCCACTCTGGAGAACAATTTGGAACTATGCCTAAAGGGCTATAAAAATGTTCCTACCCTTTGACCCAGCAATACCACTTCTAGGGTTGTATCCTAAAGAGATCACACAGGTGGGAAAAGGACCCATATGTACAAAAATATTTATACCTTCTCTTTTTGTAGTAGCAAAGAATTTGAAATCAAAGGGATGCCTATCAATTGAGGAATGACTGAACAAGCTGTGGTATATGAAGGTAATGGAATACTATTGTGCTATAAGAAATGGGGATGACACGAACTTCATAACAACCTGGAAAAACCTACACCACATAATGCTGAGTGAGTGGAGCAGAGCCAGGAGAACATTATACACAACCACAGATATATGTATTCTGTGAGGACTAACCCTGATAGACTTGGCTCTTCTCAGTAACACAAGGTGCAAAGACCACTCCAAAGGACTTATGATGGAGAATACTATCTACATCCAGAGAAAGAATTATGAAGTATGAATGCAGATTGAGGCACACTTCATGCTCGTCTTTTTTTCCCCTTTTTCTCTCTTTTGTTTTTGTTTTTTGGGTTTTTTTTGATTCTGTTTCTTCTTTCTCATGATTCATTCCATTGGTCATAATTCTTCTCCACAACTTGACTAGTGTGGAAATTAGTTCAATGCTAAGTTATACATGGAAGATATATCAGATTCCATGCTGTCTTGAGGTGGGAGTGGGGGAGGGGGCGAAGAAAATCTGTAACTCAAAATTATGCATTGTAAACTAAAAATAAAAAAAATATTATTAAAAAAAGAAATTCATTGGGTTAATTTCCCCTTGTTTTCCTCTATGCTCCACAGAGAAACTGTCTAGACTCCTGGACTGTGAGACCCACTCTGGCTTCTGGAAGAATTTGAATCTGGGCCTCAGTGGTGGGCTCCACCAATCTCAATGTAAGGCATCATTGTGATATGAAGGTGCCCAGGATGTAGGGCCCTGAGGCTCCAGAGCAGAAGTCTGATGGATGAATGTGCAGCTAACTCATTCTTATGCACACTTGTCTCTCACTCCTTCACTGAACTCAGCATCCACTTGTACTGAAGGTGACTTCTCTCCCTCCATTTGCCCTGAACAAAATTGTCAATTTTAGAATGATAGCCCAGCACAAAGGAGAAAGAATGAAATTTCATATTAGAGGAACTGGGTTCAAATCTTGGCTCTACTACCTTACCTGTGTGATCATGGAAAAGTCCCTTAACTTCTTTGTGGCCTGAGTTTTTTTATCTATAAAATTAAGGGGTTGCAACAATGCCTCCCAGATGACCTACATCAATGGCCCATCTTAACCTTCCTTCTCTGACACTGTTCTAAAGGACCTGGTCATATCATCACCATATACAGACCATTCAGACCCTATATAGAGTCCTGTGTTCTGTTTTGGATGTCACATTTAAGAAGGGAATTGGCACACTTAGCCTAGCTAAAAGAAGGCATATGAGGTGGTGAGGGGCCTGGTGACCATAGCATGAGAAGCTTAGGTGAACGAAGAAAGGATGTTCAGCATGGAAGAGGGCCAGCAAGCTGTGGTAGATCCTCTTCTGGGGCATGCAACCTACCTGTAGGCAAGCTTCCCCATCTCAGGGTAAGCAGGACATTGCTGATGCATCCTCCCTGCACCTACAGCCCCTGTCCATAACCCCTTCAGTCTAGATCACCCTAGGCCACACTAAGCATCCAGGCTTGCCCAGAGCATGTTTACGTGACAGCTCACAGAGTCCTAGACACATTGGATTGCAATGAAGGGCCCATTCACCGCAGACCCATGAATCTGAAAAAGGGCCTGGAGGACTCTTGTTGATAGTTCATCCCAGCTGGTGACTGCCCTTCCATCCCTTGGATAACAAGTCCCCAGCTAGGTAGGAAGTCTGAGCCACTTCCTTTCTCTTCTTGGGGTAGTTCCTAGGACAAGCACAGGGACATGACTGCTCCTTTCAAATCTTGGAAGGGCTTTCACATGGAGGAGAGATGTGTGGCAGTCTATAGGATTCCAGAGAACAGGACTAAAACCAGTAGGTGGGGATTCCAAGGAGGCAGATTTGGACTTAGTACAAGAAACGCTTTCCCAACAATGAAGTCACCTGAAAATGGATTGGATAGAATGTGCAGCTGTCTGTGGGAAGGGCTGGGCTCTTCTGGGAGGGCTGACCTTTCCTGGCCCTAGAAGAATTGGAGCAGAGGAAGTGGCCTTGTGTTCTAGAGGAGATTCTTTATAGTTGGGAGGGTCCAATTAGAGTGGGGCAGCTAGGTGACACCGTAGGTGACAGAGTGCTAGGCCTGGAGTCAGGAAGACTCATCTTCCTGAGTTCAACTTTGGCATCAGATACTTACTAGCTACCTGACCCTGGCCAAGTCACTTAACTCTGTTTCTTTTCCTTTGTTTCTTCATCTGTAAAATGATCTGGAGAAGGAAATGTAGAACCACTCCAGTACGTCTGCCAAGAAAACCCGAAGTGGGATCCCAGAGAGTTGGACACAACTGAAAATGGCTGAACAACAGTCCTTAGAGTAGAGGCTCTTCTGTGTCTCTCAAGGCTTAATGAGACAGCTTGATATTGGGGGACAAAATGTACCAGAGTATTCAGATTATGGACCCCCAGAGGTGATAGAAAAGAATGAGCTGCCCTACCTAGTAAGCAGTCATGTGGGCCAAGCTCTCTCTATAAGTCAGACCTTGATGAATGAAACCTTTAGTTAGAGATGAACCCTCTGTGAGAATGTGTGTGTGTGTACACATACACAAACACAGAGAACGCTCAAAGACAACATCCACTGAATTTCAGAAAGCCCTTCCAAGACATCTCCATAGCCTTTGCTGGAAGACTATTCCAGTGGGGTCCTTATCCAGAGCAGGCACTGAATCAGGCTGTGGTGAACAGAACTGCATTATGCCAAATGCTTCCAATGGCAAGTATGTCTTATCTCACCCACGAAAGGGTCTCCCCAGGGATAGCCATGGTCTTCAAAGGGAGTGACATTTAGTTACTTCCTGAGCACTTGAGAGTGATAACGTGTTGTTCAGTTGTTTCAGCCATGTCTAACTCTTTGGGACCCCATAGGTTTTTGTTTTGTTTGTTTTGTTTTGTAACAAAGATACTGGAGTGGTTTACCATTTCCTTCTTCAGCACATTTTACTGATGAGGAAACTGACACAAACAGGATTAAGGGACTTTCCCAGAGCCACAGAGCTAGTAAGTGTCTAAGGCTGGATTTGAACTCAGGTCTGCCTGATTTTAGGCTCAGTGCTCTATTCACTCTGCCACCTAACTGCCCTGTACCATGCTAGAGTTCTATTTATCAATCAGTTTTCCTTAGCTCAGTCCTTATGTCCTATGGTCTTTGACCAAGTCTCTTATTCATTAACCCACCAGAAACTTTGGGTAAGCATCAGCATTTTCTCAATAAAATGCAACCCTCATTTATTGATGCAACTCAAATACTTCGACACAAAAGCTTGATATTCGGGTGACCTGGGGATTCCAGAAGTCCTTCTGGCTGAAATACAACAGGACTACATTGGGAAAGGAGCTGGAACTCCTCATGCCTTTGTGGGGTGGGGAGAGGGGATTCATTTTGGTTTATGATTAAATAACCTTGAATATTTTGGCATTTCAGTCCAGCTAGTTAAACCTTATGATCTAATTAGCATTTGGTATTTGATAACACCAGTGACTAACGAGAACATCCAAATGCAAAGCATTTCTGAATCAAAATGTCTTGTCAGGGAATCCTATTAAAATAGGAAAGAAGCAGTGTTTTCCTTGCTTCTCCATCATTTTCCTTCTGGTTTATTGGTTAATGTCTAATTCTGAGATGAAAACTTAATGATTTCCGAATGTCAGATATCCCAGCTTCTGTCCTCAATTGCTCTTTGATGACGCTCCTCCATCTGTCACCTGAAGTTCTCAGGTAAAGGTGAAACCCTGGAGATCTGGAAATCTCAGCTGGGAAACAACAGAAGAACCTAAAGATTAATTCCTGACAGTACCTCTTGCCTTGATCAACCACCCAACCCTAATGTCATTGTGCAAAAGTGACCACGTTTTCTTCTCCATGGATTTACCTGATTGTTGGGGACCAGCCTTTAAGAAATTGGCTGTCAGTGAATATTTATGTATCCTAAACATTTTGTAACCTTTCAATGGAGACTAACATTATCCAAGTCTGAGATAGACAAATGGCTAAGCATTTATATAGGGTTTTGAAGTTTGCAAAGCACCTTACATACGTTAGAGCAGCTAGGTGGTATAGTGGATAGAACACCAGCCTCGAATCAGGAGGATCTTAGTTCAAATCCTACCTGTGTGACCCTGGGCAATTTACTGTACTCTATTTGCCTCAGTTTTCTCAGCTGTAAAATGAACTGGAGGAGAAAATGGCAAACCACTTCAGTATCTTTGCCAAGAAAACCTCAAATGGGGTCACAAAGAGTCAGACATGACTGAAACTCAACAACAACAACAAATTATGTAAGTTAATTCATTTTATCTTAGATATTAAGAAATAACTAGCCACATTTAGTCCCAGGACAATATACCGACAATTAAAGGATTCTGTTCATAATCACATGACATCGTTTGTCACTGTTATTGCTGTTTCATCCTTCATTCTCTAAGTGGACCAATGATGCTAGTGGAGGTATAGAACCCCAAATGAGTGTGTTCTATGTGCAAGACTTCAGTACATTGAGTTATTGATAGCACACCTTCAAGATACTGGAAGAAGTTATCTTTAACATGCAATTCTTATAATGGTTTGGACTTCCCAAATCACTAATGGCACCGATGCATTCTGGTCTTCCAGGGCTGGGATAAAGGGAGTCTGGGGCCATTTTGAAGAAAAATAGAATATCAGTCGACATATTCTTTATTTGCTAGGTAACCTGCCAGACATCGGCAACACAAAGACAAACAAAACAAAACAGTCCTTCAAGAAACTTCCATTATCTCAGTAGAGATCACATATATATCTAGAACATATTCATAATAAATCCATTAAAGCAAGTTACCTTGACAGAGGGGCTAAGAGACTGGGGAGATGGAGAAAAGGGTCATATAGGAGGTGACATGAACTAAGCTTTGAAACAAAGTGGAGATCCCCTGAGGCACAGGTGAAAAGTGGGAACATTCAAGGCACGGGGAGTAGCCAGGTCAAGGGAAGGGAGAAGGGAGATAGAATGTTCAATGTGAGGAACAGTAAGAAGCCCAGTTGGCTGGGCCACAGGGTCTATAAATGGAAGCAATGTGCATCACGGCTCCAGAGGCGGCTGGGCCTAGGCTTGTGAAGGAAAGGGTTTAAATGCCAGACAAGGGAATTTGCAACTGGCCCTAGTTAATAGGAAGCCACCAGGACTGATGAAGAAAATCACCCCTATGTATGTGGTGCAAGGGGATTCTTTTTCTTTTGTAATATATAATATATTCCATATTTACCTATAGTATATTCACTTATGTAGTATTATTATAGATTGTTACATACATACTTAGTAATACAGAAAATAATATTACGTACACCAACATTTCAGCATGGTGTCTCTTTTTGTGTTCCATAGAATAATTTGAGAAACATAGACTTGAATGTAGTGAGCTTGTTAGCTTAAATGAGCACAAATGTACATCATTAGTGAGTGTCTGAAGACATTTGTGGACATGGCTCAGATCTCTTTGATTCTGTGCCCTCTGCCAGGAATGAAAACCTTAATTAATCACAGTTCTGACGTGGGCTGCCTTGTGGCATGGTTTCTAAGTACCTGCTGTGGCCCAAAGGATCAGGGAGTCAGGTGGCAAAATATTTCCACAGCCTAGGACTTTGGGGTGAACTAAATCAGATAGATTTTAATAGGGATCAATAGAAAACCTTACATTTGGTTCAAGAATCCATTTTTTCAAGTCCAGGATGGAGGAGGCAAGATGAGACAGAAGTTTTTCAGACAAAAATAAAGGAAAATCTCTGAAGGCTTTAGTGAACTTCAAACTCAGCCCACGGTCATAGTGTGGGAAGGCAGCTGAAAAGTTAGTGCTGTTGGCTTCATGAAGAGAACTGTGACTTCTTGGACTCTGGAGAGGACACCCCCCAGGACATAGCCATGGTCTGACCCAGCTGGAATTCCTTGTTTACTCCTGGATACTGAAGTATGTGAAGAACTCTGATAAGCTAGAGACTGCCTAGAGGACAATGACCAAGATGGCACCAGGCACCAATGGAAGGAAGAGCTTCTTAATGATCAAACTGAAGACAAAGGGGAGCCACACCCCCTCTCCCAGCAACTTTGCCTTCCCTGGAGGTCTCTAAGCACAGCCAGCTGCTGGGGAACTTCTTGTGGGTTGATCTGGGTGGATGCTGAGGTGCTTCCTACCTCTCAGGTGGTGTAATTCTGTCTGTATGCTGTGACTCTTCCTGTGACAAAAGCTCTCCCTCACTGGATGGTCTTGTTAAGGGTGCTACCTTGGAACTCGGAAGCCCTGCTAAGTGGGTCCCTGATCC
Source organism: Trichosurus vulpecula (assembly GCF_011100635.1). Lineage (NCBI taxonomy): Eukaryota > Metazoa > Chordata > Mammalia > Diprotodontia > Phalangeridae > Trichosurus > Trichosurus vulpecula. The sequence goes on along the minus strand of NC_050581.1, from coordinate 206,284,000 downwards.
GACATGTACCAGTTGAATGACTTGGAGGCCTGTCTATCCCTTCCCTTCCCTTCCTTGTCTCTTTCTTGGTGTGATAATGATGGCGCCCTCTCCATCTGCTCTGGAGAGGCTCTGGGCTGAACACGGAAGGCAGTGCCTTGGCCATTGCTACTGTTATTGTTGTAATAGGGGCAGCTCGGTGATGTAGTGGACAGAGCACTGGACCTGAAGTCAGGAAGCCCTGAGTTCAAAACCCTCCTCAGACACTTACTAGCTCTGGGACCCCGAGGGCAAGTCATGTCACATCTGTGTGCCTCAGTTTCCTCATCTGTAAAATGGAAGTGATAGTATTACCTCTCAGGGTTGTTGTGAGGACCAGATGAGACAATAAGGTTTAGCACAGTGCCTACGACACAGAAGACTATGTCACTGTCAGCAATGCCATAGGGCCTGGCCAGGGGCTGGGAGCTGGGGGGAGGGTACAGGGACTGGGCAGCCAGTGCGCTGTTGTGCTTTTCTTTGAAATTCCTCGGGGAGGTGTTGGCTGCTTGTCATTAAGTCCAGGCCTTTGGTGCTCAATGAATTCTGTTTCCTGAGCTCATCAAGGATAACTCACCCACCTCTTCACAATGGCCTAATTACTATCTCTCAGCCTTAATTGCTGAAGAAAATGAAGACAAGTTCCAGTAAAATGGATGCCCTGAGAGCAGACAGAGGGAACAACGGAGGTTCTATTTCCAGGGCCCGGTATTTTTCCAATAGTCCACAAAGGCGGTGGTGGTGGTGGCAGCACTCATGTAAAAGAAGGATAACACACAGGTGCAGGCCTCCCTCCAGCCCTGCCAGCACAGGGAGGCTGGGGACAAGTTGCTATAGCAACAGCATCCTGTATGGAAGATCAGCCCATTCTCTGGAGAAGCCCCTTGAAAGGGACTTCATTGCCCAGAGGTTGGTGAGGGTTCAGGTCCCACAGTGGCCTGGCTTTGGGCAGACTTTGTTGTAGCGATGCAGAAGAGCAATGAGGGGGGAGGCGAGCCCTGCAGGGGTGGGTGATGCTATTTGGGTTCATCACAAGGAACTTCTGGAGGCTCCTGAGCATGGGCAAAGCTTTCTGCTCCAAGACTGTGGGTATCGAACTTTATGGTTGTTTCCCCTTAACATTTTCTTTAATAGGACAGTCTGTGAGACCCTGCTCCTTTTCTCCAGAGGATGCTTAGTACCAGAGAATTACAGACTATCAGCTACCAAGGACCTCAAAATTAATTTCTTTCTATCTTCTCAACTTACAGAAAAAGAACTGAGTTCCTAAGAGACTCAATTTGGGGCTTGTGCAGTGCGTGCAAGGACAGATCAGAGAGGCCTTTTCTAACTTCCCATTTCCTGGAGACAGAAATTTTCCATGTTTTCTGCAGCCATTTTCCATGAACACTGGCAGAATTTCTTAAAGAAAGGATGGAGGGCTTCCATCTCTGCTGTTAGAGACTCTTACAACTTGTGGAGAGTTAGGCAGGCAGAGTGAACCCAGGTGAAGCAGCTGGGGCTCCCAGTGCACAGGGCCTTGTGCCTCAAGTCAAGAACATCTGAGTTCAAATCCAGCTTCAGACATTGACTGTGTGACCCTGGAAAAGTCACTTAACTCTCTCTGCCTTGGTCCCCTCAATTGTAAATGAGGATCATAACAGCATTTCCTTCCTAGGGTTGATGTGAGTATCAAATGAGATATTTGAAAGGCACAGAGCCAGGCACGTGGTATGTGCATAATAAATGTTGGCTCCTTTCCCATATCATCAAGGGCAGCAGGACTCAGGCGGGCTGGTGGGCTTGAATGGTCTCAACTAGACATTTGTCCTCTTCTGTCCATTCCCGTGGTCCCATCCGTGCTGCCAGGATCACCAGCCATGGATAAGAGGAGATCCTATGGCTGCGAGGCTTAGCTCAGTGGCTAGCACATAGTAGGTGCCCCTTCTTTCCCCTCCACCACCGTTCCTTCATAGCACTTTCATAATCTTTGTTGCCCATAGTTCGGGTCATATGGGACTCCTTGTTTCTGCTAGTGTACAACTCCAATTTCTTTGTTGCATTCAAAGCCTCCCGCACTCTGACCTTGCCCTCCTTTTACAGCCTTCTGGCAGGCTGTACAAAGGACCAAACCAAGCTACCCTATGTCCAAGCCCTCCGCATCCACTTGATGCCCTCGGAGCTCACCTCGGGGCTTTGACTGAGGCTCTTCTGCCACCAGTCTTGCCCTCTCTCCTTCTCTCTACCTGGTGAAGAGCCTCTTCATTCGCACAAGCTGGATCAGAATGCCGCCTGTGGCAGGAGGACTGCCCTCCTCCCACCAGGTGGTCCCAGGCTGCCCGCTCAGGTCTCCCGGGGTTGTTTATCTGGTAGCCGGCTCAGGCGCTTCTTTGGTGTGTGTTCTGAGGGCACGGGAACATGCTGGATAGACCATTGCTTGGGTTCCTGGTGCGAGCACTGGGTAGTGAGCACTCCCAGGCTCTGCATGCAAGAGGCTGAATGATGCTCGTGTTGGCTGCCTGAGGAAAACCCGGAATGACCAGCTAACCTGGGAGAGCTCCTCCTCCTGCATCACTCTACCTTGTGGCCCACCTTTTTAATTAGTCCTTCTTCTTAATAAGAGCCAGCATTTCTACCACATAGTGGGGTCTGAGAGGTACTTTATAAATATGACATCATGTGATCCTCATGACAGTCCTGGGAAGTCAGTGCTACTAGCATACTCCTCTTACAGATGAGGAAACTGAGGCAGGCAAAAGCTAATTGGCTTGCCCAAAGTTCCACAGCTGGTAAGTATCAGAGGCATCATTTGAACTCAGATCATTCTGACCTCACTGGGCTACCTAGCCTCCTTCACTGGTTAATATTGACATTAGCAGATTCCAGATTTTAATTGTATCCTATAGTCTAAAAGGCATTAAGGAAAACTTGATTCATGAAGCACGTTCAAAGAGAAAGATGATTGTTAAGAGAAGAGAAACGACACTGCATTATCACTAAAGCATTGGGTTTTCTTTGGAAAGTTTCCACTTCCAAGCCACAAAAAGTTCTGAGTGAGTGCCCTAGAGGTCCAGCAATCACACAAAGGCTCTGACCTGGGTCAGTAGGACTCGTCATGGTGGCTTGATTTCATCCATTTCACACTCGGAGAATATTTTGGGCGTTCTCCCTAAGCTTCTCCCAGTTCTCCAGTAGGCCCAGCACATTCCAGTTAAGGTGGCAGAAGGCTCCAAGTCATGTGGAGCCTATGCCTTGTGCCTGTTTCTCCTTGGCTACCTTTCTTTTTCTTCCCAACAAAGGTTATCTATAGGGTTGCCCCCCCCCCGCCCCACCGCACCACTCCACCCTTCAGCTTTGCTTACATCATTCACCACAAGTATGGAACACATGCAGTCTGTAGGCAATGTACAAAAGTGATCCTCACCTGAGCATCTGAAGCAAATGCAGTAACATCTTTGAGACATCATTAAGAAACAAAATCTTTGGAAGTAAAAGATTCATTCAAAGGATGGCATATTCCAAAATGAAGATGGCCATCCCATCTTTATCCTTCTTCTCTTCTCCCCATTGGTGCTAAGCACAAAGGCACTCAATGAAGGATCTCAAAGGTTCTGCTCCTGGTAAGACTCAGTTTACAGGCTTAGAGTGTCTGTGGTCAAAGCCAGACACTGACAGATCTCATGCTTGGTTCCTTGAGCCCCAGTCAGAGCAGAATGCATTTTGGGCTGCCATAGAAACTATGGATCAAGGGGCCCAGTGGAGACTCAACAAAAGCCTGCTCAACTCCATCCTGTCCCAATCCATGAAAGTCTTCATTCTTTGTCTTACAGACGTCTGTCCCCAGCCATTCTAGACCTCCCTCCCCCATACTGTCACCAATCTTCTTGGCTTCTGCTCCTCTGCTTTGAACATGGAGAAACAGAAGTCACTCACCCCGCCAACTGTTTCCACCACAAATTCATATTCTCACCTTCCACTGGTATCTCCCTTTTGAAAAGTCATCTTTGTATTCTTCCTTGATTGACTATCACACTCACCATAAAACCTTCTCTTCTGTTCTCAAGTTTCCCAAGTCTCTACTCCTGTTCTTCTCAGCAAAATCAATCAATGAATAAACAATTATTAAGTGCCTACTAAAAGCCAGCCACTGAGGATACAAAGACAAAAGGCTTTGCCCTCAAGAAGCTTTCTCATTCTCTCTTTCTCTCTGTCTCTGTTTCTTTCTGTCTTTTTCTCTCTGTGTGTCTGTCTCTCCTCCCACCCCCACCCTGCCCCATTCCATGTTCTCCACAATCTGGCTTCACTTTTCCTTCTAGAATTACTTTATAGCATTCCCCTTTCTAAACATTCTCACCAAACTGGTCGGTAGCTGTTGGAGCTGGGCATTCTCCCTTGCCCATCAGGCCTGAGTATCAGAATATCCTGCTTGTTATGCTCAACCATTTCTCTTCTACCTCTCACATTCCTTCATTCTCTTCCCGGGTCTGCTGAGGTGCCGCTCCGCTGACCCCCCTGTTGCCCGCGGTCTTGCTCCCTCTTCCAAGGATTTGGGAGTTCCTGTCTCTGTGCGGAAGGCATCCCTGCAGCAGCTCCTGGCATTGAATCTAATAGAATTGAATTGAAGTTAGTCTCACTGAATCAATGAGGTCATTCAGTCCATCAATTAATCCATCACTGATTCAATAACTGTGAGCAGAATCACTCTTTGGGCCTTTGCCTGTAACTGTTCCACTGACACAGCAGATGACACCTCTCAGGAGATGCATCGGGGAGTGATCAAAGGCACTAGCATCGATGGTTTCACTCTTCAAAGACCAGGAAAAACCTGTCATTGCTGGGGAGTCTGCAACTTTTGCATTTTAAGCTTTGTGGCAAAAGCCAATTAAAGCTGCTGTCTGCTCTTAGTGGGATTTCTGAGTCCTGAAAAGCTGGTTTGTCTTCAGATTGGAATGGGCCAGGTGGCTGGGAGGCTGGAGTGAGGGCCTGCCCCTAAGCTCAGTATAATTCCTCCTGTGCTGGGGGTTTCTCTCCATCCTCACAGTGTCCCATGTGGGTCCTAGCCCTCAGGGTCATCTCTGGGCTGCAGGTGGACAGGGATGGTTCAGGGGCTGGAGTCTCACTCTTCATGCCCCACCTGAGCTTTCCTGACCTTAGGGAGACCACAGAATTACAGAAAGCAGAGCTGCCAAGAGCTGCAGAGGTCACTTTGTCCAAGGACTGAACTTTGCATATGAGGAAAATAAGGCGCTAGAAGAGCATTGACTTTCCCAAGGTCACTCAGGAAAAGTTAGTAGCTAAGCCAAGATTCAAACCCAGGCCCTGGGCTGGGCCATGAGGGCACAAAGACAAAAAGCAAAACAGTCTGCTTTCAAGAAGCTGACATTCTACCTATTAATTGAAGCTTTCAAATTTAGTTTTTGGGGCAGCCCAGGTTTAATGTTGTTGTTTGTTCTGGCATGATTTCCATGGAGGGCCTCTAGAGCAGCAGGCTTCTTACAATAGCTCTTGGCTCCTCTGGGGGGGTCTATGTACAAATAAGCACACACTAGAGTCCCTTGGGGGCCTGGGGTCATGTTTCTGGACTGCTCCAGTGCATTAGTGAGGCAATAATAACAATGTAGATGATAATTGTCAAAATGCCTATGTAGTTCTCTATTGCAAAGTATATGAGACTCTCCACATGGAAGGTAGAAGAAGTAAGCCATTTATTCAGACACCAGAGAAACATATCCTATAACCAAACGTTCAGCTCCCACAGCCAGTCAGCCCACTTTATCATAACAGCAAGGAACCCAAAACACAATATCACAACATGGAGCCTCACCATCCCAAAACCTCTCCGACCCTGCACTGGGCTACTCCCAAAAACAAACTCACAGTACTGCTAAGTCAGCTTGTTCATTTCAAACTATCACAGGGGCAGCCATTAGCAGTCATAACTGCTCTCTCTCTCTCTCTCTATCTCTCTCTCTCTCTCAGGATTTTCCTGTGATATAACTTCCTTTTCCTGTCAGGAAGCTCCTCCCACCATATGTGACTTTGGCTTCCTGTGTCATAAGCAGGTCACATGCCCTATTAATGGATGGGAAAGATCTTCAAATCTAAATTGCTACACTACATCCAGCTCCCTCAGGAGCATCAGGGTGCCTGCGTGGGTGTGTTTGGCTTGACAAAAAGATCCCACATTTAATGTCTCTGCTTAGGTAGAGAGGGAAAGCTTTACCCAAGATAAAGGCAGAGGTGCTTGTCCTGCCATTTATATTCAGTCCCGTGGTTTGCTGTACCTCCAATCACAATTTTAGGGAAAAGAGCAAGCCTCCCACTTGGGACTGGGATGAAGGCTCCTGAATGTTGCTTGATGTGCCTGAAGAGTTTCACTCTGATCTCTTAAGCCAAATGCTGAACAAAATGCTTACCTCATCTGAGAGGTTGTGCCATTTTGATGAATAAACTCATTTTGCTCTAACCTTCCCTCTAAGAGCTGCAGTCCCTTAGTGCGGTCCCTGAATTTCCTTGAACCTCACCACTGGCAGATCTTCCTGCTGAGGAAGCTGCTAGGTTTTGGTCTTGCACAGAAGTAAGGGGAGGCATGTGGCATCTGAAGGTATTAGCAGCCCAGCAGAGATGCTTATCTCTTCTGGGATTCAGGAAGAGAAAGGGGCCCTAGGGCAGGAGAATAAATTGTAGGGTTGTTCAGAAAGAGGAAAGAAAAGGAGAGGAGAAAATAGGTGGGCCATAGAGAATGCAAATCACCAGGCAGAAACAGACTGAAATGAGATGAAAACCACCCAGGAGAAAAGTCTGATTAGTGGGATAAAATGCCACAGCATCTGGGAAGCAAAGCTAGACTATTTAGGGAAGTAAAATTAAACTCCTTTAAATTTATTATTAGTCCACCATGGTTCAGGGCCTGAAATACAATGATAAAATCAAAGGAGTCTGGGTCCTTAATGAGCTTCCATTCTACCTGAGGAAAAGAGCATGTACCCAAAGAAGTAAGTATAACATGTATGCCAGATAATGCAAAAGCTTAATGACATGCTAATAAGGAGAGGTGGAGTGGGGAGATGGAAGCCATGCTTTGAAGAGAGCTAAGGACAATTCTACAAGACAGAGGAGAAAGGCGAGGCTGGTTTAGATACAGCGACCACTTGTGCAAAGTCATGGAGGCAGACAATGGCATGTCATATATGGGTATTAGACCAGTCTGACAAGAACAGACAGCATGGAATGGGTAATAATATGGCATACAACTAGAAAGTGAGTTGGGACTTACAATGTGGAAAGCCTGAAATGGCAGACTTTAGGGAGCCAGGGAAGAGTTTGAGTAGGTGCTTTGACCTGGTCAATCCTGTGGTTCAGGAATATAATTTTGACTTTTTTATGGAAGGTGGATGGAAGGCAAGTGGGAGGGGGCACCAGAACCAGGAGAAACACATCCATGGTACAGGGGAGGGCCTGAACAAGCATGGAAGTGGAGAGATGGGGATGGGTGTGACAGATGCTGGGCTGGTGCTATCACAAAGAATGAACAACTAATGGGATATGGGGCTTAGAGGAAAGGAGAGAAGCTGGGGATGGCTTGGAGGAGGCTGTGAACCTGGGTGACTGGGAGAATGGGAGTGACATTAACCAAGACAGAGGAGTTTGGAGGTTGCATGGGTCTGCAGGGATAAAGAATGAGTTCAGTTTGGTGCCTGCTGATTTGAAGATTCCTGTGGGGCATCTGGTGGAGAAGTACTGTTGGTAATTGGGGGAAGGAGGAGATCAGAGCTAAGGAGAGAGATTAGGACTCCTTATAGAGATTTTGGAAGCTTTTGTCTAGTGATGGTCATTGACTGAATGGGACATGATGAAAAGACCAAGGGAGAGAATGTATGGACAGATAGAAAGAAGGCCTGGGAGAGAGCCCAGGGGTATATCTATGCATCAAAGGAAGAGCATGAATTGTGATCCTGCAAAGGAAATTAAGAAGGGACAGTAAGAAAGGTAAGAAGAGAACCAAGAAAGCACAGTGTCATGGAAGCCAAGGAGGAAGATAGTATTGAGAATGAGAGGACTGAATGATTAAGATTGAAATAGAAACAGAATGGGAAAACATTCACCAACTACTCATGACATCTCGAACACTGTACAAAGCACTGGGGATACAAGTAGAAAATAAAGACCACTTCTGCTTTCAAGGAGCTCACATACTAATGGGGAGAGACAATACATTTAGCAGGATTCATACTTCAGTTCATGGCAGATGGTAAAGCCAGATAGACCCAAGGAAAGGGAATAGCAAGAAAGGTGGCAAGCAAGGCCTACAGGATTTGAGAGAGTAATGCAAAGCAGATGCTTGGTCTTCTATGAAGAGGACAGTGGGTTGAAAGGTTAGAGTACAGTGATTCTGGGATATCTGAAGAGAAGTAGGCATCTTGAGGAATAAACATCACATCAGCAGTGGATATCCAGGACTAAATAGGAAGCTGGCCATTGAGCTATGAGGGAAGGACTCTCCTTAGTAGGAGAAAGCGCTGCTGGTCTCTCTTCCAGCCATTCATGGATGGAATGGGAAGAGGAGTGGGGGTGGGAGTGGGGTGGAGAGCAAGTTCTTCTGTTTCTTACTACTGACTGTTCCTGGATCTGACAGTTGGTAGGCTAAGGTAGAGGAAGGCCAAAATCCTTAGAAAGTCAAGTTCCATTGAACTTAGAACTTAGAACATGCCAGGAGCTAGAAGTCTAACTAACTTGGTAATCTTGGAAAGAAGTATTTTCAGTCACATATGGTGAGAGATGGCAAGAGAGAAATGAGTGGGCAATGAGACAACCTTTTCTGGGAGTTTGAAAGGGAAAAGTCAATCAGTCAAGTGGAATTTATAAAGCACCTACCATGCACTAGGGCCAGGGGTGGGGAACTTGCAGCCTTGGGGCCACATGTGGTCTTCTAGGTCCTCAGGTGCAGCCTTTTCATTGAGTCCAAGTTTTACAGAACAAATTCTTTTATTAAGGGACACTGTAAAAAATGCTTAGGAGCCAAAGGAAGGTGAAAAATCAGCCCTTGCTCTGCAGGAACACACAGTCTAATATAGCGAATCAAAATATATACATTGATTCACACATACATGTATCTATACAAGTCATCTATATCTGAACTCTCTACACACACACATACACACACCTATGCATGCACACACACACACATACACACATATGTATATATGATAAATCGAATATAATCAATAGAGGGAAAGCACTAGCATTAAAAAGAAAGCTAGTCAGGCTATAGAGATGATGAAAAGTATTCTAGGCATGAGTGAAGCCATCAAGAATACACATAGTCAGGAGGTGAAGGAGCAGGGAATAAGCATTTATTAAGCACCTGTTGTATGCCAGGTACTGTGCTAAGCACTTTGGCAATATCTTATTTGATCTCCACAACAGCCCTGCAAGGTAGGGCTTTTACTATCTTCATTTTAAAGTTGAGAAAAATGAGGCAAATGGAGGTTGTGACTTGCTATGTGTCACACAATAGTGTCTGACACTGCAGTTGAACTGAGGTCTTCCTGAGTCCTGGCCCAGTGTGTTTCAACAATCTGGCTGGCAGCTGCTGTGGGGGTGTAAAGCCAACAACAACCAGCTCACAGAACACTGCAAAAGCCCAGATTCTTTTGATCTGCTTTACTAAGGAAAGCAACGTTAAGGGGTTAACAGGAGTACTTTAATTCAGCATACAAATACCATTCACTTAGTTCAGGGGAAAAAGCCAGCACCCTGAACTAAGGAGCAAATATTAATAAATTACAAACATTGATAGACAGACCAAATACAATTCATAGTTACCAATATCTAAGTTCGGCCGGGAGCTCATAACAAGGGCTGGCCCAGAGTCATGCTAGCCACCACTTCTTGTGGGTCAGAGCTCCAAAAAATAGAAAGCCAACCCCTGGTTTTATATCTTTTTCAGGGTCAAGGGTGAGTCACACATGCGACTCACCCATGTGACCTAAAATCGTCACAAAGAGGTGACTTAAACCCACATGGTCTAAAGACCTCTGATGTCACAAATATGTCACTCAAACCCATGTAAACTAGGCTTTCCTTTGAGGCAAGGAGGTCTTCAAGGACTCCTAATTTGATCAAGGAAATAAAGGCCAAACTCTTCAAGGACACTTGGTTGAACCGAGTGCTGAGAGCCCATTTTGATTGCCAATACACAGTGTTGTATCCACTGTGTCACCTAGCTAGAGATAGTGTCAATTGTAAACAATAGCAATGAGACCAGTGTCACTGGGTCACAGAATAAATGAGGGTGACAAAGGTGTAAGAAGACTGGAAAGGTAAGAGGAAAAAGAGATAAAGAGTAGGGATTTATGCCAGGAATACATGGCTGGTTCAATATTAGGAAAACACCAGCATAATTGACCATATCAATAACAAAACCAACAGAGATCATATGATTATCTCAATAGATGCAGAGAAAGCCTCTGATAAAATACAATACCAATTCCTGTTAAAACACGTGGGAATAAATGATAAGTAATGTTTAATCATTTAAAATAATAAGTAATATTGATCTAAAACCATCAATCGGCATTATCTGTAGTGGTGATAAGCTAGAAGCCTCCCAATACAATAAGAGGTGAATCAAAGGTGTCCATTTTCACCTTTATTATTCAATATTGTACTAGAAGTGCCAGCTATATCAATAGGAGAAGAAAAAGAAATTCAAGGAATTAGAATAGGCAATGAGGAAACAAAACCATCACTCTTTGCAGATGATATGATGGCTTACTTAGAGGATCCTAGAGAATCAACTGAAAAACTACTTGAAACCATTGTCAACTTGAGAAAAGTTGCAGGATACAAAAAAGTTCACATAAGTCATCGTCATTTCTATATATTGCCATCAGCCCAGCAGCAAGAGATAGAAAGAGAAATCACATTGAAAAGAAATGTAGACAATATAAAATACCTGAGTTTACTTACCAAGAAAAATCCAGGAACTACATAAACACAATTACATAGCACTTTTCATACAAATAAAGTCAGATCTAAACAATTGGAAAAATATTTATTACTCATGGATAGGCTGAGTTAATATAATAAAATGGCAATTCTACTAAATTAATCTAATTATTCAGTGCCATAACAATTACACTACAAAAAATTTGTTTTATAGCATTGGAAAAAGATAAGATTCATTTGGAAGAACAAAAAGTCAAGAATATCAAGGGAATCAGCTACAAAAAGAGAGAGGGAAGGTACCCTAGACATATCAGAATTCAAACTATATTATAAAGTGGCAATCATCAAAACTATCTGATACTAGCTAAGAAATAGAGTGGGGGATCAGTGAAATAGATTAGGTAAACAATACATTGTAGTAAATGATCATAGTAATCTAGTGTTTGATAAACGCAAAGATCCAAGCTCTTGGGACAAAACTCATTATTTGACAACAACTGGTGGGAAAACCATATACCAAGATAAGGTCAAAATGGGTACATGATTTACAAATAAAGGGTGATGCCATAAGCAAATTGGGAGAGCAAGGAATAGTTTACTTGTCAGATCTACAGAAAAGGAGAGAATTTAGGACCAAAGAAAATGTAGTGAGCATTATAAAATGTAAAATGGATAGTTTTGATTATATACAATTTAAAACTTTTCGCATAAATAAAAACAATGAAACCAAAATTAGAAAGAAAGAAGAAAACTGGGAAAAATTTGTTTACAGTAAATTTCTCTGATAAAGGCCTCGTTTCTCAAATAAATAGGGAACTGAGTCAAATTTATAAGAATACAAGTCATTCCCCAATTAATAAAGGATCAAATGATATGAACAGGCAGTTTTCAGACAAAGAAATCAAAGCTATCTATAGTTATATGAAAAATGCTTGAAATCACTATTGATAAGAGAAATGCAAATTAAAACAACTTCGAGGTACCATTTCACACTTATCAGCTTGGCTAATAAGAGAAAAAAGAAAAATATTGGATTTTGGAGGGGATAGAGGAAAGCTGGGACACTAATGCATTGTTGGTGGAGTTGCGAACTAGTTCAACCATTCTGGAGGGCAATTTGGAACTATACCCAAAGGGCTATAAAACTGTGCATGTCTTTTGATCCAGCTAAGATCTAAGTCTGTATCCCAAAAAGATCCAAAAAGAAAGTAAAAGAACGTATTATACAAAAATATTTATAGTAGCTCTTTTTGTGGTAGCTAAGAATTGGAATTTGAGGGAATTCGCATCAATTGAGGAATGGCTGAACAAGTTGTAGTATATGATCATTATGGAATATTATTGTGCTAGAAGAAATAACAAGCAGGACGGTTTTAGAAAAACCTGGAAAGATTTGAACTGATGAAGTGAAGTAAGTAGAACCAGGAGAACACTGTACACAGCAATAGCAATATTGTTTGCCGAAGAACTGTGAACGACTTAGCTTTGTCAGCAGTACCATGATCCAAGACAATCCCAAAGGACTCATGATTAAAAATTCTATCTGCCTCCAGAAAAAGAACTGGTGGTGTCTGAATACAGACTGAAAAATACCATTTTAACAGTTTTTAATTTGCACTCTGTCTTTCTTCCATCTTCTTGCACAAAATGACTAACATGGAGATTTTTATGTGATTGCACATGTGTAACCTATGTTGTATTGTTTACTGTCTCAGGAAGGGGAGAAGGAGGGAGGGATAGAATTCAAAACTCGGAACTTTAAAAATGTTAAAAATTGTTTTCATATGTAATTGGGGAAAAATAAATATTATTTAAGATAATAAAGAGTAGAGGAGATCTGAGAGTGTTCAATGAGTGGGGAAGGAGCCAATGGATAAGAAGACAATGAAAAGAGAAAGAACAATGATTGAAGGAACAAACTCCTGGAAGCAATGAGGTAAAGAGCATAGATGGAGTGGTTGCCTTTGGCAAACAGAAGTGTCATCTTTTCTTAATGTCCTAGAGCAAAGGAGAAGAGAATGGCCATGAGGTTGTCAGTTCTAATGATAAGCATTTGCAAGATTTCAGCAAAAAAAAATTTGTGCCACTTCCTACAGGAGGTCCTTCATAATCCATACTCTCTCTGCACCTGTTATCTAGACCAGAATAATTTGATATTTGCTTCATATTCATGTTGTATTTACTTCCTCCTATACACATTGTTTCTCATATTAGAATGTAAGACCCTAGGGGGCGGAGCCAAGGTGGCAGCTGGAAAGCAGGGACTAGCGTGAGCTCCTTCCCGAGCCCCTCCAAAACCCTATAAACAATGGCTCTGAACCAATTCTAGAACTGCAGAACCCACAAAATAGCAGAGGGAAGCAGGGCTCCAGCCCAGGACAGCCTGGAAGTTCTCTGGGTGAGGTCTATCCCGCATGGAGCTGGGAGCGGAGCAGAGCGGAGTGGAGCAGAGCCCAGCATGGGCGGGGCAGACCAACCAAACCAGGAGCCAGGCAGAGAGGGCCCTAGCTCCCTGAATCAGTGAGTTGCAGCAGTTACCAGACTTCTCAACCCACAAACACCAAAGACAACAGAGAAGGTCAGTGGGAAAAGCTGCTGGGGACAGAGTTATAAAGGAGTTGGCAGTTCGGCCACAGCCCCAGGGGCAGAGGAGGTAGGGCAGCTACAGAACTACAGCTGAAGTTACTTCCGGCCCCGGTCCCACCTGGTGGGAGGAATTAAGTGGCAGATCAGAGCAGGAGTGCTCAGCCTGCTGAAGATCTAAGCCAAGTCCGGGTTGGGGGTTCTTGGGGAAGGAAGAGTGCTGGTGTGACAGAGCTGGCGCATCCCCCCAGGTTTGGAACATAGTTCTCTTAACTCTACAAGCAGTCATACCCCGCTGAAAAACTCAAGGGTCAAGTTACTTGGCTGGGAATATGGCCAGGCAGCGAAAATATACCCAGATTCAGTCTCATACTCTGGAATCTTTCATTGGTGACAAAGAAGACCAAAACATACAGCCAGAAGAAGTCAACAAAGTCAAAGAGCCTACAACAAAAGCCTCCAAGGAAAACATGAACTGGTCCCAGGCCATGGAAGAGCTCAAAAAGGATTTGGAAAAGCAAGTTAGAGAAGTAGAGGACAAATTGGGAAGAGAAATGAAAAGGATGTGAGAAAACCATGAAAGACAAGTCAATGACTTGCTAAAGGAAACCCACCCAAAATACTGAAAAATATACTGAAGAAAACAACACCTTAAAAAATAGATTAACTCAAATGGCAAAAGAGCTCCAAAAAGCCAATGAGGAGAAGAATGCCTTGAAAGGCAGAATTAGCTAAATGGAAAAGGAGGTCCAAAAGACCACTGAAGAAAATACTACCTTAAAAATTAGACTGGAGCAAGTGGAAGCTAGTGACTTGATGAGAAATCAAGATATTATAAAACAGAACCAAAGGAATGAAAAAATGGAAGACAATGTGAAATATCTTATTGGAAAAACCACTGACCTGGAAAATAGATCCAGGAGAGATAATTTAAAAATTATTGGACTACCTGAAAGCCATGATCATAAAAGAGCCTAGATCACATCTTTCAAGGAATTATCAAGGAGAACTGCCCTGATATTCTAGAGCCACAGGGCAAAATAGAAATTGAAAGAATCCACCATTGCCTGCTCAAATAGATCCCAAAAAGAAATCTCCCAGGAATATTGTCGCCCAATTCCAGACCTCCCAGATCAAGGAGAAAATACTGCAAGCAGCCAGTAAGAAACAATCTGAGTATTGTGGAAACTCAATCAGAATAACGCAAGATCTAGCAGCTTCTACATTAAGAGATCGAAGAGCTTGGAATATGATATTCTGGAGGTCAATGGAGCTAGGATTAAAACCAAGAATCACCTACCCAGCAAAACTGAATATCATGCTCCAAGACAAAATATGGATTTTTAATAAAATAGAGGACATTCAAGCTTTCTCAGTGAAAAGACCAGAACTGAATAGAAAATTTGACTTTCAAACACAAGAATCAAGAGAAGCATGAAAAGGTAATCAAGAAAAAGAACAAGAAAAAGAAATTACAAGGGACTTACTAAAGTTGAACCGTTTTGTTTACATTCCTACATGGAAACATGATGTGTATGATTCATGAGACCTCAGTATTAGGGTAGCTGAAAGGAACACGCATATATATGTTTATGTATATATATGTATATGTGAGTGTGTATGTATGTTTATATGTATGTGCATATGTGTGTGTATATATATATATATATATATATATATATATATATATATAGAGAGAGAGAGAGAGAGAGAGAGAGAGAGAGAGAGAGAGAGAGAGAGCAGGCAGAAGGTGAGTTGAAGATGAAGGGAAGATATCTAAAAGAAATAAATTCAAATTAAGGGATGAGAGAGGAATATATTGAGAGAGGGAGATAGGGAGAGATAGAATGGGGTAAATTATCTCGCATAAAAGTGGCAAGAAAAAGCAGTTCTGTAGGAAGAGAAGAGAAGACAGGTGAGGGGGCAATGAATGAATCTTGCTCTCATCAGATTTGACCTGAGGAAGGAATACCATACATACTCAATTGGGCATCTTACCCCACAGGAAAGAAGAAGGAAGAAGATAAAAAAGGGGGGGATTTTAGAAGGAAGGGCAGATGGGCATGGAAGTAATCAAAAACATACACTTTCGAAAGGGGACACGGTCACGGGAGAAAATTCAATAAAGGGAATAGGTTAGGAAGGAGCAAAATATAGTTAGTCTTTCACAACATGAGTATTGTGGAAGGGTTATACATAATGATATACATGTGGCGTATGTTGAATTGCTTGACTTCTTAGGGAGGGTGGGTGGGAAGGGAAGAGGGGAGAGAATTTGGAACTCAAAGTTTTAAAAACAGATGTTCAAAAACAAAAAAATGTTTTTGCATGCAACTAGGAAATAAGTTACACAGGCAATGGGGCGTAGAAATTTATCTTGCCCTACAAGAAAGGAAGGGAAAAGGGGATGGGAGGGGAGTGGGGTGACAGAAGGGAAGGCTGACTGGGGAACAGGGCAACCAGAATATACGCCATCTTGGAGTGGGGGGGGAGGGTAGAATTGGGGAGAAAATATGTAATTCAAACTCTTGTGAAAATCAATGCTGAAAACTAAATAAAAAAATCATAAAAAAACAAAAAAAAATAAATTAAATAAAAAGAATGTAACACCCTAGAGGTCAGAGTCATTTTAGTTTTTGGCTTTGTATTCCCAGTGCCTAGTCTAGTGACCCCAAGCTGTAGGTGCACTATATGTGTCAATAGCACCTGTAGCAAAGGAAGTATAGAGATTTTTTGAAGAACTAAAAATAATCCTCCAAACTGTATAGAACTGTATAGAACTGTAAGTTCTTGGCTACTTCATCGAACAGATTGGTCAAAGTCTATGATTGTGAAGATACCTTGGAAAAATGGCTTAGAATTAAGAAAGAAAAGTGAGCAAAAACCATGCAGACAGATATCTCTCTTACACATTATATAGACTTGCTTCAGTAAGACTGAGTAGAAGTGCTGCTGACAGTGAGAAGGAAATACCATCAAAGCTCCATCCTGTAGTCTCTGGGGCCTGAGGCTTAACAAGCAGATCTCTCTCAGGCAGTACATGCCCATTTTCAAATTTGAAAACAAAATTATTCTCAGATTTTCTGGGATTTGATTTGTGAGTGCAGTTGTATGTTTCACATGTTGATTTATATTCTAACTTCTATAATTTCTCAATCTGTAGAAAAATCTTGTTAAATTTGAGTGTTTCTTGTTGTTTGAACATGTCTTGCCTTCTTTCTTGGCAATATGAAAGATCATTTTTTGTCATTGAAGCCTTGAAGAATGTCAAAGTATATCTGGCTGAGTTTAATATTGAGTTATTTCCCTTGTATGTGTGAATTTTATCTATTGTTTGTAATCTGTTCCTCCATTTCAACATTCCTCAGAAAATATCTTGAGATACAATGGACAGATTCTTCTATTTTTCTTTAACATTTCTTAGAAGTGAGATTTTCCTAAAATTTCTCTTTTTTGCATAGTTTCCAACTTATTTTTAAAGAATTAATTTTCTGGGCTTGGCTTTTTTATTCTATTTTTTCTATCACTATCATATTGTCTATTAAAATATTCCATCTTTTGTTTGGGGGGGATGACTACATTTTCCAATGATTTTTCTAAATTTCATAAGTTGTAGAATTCCATAATTATTTTGTCCAGACTCAGTCCCCTTAATAACATTTGTTCGGTGAAGTTTGGATTCAGTTAAAGGGTGCACTTGAGGATTTAGAGGGCCAGGGTGGGTTCCCTACCCCTGTCCAGAGGCTTCTCTTTTCCATTTAGTTCCTTTATTTCATCATGCTAGTTTCATTCCAAATGCCTCACGTGATCTGACCTACCAACGTAACCTAAGAATTCCCTGGCCTTGCCATCAGCCCTGCTGCTGAATCCTGAGGAACTCTGGGCCTTTAGGTACACCTGGAGCTACACTTTCTTTTGGATGTTGTTTTTCCCAGTTGAAGTTAAGAGAACTTTGGGAGCAGAGATTTTCAGGTTTTCCGTTTGTGTCTCCAGTGATTAGTACAATGCTTGGCACAATGTAAGCACTTAATAAATGTTTTTCTTTCATTAGTTAATTCATTTATTCAGTCACTTTGGTAACTTTATTATATTTGTGTGTGAATGTGTGAGTGTGTGAGTGTGAGATAGTTGGAATTAGGGTTAGAGTGTGAGTGTGCTCAAGTGAGAGTGGAAGTGTATCAACACCTTATCATCGATTCAGGTGGTTATTTGAGCTTCAGTTTCTTTTGGTACATACTATGCTTTCCCTATGCCAGTGTTCTGTATTTTTGATTTGCTCATTTTTTGAGGGATTTTTAAATGTTCTTTTCACAATTTCTGGTAGGTTTGTGTTCCTGTTTTTGAAGGGACTAATAAAAGTACTCAAAGGATCATAAGGATAGCTCCTTTTCTCCACCATCTTCCCAGAACCTTTTTATTCATGTGATCATAAGCTTAGAACTGAAAGGGGCACCAGAAGTCATTTTATCTGCTGCCATCATTTAGGAGAAGAAAGACTGAAATCCCAAGAGGGATTTTGCTCAATATCAAGTAGGAAGTGAGTGACAACGGAATTTAGATCCAGATTCTCCAAATCCACATCACCCTCCCTCCCACCACACCCATCCTCATCATGTCTCTGTGCCTGCCTTCTCTCACTGTCTCTCTTCTGCTGGTTCTCTATCTTTGCCTCTATCTGTCTCTCTTGGTATTGTTCTCTGTGTCTCCCTTTCATTGCGTTATGTCTCCAAACTGCTTTCCTCACAACAACCCTGGGTAGTAATAGTATACCTATTATTGTCCCATTCTGGAAATGTAAAAAGAAAAAACAGCCAGAGATAATTGTGATCAGTACATTTCCCACGTTCACCAAGCTAACAAGTTCTTAAAACGGATTTCCCACCCAAATTTATTGACTCCAAGTTCATTATTAGTTTTTACTGCGGGGGTACTTTCCCCCAGAGAACCTATTCTTCCTTGTTTCCTCATTTCCCTGCCCTCTTCTGACCCTTGTTGGAAATGTCGCCTCCAAAGGGTTCCCAATACTATTTTGGCCAACACCCCCCCCAATAAGCTTGTTAATAAGAATATTGAAATAATGAAACACTCAAAAGATATAAGTTGTAGGTTACTATCAAATTCTATGAGCAAAAATTATTCTTATGCTAAAAAATTATTGACGTGGCTCATCCTGTTATTGTCTTGGTAAAATAATTCTCTTCTCTGTGGGTTTTTTTTTGCAAAGGGTTTGAATTGCTTTAGATAAGTGATATGGCCCCCTTACCCCAAACTATTTTATTCAGTGATGGAAATGAGGTTCAGTTACAGTCTAATATCTTTGAAAATATGAGGATATAGAGTGTTCTCAAAAGATAAATTGAACTGTGGTGAGTGTATGTGACCCAGAGATTTCTATATCGTAGAAATTCTTGAAATACATTTCTTTGCACAACTTGGCTTGAACCTCAAACCAAGCTAACACATATTTATTTTCATGCTCAATAGCTTTAATGTGATGGTAGACTGAGAGAAAAATGACCAAAAATTTGTTGGAAAAGAAATTCAGTTTGAGAAGTTAAAGTAGCTAAAGGCTCATAGTCTACCCAGAAATCTCATACCTACATAGCATGTACATATTTTTCCAGAGGAACGTAGCAAGATGCTGACCACAGAAAAAGGAAATGTATACTACTACCACTGACAGCAATTTTTTTCCTGGTGTGGGAACTTTATCACAACCCAATGTTTGCTTGCCATCAGACCTTCAACTTGTTAGAGCTAAGATTAAAATCAAGATTTACTTAGAAGAAAGGATAAAGACAGGGAAGTGACCCACCCCCAACTGCAGCAACTTCAACTTGAATCAAGCCATCAACACAATATGAGAGATTGAAAAAGACAGGTTATGTTAATGGTAATGGGAAGATCTTTCCCATCCATTAACAGGCCTACGTGACCTGCTTGAGTCTCATGAGCCTGGGTCACATGGAACCCGTGGTAGGAGAAGCAGGAAGTTTGAGTGTGGTGGAGCTGAGAGAGAGAGGGGCAGAAAGAGAAAGCAGAGCAGCTAGTGTGGGTGAGAGATGGGCATTTTGCCTAAGGGAGCTTGTTTGTGGGAAAGCTTGATGGAGGGAAGGCTTGGGGATGGTGGTGCCCCCTGCATTGGTAATGTGTATAGACTTCTTTATTACTATGAGGGATTTGGTTTTCTGGTGTTTAAATAAATGTATTGGTTTCATCGTCAATGAAGAGAATATGTTATATCTTGCAATTCAAACCTGGGAATATGTCTGCATATTCATAGCAGCTGTTGTGCGTATTGCATTGGCGTTATAGAGGTTGACTTTGATTACTTCCATTTCCTGCAATAACATAACTGATGCAAAATACTGCCAAACCAGGAGGTCCCCAAATGTCCCAAACTCCCTGTCCAGTGATCACCCAAGGGAGGTTCTAGCCCAGGATAACATTGGTTTATAAAACAAACTCATAATAAATCACTTTGGAAGAAGATAGTTTAAGATCCCTAACAGTGTTGTCTTCTTGAACAGTGAAAAAGAGGAAGAGTAAGCACAAATCTAGAGAATCTTTGGTATGAGAACCACACAAGCCATATGAATTCAACAGCCATCACCATTGAATCTGGCACAAATAAGATGTCGACATTTCTATAAGGATCCATTTTATCACTAGTGAGCATAGAACTAGCTCGTCAGACTATTCTTTAAGTTCTTGAGGGCTGATATGAAGAAGTGGAAATGGTACCTAAGAAGATATTAGGGAAAGCAGTTAGATGAGGCCAAGTGCACAAGATTGGAATGTCTGCTGGGTGGGAAACAATCTGGAAAGCATTGAAGGTTATAGCAGGATGCTGGCCATGCCTCCTTCCCCTTCCAAGGGGTGGAGAGAGTCAGTGACATCATCACCTCTAAAAGGTTACCAAGGTCAATATTGATCACTTATGCCCATTCTTGCTTCCTCATCTCTAGAAAACTTTTATGAGAATATCCTGTAGGTGGCTTGCAGGAAGACTTTTGCCAATTATCCACTATCATAATTCATATATTTCTGCTTACGTAATTGTAGAGCATATGAGATCCCCATGAAGAAAGATAAAGCATTGGTTAAGCATTTACTGTATATGAGGACCTGGGGCTTATGCTGGGGGTGTAATACATAAAGAAAACGCAACATTAAAAAACAAGATGGTCCCTACTCTTAAGAACCTTATGTGCTAATAGGGAAGAGAAAACCTAAAGAGGAACTGGAAAATGGGGTGGGCTGGGAAGGGACAGGACCAGGCAACTGGTGGGGAAGTGAAGCTGAGCAGAGAATGAACTGGGCCAAGAGTGAAGTGGGAAAATATGTATATGTTCATATATGTATTGTTTATTATTAAAAAGCTTTTGCCTCAATAATAGGATACTATCTTAAAGGCTCTCCTCCTAAAAAGAAGTCCCCAAAGTATATGCTTGGATAATATGAGTCTTTAATTGATGTAACAACAAAGAAACTTTCATTGATGATTCCCTCTGATTAGTAAAGATAAATGAGTCATCAAGCTTGGAACCGAATCCTCACCACAGGAGTTTCTCGCTGTCATGGGGGCGGGGTGGGGCATCATCCTTCATGAGGTCAAAATGGAAGATAGAGAACGATCAGACAGATTGGGGATCATATTGGAATGACTGCCTCAAACACCAGAATGTGCCTCCCCACCCCAGAAGTTCAACTTTATTCAGTGTTCATAGGATTCCAGGTGTGTAAACTTAGGGCAGGAAGGAGCCTAGGCAGCTACTTACATTAAATCAGCCTCCCAACTCATTTGGGAAAACACTAATGGGTTAACACACCTCTTGCTCAAATGCTTGTGCACAGTCCGATGGTCCATTGCCTTAATATGTCAGTTGGTGGGCATTGAAGTGGATGCCCAAAGGGCAGTAGAAGGAAGCCAGTGATCTGAATCATATTTAGGTAATTGAGAGTGCTTTAAATAATATAAAGGTGCTCCTTTGTACAAAGAGTGGCATTTTTAAAAATTCAATTCAATTTTAATTCAGCACAATGAAAAAAAAATAAATCTCTGTGTGCCTGGAATTGTGCTAGACATTGAAGTGTTATCCAAACTATGGCTTATGACCACTAGAGTTTTGACGAAAAGCATAGGTTCGTAGATTCAGATGATCGAGTTCAACTCCAGGGATAGCCAGAGGAATGATGGACTTCTTTCTTGGGTTCAAATCTGATCTCAAACACCAGCTGTGTGACCCTGGGCAAGTTACCTGACCCTGTTTGTTTCCATTTCCTCATCTGTAAAAAGATCTACAGAAGGAAATGGCAAATCACTCCAGTATCTTTGCCAAGAAAACCCCAAATGGGGTCACAAAGAGTTGGACATGATTGAAGTGACTAAACCACAAAAAGTCCAACCCCCTCATTTTACAAAGAAATTAAGTTCAAGAGACGTTTGGTGACTTGCCCAAGGTCATTCAACCAGTGTCAAAAACATGATTGGAACCTAGGTCTTCCTGATTCCAAGTCTGGTGCTCCTTTAAACATTTCTACTATAGAGTAACTTGGTCAAATCTAGTAAATAGATGTGGAGGAGAAAAGAAGAGAAAAATAAAAGTTCAATCCCATCCATATCCTTATATATTCCATAGATAACCTGGTCTTATTTCAGGTCAGTCCCTATTAGACAGTAGAGAATCTGCATGGTATGGCATCTAGGTGGCACTATAGTGCACAGAGCGCCAAGCTTGGAGCCAAAAAGACTAGAGTTCAAATGTGACCTCAGGGTTCCATTTAATGTACTGAAAGGTCTTCGTTATTTTCTTCTGCTATTGAGAGGCTTCCCACAGAGTTCTCTGGTTGTCTTTTCATGCTTCTCTTGATTCCTGTGTTTGAAAGTCAAATTTTCTATTCAGCTCTAGTCTTTTCACTGAGAAAGCTTGTAAGTCCTCTATTTTATTGAAAGTCCATATTTTGCCTTGGAGCATCATACTCAGTTTTGCTAGGTAGGTACTTCTTGGTTTTAATCCTAACTCCTTTGACCTCTGGAATATCATATTCCAAGCCCTTCGATCCCTTAATGTGGAAGCTGCTAGATCTTGTATTATCCTGATTGTGTTTCCACAATACTCAAATTGTTTCTTTCTGGCTGCTTGCAATATTTTCTCCTTGATCTGGGAGCTCTGCAATTTGGTGACAATATTCCTAGGACTTTTCTTTTTAGGATCTTTTTCAAGAAGCCATCATTGGATTCTTTAAATTTCTATTTTACCCTCTGGCTCTAGAATATCAGGGAAATTTTCCTTGAATTTCTTGAAAGATGATGTCTAGGCTCTTTTTTTTGATCATGGCTTTCAGGTAGTACAATAATTTTTAAATTATCTCTCCTGGATCTATTTTCCAGGTCAGTGGTTTTTCCAACGAAATATTTCACATTGTCCTCCATTTTTTCACTACTTTTTTCTGTTTTACAATATCTTGATTTCTCATCAAGTCACTAGCTTCCACTTGCTCCAATCTAATTTTTAAGGTGGTATTTTCTTCCGTGGTCTTTGGACTTCCTTTTCCATTTGGCTAATTCTGCCTTTCAAGTCATTCTTCTCCTCATTGGCTTTTTGGAGCTCTTTTGCCATTTGGGTTAGTCTGTTCTTTAAGGTGTTATTTTCTTCTGTTTTTTTTTTTTTTGGGTCTCCTTTAGCAAGTCATTGATTTGTTTTTCATGGTTTTATTGCATCCCTCTATTTCCTCTTCCCAATTTTTCCTCTACTTCTCTTACTTGCTTTTCCAAATCCTTTTTGAGCTCTTCCGTGGCCTGTGGCCAATTCATATTTTTCTTGGAGGTATTTGATGTAGGCTCTTTGACTTTGTTGACTTCTTCTTCCTGTATGTTTTGATCTTTCTCACCAAAAAAAAGATTCCAAAGTCTGAGTCTGCCTGTTCATGTTCCCAGCCAACTACTTGACCCTTGAGCTTTTTGTCAGCATATGATTGCTTGTAGAGTAGTGAGTACTTTGTCCCAAGCTTTAGGGGCTGTGCTGCTGTTTTCAGAGTCGCTTCTACACAGCAAACTCTGCCACAGCAGAGCTTCTACTCCCCCAAGAACCTCCAACCCAGACCACGACCCAGATACAAGCAGTCTCTGTCCTCCTGCTCTGATCTGCCACTTAATTCCTCCCAAAGGGTGGGCCTGGGGCCAGAAGCAACTGCAGCTGGAGCTCTGGACACAGACCCAGAGCTGCACCACTTCCATGCCCCCAGGGCTAGAGCTGACTGTGTACTCCTTTCACTCCAATTTAGCAGTTTTTCCACTAACCTTCTCTGTTGTCTTTGGTGTTTGTGGATTGAGAAGTCTGGTAACTGCCACAGCTCAGTGATTCAGGGCAGATGTCCTAGGGCAAGAGAACAAGGGAATGACCAACCATATTGCATTGACTCCATGAGGACCAGGCTCCCAAAGATTGTCCCCTAAAGTGTATTCCCTAGCTACCTGTTCTGGGGCCAGAGAGCTTTCTCTTCTAGGACCGTGAACTGAGAGCTAAAATTTATACAGAAACAGCCCTTGATGGGGTCAAGGAGAGAGCTTTGATGGGAGAGGTTTTGGTAGAAGGGGAGTATGGTGAAGTGCTTGGAGAATATGGCATGGTGTGAAACAGTATTGGTATGAAGCAGTCACTGGAGCAATGATGAAGGAGTGCGGACTGAGGTAGCTTCTGATTTAGGCATTGTATAGAGGAGAGTGAAGGGGGAAGGGAGCACAAAGTTCATCTGGGA
The DNA here is from genome assembly GCF_011100635.1 of Trichosurus vulpecula. Lineage (NCBI taxonomy): Eukaryota > Metazoa > Chordata > Mammalia > Diprotodontia > Phalangeridae > Trichosurus > Trichosurus vulpecula. The sequence continues at coordinate 206,259,709 of NC_050581.1, read as the reverse complement.
AAGTTGGCCAAGATGGTGGGGGGGTGGGAATCTGTCCCAAATGGAAATGAGCACCAGGCAGGTTTAATACTGATGACAATCAGTATGGCAGAGTAGGTTTCTCATCATGCATCTAAATCAGCATATTTCCGAATCTCTTTCAGCTCATTTTAGGGAGAGGAGTCCCCAGGAGGACAAAGTGTGACAGGGGCCATGGGCTATGGTTGACAGTAAGAGCTAGCTTATTGTGAAACCTCTGACTTAAATTCCCCAGGACAGACAACCAGGTAGTTCAATTATCAAATATCATGGAAGGGAAAGGGAAGAAGCATTTATTAAATACCTACTATTTGCCAGACACTATGTATATACACAGAGTACTTCATTTTAGTTTATTATTTCATTTTGTTTACTCAGAAGGCAAATTGATGTCTTGTTTCCTAACAGATCACAAATCTGTCAATGTGAGCATCCATTTTCTGTGCCAGTTCCACAAGGAATACTCTAATGAACTCATAATAGTAACTCATTACAGCATCAGCAAAAAATAAAGCAGTTCCATTCCAGGCAGATGCACGATTAGTTGACAATTAGAGAAGTCCAGTGGACCCAGAGGCAGTTGGACAAGATTACTGTTGGTGCTCCATGGAAGGCAACCCTGGCAGCCCAGGCACCTGTCATTAGCATCCTGCCGTGCCTGCTGCACATCCAGGTGCCTCCAGGAGTCTGCAGGGACTGCATCCACTCACTGACTTTATATGATATTGTACTGAATTTACTAACATGCTTTCCCTCTAAATAAGGTGGAAGTATGAAGGAAACCATGAGAAGAGCTTCTTTTTGGAAGCTCCACTTCTTCCACAAAGGTCCTTTCCTGATGCCTCATTGTGGCGAAGATGTGGTCAGGGATTATCCAGGCTGTGCCAGCAGGACTGACCCTGCATGGGACCCAGGACTGAATCAGATTAAGGAATGGACTGGATCACCTTTGGGAAACTGCATTGTTTATCACAGCCCCAAGCTGATTCTCAAGACACAAACCACTAGTGATACACAAGGCCATGGTCCAATTCTATAGTAGGCATCATTCAGCTTCAGCAAGTTGTAAGTGATAAACGGGAAGGGGGAAAGGAATATAACAGGGCATATCATCAAGGAAATGTAGCATTGAAAAAGGAGGGACTGGTGCTTCTGTTAGGGTGCTGAGGGTTAATGGAGAAAGAGCCTGAGGGCTTCCCAGACACCTACTAAATCTTGTTTTTTTGTTGTTGTTGTTTTGTTTTTGGCAGGGCAATTGGAGTTAAGTGACTTGCCCAAGATCACACAGCTAGTACATGTGACAAGTGTCTGAAGCTGGATTTGAGCTCAGGTCCTCCTGACTCCAGGGCTGGTGCTCTACTCACTGCAACACCTAGCTGCCTCCGCCTACCAAATCTTAAAAGTCCTCAAGCAAGATCTCCATCACACTGGACATCCTGACCATGGAAGATGGATGGGAGCACCCAGGCAAGCAGTGCTCAGGACAAAAAGTAAATCCGACTCCCAGGGATGTCAGCGACTCCAGCAGCATCCTGTCCATCTCAGAGCTGATTGTGAATCCCTTCTTTAGAATCCCTGACAAGTGGCCATCTTCTGCTAGAATACCTGAAGAAAGAGAAAATTCACTGCCTCCCAAGACAGCCCAATTCCTTTTTAGACATCTCTCCTTATCAGTTATCTTTTCATATGCTAAATCTAAATCTATCTCTTTGCAAGCCCCTCTCCCTTCAAGATCCGAGTTCTGAAAACAAACAGAGAATGTTTTATCTTTCATAAATACTCAATGACACCAAAGATATAACAAGGAAGGCATGGATGGGCCATGATATACACAAGCAGAAGGCACTCCCACGGTGACATGACAGATCCATTAAATTATTAAGTCCAATTGTTTTCAGGATCTTTCTAGGATTCCTACCATGAATGGGGATGAGACAATTTCCTAGGCATTTGTGAAGCTTCCAGCACATACTAAGTGGACCTGAGCTAGGTACCAGAAAGATCAAGATCAATTTTCCACATGCACATACTCAGAAGATGGAGGGTCAGTTCAGGGGAGAGGGATTTATGTTTTCAAATGGGAAAACTCATCTTCACCTGGTGTCATTGTAGGAAACATAAAGGAGGAGATGACATCTGGACATGGCCTTGGGGAAAGGAAGAGAATTCACCAGACAGGGGACAAGGGTAAGGAACAAGAGTTTGGGTTGTTTTTTTAATGAGATAATTTATTTATTTTTAGTTTTCAACATTCACTACCATAATTTTTAAATTTTCTCATCCTCCCTTCCTTCTCCCTCCCCAAGACAATAGGCAATCTGATATAGGCTCTACATATACAATCCTATTAAACGTATTTTCACATTAGTTATGTTGTATAGAAGAATTAGAAGGAATGGGAGTAACCACAAGAAAGAAAAGAAAAGAAAACAAAACAAAAAAAAGGAAATAGTGTGCTTTGATCTGTATTCAGACTCCTTATTTCTTTTTCTGGGTCTGGATGGAATTTTTCATCATGCGTCATTTGGAATTGCTGGGAAGAGCTAGGTGTATCAAAGTCAGTCATCACACACTGTGGCTGTTACAATGTTCTCCTAGTTCTGCTCCCCTCACTCAGCATCAGTTCATATAAGTCTTTCAGGTTTTTTTGAAGTCTGACTGTTCATCATTTGTTAGAGCACGATAGTATTCCATTACATTAATATACCACCACTTGTTCAGCCATTCCCCAATTGTTGGGCATCCCCTCAATTTCTAGTTCTTGGCCACCACAAAAGAGCTGCTATTTTGTACATGTGGGTCCTTTTCCAATTTTTATGATTTCTTTGGGATACAACCCTAGAAGTGGTATTGCTGGGTCAAAGGGTGTGCACATTTTTATAACCCTTTGAATATAGTTCCAAATTGCTCTCCAGAATAGTTGGATCAGTTCACAACTCCACCAACAAAGAATAAGTGTTCCAATTTTCCCACATCTTCTCCAACATTTATCATTTTCCTATTTTGTCATGTTAGCCAATCTGATAGTCATGATGCGGTAACTCAGAATTGTTTTTATTTGCATTTCTTTAATCAATAGTAGTTTAGAGAATTTTTATATGACTATACATACCTTTAATTTCTACCTCTGAAAACTGCCTGTTCATATTCTTTGACCTTTTATCAATTGGGGAGTGACTTGTACTCTTGCAATTTTTTTTTCTTTTTTAATTTAATTTATTTAATATATTTAGTTTTCAAAACTGATTTTCACAAGAGTTTGAATTACGAATTTTCTCCCCATTTTTACCCTCCCCCCACTCCAAGATGGCATATACTCTGGATGCCCTTTTCCCCAGTCAGCCCTCCCTTCTGTCACCCCACTCTCCTCCCATCCCCTTTTCCCTTCCTTTCTTGTAGGGCAAGATAAATGTCTATGCCCCATTACCTGTGTATTTTATTTTCTAGTTGCATGCAAAAACTTTTTTTTGTTTGTTTTTGAACATCTGTTTTTAAAACTTTGAGTTCCAAATTCTCTCCCCTCTTCCCTTCCCACCCACCCTCAAGCAACTCAACATAGGCCACATGCGTATCATTATGTATAACCCTTCCACAATACTCATGTTGTGAAAGACTAACTATATTTTGCTCCTTCATAACCTATCCCCCTTTATCCAATTTTCTCCCTTGACCCTGTCCCTTTGTGAAAGTGTTAGTTTTTGATTACCTCCTCCCCCATCTGCCCTCCCTTCTATCATCCCCCCTTTTTTATCTTCTTTCTCCTTCTTTCTTGGGGGGTAAGATACCCAGTTGAGTGTGTATGGTATTCTCTCCCCAGGTCAAATCCGATGAGAGCAAGATTCACTCATTCCCCCTCACCTGCCTTCTCTTCTCTTCCTACAGAACTGTTTTTTCTTGCCACTTTTATGCGAGATAATTTACCCCATTCTATATCTCCCTTTCTCCCTCTCTCAATATATTCCTCTCTCATACCTTAATTTGATTTTATTTCTTTTAGATATCGTCCCTTCATATTCAACTCACCCTGTGCCATACACACACACACACACACACACACACATATATATACACACACATATATATACACACACACACACATATATATACACACACATACACGTATACATACACACACACACACACACACACACACACACACACACATATATTTGCACGTATACACATATACATATTCCCTTCAGCTACCCTAATACTGAAGTCTCATGAATCATACACATCATCTTTCCATGTGGGAATGTAAACAAAACAGTTCAACTTTAGTAAGTCCCTTATGATTTTTCTTTCTTTTTTACCTTTTCATTCTTCTCTTGATCCTTGTATTTGAAAGTCAAATTTTCTATTCAGCTCTGGTCTTTTCACTGAGAAAGCTTGAAAGTCCTCTATTTTATTGAAAATCCATATTTTGCCTTGGATCAGGATACTCAGTTTTGCTGGGTAGGTCATTCTTGGTTTTAATCCTAGCTCCACTGACCTCTAAAATATTGTATTCCAAGCCCTTCAATCTCTTAAGGCGGAAGCTGCTACATCTTGGATTATTCTGATTGTGTTTCCACCATAATCAAATTGTTTCTTTCTGGCTGCTTGTGATATTTTCTCCTTGATCTGGGAGCTCTGGAATTTGGCAACAATATTCCTAGGAGATTTCTTTTTGGGATCTATTTGAGGAGGTGATCTGTGGATTCTTTCAATTTCTATTTTGCCCTGTGGCTCTAGAATATCAGGGCAGTTCTCCTGGACAATTTCTTGAAAGATGATATCTAGGCTCTTTTTTTGATCATGGCTTTCAGGTAGTCCAATAATTTTTAAATTATCTCTCCTGGATCAATTTTCCAGGTCAGTGGTTTTTCTAATGAGATATTTAACATTGTCTTCCACATTTTCGTTCCTTTGGTTCTGTTTTATTTTTTTCATTTTTTTTCCTTTGTAATAGAATCAGTTTAAAGACGATATGAGGATTGAAATGGGCTTTTCCCAATATTTATTACATTTTAGTTTTAAAAAAAAACATTACCATTCACCTTGGATTTTCCCATTAATGTTAATTTAAGACTTTAAAGGTATTTTTAAAGATCTCCATGCATGTTCCTTTTTGACTCAGAGAAAATTTTCACATCTCAGTGCTGTATATAGTGAAAAGGAGTTTAAATTAATATTTAGAATATAAATTCTATTGAGTTCAAGTATTACCATTATAATACCAAATGTTTTGTACATGACTCCAAGAAGCCTGGAAAAGTTCTAGTGCCTCTTTGGTGTCTTTATTAGTGACAGTCTCAGGTTCCTCTTGAATTGAATTCTATCTTTTTTATGGAATACTTTTTTTTAATTTTTATTTGTAGTTTACAACACACGGTTCTACATTATTTTGAGTTCCAGATTTTCTCCCCTCCCTCCACTCTCCCTCCCCAAGATGGCATGGAATCTCATATAACTACCACTTATAATTTAGCATTGAATTAATTTATATACTAGTCAAGTTGTGGAGAAGAATTATGACCAATGGAATGAATCGTGAGAAAGAAGAAACAGAACCCAAAAAAAAAAAAAAAACAAAAAAACCCCAAAACAAAAACAATCTGCATTCAAACTTCATCGTTCTTTCTCTGGATGTAGATAGCATTCTCCATCATGAGTCCCTTGGAGTTGACCTTTCACCTTGTGTTGCTGAGAAGAGCGAAGTCTGTCAGGGTTGGTCCTCATGGGATCTATATATCTGTGGCTGTGTACAATGTTCTCCTGGATCTGCTCCGCTCACTCAGCATTATGTCGTGTACGTTTTTCCAGGTTGTTATATCTGCCTTTTCTAAAATTCTGTTTACCTCCTAAACTTTTTTTTATTTATTTTGAGGTTAGATTTCTCAAGTTCAGAAAGGGGGAGGTTGAGGTCTCCCAATATTATAGTTTTGCTCTCTATTTCTTCCTGTAACTCCCTTAACCTCTCCTCTAAGAATTTGTATGCCTTACCACTTGGTGCATATATGTTAAACAACGATACTGCTTCATTGTTTATGGTGCCGTTTAGCAGGATATAATGTCCTTCCTTATCTCTTTAAATTAAATCTATCTTTACATTTGATTTCTCTGAGATTAGGATTGCTACACCTGCTTTTTTTACTTTAGCTGAGGTGCAATATATTCTACTCCAGCCTTTTACCTTTACCCTGTGTGTATCCCCCTGTTTCAAATGTGTTTCTTGTAAGCACCATATTGTAGGATTATGGTTTTTAATCCATTCTGCTATCCGCTGCTGTTTTAAGAGAGAGTTTATCCCATTCATGTTCAGAGTTATGATTTCTATCTGTGTCTTTTTCTCCATCCTATTTCCCCCTGTTTATGCTTTTATTTCTCCCTTTCCCTTCTCCTCCTCAACAAAGTTTTGCTATTGACCGCTGCCTTCCTCGGTTTACCCTCCCTCTTTATTCCCCTCCCTTATCTTACCGTTTCCCACTTGCTACTTCTCCCCTCCCTTCTTACCACCCCCCTCCCTTTTGTTCCCCCCTTCCCCTCCTACATCCCATAGGTCAAGTTAGATTTCTAAACTTATCAGGGTATGTTATTCCCTTCTTGAACCAGATCAGATGACAGTGAAGCTCAAGTACTGCTCTTCTCCCTCCCTTCTTTCCCTCTACTATGATATGTTTTTTTTTGCCTCTTCCTTTGGTGTAATTTACCATTTTCTACTACCTCCTTACCTCTTCTGTCATAGCCCTCCCTTTACAACTCTTACTTATGTTTTTTTTATCTTTACATCAGTTAATTTATACAGGCATTCACAATCTATGTGTATCCCTTTCAATTGTCATAATAGCTGTACCATTCTCAAGACTGATATATATGTATATATATATATATATATATATATATATATATATATATATATATATATTTAACATACATAAGATGATATAATCCCACATAAAGATGCAAACAACCTGCCCTTATTGGTTAATAAAATTTGTGGGGGTTTTTCCCCCTGGTTACCTTTTTATGTCTTTCTTGAGTTTTGTATTTGGAGATCAAATTTTCCATTGAGTTCTGGCCTTTTCATCAGGAAGGTCTGGAATTCCCTTATTCCACTGAATGTCCATCTCCTTGCCTGAAAAATTATGCTTAGTTTTGCTGGGTAGTTGATCCTTGGTTTTAGTCCTAGCTCATTGCCCTTCAGAATATCCTATTCCAATTTCTCCTGTCTTTTAATGTGGAAGCTGAGAGATCCTGCGTGATCCCAACTGTAGTTCCACGATATTTGAATTGCTTCTTTTTGGCTCCTTGCAGTATTATCTCCTTGAGTTTATAGTTCTGAAATTTGGCTATAATATTTCTTGGTGTTTTCATTTTGGGATCTCTTTCAGGGGGTGGTCGGTGAATTCTTTCAATGACTATTTTGCCCTCTGGTTGTAGGACCTCTGGACAGTTGTCTTTGATAATTTATTCGAAGATACTGTTAAGGCTCTTTTTTTCATTGTCGATTTCAGGTAGACCAATAACTCTTAAATTGTCTCTCCTGGATCTATTTTCCAGGTCAGTTGTTTTCCTAATCAGACATTTCACATTTTTTTTTCTATTTTTTCATTCTTTACATTTTGTTTTACTACTTTTTGGTGCCTCATAGATTAATTCGCCTCCACTTGCTCAATTCTAATTTTCAATGAGTTAGTGTTTTCATTTTGCTTTTGAGTCTCCTTTTCCAGTTGGTTGATTTTGCCTCTCAGGGTGTCATTTTCTCTCTTTAGATTCTGAATCTCCGTAGCCATTTCTCCAATCTTTTTTTTCCATATTTTCTTTTAGCTCCCTTATTTGGTTTTTAAAATCCTCATTTAGCTCTTCCAGCAGTGCTTTTTGGGCTGGAGACCAGTTCACATTACCTCTTTTTTCCCCCTTATTTTTATTTTTTTTTATTTATTTATTTTTCGCATTGAATTAATTTATACATTAGTCAAGTTGCAGAGAAGAATTATGACCAATGGAATGAATAATGAGAAAAAAGAAACAGTAACAAAAAAAAAAATAACCCAAAAACAAAAACAGAAGAGAAGAGAAAAATGCAAGCATGAAGTGTGCCTCAATCTGCATTCAAACTTCATAGTTCTTTCTCTGGATGTAGATAGCATTCTCCATCATGAGTCCTTTGGAGTTGTGCCTGCATCTTGTATTACTGAGAGGAGCAAAGTCTGTCAGGGTTGGTTCTCACGGAATCCATATATCCGTGGTTGTATACAGTGCTCTCCTGGCTCTGCTCTGCTCACTCAGCATTATGTCGTGTAGGTTTTTCCAGATTGTTATGAAGTCCGTTTCATCCCCATTTCTTATGGCACAATAGTATTCCATTACCTTCATATACTACAGCTTGTTCAGCCATTCCCCAATTGATGGACATCCCTTTAATTTCCATTTCTTGGCTACCACAAAAAGAGCCACTACAAATATCCTTGTACATATGGGTCCTTTTCCCGCTTGTGTGACTTCTTTGGGATACAACCCTAGAAGTGGTATTGCTGGGTCAAAGGGTATGGACACCTTTATAGCCCTTTGGGCATAGTTCCAAATTGCTCTCCAAAAATGGCTGGATCATCTCACAACTCCACCAGCAATGTAACAATGTTCCAATTTCCCCACATCCTTTCCAGCATTTATCATTTTCCTGTTTTGTTATTTTCGCCAATCTGACAGGAGAGATGTGGTATCTAAGAGTTGTTTTGATTTGCATTTCTCTAATCAGTAGTGATTTAGAGCATTTTTTCATATGCCTATAGATAGCTTTAATTTCTTCCTCTGAACACTGCCTGTTCATATCCTTTGATCATTTCTCAATTGGGGAATGGCTTGTATTCTTACATATTTGGCTCAGTTCCCTGTATATTTTAGAAATGAGGCCTTTATTAGAGACACTAATTGTAAAGATTTTCTCCCAATTTTCTGCTTCCCTCCTAATTTTTGTTGCATTGGCTTTTTTGTATAAAAACATTTCAATTTAACATAATCAAAATTATCCATTTTGCATTTTGCAATGCTCTCTATCTCTTGTTGGGTCGTGAATTCTTTTCTTTTCCATAAATCCGATAAGTAAACTATTCCTTGCTCTCCCAAATTACTTATAGTATCAGCCTTTAGTCCTAAATCATGAACCCATTTTGACTTTATTTTGGTATATGGTGTAAGATATTGGTCTATGCCCAGTTTCTGTCCTACCATTTTCCAATTTTCCCAACAGTTTTTGTGAAATAGTGAATTATTAGCCCAGAAGCTGGATTCTTTGGGTTTATCAAAGAGTAGATTGCTATAGTTGTTGACTTCTCCGTCTTGTATTCCTATCCTATTCCACTGATCCACACCTCTGTTTCTTAGCCAGTACAAGGTAGTTTTGATGACTGCTGCTCTATAGTACAGTTTAATATCTGGTATGACTAGGCCACCTTCTCTAGCATGTCTTTTCATTAATACCCTAGATATTCTAGACCTCTTGTTTTTTCCAGATGAATTTTGTTATAATTTTGTCCAGTTCATTGAAATAATTTTTTTGGTAGTTTGATTGGTATGGCACTGAATAGATAGATTAATTTAGGTAAAATTGTCATTTTTATCATATTAGCCATGAGAAATTGATATTTTTCCATTTATTTAGATCTGACTTTATTCACGTGATAAGTGTTTCATAGTTATGTTCCTATAGGCCCTGGGTCTGTTTTGGCAAATAGACTCCCAAACATTTTATAGTGTCTACAATAACTTTGAATGGAATTTCTCTTTCTATCAATGAACTCTCTAGGAAAACATCTCCAGGGCCAGATGGTTTTATATGTGAATTCTATCAAACATTTAAAGAACAACTAATTCCAAATCTTTGTAGACTATTTGGGAAGATAGGTGAAGAAGGAGTCCTACCAAATTCTTTTTATGACGCAAATATGGTACTAATACCCAAACCAGGTAGAGTCAAAACAGAGAAAGAAAATTATAGACTAATTTCTCTAATGAATATTGATGCTAAAATTTTAAATAAAATATTAGCAAAAAGACTGCAGCAACTCATCACGAGAATAATACACTATGACCACGTAGGATTTATTCCAGGAATGCAAGGTTGGTTCAATATTAGGAAAACTATTAGCATAATTGACCATATCAACAACAAAACTAGCAAAAACCATATGATCATCACAATAGACGCAGAAAAAGCCTTTGACAAAATACAACACCCATTCCTATTAAAAACATTAGAAACCATAGGAATAAATGAAACCTTCCTCAAAATTATAAATAGCATCTACCTAAAACCATCAACAAACATTGTTTGTAATGGGGATAAGCTAGATGCATTTCCAATAAGATCAGGGGTGAAGCAATGATGTTCATTATCATCCCTACTATTCAATTTGGTATTAGAAACGTTATATGTAGTAGTAAGAGAAGAAAAAGAAATTGAAAGAATTAGATTAGGCAAAGAAGAAACTAAATTGTCACTTTTTGCAGATGATATGATGATTTATTTAGAGAATCCTAGAGAATCAAGTAAAAAACTACTTGAAATAATAAACAACTTTAGTAAGTTGCAGGATATAAAATAAACATATATCCTCAGCATTCCTATACATTACTGACAAAGCCCAACAGCAAGAAATAGAAAGAGAAATCCCATTCAAAGTTACTGTAGACACTATAAAACATAACTATGAAACTTTTCACGCGAATAAAATCAGATCTGAATAAACGGAAAAATATCAGTTGCTCATGCTTAGGCCGAGCTAATATAATAAAAATGTCAATTTTACCTAAATTAATCTATCTATTCAGTGCCATACCAATCGAACTACCAAAAAATTATTTTACTGAGCTGGACAAAATTATAACAAAATTTATCACATTACCTTTTGAGGTATCAGATGTATCTACAGTGTCATTGCTGCCGAATTCCATATTGGTAATTTGATCCTGTCTGTCTCCATAAAAAAAATTTATTTTCCTTGGTTTTTTTGTGTTCTTCTTCATGTTGGTTTGCCTTTTCCTGATTTTACAAGAAACTTATGCCTTTGGGGCTCAGGGATCTCTGTCCCAGCTTTCTTATTCTGGGGATTGTGAGTCTAGAATTATAGCCTTCAGTTTCCTGAGGTGTGGGAGGGGTCTGGCTCCCTGACGTCTCACTCCCTTTGGGTGATCTCTAGCACTATTGCTCTTCAGCAATGGTCTCAGCTGTTTGTTGTTTGAGCTGATGTCTGGCACTTCCCCTGGGGGAGCAAGATTACGTCTGGGTTCCTGGTGTTGACCCCTGCCGACTCTGCCCCTCTGTGACTAATGAATTTCTACTATTTGACCACTGAAGCCCCAATTCTTTCTCCTCTGTTCCAGCTTTCTTTTTTTTCCCGAGGAATTCTCTGGGTGAGGGGGTGGAGAGGGTTTAGAGCCGTTTACCTGGACATTATGTCTCCTGGAAGTTCAAGAAGCCACATTTCATTCCTTCGGGCTGCAAGCCTCATGAGTCGGTTCATGGCTGGTGGTGTTGCACGGCCTCTCGTCGCTTCCACAGACTGCCGTCCTGTGTTGGCATGCCTGGGAATCTCTGCCAGTTTCAGGTGCACAGCTTTCTGCCAGCCTGTCTCCCACCTTTGGTTCTGTTTTATACGATCTTGATTTCTCATCAGGTGACTAGCTTCCACTTGATCCAATCTAATTTTTAAGGAAGTATTTTCTTCAGTAGTCTTTTGGACCTCCTTTTCCATTTGGCTAATTCTGCCTTTCAAGGCATTCTTCTCCTCACTGGCTTTCTGGAGCTCTTTTGCCATTTGAGCCAGTCTATTTTTTTTTTATTTTTAATAAATTTCTTTATTTATTTTTAGTTTACCACGCACGGTTCTACATAGTTTTGAGTTCCAGTTTTTCTCCCCTCCCTCCCACCTCCCTCCCCAAGACGGCATGAAGTCTCATATAACTGTCAGGTATAACTTCGCATTGAATTAATTTATGCACTAGTCAAGTCGTGGAGAAGAATTTTGACCAATGGAATGAATCATGAGAAAGAAGAAACAGAACCAAAAAAAAAAAAAACCCAAAAACAAAAACAAAAGAGAAGCAGAAAAGGCGAGCATGTAGTGTGCCTCAGTCTGTATTCAAACTTCGCAGTTCTTTGTCTCGATGAAGATAGCATTCTCCATCGTGAGTCCCCTGGAGTTGTCCTTGCCCCTTAGGTTGCTGAGAAAAGCGCAGTATGTCAGGGTTGGTCCTCACGGAATCCATATGTCTGTGGCTGTGCACAACGTTCTCCTGGCTCTGCTCCGCTCACTCAGCATTATGTCGTGTAGGTTTTTCCAGGTTGTTATGAAGTCTGCATCATCCCCATTTCTTATGGCACAATAGTATTCCATTACCTTCATGTACCACAGTTTGTTCAGCCATTCCCCAATTGACGGGCATCCCTTTGATTTCCAATTCTTGGCTACCACAAAGAGAGCTGCTATAAATATTCTTGTACATATGGGTCCTTTTCCCGCTTGTGTGATTTCTTTGGGATACAACCCTAGAAGTGGTATTGCTGGGTCAAAGGGTACGAACATTTCTATAGCCCTTTGGGCATAGTTCCAAACCGCCCTCCAAAACGGCTGGATCAGCTCACAACTCCACCAGCAATGCAACAATGTTCCAATTTCCCCACATCCTTTCCAGCATTTATCATTCTCCTGATTTGTTATTTTAGCCAATCTGACAGGAGAGATATGGTATCTAAGAGTTGTTTTGATTTGCATTTCTCTAATCAGCAGCGATCCAGAGCATTTTTCCATATGCCTGTAGATAGCTTTAATTTCTTCCTCTGAAAACTGCCTGTTCATATCCTTTGACCATTTCTCAATTGGGGAATGGCTTGTATTCCTATATATTTGGCTCAGCTCCCTGTATATTTTAGAGATGAGGCCTTTATCAGAGATACTAGTTGCAAAGATTTTCTCCCAATTTTCTGCTTCCCTCCTAATTCTTGTTGCATTGGCTTTTTTTGTACAAAAACATTTCAATTTGACATAATCAAAATTATCCATTTTGCATTTTGCAATGCTCTCTATCTCTTGTTGGGTCATGAATTCTTTACTTTTCCACAAATCTGATAAGTAAACTCTTCCTTGCTCTTCCAAATTACTTAGAGTATTAACTTTTACTCCTAAAGCATGAACCCATTTTGACTTTATTTTGGTATATGGTGTAAGATATTGGTCTATGCCCAGTTTTTGCCCTGCCATTTTCCAATTTTCCCAACAGTTTTTGTGAAATAGTGAATTATTAGCCCAGAAACTGGCCTCTTTGGGTTTATCAAAGAGTAGATTGCTAAACTTGTTGATTTCACCTATTTGTGTACCTATCCTATTCCACTGATCCACACCCCTGTTTCTTAACCAGTACCAGGCAGTTTTGATGACTGCTGCTGTGTAGTACAGTTTAATATCTGGTGTGGCTAAGCCACCATCTCTAGCATGTCTTTTCATTGATATCCTAGATACTCTAGACCTCTTGTTTTTCCAAATGCATTTTGTTATTATTTTGTCCAGCTCAGTAAAATAATTTTTTGGTAGTTCGATTGGTATGGCACTGAATAGATAGATTAATTTAGGTAGAATTGTCATGTTTATTATATTAGCTCGGCCTAACCATGAGCAACTGATATTTTTCCATTTATTTAGATCTGATTTTATTCGCGTGAAAAGTGTTTCATAGTTATGTTCACATAGGCCCTGGGTTTGTCTTGGCAAATAGACTCCCAGATATTTTATACTGCCTTCAGTAACTTTGAATGGAATTTCTCTTTCTATCTCTTGCTGTTGGGCTTTGTCAGTAATGTATAGGAATGCTGAGGATTTATGTGGGTTTATTTTATATCCTGCAACTTTGCTAAAGTTGTTTATTATTTCAAGTAGTTTTTTACTTGATTCTCTAGGATTCTCTAGATAAATCATCATATCATCTGCAAAAAGTGATAATTTAGTTTCTTCTTTTCCTATTCTAATTCCTTCAATTTCTTTTTCTTCTCTTATTGCTACAGCTAATGCTTCCAGTACCAAATTGAATAATAGGGGAGATAATGGACATCCTTGTTTCACCCATGATCTTATTGGGAATGCATCTAGTTTATCCCCATTACAAATAATGCTTGTTGATGGTTTTAGGTAGATGCTATTTACAATTTTGAGGAAGGTTCTACTTATTCCTATGCTTTCTAGTGTTTTTAATAGGAATGGGTGTTGTACTTTGTCATAGGCTTTTTCTGCATCTGTTGAGATAATCATATGGTTTCTGCTAGTTTTGTTGTTGATATGGTCAATTATGCTAATAGTTTTCCTAATATTGAACCAGCCTTGCATTCCTGGAATAAATTCTACCTGGTCATAGTGTATTATTCTCGTAATGAGTTGCTGCAATCTTTTTGCTAATATTTTATTTAAAATTTTTGCATCAATATTCATTAGAGAAATTGGTCTATAATTTTCTTTCTCTGTTTTAACTCTACCTGGTTTGGGTATTAGTACCATATTTGTGTCATAAAAAGTATTTGGTAGGACTCCTTCTTCACCTATTTTCCCAAATAGTCTACAAAGTATTGGAATTAGTTGTTCTTTAAATGTTTGATAGAATTCACATGTAAACCCATCTGGCCCTGGAGATTTTTTCCTAGGGAGTTCGTTGATGTCCTGCTCAATTTCTTTTTCTGATATGGGGTCATTAAGAAATTTCACTTCCTTCTCTGTTAGTCTGAGCAGTTTATGTTTTTGTAGATATTCATCCATATCTCTAAGGTTGTCAAATTTATGGGCATACAGTTGGGCAAAATAATTCCTAATTATTGTTTTGATTTCCTCTTCATTAGAGGTGACCTCACCCTTTTCATTTTTGATACTGGTAATTTGATTTTCTTCTTTCTTTTTTTTAATCAAATTGGCCAAAGTTTGTCAATTTTATTGGTTTTTTCATAAAACCAGCTCTTTGTTTTATTTATTAATTCAATAGTTTTCTTGGTTTCAATTTTATTAATCTCTCCTTTGATTTTCAGTATTTCTAATTTGGTATTTAATTGGGGGTTTTCAATTTGCTCTTTTTCTAGCTTTTTCAGCTGTATGCCCAGATCATTGATCTCCTCTTTCCCTATTTTATTCATGTAGGCATTTAGAGATATAAAACTCCCCGTAAGAACTGCTTTTGCTGCATCCCATAAGTTTTGGTATGTTGTTTCATTATTGTCATTCTCTTGAATGAAATTATTAATTGTTTCTCTGATTTGTTCTTTGGCCCACTCACTCTTTAGAATTAAATTATTTAGTTTCCAATTAGTTTTTAGCTTATTTTTCCATGGTACTTTATTAAAAATGATTCTTATTGCATCATGATCTGAAAAGGATGCTTCGACTACTTCTGCTTTTCTGCACTGGATTGTGAGGTTTTTATGCCCTAGTACATGGTCAATTTTTGAGTATGTGCCATGTACTTTTGAGAGGAAAGTATATTCCTTTTTATCCCCATTCAGTTTTCTCCAGAGGTCTATCATATGTGCCTTTTCTAAAATTCTGTTTACCTCCTTAACTTTTTTCTTATTTATTTTGAGGTTAGATTTATCTGCTCCGCTCCCAGCTCCATGCACGATAGACCTCACCCAGCAACCATCCAGGCTGTCCTGTGCTGGAGCCCTGCTTCCCTCTGCTATTTTGTGGGTTCTGTTGTTCTAGAATTGGTTCAGAGCCATTTTTATAGGCTTTTGAAGGGACTTGGCTGGGAGCTCACGCTAGTCCCTGATTTTCAGCCGCTCTCTTGGCTCCACCCCTCGTATTCTTGCAAATTTGTCTCAGTTCTCTATGTATTTTAGAAATGAAGCCTTTATCAGAGGCATTAGTTGTAAAAATTCTTTCCCAGTTTTCTGCTTTTCTTCTAATCTTGGTTTCACTGGCTTTGTTTGTGCAAAAACCTTTCAATTTAATGTAATAAAAATCATGCATTTTTCATTTCATAATGATTTCTATCTCTTGTTTTGTCACAAATTCCTCCGTTCTCCATGTATCTGACAGGTAAACTCTTTCTTGCTCTCCTAATTTATATATAGTATCAGCCTTTATATCTAAATCATGTATCCATTTGGACTTTATTTTGGTATATGGTGTCAGATGGTATATGTCCAGTTTCTGCCTTACTATTTTACAGTTTTCCCAGCAGTTTTTGCAAATAGTGAGTTCATATCCCAGAAGCTGGCATCTTTGGCCTTTTCAAACAGTGGATTACTATAGTCATTGTCTACTATGTCTTGTATACCTAACTTATTCCACTGATCTACCACTCTATATCTTAGCTAGTATCAAGTAGTTTTGATGATTGCTGCTTTATAATACAATTTAAGATCTGGCATGGCTAGGCCACCTTCCCTAGCATTTCTTTTCATTAATTCCCTTGATATTCTGGACCTTTTGTTTTTCCAGATGAATTTTGTTATTATTTTTTCTAGCTCTATAAAATAATTTTTGGTAGTTTGATTGGTATGGCACTGAAGAAGTAAATTAGAAGAGTTTGGTTTTTATTAATAATGTAACACTTGTGCCCTAAGGCTCGCTCTCCTAACTCCAGTCAGTAGGTAGGGGTCCCACATGGAGACTACTCTTTACTATTTCTTTTTTCAGTGTTCTAGTGGATAACCCTGAGGAGTTGCAGGGCTTCCAATATTAGTCATGATCCCCTTCCAGTGAATTCCCCCAACATTGTTTGGCCAATGAACATCAACCCTACATTTATTAAGCCAATGCTATCAGTTGCTTTGACAAAGAGATATTCACCAAAATGTTATAGCTAATGCCAAATTATAACACCATTCTCCTGAATTAGGGGCTCAGTTTCCTCTGCTCTGTCCCTCAGGAGAGTGAACCCAGATTGAAAGAATTTGCTACAAGGAGTCCTTGTCAAATTTGCTTCTGCATATGGCAGAGCCAATGGATAAGTTGCAGGACACCTTTTCTTGGCTTCTGTGTCAATCCACTACTGGGCTGGGCTGAGTAGGTCACTATACTCAGGGATGGCTCCTCACTGGGTTCTGCTGTTGCTGTTACTGCATCTGGTAGTGGAGGGGACCATAGGTGGCTCTTGTTGTGAAGTACTCAAGGTCACAACCTGGTCTTTCTGTCTCGTTTACTCCTTTGTATAAGATCAGGAAAGAATAAACAAAGAGATACAAAATTACGTGCTCTTAGTCACATGGCAGCTAGGTGGGCTGAAAAGGAAGCTGTGGAAAGCCAGAGGCTTCTAAGAAGCATCTATCCCTAATAACTCCAAAATCTCAAAGGAAGAGAGGGATCACTCTCCTCTCCTTTTAAACGCACATTTAGTTCTGCTTCCATAGATAACCAAAAAGAGTTCTATCAACACTCAGTCAGTTGAGAAGAAATAAGTCAGAGGATGCTTCTGCGTGCTCTCAAATGGCTGCAAGGACTTCTTCATTTCTCAAGCCCAGAAGCAAGATCATGAAATTTCTACATGTTGGATCAAAGCTAAGCAGGTAATATTACACATGTTCTGTGCAACCCACCAGGGAGGGTTAGGCCCCCATTACACTAAGAAATGACAAAGATCATGATATTGATGGTGATTGAGGACGATGATATATAATAATCACCAGGGATATCTATTCAGTTGATGTTGACTGAGTATATTTTGAAAGCCCACATACATATGAAACATTCTTTTGATTTATGATCTTACTTATTTGGCTGTTTAGGTAAGCCAAGCCTAACCATGCTGCTAAGGAATTGTCTGCTTCCTCCCTGCTTCCCAGCCCTGGAACTTCACATCTATGCAAGCCATTGGATTTTTAATTAATTAACCCAACAAATTACTCAGAAATCATAGATTAAGTATCTGTCGCATGTAGACCACCGGGTTTGGTATTGGGTAAGAGAACTTAGTTGATGCTTAGGCTCTGCCATCAAATAGCTAATGAAGTAGTAGGAGATGAGCCCCCAAATCCAATAATTCTGACCCATATTTCTCCATCAATTATGGACTGATTGGATAAATTTTTATCCTGTGATGTCCCACCCATTAGGGTCCAGGGATGAGCTCTACTTGATTCCAGAGATATTGGCAATGTTCTAAGAAGAAAAAAAAATCCTAAGAGTTCAGATATGGGATAGGAATCTGAAATTTTCTTTATAACTTGGTGGAGAGAGAAAGGTGGTCTGTGGGAAGAGACACAATGTGAACTTTGTTTTAAATGTGTATTGTGCATTTCTGAGACCAATTGTTAAGCTAGGGAAGTATACTTCAGAGAATTTTAGAGACCTATAGAAAAATTCCATCAAATAAAAATATAACTATTATGTCTTTACTTGTCCTATGGTTCTCGGATCATTCTCAAATGCCTTTAAATATATTTTAAGGGAAAATGAATGTAGCCCACTAAGGACTTCCTACCAACTACATTTGAGTTTCTTCTGGGTAGGTCACTGCCTGAGATATCAGTAATGTTGTCAACTCTTCTCCCTCTAGATGGGAGTTGTCAAGTCAAATCAAATCAACAAGCATCTATTATGGGCTTACTATGTGCCAGGAACTGTGCTTAGCTTGGAATACCAAGAAAGATTCCTTCAAGGAGCTCAGTGTATGAAGTTTGTTGGACTTTGGGCAAGTCCCTTACCCTTTTTAGAGAATTAAGGCGTTCAACCAGATGTTTCCTAAGGTCTCTCCATTCAGTCTATGGGATCTTCTGTAGAACTCTGGACATAAGCTGTTGAAGCTACACTGATAGCTTCTCTGCCTCTGATATCTATCCACTTATCATCCTCTCTCCCTTCCCTCCCTTCCTTCTTTCCTTCCTTCCTTCCTTCCTTCCTTCCTTCCTTCTTTCTGCCCTTCTTCCCTCCCTCCCTCTCTCCCTTCCTCCCTCCTTCCCTTCCTTCCTTCCTTCCTTCTTTCTGCCCTTCTTCCCTCCCTCCCTCCCTTCCTTCCTTCCTTCCTCCCTCCCTTCCTTCTTTCCTTCCTTCCTTCCTTCCCTCTTTTTTTTCCTTTCCCAAATAAACAGCTGTAAGAGGGCACCAAGGTTTTGGCTCAGGGTGGTACTGCAGAGCCAACTTGACTTGGGAATTTTACCTGGGCAGTTTTGCCCTTACCTTGGCACCATGGTGTTCCCATTGCCCTCATGTCATCATGGATCCAGGTGAGAAGTGGAGACAGTACATTCGATAAGAGAAAAGAGACCCTTGATAGAACCACTCTGTGTGATATTTTGATCACAGAATCTCATAGAAGGTCAAGCACTCATTGGTTATCTTGTCCCTTTTACAGAATCCCCTGGACACCAGCCTGCACCAAATGCTGGGCAGTCTTGTCTCTAATACCTCTAGTGACAGATGATTCACTGACCCACAATGCAGTCCATTTCCTTGTTAAACAACTTTGACTGTCAGATAATTCTTCCTTTCATACAGCCAAGGCCTTCCTGACTCCCTGTAACCTCCATTGATTGGCCTCCATTTGGCTTGTGAGAACCACGCATGCTCAGTCATTCCCTCTTCCATGTGACCCTTTTGCAACTGTCCACATGAAACCATCATGGCCTTCCCAGGTGTTGACACTCACTTCTACTGGATTCTGACATTGTATTTCTTTATTAACTTTGAAATTTTGTCTGTCTGCTCCTCTATGTGCTTGTCTTCATGTTTTTCTGGTAATAACTAACTACAGGAAGAAGCTCTGGATGGTAGAGGACCAAGTGTATTCATGGGTATGTCTAGAGACACATCATTATTTAAAGAATAGAGAAGGATACACCTGGCCCTGGTCACTGCCTATCAACACTAATGTGATTTGCTAAGGCTGGGCAGCCATACTTATATCAAGTTTATGAGGAGATGACCCCATTGGTGTCAGGAAACCACCATGGAAATAAGCTGCTGCATTGTTAGCCCTACAAAAGAGACTTGCTTCACTGTCCCAGACCTTCAAGTTTATAGGATCTCCAGCCTCACACCAGTGTTCTTGAACCCAAGTCCAGATTGGGACAAAATCTGAATCACACTTGCATTTGGGTAGACTAAGTGAACATCTCCTGTGCATATCCCAAAGGGTGATAAGCATCTGGTCTAAGGCATCTCCCCTTTATCCTATTCCACTTCAGTGCCCAAAACATTATTAGAGATTCTTTGGATCAAGGTACAAATCATTTAGTCAATCAACAGTCATGCATTTTTGAAATTTTTTAACCAATTGACATGCTGTTTTTCCTAATAGTCATTTGATCAGTTGGGGCCAGGGAGATATATCATTGAACTGGAAAAGTGGATCCTCTATGCAGCAGTCAGTATAGCTGGTGAGTTACAATAAATGGCTATCATCTTTCCTATCTTCCTGTCACCCTGAGGGTTACCTGGTAGAGAGGCAATACTATTGGGCCAGGAATCTGAAAGATCTCTATTTAAATCCTGCTCTAGATGTATGACTCTGGGTAAGTGACTTAGTCTCTCTCAGACTCAGTTCTTTATTCCCTAATCTGGCATAAGAAGAGGGCTTAGAGGGATGTTGTGAAGGGATGTTGAGATATAAAGCAGAGAAAGTGAAGAGGATGATAGATACTATCCTTCTGAGATGATAAAGGAGGATTTGATGGCAAGCCTGATATTCTCAAAGGCTGGGTTTCTGTCTCTACAATGAAACTGGAGAGTCTCTGGCCTCCAATCAAATGTTCATTTGCTCAGTGCAAAGCAGACTACCTGGGAAGGGGAGAAGAAAAATGACCCTCAGTCAACCAGCATTCCTACTGTGAAGTCACTGAGATGCCTGATCAGCCCAGGATTTCTCTTTCTCCCTCACTTGCTCCTACTCTTACTGCCATTACACTAGTTCTTTATTGCTCTGTCCCTCCCTAAGCATTTCTAGGGAGAGCCATGTTCCTCAGGCATCCAAAAGAAAAACACAAAAATCCCTTTTCTTAAAGCATGTCTGTCAATCCATCCACCACAGTCAATACAGAAATGTCAACATAGCAAACACCAGGAGAACCACATTCTATGAGTAGTTTGATGATCCTCGAATATTCCTCCAATGAAGCCACCATGTCCCTGTCCTACTGCTGGGGTCACACAAACCCCAGGAGACAGTGGTCATGGATGGTATGGACACAGCTGGATCCTGTCCCATGGCCTTTGAGCAGCCTCAGGTCTGGCAGAATCTGTGAGGTTTGGGGCTTCCTCCTTCAGCTACTCCCAGATCATGCTGGTGGATCCACCATGCTAGAAAACAGGGGAAAGAAAGAAGAACAAATCTAGGGCTCTATGGATTTCTTTTTTCTTTTGTCTAGCATAAACATACCTAGCTTTGCTCAATTATGGTTTATTAAAAACCCAACAGAGAAAAGACAAATACACAGTGCAGGAGGAGAATTTTCACTGTGGATCTGCTGGCAAAACCCTGAGTCAGTTAGCCAAGCCCATGGCAGTCATTTCTTCCCAGGTCTCCAGGTGGAGCATGGTGTGGGATGTCCACAGTGAGAGCCTGTTGGCTCTAAGGTCACTCCCTCACTTCTCTTCCTATCTTCTGCCTGGCTTCCCTACCCGAAAATGCCACATCACTGCCCAGTGCCTAAGATCCAAGAACAACTCCCAAACCTAATTTGGGGTTTCCACTTAAAAGCTCTACTGAGCCCATGGGAATTCTAATGCCTGAGATCCACGCACAGAGAAACTCCATGGCTCTTTCTAACCCACCTTGGAGCTTTATAAATTTTCCTACAAAAAGAAAGAAGGGTCTCTAGCATTTACCCGAGCTGCCTTCTCCCTTTGAGTCTGTGCCTGAGTGAGAGGGAATATCAAGAGACAGCTGACTTAAAAGGAAATACTTATTTTTATCTTTCCCCCAGCCCTCTAAGGAAGGCCAGCATTATTATTTACAGAAAAGAGAACCAAGGCAGAGCAGATGAGGGGACTGGCCCAGAGCCTCAGAACCTCAAGCCTCAGTCCACAGCCTCAGAATGCTGGGCTCTTTCTATCATGTTTGGCAGATCTTCAGCAAGGACTTTTTCTAGCTTGGGACCTCTGATTTCTCCATCTGTAAAATGAGGCTAATAATGCACACTGCACATGGAGGATAGGAGAATTAATGAGATAAATGCAGATTAAGCCCTTTGAGCTCATTAGGAAGAAAGCTCTACAGCAGGACACAGCAATGCGGTTGTTTTAATGAGCTTCACGTGTGTCAGAGACATATCATTTTACAATGCCACCTCCGCATAGACAATATCACTGTCTGATTCATACAGAAAGGGACAACATTATGAATAATAGAAACAAAATAGGAAGGAGTGGGTGAAGACATACAGAGCTATTCAGATTCTGAGTTGATGCTGCTAGCAGAGAAGCGGTCAGAAGCATGGACAGAGAGCAAGTGGATGGCTAGCTTGATTTAGGGAAGGCAGTGTATCTGAGGCATGTCTAGGGAAGCCCAGCCTTGGCTACCACTGACAGATCATACAGGGAGAACATAAACTGTACTATTGAAGGAGAAGAATGTGCAGTTACTGGTTGAAGGTAGATAACTTTTGCACCTGAGGTGATTGGATTGGAGTTGGGAGTCCAATTCTGACAGGGAAGTGTGGGGCCAAGAAGTCTTGAGGATGAATGTATTTGATGTGGTGAACATGTATGTGGGTTTCTTCTCTTCTCCAAGTGCAGGGACTGAGCCAAGGAAACATTCATGTATGTTTGTTGGTAGGTACTTTCCCAGGGATCCTTGTGTCCCATAGCAACAGATGGGGCTGTGACTAATAAAGGATGATTTTTTAAGGAGAGATTCCTTAGGGCATCTCTGGCCTAGTGCTTGTTTTGAGACCCAGACACAGTCAGTATTGGAGGAGATCTGGGCTCTAATCTTCATATACAGTTACAGCTTCATTGACCCACTCCTACATTTCTCATCATGATTGCTGGGTTTCACAGGTTTTCTCCTTTACACTCTGGTGTAGTTCTGTGATCTCTCACCCTTAACCTTTGTGCACATGAATCTCAGATTGGAGGGGCAATAGGGGAAGGTGAGCATGGTCCTAAGGGGCGGGGAAGAACATCTGCACCTTGTCCTCACTATTCAGACAATGAGAGTCTGATGGGAAGGAGGGTAATCCTCTGCAAATAACTGCCTGTTTTTCAAGGCCCAGGCCCAGTATGTGTTTGGAATACCTTTGGCTGGCAGATAGGCTGGAGTATGTAATCATGGGAGATAAGCCTGGAGAGGGGAAGGGCCACAAAAAGTTCATTTCTTTCTAAAAAGGAAAACCAGTGCATTTTCCAAATTAACTTCCAAGATAATGTAAAGATCTCCATGTGAGGAGGTCCCTAAATTAGTAGAATCCAGGCTTAGCTCTACTGGGAAGGCATTCAAGGATGATGGAATCTGTCAGGTTTTAATTGCTGGAGCCCTCTGGGGTGGTGAGATTTTCAGGGCTGCCTGGTTCCTTCCAAAGAAGGCCTTGACACTCTCTCTTTCCTTGGGGAATGAGCAGACACATGGATCTATTCTTTGCCTTTCTATTCAGACATTTGTCAGTGTGGTATTTTTAGCTCTCTGGCAGTGAGTGACTTTGCTCCCTGAGCACATGTGTGACTCACACCCCACACTGCGGAAAATGTGATTTATTATTCATGTGGGGATATAGACTCCATAGAATTTGATATCTTCCCAATTTTTAGCTGATGCCTTTGGCAACGCCAGGGAGAGAATTTTTAAGGAAGGAATTATTAGGTGGTCCTTGACTGATCAATAACATTTTGATTGATTTTTTTTAAGTAACAAACCTCTCCTTTAGTCATCTCTTGGGAATCATTGTAGGGCTTATGCAAATGTAAACTCAGAGGCAGAGCCTGGCGTGAGGCCTAACAACTCTATACTCTGGGCCTCAGATTGTGCTGCCTTAGTGTACCCATGATCATTATTTCTCAAACTCCCTCACCGGATTCAGATGGTCAGGAACAAATCAGTGGGAACCAACACTCGTGCTGCTGGTACCTGAGAGGGAGCAGAGGTCATAGTGCCTGGCATGTAGTAGGTGGTTGGTAAGTGTTTCTTGACCATTGTTGACTTCAGGGGAACAAGAGACCTGGGTGTGGTCCAGGGGCTCCCTCGAACTGTCCTTTGGCCTTAAACCCTCTGATCTCTCCAAGCCTCAGCTTCTGCCACTGCCCAGAGGACGTCATGCTTCATTGTTCTCGGTAGGGGACACACTTCAACAATCCAGCTTGAACAAAGCTTCAACTCACCCTGTAACTGGTGATATACATACATGCATTCATGTACAGATGGTTATTCACACATACATATGTACTAAATATGCATATAGACACTCATATACTTACATCTTCCAATGCTTTTTCCCTTTCAAGGAGAGGCCATGTTCCTGTTCCCTGTAGTCTGCATTTGGGGAAAGACCATAATCAGACACTCATGCTCTTTGTTCCCCTCACTCTCAGGCTGGTTCTTGGTAGACTCTCAGTGTCTGCCAGATGACACAGAAGGACTGGAGAAGACTTGTGGATGCCTTGCCCTGGGCCCCCAGCCTTAGGGGATGAGCCCAGACTACTGGGGCCAACATTCATGCACTGGCTGTGCTGGTTTCTCCAAATATCAGGAAGCTGAATCTCTGGAGTAAGCATCGTCCCTCCCCCTAAAGCCCTTGTGGATAACTCCACCCTCCTCTAAGCCCCATCTGAGGCTGCAAATCAGCTGGTGCACATTATTTACACTTTCCTCAAAAGGCTTCAGAATGGTTGTCCAGAATGTGTTCAGAATGTGTTAATCCCTCCCTTCCTGTCTACTTTCCTCCCTTGCCCTGCTCTCCCCAGGCCTCTCACAGCCTGATATGGCTCCACTTTGCATATTTCAGGCATCAGTCATAATATATTGCTTACTAACAATGAAGTGTTCGAAGTTTGGATGGAACTGTGTATGTGTGTGTGCGTGTGTGTGTTTGTGTGTGTATGTGTGTGTGTGCATGTGTGTGCATGTGTGTGTATGTGTGTGTGTTTGCAGAAGTTGGGAGAGGGGATGAAGAGGTAAAAGAATTCAATCAACATTTGTTACCATGTGCTAGGCACCATACTGAAGCCATAGTGCAGAGAGTGCTGGAAGACCCAAGTTCAAATCCAGCCTCTGATTCTTACTAGCTGTGTGACCCCCAAGCAAACCACTTAACCTCTATCTGCCTTAGTGTGTACAGCTTTGAAATGGGGATGAAAACAGCACCTGAATCACATGATTATTGTGAGGGTAAAATAAGATAAAATACATGAAGCTGTTTACAAACCTTAAAATGCTATATGAATGTTACTACTATTATCACTGCTCCTGCTGCTGCTTCTGCCACTGTCTCCATCACTGAAGTGATGCTAGGGATACATGGAGACAAATGTCATGGTCCTTATGCCATTCTGTCAAACAGGACAATGTGTGCATACATCGTTGCATGCCAAATACAAAAGAAATAGAAAGTGAATTGGGCACCTGGTAGCATGATCCAAGCAGCTGGAGTGACATATGGAAATGGTTCATGTAGAAACAGGCCTGGGAGCTGAGGATGGTAAGAGGCTGAGGTGAGGTGGAATGTATTTCAGGCATGGAGGAAAGACTGTGCAAAGGAGTGGAGGTGGGAAGTGGGAGTGCCATGAATGAGACAAACTGCTTCCTTGCTATTGTATGGATTTTAGCAGCAGCTAAGATATCTGAAATGATTGCTTATGACACTTCTTAAAACCCCATAGTTTTGGCAAACACATGAAGGAAAAAAGAAACAGCTGCCAAACCTCAATGATTCCCAAATAATGTTTGGCTATAATGGGAGAGGACTTCCTCAACTCAAGGCCTTACTGTCCCCAGTAAGGTTGTTATGATTATACTTGAGGGAAGTTCCTGTTTTCTTGGCAAGTAGATTCTGATTGATTTGGCATGAAAGAATGGGTCAAATCCATCCTGGGGGAGATTGCAGTTATCTCTTCTTAAGACAGAATTTTCAGTCTTTCTTTCCTCTGCTAAGAATGCAGAATCCTTTGTCCTCAGGGCTTGAACAGGGTAACAAGAGGTACTTCAAGCCAAGGACACCAGCAGGTTCTCAATCGCCAGAGCAACTGGAGACATGCAGGTTGACCAGAGACATCATTTACTAGGGCCTCCAAACCACAACAAATGAAGGGGTAGGGGTCATTGGGGGTCCTTCAGAGATGTGGTTCTGGAACCACTCCCAACAGTCTTTCTCCAGACTTCATCCTGGTCAATGTGTATGAAACCTGTGCCGCCATCTCCTTTATAACAGAGCACCTCCGCTGGGGCGGAGCCAAGATGGCGGCTGGTAAGCAGAGAATAATGTGAGCTCCCTATGGAGACCCTCCAAAAACTTATAAAAAATGGCTCTGAACCAATTATAGAACGGCTGAACCCACAAAACAGCAGAGGGAAGCAGGGTTCCAGCCCAGGACAGCCTGGATGGTCTCTGGGTGAGGTCTGTCCTGCACGGAGCTGGGAGCTGGGAACGGAGTGGAGCAGAGCCCAGCTTGAGCGGCGTGGACCATCCAGACCCAGAAGCCGGGCGGAGGGGGCCCTAGCGCCCTGATTCAGTGAGCTGCGGCAGTTACGAGACTTCTCAACCCACAAACACCAAAGACTGCGGAGAAGGTTAGTGGGAAAAGCTGCAGGAGTAGAAGGAGTTCGCGGTTCGGCTTCCAGCCCCGGGGGCAGCGGAGGTGGGGCAGCTACAGCTGTTGTTACTTCCGGCTCCAGGCCCACCTGGTGGGAGGAATTAAGTGGCGGATCAGAGCAGGGGTGCAACAGCCTGCTGAAGATCTGAGCCCAGTTCGGGTTGGGGGCTGGGGAAGGAGCAGTGCTGGGGTGGCAGAGCTGGCACCTCCCCCCCCAAACGTGGAACATAGAACTCTGTAATCTACAAGCAGTCGTACCCCACTGAAAAACTCAAGGGTCAAGTTAGTTGGCTGGGAATATGGCCAGGCAGCGAAAACGCACCGAGATTCAGTCTCAGACTTTGCATTCTTTCTTTGCTGACAAAGAAGACCAAAATATACAGACAGAAGAAATTAATAAAGTCAAAGAGCCTACAACAGAAACCTCCAAGAAAAACAGGAACTGGTCCCAGGCCATGGAAGAGCTCAAAAAGGAGTTGGAAAAGCAAGTTAGAGAAGTAGAGGAAAAATTGGGAAGAGAAATGAGAAGGATGCGAGAAAACCATGAAAAACAAGTCAATGACTTGCTAAAGGAGACCCAAAAAAATACTGAAAAATATGCTGAAGAAAACAACACCTTAAAAAACAGACTAACTCAAATGGCAAAAGAGCTCCAAAAAGCCAATGAGGAGAAGAATGCCTTGAAAGGCAGAATTAGCCAAATGGAAAAGGAGGTCCAAAAGACCACTGAAGAAAATACTACTTTAAAAATTAGAATGGAGCAAGTGGAAGCTAATGACTTTATGAGAAATCAGGATATTATAAAACAGAACCAAAGGAATGAAAAAATGGAAGACAATGTGAAATATCTCCTTGGAAAAACCACTGACCTGGAAAATAGATCCAGGAGAGATAATTTAAAAATTATTGGACTACCTGAAAGCCATGATCAAAAAAAGAGCCTAGATACCATCTTTCAGGAAATTATCAAGGAGAACTGCCCTGATATTCTAGAGCCACAGGGCAAAATAGAAATTGAAAGAATCCATCGATCACCTCCTCAAATAGATCCCAAAAAGAAATCTCCTAGGAATATTGTCACCAAATTTCAGAGCTCCCAGATCAAGGAGAAAATATTGCAAGCAGCCAGAAAGAAACAATTTGAGTATTGTGGAAACCCAATCAGAATAACCCAAGATCTGGCAGCTTCTACATTAAGAGATCGAAGGGCTTGGAATGCAATATTCCAGAGGTCAATGGAGCTAGGATTAAAACCTAGAATCACCTACCCAGCAAAACTGAGTATCCTGATCCAAGGCAAAATATGGATTTTCAATAAAATAGAGGACTTTCAAGCTTTCTCAGTGAAAAGACCAGAACTGAATAGAAAATTTGACTTTCAAACACAAGAATCAAGAGAAGCATGAAAAGGTAATCAAGAAACAGAAATTGCAAGGGACTTACTAAAGTTGAACTGTTTTGTTTACATTCCTACATGGAAAGATGATGTGTATGATTCATGAGCCCTCAGTATTAGAGTAGTTGAAGGGAATATGCATATATATATATATGTGTTTATGTATATATATAAGTGAATGTGTATGTATGTATGTATCTATGTGTATATGTATGCATGTGTATGTAGGTATATATATATATGTGTGCTTTTATGTGTGTATATACATATATATATATGTAAAAGAGAGAGAACAGATACAGGGTGAGTTGAAGATGAAGGGAAGACATGTAAAAGAAATAAAATGAAATTAAGGGATGAGAGAGCAACATACTGAGAGAGGGAGATAGGGAGAGATAGAATGGGGTGGATTATCTTGCATAAAGGTGGCAAGAGGAAACAGTTCTGTGGGAGGAGGGGAGAGGACAGGTGAGGGGGGAATGAGTGAACCTTGCTCTTATCAGATTCGGCCTGAGGAGGGAATACCATACATACTCAGTTGGGTATCTTACCCCACAGGAAAGAAGAGGGAGGAAGATAAAAAAAAAATAAAAGGGGGGGGGATGATGGAGGGGAGGGCAGATGGGGGTGGAGGTAATCAAAACAAACACTTTGGAAAGGGGACAGGGTCAAGGGAGAAAATTCAATAAAGTGGGATGGGTTGGGAAGGAGCAAAATGTAGTTAGCCTTTCACAACATGAGTATTGTGGAAGGGTTATACATAATGATACATGTGTGGCCTAGGTTGAAGTGCTCGACTTCTTAGGGAGGGTGGGTGGGAATGGAAGAGGGGAGAGAATTTGGAACTCAAAGTTTTAAAAACAGATGTTCAAAAACAAAAAAAAGTTTTTGCATGCAACTGAAAAATAAGATACACAGGCAATGGGGCGTAGAAATTTATCTTGCCCTACAAGAAAGGAAGGGAAAAGGGGATGAGAAGGGAGGGAGGTGATAGAGGGGAGGGCTGACTGGGGAACAGGGCAACCAGAATATATGCCATCTTGGAGTGGGGGGGAGGGTAGAAATGGGGAGAAAATTTGTAATTCAAACTGTTGTGAAAATCAATGCTGAAAACCAAATATATTAAATAAATAAATTATTTAAAAAAAAAATAACAGAGCACCTCCTCATGTCTCCAAAGTCTTCAGGTGTCTTGTGGAGATATGGAACCCAATTGAGGTTTTTGCCAAAGATGGAATGAATGGATGAAACACCCCAGGGCCAATATGCATCTGATCCCTGGCTCTGATTTTAAAAGCAGGGAATAATATCTTTAAAAATAAAATTGAAATGGGGAGGAGGGGGAGAAGGGATCCAAAGAAAGACAAACAAAACTCTTGAAAGCCAACGATAATCATGCAAAGAAATTAACTTTACATCATTTTCATTTCCCAATATATTGCCTCCTCTTCCCTTTCTCAGAGAGTCATTTCTCATAATTAATAAAAAAAGAAAGGAGGGTCAAAAGCAGTTCCATAAACCTAACTAACATCAACCTAACATCAACTAAGTCTGACAATACATGCAGTGTTCCATTCTCATAGTCCCCTACCTTCAAACAAGGGAAAGACGGACATTTTCTCATCTCTTCTCCATGGATATTCTTAGTCATTATAATTATACAGAATTCAGTTTGGAGTTGTGGTTGTTGTGATTGTGGCTGATGGTCTTTTCTCCAATGAAATCACTGTATGCATTACAT
Organism: Trichosurus vulpecula; assembly: GCF_011100635.1. Classification (NCBI taxonomy): domain Eukaryota; kingdom Metazoa; phylum Chordata; class Mammalia; order Diprotodontia; family Phalangeridae; genus Trichosurus; species Trichosurus vulpecula. The sequence goes on along the minus strand of NC_050581.1, from coordinate 206,229,864 downwards.
AGGCTTCTTTTCTAGTTTGTGCTTTACTTTGCATCAGTTCATTTAAATCTTTTCATTGACTTCAGTGTTCTTCGGATTCATCTTTTCTGGCCCTGTGATATCACATTCATGTGCCCCAATTTGGTTAGACATTCTCCAATCAATGGGTATCCACTTTGTTTCCAAGTCATTGCCCTCATAAAATGTGGTGCATAAAATATTTTGGAGTAAGTGGGATCTTTCTATCTTTGACCTTTGATGAATATGTGAAGTGGTGGGATCTCTAGTTCAAAATGTGTGAAAATTGATTTCTTTGCATGATTATCATTGTCTTTCAAGAGTTTTGTCTTTCTTTGGATCCTTTCTCCCCCTCCTCTCCATGCTTCTTACAGAGTCTCTCTTAAGTAAGAATTTAAATAATTTCTGACTGACAAAAATGGTTGGACCAACCAACAAATCAAAATATGAAAGATCACTCCCAATCATTAATAGTAAAAACAATGCAACTCACAACAACTCAGAAGTTTCCCACCTGCCATGCCATTAGTAGCGATGACAACAGAAGATGGGAGTGATAAGTGTTAGATGGGTGTTGGAAATACAGGCATTATGACTTCTCAAAAATTCATTCAACTTAGAACTGTACTGATACAGCTTCAATCTCTGTATCAGTTCAGCTAAATTCAATTGAATTTATATTTCCTAAGCACCATCCACATGCCAGGACTGTGCTAAATGCTGCATATATAAAGGCCAAAATGAGACAGTCTATGCCCTTGTAGTAGCCATTGGATTTGAAGATCTTTCCCACCCATTAATAGGCTGTATGACCTGCTTATGTCACAGAAAGTTTAAGACACATCTGGTGGGAGGAGCTTCCTGACAGGAAAAAGAAGTTATGTCGCAGGAAATGCTGAGAGAAAGAGACACACACACCCATGGCTGCTGGTGACTGCTAATGGCTGCCCTCGTGATTGTTAGAACTGAACAGGCCTACTTAGCTATACTCTGAGTTTTGTTTTGGGGAGGACCCCAGCAGGGGGTCAGAGAGGTTTTGGGATGGTGAGGCTCCAGGTTGTGATATTATGTATGAAATGTTTTACTGCTCTGATAGACTGGATAAATGGCTTGTGGGATATGGTTCTCTGGCATCTGAATAAATGATTTACTTCTTCTACCTTCTATGTGGAGGGTCTCGTATACTTTGCAATATATAACCACATGGGCATTTTGACAATTATCATCTATGTTGTTATTATTGACTTACTGCTACAGCCCTCTAGGTCCTTATTTGGTGTTTCAACATCATGCTAGAGTTAAACAGATCATCAAGGACAAAGCAATTTGAGAAGGGAGAGAGAAATAAGAACTGAAGGCTTTTGGAAGGATTCAAGAAAATAATGGCACCTGAACTAAGGATGAAGGCAAAAAGGGCATGAAAAGTCAGGGAGGAAAAGTGTGGGGGGTGGAGCCAAAATGGCCCCATGAAAACAACTTGTTACCGGAGCTTTCTCACAAGGTCTGTCAGATTCCTATAAAAAAGTGAATTTGAGGAGATTTGAGAGAGTCAGAAACTGCGAGCAGTCTGAGTGGGGCAAATTTCCAAGCCGAGAGAGTCTGAAAGGCCGAAGGCAAGAATCTGTAGGCTCGGAGAGTGCTCGGTGTGCGTAGCTGCTCCAGACCAAAGTGGAAGTGGCCAACCGGGAAATCCATGTGGGAGACAGGCTGGGAGAAAGCTGGGCGCCCGAAACTGGCGGAGATCCCTGGGCCTCCCAACACAGGACGGCAGTCTGTGGAAGTGACAAGAGGCAGCGCAATGCCACCGGCTGTGAAATACCGACTCCTGAGGCTTGCAGCCCAGAAACTCGGATTCTTGAACTTCTGGGAGACATAATGGCCAGGTAAACGGCTCTAATCACTCCCCCCCCCCCCTCACCCAGAGAATTCCTGGGGGGAAAAAAGAATGCTGGAACAGAGGAGAAAGAAGTGGGGCTTCAGTGGTCAAATAGTAGAAGTTCGTTAGTCCCAGAGGGGCAGAGTCGGCAGGGGTCAACACCAGTAGCCCAGACGTAATCTTGCTCCCCCAGGGGAAGTGCCAGACATCAGCTCAAACAACAAACAGCTGAGACCATTGATGAACAGCAACAGTGCTGGAGAGCACCCATAGGGAGTGAGACGTCAGGGAGCCAGACCCCTCCCCCACACCTCAGGAAACTGAAGGCTATAATTCTAGACTCACAATCCCCAGAATAAGAAAGCTGGGACAGAGATCCCTGAGCCCCAAAGGCAGAATTTGTTCTAAAGCCAGGGAAAGGCAAACCAACATGAAGAAGAACACAAAAAAACCGAGGACAATTGATTCCTTTTATGGAGACAGGAATGATCAAAATACCAATTTGGAAGAGGACAACAGTGACACTATAGACCCATCTGATACCTCAAAAGATAATGTGAACTGGTCTCCAACCCAAAAAGCATTGCTGGAAGAGCTAAAGGAAGATTTTAAAAACCAAATTAGGGAGGTAAAAGAAAACATGGAAAAAATGGAAAAGTCCCTAAAGAATAAGATTGGAGAAATGGCCATGGAGATTCAGAATCTAAATAGAGAAAATCACACCCTGAGAGGTAAACTCAATGAATTGGAAAAGGAGACTCAAAAGCAAAATGAAAACACTAATAAATTAAAAATTAGACTTGAGCAAGTGGAAGCTAATGAATCTATGAGGCACCAAGAAGTAGTAAAGCAAAATGTTAAGAATGAAATAGAACCAAAATTTTTTTTTACTGAGCTGGACAAAATAATAACAAAATTCATTTGGAAAAACAAGAGGTCTAGAGTATCTAGGATATTAATGAAAAGACATGCTAGGGATGGTGGTTTAGCCACACCAGATATTAAACTGTACTACACAGCAGCAGTCATCAAAACTGCCTGGTACTGGTTAAGAAACAGGGGTGTGGATCAGTGGTATAGGATAGGTACACAAGTAGGTGAAATCAACAAGTTTAGCAATCTACTCTTTGATAAACCCAAAGAAGCCAGTTTCTGGGCTAATAATTCACTATTTCACAAAAACTGTTGGGAAAATTGGAAAATGGTAGGGCAAAAACTGGGCATAGACCAATATCTTACACCATATACCAAAATAAAGTCAAAATGGGTTCATGATTTAGGAGTAAAAGTTGATACTCTAAGTAATTTGGGAAAGCAAGGAATAGTTTACTTATCAGATTTGTGGAAAAGTAAAGAATTCATGACCCAACAAGAGATAGAGAGCATTACAAAATGCAAAGTGGATAATTTTGATTATGTCAAATTGAAATGTTTTTGTACAAAAAAAGCCAATGCAACAAGAATTAGGAGGGAAGCAGAAAATTGGGAGAAAATCTTTGCAACTAGTATCTCTGATAAAGGCCTCATCTCTAAAATATACAGGGAGCTAAGCCAAATATATAGGAATACAAGCCATTCCCCAATTGAGAAATGGTCAAAGGATATGAACAGGCAGTTTTCAGAGGAAGAAATTAAAGCTATCTACAGGCATATGGAAAAATGCTCTGGATCGCTGCTGATTAGAGAAATGCAAATCAAAACAACTCTTAGATACCACATCTCTCCTGTCAGATTGGCTAAAATAACAAATCAGGAGAATGATAAATGCTGGAAAGGATGTGGGGAAATTGGAACATTGTTGCATTGTTGGTGGAGTTGCGAGCTGATCCAGCCATTTTGGAGGGCGGTGTGGAACTATGCCCAAAGGGCTATAGAAATGTTCATACCCTTTGACCCAGTAATACCACTTCTAGGGTTGTATCCCAAAGAAATCACGCAAGCGGGAAAAGGACCCATATGTACAAGAATATTTATAGCAGCTCTCTTTGTGGTAGCCAAGAATTGGAAAGCAAAGGGATGCCCATCAATTGGGGAATGGCTGAACAAGCTGTGGTATATGAAGGTGATGGAATACTATTGTGCCATAAGAAATGGGGATGATGCAGACTTCATAACAACCTGGAAAAACCTACACGACATAATGCTGAGTGAGCGGAGCAGAGCCAGGAGAACGTTGTGCACAGCCACAGATATGTGGATTCCGTGAGGACCAACCCTGACATACTGCGCTTCTCTCAGCAACCTAAAGGGGCAAGGACAACTCCAGGGGACTCACGATGGAGAATGCTATCTTCATTCAGAGAAAGAACTGCGAAGTTTGAATACAGACTGAGGCACACTACTACATGCTCGCCTTTTCTGCTTCTCTTTTGTTTTTGGTTTTGGGGTTTTTTTTTTTTGTTTTTTTTTTTTTTGGTTCTGTTTCTTCTTTCTCATGATTCATTCCATCGGTCAAAATTCTTCTCAACGACTTGACTAGAGCATAAATTAATTCAATGCGAAGTTATACATGACAGTTATATGAGACTTCATGCCGTCTTGGGGAGGGAGGGGGGAGGGAGGGGAGAAAAACTGGAACTCAAAACTATGTAGAACTGTGTGTGGTAAACTAAAAATAAATAAAAAATAAATTTAAAAAAAAAATGTGAAATATCTGATTGGGAAAACAATTGACCTGGAAAAAAGATCCAGGAGAGACAATTTAAGAGTTATTAGTCTACCGGAAATCCATGATGAAAAAAGGAGCCTTGGCAGTATCTTCGAAGAAATGATCAAAGACAGCTGCCTAGAGGTCCTAGAACCAGAGGGCAAAATAGTCATTGAAAGAATTCACTGATCACCCCCTGAAAGAGATCCCAAACTGAAAACACCAAGAAATATTATAGCCAAATTTCAGAACTATAAACTCAAGGAGATAATACTGCAGGCAGCCAAAAAGAAGAAATTCAGATATCTTGGAACTACAGTCAGGATCACGCAGGACCTCTCAGCTTTCACATTAAAAGACAGGAGAAATTGGAATAGGATATTCCAAAGGGCAAAAGAACTAGGACTACAACCAAGGATCAACTACCCAGCAAAACTAAGCATACTTTTTCAGGGAAGGAGATGGACATTCAATTAAATAAGGGAATTCCAGACCTTCCTGATGAAAAGGCCAGAACTCAATGGAAAATTTGATCTCCAAATACAAAACTCAAGAGGGACATAAAAAGGTAACCAGGGGGAAAAACCCAACAAACCTTAATAACCAATATATGTCAGTCTTGAGAATGGTACAGCTATTATGACAATTGAAAGGGATACACATAGATTGTGAATGCCTGTATAAATTAACTGATGTAAAGATAAAAAACATAAGTAAGAGATGTAAAGGGAGGGCTATGAGAGAAGAGGTAAGGAGGTAGTAGAAAAGGGTAAATTATACCAAATGAAGTGGCACAAAAACATATTATAGTAGAGGGAAAGAAGGGAGGGAGAAGAGCAGTATTTGAGCTTTACTGTCATCTGATCTGGTTCAAGAAGGGAATAACATACCCTGATATGTGTTGAAATCTAACTTGTCCTACGGGAAGTAGGAGGGGAAGGGGGGAACAAAAGGGAGGGGGGTGGTCAGAAGGGAGGGGAGAAGTAGCAAGTGGGAAACGGTAAGACAAAGGGAGGGGAATAAAGAGGGAGGGTTAACTGAGGAAGGCAGCGGTCAAAAGCAAAACTTTGTTGAGGAGGAGAGGTAAAGGAAGAAATAAAAGCATAAACAGGGGGAAATAGGATGGAGAAAAAGACACAGATAGAAATCATAACTCTCAATGTGAATGGGATGAACACTCTCCTAAAACAGAAGAGGATAGCAGAATGGATTAAAAACTATAATCCTACAATATGCTGTTTACAAGAAACACATTTGAAACAGGGGGATACACACAGGGTAAAGGTAAAAGGCTGGAGTAAAATACATTACACCTCAGCTAAAGTAAAAAAAGCAGGTGTAGCAATCCTAATCTCAGACAAAGAAAAGGTAAAGATAGATTTAATTGAAAGAGATAAGGAAGGACATTATATCCTGCTTAAAGGCATCATAAACAATGAAGCAATATCATTGTTTAACATATATGCACCAAGTGGTAAGGCATACAAATTCTTAGAGGAGAGGTTAAGGGAGTTACGGGAAGAAATAGACAGTAAAATTGTAATATTGGGAGACCTCAACCTCCCACTTTCTGAACTTGATAAATCAAACCTCAAAATAAATAAGAAACAAGTTAACGAGGTAAACAGAATTTTAGAAAAGGCAGGTATGATAGACCTCTGGAGAAAAGTGAATGGGGATAAAAAGGAATATACTTTCTTCTCAGTGGTACATGGCACATACTCAAAAATTGACCATATACTAGGGCATAAAAACCTCACAATGCTGTGGAGAAAGGCAGAAGTAGTCAAAACACACTTTTCAGATCATGATGCAATAAGAATTATTTGTAACAAAGAACCATGGAAAAATAAGCTAAAAATTAATTGGAAACTAAATAATCTAATTCTAAAGAATGAGTGGGCCAAAGAACAAATCAGAGAAACAATTAATACCTTCATTCAAGAGAATGACAATAATGAAACAACATACCAAACTTATGGGATGAAGCAAAAGCAGTTCTTAGGGGAAGTTTTATATCCCTCAATGCTTACATGAATAAAATAGGGAAAAAGGAGTTCAATGATCTGGGCATACAGCTGAAAAAGCTAGAAAAAGAGCAAATTGAAAACTCCCTATTAAATACCAAATTGGAAATACTGAAAATCAAAGGAGAGATTAATAAAATTGAAACAAAGAAAGCTATTGAATTAATAAATAAAACAAGAGCTGGTTTTATGAAAAAGCCAATAAGATTGAGAAACCTTTGGTCAATCTGAAGAAAAAAAAGAAAGAAGAAAATCAAATTACCAGTATCAAAAATGAAAAGGGTGAGTTCACCTCTAATGAAGAGGAAATCAAAACAATAATTAGGAATTATTTTGCCCAATTGTATGCCCATACATTTGACAACCGTAGAGATATGGATGAATGTCTACAAAAACATAAACTGCCCAGGTTAACAGAAAAGGAAGTAAAATTTCTAAATAGCTGCATCTCAGAAAAAGAAATTGAGCATGCCATCAATGAACTGCCTAGGAAAAACTCTACAGGGCCAGATGGTTTTAATTGTGAGTTCTATCAAACATTTAAAGAACAACTAATTCCAATACTTTGTAGACTATTTGGGAAAATAGGTGAAGAAGGAGTCCTAGCAAATTCTTTTTATGACACAAATATGGTACTAATACCCAAACCAGGTAGAGTCAAAACAGAGAAAGAAAATTATAGACCAATTTCTCTAATGAATATTAATGCAAAAATTTTAAATAAAATACTAGCAAAAAGATTGCAGCAACTCATCAGGAGAATAATACACTAGGACCAGGTAGGATTTATTCCAGGAATGCAAGGCTGGTTCAATGTTAGGAAATCTATTAGCATAATTGACCGTATCAACAACAAAACTAGCAGATCATCTCAATAGACGCAGAAAAAGCCTTTGACAAAATACAACACCCATTCCTATTAAAAACACTAGAAAGCATAGGAAGAAATGGAACCTTCCTTAAAATGGCTGAACAAGCTGTGGTATATTAAGGTAATGGAATACTATTGTGCCATAAGAAATGGGGATGATACGGACTTCATAACAACCTGGAAAAACCTACACGACATAATGCTGAGCGAGCGGAGCAGAGCCAGGAGAACATTGTACACAACCACAGATATATGGATTCCGTGAGGACCAACCCTGACAGACTTCGCTCTTCTTAGCAATGCGAGGTGCAAGGACAACTCCAGGGGACTCAAGATGGAGAATGCTATCTACATCCAGAGAAAGAACTGTGAGGTTTGAATGCAGATTGAGGCACACTACATGCTCGCATCTTTTTCTTCTCTTTTGTTTTCATTTTTGGGGTTTTTTTTGGTTCTATTTCTTCTTTCTCACGATTCATTCCATTGGTCATCATTCTTCTCCACAACTTGACTAGTGTATAAATTAATTCAATGCTAAGTTATACGTGGTAGTTATATGAGATTCCATGCCATCTTGGGGAGGGAAGGGGGAGGGAGGGGAGAAAATCTGGAACTCAAAATAATGTAGAACCGTGTGTTGTAAACTAAAGATAAAAAAAAGAAATAATAAAAAAATAAAAAAAGACATTCATTTTTGAAGCCAAAAAAAAAAATTATAAATAGCATCTACCTAAAACCATCAACAAGCATTAGTTGTAATGGAGATAAGCTAGATTCATTCCCAATAAGATCAGGAGTGAAACAAGGATGTCCATTATCACCCCTACTTTCCAATTTGGTACTAGAAACGTTAGCTGTAGCAATAAGAGAAGAAAAAGAAATTGAAGGAATTAGAATAGGAAAAGAAGAAACTAAATTATCACTTTTTGCAGATGATATGATGATTTATTTAGAGAATCCTAGAGAATCAAGTAAAAAACTACTTGAAATAATAAACAACTTTAGCAAAGTTGCAGGATATAAAATAAACCCACATAACTCCTCAGCATTCCTATACATTACTAACACAGCCCAACAGCAAGAGATAGAAAGAGAAATTCCATTCAAAGTTACTGTAGACACTACAAAATATTTGGGAGTCTATTTGGCAAGAAAAACCCAGGGCCTATATGAACATAACTATGAAACACTTTTCACACGAATAAAGTCAGATCTAAATAAATGGAAAAATATCAATTGCTCATGGCTAATATAATAAAAATGGCAATTACACCTAAATTAATCTATCTATTCAGTGCCATACCAATCCAACTACCAAAAAATTATTTTAATGAACTGGACAAAATTATAACAAAATTCATCTGGAAAAAAACAAGAGGTCTAGAATATCTAGGGTATTAATGAAAAGAAATGCTATAGAAGGTGGCCTAGCCATACCAGATATTAAAATGTACTACAGAGCAGCAGTCATCAAAACTACCTTGTACTGGCTAAGAAACAGAGGTGTGGTTCAGTGAAATAGGATAGGAATACAAGATGGAGAAGTGAACAAATATAGCAATCTACTCTTTGATAAACCCAAAGAGGCCAGCTTCTGGGCTAGTAATTCACTATTTCACAAAAACTGTTGGGAAAATTGGAAAATGGTAGAGCAGAAACTGGGCATAGACCAATATCTTACACCATATACCAAAATAAAGTCAAAATGGGTTCACGATTTAGGAGTAAAGGCTGATACTATAAGTAATTTGGGAGAGCAAGGAATAGTTTATTTATCGGATTTATGGAAAAGAAAAGAATTCAGTACCCAACAGGAGATAGAGAGCATTACAAAATGCAAAATGGATAATTTTGATTATGTTAAATTGAAATGTTTTTGTACAAAAAAAGCCAATGCAACCAAAATTAGGAGGGAAGTAGAAAATTGGGAGAAAATCTTTACAACTAGTGTCTCTGATAAAGGCCTCATTTCTAAAATATACAGGGAACTGAGCCAAATATATAGGAATACAAGTCATTCCCCAATTGAGAAATGGTCAAAGGATATGAACAGGCAGTGTTCAGAGGAAGAAATTAAAGCTATCTGTAGGCATATGAAAAAATGCTCTAAATCACTACTGATTAGAGAAATGCAAATCAAAACAACTCTTAGATACCACATCTCTCCTGTCAGATTGGCTAAAATGACAAAACAGGAAAATGATAAATGCTGGAGAGGATGTGGGAAAATTGGAACATTGTTACATTGCTGGTGGAGTTGTGAGATGATCCAGCCATTTCGGAGAGTAATTTGGAACTACGTCCAAAGGGCCACAGGAATGTTCATACCCTTTGACCCAGCAATACCACTTCTAGGGTTGTATCCCAAAGAAATCACACAAGCGGGAAAAGGACCCATATGTACAAAAATATTTGTAGCGCCTCTTTTTGTGGTAGCCAAGAATTGGAAATCAAAGGGATGCCCATCAATTGGCGAAGGGCTGAACAAGCTGTAGTATTTGAAAGTAATGGAATACTATTGTGCCATAAGAAATGGGGATGATACGGACTTCATAACAACCTGGAAAAACCTACACCACATAATGCTGAGTGAGCAGACCAGAGCCAGGAGAACATTGTACACAACCACAGATATATGGATTCCGTGAGGACCAACCCTGACAGACTTCACTCTTGTCAGTAACACAAGGTACAAAGACAACTCCAAAGGACTCACGATGGAGAATGCTATCTACCTCCAGAGAAAGAACTATGAAATTTGAATGCTGATTGAGGCACGCTTCATGCTCGCCTTTTTCTCTTCTCTTTTGTTTTTGTTTTTGGGTTGTTTTTTTTGTTCTGTTTCTTCTTTCTCATGATTCATTCCATTGGTCATAATTCTTCTCCACAGCTTGACTAGTGTATAAATTAATTCAATATGAAAAAAAAAGAAAAGGCAGGGAGACAGTGTTATAGAAGCGTGATGGGAAGCCTCTGCAAAGTCCTAGAGAGGGAAGATAGAATGCCATGTTAAGGTCATGTTTGCATTGAGGTCCTCCACTGTTGCACTGGTCACTCACTTCTCAACCCTTTAAAATCTATCTTTGTCCCAACTACCTTACTGGAACTGGTCCATTCAGGATCATCGACCACTCCTTTGCTGCTAAACTCAATGGCATTTTTCATCCTTCATATTTCTTGACCTCCCAGAAGGACTTAGTGCTGTAAGTACTAAACAGTAACTGTTTCTCTTTTGGCCAGGAACCCTGAGGGTCCCCCCACCTCCCCGTTTGATTTCTTTCTTTTTTTTCGGTTTTGATTAAAGGGGCCATCCCTTGATTAACTTTTTAAAGAGGCCTATTCACTGAATGGGTGTTACCTCACTCAAAGTGAGAACCTGAAAGGACCTTAGCCTGATAGGGCCAGGGTCTCCCAGTGCATCCTGGGCCATCTCCAGTCATCCTAGTGCATATCAGGCCACTGGACCCAGATGACTCTGGAAGAGAAAGTGGGGCAGGTGACCATGCACAGCCCTCCCTCACTCAAATCAAAGTCAACTGGAAGTCATGTAATCATTTCCCTGATGTCATGGTCCTCTTGGAAAACCAAGGACAAATACATCTCCTATTTCTGGTCTAGACAGTCCCCTGTCCTGTGTTCTCGCTCTGTCCTGTGCTATGGCTCTGCTCAGATCCCAGAGCTCCTGTTGGCCTCAGGTCTTATGGAAAGCACTGACATGGTACACATGTGCTTCCCTGGTCACAGTTACCTTGGTCTCCTTGCTCAGGGTTACCTACCAGGAGGTGACTTCATTCCTTGCTATACTTCAAACAATCCAGGCCCCAAATTCTGCTAGCTATAGGCTCTATTTATGAGCGATCTAACCATACACTTCCCCACCTTGTCACCTCCCCAGTTAGGTTTCTGGCAGACTTTTTGTGCAGCCTTGGATTTGGCTGTGCATTTTTCCTTTGTCTGTACTGATCATCATTACATGGGATGACCTTTAACATTTTTGATGGGAAGATTCCTAGGGAGCTGGGTTCACTTGTAACCTCCCATATCTCCATCTTAATGGGAGGTAACAATTAACTCTTAGATATGAAGCAACTATCCCTCTTTTTTCTTAAGTTGCCAGTCTAAGGAGCCTTTGGAGCATGCCCAGGTCACATGATATCAGGCACCTCTAAGGGGGCTTACCTGGGCATATCTAGATCTCCTAAGATGGAGGTACTCTTTGCCCCATACTACAGGGGTGGGTGGAACCTCCTTTGATTGGCTGCATAATGGGAACAAGCTGAGTCTTTAAAACTGGTGGGAATAAGACAGTCTCCTTCTGGCTCAAGCTTCCTTATGCTCCTTCCTGCTGTTTGAAGAGGGTGAAGATCTCAGGTCACCTACAAGGTGGGTGCCATGAGCTGCCCCAGGGAATGGGTAAGGACCTCCTTCCCCTGATCTTCCTCCTTTACCCTACCTTTAAGAAATAGACCTGAGGATTGTTTTTCTGTTCTATAGATTGTCTTTCTCAGTCTCAGTGCTAATTCCCACTGGACCCAGGAGTTTATGCCATAGCAACCTAGAAGCCAGGATTCTGGGTGGAATGGTGCACCTAGCCAGCCCAGGGGGAGGCCTGGAGAAGCCAGGGTGCCTGAGACTTGAGCTCAAGTATTTGTGTGTGTGTGTGGATTTTGACTCAGAACTTGGGCCTATGTGCTTTATATAAACTGAACTAAGCATAAATGTAATCTCCTTCTTCTCCCCAGAGACTGAGACATTGCAAGGGGGAGGGAATTAAGCCCCATGCATTGAGGGAGTAAGTTTATATATTTGAGATCAGACCTTTGAAGTAAATGTTTCTTTGTAAAACCTAACATGTCTGTTACTGGCTCAATGGAACTGGAATTCACAAGACCTACCCTTACACTTAGAGGAACTTCATCTGTGGAGGCTGAGGCCATTTGTAGAGTACTGAGGTACAGTCTAATCCTCTTATGGAGGCCAGATAACCCTGGGTAGGAGTGAAGCTTGACACAAGTGGCTTGCTGGGCAGTGTTATACCAGGAACTGTTATCAAGCTCACTGGGATAGGGTTTACAGACTCTATTCATTTCATTTGTGCACTTACACTTCAACCACTGGCCTGTCTTTCCTCAGTTTTCTGTTCTCCTTCAAATGTCCCAGATTATGGCCCAGCAATTACAAACCACGAGTTCTCATGGTACCTGAAAATATCCTGCAAGTCGCCTGAGACAAGCAGCAGTTTGAATGTGGGGTCATTAGGTGACTACAGTGTTAGTGTCAGTGTGCTTTCACTGTTGACAGGGGAACTTAGACCAGCCAACCTTAACCAGATGAAACTGTTTAGAACTGGCTTCCCATCTTTAGGTCATTCTTTGTTCATTGAGTGCTGGGTTTTGGGCTAGATGCAGGTGGGTCAGAACTCTTTCATTATATACATAATTCTGTGGTTTTTGAGAATGGAATCTGCTCCAAAGAAGCTCCAGAACTTCTATAGTTCAACCCTCCTTCCCCCACTTCAAAGACTGTTGGACACTTGTGGTAGCTGTGGGAGAGGCAAGTCAAACATCTCAGGGATTATTCAAAGCCAGAATGAAACATGCTTAGTCACAACAAAGCACAAAGAAAATGCATTTTAAAATAAAACGTCAGGTCAAGGAGTCACAGACTATTGCCCAGAAATGGCCAAATTAATTAGAAAAGAAAAACAAGTTCCTTCAGGGGAATCTCACAGCTTTGGGGCTTGTCCTCCTACATGCAGCTACGTGGGCTTCTTAAAGTTGGAGAAGAAGCTTAGGAGGAAATAGCTCCTAACTATAGCTCTGAAGGAAAGAATGCTTGCTGGTAGGCAAGGCAAAGGCAGGAGTCCTGAAGATGGAAAAAAAAGACATTTTCACTGATGAAATTCATGTTTTCTTTGAAGGCTTTACAAAGCTACTGTAAGAAGTTCAGGTGGACTTGAAGGATTTGAGCATCTCATCAAACTGTGGGCCACCACTGTGCTAATTCTGATTAAAGATCTTCTCTGCCGATTTAATAGGCCTCAGGTGGAGCTACTTAAGAGAAGCTTGATTAGGGGAGGCTTATTTGTAGGCAGGCCCACACCCTTTGTTGATTAAGGTACTAAGCTCCAGGCCCACATCCTTTTGCTAAGTAGGTACTAAACCTCAGGGCCCTAAACAGGGTATATATACCCAAAGAGTAGCCATTAAGCTGAGACTAGAGAGCTGTGAGAAGAAGAAGAAAATAAGAGAGAAGTGCAAGAGAGATGGACAACTTGGAGAGACAGAGAGACAGAGAAAGAACTGGAAGGGCTCTGAGAACTGCAGTAGGAGAGGACACAGGCAAGCAGACAGATAGGATTCGTGAGCGAGTGTTTATGGGAAGGCCCCAGCAGAGGGGAAGGTTACAGGATGGCTTGACTTCTTGCCATGATATTTTGTTTTAATTTCCTTGCTATCACATTGAAGTGGACTTACTGGTTTTGGAATACAATTGTTGCTATGTTGAATTGGAATTATTGGTTTTGGGACTTGATCCTCTGGTGTCTGAATAAATGTTTTATTTCTTCTGCCTTCGCACAGTCTCTTATATTTTGAAATTCTGAACTATACAGGCATATTCATAATCACCATTGGCATTGTGGATCTTGACTTACTGATACAGCTACCCATCCAAAAATAAAAATGTTTGGGGGATTTTTATTTCCTGTAGGCCTGGATGTCTTGTCCCTATTGAAGAAAAGATGAACTCAGGTAAGCTTGTTGATATAGAATGAAAAGTAGAATGGGATACAACAGCACAGCTTTGTACTAGGCCACCTGTCATCAGTGGTTAAGAAATGTATTCCAAATGGAGATAAAATATGTGTTAGTGGCCTGAGAACTCATTTGATTTAAACCCCATTGAAAATCTGTGGACTATAATTAAGGTTTTGACTTCAGGAAAATGGACTCTTCCTCAGACAAACACTTTTTATCCAATGTGGTTGGGTTTCATAATGAAGAATAAAGGAATGTATCTTAAGATCATGTGAACCTAATGTAAAAGAATATATGTTACATATTAAAAGCATATTAAAATGTGTAAAAAGTTGTAAGTTTTTTTTAATATGTCAATAAATTTAATTACTTTGTTCCAGTTAATTTGCATGTCTCTGGAATCCATCTAATTCAGGTGATTTGAAATCATCACAGCTACACTCAGCATCTATCACCCTGCTTATCTGAGTTATCAACTTTCCATTATCTTTTTTATTTTTTTAATCCAAAAATGATTTTTCTTGCTCCCTAGGGTGGTGCTGAATGATACAACAGTGGTCATCCTGGAGGGCATGTGCTCGGAGCTTCCCTGGAATCTTCCTAGGATACCAAGAACAAGATGACTCGTGAGTTAGCACATTGACTTCATAGATGCTCCTAGACATGTGGTGGGCCAGCACAAAAAGGACTCTGGGGAGCATTCCAACGTTGTGCTAGACTCCTCCCCCAACATCAGAAAAAATACAGTTGTAGTATTTATTAACAACAATGATTCTGACTATGACCAGTTCTGGCCTTCTGTTTTCCATCTGCCAAGATGTGATTTCAGAGAGAGGCAGAGGAGTCCTCTGTCTCCAACATAATGAAGAGTAATGTAGATTGTGGATACAATTAGTTAGGCTTTTATTAGTACCCCTGACTCTCATTGCCTCTTCTGTGTGTTTCCTTCCTATAGTATTGACCTTGTGGACACCAGAAGACCCCAGGAGAACTTTGAGTGCAGGTGAGAAGCAACAATGTCTAGCCAGCTGCAACAGGGTGGGAAGGATGGCACCAAAGGGAGATTTGGCACAGACACTGGAGAGAGGAAGTTTGTAGGACTGAAGATCATGTTTGATTAGATAGCGCTTGGTGGAGATGAAATGTAAAATGTGAGTTCATTGCCAAAATAAACAGCCTTCCCCATACTTGATTTACTTTTTTCACATTGGATCCATCTTCACTAATAATCCCCACTTTCAGAGAAAACTCTTGGCTAAGATCAAAAATAGATTTGTCCCCACAGTAGCCAAGATGAGTCTGAAAAATCCAATGAAGATAAGTATTGGGCACTCATCTTGCCCTTGTGAGAAGTCAGGTTCCCTGCAGAGCTGAATCCTGGGCAAACTGAGATGGCAGGTAAAGGACAAGGGACTGGTTGCCACAGGCCACCACACCCCAGGACCTCAGCTTTGTTGTAGGGAGAACAGGCAAAATACTGAGTAGTTCTACCTTCTCTATGTCATCTTTCATCATCATTCCATCTTCCTTGGGTGTCAGTCCAAACCCCGCTTTTTGCACTCAACATAGTTTTACAATTCACTTTTCCTCACCCCTTCCCCTGCCATCTTTAGTTTTTCCTAGTACCCCCTCCTTCTTCTTGGTCTTACTTCTTGGCCACTCTTCACTGTTCTTCCAGGAGGGATCATGTCACATTTTTATGTTCATTGTCTCTTAGCTTTCTGGTTTTCCCCTTTTGGACACGTCTTTTAAAAATCTAAGTTGCTCAAAGAATGCCCTGTGCACTCATATCTCTTTTCTTAGATAGCTTTGAGTTTCCCCTTTTCGGGATCTCTTCTCTTCTCACCTGACTTGCATTGACTTTCCCTCTGGAATTGGAATGAATGTGTGAACTCTCATTTCTCCTTCCTCTGAACACTTTGAAACTTGCTCTCCCAAAATGGAGGTTGCTACCCTCTGCCTGACCTCACTGTTCTTTTTTTATCATGTGTCCTATGATGGAATAGTCACTTCTCCACATGGTTCTTAGGATATCCACCCTAGCAACTGGCTCTTTCTTGCTGATGAGAATCAGATCCAGGGGAGAAGTCCTCCTCCTCCCTGCTCCCATCACTTTTGAGTGTTGGAAGCATAAGTCATATAAGTGAAGACATTCTTAGCAGCTCTGCTAAATATTGGCTTTCCAGCCAATATTGCTATCACTGAGGGCCTCGTCTTTACTTTCTATATAGATATATTTTATAGAAAAGGCATTGATATGGAATATTTTCCTGCCAAGATAGGGATGTACTTTGCAATGACTCACTCATTTCCTTTTTCTGTTCAACTGATCTGGGACACAATCCGATGATAACAGTGTTCCTGTCTCTGTCCATTATCCTCCACCCACATGCTCTACATCACATCTGTTCTCTGGCTTTTGCATCTCCTCACTTAAGGATATCTTCTGAATGAACAATGTCACCACATCTCTCTGTCTCTGTCACTATGTCTCGGTTTCTGTCTTTCTCTCTGTCTCTATGTTTTTCTGTCTTTCTGTCTCTGTTTCTCTCTGTCTGTCTGTCTCTCTATCTTTGTCTGTCTGTCTGTCTCTCTTTCTCTCTCTCTCTATCTTTGCCTGTCTGTCTGTCTGTCTCTCTCTTCCCTCTGTCTCTGTCTCTTTCTGTGTCTCTGTGTCTCTGTCTCTGTCTTTCTCATCTCTCTCTCCTCTCTCTGCCTCTCTCTGTGCCTCTGTCTCTCTGTGTCTCTGTCTCTCTTTCACTACACACACACACACACACACACACACACACACACACACTTGCCTCTACTCCTCCTTAGGCATTGCTTTCTAGAATCATATTTCAAACATGTGTTTCTTCTTACCAAATCAAAGTAATCACTAAAGTAGAGCGTCACAGGTCCCTCCCAGCTCTTGACCTGCTGCTCTCCCATCCTTTTCACCAGTGCCTCACTCTTATCCTTCCCCTCATGCATCTTCTCACTCTTTCCTCCTTGAATCCTTCCTCAGTTTTTGCCATTTCCCTCCAGTTTGAGTCTTTTCCCTTTGCCTCTTTCAATCTGTCCTGAAATATCCCAGATTTACATCATTAAACACAGTTATTGATTTCTTCACAATTCCCAAACCCACCAAGCTTCTTTCCTCCTTCTCCTCCTCTTCTTCCTTCTCCTTTTCCTCTTCTTTCTTCTTCTTCATGTCTGAAATGGAACGACATCAGGAAGTAGGAGATAAGTAAGGCATTTTTTCTACTTAAGATGAGGGATTAGAAGTAGAAAAGTAGAGGGTTCACTTTTCATGGAGCTGGTGGAGTGCCAGCTGACTGGCTTCCAGACCTCCAGAGTCCTCTTATGATCATGAGCTGTGACCATCTGCTCTTTACCTCCCTGGGAAGAACCACCAGGAAGCTCATTCTGGGGGCCTGCTTAGTCCCTTGGGTTGACTTTAATTCACCATCTTTTTTGGAATCTCCAAACACTGATCTCAGGTGCTATTTAATGAATGGGGGCTGTTTCAGTGAAAGCTGAGTAAGGGCCCAGGACTTGCCATTAAGGGGAAGGAATCGTGTTCTCTGATATTTGAGTTAATGCCCATTTTTGTTAACTAGCTGGTGAGCTCAGGGATTTCTGAGCTGCTTAAGTACTCCAAGGGCTTCCAGTGTCCATTACATTTAGGGTCTCTGGGGCAGAGCTCTGAATGCCCTAACCTGGTTGCATCTCTGCTTGTGTCACCTTCATGTTCTCATACGATTGTCCTGAAGAACAAAGGGGGCTGTTTTCAAAGGATTATGTGCAGGTGAAAGCTTGTCCAATAAGCTTCTTCTGGGTGTTCTCCAAGGAGGATGTAGCTAGCATTTCTATGGTGCTTTGCAGGTTTTGCCTCTTGGGAGCCCAGCCCTTGAATCTGGCTGACAGCCTGGTAGTAATGGGGGGGGGGGGAGGTTGCAGCAGCCCACCTGCTGGTTCTGCCGATTCTGCCGATAAGAAGAAGATGAAGACACCAGGGATGAACTGCATCCACCAGACATGAGGCCAAAGCTTCAGAGTGAATGTTTGGGGGTGTCTGAAAGCTAGCAGTGACATACTACATGAGCTGATCTGACCTTTGCCAGACAGTTGGCATAGTCTTGGGTTCATGCACAGGGGGCTGATGCCCCATCACCTCCCTAGAGAGAAGGAGGCAGGCTGACAGGGTGCCAACACCAGAAGAATTCATTGACTTCTCCTGGCAACCACACTAACAACCTGATGCCTTGTGCCAAAAACTTCATTGTCAGCTGAATAACAGGGAACAAATCTGGGTCTCATCTCTGGGTGGCTCTGCTAAGATGAGAGGCAGTGTGGCTGAATGGGTAGGGTGTTGGACCTGACATTGGGAAGATCTGAGTCTGAAGCCTGTTTTTGGCCAAGTCATTGCACTTCTTTTTTTTTTTTTTTTTTTTGCTTTTTTTTGGCAGAGCAATTGGGGTTAAGTGACTTGCCCAAGGTCACACAGCTAGTACATGTGTCAAGCGTCTGAGGCCAGATTTGAACTCAGGTACTCCTGACTCCAGGGCCAGTGCTCTACTCACTGCGCCACCTAGATGCCCCCCAAGTCATTGCACACTTCAGAGTGTTACAGAAACGTCCTCTGTTGTGATTGTGTTGTTGTCAGAGGCAGCAGCAAAGCCAGGAGGCCCCGGGTTCCAGTCTCACCTCTGACCCGGAATGACTGTGTGACCACCTCAGTGGCCCAGGGAGCTCTCCAGGACCAGCAGACGCAGAGAAGGTGCCCAGCTGCATCAGGAGAAGGTGAAAGGGAAGCTGCAGTCTGGGACCCTGCCCCGACCCCTCTAATTATCCTAACTCCTCAGAGGAATGTCTTCTTGGGCACATTTGGGCAGAGCTGAGCTCCGCAGGATCAGAGCTGAAGCGTCATGGGCTCAGAGTTGGGAGGAATCTCAGAGACCATCTTGTCCAACCCCTTCCTTTTACAGATGAGGAAACTGAGGCCCACATTTGTCTAGAGCCCATAGCTAGTGTCTGAAGCAGAATTTGAACCCAGATCTCCTTGACTCCAAATCCAGCACTTTCACACCTTTGTCTCTGTGCAAACTCAAAAACAAGAGCGAAGGGCCAATATCAAGGTGACTCAACACTGGACCCAGTTTCTATTCAAGCCCTTGGGTTTGTAGAGGCAGCAGGGTGTCTCAGGGGCTGGAGTCAGGAAGCTCTGAATTCAAGTCCAGTCTCAAATTCTTACTTGCTGTGTGATCCTGGGCAAGTCACTTAAACTCTGTTTGCCTCAGTTTCCTCAACTTTAAAAGGGGACCATAATAGTGCTTGTCTCCCAGGGCGGGGAATCAAATAAGGTGATATTTGTACAGGACTTGGCACAGTGCTTGGCACACAACCGGCAGGCATGATCTCAAAGTGCTTTATTATTTGTGGTTGCTCAATCGTTTTTCCATTGTGTCTGAATCTTTGTGACCCCATCCGGGGTTTTCTTGGCATTTAAGGTTACAGAGTAGTTTGCTGTTTCCTTCTCAAGCCCATTTTACAGATGAGGAAACTGAGGCAAACAGGGTGAAATGGCTTGTGCAGGGTCACACAATTAGTATGTGACTGAAGCAGGATTTGAACTCAGGTCTTCCTAACTCCAAGCCCAGTGCTCTATCTACTGCACCACCTAGTTGCACATTATTATTATCATTACTATTTTTTTGGAGAGAAGGTAGTTGATCACCCCAGGAATAGAATGGCCGCAGTCCAGAGTCTGAGGCATCTCAGCCTAGCTGGTCATCGCAGCTGCGCTGGGCAGGGCAGGGCCGTCCCATCCACTGCTTTCTTCCATTGCTTCCCAAGGAAGGTGTAAAACCTTCTGCCCATTTTTTTCTCAATCAGAAAAAGCCACAGAAAAGTGAACAGGTGAGTAGCTTAAAGTGTACTATAGAATCTACGTGGCAGCTCCGAGCTCCTGCCATCCTGTGAATTTGCCTGTAGGAAAAGGAAGAGGGCAAGATTTGTCCCTCTCCCCTTTGTCCCCCCTTTGTTCTTTAGGGCCACCAGACTACAGCTCATGTGTCAGTCCTGGGGAACTGCAGAGACACAGAATAGGCTTGGATTCAGTCTTCTTTGACTCCGCCTCGAAAAGCTCAGAGGGTTAGGGGGCAAGCGCATCTGCTTTTCTCCATCCCAAGTGGCGGGGGTGGGGGAGTGGGGGGTGGAGGGTGGAAGCATTTCT
This sequence comes from Trichosurus vulpecula, assembly GCF_011100635.1. Lineage (NCBI taxonomy): Eukaryota > Metazoa > Chordata > Mammalia > Diprotodontia > Phalangeridae > Trichosurus > Trichosurus vulpecula. Next base: position 206,209,468 of record NC_050581.1, on the reverse strand, counting down.
TTCTCGGTTGTCTTTGTCTGCTCCGTGTTTGTATTGTGACTGTTTTCAGCTAATCTTCTCTCCAGGGTTCCTCTCCTGCCCTCCCCCTTTCTTTTTTTGGTGGGGAAGTGGAGTGGGAGGGGGTTCGCCTTGAGAGAGAGAGAGAGAGAGAGAGAGAGAGAGAGAGAGAGAGAGAGAGAGAGAGAGTGTAATTGTGTTTTCCGGGCGCTTTCCCTATCCTGATTGCATTGTTGTGTGTATTGCTTTTCATGGCCAATATCCTTTGTCCCATGTTTTAATTGGTTTCCTTTGTGCCTGTCTCCCATACTTTCAAGCCCAGGGCAGAGAGACTCTTGGATGTTTGGATTTCCAAAGGTGTCTCCCTTCATTTTGCATAGACTTCTTCAACAATCTACTCCCCCACCCCCACCTCCTATTTGTAAAGGATTTTCCTTTTCCTTCATCCCGTTTTCTTTGTCAGTTTTTTTCCTCTGCGATCGAGCCAATAACAATAGGTCTCTTCTTTCAGGGGCCTTGCTGCCCTGAACCCAAGGAACTCTGTTGTCAATGAAATTCAGCTTGGGAATTGAGTGAATAAAGGCAGGCTCCTGCCTTGGTTGAGGAGACATTGTGCTGTATGGAAGAGGGAGAGGGTGAGCTGGGAGGGGCTAAGCCTTGCATAAGAGAAATTTGGGGGACCTCACTTTTCACAATAGTGTCCACAAAACTGCTTTTACATCCAATTTACACTAAATTGTATTTTAAAGACATAGGACACAGTTATTGCTTGTGAATTCCTTTGTATACAATCCTTTTAAAAAAAAGTTTTTTTTTTTAAATTCTTAATGAAAGTAAATTGCCTCTGGATTTCTCTGTAAGTTCCCATTGTCATATGCTGGGCTTTCTTAAAGCGGGCTGTGTCCACACACCATAAAGAGGCTCATCCTTAGCCCTGGTGGCTCCCCATCCCACGCTTGTAGCTGAATGAGAGCCTCAGGGGGGCCATTCCTTGCTTCATCTTGTGCAATCATCTTGCCTCAAGATAATTCCCCAAAGAGTATACCAGGCTTTGCCGATTCTGGAATGGGCACAGGGCACAAGAAAGACAGCAATTGGAAATAGGATGCCAGAGTGAGAGGCTGACCAGGGAAGGAGTGCTTAGAAACCTTCGCTGTCAGTGGGGGAGGTAAAGAAGGGTGGCTTGTGTCCTCAAATATGAAAGAGTGATTTAATCAGCGGTGAGCGATAGAAGCCTGCTTAATTAGAAATACATATTATTCTTTGACTTTAAAGCATAGAATGACAAATTAAAGCAATCTTACAGGGTACATAATCAGTGAGGAATAATATGTTGGGAAATGACTCTGATGTTGTAATTGGTGGATGCAATTAAAATTCATTAATTTTAGTTAGCATACATGCATGCAAATATGAAATCAACAAATTTTAAATATTAAACTCATAATTATAGTGACATTGCAGTGATCAGCGAGGAATTGGCTTCTTCAGGGCATCAAGAGGCCTCCTCGAAGTTGAGTGTCTGATGTGAGTTTGCATCCAATGGAAATTTCAGATACTAACTGTCTGGCCAATTGAAATGTTTATGCTTCTTGCCCCCTAGAATGTTGTGATTTAAACCCACAGTGGTGTCTTCCAGTGGGAAAGGCACTGGTGGCCAAGGCATCTCCTCAGCCTCTCTTAATGCCAAAGGATCTAATTTTACTTTAGATGGTGTAGAGAGTGATTGATAGCAATAAACAAGCAGCCCTTGGAAGGATCCTTTAAGTGACTGGTAAGTGAACTATTTGGGGGGCGTTAATGATCCAGAAATGGTCTCCCCAGAATGGGGATTCAATTCCAGAACCTGTTGGCAGAAGAAAGCAGAAGCACACAGAAGTCAGAACACCCCCTAGAGAGAAGCTATTTCCCTGCTTGAAGGCACGGGCTGGGTGAGACACAGAGAATTTGGATGAGTGGTCACCAAACTCAGTTGTAGCAAAGGCAGGTGTTCCTGGTCATGAAGGATGGAGGGAGTATATGTGTGTGTGTGAGCGTGCGTGTGTGTGTGTGGGTGTCTGTACACACATGTGTTCATGTGTGTATCCCTAATGAAATGTTCCCTAATGGCATAGAGGGTAGGACATACTGGTTGGAGTCAGGAGGACCTGGGTTCAAATCCTCACCCAGAAGCTTACTCACTTCATGCTTCTGGGCAGTTCATTTAGTGTGTCTGTGCCTCAGTTTCCTCATCTGAAAATGGAAGACTGATGGTTGGACAGAATGGCCTCTGAGACCTCTTTCCATGCTAGACCTTTGATCCTGCAGTCCTTAGCATTCTTTTCTAGGTTAGGGGAACAATTTATCAAATATAAGATTATTCTACATATGTAAAAACATGCAGCAAAGGGGTTTGACCCCAAAGAAATTATTTCACAGAAGTACCAAACCATCTAAACCCTCCTTTCTAATTGAGCAATCAAGCAAGCAATGCTGATTCCAGGCATCAGGAACAGCCAGTGCAAAGGCAGGGCCACCGGAGATCAAATGCAGCTGGTGATCCATTTTAGGAGGAAAGGGAGTCAGCACCCTTCAGGAAACTAGGAAGGGAGGCTGGTGCCAGACTGTGGGAGCTAGAAGGGGATCCTCCATGATCCTTTGACAATACTAGGGAGCCACTGGACCTTCTTGAGCAGGACAATGAGGGGTTCAGAGTTGTTCTTGGGAATGTAATTTTGTCAGCTGTGTGGTGCAGATTAGAGAGGTGAGATGTGGGTGTGGGGAGACCAGGTTAGAGGATAATGTGATAGTCCAGAGGAGATGTGGGTGTAGGGAGACCAAGTAGGAGGATAGTGCAATCATCTAGGGAAGATGTGATGACCTGAGCTAGGGAGGTAGCTATGGGCATGGAGAGAAGGGAGCGGATTTGAGAGATGAGGAGGAAGAATTGAAAAGATCAGGACCTGACCTGCTATGGCGGATGGGATGAGTGAGTGAAGGATGAAAGACAGCACCAAGGCTGGGATTGTGTGTGACTGAGAGGATGATGGTGCCCTCCACAGCGACGGAAAAGTTCTGAAGAGGTGAGGGTTTGGAGGGAAAGAGAATGGATTCTGTTTGGGGCACACTGAGTGTGAGCTGCCCAGAGAGCGTCCAGATAAAATGACTCCAGACAGATTCTCACAAGACAACATAGGGCTGGGAATAGATCCATTTGGGTCTCCCCATGGAGTTTTCTTTAAACTTCTCTCTACTCCAGTAGGTGATACTAGGCAAAACCAACCACCACACTTCCCCATACACTTTCACAGATCAGCTTCTATTCTAAGCCAGGGTTGCCTTCAACCCTATTTGCTTGGCAACTAAGTTGCATGGTTGCTTAAGCAGTTTTTAGGCTCTTTTGGACCCCTTGTTATGGTCACTGATTTACATTCATTAAACATCTGAAATGACTGTCGTCTCTGTGTCCTTTCTTTGGCCCATTACCCATAGTGATTTTGAATAATTGCTTTGATTAAGTCAGAATGGAGTCCTTTCAATTTACACTTTGTCTTTTTCTCAACATAGTCTTATTCTAGCTTTGTACTCATTTGGATTTTCATTCTAACTTAAAAGAGATTTGCAATTCTTCTCATTTGTTCCTTGGTTCCAGTCACTGGGCCAGGAAATCATTGTCCCTCACCCTGACCTCCTTGCCAGTGCAGTGGGCTTGAAAAGGCATGAGGAGGACACAGGCTGGGAGGAAGCTGGGCACCCGAAACCGGCAAAGATCCCCAGGCCTCCCAAAAAAGGATGGCAGTCTGTGGAAGCAACGAGAGGCAGCGCAACGTCACTGGCCGTGAAACATTAACTCCTGAGACTTGCAGCCCAAAGGTATGAAATGCGGGTTCTTGAACTTCCGGGAGACATAATGGCCAGGTAAATGGCTCTAATCCCTCCCTCCCCTCACCCAGAGAATTCCTCGGGGAAAAAAAAAAAAAAAAACAAACGCTGGAACAGAGGAGATAAAAATGGGGCTTCAGCGGCCAAATAGTAGAAGTTCATTAGTCCCAGAGGGGCACAGCCGGCAGGGGTCAACACCAGGAGCCCAGACATTATCTTGCTCCCCTAGGGGAAGGGCCCACACCAGCTCAAACAATAAAGAGCTGAGACCATTGCTGAAAAGCAACAGTGCTGGAGAGCACCCCTAGGGAAAGAGACATCAGGGAGCCAGTACCCTCCCCCACACCTCAGGAAACTGAAGGCTATAATTTACAAAGACAACAACTAGACTCACAATCCCCAGAATGAGAAAGCTGGGACAGAGAGCCCTGATCCCCAAAGGCAGATATTTGTTGAAAAGCCAGGAAAAGGCTAACCAACATGAAGAAGAACACAAAAAAACTGAGGACCATAGATTCTTTTTATGGAGACAAGCATGATCAAAATACCAATTTGGAAGAGAACAGCAATGACACAATAGATTCATCTGATACCTCAAAAGGTAATGTGAACTGGTCTCCAGCCCAAAAAACATTGCTGTAAGAGCTAAAGGAGAACTTTAAAAACCAAATTAGGGAGGTAGAAGAAAAAATGGAAAAAAAATCCACTGATGAAATCAAGTCCCTAAAGAATAAGATTGGGGAAATGGCCACAGAGATTCAGAATCTAAATAGAGAAAATGACACCCTGAGAGGTAAAATCAACTAATTGGAAAAGGAGACTCAAAAGCAAAATGAAAACACTAACTCATTAAACATTAGAGTTGAGCAAGTGGAAGCTAATGAATCTATGAGGCATCAAGAAATAGTAAAACAAAATGTAAAGAATGAAAAAATAGAAAAAAATGTGAAATATTTGATTTGGAAAACAACTGACCTGGAAAATAGATCCAGGAGAGACAATTTAAGAGTTATTGGTCTACCAGAAATCCATGATGAAAAAAGACCCTTGACAGTATCTTCGAAGAAATTATCAAACACAACTTCCCAGAGGTGCTAGAACCAGAGGGCAAAATAGTCATTGAAAGAATTCACCGATCACCCCTTGAAAAAGATCCCAAACTGAAAACACCAAGAAATATTATAGCCAAATTTCAGAACTACAAAGTCAAGGAGAAAATACTGCAAGAAGCCAAAAAGAAACAATTCAAATATAATGGAACTACAGTCAGGATCACGCAGGATCTCTCAGCTTCCGCATTAAAAGACAGGAGAAATTGGAATATGATGTTCTGAAGGGCAAAGGAGCTGGGACTGAAACCAACGATCAACTACCCAGCAAAACTAAGCATACTTTTTCAGGGAAGGAGATGGACATTCAATGAAATAAGAGAATTCCAGACCTTCCTGATGAAAAGGCCAGAACTCAATGCAAAATTTGATCTCAAAATACAAAACTCAAGAGAGACATAAAAAGGTAAACGGGGGAAAACCCCCCACAAACCTTATTAATCAATAAGGGCAAATTATTTGCTATATAGGATTATATCATCTTATGTATGTTATACATATATATATACATATATATGTATATATTATGTATATGTATGTATATATATGTATATATACGTATATGTATATGTCAGTCTTGAGAATAGTACAGCTATTATGAGAACTGAAAGGGATACACATAGATGGTGAATGCCTGTATAAAATAACTGATATAAGGATAAAAAACATAAGTAAGAGATGTAAAGGGAGGGCTATGAGAGAAGAGGTAAGGAGGTAGTAGAAAAGGGTAAATTACACCACATGTAGAGGCACAAAAACATTATACTAGAGGGAAAGAAGGGAGGGAGAAGAGCAGTATTTGAGCTTTACTGTCATCTGATCTGGTCAAGAAGGGAATAACATACCCCGATAAGTGTAGAAATCTAACTTGTCCTACAAGAAGTCGGAGAGGAAGGGGGGAAAAGGAAGGGGGGGTCAAGAGGGAGGGGAGAAGTAGCAAGGGGGAAACAGTAAGATAAGGGAGGGGAATAAAGAGGGAGGGTAAACTGAGGAAGGCAGCAGTGAAAAGCAGAACTTTCTTGAGGAGGGGAAGGGGAAAGAGAGAAATAAAAGCATAAACAGGGGGGAAACAGGATGGAGAATAAGACACAGATAGAAATTATAACTGTGAATGTGAATGGGGTGAACTCTCCCATAAAACAGAAGCAGATAGCGAAAGGATTAAAAACCATAATCCTACAATATGCTGTTTACAAGAAACACACTTGAAACAGGGGGATACACACAGGGTAAAGGTAAAAGGCTGGAATAAAATATGTTGGACCTCAGCTAAAGTAAAACAAGCAGGTGTAGCAATCCTGATCTCAGACAAAGCAAAAGTAAAGATAGATTTAATTAAAAGAGATAAGGAAGTCTCATATAACTGTCATGTATAACTTCGCAAAAAAAAAAAAGATAAGGAAGGACATTACATCCTGCTAAAAGGCACCATAAACAATGAAGCAATATCATTGTTTAACATGTATGCACCAAGTGGTATGGCATACAAATTCTTAGAGGAGATGTTAAGGGAGTTACAGGAAGAAATAGACAGCAAAACTATAATATTGGGAGACCTCAACCTTCCCCTTTCTGAACTTGATAAATCTAACCTCAAAATAAATAAGAAAAAAGTTAAGGAGGTAAACAGAATTCTAGAAAAGGAAGATATGATAGAACTCTGTAGAAAACTGAATGGGGATAAAAAGGAATATACTTTCTTCTCAGCGGTACATGGCACATACTCAAAAATTGACCATATACTAGGGCATAAAAACCTCACAATGCCGTGGAGAAAGGCAGAAGTAGTCAAAGCACACTTTTCAGATCATGATGCAATAAGAATTATTTGTAACAAAGAACCATGGAAAAATAAGCTAAAAATTAATTGGAAACTAAATAATCTAATTCTAAAGAATGAGTGGGCCAAAGAACAAATCAGAGAAACAATTAATAACTTCATTCAAGAGAATGACAATAATGAAACAACATACCAAAACTTATGGGATGAAGCAAAAGCAGTTCTTAGGGGAAGTTTTATATCCCTCAATGCTTACATGAATAAAATAGGGAAAAAGGAGTTCAATGATCTGGGCACACAGCTGAAAAAGCCAGAAAAAGAGTAAATTGAAAATCCCCAATTAAATACCAAATTAGAAATATGGAAAATCAAAGGAGAGATTAATAAAACTGAAACTAAGAAAACTATTGAATAAATAAAACAAAGAGCTGGTTTTATGAGAAAACCAATAAAATTGATAAACCTTTGGTCAATTTGAATAAAAAAAAGAAAGAAGAAAATCAACTTACCAGTATCAAAAATGAAAAGGGTGAGTTCACCACTAATGAAGAAGAAATCAAAACAATAATTAGGAATTATTTTGCCCAATTTTATGCCCATAAATTTGACAACCTTATAGATATGGATGAATATCTACAAAAATACAAATTGCCCAGGTTAACAGAAAAGGAAGTAAAATTTCTAAATAAACCCATCTCAGAAAAAGAACTTGAGCAAGCCATCAATGAACTCCCTAGGAAAAAATCTCCAGGGCCAGTTGGTTTTACATGTGAATTCTATCAAATATTTAAAGAACAACTAATTCCCATACTTTGTAGACTATTTGGGAGAATAGGTGAAGAAGGAGTCCTACGAAATTCATTTTATGACACAAACCAGGTAGAGTCAAAACAGAGAAGGAAAATTATAGACCAATTTCTCTAATGAATATTGATGCAAAAATTTTAAATAAAATATTAGCAAAAAGATTGCAGCAACTCATTATGAGAATAATACACTATGACCAGGTAGGATATATTCCAGGAATGCAAGGCTGTTTCAGTATTAGGAAAACAATTAGCATAATTGACAATATCAACAACAAAACTAGCAGAAACCATATGATCATCTCAATAGATGCAGAAAAAGCCTTTGACAAAATACAACACCCATTCCTATTAAAAACACTAGAAAGCTTAGGAATAAATAGAGCCTTCCTTAAAATTATAAATAGCATCTACCTAAAACCATCAACAAGCATTATTTGTAATGGGGATAAGCTAGATGCATTCCCAATAAGATCAGGGTGAAACAAGGATGTCCATTATCACCCTTATTATTCAATTTGGTACTAGAAATATTAGCTGTAGCAATAAGAGAAGAAAAAGAAATTGAAGGAATTAGAATAGGCAAAGAAGAAACTAAATTATCACTTTTTGCAGATGATATGATGCTTTACTTAGAGAATCCTGGAGAATCAAGTAAAAAAACTACTTGAAATAACAAACAACTTTAGCAAAGTTGCAGGATATAAAATAAACCCACATAAATCCTCAGCATTCCTATACATTACTAACAAAGCCCAACAGCAAGAGGTAGAAAGAGAGATTCCATTCAAAGTTACTGTAGACACTATAAAATATTTGGGAGTCTATCTGCCAAGACAAACCCAGGGCCTATAAGAACATAATTATGAAACACTTTTCATGTGAATAAAGTCAGATCTAAATAAATGGAAAAATATCAGTTGCACATAGCTAGGCTGAGCTAATATAATAAAAATGACAATTTTACCCAAATTAATCTATCTATTCAGTGCCATACCAATTGAACTACCAAAAAATTATTTTACAGAGCTGGATAAAACAATAACAAAATTCATCCGGAAGAACAAGAGGTCTAGAATATCTAAGGCATTGATTAAAAGAAATGCTAGAGAAGGTGGCCTAGCCATACCAGATATTAAACTGTACTATAGAGCAGCAGTCATCAAAACTACCTTGTACTGGCTAAGAAACAGAGGTGTGGAATAGGATAGGCACACAAGATGGAGAAGTCAACAACTATAGCAATCTACTCTTTGATAAACTCAAAGAGTCCAGCTTCTGGGCTAGTAATTCACTATTTCACAAAAACTGTTGGGAAAATTGGAAAACGGTAGGGCAGAAACTGGGCATAGACCAATATCTTACACCATATACCAAAATAAAGTCAAATGGGTTCATGATTTAGGAGTAAAGGCTGATACTATAAGTAATTTGGGAGAGCAAGGAATAGTTTACTTATCAGATTTATGGAAAAGAAAAGAATTCAGGACCCAACAAGAGATAGAGAGCATTACAAAATGCAAAATGGATAATTTTGATTATGTTAAATTGAGATGTTTTTGTACAAAAAAAGCCAATGCAACAAAAATTAGGATTGAAGCAGAAAATTGGGAGAAAATCTTTACAACTAGTGTCTCTGATAAAGGCCTCATTTCTAAAATATACAGGGAACTGAGCCAAATATATAGGAATACAAGTCATTCCCCAATTGAGAAATGGTCAAAGGATATGAACAGGCAGTTTTCAGAGGAAGAAATTAAAGATATCTATATGCATATGAAAAAATGCTCTAAATCACTACTGATTAGAGAAATGCAAATCAAAACAACTCTTAGATACCAACATCTCTCCTGTCAGATTGGCTAAAATAACAAAACAGGAAAATGATAAATGCTGGAGAGAATGTGGGAAAATTGGAACATTGGTACATTGCTGGTGGAGTTGTGAAGTGATCCAGTCATTTTGGAGAGCAATTTGGAACTATGCCCAAAGGGCTATAAAAATATTCCTACCCTTTGACACAGCAATACCACTTCTAGGGTTGTGTCCCAAAGAGATTACATAAGTGGGAAAAGGACCCATATGTACAAAAATATTTATAGTGGCTCTTTTTGTAGTAGCTAAGAATTGGAAAGCAAAAGGATACCCATCAATTGGGAAATGGCTGAACAAGCTGTGGTATATGAAGGTAATGGAATACTATTGTGCTATAAGAAATGAGGATGATATGGATTTCATAACAACCTGGAAAAATCTACGCGATATAATGCTGAGTGAGTGGAGCAGAGCCAGGAGAACACTGTACACAACCACAGATATGTGGATTTTGTGAGGACCAACCCTGACAGACTTCGCTCTTGTCAGCAACACAAGTTGCAAAGACAACTCCAAAGGACTCACGATGGAGAATGCTATCTACATCCAGAGAAAGAACTATGAAGTATGAATACAGATTGAGGCACACTACATGCTCGCCTCCCCTCCCCCTTTTTTTTCTTTTTCTCTCTTTTGTTTATGTTTTTGGGTTGTTTTTTTTTTTGGTCCTATTTTTTCTTTCACATGATTCATTTCATTGATCACAGTTCTTCTCCATAACTTGAGTAGTGTGTAAATTAATTCAATGCGAAGTTATACGTGGAAGCTATATGGGACTCCATGCTGTCTTGGGGAGGGAGGGGGGGAGGGAGGGAAGAAAATCTGGAACTCAAAATTATGTAGAACCGAGTGTTGTAAACTAAAAATAAAAAAATGCCATAAAAAATAGAAAAGGCATGAGGAGAAAGACTCCCCTCTCTTGTTTGAGAATTTTCCTTTGGAACTCTGCTAAGTCACCCTTGGATATCCAGAGAGGTAAAAGGGGTGGTTTCTCTCCCTCCTTACCCCCATGATAACTCCAGAGCAATGACAGCTAAAAGCACACTTTTAAGTCCATTCCCAGTAGAGATATTTAAGCTTATATTGGGATCTTGACCTCTTAGCAAAGTGCTTGGCACACAGTAAGCCTTCACTCAATGTTCCCTTCCCTTCTCTTCCCTTCCCTTCGCTTCCCTTCTCTCCCCTCCACTTCCCTCCCCTCCCCTCCACTTCCCTCCCCTTCCCTCCCCTCCCCTCACACAGTAAGCCTTTACTCAGTTTCCTTCCCTCCCCTCTTCTCCCCTTCCCTTCCTTTTTGCCTCACCACATCTCCACACAATATCTAGGCCAATTGTCACCTGCATTGAAGGAAAATTGAAGGTGACTATGCAGCCTGGTCTCATCTGAGGGGAGGTGACACTGTAAGGAAGAGCAGTGTACTATTTTGCCGGTGCCCTCCCTGCCAAGTCAGGATAGGCTGTCCTACCAAGCGCAGCGATAGTGTGTGAGCCCTGCACCCCTGCCCCTGCCCCAACAGCATCTTCTGCAGGTGGATTCCTTATTACACATTTGACTACATTTCCCTGCTCCACCTCCAACCCAGTAGAGCCTACCAAATGATTGTGGGTGGGAGCTGAGGAAATGGAAAGTTAGCTCCAGGCCTTGTCTCCTTGGGCATCCCAAACTCTTGAGCTCAATTAAGTGAACATGAAGGTCATCGATTGTCCTTTGTGGCCATACTGCTGAGCCCATGGCCCGCTTCCTGGGTTCATCCTCATGCTGTTGCTTCCAAATGTGGAAAAGGCAGCTGGGTACCCCCATTGGGGAAGAAGGCAGGACTTTCTCTGACATTAAGCGAAAGCTTTTTTCCCTAGGGAGAAGAAAACAAAGCAACAGCCAGCATTCTGTCACCACTCAAGTGCTTTCTCACCCATTAAGTTCCCTTTCATTGGGAAGAAACTAAAGGCTGCCTCAAGGAAAAGAAATCAACCCTTTAGTGACTACAGAGGTCTGTCCTAAATTGTAGCCCTAGCTCTGGTGAAATGCCTGACTTCAGCATCCTTGGCAAGCACAGCTCCTGGCCCTCACCCACCTCCCTAGGTGGGAGGCCCTCACCCACCTCCCTAGGTGGTAGGCTAAGGCCTCTCAGGACAGCGCTTGATGTAATAAAGCTCTTCCTTTCATTGTGGTGAAAGCTGTCTCCTGGTAACTGCTACCCAGTGAGTAGAAAGCTGTCAGGACAGTAGGGAAAATACGGTGCTGCAGGGCACCCTGGACAACTTGTGACTCCCTTCAGCAAGCATTCTTGGAGCCATACAACAGCCCCGAGCTGTGGACTTAACCCATACAAAGATGCCAGTGACACAAACTGGGCCCTCTAGCTTTTGTCATTTACTTAGGATATTGCAAGCAGGCAAATATATGCTATTCACATAAACATACAGAGAATGAGGTGAGTTGAGCAGGGGGAGAGCATCAGGAACTGGAAAGATCAGGGAAAGCTTCAGAAGGACATGCAACCTGAGGTGAACCTTGAACGGAAATAAGGATTTTGAGAGGTGGAAATAAGAAAGAGACTCATTTCAGCCTGGAGGGAGGTATGTGACTTGTGAGTATGAGCCCAAGGCAGGAGATGGGATATTTCATCTGGCAAATGGCTAAGAATCCAGTTTGGAAAGAGACCATGAAGAAACAGCATGAGAAATAGGTTGGAAAGGGGGCTGGAGCCATGTTGTGTGGTGCCTTCAATTACAGGGATACAGGATGCTTTAAACAAAGACTGCTATATTATTCTCATGGACAAGATGGAGAGATGTGGTCCAAGAAAGAAGAATTAGGGAGAGTCTTAACTGTTTGAATGTCTGCACCCAAAGCACAGTCATTAATGAGATGACACATTATTGGAAAGATGCTTTCAGTAGAGGGCCCCAGGGATCCCTGAGGAGCCCTATGTCATTGAACAATTTTATGAATGACTTGGATAAACACACACATGGCAAACTGACCTCATTTGCAAATGACCCCTGTGTTGGTAAGCAAAATGGGCTCCTTAGCATTTAGTTCAACAAGTGCCCTTGAACAGTTTGGCTTTTGTTTGCTTTGAGTAATTCAGTGTATTTCATTGAGTCTTACTAAGTGCTAAGTCCCAGGCCCAAACCCCTATTAGATGTAAAACCTATGTGGGTGTGGATTGGGAACTAAGGTGGGGCCCAAGGTGGGGCTAACTCCAGGGAGGGCCTAGTTTACATGTCTGGGACAGCAGAGGCTTTTAGACCATGTGGGTTTAAGTCGCCTCTTTGTGATTATTCTAGGTCACGTGGGAGTCACATGTGTGACTCTCCCCTGACGCTGAAAAAGATATAAAACCCGGGGTTGGCCTCCTCTTCCTTGGAGCTCTCACCCACAGCTGTGGTGGCGCATGACTCTGGGCCAGCCCTTGTCCTGAGCTCCTGGGCTGAACCTAGATGTTGGTGAATATGAATCTGTATTTAGTCTGTCGATGTTTGTAATTTGTTCGTATTTTATTCTGAAGTTCAGGGTGTTGCCTTTTTCCCCTGAACTAAGTGAATGATATTTGTATGCTGAATTAAAGTAAGCTTGCCAACCCCTTCACCTTTCTTTCCTTAGTTAAGCAGATCAAAAGAACCTGTGCTGTTGGCAGCTTTCTGGGTGTTGGTTGTGGATGGATCTTACACCCCCACAGAAGCTGCTAGCCGGATTGTGGAAACAACACCTAGCTGGAAGGAATGGGTAGCATAGTGGATGATCGAATAGGACTCAAAGAGATCTTGACAGTCCAGAGCATTGGGCAGAACCCAAAAAGATGAAATGCATTTGGGAAAAAGGTAAAGTTTTATACTTGGGTCCAAAAAGTCAACTTCACAAGAATATGGTGGGGTAGGCATCCCCAGGTGGCAGTTTGTCTGTAGAGTAGGCTCCACATCTGTCAGCAATGGGTAGCTAATGCTACCTGAGTCTGCTTTAAGAGGACCATGGGGACTGAGATGGGGGAGGGGATGGTCCTGTTCTGTCCTCTGCCTTTCCAGGATAAGATTCCTTTCTGAGAAGAACATTTTAGGAATGACTCTGAGCAGTTGGAGAGCATTCAGAGGAGAGAGGTCAGAATGGTGGAGGGCTTTGAAATTGGGTCATTTGAGGGTTAGCACCTGGGAAGCAGACAGCTCAGGGAGATAGGAAAGCAGGCATTTGAAAATCCATCAGGATAAAGAGGAAACAAACTTATTCTGCTTGGCTCTAAATAGGATGAACTTGGAAATGGGTGTAAATAGTCCAGAGGTAAATCAAGGTTTACTGTTGGTGGGGAAAGGGGGAAACAAAAACATACATTCCTAACAAGAAGAGCTATCCCCAGGTGGAATAGGCCACTTCTGCCTCAGGAGGTGATGGGTCCCCATTACCAGAAGTCTTCTAAGGAATGTGGTAGAGAGGATGCTTGGTCAGGGTCAGGTTGGACCAGGTCCAAGTCTGAGGTTCTACAACATTCCCTAGGGATGACTTCATTTCAGCGTGACCTTCTTGGCACTGCCCAAGGCTAGTCCTGGAGCCCGGTGGTGGAAGTGGGACTCTGTGCCACTTCTGTGTGTGACATTTCTGGATGTAGGGGTAAAGAGCACTTGGAGACACTCTCCAAGGAGGAAGATAGGGGTAGCAGGGTGCTGACTGTTCTAGTGGCATTGCCGTAGCTGGGAGATGTTCACAGGCTTCTGTGTTGGTACTGGTATCTTGGCTTGTCCTCTCCCAGATCCCACACTCAAAATGCAGCAGAAATAGAGGAAACAGTGATGAGGAAGGTGGGTTTGGCGTCTGTTTGATTGCCATCAGTATGACTTGGACTGGCTAAGCAGATTCCTATATCCCATCTTGAGGGACAAAGGACCTAGGGGCAGGGACTGGGGCCCAGAAGCCTTCTGGAGCACAGCCAGATGCCTCTATGCTCATGCTCATGGAGATTTAAAGACAATGACACTCCTCTTCCTCTCTTCTCCAGGCTAAATTTCCTCAGTGTCTTCAGCTGATTCTTAAAGGACATGGTTTCCACAAACCAGAGCATCCACATTTCCTTCCTGTGGACAGGCATCGCTTGAACAATACCTTTATTTTTTAATGGTGATGCTAGCAGGGTGGCAGCATCCAAGGGCCGTCTAATTCATGCAGGGACAATAGGGATATGCCTTCCTTTGTTCTGGATACTTGACTGTTTGCTGGTCATGCTGTTTTCAGTGACCTGAGATGTTGGGGAGTCATTGGTTTTTGGGCCAAGTTCTTGTGTCTGTTTCCTGCCCCTCTCCAATAGTGCATCTTTAACCATCTGTTCATTTGGCAGCATTGTTGAGAGGCAGGATGAGTGAAGGGATCCATCATGTAACAGAATTGGTCATTTATGCTTCCTGGGGCACAATGAAATGAGTAGTAACTTGGGACCTCTAACTCCAGAGCCAGTCTTTTCTGTCTCTGTGATCCCTTCTCAGTTTCCTCTTCTGAAAACAGGGAGTTGGGGCCCTCTGAAGGTCATGTTTCTGGTTCTAGCTCTATGGTCTATGGTGACCTCTTCTATTTCTGTTCACGCATCTGAATTCCTGCATCATCCCAATCAGTTGCTGGGCATCAGGAGGCACTTTGAGGTTCTGTCATGTACAGCTAATAATCCCATCTGGGGTTTTTCCAGGGAATCTCTTTATTTCCCGTTCTGTTAAAAAGAAGAAGAAGAGAAATGTTCAAGCTCCTCAGGCTCCAGTCTTCTGATGCTCCCCTTCCTGGTCCTTCCTTTCAGCCCCCTCCCCCAGGAAGGGGGAGGAGATAAGGGGCAGAACCCCAGGTCAGAGACCTTTTCCCTCAAGTTCTCCACCCCTCCCCCAGCTAAACTGACCATCTCCACAGGACTGTGCTGCAGGCTACCTCCTGGGAATTCTGCTGAGACCTTTTGGGCTCCCCACATTGTCAGACCATCATCCAGCAAACAAATGGACATTTAAAGAGATTGCAGGTGAAACTACTCCCTGACACATAGCTGTCATTTACTGTGAAGTGCCAGGATCCTGATGCTGTGAAGTGAATCTGGAGTCCCAGAGACTCCCAGAGTCATAGATGGAGAAACTCAGATCTGGACATGGCCCGAACCTGAATTTTTTCACTTGGATGAAGTTCCAGTGCTTTCATCTGGCACTTGCTCAGTGGAGCTGGTTACTCCCTTTGGGAGAACAGTGGTTTCCATGGCTGCTCAAACCTGTTGGCTAAAGGCCAGGAACATATGTAAGAACTGGATGCTGGATGGCCAGTGATTGTTGTTGTAGGTGCGTCAGGTCTGGTGACATGTCATGGCATCTCAGCATGTCAAGGAGCCATTTTCTATTAAGAAAAAATGATACATCTTCCCTGGCGATAAAACAGTGATAGAAGAGTTGGTGCATGTCACATTTAAGCTGCTTTTATGAGAAGGAAGAGGAGGAGGAGGAGGAGGAGGAGGAGGAGGAGGAGGAGGAAGAAAAGGATCAGTAGAAAGTGGAGGAAGAGGAAGCAGAAGAAAAGGAAAGAAGAAAAAGAGGAAGAGGAAGAAGGAGAAAAAGGAAATGGAGGAGGAAGATAGAAGGCTCAGAAAAGTCCAGATTTCTTTTCTCAGATCAGAAAGAACTATCTCACTGGACAGGAACAATGGCCAGAATCTAATAAAATGGAGATTAAGAGGCCAAGATACAAAGTCTTTTGTTTAGAGTCCTAAAGGTGATACTACCCAAAGTTGCAGGAAACAAGGATACATATCCCGAGGAAGAAAAGGTTGGGAGAGATCTAGAGACTTGAAAGTTCTTACAGCATTTGTAGGGCTGTCATGTTAAAGAGGGATTAGGCTTGTCCTGGTTGGCCCCAGAGGGAAGAACCAGGAGCATTGGGAGTTGGGGTGCAGACACGAATTCAAGCTGAAGGTCATAAAAAACCTTCCTAATACTGAAGGTTGTTCCAATGTGGAAGGGACTGCCTTGGGAGGTCATGAGCTTCCCCTAGAAGCTGGATGACTTCTCACTGGGGATGTTGTAGAAATGAGGATTCTTGTGTAGGTACGGATGGGACCAGATGCCCTCTGAGGTCCCTCCCAAACACAGTTCCATGGATGAACCACACACTTTCAGAGAAACAAGAATTCTTTCCCATTGTGACCTTCTCTTCTTCTCTGCTCAGGTTGGTGCTACACCTTGGCTGGGCAGAGAATCATTTAGTGGCCAGGCATCATCTCTCCCTCAACGGCATAGCAGAGACCATATAACTGGGCAAAAGCTTCATCCTTCATAGTCTGGGCCAAATCCCCAGTGTGCCAGAGCTTGGGGAGCAGATCCCTTCTTTCCAGGGGCCTGGCTTCAGCCCCAAGATCCTGCCCATGACTGACTTTGTCAGCATTCTACCTGCCCGACTGGTCATTCTTTATTTTAGCCCTATCACCCTAGGACAGTGTGCAGGTGTCCATGCACTAGTGTGTATGTGTGTGCTTGCTCACAATTATGTACATGAAGATCAACAACACTTTTCATTTTATTTATTTATCTAAATTGTAAAGTTGCACCCTTTGCTAAGAAGAACGCTAACACTTCAGGGTGCCTTTCAGTGAAATATCATTAATTAAATGTGTCAAGTCTCTGAATGTAGTGACAAGAGCTGAGTCATGGGAAAAGAAGAATCCCAGAAAAGTGATTTTCTTGGCCTGGAACTGTGCTGGGCAAGCAAGCTGAGAGGCTGTCCCAGGACCCAGCCTTGAAGCTGTGCTGGGCCCTTCGTGGCTGTCCCGGGATCCAGTCTTGGAGCCAAGAGGGCCCTTCATGGCCATCTCATCTGACCCGCTCTCTTTTACAGATGAGGTGGCTCCATGATCTCACACAACAGTCAGAGGCTGGATTGGAGCCCAGGCTTTTCTGGCTCCACATTCAGCCCTCTGTGCAGGGCCCCACTGCAGGGTTTTGTGTCTGCCCCGGGAAAATCAAAATGTACCTTTGCACATTAAGCGATTTCTGCTTACACTCCCTTATTCCCCATGTACTCTTCTATCCAATAACACTGGCCCCCTCATTGATATTTTCCACCTCTCAGCTCTGGCCATTGCCCAGGCCTGGACTGCCCTCCCTCCCCAGCTCCATCTCCCAGCCTTCCTGGCCAAAATCCCGCCTTGTACATGGAGCCTTTCCTGGTCCCCTTCATTCCAGGCCTCCCCTCTGGAGATCAGCAATAACTTGCCATCTTGTTTGTACACATGTGTTCACATGTCATCTCCTTGTTAGAATGGGAGCTCCTTGAAGGCAGGGACTGTCTCCAGCCTTTCTTTGAATCCTTGGTGCCTAGCACAGCACCTGGCACTCTTTTGGCACTTAATAGATGTTGGTTGAATTGACATGTTGAAAGCCTTCATGTGAGACCCATAGAGGATGCTGAGATTTTTCAGCTGGATCAGAGAATGGCAGGACCCACCATGTGAACCTCCAGCTCCTTAGCAGGTGCCCTTATTGAAACCTATTCCTTTATTTCTTTGTTCCCTCCTTGGCCTCGGTCTCCTGATCTCCCTGGAGCCTCTCCCCAGCTGCCCAGGTTGTCCTTGCCCTTGTCATATAAAGCTGGGCCCATTGGCTAGTTTCTGTCCTCAGGATGGTGGGTCCTGGGTTTGGTCACTGGGAGGGCCTGGACTTACCAAGTGGTCATGCACAAGAAGGCAAGAAGGCTCTGAGGCTTTGCAGACTACCCCCCTCACCTCTGCAGCCCTGCCTTGTTTCAGTTCCATGGAACAAGGTGCCCCCATGCTGGGCACCCCCTCTTGGCCCTTCTCCTTCTTCCCTCCTTTTTGTGCTGTCTCCTCCTTTAGACTGTAAGCTCACTGAGGAAAGGATCTTTCTTTTTTTTTCATTGTATCCCCAGGCTTAGGACAATGCCTGGCACATCATGGGTGCGCAGAAATGTTTACTGGATTGGATTGGCCGTCGAACAACCTGGCAGGAAGTGAGGGCGTGTAGATGTGTCCCTGTTATCAGGATACCCCACTGTGTCATCAGCAGCCTGAAGACCAGATTGTCCTCAAGGCTTCCCTGGTGGAGTTATCCCAGCCCTGTTCTCTCTGTTTCGTGAGTTGGAAAGTAGGGGCTCCGAGTCATTTGTTTGACAGCTTCAGCTCCAAGCAGATCAAAAGGAAATCCAATGTCTGAGATCTCTGGTCTTGACTGCATCTCCCACTTCCTGTAATTCCATGTTCTGAGGTTATCCAAGACAAAAACCACATGCTCTGTCACAGAAGGGCCTGCTGGAATTTGTGTGGATGAAGTTAGCTGGTGACATAGCCTTTATTCCCCTTTTCAAAGCCTCTTTGCCAGAGGTTTGGCTAGGCTATATACTCTGTGCCCGGTTATTGGCAGCCTTTGGTCGTCGGGAGAATAAGACCCCCAAGAAGGTTCTATCCAGGGCCAGAGAAATGGTCTTTCTGGATTATGTGGGCATTCAAAACAGGAAGATCAGGGGTCAGGGGTGGAAGGACAAGAAGGATTTTATTTATTCATGATTTTTTTACATTTTGTGTTTCAAATTCTCTCCCTCCCCCACCCCTTCTCCAACCACTGAAAAGGCAAGCAATATGATGTTAATTCTACATGAGAATTCATGCAAACCTACTTCCACATTAACCATATTGTCAAAAAAAGCAATTAAAAGAAAGTGAAAAAAGTATATTTCCATCTGTACTCAGACTTCATCAGCTCTCTCTGGAGGTGGATGGCATTGTTCATCCCAGATTGTTTATCAACAAAAGGACTCTATGACTAGAAAGTACAATGAGGCCCATAGGGTAAGCAATGACTGTTGCCTAGTCAGCAGAAAATAGAGTATTGATGTTTGTTCATATGGGACTCTATCTCCCTGCTACAGACCTATGGCTTGCCCTCCCATGCTATGTTCACCAAATTCCAGAGCTTGGATAGACCTTAGAGGCCATCCAGTCCTACCTGTGCCTGAAAAAGCATTCCTTTCTACCACCTGCTCCCAAGTTGTTACCTAGACATCTCCACAAGGCCTCCAGCTCATTACCTCTCAAAGCAGAGCCTCTCACTGTAAGACTGCTTTAATGGCTAAGAAGATTTTTCCTGGCCTTGAGCCCAAATCTGCTTCTCTGCAGCATTCCCGTATTGCTCCTGGTCTGGCCCTCTGTGGCCAGGCAGAAAAAGCCCAATTGCTCATCCACAGGACAGTCCTTGAAATGAGTGTTGACAGCTCTCATGTGTCCCTGTGTCTTCCCTTCTCCAGGCAGAATGGTTTATGCAAACAATCTGAGTATGCCATGGACTCATCCCAATGGCCCTCATCTGGATGCTCTCCTGCTTGTCCTAGCCTCCTGTTGCTAGGGTGTTGTATCAGGAGGGCAGAGTTTATAATCTCAAAGAGGATCATAAACATGTCTGAAAGGTTCGGAATCGCCGGATAGAAGAAACTCTCAAAGTAGAAGGCAGAAGAATCAAAACATTTATTTAGGCTCCACAGTAACCAACCCATGAACCAGAAGCCCCATTTTGATATGTTGGTCATAATCTTCCAGGCCCAATAGGTACGCCTTGAAAGAGTAACCAGGAGGCTACAGAGAAACATGATTGCGTAAAGCAAAATCATGTTTCCCCCTTGATGGTAATAAGATTACCCACTGGACTGAAGTCTTTGTTCAGCTTCCTCCCGTAGATCAGCTCTGCTGCTGGCAGCTCCTGCCTCAGCTGTGTCTGTTTCTGAAACTGAAGCTGCAACTGAAACTGACGATGTAACGGTCGTAACTGCCTCTGTAACGGTCGTTGTAACTGCCTCTGGCTCCAACCGGAAAAGGAAAGAGAGGAAGAATCTTCAAGCTGTCCTCTCCCCTCTTATAGGGTTTCTGACATCATCAAGCTCCGCCCAAATGACCAGGGCCGATTGGTTCTTGAGTTGGCTCCTCCCCCTAGGGTAGACCAGGTTCTGGAGCTAACACCTCCCCTCAGCCAGCCCCATGACTCCCCACACAGGAAGCCGTCTGCCTCCCGGCATGCTCCCCGGGCCTCCTGCCCCGGAAGAGCAAGCCACAGTGTCCAGAGGCTCAATGAGGCAAGCTGAGCCATTCAAAGAAAACAAAAGCCATTATGGCTACAGGTGTTCAGGACTGAACCCAGGACCCCGGGCGTGGTCTTACTAGCACGGAAGACAGTGTCTCCTCTCTATTCCTAGAAACTCTATCTTTGTTGGTTGAAATCACACTGGCTTTGTTGGCTGCCAAATCAATCAGCAAGTATCTATGAAGGGCCAGGTTCTCAGTGCTAGAGATACAGATGCAAAAGTGAGATCAGCCCTGCCAATGAAGTGCTTGCATTATAATCAACAGGGGGACACAGCATATAAACAGACAAGACCATATGAGAATTATGCACAGTAAGTATGGAGTGATGGAGGTGAGGCAGGGGAGGGGGAGCAATGTAGGCATGAGAAGACACCCTATGCAAAGGCACATGAGACACAGGGTGAGCAAGACGAATCATGGACCCCTCCAGAAGGTTCTGTGTAGTTTAGTGTGTTGATAAGCAAAATGGGCTCCTTAGCACTTAGTTCAACCAAGTGCCCTTGAATAGTTGGCCTTTGTCTCCTTTGATTAATTCAGTTTATTTCATTGAGCCTTACTAGGTGCTAAGCCCCAGGCCCAAACCCCTATTAGGTGTGGATCCTATGTGGGTGTGGATTGGTGACTGGGGTGGGGCCCAAGGTGGGGCTGGCTAAGGGGAGGTGCTAACTCCAGAGCCATGCCCGTCTTGAGTCTTACTAAGTGCTAAGCCCCAGGATCTAACCCCTATTAGGTGTTAACCTAACCTATGTGGATGTGAACCTCCCAGGATCCTAAGGGGAGGGGCTAACTCAAGAGCCAATCATAGCAGCCTAAGTTCTGGTCATTCAGATGACATTTGATGACATCTGAAGCCCTATAAAAAGAGAGGACAGAGCCATTTGCACACGGCTCTCACTGGAGATGGTGTTGATGCAGAGACTCTGGGCAGCTGTAGATAAGGGCCCTCTAGCTTGTAACCTGGATGCTAAGACTTTGTTGAACTCTGGTAACTATGTATTGGGATTTGAATCAGACAAGATCTGTTGATGTTTGTACTTTGTTTGTATTTTGTTCTGAAGTCCAGGGTGCTCGCTTTTTTCCCTGAACTAAGTGAACAATATTTGTATGCTGAATTAAAAGTAAGCTTGTCAACCCCTTCACCTTTCTTTCCTTAGTTAAGCAGATCAAAAGAACCTGTGCTTCTGCAGCGTGCTGGTAGCGTTCTTGTTGTTGGGCTTTCATCCCCACAACAGCTGCTAGCTGGATTATTGAAACATGTAGGAAGCCAGTTTTATTGGCAAGTCAAGGGGCTGAGAAGGAGTGGTGTATCATTAGCCTGGAAGGACAGGGTACAAGGAGACTGTGGGGGGCTTGATATTCTAAAGAGAAGAGCTACTGCTTTATACTTGAGCCAATAGGGAGACACTGAAGCTTGACGGTCAGAGAAATGGCAGGGTCCAACACCTGTTTTAGGACCATCCATGGGCCATTACAGAGCCTTCTCAAAGGCTACTGGCTGGACATTTGATGCCTATGAAACCGGTCCCTCCAGGAGATGAGGCTTGACTGGAGATTTCCAGGGAGATGCTTTCACACTCAAAGCCCACTGAACCCATCAGATCCCTTCCACAAGGCAGGGGAATGTTTTCAAGTGGCTCTGAGTCTCTCCCTTTCTCAACTTTGGGGATATCTCACCTCACTCCTTGCAATGTCCTAATGGCCCTCAGGACAGGGTGGTGGCTCGGCCCAGGGTTGGTCATGCAGTTTGGCTTCATTACTCAACCCCTGGCAAGCTCGTTTGCTTACCCAGGATTCTCTGGGTTAGCTGGGCCTCCAACGATGCCCCCATCCCTACAGAGATTGTTGGCTGCAAGGCATGGAAGATTGCTTTCCTTGCAGACAGAAATTCTATTGGAATACAGTTGAGCTTTTTCTCTTTCTTTTCCCCAGGCCTCTAGTCAGTTCTTCAGTTCCTTTATTTACAGACAGAATTGGTAAGGGTAAGAAATCATTTTTAACCCAAAAAACCTGAAGGGAGCTGTGAGCTTTTTTTTTAAAGACTCCAATTAATATGGCTCAGCCAGAAGCAAAAGTTTGGGGAAGAACCCAACTCTTTTGACTCATTTTCCATGCATCAGTTCAATGTTAGGAGCTGCTGCTGACAACAGCAGTAATCAGAATACAGCGCTTATCTGGAAGTAGACACTGTAAGTACAGCCTCCACTGCATGCCACCAGGTGTCTGATATGGGTGAACACTGATCCTACAGAATCACTTTTCCTATGGCTTGAGGAGTTTGACAATGTGACCCCTTACCTGCATTGCTTATTGGAGCCTCACAATAGCCCAGGGAAGGGGATCATTGCTCTGGAACTGGAAGGCAGCAGACACCATGGATTCTAACCTCTTTATATTACAGATGAGGAAACCAAGGCAGAGGGAGCCAGAGGGGCTTGTTCACACACAGGGGGTTTGAACTTCGGCTTTTCCGGCTCCAAATTCAGCACTTTCTCTGTGATTGCTTTATCTGCATTGACCCTTCTCCAGTGTTACTGGTGTCACCCATCCCTATTTTCTTCATAGAAAACTGGGGTTTCAGAAAATTCACTCACTTACCTGAGGGTCATGCAGTTAGTACCTTAGAGTCAGAGATGGAATTTGAACCTAGGTTTTCCTGACTCCAAGGCCAGCCCTCTCTGTCTGACATAGTATGAAATACTCTGAATCTCACCAAGGAAAGAAGCCAGATGAAGAGAGACTCAAACAAGCAAGGAGACAATGAGGACATCGCCCTATATTTCAGGAGTGAGGCTGCCTTCCAGGACTAGTCCTGCTAATGTGAGGAGATGGTCTTTTGTTCCCATTCATGTGACCAACCTTTGAGGCCCTTGGAGTTCTCCCAGCCTGCCCTTGGTGGCCCACTGATCATAGAAGCCCTGACGTGGCTGGCCTCCATTGTCTCACACTTGCCTGTGTGAGTAAATTTGTGGCTGGATGCCATTAGCAGAGACATATTCCATACACTCTGTAATTGGTTTAAATTTGCCCAATTATTGTGACATTTAGTCAGCCTCATGAAGCCCAGGCCCTAATGGGGGCTCCTAGTGGGCAGTAGCCTGGTCTACCCAGGCCTGCCTGGCAGTGTGCCCACTGTATAGGGTGCGGTTTGGTGGGGCAGATGTTTCATCTGTTTTATCCTATAACCATCCTCTCCCTCAGGTTTAGAGGTGGTTCCCAACACCCACACTGCTATCCCAGTAGCCATTCACTCTCTTATCATTCAATGCTCTCTCTACTTTTGTAAACTGTTCCATCTGAACAAGCTATTCCCCAGCTACAGGAAACAGAACTCTCCTTTGGAGCCAGAATGGCGATGGCCCCGACAATGCCGAGCCCATTAGCATTTACTCATGCTCTAGATCAAAGGAGGTCGACCTTGACAAACACTTGTCAGGGCACTCTCATTAGCAAGCTTATCGCCAACTCCTGAGGGGATGTGAGGGGGATCTCACCACCCAATTCAGGATTGCCTGAGCTTCTCATCCTTCTCTGTTCCCACAGCCCCTGAAACCTCAGATTCGAGTCAGACTGAACCTTCTGGAGGGAGCTGCCTTCCCAGGGGTCCCCTAAGCCTTCTGCTGGGCAGCGGTTGGAAAGGAACTGAAGCCCTCCAAATTCGGGGGCTGGGGAGAGGGCAAGGTCCAGGGATCTTTAGGGTGGACCTCCGGGCAAGATGGTCATGCCCAAGAGTCTGGAGGGTCAGCCCCTATGACCTTGGAATGCAGTGGCAGGGCTAATGCTAAAGGCTTCTGGGTCTCCATCTTTTGGGGAGGATTGTAGGCAGTGGCTTCCAGATCAGGTAAGTGGTATATATCCATGCCACTCATCCCAACTAGATGCCCAGGATGGGGTCTGGGCAGCCTGGGGCTGGACAAAGAAGAGGCAAGGGAGAAGGACATGTCTCTGATTGATCAGATTTTCCTTCTAGCCTGTGAGCTCCTTGAGGAAAGGAACTATTCCTTTTAAAAATTTTGTATATCTCTCATGACTGTTAGGTGGTACAGTGGCCAGGCCTGGAGTCAGAAAGACTCATCTTCATGAGCTCAGGCACCGATAAGCTGGGTGCCTTCACCTGGTTTGTCTCAGTTTCCTCATCTGTAAAATGAGCTGGAGAAGGCAATAGCCAGCCACTCCAATATCTTTGCCAAGCAAACCCCAAATAGGATCACCAAGAGTTGGACATAAATGAACAACAGCAGTGACAAAATCATAGCCCAGAAGAGGGCTCTCCATGCAGGGCATGCTTCCTCAAAATTGTTGAACAAGGATGAAAACTGAAGTAGGCTTTCCCTGGAGATAGCCAGTAATGCCATGGTCACATGCTGAACTGGGTGGAGAACTTGGTCAAATATGCAAGTATGAGATCATTTTTAAAAGCAATTTAAAAGTTTTTTCTCTTAAAAAAAAATCTGCCCCCCACTTCCTTTGAAGAAAAAAAAGGCCCTGTTACAAATTCATAAAACCAAGCAAAACAAATTCTGTCATTGGCCATGTCCTAACAAAGTAAGCCTGAGTCTCCAGACTCAGAATTCCATGTCCCACTTGTGTTCCTTTGTTCCAGCTAAGCTATGTGCTTGGAAGGTGCTGGATCATCCCTTTCCCCCTTTCAAATACCTCCCTGCCCTCTGGAGATGTGTCCTGTTAGAATCCCTCCCTGCCCTCTGGTGGTGTATCCTATTAGAATCCCTCCCTGCATGGAATCTCATATAGAAACCCAAAAACAAAAACAAAAGAGAAGGGAAAAAAAAGGCGAACATGAAGTGTGCCTCAATCTGCATTCAAACTTCATAGTTCTTTCTCTGGATGTAGATAGCATTCTCCATCGTGAGTCCTTTGGAGTTGTCCTTGCAACTTGTGTTGCTGAGAAAAGCGAAGTCTGTCAGGGTTGGTCCTCACGGTTGTTTTTTTTTGGGGGGGGTTCTGTTTCTTCTTTCTCATGATTCATTCCATTGATCATAATTCTTCTCCACAACTTGACTAGTGTATAAATTAATTCAATGCAAAGTTATATGTGGTAGTTATATGAAATTCCATGCCGTCTTGGGGAGGGAGGGGGGAGGGAGGGGAGAAAATCTGGAACTCAAAATTATGTAGAACCGTCTGTTGTAAACTAAAAATAAAAAAAAAAAATTAAAAAAAAGATAAAAAAAAGAATCCCTCCCTGCCCTCTGCTGGTGTGTCCTGTTAGAATAGCCACCTGGTACTGCCACTCCAGAATTTATTTTGAGGCATTATTTTTAAATTTTTTTGGAGACAAATTTGAGAGAGCTCAGACAAGTCCCTGTCTTTACACTGCCATTTGGCTCTACCTTATTAATTGTTTAGGTTGCTGTTGTTGATTCTCTAGAATTCTCTAAGTATGCCATCATATAACTGCAAAGAGCAATGGGTTTGTTTCGTTATTGTCTTTTCTTATTCAATTTCTTTTTCTTGTCTTGTTTCTATAACTAGTACTTCTAGTGCAATACTGAATAACAGTGGCTACAATGGGCATCCTTGCTGCATCCCCGATCAGAGTGGGAAGGCTTCTAGCTCATCCCCATTGCTGGCAATTCCTGCTCCTAGTTTTAGATTGATACTTCTTATCAATTTAAGAAAGACTCCATTTATTCCTATGCTTTCTGAAGGTTTTTTATTAGAAATGGGTGTTATATTTTGTCAAAGCTTTGTCTGTATCTACTGAGATAATCGTATGATGTTTATTGTTTTTGTTATTGATGTGGTCAATTATACTCATAGCTTTCCTAATATTGAGCCAGTCCTAAATTCCTGGTATAAATCCCACCTGGTCATAATGTATGATCTTTGAGACATATTGCTACAATCTCCTTGCCAATATTTTATTTATCATTTTGGCATCAATATTCATTAGGGAAATTGGCTTATGGTTTTCTTTCTATTGTTGCCCTCACTGATTTAGGTAGCAAAACCATATTTAAAGGGGTTTGGTAGGATTCCTCCTTTAACTATTTTTTCAAACACTTTATGTAGTACTGAAATTAATTGTTCTTTAAATGTTTGGTAGACTTCACTTGTGAATCCTTCTTGTCCCGAGGATTTTATTTTAGAAGCTTATTTATGCAATCTCTTATTTCCCTAGACATCTTCTTCCATCCCCTGATGAAGGGCAGTCTGTTGGACTGACAAGAGGGAGGGAGCAGGACCACCCAACAGAAGACCCCTAGGTTCACTTGGCCACAAGACAAAGGGCATCTTGGGCTTCAGTAGCGATGTCAATAGGGAGGACCTAAAGTCTCTGAGATTCAAGGAGGTGAAATTTTCTTTTTTTTCATTTTTTTTTATTTAATATGTTTAGTTTTCAGCATTGATTTTCACAAGAGTTTGAATTACAAATTTTCTCCCCATTTCTACCCTCCCCCCACTCCAAGATGGTGTATATTCTGGTTGCCCCGTTCCCCAGTCAGCCTTCCTTTCTGTCACTCCACTCCCCTCCCATTCCCTTTTCCCTTTCTTTCTTGTAGGGCAAGATAAATTTCTATGCCCCATTGCCTGTATATCTTATTTTCAAGTTGCATGCAAAAGCTTTTTTTTGAACATCAGTTTTTAAAACTCTGAGTTCCAAATTCTCTCCCCTCTTCCCTTCCCACCCACCCTCCCTAAGAAGTCAAGCAATTCAACATAGGCCACATGTGTATCATTATGTATATCCCTTCCACAATACTCATGTTGTGAAAGATTCACTATATGTTGCTCCTTCCTAACCTATCCCCCTTTATTGAATTTTCTCCCTTGACCGTGTCCCCTTTCGAAAGTGTTTGTTTTTGATTACCTCTACCCCTATCTGCTCAACCTTCTATCATCCCCCCTTTTTATCTTCTTCTTCCTCCTTTTTTCCTGTGGGGTAAGTTACCCAATTGAGTATGTATGGTATTCCCTCCTCAGATCAGATCTGATGAAAGCAAGATTCACTCATTACCCCTCACCTGACTTCTCTTCCCGTCCTAAAAAACTGCTTTTTCTTGCCACTTTTATGAGAGATAATTTACCCCATTCCATCTCTCCTATCTCCCTCTCTCAATATATTCCTCTCTCATCCCTTAATTTGATTTTATTTCTTTTAGATATCTTCCCTTCATCTCCAACTCACCCTGTGCCTGCTCTCTCTCTCTCTCTCTCTCTCTCTCTCTCTCTCTTTCTCTCTCCACATATACGTACACACACACACAGAGGCATATATATAAATATATATATATATATATATATATATATATATATATATACACACTCACATATACATATACATATATGTATATATATATGAATATTCCCTTCATCTACCCTAATACTGAGGTCTCATTAATCATACACATCATCTTTCCATGTAGGAACGTAAACAAAACAGTTCAACTTTAGTAAGTCCCTTGCAATTTCTTTTTCTTGTTCTTTTCCTTGATTACCTTTTCATGCTTCTCTTGATTCTTGTGTTTGAAAGTCAAATTTTCTATTCAGCTCTGGTCTTTTCATTGAGAAACTTGAAAGTCCTCTATTTTGTTGAAAATTCATACTTTGCCTTGGAGCATGATACTCAGTTTGGCTGGGTAGGTGATTCTTGGTTTTAATCCTAGCTCCATTGACCACCGGAATATTATATTCCAAGCCCTTCGATCTCTTAATGGAGAAGCTGCTAGATCTTGGATTATTCTGATTATGTTTCCACAATACTCAAATTGTTTCTTTCTGGCTACTTGCAGTATTTTCTCTTTGATCTGGGAGCTCTGGAATTTGGCACCAATATTCCTAGGAGATTTCTTTTTGGGATCTATTTGAGGAGGAAATCGGTGGCTATTTTCAATGTATATTTTGCCCTGTGGCTCTAGAGTATCAGGGCAGTTCTCCTTGAGAATTTTTTGAAAGATGATATCTAGGCTCTTTTTTTGATCATGGCTTTCAGGTAGTCCAATAATTTTTAAATTATCTCTCCTGGATCTATTTTCCAGGTCAGTGGATTTTCCAATGAGATATTTTACATTGTCTTCCATTTTTTCATTCCTTTGGTTCTGTTTTATAATATCTTGTTTTCTCATAAAGTCACTAGCTTCTACTTGCTCCAGCCTAATTTTTAAGGTAGTATTTTCTTCAGTGGTCTTTTGGACCTCCCTTTCCATTTGGCTAATTCTGCCTTTCAAGGCATTCTTCTCCTCATTGGCTTTTTGGAGCTCTTTTGCCATTTGAGTTAGTCTATTTTTTAAGGTGTTGTTTTCTTCAATGTATTTTTCAGCATTTTTTTGGGTCTCCTTTAGCAAGTCATTGACTTGTTTTTCATGTTTTCTCGCATCAGTCTCATTTCTCCTCCCAATTTTCCTCTACTACTCTAACTTGCTTTTCCAACTCCTTTTTGAGCTCTTCCATGGCCTGAGACCAGTTCATGTTTTTCTTGGAAACTTTTGTTGTAGGCTCTTTGACTTTGTTGACTTCTTCTGGCTGTATGTTGTGGTCTTCTTTGTTGCCAAAGTAAGATTCCAAAATCTGACATTGAATCTGGGTGCGTTTTTGCTGCCTGGCCATATTCCCAACCAACTAACTTGACCCTTGAGTTTTTCAGCGGATTATCACTGCTTGTAGACTAAAGAGTTCTATTTTCCATGCTTGGGGGGAAGCACCAGCTCTGCCACACCAGCATTCCTCCTTCCCGAAGAACCCCCAACCCGGACTGGACCTAGATCTTCAGCAGGCTCTGCACTCCTGCTCTGATCTGCCACTTAATTCCTCCTACCAGGTGGACCTGGGGCCAGAAGCAACTGCAGCTGTAGTTCTATAGCTGCTCCACTTCCACTGCCCCCGGGGTGGTGACCTAACTGCGAACTCCTTCCACTCCCGCAGCTTTTTCCACTAACTTACTCTGTTGTCTTGGTGTTTGAGGGTTGAGAAGTCTGGTAACTGCCACAGCTCACTGATCCAGGGCGCTAGGGTACCCCTCCGCCCGGCTTCTGGTCTGGATGGTCCACGCCGCTCAGGCTGGGCTCTGCTCCACTCCGTTCCCAGCTCCCAGCTCCGTGTGGGATAGACCTCACCCAGAGACCATCCAGGCTGTCCTGGTCTGGAGCCCTACTTCTGTCTGCTATTTTGTGGGTTCTGCAGTTCTAGAATTGGTTCAGAGCCATTTTTATAGGTTTTTGGAGGGACTCAGCGGGGAGCTCACGCTAGTCCTTGCTTTCCAGCCGCCATCTTGGCTCTGCCCCCCAGACTTCCAGTGAAATTTTCTAGAAGGGGATTCTGCAGGCCTTTGAAGAAGGGATTGGATGAGGTTAGGGGATAGTCTGCACATGGGTCAGAAAGAATTCCAGCATTGGTAACCTCAGAGAAAACAGAGATGGTTGCATATCTAAGGAGCAGCCCCTCCTCTCCACTCACACAACAGTCACCTGGTTCAGGGCCATGTCCCCTCAGGACAAGACTGCTACTGTGGCTTTCTGCCCAGTCACCCTGCCTCATCTGGCCCCACTCTGATCCACCACAGCTGTCAGATTGTTCTTTTAATACAGGTCTGACTACATCACTCCCCTCCCTCTCACTCAATAAACTCCAGGGGCTTCCTATTACCTCCAGGATTAATCCTGTTTTTAAAGCCCATTAGAACCTGCATCCTCCCCCACCACCACCCCTTCCCAGTCTTCTTATGCAGGAGTGCCCCATTGTTATTGCCTGAGCAGTCACCCCTCATTGCCCATCAGCCTTTGCTCTGGCTGTACCCTGTGTCTGAAGCTGCCTTTCTTGCTGCCACCTTTTGGCCTCTGAGGCTTCCTCCAAGTCTTGAATCAGGTCTCCCATCTTGTCAGTGGCCTTTCCCGGTTCCCCTGGTGCTTTCTGTACATTGTGTGTACATAGTTGTTTGCATGTTGTCCCCCCCATTTCAGTAGGAGGCCCCTGAGGACAAATACTGGTTTTGCCTCTTTGTATCCCCAGCACATAGCAGAGAGCTTGACACATAGTAGGTCCACAAGAAATACCTGTGACTGACTGGTGACAGAGAGACAAGCTGAGGCAGGTGTTAAAAGCATCCAGGCATGGAGGTGGGAGGCCAGCAGCTTTTGAGATTCCTGCTTCTTTCTGCTCATCTCATCCTTTAGCACAGCCTTTTTCAAAGTTAAAAATAGGCCTCACATCCTGCTGGGGCCATCAGCCCCACGGGTTTGACTCTGACTCGTTTGTCCCCAGGAATTAGACAGCCGTTGTGCTCCCTTCATCATTAAGTCCCTGGCTCACCTTGACCTACTTTCGCTTGCCAGAAGATAGTAGGTTTGGATGTGGACCCAGTAAGGTAATTAATTTTTCCTCTCACAATGTGCTTCCTCTGGCAGCTTTTATTGGGTGACACTATTCCTGAATCATGTGTCATCCTATGCCTTTGGTGTCCAATGGAAGAAAGTGTGATTACACACACATGTACATGCCCATACACACATGTGCATACACACGCACACATACACACACATTTGCACACTTGGGCCAGGAGACCTCGTCACTTAGCCTCCCTTTTGGGGGAGGCTATACAGAGTAGAAGAAGCATGAAAAGGCTGCCTACCCCATGAGACTGGATCTGTAGCTCGAGGGGGCACAGCAGCCTCTGATGAGAGGCCCTGGGAGGCCTCCTAGCTGAGGATGCTCGGTGATGAAGTCTTTTGGGGGCCACTATAACCAAGACTACTGTGGAGGAAGCTGAACCTGCTTCTACCAGACCAAATAAAATTAAACCAAGCTTTCCAGGGCCGCAGGGTCCACAGATCAGACCCCATTGCCTCCTCCACATATTTCCTCCAAACACTTATGGTGAAAGAAGTGAGGTGACTGGCAGGGAGGTCACTGGCGTAGCGCAGTTGGTAGAGTGGTGGGGGTGGACGCAGGAGACCTAATTTTGGATCCTGCCTCAGACATTTACTGGATGCATGACCCTGGACAGGTACTGAACCTTTCTGATCCTCAGTTTCCCTATCTGTAAAATAGGGAAGCTTAGCACAATGCCTGGAAACTGCCTCTAGGTTGACCCCAGCAAGCCATCCCTGACAGTGTCATTGCTGAAGGATGCTTGTTGGGGAGACAGCCTTAGTCTCTGGGATGTGAAGCCCAGAAATCGAGAATCAGGTGTCCAGTATCCTGTGTGGAACTCCACCTGTTATGATTGCTACCTACCACTAATAAGCATCATTTGGATAGTGCATGAAAGTTTCCACAGTCCTGTCTATGTATTATTGCTTCTAGTCCTTACAATGCCCTGTGAGGTAGGGGTTGTTATTATTCTTATGTGACAGATGTGAACACCAAGGTTAAAAGAGGTTAAGTGATTTCCCCAGGGTCACCCAGCTATAGAAGGGCTGAGGGTGGATTGGAACTCGACTCTCTCTGATTCCAGGACCACCGCACACTCTACTGCACTCAGGCAATAAACATGAACTAAGGGTCTCTGTGCCAGGCATTGTGCTCATCTCTGGGGATCCATAAAAAGTTAGAATGGCCCCTGCCCTCCAGGAGCTCACAGACTAATAGGAGAGATAATGAGCAAAGAACTCTGTGCAAACAGAGATTGCGGACAAGATTGGAGACAATTAACAGAGGGAAGGAAGGCCCAGAGATGAAGGAGGGCTAGGAAAGGTTTCTTGAGGAAGGCGGGATGGGAGCTGGACTTTAAGGAAACCAGGGAAACCAGGAGGAAGAGGAGGAGGAAGGGAAGGAGGAAGGGGGTTGGGGCAGTAAAAATGCCCAAGTCTGAGATGTGGGGTGTCATGTGCAGGCAACAGCCAGGAGTTGAGTACAAGGCATCTCTTCCAATTCTCTGGGTATTCCCTGAGGGCTGGAAATATTTCTGCCATTTTTTGTGTCACCACCAACTGACACAGGGCCTGGTATATTGTAGGTGATCAGCTAATGTTTGCTGATTGAATACATGACTGATTGACCATGGGTAAACAACTTAACCTTCCTGAGTCTCAGTTTCCCCTCACAGAAATGGAGGTGATAGTATTCATAGTGCTTCCTACCCTTATGATAACCTTATGATAAGTAAATGAACCTCAGATGAGGAAATGTGTAGATCATGATGCTATTAGCTTTTGTCTTTCTAGACTGAAGTCTCCCTTCCTTTCTCCTCCCCTACCCTCTCTTCCTCTCTTTTCCCTCCCCTTTCCTAGTCCCTTTCCCTCCTCTATTCCTCTTCCCTACCACCTCTCCCTCTCCCTCCCTCCCTCCCTTTCCCTCTCTCTCTCTTTCTCTCTCTCTCTCTCTCTCTCTCTCTTTCCCCCCATAGTGGTTCAGATACTTACATCGTATGCTACATTTAGATGGTTTCCATGGTAACTGGTACTGCTTAAGCTAAGGTGAGAATGTAAGTTAATTTTAAATGAGTTGGTGGGGTTGGGGTGGTGGTGGTGAGAGATAATCAGGAAACTCTGGAACCAGCTCGATCTGGCTAATCAGCTTTTAAACTTCCAAAGTCAACAAAGTCTCCTAAATCATGTTTTCTTCTTCATAATAACAATTAAGGTGGTGTTTGGTTCATACTCCTTCCTCATTTCAGCGCCGAGGATGAAGAGCTCAGCACCCCACATGGTCTCTCTCCTCCTTTGCTATACTGTCACTGTGCTCAGGCCAGGAACTCTCCTAATCTGGGCTCCCCATTAACCTTTCTCCCCACTCAGAAAGGCTAGGGTGATAGTAGGTACACTCTTGAGTCAGCCACAAGAAGCGTCGTGCCCCACCCCACCCTCCCAAGGGTACTTCAGTTAGGATGCTGACTGGAGGAGTAGAAGCTCACTGCTCAGAATCAGCCCTGCTTAGTCCTATGTTTTATTTTAAAGGTGGGGACAAGTTACCATAACTGGATTCTAGCACCTGCTTGCCATAGTTGTGTCCTGAGCCAGTTCCTTCCCTGCTCTTGGCCTCACCTTCCAGCTCTAAATATTGTGAACTTAGAATGTATTCTTGATTAAATTCAGTGCAACACATTTCTAAAAATGTTTATTTAAAAAAAACTGTGTGGGTCCCAAGAGGCAATAAATCAATTTAGTGCATTTCAAAACAATCATATATTTAAAGAACAATTATAATTTTGATCATAATAATGTTCTAAATAAGTTATGCAGTATGCATACTGACATTTCCAATAGTGCCTGAAACTTCATCTAGACGCCTGAATATTCTATTTCTATGAGTCCCATTATGCACCCCCAGCCTTGTGCTAGATGCTAGAAACCCAATGATAAAAACGAAGCCTGTTCTGCTCCCAAAGATCTTGTGCCCTACTGTGTGTGTGTGTCTGGAGGGGGCACCATTTTACGAGCTAAATAAGTGAGAGGGGTGGGGGTGGGCAGACACAGACAGAGACAGAGACAGAGAGAGACACAGAGAGACAGAGAGAAAGATGGAGACCTCTGACAAGACTGGCTCATTTCATGGGATGTAGCCCTCGAGAGCATTCTCAAAGAAGTTAGGGATACATAAGATCAAAACGTCAAAGAATGTGCCTCTTCCTTGTCTCTTCCTTAATTTTCCCTCCTCACTTTACTCATTCACTCACACAAGCAGCGACTTCTGGATCAGCTGCTCTGTACCAAGCACTAGGTTCCTCCCTTGGAATATAAAAACTAAGTACAACTTTAAAGGGCTTCCATTTGGTCCAATGCTCATGGCTCCATCCTGATATGGATGGATCTTCACCTGGTCCTTTTGAGGAATGGTTACTCTTGTCCTGTCTTCTCATTGTTTCCTTTCCCAACAAGTCTCCCCAGAGCTCTGAACATCTGCTCAATGTCAATGCCCTGTGCCTCCTAAGGACTTCATGGTGAAGGCCCTCTGGCTTGAGGACTGTGACCTATCAGTGAGTTAAGATTAGAAGACTGTTTGACTCAATTTCTTTATTCCCTAAATGCAAGTTTGCACCCAAGATTTAAGTAAAATCTCTCTGTATAAGAAGCTGTCAGGTACATCAGGTCAACAGAAGTCTGGAGAGAAAGGGCTGTTTCTACACTGGTTGATGAAATGTGTTTTTGGCAAAATCTTGATGAGAGGTCATGTGATGTAGTGCATAGAGAGCTGGCCTCAGAGCTAGCTAGGAAGACCTGTGTTCAGATTCTACTCTGACACATTTTGGCCGTGAAGTCACTCAACCTCTTAATTCTCTAGGCAACTTCTGATGAATGCATGTTACAGAGAAAGTAACAACCCACATAGGTAGAGGGAGGTTCCTGACCTGAGAGTTCCTCCCCTTTAGCAACGAAATTACAACCTCAGCCCCTGCCCCTAATACTGGCAACCTGACATTGTCTTTTTGGTTCAGATTTCCTTCGGGATCAAAAGGTCTAGAGACACATCTGATGAGTTAAATGAGGGAAGCCCATGAAAGCATTCCCAAGTGCTGTACAAAGCCCTGAAGGTTTCCCTTCCTATTGTCATGAGCCTGCCAGCTTGTGATGGCCAGTGTCCCATTATTTGAGGTTTAGGGATATGGAATGCATGATCCAGTCAACGGAGAAAGTTCCCATGTGGCATCAATTACCCCATGGAGGAGGGATAATTCCGCTTCCCAGTGTCTAATTAGGAAGATTATAATATCTTTGCTTGAGCTGACTCAACTTCCCTCTTTTCTCCTTTAAAAAGTCTTTACTATCTTGATGCATCTTCCGATATCGATGGACGAAACGTCACTCTTAGCATCTTCTTTTTTAAGGCAGACTCCTCTCCTTGGCTTCTCAGTGTTATTTCTTTCCACATGAATCATTTAATCAACAAAATATATTGTTATGTTATTATTAAATGTTATATATAAAATATATTATTACTATGTTACATAATATTTATATTATTATGTGCCAGGCACTACATGAGGGAGGTCCTAGAGATGCGAAGACAAAATGTTCCTCTCACTGACCTTCTGCAGCTCCCATGTGTGTTGGCAATCAAAATGGGCTCTTAGCACTCAGTTCAACCAAGTGCCCTTGAAGAGTTTGGCCTTTGTTTCCTTGATTAGATTGGGAGTCCTTGGTGATGTCCTTGCCTCAGAGGAGGGCCTAGTTTACATGGGTTTGAGTGGCATGTTTGGGACATCAGAGGCTTTTAGACCATGTGGATTTAAGTCGCCTCTTTGTGACAATTTTAGGTCACGTGGGTGAGTTGCATGTGTGACTCACCCTTGACCCTGAAAAAAGATATAAAACCAGGGGTTGGTTTTCTCTTTTTTGGAGCTTTGACCCACAAGCAGTGGTGGCGCGCATGACTCTGGGTCAGCCCTTGTTATGAGCTCCCAGGCTGAACTTCGATGTTGGTAATTATGAATTATATTTGGCCTGTCTGTTGATGTTCGTAATTTGTTTGTATGTGCTCCAAAGTTCAGGGTGCTGGCTTTTTCCCCTGAACTAAGTGAATGGTATTTGTATGCTGAATTAAAGTAAGCTTGTTAACCCCTTAATGTTGCTTTGCTTAGTAAAGCAGATCAAAATAACCTGGGCTTTTGCAGCATTCTGTGAGCTGGTTGTTGTTTATTTTACACCCCGCCCCCCACAGCAGCTGCTAGCCAGATTGTTGAAATACCATGCTATCAAGAGAGACAATATGAACACATACCAGCAAGTTACAGAGTCACAGAAGGTGAGTTTGGACCATCTGGGTCCCTCTAGAACAGCTAAAGGAATTTGCATATCTAGCAACCTTAACAACTGGTTTGTCAACTTTTGCCAATGGGCCTCCAAGCAACTAGAATCCATGACCTCCTAGGGGACTGTGGTCCACTTTGGAATGGCTCACATTTTTTGGAAGGTTTTCTTGACATCCAGATGTCCTCTTTGAAACTTCCCCTCAGTGTTCCTGCTCTTGTCCTCTGAGGCAAAACAGAACATGTCTCTTTTCCATAGCAGTCCTTATATAATTGAAGACAACTTTCACATCCCCATTGTCTCCCTCACCCACCCAAGACCTCTAAAACAAAATCCCGAGTTGCTTCAAAACTTCTTTAGATGTCATAGTCTCCCTTGCTCTTAGCCTCCCTGGAGATGGAATAGTTTGCCTTTTTTCCACCTACAAGGTGGCATTAGGAAATAAATATGACATTTCCATGACCGGATCAGGCTGTAAGTAGTAACATGCTCTTCTCTCTCTTTTTTCTCAATCCAATGTTCAGTTTTGTAAAGACCATAATACACAGTTTATTCATTCATCTATCCATTTATTCCTTCATCCTTTCACTGGGCAGTTTATTTTTGACTCAATTACCTTTCCCCATGCATATGGTCCCTTTTGCAGCTTCCAGGACAAATGATCACTTGATCTGTCCTTCCTTTGTTCTCATTACCCAGAATGATCTTCCTTTTCTTATTGTGCCCTTCTGGGTCCTTTTTATATCTTCCCTTTGTTGGTTTTTCTCTCTTTTGCCTTCCCAATGGGAGCACTCTGTTCTGTTCTCACATTCTCCCCCTACCTTGGCCCCACTGGAAATGTCATTGATTCCTAGGACTTCAGCTATCACCTCTCTACAGATGAATTCGATTGCACCCTTGGACATCTTGGTCTGTACATTTCCCCACCATGACTGAGTGCAAACTCATCACTTTCCTGAAAACAAACACTCTTCCAACTTCTTTATTTGTGCTGATGATGCCAGCCACTTAAAGAATGTTACCAGAGGAGGTGGGGGGAAGCACATGTATGACCAGAAAAAAGCCAAAGATTGCCCAGTCACATGGGGTGGGGGGGACAGTAAGAGATAACTGATGTGCCACTTTCACATCTCGGGGTACTTATGCAATGGTCAGAGTATCAGGAAGGGCCTTGGAATATTGGATGGATACTTTGTAGTGAACTTATAGGTCATTGACAAGAGTCATGTCATATGGGGTGGCTCAGGGGGGGATTGAGATCATCAATGGAGAGACTATGCCAGTGAAGAGGATTACAGGTCCCTAGTCATGTTGGTGCCAGCATTCTTCAGATCACCCAGGCTCAAAAATCTCCATTTTATTCATGACTCTCCTCTCTGTTTTTGTCCATCCCTCTCCCAGCTATATCTAATCAGTTACCAAGTCCTGGGCACAGTCCCATACATCCCTTCCTCAACACTCTCTACTGCTCCCGCAATAGCTTAGGCTGCTTACTCCAATCAAGCCCCAAATAATCTTCCTGGCCTGAGAGCCCTTTCCTTCCCAAACCATACACACTGCCAGATGACTCTTCCAAGACACTGATGTGATCATGTGCTTCACAGCAACATTGGTGTTATTCTGAGCTCTGCTCTTTACAACCTTGGCCAAGTAACTTCACCTCTGGACCTCAGTTTCCCCATCTGTAAAACAAGTAGGTAGGACTAGGTTACCTTGAAGTTCCCCCCAACTGTAAGTCTGTATTTCTAGGATTGATCCTACTATAAACCCCAAATTTCTCCACATGTAGCTCCTACCCATGTCCCCCCCCTTATCT